>NC_086332.1:90835937-93235937 GCF_032445375.1 Bacillus rossius redtenbacheri
AGTAAATAATTTCGTTAAATATTTTGAATATAATATCTATATTTTTAATAAATATATTTGCACGCGTCGGTTTCAAATTTAATGTTCCGAATTCGATTATATGGATGTGTTTTATTTTAACGTAAATATATTTTGAATTTATAATATTTAAATTGATTTTTAAAATTCAGTAGGGAGTACAATATAACGTGCTTTATAATTTATGAAACCCAAGATGGCAGAAAGAAAACAATATGGCGGACTGCAATTCACCAGAATAAGATTGCCAATCCAATATTAAGGCCTCTAGAATGTCCTGGAACTAATATGGCGGTTTCATAATGGCGACATGGTAAATATCACTATTTGATGTCCGGGACACCGGTTGAGGTCAGTCAATTGACAATCATCAATCCTCAATCCTCGGACAGTACTGGAGATCTACTCTGATCCTCATAACTGCAAATCGCTTCTTAATCATCCAGATTGGACGCTTATTCGGATCTCAAAAAGAGGCTTTATTTCAATATTACAAATCTAGAATGAATAAGAGGCCAAATAAGTAAGGTCTGTTCTAATATTTTAATGGTTATATTTCACCATTAAAGTCCATATCTTTCCTAACATAAATGTGGATATACAAAAAAATAGAGGCCTGGTAATCCATTAGTCCAAGTTTTATCTAACTTAACTAGAAGTGCAACTTTATGATATAAGTTGTATAGATATATATATATGTGTGTGTTGAGATTTTTATAAAACCCATGAATTAGAAAGCATATTCGAAATCTAAATTAAAAAATTACATTTTTTAATTATCTATTAGAGTTCTGTAACGTTTAATGCCATTTTTCCAGAAGTGTCATTAAAACCAGCAAAGCTCCTTGTCATGAGAAGAGAATTTAAGTAGATTCCTTCTGTAAAAATGCTATATTTGTGACCAAGTGCTGCTGTTAGTTTGATCAGATTAATAGTATTGAAGAAAAGGACATCAAGTCTTGCTAAGAGAGACTTCGTCTGTTGAGACAAATACAGTGGAATTGACAAACCTCATCAAACTTGGCTATTTACATCGTTATCAATGGACGATGATTAGATTCCAACATCAACTAAAATATTTAAATGGCACATCTTATGTACTAACGTCGAGTTCCCCATTATTAAGTATGAAGGAGTTGTTTTTGGTTCAAAGTGGATGATTAAGTAATACTGAAAATATGGCAACAAGAGCAATTCAGAAAATCATAAAGTAATCTAACAGTTATTTAGACATATCCATTGACTTTAGAAAAATACAAACGCTCTCATTGCTGGCAAAATCGAACACTGTGATGGGAATACATCAAATAAATGTAAATGTCAAAGTAACATAGATGGAAATGGTACTGATGGTGACTATGGTGGATACAACTGAGATGACTTTCATAATGTTGACAACAAACGTGTGAAGGTGATGTTAGCAACAGGGGAGATCGATTAAGCGTAATGGGAAGATGCAAATACTTTGGTGAATAGACTGACATTTAGTTTTTCGTAGAATACAGAAATTTCAGCAGACATAATATAAATATCCACTAAATTCAGATAAATTAAAGGCGCAGGAATCATAAAATTCTGTTTTAAATTGAAAATTATCTTGCATAGTTTTTGACACTATTACAGTAACATACAGTATATATGGAGTACATAAAACCTAGGCTCTGCTAGTGAATTCATACATTTTTCTGTGTTAACTTGACAATGCCACGTTAATGAGCGAATATATAAATGTTACACATAATACAAACCCCCTACGCCTGCTATATGGTTGGGATATAACCACTGTAGGGAGACTATTATTAGTCGTGTGGGGATACTATGAATTAATGATTGTAGGGGGACACTTAGTGATAAGGATCATGGGGATACTACGGCTGGCTTGCACAGTCATAACTTGTGTCAAAGGAAAGTATTTATCCGTTTGATTAACCTGCAAATTTTATTTTTACGATACTCATAATGCAGGATTGTTGAGATACTATGATTGATAGGGATTATATAGACACTGTAAGACGATCGTTGTGCTACTGTAGTTAAGAGTGTCTTAGGAATCCTTTGTTTACCGTTGATCACATTTGATAGGTGGGAAATATGTTATCCAGAGGTAAATGGGATACAATGTTTGTTAGGGATCGCAAGGATGCTGTTACAGAAGGGTCGGTGGGATAATGTGATTAAAGTATCGGACGGCTAGTATATGTGGAGGCTCTGTGGAATAAGATGACTGAAGGATCGTAATGTGCATTGTGATATTCTACTGAAAATTCTTAATGATATGTGGGTGATTGTGATAAATACCAATGGAAGTACTAGATATTCTTTGGTACTTATACGCTTCAACTTGGAATTAAACTCGCTAATTTCAACTGTGAACCAACCTCTCCAAACTGACTATAAAAGGCATCCGCCATTCTCTGAATCCTAAACTCGTGGATCGAGCTGGTTTTCAGAGCAAAGAGACGCTACGAACTCGCGAAACAAAACTATAGCTCATGACAGGGTTTTTTTCAGAAATCTTTCAAGACGATTTGTATTTAATATACATTCATTTCAAACATTGAGTACTAGATAAATGTTACTAAAGACAAGCTGTGATGAGGCGACAGACGTCATGTAGAGAACACCATGGGTAGAGGCCTGGGGCATCCCAGTCGTAAACCTTACGCTTTAAATGTAGCTGCACATGATGAACTAAAAGTGAGCTACTGTAACGGTGGTGTGATACTAAAGAATGTGATGCTGCGAAGTACGAAAGGAGGAAGATGGAAGCTAAACGTAACCTACACTGGTGCTTACTGGAAATATAACTATCGTTTTCTTTTTTATAATATCGCTGCTTAATATTTTGTTTAGGTGATAGTGGCACATCAATACATTTGTAATGTGCCCTAATATTGACGATATTTGGTTTTATGTTGCTGTACCTGTGTCCGTCTCTTTTTCTAGGTTTCTGATACTTCTGCGCAGACGCAGCACCGTTGTCTCACATTTCCGTTCCATTATCACAAAATTGCTCCTACGAAAAGCCTTATACCGAGAGCTGAGATGTTTACACATTTAAAAACACCTGTTTGCAGCCCACAATTGAATGCAAGGACGCGTTTTGTATGAAACGAAAATTACTACTATTTTAAAGAACGAGAGAGAAAAAAAGAACCTTAACTTTTCATCCACGCGCCAATGCTGTAAAATAAGTATAACTGTTGGACTTACAAGTTATATTTTACCATTAAATATGCCTTCTAAGTATACAAAATAATAAAATTGTGCCTTTTTAATGGATACCAAACCATTTCTTGCAATCTTGAAAATATTAGATATAGAAATTATTTTCTTCGTTTGCTACAAAACTAACTTTCTGTCAGCAACATAACGTTATTAAGGCATTCATTTTTTTACATGTATTATCGAAAATTTGTTCACATAAGCAGGGATTAACTTTATGTATGTATCGTATGTAATGTATTCAGGATGGTATGTATGTAGATTTGTTTTAATTATAATGGTTTGTAATTATAAATATTTGTAGTGATAATGGTTTGCAATGATAAAGGTTTCTATGTTGGGGGTGTTTGTATGTTGGGGGTGTTTGTTGGGGGTGTTTGTTTGTTGGGGTTGTTTGTTGGGGTTGTTTGTTTGTTGGGGTTGTTTGTTTGTTGGGGGTGTTTGTTTGTTGGGGGTGTTTGTTTGTTGGGGGTGTTTGTTTGTTGGGGGTGTTTGTTTGTTGGGGTTGTTTGTTTGTTGGGGTTGTTTGTTTGTTGGGGGTGTTTGTATGTTGGGGGTGTTTGTTTGTTGGGGATGTTTGTTTGTTGGGGATGTTTGTTTGTTGGGGATGTTTGTTTGTTGGGGATGTTTTTTTGTTGGGGATGTTTGTTTGTTGGCTGATGTTTGTTTGTTGGGGATGTTTGTTTTTGGGGGTGTTTGTGTTTGTTGCGGGTGTTTGTTTGTTGGGGGTGTTTGTTTGTTGGGAGTGTTTGAATTGGGTTACCAAAACTATTGAAGCGCTAAAATATATTTTAATTTAACCTTGTTTGTATAGCATAGTAGTAGTGTATCTAGGAAAAATGACTTGTGCCGGAGTAAACTTCAATCTGCTGCGCGCAGAGTGCCAGCAGGCGGCGGCGGCTGATCCGTGTGAGCGAGCTGCAGAGCTGCGCTCGGTATTCCGCCTTCGCCCGCCGCGCGTTTATCTTTAATATAAAAGTACAGCGGCGCCTCAGAGTGCATTTCCAAAGTAAACGCGGCTAATCCCCTCACCGTGGTTCCCTTTTCCCCGCTAGCAAATATTGGGGGAGTGTCACGTCACAGCAGGGGAAGGGGGTGGAGGGAGGGGGTTTCTAGTTAACGTGGAATGGCGCTGGGAGACAGAGCTGGTGGATATCAAGATAAGGTGTAGGCGCGTCCTTCGACGACACCTTGCTGCGAGTCTGCAGGTGGCCTGGTTGACGCCTAGCTCGCACTCTGCGCAAATGCTGTCGACAGCTGCGGTGGCGTTATTTCCAATGCCGTTATACCAACCACTGAATCGCCTTAAATTCCCGTTTTATATAGTCTTAAAAGGATGCTATTCAAAATGCATGGCCTCAAATTGGTTTGAAGTTACACGTTATGAAAAATTGATGAGAGTGAAGTTTTACGATGCGCGTGCACCATGCACCGAATTTTTCACAGGATGAAAAAAAAATGGTTTCATACAAAAAAAAGCGTGTTGCTCAGTAAATGGGATAGAAGTGAAAGTACTTCGGCAATTAAAACCTCGACTCATAAGTATATCGTAAGGGGGAAAATGACAGCGAGAGTAAACAAGAGAAAGAAGCCAATTTTTCTTTTAAAAAAACATGAATTAACAATTATTAATCATTTAAAAATAACTGCTCAGGATATGAATAACTATTTATCAATCAATGACGATTAATTAACAATTAAAATTACTCACTGTTTATATAACCACACCATAAAATCTTATATTAAGAACTTCAAGGCTCCTACTATAGCATAAAAACAATTATAACTACAATTTCTACACGTTTTACAAAATTAAATCAACTTGATATTTTATTCCCAACCACATTTATATTACTTAGTATTACTCAGCAAAACCATCTAAACAATTTAATGATATGACAAAGTGCGGGATTTTTTTTTTAATTTTTTTAAGTAGGTATCTAATGGTTGCAAGGATACTCAATCGAAAAAAAAAATTGTAAGTGTCCTAATTAAGATTTCCTTAATTTCGCTATTGTAATGAGACATCAGACAACAAGAGGATGACTTTTCGTAAATATTCTTAGTTTTATTTTATTTTATTTGTTCAATTAGAATATGTTAAGACATAGAGTAGAAATGAAGACTTTTAAATGTTCACTAGTTATTGTTTCTAAGTGTAACATTGTAGTGTAATGGAATGAAAGATATCGTCAGGATAAAATCATTTGTTTCTCATAATTTGTAAACTTAAAATTTAATTAAAATAAATAAGTACATTAAGATTAAGCATTGAATGTCAGAAGTTGTCTGTTGATTTTTTTATGAGAAACCTCTGAAAATGAAACATTTTTTGCTAATAATGAAATATCACCAAATTGTGGTATCCTTATCACCAACTTAGGGCCCTATATCACCACATTATGTAGTGTATGCACGTTTTCATATAATATACTGTATCTCCTTTATTTATTAAATTAAATTATTTCTTCTATCGTGCTATTTAGGTAATGAAAGGGTGAACATAACCCTACATAAATCTACATAATTCAATTATGTTTCAGTACTTAATTTACAAACATTCAGAACTTATCACCAAAGTAGGTAACTTTACCCTACTTCTTTAGGCGCGTTATAAAAACATGAAGAAGATGTATTTTTACAATGCGCGCGCTATACGCAATAAAGATTGACAAGATGAAAAAAGGCTATATACAAATTAAAATTGTATGTGTGCTTATAAATCACGTACTTTAGTGATTTATATTGAATACTGGTCCATATAATTAAAAACATTATATAAATTGATTTTATAAATTTTTTCGGGGTTTTAAAATGTTTTTATATAATTAGGTTAGGTTCCCGTATGAGTAATTTATTGTATTATATATTACATTATTATTTAATGAATAAACAAAATTTATAAATTATAATTAACCATTCAGTAAATTTGTTAATTTTCATTAATAAAAATTTATCTCGATTATTTCACTAAATTAAATCATTATTTTTGTAAAAGTTTATATTAATATACTGAGTATTAATTTAAATGTTTTAATTTGATTGAATTTATACTTAACCATCAGTATTTTTAATATCAATCCAGTAATTTCATTATTTGATCTATTTTGTTTGCATGCATAATTAAAGTAATTCTTTTATTACGCAAATAAGTATAACTACTAGCACATGTACATAAGTGTACGCATCCATATATTCCTTCATTTAAATTTGATAGAAAAAATGGGTTTCCCTACATATATCTGTGATACTGGTTTTTGTAATGAAGTCTACAATGGAGGATTTAATAGAAAGCCCTCATCACTCACCGTGGTGTTTGTGGTTGGTTGTGAGAAGAAAGGAAGAGCCTCGAATGCACGGAGGTTTGGCGGAGTGAGTGTGAGAGCCAGGCCTAACCGACAACCGCGATGTAGCCTGGCGATGCTGTTCTCTGTTCTGTCTCGAGTGAGGGGCACGGGGAGGGGGGGGATTGTCGACAGCAACCTGCTGGAGCAGATACGGCCGAGGGGGGGGGGGGGGGTGTCTGTGCTTCGAGGGACTTGCTTGTTGCTCGTGTTGAAGCGCTCAACTCAGTCGGCAGTCAGCCTCGTGTGCGATGTGGAGGAAGTTACTGGCGAAGCTTCTCTGAAACGTTCATGAGAATGCGCTATCGGGAACTGTTAAAATGCTGCACCTGGTATTTATAAATTGCAAAGTCCTTATATAAAGAAATGTATAAAACGATTTGGGGCTATTCTAGATATCGATACCATAATAATACTGATGATGTCACCAAGATGGCGTCGCTTACGTCATTGCCACCCTTACATTCTTACGGGACAAGCGCAGAAATATGGAGGTTTTGGGCGGGGATCTCTGAAACACACCATAGTTCGCGTGTTTCATTTTTTGAATATTGCGTTTTTCCGGTATCGTATTTTCCCCGCCCCTTTTTCTTGAGTAGTTTGCGATACCTATATTTTATAATCAATTAAATAATGTTTGTAGATGTTACATCTAATGGCAGTATCATATATTTTGTACAAAATAAGTAAATAGTTTTTAGACAGATTCTTAGAGATCACAAATATTGCCAAATTTTTAAGGTTTCATAAAGAAGAATTGTCTCGCTCTGATTGGCAGTCAGTTCATAAAATAATTCACAAAATGTTTTAAAAAGGTTTTTGACATTCCAAAATAAATTTTGTATAAAAATTTAATTTCAGAAATTATTTTTTGACTAGTATTATATATTATCGTTACAGAAATATTAATTTTATTTCCAGATATTATAAAATAATTTTTGGTTTTGTGACTAGTTTTTGTACTGTCTGGGTTTTAAAAAGTATATATTTTTTTGTACTAACACTCATATAAGTTTGCATAAAGCAATGTGGTGGTCTCTTCAATTCAAGTTTCTGATATAAAAATGGACAAAATTACACAAGTTAATTTTATATGCTTGAGCACTATTACATATTTTCATGCATCTTAACATCAAATTCATAATGTAAGTATTTTAAAACGAATATTAACGTTAAGAGTATTTAGGTATTAAATGAGGATATATGTGTAGTTTTATAAGTCTCTGTGCTGTTATTTTATCACAGTCATCAGACTTGCACACTTGCAGAACAAATTATTTTTGTGAATTTTTGTTTTTAATATCGGCAGAGAATTTTTTTTCTTGTAATATGTTTTGTAAATTGAATGTTATTGCCCATAATAAATGTCATAAGAAATTTTACACTGTCGTCACAACATAATTATAATTTCTGCTTATTGCATAAATATACAACAAACGCCAAGTATCTATTATAAAGACCGCTAAAGAAAAAATATTTAAATCGTTTATACTATTTACTGTTAAGAAAATTAACGTGCACATTTTAGCTTGAATGCATCTCTTTGTTTCCGATATTTGTGTTGTATTTGCTGAACAGCCTCATCATGATTTGTATTTGGTGACGTAGAAATGAAAGAACTTGTTTAACCCATATATATATATAATGTTATGCATCGCGGTAATTTAAAGATAGCAATATGTTTCTTGTAGATTCGAACTCAGATACGCACACTACAGGTTTTTTTTTTTTTTAACTGTGGCTCGTTATTTTTTATCACCAACGAGCCAAACATTTTTCTTATATTTATACATACATATGTGTACACATGTGTACACGTGTGTTCATATATATAACTTTTATTTTGACAGAAGTGCATTTGTTTTATTTGACAGTTTTGGGTGACAACGACGTATTTGAGACCAAGTTCAGACGGTACAAAGTTAGATTCTTGTGTTACCCGGAACTGCAACGCGGAGTCCTCGCATCGAACGTCACGTGCATCCAGCTGCTTTATGGTCAGCAGATAGCAAGTAGTATATTTCACCAAAATACTGGCTATATTATATTTTCTATTTCAGATTATTGTGTTGTAAGAATTTACAATGCAAACATTGAAAACTATTAAATATACTAATTATCATTTTACAAACACTTCGCCGAAACTAATTATCTTTAAGTGTAGGTAGCCGTACGTACACCCGTCATTTAAATCGGATTCCATGTAGCCCGGGAACGGAACGGAAACGTGACGTAACAGATGCTCAGAAACATAAAACAAGACTTAACAGCCTCACCGCTGCTTGATGAACGGCGAAGAGACAGAAGAAATATGAGAATGAAACCAGCCCAAGAAAAGACAAAGAAATTTAAATTTATTTATGAAAATAAAAAAAATATGTTATTTTCATTTTGTTTTGCTTTTTTTTTTGTGTGCTCTGTTGTGGAACAAAATAGTATCAAGTGGCCACTGCGTTATGTAGTTTAATCGACTTAAAAAAAATGTTTTTATTTATAAAATAAATTTCCCTGTTTACAACTCGGAAACATGCGTACCTTAAAAGTAGGGGTATTTTTCCTTATTTTTTTGTTAAAGCTAGCAGCTTTTGTTTTCTCTCGGGTTCCTGCCGTTCCATTCCCGTTTCCTTCTCAAGTGTTGCGGATCCGGCTTTAACGGCCGGAAATTCTCATTTCGAACACTCGTTGCGCGTCCGGCCGGAGGCTCCGAGCACTGCGTCGCCGGGAGGCCTGGGCTACTGCGAGAACCTGGGCGGTCCGAGTGGGCACTCGGGCACTCGGGCACTCGGGCACTCGGGCACTCGGGCACTCGGGCACTCGAGCACTCGAGCACTCGGGCACTCGGGCACTCGGGCACTCGGGCACTCGGGCACTCGAGCACTCGGGCACTCGGGCACTCGGGCACTCGGGCACTCGGGCACTCGGGCACTCGAGCACTCGGGCACTCGGGCACTCGGGCACTCGAGCACTCGAGCACTCGGGCACTCGGGCACTCGAGCACTCGGGCACTCGGGCACTCGGGCACTCGGGCACTCGGGCACTCGGGCACTCGGGCACTCGGGCACTCGGGCACTCGAGCACTCGGGCACTCGGGCACTCGGGCACTCGAGCACTCGGGCACTCGAGCACTCGGGCACTCGAGCACTCGGGCACTCGGGCACTCGGGCACTCGGGCACTCGGGCACTCGGGCACTCGGGCACTCGGGCACTCGGGCACTCGGGCACTCGAGCACTCGGGCACTCGGGCACTCGGGCACTCGAGCACTCGAGCACTCGGGCACTCGGGCACTCGAGCACTCGGGCACTCGGGCACTCGGGCACTCGGGCACTCGGGCACTCGGGCACTCGGGCACTCGGGCACTCGAGCACTCGGGCACTCGGGCACTCGGGCACTCGGGCACTCGAGCACTCGAGCACTCGGGCACTCGGGCACTCGGGCACTCGAGCACTCGGGCACTCGGGCACTCGGGCACTCGGGCACTCGGGCACTCGGGGGCCTGGGGCCCGAGTGCGCGGGCGCGCGTGAGCGGGAAGTCACGTGCCATTGTTCCGCGCGGAACTCCTGGTTTCGGTGTGCTGGCACCGTTCGAGAGGGTCGTGTGCGACTGGAGTATTCCTGGCGGCAGTCGACTGGCCTGCACCGGGTGGTTGGCGTCTCGCATGCCGAACCGTGCAGATATTGCTACTGTGGAATAAGTGGAAATTAAAAATAAAAATTGCATGAATAACGTGAGGGTAATAATGAAATCCGAGATTTATAAAAGTTATTTCTCTTTAAAAATAGAAAGGTAAATGTTCGTTCAAAATCTTAAATCTCCTAAAGTTCTTCGCCGATTGCTTTGAAATTTTTACAGAACATTGCATTCGAATACGCGCGTGTTTTATATTCCTATGTGACATCTGTGACAGGTGGAAGATTGATAAAAATATAGGTAGTTAAAAAATATAAGATTTTTAATATGTCCATTGCTATAGAGTGACATATATATACACAGGTATGGATAGGAGAGAAATATAATTATATAGAGAAATATATAGAGTGGTATAGATAGAGGTAAATGTATATACAGATAGATATATAAAAGAGATATAGAGATATACATAGAGATGGATAGAAATATTGAGAATTAGAGATAGAGAGATGTATTGTGTATGGGTACCTACTTCAAACTAATTAAAAAAAAATTGCAACGGATGCCGGGTATTAGCTATTAGGTACTGAATACGTATTTTGCTATAAATATTATTACGACCTGACAGTTTTAGTACACCCATAATTGCGATATGCGATTTGCCAGAAGTTTAATGTTTTCTGATCTAAACCAATGCGATTTTGTAGGGAGCGTGTGTTTAAACGTTGCACTTTTTATTTGGCTAAATATATTTAATGAAAACTTATTTTTTTATTTTTAACTCTTCCTAAAAGATAAAATATCAACTGTGTTAATGACGAAAAGTGTGGGAGAAGGAATATGCTATAGTAGCTTTCTTATATTTTTATTAGCTGTGCTTTCCTGTGGTCCACCCATTACAGGTTAGGTAGGTCATCTACGTAAAATAATGCTGTCAGCCACTCACTTCCTAATTAATGCTGAGCTGTGCGACTATTTTCTATTGCTTGTATGTGTGTTAACCTTACTGCATTATATCAGTGTAAATTAGGTAAACACCGAAAACACGTTATACATGTAAACTACACTGAGCTTTCATCATACCTGATCTAACCTTCCAAGGATAAATAACACACCGCTACTAACTGTTACAGTAATAGGGAAATACGAACTTACTTAAGGCAGTAGGAATCTAGATAGATCCAGAACACGTAATAATCTTAATTTTTTTAACCGATAATAATGTATTTCATTAAAGCTTTTTTTATTTGGCCCTAAACACAATTACAAAATGTCCATCAAATCAGAATTTAAAAAATGTAACTAGCTGAAAATTGTATTTTAATTATCATATAACTAAACATGCAATCTTTACTCCGGAACTCGTGGGAACAGAAGACGCTCGCTGACTCTCATTGGAAAAAAAAGAACAGTGTAAGCACGATTACTTTTATAATTAAAAGTTTAAAGTTACTTTGTGTTTACAGAGAAAAATCATTTGAAGAAAGAACTTCTTTTACTCAAAAAACCATAAAATAATCTACTTCAATTGAGTAAGATATTCTGATTACAAAGGATTGCATATATTGAGGTCATACGAGAAACCAAACAATATTACAGCTCCAGAAAATACATTTTCGTTATTTTCAGCTAAAATCACAGCATTATACAATAAAATGAACTTAATTTCATTTTTAGTTTGGGAACTTACAAATTCTGGCATATTGGGACGAAACTGCACACTAAAAATATTTGAAAACTACAAAAAAAATCCGTTCATTTTTATTTCTTCATTCCCTGACTTAGTTGACATTTAAATATCCTTTGCGAGATGATAAATCATGACGTATTGAATTTATAAGATACATATATTTTCATTACGACAAAAATACATTATATATATTTTGTAACACTTCTGCCTTTTAGAAACAATTTTAAATAATAGTTTACCATTTATTTTCACTTTAATTCATATTTATCCTTTAACAACCGATCTTCACACGTGAAACATCTGCCCGCACAATTTAAAAGTAACAGGTGTAGTTTTGCATGCAAAACCTTTTTAAAAAAAGTCTTAACATTTGAAAATAACATCGCTAAAGCAAAGCTTTGCTGTTTTTATTATTATTTCCTGACAAAACACTATAATCTTTATGCCATATTATTCCTGATACAGAAGCAAACTTTTTCCTAGTACAAAATATATATTAAATCTACTTTTTTTGTTCAAAGTGAGAAAATTACACACCGCTTAACTTTATTTTAATCTCATCACCGTTCTTGGTTTCGGGACAGTTAAAATATTATTACAGCACGAAGCAACTTTTCTTATCAGCAAATAATAAATATCTATGTCGTTACATTCTAAATTTATCTTTATTTAAATTTATTTTGTTTTTACAATGTTTACATTTGATATAAAGCTATGACATTGTTTTTTTTTTAATTTTAATTTTTGTAGCTATAATGTTCGTATGCACATGGTAATTTCATTTCATTCTGTAGAGTGCAGTTCAGTCATCTAGAAATTATTTAATAATTTTTGTGGTTAACTTTTAATGTGATATATTCGGCGAGACAATGTTTTATTTCTGTGTGAAAGTATTCAAATCATCATTTTGGACATACGTCATTGTTAGTTTAAACTGTATGGCATAGAAAGAACCTAATAAACAGACAAACATCAACACACAAATGCATAGAAAACAAGCCAAAATCAACCGATGTCAAATGTTCACTGTATAGACAGTACAGAGAATTCCGTGGATGGTTTTAGAACAATATCGCAACACAGACGAACCCAGTGGGCTGAAGTTAGGCATTGGCTGACTTATGCTTATTTTCTGTGTATTTCTGTGTGCTCATTATTCTTAGTCTTCAAATTATTTTTTTTTATTTTTATTTATTTCTATTTATTTTTATTTACTTTTATTTATTATTTATTATTTATAAATTTATTTAAAGAATTGTTTTAGAACACGCGTTTCACACGCCGTGGCTTGAAGAATAAAAGCTTGGCCACATCATGTGTGTACTGGCAAGGGAGGGCTTGTCATAGAGCAGTTGTACGGAAGGGAAGTAATGTGTGGGAGTAATGCCTCATCTCGATGTGTGGTTTCAGGCTGCTGCTTCGTCACGTTCTTCACGAGGAAGGCTGCCTTGGACGCGCAGAATGCCTTGCACAACATCAAGACCTTGACTGGGGTGAGTCGCCATCTTTGCCTGTTCTGTCTGCCCGCAATGGAGAGTTGAGTTAGTAAGATGTTACAAAGCTTCAGTGTGTGATCTGCTGCTGACCGGTGAACTAGTGGAGTGTGCTGTTTGAAACATGTCCCGCTTCTTGTACATCCAAGCAAATCGTTCAGTGCAGAAAAGTTTAGTTTCAGTTAGATTATGTTGTTTTTAGTCATATTTCACTGATCTTGTCAGGTTTCAGTGATTTATTATTTTTTTATACAACTTAATTTCAATTCACTTTTTTTTCAATTTTAAAGAGCATATTACATTTTTTAAATTCCTTGTTCGTTTAATTGCGTTTCTTGACACTTAAATGACTTGGATGTTACATTCTCAGATACCACTTCAGTGCAGGTGGGTATTTTTATTCGAATATCTGTTTTGGTCGAGGCCATCGTCTATGTATATTGCTATAGTGAATTAGAGCACGTTTGGACGTTTATTAAAAAAAATCAATATTATCGAAATGTCTGCTCGTTACTGCGTACAATTATTTTAAAACTTTATTCTTTTTGCGTCTTCCTAGAGTCCAAGACCGTCAAAAACAGGCGGATTCAAGGAAAAAAGTTTACATTTTTTTAAATTCATTGGTTATCAATGCGATTCATGGTTAACGTATTTTCGAGTTTATACTTATAGTGGAAAACCGTGAACATAGTTTTGTTCAGACATTTGTGTACGGATAGTCTTCTTTGTCCTAGAGACATGAAAGTCATTTGAGATGAATACATGGATCACAAAGCAAGGAATTAGGAGAAGGAATTGTCTACAGTGAGTGGCAAGGAGCCGGGCCCAGCATGTGCTTGGAGTGAGTTCAGGAAGCCTTATAAAACTGAAATTAGGATGTTTGGACTTGTACAGGAACCCGGGCTGCTGAAAGAATCGCCACATAGCTCGGTTTGACGGAATTTCGCTACCGCGAATGATTTTTATTTTATTTAATACAATTTAATGGACATACGCTATTGCATTTTTGCACTATCTGTCACGAGAAAAATCATTAATGCGAAATAATAAATAAAAAAAAGAAAACATAAACCCACAAAAAACAAGCTTAAATCATTTTATGTCGAACCGATGAAACCAACGATGAACCTAAACAGGTATTATGGTCAACACGACGACGACAGCACAGACTAAAACATTCAAACTTAAAAAAATCAGACAGAGCAAGAATTCCGTGGAAGGAATTGAGTCATGAAAAAAAAATAGACGAACACAGTGGGATAACAACGATGAGACAAAAATATCTCAACAATAACGTTAGATGCAGACAGGAAACAATACCTAGACTACGCAGCGTACATATATACGAGCACGAAGGTGAAGATGGGAAAACGCAACGACGACAACGCCGAAGAACACAGGAGGTTTCCCAAGACATGCTCAGCCGCACGTCCTCTGCTGCAGCGGCAACAGGTAGTGTGTGGCGGATGCATGAGAGCATGTTGGCAGTGCCCTCTTGCGAGGCGCGCTGCGCACCTAGCTCTCGGCAGAAGGTCGGCGACCGACGCGCCGCTAACAAGCGTCCCTCTCTCCGACGCCTGCCGTTCCCCGGCGTCTCTCCTCGTTACGACCTGCGCCCCGTGTCGCCTCTCTTTGCATGGAAATGTGAGGACCGCGACGCTTCTTCAGACGCAACTCTTCGTGTTCAGGTCACGATTCTCTGGTTTCCATTTGCATCCCAGCGCGCGGATCCTCGTAACAGGGTGGCGGCGAAGAGCCAGATCTGCCCTCACTTCAATTTCCCGCTCCTGCCGCCTGCAGATTTTCCCGACAAATTCCGGATTCTGAACAAGAGTTTTAGCGCTTTAACGCCTACGGCCTTCTCGCAAATGCTAATAAAAATATTACTGTTTGTACTGTTGAAGCTGAATCGGCCTTTTTAATCATTGGTATTATCTTCGCTCCAACCGTGCAAGTAAGAATAGAGAGAAAATTACAACTGGCACATATCAGACGACGCGTAGCCATGCTGTCTACTTGAAAAGAACCGTTCATGATCCAAAAATAGTAGGTTTTACAGTTGAACAGTTTTCACTGTTTTATAGATAAAATGATGCTTTGCCGTAAATTTTCTCTGACGAATAGTTATCAATTTTAAAATTACGTGTGTTAAAAACTACAGTTTAGTGTTAAAAATTTGTAAATTTTTAATTTAATACGCGTATATACATTCATGCCATTTAACCTAGGCCTGTAATAAAATTTAGTTTAAAATAATTTGTAAAAACCTACCATTATTGTTTTTGCGGTGTGCTCCAGCACTGATTCCAAACATCATGATGTTCTGCTTCTGTTTCACCTGAGAAACTCATCAGAATTTGACACAATAGAAATGAACCAGATATTTCACTAACGTACTTTTTTAAAGTTTTTGGGGGAATTTTTCTGCCGTAAGGCACCTTGAGCTGGTTCCCCCAGCCGGGAGCACGGAAGTAGCTTCTGTGACGTTCTGCTTCCACTTGATCTCGCTCAACTGCACGGAGCGCGCATGCTCATGTCCAGTCCGCGTGGCTCTGCTACATGCCATACCGTCAAGTTGAAATTATATTAGAAAGTAAATTTAATTACTAATAAATATCTTTAATGCGTGGGGAAATTAGCAGATTTTTGGCGACACTGTAAGAGAAATCTGTGAAGTGTGATCGATGTTCGAGTAAAGCAGTCACAAATACTATTCCCAAATCAGCTCATTGCGATCCGGATGTTAATAAGTTCCAAGGGTTGTGATTTAGGTATTGTTGCATTCAATTAATGCAGGTTTAGTGTGTGACCGTTTGGTTTTTTAGTTCAGTCTTCATTCTTCGACTGATTCGTGTATGTGTATGATTGATTTCTATCATTTTAATGGACATGCGCCTTTTCCGGTTTTCACTGTATGTCGTAGAGAAACCACAATAACCAGAAAGATGAATACTTATGACATAAGGGAAAACTGTCAATGACGTATGTACATAAAAATGTTGTAAATCTTTTCTTTCTTATTTGGTGGTATTGGTTTAAACGGAGAGTTAAGCTCGGAATCCGGTTGAGCAAAGAAGTTAAGAAGGTTGCATAATATTTAATCTGATGAACATTAATCGTTCAGAGATTCAGTAAAGGTATTGTGATTGGTAAAAAGCAATTTTATTTTATCGTAAAATTTGTACAGAATGTTTTTTTTATTTATATTAAAATAAATACCGCAACCTGTTATTTTTTTATCATTTTGGTCTTAATTTTTTTTAAAATAACAAGGTTTTGGTACGCATTTTCGGATGGCAAATATTACTAAGGAATTATTCCTGTGACTTGAATAATAATCCACCTAAACCATTACCTCCGAGAATAGTCACTTCGGCGTCCATTATTGTGTGTTCGGGTCCTCGCAGCATTTGTTTCTACAGCAATTTACACCTATAGACTTGGAAATATTGTCGGGGAAAGTGTCGTGACTGACCAAAACTGGCTTCTTGCTATTTGTGTCTCGTCGACATCTCGGATCTTAGGAGACGAGTCGGGCATGACTTGCAGAAAGGGACATGCCTGCAGTGATCCGGGGCAGTCGCGGTGAACCAGGGTCGTGATGGACAGACCGGTGCTTGGACACGCGTGGTGTCTGGAGTGCACTGCGTGTGTCTACACGACGCAGAGTGGCTACCTGAGGACTCTGTGCGAGTCACGCACCGACGGTCAAACAAGCATCGAAACTCTGGAACCCACTGGAAGCTTCTCGCGAAGTCGGCAGCCAAAGTAACACAGGCCATTTTCTCGAGTGTGCGTGGAACTGTGAAGGCCAGCCTTCCAAGTGCGAATGAACATGCGAGAGTTTACAGGTTCTGTTATGTACTGATATCAGACATGAAGCATTTGACTTCGGAGTCCTCGGCTTGCTCGAGCCTTTTGATGTTTAAAACATCCTAACTCTCTCAGTATGCCGCATTTGGTAGGGGTAATTTCGTGAATATGAAATGGAAATGCGTAACCACGGTGCTGCAACTGCCTGGAAGTCTCTGAAACCTGGAATAGATGGCGGACCCGCGTGATTCAGTCGTATGTGTGTATTATAATAACTATATACTATATATTTTTATACAAATCAAGTCATCCATTAAAATACCAACCAGGCTCGATGGTGCTTAACTTTGATAATAGTCAAAACTAAAGCATACGCCTGTACCTGATAGACCACCATGACATCAAGAAATACAATAGGCTTATATGTAAAATACGTATATATTAAAATAAAATACGATTGTTACGAGATCTTTAACTATATTTTTGTTCTTTTAAGCCACCCTGCCTATATCAGTGTACGAGGTGCACCATAACCATTTCGAAACTACCCGAAGCGCATCAAACAACCAACTTTGAGAAAAATTGTAGCAAATAAAGGAGTAGCCTAACTGAACCTAACCTGCGTTGGGTTAGGTTCTGATTGGTCCAGTTAGGGTATCACCATGTTGTTTTACAGAATTATAGTTAGGTTTTGAAAAGGGAGGAAAACAATTCCCCTATAATGAATACTTTTCGTCTACTTAATCACGCTGGGCATTATTTTTAAGAATCATAAGTTAAAATTCGTTTCCGAGTTTCATATTATAAGTTTATTTGCAATATGAGAACACATTAATCTTCTCTTTACCGATGTTAGATATTTACACATCACTGTAGTGAAGTGAAAGTCTCGCTCACATTTTTTCGTTGTAATTTTTCTGTTGAAATTGTTTGATGCCATGCGATTCGTTTTCTATTTCACTGGATCTTATATTTTTGTGTGAGTCTTTAACGATACAATGTAAATTCAATAGAAAGAGCAGCACTGAGGTTCAAGGGTTTGTGTTTCGGAATATCGCGAAATAAATTACCTGAATTCTGTGACTATCTCAAGTCCTTATAAGCGCAAACAATTGGCGATAATCAGAGACAGGAAATTATAATCTGTTTTATAAATATACATGTAATGCTTCTTATCTAAATATTAATATCTCTACGCTTAAACAGAATTTTAAAATGGTGAGGGCCATCAGCCCGGATGGTGGTACTAGTGCCTGGTACCAAATACTGTAGTAGGACAATATAGGAAACTCAGGCCTTTAAACAATGCGAACGCTGGCGACACGCGACTGCAGCGATCCTAGCGGCTCAGCCTGAAGAACGCCCGCGAAATTCAAATTCCCTTGCATTAAATGGGTGATCTCGGTACAGATTTTTTTCTCGTAGTTTGAAATCTTGTTGTCGTAGATTAATTAATTTACACTTCATATGTTTGTATGAAAATGATTCATAAACGAAACAATTTTTCATAATCTAAAAAATATAGTGATATAACGATCATTAAAAAGACCTAACTTAAACAACATATATTATCCAACTTTTAACAATAAAAAATACTTCACTTTAAACCTGAATTTTTGCAAATCAATAATTATGTTTTTAATTTCGTGAAACATGAAAAAATGTTTAAAATTTTAATTTCGTAATATCGGTGCTCAACATATCTATGAATACTCCGTAGGTGGTATTTTTGATTACTATGCCACGGAAAACATTATAAAGTGATTTGAATTTCGCTAACTTAAACTAATAAAACATTTACAACATTATACAGCATTTTAAATGTAGCTAACCAAACAGCATAAACTGTTTAAAAAAGTGAATATTTGTTATACGCCTTAAAATATGGCAATACTGTTTAGCAGTCATTAAATAGATTTTGAGTAATTTAAAAATACAATTTTCAGATTTTTTTTACAAGATCACCTATTCTTATAATTATTAATAAATATTTACAAAAAAACTTTTAAAACAGTATTATACATAAAATATAATTATTATTTCAATGATTAAAATTTGCAGGTACTTAACTTCTTTATTTCATACTCAGTAATTTAATTTAGATTTGTTTCTATAATGTTTGTGGAATATTTTTTTTTCAAATTTAGATTTAGCCAATAATAATATTTATCATATTTTAAACGTTAGTTGTACAATATTTCACCAATAAGTACCAAGATTCTGCTTTAAGGCAGTAAAGGGTAATGGTAGTGGTTTTTAGGAATTTTATGTAGACAGTGACATTCCTCTTGTTCTGAAGGTCGAGAGTGCAAAATTGCATCAAGCGAGGAATAAAACTTTAAATTTGTATAAAAATGTAAACAAACATAAAATCTTCTTTAAATGTTTGTATAAACACACATTCACATCTGCCCAATCAATCATTTCTAAAATATTTTTAAGATTTATTTTTGTCTGTAAAAAAATAATGTTATATGCCTACCTAGTGGAAAGTAACCAATACAACGCACTGAGCTGTGTATTTAAAGTTATTATAACACTGACTTAAACAAATAACAAGTAATAACATGATTATGTTCAATTACGATGTTAAAAAGTAATAATAAGACATATAAGAAAATGTTAAAAATAATTTGTGATGGAACGGGTTTTGATCCCAAGAGCTTTTAATCATCAGTTACGCACAATACCACAATGCTAAATATACCAATCTATAACGATAGTAAAATTTTAAGTTATTAAAATTGGTCATACCAATACTATAACGCATTTTTTTAAATTTTGCTACTATTTCTTTGTAAGACTTAAGGTCTATAAAATTTATTCCAGTTTTTTTTTTTTTTTTTTTGCTATCACGGAGATTTATTTACACACCGATACGCTTGAATTGTCCCCCGGTGTTCATGTAAGAGCATTTATAATAGGTTATTGCCGTCACACGCAGACAACTTCGGCACCAACGTACCTGAAGAAATTTAACTTCAGAAAACGACTTAGAGCCGTTAGCAACATCGCAATTCTTGTAACCAAAATAAGCACAAAAATTTTTAGTCAAATAAATAACTAAAAACTGCATAAAACTGGGGGGGGGGGGGGGGGGGGAACATACATTCAAAATTGCCTAAATACCCTTGTCACGAATGCGCTGACGCGGTGGGATCAGGCGCTGCCGCTAGAATGCCCTGCGTACCTTGTGTCTCGGTTTTTTTTTTTCGACGACTTCCTATTATCCCGCTACAACATTTGTTGGTGCTCGATAGTCTTGGTCGAGTCGCGACCGGCGGCCGTGTAGGCCGCCCGGCAGACCGGAGCGTGTTGCGGGAAGTCGCCCCTGCCAGGGGTCGTGGGTGCTCGGGTGGACGGAGCCTTGTGATCGATACTCGGTAATTGGAGATGGAATGTCACCGAACTGGTCTAGAGGCGCTTGTGAGGCCCGGCGCTGCTGTGCCTTGCTGGCGAGGTGCTGCCCCTGCACTTTATTACCCCTTAGGCTACACCTGGTGTGGAGTTCCTCTGTCCAATATGAAGTGACAGGCCTCATTAGATATCACGAAATGTATTCTTATGCGGAACATCTGCGTTCAAAGGTGCTAGTGTTTATGGAGCTACAAATGCATAGGAATGTGCCAGCTGTATTTCCAGGCTGCAGTGATTCAGTGATTGATGCAAGGTACGTGTTTCACGCTATCTTCGGCCTGCGTGTGGAACAAGGCTGGTTCTGGTCTTGCGCGCCATTAGGTATGGTCCGGGTAACAACAGTCAGTACAGAAGAGTCCAAACTTTACATATGTATATGGTTAGAGAACCAGCATCCTCGTTGGGCCACTGGGGAGGGGGGGAGGCGCATCCATCCTTGCTTCGAGATTGATTCCGCCGGGGCTTTCCTGTTGGGAAGCACTGCCCTGTAGCTGACCAGACCTCAGCCAGCACCAACACACACAGCGGGCCCTGACACCTGTAAGCCGGCTGCACCGTACTAGGTTCTACAGGTCTCATCTCAGTCCACAGCTTTAGATGGATGCAGTTACCCGCATCCAAAATTATATATACTCCTTCCAGTAGCAATCGGGAAAACTGTTAAAGCCCCAGCTAAGACATGAGGTTGAGGCTACCCATCCCAGCAGCATCACCACTTCGGCCCCATGCCTCACTCAGCTAACCAGATAAGTTGGCTGCGTACTTAGCCATTGAACCGTTGTCAGCACTGCTGGCACCTATCCCGATCCACCCCTTTTTTGGGGGGGCTCCTAAATCACCCAAAAACCCGTGGTCTGGTGGAGGCCTATTCAACCTCTCCTAGTTTCCAACCCAGTACCGTAACTGTGACGTCGTTGTGAGGTACAGATGGCATTGTACTTTATCAAAGTGTGCTGTGTTGTTAAGGGGTCGTCTCCTTACAATGACGTATTCTGCCGTGTCTGTCTGCCGCCGGCTCTGATTGATAATGCGCGTGCCCCCTCCTCTCCTACCATAGTGTTCCCCCCAAGGTCGCCGACTTCACCTCGTGTCAGGTTCGCGTCCATCAGCAGGCTGTCCGTCCCTCGCGGTATGTTCGTGTTGTGTCCGACCTTCTACGTACCTGTTTGGAAGACCGCTATACCGTTGGTATGACATCATCCGCTATAGTTAATACTTTTTTTCTTTTGAAAAAGTAAAGTTTAATCTGTTTAAATGCAAGTAACTTTAGAGTTAGAACATGTCGAACTGCGCTGTGATTGGATGTAACAATAGTAAGTAAAAGAAACATAATTTTTCAAGTCTTTAGTTTTTCCTTCGAGTGAAGAGATACAAATAAAAAATTGGGTTAAAATCTGCAGAATGGCGGTTTAAATTTAACGTCAAGGCTGGTAGAATTTATATAGTAACTACTTTAGAGTACTCGCATATCGCAGATATGTTTTACGCCTTTTTTCTTTGTGTTTACAGTATAATTCTCTCACAGCTTGAATATGCTCAGTCCATTTCCGTGTAAATGCATATACACATATGTATGCAATATATGTCAATATCTTACAATCTTTAAAAAAATTTGAAAGCTCAATTGAGGCATTTTATCAATTTGAAGGATACAGGGCTAAATCTGAAACGTTCTCATTGTGACGCTTATAAGTTTAAGAGAACTGAAAGGAAAAATACCAGAACAACTACTGGACGCAAACATGGTCTATTAATGTATGCAGCCAATGTATCGGCTCACTAGAATAAAGTTTTTGACTTCGTTTCCCTTTAAAAAATAATTGTGGCTCTTACATTACTAATGTAAGTTCGGCTATTTTTTTTTTCACTTGTCTTAAAGTAGCCTGCAGCCCATAATAATATCCTAATTCCTTGCCCTAAGTTCGATGCTAATCTCCTCAAAACCTAAAGCAGCGGACATATAAATATACCACATAGGTCATTAGATTATTTTTTTTAATTTATGAGTTTACAAAATTATGAGGATATTTTACACTCATAAATCTTTATATTTCGTGTATTAGTCAAATCTTAATTAGTTCCATTTATAGGTACCTATGTATCTCAAATAATTGGAAGATTTTTCGTAGAATCGATTATGTAAATTCTGGCTTTCAAAGTTTCATAAAAGTATCATAATAATGGATAAGAATAGATAACATTCTTTAGTTAAATTATAGAATACGATTTAACTTAAAGGTTTTAGATTACGTAAAATATAATCCACCTTTAGACTTTTTTACAACAGTTAAAGAGACATTTTTTGCTAAAGTTGTAAACTTCACGAGGAGAAAAATATTGTGGTTATAAATTTTAAGACTGCAAACTACAATAAGGAATTTTCAAGCCGCTGGTATTTTTAAGGACTAAAACGGGAAATTTTCCTTTAGTCTCGTATCTTCGTAGCCTCTTAGTCTTGTAGTCAAATAGCAGCTAGGCATAAGAAGACTATTTGGAGTCAAATACTTTTGACGTCATTGATAGTTGGAGCCAAAACACTGTTGGAGTCAAATTGACTGTTGGAGGCATTATATCCTAACTTAACATTGCCGATCGCATCCTACTGAGTTGAATGTACGTCGAAACGGGAATTTTTCCCTCGAAATTAGGAAATTTTTAGGAATGTTGGGTCATTTTTGATGTCCAAGATGGCCACAGTGACGTCACAATCCAAGATGGTGGTAGGCACCTCAGCACACCACCCTTAACCCTGCGCCAGAACATACATTTACATACTACTGATTGCATCAGCTAAATTTGATAGTTATATTTGCAAATCGCAAACCAATGTTCCACGTGCGAGAATGACAATTATATATTATATGTGTGTGTGTGTGTGTGTGTGTGTGTGTGTGTGTGTGTGTGAAACACCACTCACTGACTCATAACGAATCCTCCAATATTATAGGACCTACACAAGCTTAGAACTTTTTTTTTATGAAATTCAGCTCCCATGGATAGTTGCGGGACGATAAAAATTAAAATTTCGCGTTTTTCAACAATAAGTTCTACAGAATTTTATTTTAACGCTTTTTTTTTGTCTTCGTGGCAACGGCTATTGCATTGTTGTATTTGTAAATCTTTATTTGATTGAGAGAAGTCTCTCTTCACCTTGTGGTAGGCCCCAGCACACCGGGTTCTGCAGCTAGTTTTAAATAAATTAATATAACTTTGTTGTTACGCTTAGAGGATAAAAAAAAGACGAGCAGAATTAAAATGCCATGAATGTAGCAAGCTGTGATCTGGGCTGGGGCTGGATGGTCCGTGCAGTGGCTGCTAAGAGCGCGCGTGCGGGCAGATGGAGTCCGAGTGGGAAATGAGGGCCGGCAATCGGAAAAATGGAGGTCCCGGCGGACGAAGGGGGAAGGGGGGAGGATGCTGTGGCGGGGCCGGCCGCGAGGAAGGGTTGCCGAGTGTCGCCATGGCAACCGAAGCACCTGAGCGCCGCCGGCGACACGCGACGCCTTCTCCCGACAAGACACGGCCGATCCCCGCGCGACGCCTGCGAACATGCCTGGCGTTAGCAGGACTCTGCCTCGGTGGTAGCGTCAGCCACGTGCTCAGGACAGAAGGAACTGGGTGGGCAAGGTTGCACATGACTACGAAGAATGCCGGAAAACACATGGAAAAGTAGAGAGAACGGAGAATCTGATCTTCCCTGGCGTCTAATACGATTCTTGCCCTTATCTTTCAGCATTTGTTGACAATTTGCACCACTTACACTACTCACCCTTCTAGACTTCCCATCCTAAGACTAATTCCATCATATGGATTTTCCATGCTTCTGACCTGACAATACGTCAACACTTTACCCGATTTGTAGCTTTCCACTCATCGGTTCTTTTCACACCTCCGTTCTTTCCACGCCTTGGTTTAGTTACCACGCCTTGGTTGAGTTCCCACGCCTCGGTGGTTGTCCCTACAATTCGAAGTTTTGTACAGATAAATAATTTTACATCATATATGATTCCTACATATATATTATTCCTACTTTTAGAAGCCAGCATATCAAAATGAAGAAGACAGTGGGCCGAAGAATAATAAAACCAGAGGATAAAAATAACAGTGCGACCATAAACGTAGCTTTATAGTTGTTGGGTGTGTTTATGTTGTTGGCTTCCACTTACTGCTCACTGTGGGGTTTTCTGTAGTTTCTTCTTGAAGTACTGTGATGATAAAATCAAAATATCTTACGAACAATGACAGAATTTAGGGAATTGCTTCCTGCACTACGTGACTGCATCTCTTTAGTTTTGATTTCATTCTCCAGAATATATAACGCGTAGCTGTTGGTCACGTCGTACGAGAGTGATGTGTAGCAGTTGGCTACACTGTCGGTCGGTATAGGTAGCGCTCCCATCGTCTTCCTCCCCTTTTCCCCCTCCACCCTATAGTCTCCTTCCCTCCCTCCATCCCCACTCCCATCTACTCCCTCCATCCCCGCCGCGATTTTAGCGCGCCTAGTGGCGTAGTTTCAGAGGCCTATATAAACTCCAGATTTTGCATGTTTTGCCACTGTCTGCTTGCTCTTCGGAGTGATCGACAGTCCGTCGGGCATTAGGCGATGTTGTTAGGCTTAAACACGGTGAATCTATGCTAGTGATAATATCGATGGGGTCTTGCTCGCCGTCGTTACGTTTCGAAAGGTTATTATGTCCGAATGCGGTCAGATGGTAGTAGGTTCAGTTATGTTATGGTTACCTACCGTATCGCTTCGTTGTTATTTAGTGCAAACTTGAATACTAGATGTTTGAATTTCTTTCTTTTATGGCACTCGCGTCGCGCTCAGTAAGGCTTACTTACATCAAACTCTTGTCGGTAGTAGATGCGCCAGAGTTCGTGTTTCCTTGCTTATGATTGTAGTTTCATTCACGTCACTGCCCGACGTACTTCCGTGCAGACGTCTGATATATTTCAAGTCAGTAGTAGGTTTAATGATAGAGTTGTAGAACGGGCGTTTGGCCCATTTAAATTTGTATTGCTCTGAAATCGATATATATATATATATGCTATGTCGTTATTTCCTAAAATCACGATAGGTATTAGAATATACTGACGTAAGCGGAAAGAATTCGTTGTACCTTATATCATGTTAGTCATGAATAGCCATCTGTTTAATACAGTTCAGAGGTCTTGCGCAAGTAACGTTCGTCCTATTGGATAAAGTTGTGTGTATTTGATTTTTTCTGCACTATTATTTCAGCAGACTATTATCTTATGTTTTATACGAATGTTATGCTCGTAATCTAAACTGCGTATTATGTAAATTATTTGTATCTCATACTCTCTTTATTAGCAGTAAGATTTCACGTGTAAATGCAGTTGATTGCAAATTTATTGGACTATGAAAATCTCGGAAATGAATCACGAAAACCACGTTATCATATTGTAAACACTTAAGTAAAAGATTTAAGGCGATTGAAATATACAAATATACAAAAATGTATAATGCAAAGAATTCTATGTTTGTGGCCATGTGCCAAATGGACTCATGAATAATTTATTATGCACAGAATTGTTACTACAGCCCAATTGGTATATTGAGCTAGTGTGTGCAGCTTATTATTATCAGTATTATTATTATTTATGTCCTTTATCATAAAATTGTACTTTTATATATATATATACCTGTTTCGTCTATAATAAAATGTTATTTTTGGTAACTTTGGATTTACTTCAAAACCTTACTGCGCCTTAAATAAGGGTAATAGAACCCTTTATTTTTCTTCTTGTTACACTCTGTATTGCAGTTAGGGATAGGTAGGGACCATCGATCATCCCCCCGCTGCAGATGTCACTGAAGTAATTGCCAACTGAGTGCGAGTGAAACGCTTATTTAAACGGCCCTAGAAGGGCTCAGAGAAAGTAGAGGAGGCTTAAGCACATGGCTTCGAGAGTACGAAAGGTGAAGCATTGAACCTTATCAAGCCAGGGAGGGGAGGGGGAAAAGTATAACAGAGAGTACATGGGGCTGGTAACCTAGGTCGCCACGAGATGTCGCCTGATGTCGGCGCCCGGTTACCGTTGCCACTGGAAGCAAGCGGCTAGCGCAGAGAAGCCGGGCTGACCGGAGAACTTTATGCCGTAAGGCCGGGGGATAATTTAAGTAAGAAAAATACTTTATAAACTTAAGAAAAACCATTCACAATTTAAATAGCTTTATTCATTCATCTGTATGTTATCTAAACTGATATGAAGTGTGTTGGTTTGTATATATTAATGTATGTTTGTTTGTAACTACTGGACCGGTTTTATTATTTCACTGTTATAAAGCTATATTATTCAGGATGAACTATCATGTACTTTTAAAAACTAAAAATGGTTCCGTGATTTATAGCATTATTTCTAACTAAAACTGGATGAAAACTGACTGCATTCTTTCCTAGCGCTGATGTAAACTGTATCAGATATGAGCGAATAGCCATTTAGCACCTGCACAACCGCGAAAGCCGGCATGTGGTGCACATTTGTGTTACACGCTATCTTGCGTATCCTTATATATAAGTTTATATTTCACAACAAACCTAATTTTCGTATCTTAATAGTCTTCCTGTAATTATCGTTACAACTAATTCTCCACAGATTTGATTAATTAAATTTTAATTTTAATCCCAGATACGAAAACATTAGTTACAACTTGTCATAAATTAAGATACCAATGTCTTTATGATAATTCTCAAAAGATAACTTCCACAGTAAAATACCAGGTAACACCGATAGTAATACTATAAACACAATTAAATGTATGTTGCATGAAACTAAAGTTAAAATTAGTAAAATTTTGTATGGTCTCCATCCCTCTCCTTCAAGGTGTGCCTAGTATAATTGGAATCAATCTTTTGTCCAGCTCGTAAAGCAGTATAAAAAAGGTGATATTTTTATATTTTTACGGTCAATAACTTAAGCATATATCTTTGAATAAGTCGTTTAACATCTGGGAACATTTTCGTATTTTCTCCCTCCCGACTGGGTTATTACTTTCTTTAAATGATTCATGCGGGGGGGGGGGGAATTTTAATACAATTTATTGAACATACGCCATTGCAGTTTTTCACTGTTTATCATGGAAAACATTCATAAATTCAAAATAAGAAATAAAAAATGAAAACATAAACCCACAGAGAACCCACAGAGCCTGAATCAGCTTATGTCAAGCAGATAAACCCAACGATGAACCTAAACAGTTATTATGGGCAACACAACAAACCTGCTGTGTTCGTCGGTGTTGTCCATAATATATGTCTATTTATCGTTGTGTTCGTATATTGTTGCGTTGTCTAGGTTTTGTTGTATATCTGCATTTACTGTTACTTTTATAACTGTCTCGTGGTTGTTAGCCCACTGTGTTCGTCTGTGCTGTTATTTTCTCATGACTAAATTCCTTCCACGGAATTATTTTGCTGTGTTTTTTTTTTTTTTTTAGTTTGAATGTGTTCGTCTTTGCTGTTGCCGTCGTGTTGTCCATATTATCTGTTTAAATTCATCTTTGGGTTTATCTGTTTGACATCGACTGATTTAGGGTAGTTCTCTGTGAGTTTATGTTTTATTTTTTTCAATTCTTATTTCGCATTTATGAATTTTTCCCATGACAAACAGTGGAATGCCTTTTGTCCAAGAGATTGTATTAAATATGTTATACTTAAAATCTAATAATTTCAATAACTTGCTCTTGCGAGCCAAGGATTGTATAATTACATAATAAGATTACTACAAATGCTTTTTTGCCGCGCCGTGACTTGGTTCAGTTAGTATCGTCGTGGTTCGTCGCCTCTCATTTCTTTACCAGGTGCATCCTCCCCCCTGCCCCCCTGCCCCTAGTCATCCCGGAGTCCTTCCGCCCCTGGCGGCAACATCTCCCGCGCAGATAATTACATTTCCGGCCGGCGCTGGCGGAGTTTTCCGGCGCCCCCCACCCCTCGCCCGGCTGGCGGTCACCGGAGGGGGAGGGGGTGATGATTTCAATATCAGACTGTTGCGCCGCGGTTGGCGCGCTGGCGGGTAATTGGATCCCGCGTCGGACGATCCTTTGATCCCGCCTGCCCGCGCCGGTGCCTGCTCGCGCGCGTCATTTGTCTCTTGTCGCTCGTCGCTCGTCGCTCGTCGCTCGTCGCGAGTTCGTCCGCGGCCCCGTCGATAACAACCCCTGCGTTCCCCGCCTCCCCCCTGGCACTTCCCGCTTCCTCCTGCCTCCTGCGAGGATCTGGCACTTGCCTGCCGTGGAAGTCTGCATATGGCCGCCAAGCACTGCAACAGTTGAAGAATCATGTTTGTTAACTAGAACCGGGAACGACAACAATTACTCTGTGAACTAACGCAGACAACTAACAACCGGTAGCATGAAGTTTTTAAGAGAAACTAGTTTGCTGAGGGGAGATAAAATTTTCGAGAGTTACGAAAAATTCCGATCGCATGGGGGGAATAGTTAGGTACGTGGTGGGGGAACCATAAGAGGAGACGGCAGGTAAAATGCAGATATGACGCAGCATACTGAATACTTGCACACTTGCACAATAGCATAATTTAGCACTCCCATACTTCCATATAGTTGTTTTATCCACAACAGCCTAAGATAATTATGTTTCCTATATCTAATAATATTAAACAAAATGTTTCATTTCTATCACGCGTGGTCTCCATGCAAATTTTTTTATGAATTTACTATTGTGCTGCGCATTGTCATAAAATGAGTTTGTTTAAATAAAAAATATTTTTTATTTAAGTAAAATTGTAAACTAATGTTTTATTTTCGCGTGTTAAAAACTAATATCTAATAAATATTTAAATTTATGGTATCATTTGTTTGTTTTTTTAGTAATTGAAAAAAAAAATGTTTTGATATGCATTGATTTTAACTGTCCTAGTTGTGGCCGTATTTTTTTGTCGTTTGATGCTTAACAAAAACGGTCTGAAATTGCCCATTTAGACGACTTGTTACGCTTTTGTTTAATTGATCTAAAACAGGAAAGAAATTATGCACGAGTCATTGCACGTGTTTAGGTATGAGAGTTGTGTCATCCCGGTGGACTGAGCCCGGGCCAGGTAGCGCGCCGTGGAGCAGCGAGGCGGCGCTAGGGCGGGGCTGTTAGCGCCATTAGGAGTGACGGTCGCCCCGCTGTCGTCGAGTCGCCCTAACGAGGCCGTGCGGCCCTCGCGGGACCCTCCCTCCCTCCCTCCCCCCCCCCCTAACCTCCCCTCATCGTACCCTCCCCCACCCGTGGCTGAGGGTTCCCACATGCAAATAACGTCTCATTTCTCCGAGACCGACTAAACTAACAGCAAGTAGCCGCGCTGTCTTGGGGCTTGTCGTAACACCAACGGCTTGCAGGGCAACTCTTGTTTGGAAACTTTCGACTTCGACGCGGTGTGCTGGTATATAAGAAAGAATCTGTGAGAGATATGAGATTTAATATACTAGCCCCCCCCCTCCCCCTTCCCCCCTCCAGGGGCTAGTCATCTTTAAGTATAGATTCTTGACTACTAGACAGATTGTCTCATTGGTGTGTGACTTTGTGGAAAATTTAGGTTACTAAATTTTTTTTAGATTTCTGACCCACTATAAATAAATTGGCACTAGAAAATATTGTTTTAAATATTTTAAAGAAATACTTCAAACAGTTATGTTATCAGTTACCATTCACATAGGCCTACACCTCGGCAACAACAGACTTCGCCGATCCGTATCCGTCCATAGTTCGTTTGGGGTTTGCATCCGAATGTCAGCAGAATTCAGGCTTAACCAAAATGGAGTGAAAGGGAACACGGTTACCGGAACGCAGCAAGAAAATTTCCTGTTTAGAAAATAAACTTTGTCAATTTTATTTACAAAAGTAAACCAAAGAAAATTGACCGCTAGCAAACAATGATTACTGGTTAAACTCACAAACAACATTATCCACTTCTACACGCACAAAATTATGCCTACTTGCGAAGATTTCATATTTCTCGCGTTGCCTACTAACTTTGATATTTTCACGAATAAAAGAAATATCTCGTCTCGGTACTCTACGACTGCGGTCGCCTAAACAGTTGCGGAAATATCAGCGCCTACTAACGCTATGATGCTCGCTTAACTTGAATACCCACTAAATACATACATAGTAATATACATGTACTTTACAAGTTAACAAAAAAAAATCTTTACAAACGAATTTACGTCTCTAAAAATTGGGTGCGCAATACACTGGCTTTTTCGCCGTAGCAAAAGAAAAAGTATGTCAGTGGAATCAATCTTCGAGACTCAAGTGGAGCGGGTGTAACCATCACTGGCAGTCGACGATTCACTTGCGCGGGACCGCATACTTGACACCGTGTAGCGGCGATGCAGTTGACACAGTGCGCTGGATGCACAAAGTTTTAATGGCAAGTTTGAGGGCACCTCTTCCTGAGTTTCCTTGTTACAGGAAACTTTAAAATTATACGTCATGTCGGCAAATTTCAAGTCTATAGGTGCGACGTAACAAACTGCGGTCACGCAAGCTGCCATAATTAATAAACTGCTATCGTAGACCAAGTGTGTTATCAAATTTTTTGCTGTTAATATCCGCGCGCATATTTTCCTCCAGTATACGGCACTCTTTAAAGTTAACTCGTCCATTATGCGTCGTACTAGCATAACACTCTAAAAGCTCATCCTTTTTTTTCCATGCGATTGATAACCGTGAAAAGTCAGTTACGAATGCAGGGCCAAGAACGCTAAGCATTTGGGCGTAGCTAAAAAAAAAAGTGGCTTTACTGTTAAATAATGGCTCTGCAAATAAACTAGCCGCGTTAGACACGACAAGCAATTCCAGCCGGGAGCTCGCGCATATTTCTGCAAAGTTGTGTGTTCACACCAAAGTCATGTAAAGTTCGTTGCAGCACAATGAGTTTATAAACCGAAGGGGCGGGGCGCGATGAAACAGACTTAAGGCCAAGACACACGTGGCCGCATCGCGCCCGCGCCGTGTGACGCCGTGTGACGCCGTGTGACGCCGTGTGACGCCGTGTGACGCCGTGTGACGCCGTGTGACGCCGTGTGACGCCGTGTGACGCCGTGTGACGCCGTGTGACGCCGTGTGACGCCGTGTGACGCCGTGTGACGCCGTGTGACGCCGTGTGACGCCGTGTGACGCCGTGTGAGGCCGTGTGAGGCCGTGTGAGGCCGTGTGAGGCCGTGTGAGGCCGTGTGACGCCGTGTGACGCCGTGTGACGCCGTGTGACGCCGTGTGACGCCGTGTGAGGCCGTGTGACGCCGTGTGAGGCCGTGTGAGGCCGTGTGACGCCGTGTGAGGCCGTGTGACGCCGTGTGAGGCCGTGTGACGCCGTGTGAGGCCGTGTGACGCCGTGTGACGCCGAGTGACGCGCGCACGGTCATGTAGATAAGTCAGGCAACTTCCTATCCTGTGCCTTGGCGTGTCTCGTCCGCTCAGTGAAGCTCGCGGCTGCCTGGGAACTAACGGTGCTCGTAGTAGTCGAACCCATCATTAACATTTTGTTAAATTGCAGTTTCATATATAATACGATGTTATTCCTAATTCCATCTCAATTTTTGAAAAAAAAAAATTCCCAGATAACAAAATTTTTCATTAGTTTGGGTGCTTGGTAAAGCCTAATCTGTACCAATGCCTTGATCTTGTTTTCCGAATTTGTTAGTTAGGTTGAAGTGATGTTTCAGGAATATGTTTAAAATTATTGCCAAGTCAGGGCGTGGAGCGGTGGTCAAGCGCATGGCCTGGCATCTGACGGCTCGGGTTCGATACCCTTTGTTACTGTTATTTGTGCATTCTCATTTTTATTATTAATCACAGAATTAAATATGTTTAAACAGGTGCATTACATAATTGTGTGAGGTTTTCAATACAAACACAAAGCACGTGCTTTAAATGATTCATGCAATGGGGAATTTTGATTTAATGCAGTTTTTTTGAACATACGCCATTGCAGTTTTACACTGTTTGTCATGGAAAATTTCCGAAAATAAATTTTAAAATATATGAAGGGAAAAATTTCACAGGAAAAAAGACTGAATCAGCTGATGTCGGACAAACGGAAGCAACGATGAAACTAGACAATTATTATGGACAACACAAAGACGACAGCACGGACAAATAATATTCAACCTCTTAAGTATCAGACCGCACAAGAATTCCTTGAAGGAACTGATGTCATGAATATTAATATAACAACACAGACGAACACAGTGGGGCAACAACGACGAGGCAGATTAAATGCAGGCATAAAAGAAACCTGGACAACGCAGCAAACATATAAACACAACAATGAAGATAAACAAGAACTATGGACAACACAACGATGATAGCACTGAAGAACACAGAAGGTTTTCAGTGATACAGTTACGACGTTTCGGGAACTGTCATCTGTTCCCGTCTTCAGGCACAAACTGACTGATATTGGACACTGAAAAATCCATTAACAGTACAAACAGTTCAAAACTGCAGTGACGTATGTTCGAAAAAACTTTATTAAATCATAAACCATGCTCTACAGTAAATATAATTCAAAACTGTGTCATTTAAAAGAATTCATGTTTAAATATATTAACTAATTTACTGTATACTTTCCTATATTAAATATATTAATTTTAAATATATTTATTTAACTGTTTCAATATATGTAATTGCTGTAATTAATAGTTTATTATTTGAGAAATAAAAAACAATCATTACCAGTGGGTATCGAACCCGAGCCATCAGATGCCAGGCCATGCGCTTGACCGCAGCGCCTCGCCCATGACTTGACAATACTTTAAAACATATTGCTGAAACATCGCTTCAACTTAACTAACAAATTAGGAAAAAGATTTAAGGCATTGGTACAGATTAGGCACTTACCAAGAACCCAAATGAATGAAAAAATAGTAATCTGGGGGAAAAAATTAAAAATTGTGACGTAATTATAAATATCGTATTTTATACGAAACCCCCATTCAACACAACGTTAATGATGAGCTCCACTACTGCAGGCCGCCGCGAGCTTCGCTAAGCGGACGGAGAATGACGGTAAGTTGCCAGACCTGTCTACATGACCGCGGTGGGAGGTCGCACGACGAGGTAATTGCACAATGGGAAAGTACCGCGTAGTCGCCACCTTACCGCAACCACACCACACCACACCACACCCACACCACCGCACGGAGGTCGCCACGTGCCCGACTAGTTTAGTTTACTTTTTGACTGGCACATCCACGGTGCGGTTTACCAAGTTACAGGCTTGAAACATGTTTGGTTTTCATTTTATTTTAAATATTTAATATAATACTCCTATAATACTATAGGTCAAAACCAAAATTAAAACTAAATCCAAAGAAAAATAAAACAACCCTAAGTAAAATTACCGTTAACTAGTTAAAATTATCAACAAATCCAAACTAGAAAAAGAAACCTATTTTAAAATACCGGAAACGAGGCAAGGAACGCCTTAACATTTTCTTTGTATTCTAGTGTAACTATTTGACATTTCAGTAGCCGTAGTGGAATAGTTTGCCATAGCCTTGGGTCACATCGGTCATTTTCTACTATTTTGCTAGTTTGGCCCAAGCGAATTTGCTATACACGTCTTGATTCACCTGAGCATATCGTATCCGATTGAAATAAATTAATAACTACAACTCTCAAAGCATGCCGTTTGGTGACGAGTCGAGTATGGAGTCAATATCGTTCACGTGCCAATAGTTTACTGCTCTTTGTGAAGCAACTAACAGTCTTTGTGTATAGACCAATTCATTCGTGTCGCCCCTATGAAAATTGTCCATGTCATAACAGTTGGGTTGCTTATTTATATTGATACGATTTATAATTCGGGGATAATTGGGTTCGTGAAGGATAGCACAATGAAGTTTTATTTCATTTTTATTTATTACAAAGATTTACATAAATAATAAAATATAATAAATAATTATACTTAAAAATGTCCCAGCGCTTAAAAATGTCTATTCTCAAATCACTCAATGTCAGTCAAGTTCCGCAGTTCGCACTCCTCACTGGAGCCAGGCTCATCAGTGGTTCACCCCTTACCACGCACCTGTCCTCACACACAGTCTCGCGCCACTCAGTCGCACTCTCTCGATCCCGTCGCTCCGCGTTGCGTCACTCTGGAGGGGAGGGGGTTCTCTCACCCTCTTCGCCAATGTCGCATTTCCGTCGCTCCGAATCCACTCGGAATTCTCGCTGCTTAAATACTCGTGGGTCGTATTTCCAGAACAGCAGTGGATGTGACGAGTCGCGTTATTCCGGGCCGACTTGACGCTCGAACAATCCAGAAGGGTGGTGTTCATTCTCGCCACTCCGCAGGGTGGTCCGCGGAATTCCTAAGGTCGCACAGCGATAGATAACGGCGCCGAGGCAGGATGATGCGCGGGAAGCAGAGGGGTAAGAGGGGTAGCGACCCTTGTAATCCGGCTAGGCACTTGTGGCATGCCTTACGTCAGTGGACGGCACGTGACACGGTGCGTGACTCCAGTGGCCGTGCAGGGCTGCAAGCCAGATCCGAACCTGGCGCATGTCGCGGTCCTGCTCTCGTAACAATATATTCCCCTTGCACTGTGAATCCATTAAGAATATTAGAATGGACAATTTTTAATAATCACCTTTAAAATTGTACTTTCTATATAGTTAACTCGGTATTTTTACACATGTCAACTCTCTCAGTTTTTGTACTCTGAAAATCCTAATGAGAATAGCCTTAAGTTTCCTTGCAAAAAAAAAAAAATATATATATATAGTCCATGTCTAGATATGAGGGTGGTATGATCGAACTATGGCATTGGTTTCGATTCATTTTCCATATTTTCTCTTTAGCATCAACTGAGAACCCTTACTTTTCTTTTCGAGCCATTTCTCGTATCGTCTTCTTTGCAGTTCGTTTCTCCCATCGTCAAGTTCTGTATTAACAGTGACGTGTAATTTCTTGTTATTTTTACGTTTTTTTAAGAGAATTTGTGTTTGTTTTTTAATCTTTCTTCATTTTCTAGTTAACTCTAATAGTGAATAGATATTTCACATGAAAAAAGAATTTGTATAGCTCGATGTTGGTCAATGGCCAAGTTCTACTTTGAACTGATTTTAAATAGCCCACATACATTTCTTTTATTCCCATATTCGCTTTTCGCTGTCCACAAATAACTCTGAGGCTTTCGCATACTATTTATTTGCCCCCAACAGTTCAGTCAGCTCTTCTTTAACACACTTCTAATGTTTGCCAAAGTCTTGAAATGTACCAATCTTAAACGTCTGGTGAGTGGCTGCTTTAACTGAATTGCTGAGTGAAGTACAGTCTATGAAATGATTGAAACCATGGTGCTACCGACCCTACAAAGTCATTTTTTTACGTCCGAAGAAACCAGTTCTTTCAATTCAATCACAATGAACTGCCTTCTTTTGATTTCTGAAGCTTTTATGTCTTCCATACTAAACAATACGATATTTGCTTTATAGCAAACTAGCTGAAGTACCCGGCGTTGCCCGGGCTAAACACATCGTAATACAAGGAACATTACTACAGTTTAATTCTGTTGAACACTTGATAAACGGGAAATTTTGATTTTAAAGTCCCATTGATTGCACAATCTCGGTACAATAAGGTTACAAATAAGAAAAAAATCGGGACTCCAATCTTCAGCTTTATTTTGTGGGAAGGCAGGTATCCCCTATACAAGACGTGACTGACGTACCAAACAATAGTGCGTTACAAATTCAAGGCAAGGCCATCTATTGATGAAGTAAACTATCATTAGTGCATTTAGTTCGCTAGCAGCTATAAGCTTCACTAAGTGAAAGGGTTTCACCAAAGAGAAGGATATGAAGTTGCCAGACCTTACTATATGACCTTATGGCGGATATAGAGAAATGACACAAACTCACTGTTGGTGATTCTTATGACCTCTCTCCTACGATTTTCTATTATAAAACTGAATTGACCCCGTTTTCACTCCCTTAGGGATGGAACTTCATAATAAGTTATATGTAGTCTATTTCACTCTCCAGCCCATAAACTATCTATATGAAAAATTTCATTTCGTTCCGTTGCTCCGTTGCTGCACGAAATGACGAACAAACATATCTTCGCATTTATAATAAATAATGTCCATAAACTAATTCTTCAGTTTTAATGGTATATTATAACGGTTTAATTCAAACTATTTACAACATATCGTACATTAAATTTAAGGTAAAACTAACCTAGTTTTTCTTTCAAATTTTTAATATCTACACCATTAGATGTACGGCACACATCCAACATAAAGTCTAATTCTTCCCACACTGGTTAACAAGTCAGGAGTAATGGCAGCATTAGCCTCTTCAATTCTGTGTCTCAACTCTGGTAAAACATTGGGTACCGGCGGAACGCAGACACGAAGGAAGAAATGCGCATGGCGTTACGTCAGGTGAACGTGGAGGCCAGCGAAAAAGAGCTCTCCCGTCTCGACCATTGGCGGATGGTTTTGCCACGTGGGGAATCACAATCAAACTTTAAACGAAACGCAACTTTTAACTAAAATTAACAGATTTACTCTCGGTAAAATGCAGAACACAAAACGCTTTACGCCAATTTTGCGAAGGCGGCGCTGCAAGCGAGAAAACAACAAAGCAGTACTCGCGTATGCGTTTCTGTTTAATTTTTAACTGTGACCTTGAACCAAAACTCTACAACGCTTACAGTTGATACTATTACAATTTATAACTGGAACATTCTTCTACTGACATGCTGTATTACAGTAAGGATTCGACAAGTCTGGCAGTTGAATTGCTGCGGTTGAAGATGCAGCTCACGAAGAGTGAACCACTCCCGGACCAGAGTGTTGGGGCGAGGGGCTCCGAACCCAGGCCGCCCCGACGCCGCCGGAGAGAGACGCCGCGGCAGACATCCGTCGCACTCGCCCAGTAACCCGATTACACTGGTCGTCTTTGGCGCGCCCTCCGCCGGCCCTGAAAGCGAAAATTACACTGTTAACTCAATCACCGGCCTCCGACAAGACGCTGCGTATGGTTTCCTGCGACGGAGCTGCGGAAAGTGAAAAAGGTGGTGGGGGGGCTGGGAGGGGAGCGGGCAAATTTGCAATCTCCTAGACCAGACCCTCCACCGAGGGGAAATCACAGCTGAAAATTGTTTATAAATATTAATAGAATATATTCGCTTCGTCTTCTCCTTGACTGTTCCGCGTTGGCTCTCTTGGTAAGAATCTCTCACTTTTAAAAATAAAGAGCTCTACGATGGGATGTTTAGTAGCGTGTCGTCGCGTGACATGTAGGGGCGCCGACCATCCCCTAGCTTCTTGGGAGGCATGGACCGCCTTGATAGTCCAAATAAACATTAGGAAATTTAGTTAGTAATTGTATAAGAAAATAATATTTATTGAAAAACACCATATAGTTTTGTACTACTTGAAAAGTTGTAGAGATTTATAGGCCTAAAAATTACTAAAAAAATTAAAGTTAAGGCTTAAAAAATTATTTGATAGCATATCCAAGTACCACTAAAACAACTAACCATATTAAATTACTAGCTGTGGTACACATTGCTGACGGGTGAGATTTTCATTTCGTCGCAACGATTTTGATTCCCCCAACTCCGTGTACATCGATGAAAAATCTTTTTCTTATTCATCATATTATTATATAATTAAAAATACTTACCACCAATTTCATTCTTTTAGCAGTCAAATTTCTGAAAATTCAAAATACACACTACGTAAATATTTGTGTATGCTAATACTTGCTTTTTTGTATTACCTTTCAAATGATTTTATATAATCAGATTTTAATCTAAAAATATAATCTTACCCATTATCACTAACTTAGAGTAGCAATTTTGGAAATTGGCAAATATATGTTTGTAGTTATTGTATGTTCATTATTCAAACCTGAAATCTTTCCTTCAACTTGATTCGATTCTGAGGTATGGTGTTTATTATAAAAACCATACTTTAACCCCTTTTTCTCACACTCTTAGCTATGAAAGTTAAAGTGGTAAGAAGGATTTGGTAGTTGTTAAATGAAGTTAGAAGGAGGTGGTAGTTGTTGCACGTTGCATGTAAATTATTCATGCCCATTACTTACCTTAATATTCATATCGTACGAGAAGAAATGTTATTTTTAAAAAATCTACCCTTTTCACCCTCTAGATTTTAGAAACGTGACATAACCTTTTTATGCATACAACACAAGCTTAGTTTAGTACAGCCTTTAGTACATTCGACAGTATTTTTTTTTATAAAACCAAAATTACATCCATAATTTAGCCCACTAGGGGTGGAATTTCAGGAAATTGTAAAACAATGTATTTTTTGTGTGTGCATCCATATCCTAGGGTAAAATTTTTTATTATAAACCCATAGTTAACATCTATTATTAGGTACATAATTTGTCAGTTTTTGTATGTTTCATATTTATTCCCAATATATTACCCCTAGCTTCATTTGCTTCGGTGATACGTGTAATGTGCTACCTCTGTTTCAAATTTTGTCTAAATCGGTCAATAGTAAATATTTTCTGAATTATATATTAGTATTTTTTAGTACAGTGACACCCAAAAGTCACTTAAACTTTTTTTTTCCCCTTGCTCTGTTATCCTTTCAACCACAAATGTTTCAGATGTTACGGTACGTTGCGCACGTTTCGTGCAACGATAGCAAAATGAAAGCATTTTGTCATGAATGTGTGACCTTGCTGGTGTTTTTATTACGTGCATATTAAAGACTTTTGTTTTGAAGGAGATTGTCTTCGAACTTCTTTCGTTGGTATCTATCTAGTGGTGTATTTTCTTGGCTTGGAAATATCTAAACTGATTCTGTGCTGTATTACGTTTGTATTTTTACTCTTGAATGTGCTCCGTATATGTGTGTGTTTTTGGCAGTTTTCCTTTCTTTTCGGCCTTTTTTATATACTGAAGACACGAGCAATATGATAGGCAACAGTTCGGTTGGAGGGTCTTCAGATGTTCCGGCTGTTGACAGCTGATCACAGGACAGAGGAACATCTACGGAAGCTCTTGGAAGTGCTGTCCAGGATGATAGAATCCATTTACCGGTCCTTTGTTGAAGGGCTTTAAAGGCTTGAAGAAGGAGCGATTGAGTTTTTGAAGAGCTTGTGTTAGAAGACGAAAGTATAACGTCATTTTGGTGAGAAAATTCAAACAAATTCAACATAATTTATCTATCTGTAATCTTTGACAATATCTATATTTTAGTTATGTTTCGATTCAAACGCACAATGCGTCTGTAAGACCATTATTTAATACTTTTCATGTAAGTGAAGATAAAAGAATGCGGGATAATATAAAAATTTTCAAATCCCTTATGCATCTGTCTTTAAGCACGAGAGATACGTGCTAGTTCAGGCTGTCAACACAACGTTTAAAGAAGACTATCAACATGCATAGTGCATAAGTAAATCACTTGAATGTGTTCTTATTGCTCAGACAACGATAGACTCTGAAGCTCGCAAATCCTCGCGTATTTTGAAGACTGTGTTTTACAATAAGGAAATTAAAGCTGACTCTTGCCGTAATTCATCGTGAAACACGCATGACGTCCACAAAACTTTAATATGTTTTCCTTCCTACCTATCCAGCTGCAATTAGTTAAACTATGGGGCGATCTAGTGTCTAGCTTGGCTACTGCAAAGACAGGAGCATCTCTCACGGTGGGGCCTCTCTCCTGGAATTACTTGTGATTATGAAATGGCAAACCCGCAACTTGAAAATACTGTTTAATATTACATGTTTCTACAAGAGTAATATTTTTTAATTGATCACCAGTATTGTGAGTAATAAAGCACTAGTAACGACCTATTATAGTATAATCGTGCAAACTAAAAACAAACCTTTTAAACAATTTTTGAAATAACGTTTTGCCTTTAAACTCTAAAGCTTGAGTTCACCAGCCGTACACGCACTAGGGCAGATGGAAACATGTGCTGTGGGCTGAACAGACCTGTAAATGTGCTCGGTATCTGCCGTGCTGTTGGTTGTGGCTGCGCAGCGAGATCCCTGGCATTAAGTGCGGGAATTAAGCTCTCGTGAGATCTTCCTGCCACGTGTTCAGTTGAAAAAAAAATTGAATCGCGTTTTCGCATTGAAGAGCACGTTCATCCCATCTCCCTCCCCTACTTCCCCCCTCGCCGTATTCCCCTCCCCACAAACTTCCCCTCCTCCTCCGCCGCCATTTCGCACTTTCCCCCGGCAACAGCCAGCTCTGCACAGCCTCGCGCGCTCGCCCAGAAGGGGGCAGGTCAGGACAGGTCAGGTCCGCGCACCGCGGGAAGCGTGGCGGACGTTGCCGGCGCGCGCTGCCGTCACACCTCGGCTCCACGCACGCCGGTCTGCTTGGCTCTGTCCACGGGCGTGCGGCCTGTTTCTTCCCTGCTCCCGGGCTTGTGTCGACCTGCCGGGCCTGCTGGTGTTGCCGCGCCGCTCACGAGCCGCTCTGCCTTGCTCTTGAATAGCATTCAAGAGCCATCTCAATTGTCTGTAGTTGTAGGAGCCATTTCAATTATCTGTAGTTGTAGTAGTAGTAGTTTCATGGTTTCGTCTCTACGACTACTTTTTTTGAAAAGAAACTTCATTTCTGAATGGGCTACAATTTTCGAGCCTTCCGAAAATTCCGTCAGTTAGGTACGGGGGGGTGGAGGAACCGGTAGAGGAGGAGAGTGCGTCAGCGGCGACGCCACTCCAATGCATGCACTAGCGGTCGAATGGGAACACGGAAAAAAGGAGGGGGGATAGGTGCGTAGCGTAGCATGCTATATGCTAGTTGTAACTTGCCTGTTGGGGTGACGGCGAGGGAGAGGTAGAAATGACGCAGCAGTGATGCTACGGAATTCTCGTAACGCTGCTTGTGTTTTTTTTTCTACTCTTCAGTATTCGTAACGGTTAACGACTGACGCTACCATATTTATTTTATTTTAATTAAAGAATTTAAAATTTATTTCATCGTGTGGAAAAGAGTTATTAATTTGTGCAACTATTACCCCAACTACCAGGTCGGGTACAAGTGATGCTGTATATTCTATAAATTTATAACGTATTAAATCCTAAACGTTTTGTGTCGTATTTTAGCTATCATAAGCCTGATAATTCTGCGGGTAATGATTCATAAAAAATTAGTAACTAATTACCATGATTGATGTTTTTGTCAAATTTTAAATAACGAATTGCTTGTAAAATATATTTGAAAACATTAATTTCTATTTTAAATTTTTTGTTATTTGAGATCATGCCCGCATTATTGACTATTTTATCTCTTGTTCAATAAAAGTATGCTAATAATTTACCTCTAGCTATACCTAATAAACAAGAGGTTTGTTTCACTTCTGTGCTCGTGGACTCCACGTACACATTTTACTGGACAGAGAAAAGCTTAATCGGGTGTTTCATAGGTCGTTTTTGGTTAGGGAAGATTCTAAACCTAGTGTAGTAAGTGGTTAGGGAAGTGACAAAAACCTTGGTCTTCAATATGCCAGAATAAATTTTTAAGCACAGGCGTGATAACGACGGACGATGAGACTGCACGCCAGTCCGGTGCGTGACGCATAGAGGCGAGGAGGCGTGAGTGCGTGAGTAGAGAATTCGATCCCGGCCCTTAGTTCCAGTCCAGGGATTTTGGATCGCAAGAGAAAACTTACAAAAAGGATGTAAAACAGTTGTTCGTTTTAATTTTACTAAGAAATTAATATGTCCTTACACAATAGTCATTTATGTGTAATCAGACTTGAATTCACACAATCACAATATATATTTTTTCCACAAAAATCAACAAGATCTCCTTAAATTAATATAAACTAACGATGTTGTATATGTAATTAATAAACTAAACAAACTGTAAATGTTAACTTTAAAGAGAAACTAAGGTATAGACTAGGAAAAACGGGGAAAAAATGATTTTGCAGTTTTTTATCGAACGTAACACTATAACAAAAGAACCTGAACTGCAAGAAAATATTGCCTGTTTATTATTAACACTTTCACTTCAAAATTTATTACATAACCATTATTTCATGCTAATTAACTAAAATCTAATAAACAATACTACTAACGAGAAGCAAAGCGCAGCCCATTAGACACCTTTTCACTCACATCACCACAACACTCACAACTCACGACTTCTCTGTTTGCCGGTGCAAACGCGACTAAAACCAGCTGTTAAAACAATATGGCGAACAAGAAAGTCAAAGTGGCAGTGACAGATAAAATGAGTGCGTTTCGTTCGGAATTTTTTTTCGTCTTATGATGTGTGTTTCATACCTACCAAGTTATATATATATTTTTTTTTCCAATCCTGAAAATACCTGGTTTTATGAAATTGATATCCCGAAAATTTTGGGACTGTAAATGGGCCGAGATCCACGGATCTCGGGATGGAATCCACAATGACTGAGCCAGTGTCACCCTTAACGCCCTCCGCGGTTAGAGAGGTCGTGCGCCCGGCCAGGCGGTCCCCTTAATGTCACCTTCATGAATTAAGGTCCTTTGCTCATTGCCTCTTGCTCTGGATTCCACCTGGCGCGGTGCGAGTAGGTGTTCGGTTCCTGGGTGAGGCCTGCATTCTGCATTTCAACCAATTATTTCCACTGGTCTAACGACACTCTCTGAAAAAAAAATTAGGTGCGTTTACTTACGTATGCGCGTAAGAAGTTATACTTACTTGGGGTGATAAAAAAAAGAACTCTAATTTTGCATTCAAATAATTAATAGAAATAAAATAATAAAATACCTGGAGTGACATTATAAACTCGGTTAGTAAATAATAAATTCAATCAAATTTTAAAAAAAATACTAAATATTCAATGTGATAAATTATAATGCAAGTAAATTATACATACGGGAACCTATTATTTTATTCACAATAAATATTTTTTTAATTATATGGACCAGTATTCAATATCAATCACCAAAGTATAAGATTCAAGCTCATATATGATTTTTATTTTTTATGTAGCCTTTTTTTTATCCTCTGAAAATTTCGTTTGTGGTGCGCACGCGTAATAAAAAAAAATTCACTTTTGTTTCACAACGCGCCTAAAAAATTATAACTTCAAAAACTCAAGTAAGCAAACTGATTGGATTATCAGTTTAATTCACGAATAATCGGTAGCCAAACACTTACAAGAACCATTAATTCGATCTTTGAAATCAAAGCTCTATTTTAAAACATTTGCTGCTATTTGACGTTGTTGTAGATTTTTATAATTTTTAAGTTAAATATATTTAGTGCCATTGAGAGTGAAGTTTAAGTAGTATGCAACGATATGTGCGGGCACCGTGCAATGGAAATTCAACCGATTCATGTTCAATGCGCGTGCGGGTTTCGACCAGTTGTGTTCAAACGCAAGGTATACAACGCAGCACTTTTATTTACAAACGAATGAAAAATGGTTCATTTATCAAACAAATTGAAAAATATATGCTACAATGTATTTATATGTAGTGAATATTGAACTAATAGCTACGTACAACTTGTACCTCTTTTTTATATTGAAAACAGCGAACACAGTTTCTGCAACACAGTTTGAAAAATCGTAACTGTAAAATGAGAATGATAAAAGTTATCCCCCCAGGAAATCCTACAGATTTTGGCCCATCGCGATAATAATAATAAGTAAAACTTCTAACATACAAATGCTTTCATATTTACAAAAAATGTTGGTAGTATTTTTTGACATCTAATTACGCCTCATTACGAGTCTATCCAACAAATGTTGAAATGAGCATTTATTCGTCGATCACGTAAAACTTTTGCAAATTAAGGATCATGAGTAAATTATTATTACTCCGATTTTATTCTTATTTCAGACAGAATAATCAAAATAACTTATCGGTAGTAACCATGAATTCCAACATTTAATTAGCGCTAGAGTTTACTCCGAGCAAAATTAAAATCGTGCGTAACAAGAAGAGTGATCGTCATTCATTCGCAGGACGGCACAGTGATTTTTCTTAACCTGATGTTTGTAAGCCATCCAACCTAATGGGAATCCGAAGCAATAGCTGAAATAAGTGTTTTCTTATTAAATGTTTGAAAGCAAAATTTTGCAAATGAGCCGCAGTTATTTCCAGCCCCAATCAAGAGCGGAGCGAACCCGCTGGCAGGTGACCGCTAGTAACGGAAGAAATGTTGCATACAAGAGAGGTGTCTCGACTAATAATGGTGGCGCGCGAGTCGTATCTGTGGAAGTATTAGTCTATGGAGTGTGTGTCTGTTCTGAATTAAAATCAACAGGTTAGCTTTTGGATAGCAAAATAAATCATAGCCGCATAAAGGTTAATCTATATATAAAATGTATATAAAATATATAAATATATAATTTGTCCCGTAAGCGTTCTTATACTATTCATCCTATTGCGATGGAACTATTGTGAGATGTTGTGCGCATGCCCGCGAAGGTTTCTGAATTAGTGCACCCATTCTACAATAGGTGGTGCGCAAATTGTTTCAACAAATGTGTATATTTCATATAGTTTAGCGGCAGTTAGTGTTTTTTCGGCATGAATGCGCACGCATGATATATTGAATTTAATTAAATATAAATAAAGATACAGATATAGTAATAGGGAGAGATAGTGATACAGAGATAAAGCGCGCTAGAGAGAGCGATATAGAGATTTAAAAATAGAGTGATATAGATTTATAGAGGAAGATAGAGGTATAGAGAATGATATATAGAGATAGATAAAAGATATATAGACATATATAGAGATAAAGGTATCTATAGGAGAGAGAGTGTAAAATAGAGAGTGATATATAGACAGATAGAGAGCTAAAGATAGAGGTAGGGATATATACATAGAAATAAAGATAGATAGAGAGAGATACAGATATAGAGCATTAGAGATAGTATAGTGATGATTTATATATGTGTACATACTTCAAACAAATCACAAAATATTGAATGAGGCATTGCAACGCATGCCAGGCATTAGCTATTTACGTATAAATATAATACCTAAACAATTATATTTGATTAAAGTACAAACATGTTGTTTGGGGCTTCACTGTTTTAGGTAAAATGTTGAAACATGACCTCCGAATGTGTGGGTCCATGGTTATAAAACCCTTGCACAGCGTGTTATGGATTGTAGATGGCTTTGGTGATAGTAATTCCTGATAATCTTCGCGAAGCACGAAGCACGTTTCACGCGGCGTTATTCCCGGCCCGCGCAGGCAGTAATGGCGGCGGAGGGCTTAGCCGCAGCGAGGGCTGTGTATGCCCGGGAGGGGGGGGGGGGGGGGGGGGGTGGAGGCCCGATTGTCCTGGGCGAACCTCTGCCCTCGTAGCGCTGCTGTTGCCTCGTCCCTATCACTACATCAGCCCTAATTCAATTATTATAATTTAATTTTAGCATAAGTATAATAAGTTAAAAAAATTAAGGATAATTCTGCTTGATTAGTAAAACACTCAAAACTGTGTTAACAGTTGATGGATGTCCTTCCCCGCGTCCAAATTCAGCTGAAGTGTATACTTAAACGTTCTTGTTCCCAGAAGATTATTGAATAGTAATGTTAAAGTCACAAGTGAAGAATGCAGATGTGCCAGTAAACGAATCAGTGTAGCCGACATCTCAAGTACTTCAACGTAGAGAAACATCGCCATTTTGAAAAGCGTTTTGTAAGTTAAAATCGATTGAACACTAACGTAACTAAATGACCAGAATTTTCAAAATAAATCTAAATAAAACATTTCAATTCGCTGTCATTCCACATTCTTAGTCTTCAAATGATCTTTTCCTAATCACCACCACCATCATCGTCATCATCACTGTCGTCACTGCTGCTTGTAACCCTTCTTCCTCCTTAATTGGAAGAGGGGTTGCGTCCCCGACTCACTCTGGGCGCGAAGGGAAAAAATAAATATTAAAGCCAGGCATAAAAAGCTAAACAATATAAATTCCCCACACCACTGCCCAGGGGTCAGGCCAAAAACTTCAAAGGATATAATAGCAGAGTAACCATTAAACAAACAAGAGGCGAGACTTTGGACGTATGTTATTAAAAAATAGAAATTTGCAAAAATAGTATTTACTATACATAACCATACAAGCTTAGTTACAAAAGCTGACGTTAATAATGGCAGCATCTTATCCCCATTTGCGATACTAACAATAACCTTTAAAAAATCGTAAAAATATAAATACTGATAACAACAAGTATAAAAAATATATATTAATATATATATATAAAATATTAACAACGCCTTTAATAAGTAATCAACTATTATCACCAAAAGGGCGTGAGGCGTGGCCACTATAAAATACCAAATTTAACTGACTGACCTAATACCAAAAATCAAACAAGACAATCAATACAAATATATAAAAAATTCTACAATAATAATACTGAAGTACAAAAAATTTATTTAAATAAAGTTCATAAACTCTCAATCAACGGTTTAGTCTTTCTTCAGATGTTCGTTGCTAAAGACTTGCCAAAAAAACAAAGTTAATATCCTAGGTGTACGCTGGCTTCCTGACCTTCCTCACCAACTCCAGAGTCTAATGCCACGCCGGGCCATAGGTACGAATTCACAAAGGCGTGAACGATGATCAAAAAAAAATTATCTTATTTTTAAGGGAAATGTAGCAAAAACTCTTCACGTAACATAACTATGTTACCACAGAAGTATTTATCATCTACTTCAAACAAAGTCTTACTTCTTTATTAACTTGCCAATGATTTCATAAAAACGTAGAATGGCCGCACCAACCAACATCAGGCTGCGCATGTAGTCCAATACCGATCGCATACTTTTAATAATACTGCACAAGCTGATTATATTAGCTAAAGCCAACTTTAAGTATGCAAATTCCGAAGACAAAGTCTCAAAAACAAATTGCAAAATGTTCGTTTCTTCCAAACTTATACTTTTATTACAACTACAGGCAAACGGGCGACCTTTTTAAAAAATCCCACACTGGAACAACGTGGCCAAACAGGCTAATAAAAGTTCCGTCCAAATAAAATTTAGTATGGGAAAATACACAGTTCACAAGGTTTGCCAAAAACCAGTGCAGCACCACGAGGGTAAAAATCAAAATCGCGGCCTCTCTTTACCTTGATAACTTCTGTATCCATTGCCCTGTCACCCAGCGTGGAGCCTCCATCCCAATACTCTTCGTCGCCCGTTGCCGTCCGGCACACCAGTCCGCGCCGTCACATGGCTCTGTCCTCGACGGTCGCTCGCCACACACTCCTCGCGGCCCCAGCTGATTTTCACTCCCGGCAAGCCGAATGTCTGACGTCATCAGCCAACCGCCGGGCGCTCGCCAAGTGGTATTTACGTGAAACACAATCGATGTTCTTAAACTCATAATCCATAGCTACCAAACGGCGTATAACTAATTAACAGAAACAAATATAATTTAAAAAATTTACAGATAAATTAACATTAATTAAAAAAGGCGTAAAAATACGTGAAATAAAAAACCATATAAAACTAGAGACCAGCAACAAAAATAAATTACACGTAAAAATGTGGCCCTGCCGGCCACAACCTCCGCCTTGAACAAAAAAAATTTAAACAGCAAAGAAAATCTTAAAAAACTAAAATGTCAAAAAAAAAAAATCCCTTGGACTTGGAGAAAAAGTATTCACAAAAACTTCTAATCCAACAAACCAGCCCAAACTCAAACAAACAAACCAGCAACAAGGAAAACTTGCCTCCAAAGTCCCAGCCAAAAAATTTAACGCTCAAAAAAAAAGCAAGAGAAGGATTTTCCGACAAGAAACGGAAAAGACAAACTAAACCTCACAAACCCAACAAACGGGATCTAAGTAAGCCAAAACAAACAAACAAGCTCCAAAGTCAAATCCGAAACGTATTAGACAAAACCTTCTCTCTCAAAATTATCAATAACTAAAGATCAAAAAAAAAAAGTTCTGACAACCCGGAGGTTGCAAACTAAAGCAAAGAACTATAAAAACTATAACCTCACAGGAAATATATCAAAACCATCACAGGTAATCTAAAAGACCACTATAATTCCTGGTGCTGATCCTGCTCCCGCTTCTTTTTAAAGCAAAATTTTTCTGAATGACCATTTTTGCCACAAAAACCACAAACCAATTTATTAACCTCCGAAACCGAGCAATCCTTAGCAAAATGCCCTACCTTATTACACTTAAAACAAGTCTTATCACTTTTTTTATCACCCGGCGTTTTAAAACAAATCGGTTTAAAATTGATTTTGCCTTTACACTTATCGAATTCACATTTAGCGTAAAAAATATTATCAACCTGGATAGCCCAAGTGTTGAGTTCCTCCACACTATTAGGTCTGCCAATAAATGCGCATTCGTGTCTGATGGCAGGATTTAGATTTTCCAAAATAATAGCTACAAAACGGTGATCATCTAACTGCAGACCAAATACATTAACGTGATTTCTAATATCCTGTATAAATTCTAAGGTGCTTTCATTTTCCCGTTGAAAACGGAAAATCAATTCCTTAATTAGATCGTCCTTCACCCTCTTAGGGCACAAATATTCCCACAAATTCTCTTTCACTACCGACCATCCAACAGACTTATTTATACCTGACGTAATCACGTCTCTAGCGATCCCGCTACATTTAGTCGAAATACACCTTAACAATTCTTGCTCATTTTGTAAACAACAATTAGTTTTTAAACTATCTACCCCCAAGCAAAACTTTATTAAATCTCTTGGCCCACCGGAGCATAAAGATGGCAACCTATCCAGTTCCTTAAAAAGCAATTTACTTTGCATAGCAGTATTCAATGAATTTACTTGGCTGATCTCCGAATTCTCCACATTTTCCTCAACAGGTTTTTTCCTCCCTTCTTTAATGTGGGTACTTAATTTCCTGCGTAAGGTATCAATGTCATCCTCCAGACCACTCTCTACTCCCGCTGCTTGCAAATTAGCGTAAACCTGTTCTTTGGGAAGTTTATAAATCCAAGAAACTGCCATTATTAAAAAAATCAAAAAAGTCAGCAAAATCGCAAAAGTCCAAAGTCTCTGCCAAGCAGAGTGGCGCAGATTGTAACCCTTCTTCCTCCTTAATTGGAAGAGGGGTTGCGTCCCCGACTCACTCTGGGCGCGAAGGGAAAAAATAAATATTAAAGCCAGGCATAAAAAGCTAAACAATATAAATTCCCCACACCACTGCCCAGGGGTCAGGCCAAAAACTTCAAAGGATATAATAGCAGAGTAACCATTAAACAAACAAGAGGCGAGACTTTGGACGTATGTTATTAAAAAATAGAAATTTGCAAAAATAGTATTTACTATACATAACCATACAAGCTTAGTTACAAAAGCTGACGTTAATAATGGCAGCATCTTATCCCCATTTGCGATACTAACAATAACCTTTAAAAAATCGTAAAAATATAAATACTGATAACAACAAGTATAAAAAATATATATTAATATATATATATAAAATATTAACAACGCCTTTAATAAGTAATCAACTATTATCACCAAAAGGGCGTGAGGCGTGGCCACTATAAAATACCAAATTTAACTGACTGACCTAATACCAAAAATCAAACAAGACAATCAATACAAATATATAAAAAATTCTACAATAATAATACTGAAGTACAAAAAATTTATTTAAATAAAGTTCATAAACTCTCAATCAACGGTTTAGTCTTTCTTCAGATGTTCGTTGCTAAAGACTTGCCAAAAAAACAAAGTTAATATCCTAGGTGTACGCTGGCTTCCTGACCTTCCTCACCAACTCCAGAGTCTAATGCCACGCCGGGCCATAGGTACGAATTCACAAAGGCGTGAACGATGATCAAAAAAAAATTATCTTATTTTTAAGGGAAATGTAGCAAAAACTCTTCACGTAACATAACTATGTTACCACAGAAGTATTTATCATCTACTTCAAACAAAGTCTTACTTCTTTATTAACTTGCCAATGATTTCATAAAAACGTAGAATGGCCGCACCAACCAACATCAGGCTGCGCATGTAGTCCAATACCGATCGCATACTTTTAATAATACTGCACAAGCTGATTATATTAGCTAAAGCCAACTTTAAGTATGCAAATTCCGAAGACAAAGTCTCAAAAACAAATTGCAAAATGTTCGTTTCTTCCAAACTTATACTTTTATTACAACTACAGGCAAACGGGCGACCTTTTTAAAAAATCCCACACTGGAACAACGTGGCCAAACAGGCTAATAAAAGTTCCGTCCAAATAAAATTTAGTATGGGAAAATACACAGTTCACAAGGTTTGCCAAAAACCAGTGCAGCACCACGAGGGTAAAAATCAAAATCGCGGCCTCTCTTTACCTTGATAACTTCTGTATCACAGGGCAATCCATTGCCCTGTCACCCAGCGTGGAGCCTCCATCCCAATACTCTTCGTCGCCCGTTGCCGTCCGGCACACCAGTCCGCGCCGTCACATGGCTCTGTCCTCGACGGTCGCTCGCCACACACTCCTCGCGGCCCCAGCTGATTTTCACTCCCGGCAAGCCGAATGTCTGACGTCATCAGCCAACCGCCGGGCGCTCGCCAAGTGGTATTTACGTGAAACACAATCGATGTTCTTAAACTCATAATCCATAGCTACCAAACGGCGTATAACTAATTAACAGAAACAAATATAATTTAAAAAATTTACAGATAAATTAACATTAATTAAAAAAGGCGTAAAAATACGTGAAATAAAAAACCATATAAAACTAGAGACCAGCAACAAAAATAAATTACACGTAAAAATGTGGCCCTGCCGGCCACATGCTTAAAACACAAGAGTTGTGTGGGGAAGGAGTTTCAAGTAGGGAAAGAACTTCTGGCTTCATTATTTTGAGTGGAAGAGTTCTAATCGAGATCACGGGGTCAGATGATATAAGCATTATATTAAGAAGATCCCGATTAGTACCTCTCTACTCATTTTCCGGCATCTTCTCTCTATAAACCTGTGAAAGTCTTTGTTCATTATCTTCCTGAGCCTCTTCGCTTAGCATTCCGATCGGGAGCAAGGCCACTTAGACATATGAGCCGTGGATCAGAACCTTACGGACTAAAGGAGGCATGGGATACCATGGGTAGTTTCGAACATACAGCCAGGGCCGGCGCGTTCATATAGGCGAACTAGGCAACCGCCTAGGGCGCCAAGAGGCTGGGGGCGGCGCAGCACGAGACAACAGCTCATATAATATATGTTTAACGATAATTGAAACTATTTGAAAATGGATTTTTGTAACAGTTTGGAATGTTTATATTGATATAAGTAATTATTATAAGTGCACGGTGACCTGATTATGATTTGTAATAAGTAAAAAAGGAAAGTTGAGAGTGATTTGGGTGGCTATGAATAGCAATATGCTTGAAAGACGATGAGGGTAGTAATTCGAGTAGGAAGTGGCGCCGGAAAGCAAGGACGGGGGAAACTATTTTGAACTCTTGTTGCTTTATCGTGGTAGGTATCAATTGACTGGGGCATGGTGTAACTTAGAGGATGGGCGCCAAGGAGGGCAATACCTCCAGCCTCCACCGTCCACCCCCTCATCGGTTGTGACTTTAAATGTGTTGTCCTTAGTCGTAGCAGCAGGTGTACCGGTGAGGTACCCCACTAACTTTCTTTTTCTCGTGTTTCTCGTGATAGAGTATCACACATTTCTATCAGAATCTTGAATAACACCCTTCAAACAGTAACTGTATACGTGTTATCATACCTGCCAGGCTGCCAGCTGTGTATCATACACAAGACTCAGTCTGTATTTTGAAGTGAATGCGTATCCAGTTTTCTCAGTTGCCGATGAGCTTTATTCTTCCTAAAAGGTGCATTTAGGTGCCACTGGTTGACCTAAGGCAATTTTGACATCCACAATGTTTTTGTTTACGCTGTTTTCGTATTTTAGTGTGTATTAAGCCAAGATGGAAGTAGCTCTGAAGACGTGATATTTTCGTACAGTGGAACAGGTATGGTTGGTTTTTATTGTACTCATTATGCATGGTTGGTTAAAACATTGTCAATTTATTGTTGCACGTGAATTTATTAATTTATAACATAAAGGTGTGCCGTTGGTCGTGCTGGTTTTTTCGGGGATCTCCCCATTTCCCCCAACCCTTTCATTCCAGTGCTGCTCCATACTTAATCTCATGTCACATCACACCAACGCTACAGGCCTAAGGCCTGCCTCCCTCGTGCTGTTTTACAAGTTGGAGGCTCAGATGCGAGGCAGCAATAAGAACCACCAGACGCGCGCGCCTAGTGCCATTTCGCCCCTATGCGCAAGGTGCTAAACTGGCACGCAGTGTTGCCATTGATCGCTGGAAAAGCGGTCATACTATAATTTTATTGCTGGAAAAAAAGTATGTACCATTGATGTACTGCCACTACCTTTACTGTGATTCTCTGGCAGTTAATATGTTATAATTTTTTTTAATTATGAAATTGTAAAAAAAAGTTGCTATTTCCATTGAAGTGTGTAAAAAGTATAAAGCTAAATAATAAAAACAAGCCTGCTTACATTTGATTGTTGACAAAATCTTAGGCTACGTGATGTATTTTGAGGCATGGAAAAAAAATTTTGTGGTGGTTGGCGTGGGGGGGGGGGGGGGGGGCATTATGTTTTTTCGCCTAGGGCGCCAATTTACCTTGCACCGGCCCTGCATACAGCCGCGCTGTTTCGATTGCATAATGCCGAAAAGCTAATGCACTAATATACACAAGATAATGTTCGTAGTATTATGTCGCACCTCTTTATCAGTTCATATAACAGTCTGTAATCGATGCTGGACACTGAGGGTTTTCGAAAAAAAACGACGTGGCGTATTTCCGTCATTGGTAGTGCCATGAACTCGTTAAAACTACATTAACAAGAAGACCTGTTTCGTTTTGAAAACCAGACTTCACAGCTATCTTCGTTTTTAAACCAAATGTTTGTGTTATTTCTTGACATGCCACACTTTTAAGTCCAGTCTGTAACTCGCCTGATGCAGTCACTCGAAAAATCTTATGTAGGCGTGAAGGGTTGATAATCCATACTCCAATGCTTTTTCATTAACTGTTCTCTTGTCTGTGTTATCGATGTCATTCATGATTTTTGGAGCGCTCCGTACAAACTGCAAGATTGACTGGATGCCCACTCTGTTATAGCTGAATTTACTTTCCCGTCAATCATAGTCAACAGCAATTTGTTTTCAACATAAATAATTTCATAGCCAGGTTGAAAAATCTCGGGGGTGATTTAATTTGCCTTTCGTGCTCTGTTGTTATAGTATCTGCGGTCTCTTTCCAGAATTCAAGTTTTAATGGTCGACAAGATGTAGTTAACGATGGTCGTGAATTTTGCCAAACTGTTATTTTGTTTCAATTTTTAACTTAATGACATTACATTTGAAGAGGTACAACACTGGTCATCATTAAATTACAGTCTTTAAAATCACCTTCAGTCACGTTCTGTTTGTTCATGAATTGGTTACTCCCATCAAATCCCCACTTAGATATTAAAATCAAATTTTTCACCGTATTATGCTGTGCACCGATCGCATCTACTTGGAAGAGACAAAATCCGATTTGAAGTTAGATCAAGAAGCTCCTGCAATTATATTTCGGCTTTCTATTCTGTTATGATGACGTCTTTTAGAGGGTAACATTCTTTCTTCGCATCTTGGATCATTTTATAGGATGGGTACAAATTAACTCCCCCCTCCTGTGCCTGAATTCGAAGTGTCTGGTACGAACTGCCAGACAGGTCAGTCTCTATTATAACCGATAGCGTTTCTAGAGGAGATTAAGGTTTGATAGCTTCAGACTGCTGCGTAGATCTCTATATTTGGCGATTTTTATCCGACTTCAAAAAAGGAGGAGGTTCTCAATTTGTCTAGATTTTTTTAATGTTTGTTACCTCAGAACTTTCGACTGGGTGAACCAATTTTGATGATTCTTTTTTTATTTGAAAGCCGGTGCTTCCCGTGTGGTTCCATTTCAATTTGGTCCAATTCTGACAATGTTATCCATTAGAAAACCATATAAGTCTTAAATTTGCATTAAGTATGTGCGCGACAAATGGACGAATAACTCAATATCACGCCAACCGATTACGATGATTCTCTTTTCATTGGAAAGGATGTACTTCAAGGGTAATTTGAGAGTTTGGTTAGGTTCTGATTATGGGATCCATGACAAAGTAACGGAAACCTTCAATTCTTAGGAGCAAATTAACGATACTCGGCCGAATCTTTTATAGGCTATCCGGATATTTTTGTCACCTACCGTAACGTGGATCAAGCTGAGACGGTTTGCACTGTGTTATTCTGTCTCATTCGATAGACGATCGTTGATCAAGCCGAGACGGTGACTACGTTTTTCGATATTTTCCCTGTTCAAAACTTTTTCATGTAAAGCCGCATTTTCGAAAGTCTATTTTTGCGCTCTTCGCAAGTCTCTTTTGAAATTGTCCTCGAGGTATATTTCCTCTGTTGAGATAGGCGTTTCTCCCTGACTTCGTTTGTTTCATTTAAACGGCGCTGTCTCATATGAGCAGCACGTTTAGTAGGTCTACCTATATTCAGACAAATTAGTGTACTTCAGATTCACTAAAAATAAAAAATAAACACAAATTTTAACAAAACAGCCGACTTTAAAAAATCTATTTCAAAACAAATTAATATGCACTAAAAAGTAAAAATAATTGCGTATTCTTCTACAACTTAATAATCAACTTACTTTTTCTACTCATCAATATGTAGGTACGATCTATGTGTTTACCACGCAATAAGGTAGGTATAATGTAGTTACAATTATTGTTATTTTTGTAGTCGGTGTCAGCCGAGGAAATACTACAATATTCCTAGCAATAATAATACGATAATACTATAAGAACTATTTTTTTTTACAAATTAACTTTTATACGAACGACAATATACTGTTGAGTACTGTGACAGAATACCAATTACAAATTAACTTTTATACGACAATATACTGTGACAATATCTGCGACCTTGAAACGACATAAATAATACCTAATTACTCAAACCAAACAAACGAACTTTAATACGACACTATGCTGAGACATAATGTAGCAAACGGTGATACGAAAATATAGCCAATATTAAACACAAGGACTTACCGTAAGAAGGACGGTGTAGGTATGTGTTGAGTTAAATTTTAAGTGTGACACCAACTCCAAAAATAACAATAATTGTAACTACATTATACCTACCTTCTTTCGTGTTAAACACATAGATCATACCTACATATTAATGAGTATAAAAAGTAAGTTTATTATTAACTTGTACAAGAATACGCAATTATGTTTATACTTTTTAGTGCATATTAATTTGTTTTGGAATAGATTTTTTTAGTCGGTTTTTATGTTAAAATTTGTGTTTATTGACACACATGTTGGTGTCGTATGAAGTGCTTCATTCAAGAGCCTGGCTTCTGAATATCCCCCGTCTGCACGGAGCTTCATACCAGCAGAGAAGGTGAGAACTGCAGTTATAGTAAAAATTCTGATTTCTTCCGTTTTCCTTATGCTGCGCTGAAAGCTACTTTGGAAATCCGTTTAGCGACCACCTGGGTAGTAAAAAGATCAAAGAAATTTTAAATTGTTTGGCTATAGGCGTCATTGCTCCATGCTTAAGTAATTACATATATTTTTAGTTATTATTTTCTTAATATTTCAGCTCAGAAACACAGTGGAGTTAAAAGTTTATATATTCAAGTTATATAGATTTTATATAGGTACTAATTGTGTATGTCAAATACGATTTATGTTAGACACACCACTTAAATCGTTTATTCATTTCCCTGTAACTTTTTGACATTGTCACTGCAAAATTAATTTTTCGTTCAGAACTTTCATTGACGGTAATGGGAGCTTTGCAGTATTTCCAAGATTTCTGTACATTTCGCCAATTGGCTTTACATGAATGAGAAACAATTCAAAGAAGTTGGGGCTTATTACAGAACTCGATTAACAGTCTGGGTTATACCAGCGAAAACGAGCTCTGTCGTCTCTACCATTACGACCAATCCAACGGTATTGGATTTCGACAATTAAATTTTAAACTAAACGCACTATTAACCAAAACTACGTATTCACTCTTAGAAAATTGCAGAACACAGAACGCTTTACGCTCAGGAGTCGCCATTTTGCGTGGGTGGCGCTGCAAGCGAGAAAACAACAAAGCAGTACTCTCGCATGCACTTAACTAAAGCTGTTTGAGTTACTCTTTGTGACCTTGAACCAAAACTCTACAACGTTTACATTTGATAATATTAAAATTTATAACTGGGTCATTTTTTATGGAATTTCTGAACTGTGTACCAATTTTTTCATATTTAAATACACCCGTAAACACACCCTTTTTTAGCCTTCCCCAGGGCGTGTGTCTAAATTCCCGCACCCCACTAAGAGCTGCGTCTAATGTACGTAGCACAAACATGAAGAAAAAATTACATTTTTTTCTCAACCCACGTACTTTCTCTGATGTGCTCTCACTCAAAGAAGGATACAGATAAATGTTTTTAACCAAAGAAAAATTAAAGATTTTAGCAGGTTTACAAAAAATATAGGACTACAGAAAGGGGTAGTAGTAACAACAATTCTCAAATATGTTTGATGATATTTCACTATCAAAAAATTACGATAAGAAACGGTTCATACATTACTGCAAAATATAGGTTCATGACTTGAATCGGTTGCAAACCTTAATATGCCAATTAAAAATACCTATATTATAATACTTAGGAAAATTAAATACAACTTTCTGACACCATATATAAATACTAATATGCTATAAAAATGACGAACCATATAAAAAGATAAAATAATTCAAACATATAAAGTGGCTACTAAAAATGTTCCAAATTACTAGCTCAGACCTCACCTTACAAACTATTATTCCTAAAATGTCAGTTCATAGTCCGTGTGGCCTGGGGCGCTTTAAGCCATCGCGGACTCTCGCAACACTGCTCAGGAATGACGTAGAATCCTACAGTTCAATAGCTTCCTTAAAGTTGTGGCCAACACCAAAACAAGTTCAACTATTCGAATTTCAGTGCCACATCCGTTAATATTGCTCTGTCTTGCGGAACTTACGTTTCTTCAACCTAAACAACCGTCGGGAATTGCCATGCAGTTCACGCATCTTCCAGAGAAACTTGCTATGCTCTTGAAGCCAGGGGCCTGCTCGAACAATGTCGGGGCCTCGCTCTAATGGCATGTCCATGGCGAAGACGGCACCTTTCTCGAGGCCCGACAGCGACAGTTCGTGCCCGCATCCATGCGACACTGGCGAAGTCACGCCGTCCAGGGGGAAGATCCCCGCTTCCAGCATTTCAATGCAGGGAAAAAACAAGTGAAGACAAGACTAAGAAAATTGCTGCAACTTAGCTACATAAGGTTACAGAGAGTTTTATTTGGAAGGATAATTGTAACCTTTACAATGGACTACAATAAATGCATTTCCTCCCCCAATCTTTCCCAACATAACCTCATACACAGAAGCAGCAGAAATATTGTTTACAATAATTCTATATTTAATACCGGTTTATACACATGTTACTGTAAGCATGTCTTTCATACAAAAGTTGACCTCTTGTGTTTCTTCTATTAAACGACATTAATATTAATATGTATTTATGACTTCTATTAATGGAAGCATCAAACAATTGACTCAATTAAAAATGGTTGTGTGTAAAGTCGGTTTACGGACGATAGTTTAACGTGACCACGTCATAACAAAACATTGATGAAATGATTGCATATTTTATGAATAAAATTGAATCATTTTTATTGAATTCACTATTTTGTATGGATACAAAGGAGGAGTGAAATGAAATCTACAATTTAATTGATAAATTTACTTGTATTTGCACTCATTAATTCAAATATGTTTATTACTTTAACGAAGAGATTATTTTAACTATAACTGTTATACATGTTTGCTATTTAACTTCTTCCAGTCTGTGTAATTCTGTTAAGGATAGGACGATGATAGGAAAAGTAGGAAACGAATGGGAGTGTTTCAAGGATGATGTGAAGGAAAATGGCTTACCCAACACCAATATGCAGTCAAAAATAATATATTTGCGCCACGGACTCTGCAGCAATGCTAGGAGGAACGGGTTAGCAAATAGCAATGAAAATGTTACATTGAAATTCATGAAAACAGAATTACGCCACGGACTCGGTCGCAATGCTAGGAGGTTCAGGTTATAAAAAGAACAATATAAAATGAGCGTAACGGGACACAGCGAAACGGGTCAATGTGCGTAACGGGACACTTTTTCGTGCGTGCAGCCGGCGTTCATCGATTTATTAGACGTTGTCACGTCAAAAATTATCAAAATCGATTGAATAAAAAACCAAAATTTATAATACGTTTTCTATTCTGAAGCAAAATCATTACTTAATTCTATGTGTAAACGTTGCACTTCTAAGAGTCTACTGCTCTGTGTGTTTTTAGTATGACAATTTGTTTTAACTCCATTTAAAATATACCTTATAAAAAATTATATAAGGTATATATTGGACCCCCTCCTTCACAAAGTGCTGATGGGCTGCCCATCCAATGGGCAACAATTCAGACAACCTTTCAAAAACACTACTGTCAGAAAAATCCTGATGGGCTGCCCATCCAATGGGCAACAATTCAGACAACCTTTCAAAAACACTAGTCAAAAAAATCCTGATGGGCTGCCCTTCCAAGGGGCAACAATTCAGACAACCTTTCAAAAACAGTACTGTTAGAAAAATCCTGATGGGCTGCCCATCCAATGGGCAACAATTCAGACAACCTTTCAAAAACACTAGTCAGAAAAATCCTGATGGGCTGCCCTTCCAAGGGGCAACAATTCAGACAACCTTTCAAAAACACTACTGTTAGAAAAATCCTGATGGGCTGTCCATCCAAGGGGCAAGTTTTCAGGATTATTTAAACTCTTAAAGGACCGTGTTTTTAGAAATTGGATGGGCTGCCCTTCCAGTCTCTGTACAAATAAACCACTGTCAGAAATATCCTGAAGGGCTGCCCTTCCAATGGGCAAGAATTCAGTCGCTCCATTTTTAGCAGGGTCGCGAAACTCTGTCCGCGCCGCCTGATCCCCCCCCCCCCCTCCCTTCCTTTTCACAACCGGGTGGGCTGGACGCGGGGTCTCTCCTGCACACAACCAGCGCACGTCACGCGCGCTAGCGCCGCGCCCAACACGCGACCAAGCGACACCCGCCACGCACACGCATAGTAATAGTTCAAAACTGCTCTAAAATAAATACCTACGTAATTATTAGCCATCATAAAAAATATACATATTTCGATTCGAAAACTAAATACTTAAATTATATTTATAAACACTTAAAAATATTTATTAAAAAATCAATACATTTGATTGATTTCCGCTGAATATTCTTAAAATTTCTGGAGTATTTTTGTGTCGCCAACTTAACACATATTTAATTCCCAGTCCTTAGAAAATTACAATTACCAATATTTAACGACTTCTTTAAAAACTTTCCTACGTCTTACAAAAAATATACTTTTTTTACAACGTTGCCAATTAACAGAACTAAAAACCAGAATACATGGAAAAAAATTTAATGTTATAAACTAACTTAAATTTACAAAATATTCAGTGGATAGTGGCACAGTATGTCCGAGAAATACATGTTGAAATATAAACCATGAAACAAAACTACTTCAGTAAATTGCAATGTGTCTCGAATGCTATTCGTAATTTGACATCAATAAATCTTGTAAATAGCTCGTAAACAGTATTCTAATGTTTATTTACTCTTTACATTAGTCGGTCCCGTTAATTTCGCTATCAGTGTGAAAGTTATGTTAGTTAAAAATTCAATGGCAGTGGTTAGTTTAAGACAACAATTGAAACAGACAAACGTTTTTTTTTTTTTTTTTAATATTGCAAAATCACTATCCTATCACTATTGGTAATATTTTATTAATATATAAAGTATTGAAAATAATTAATTAATGCTTCTTAAAATGATGATCATACGAGCTTTTAGACTACGGGTGGCGTTTAGGGATTAATTTTTTATGAGTTAAGCATTCTCAATGGAATGTTTTAACGATTTAGTTCAGAATGCATATGTATACACTTGGTGTTTTATGAATTTACCGTGAACATTGCAGGGAGCTGGCCTCGTCGATGCGCGCCATCTTGTATTGTAGTAACTCCCTCTCTCTACACGACTTGCTCTCACAAGGCGCTCGTACGGGCCGGACCATGTCAAGGCTCTCGCGGATTCGAGTTTAGCGATTCCCGAAATTGTACGAGTAACGGTCGCGTGATCCAGCAGTTCGTGTTCTGCAGCAGCTCGAGCTTATACCCGCTGCAATGTTTTAACTATTTTCGTGTAATGCAGGGGAGCATCCACAGCGCCTTGGATTCAACAGCAATTTTACTCGCATTTCTGAAGTGAAACCTTTTTGGGCGCGATGAGAATAACATTTCAATGCCTAATTTTAATGCAACGTTTTCTTAAAACAATGTTGTGAAACATTTCTGACGCGAAAAGGACAGAGAATAGGTACTTGGCCAAAGAGAGATAAAGAGATAACTACTATGCGTTGCTGGGCTCGTTTTCGTTCTCCTCTTTGTGCGGTGTTGTCTGCCCCCCCCCCCCCCCCTCCAAAAAAAAAGAATATATCCTAGAGCGAGAGATGAAAGAAATCGCATGCGATTGTTTCAGATAGTAGATATAGGTATCCTATAGTCAGCTGTAAATGTCTTGTATTTTATATTTGCTACCAGCCCGCTCGCGTTCCTCCTTGTTCAACCAGCAGCGTAGAGAGCACTGTTGAAACATTTCCTGAACTTCCTGCATAGATAGCGCTGCCCTTTATGAATTTCATATTTCGTTCAGAGATTTGGCCAGTTCTAAGGGGCATAACTGTTTGAATAAACGGTAACACTCACAGTTTTTCTTTATGGTGTGAGTATTGTTAATTAATCATTATTGTTGATCAATAATTATTGATATCCTGAGCCAGTAAAGCCTTTTGAAGTGAGTCATAATGTTTTTAATTCGTGTTTATTTAGAAATTCTGTCTCTCTCTTTGCCGTTTCCCCCCTTGTAATGTAATGAGCATGTAATGATTCACATTGTATTAAGGGTAAGCCTCGCATTAGGAGTATTTTATGTATATTTTCTTTTTCAATAAACTACATACTTAATTTTCTTACTTTACCCCTTACCATATAATTACGAATAGAGGATTAAATTGCTAAAGAAGTTTCAGTTCTATCACGTGTACTGAGTTACACGCGCTCTTTTTTACAATGTTGCCAGCTTGTTTTTATGTGCTTGAACAAGTACATTTTTGCACTCGGTTAAGTTTTATAACCCAACTGCTTTCTGTTTTATAAATCAATGCTACATTTCCGAAGTAAGGGTTAAACTGCTGCCATGTCTGCTTCGCAAGCTCGCTAGTCTCGTGTGAAATCGCGAGTGTTTAGCGCGGGACAGGATGCCAGGTTGCAGTTATGAAGCCAGGCTCGGCGGTGAGTGGGAGAGAGCGCGCGGAAATAAGGGAGGAGAGAGAGGTGGTGACGATAGAGGGAGAGAGAGGTAAAATATGGAAACCTGTCGTCAGCATTTCAAGCCCTCCAAGTCTCTGGAGGAGGAGCGAATATGGTTGACGAGTGTGGCGGGGAGGAGGGGTTGCCTCACGGAAAGTTGAGCGCCTAGCCCCGGGAGTTATTTCAGGGTGGGGAGGAGGCATATTCTCCGGCTCCACTCTCCCTCCTCTCTCTATCTCTCTCTATATCTCTCTCCGTCTCTTCGTCCCTGCGCGCTTCGTGAACTGCGGCTCTTAAAATTCCATCTCTGTCTAGGGCTGGTGGGGTTGTGCAACCGATTATAAGGTTACCTCACGCGTGTCTGCGGACAAAAGCGGGTCAAGGGACTCTGCAGCAGTGTTCTACGTGCAATGTATATAGTCACAGGACGAGTTCGGCCTACTGTGCATCGCTTCAAGCTAGACATCACTCATCAGTAATTGTGTGTAGGCAAGCACTGGTTTTCTCTGTAATTCGTGTGATGGATTTTAACCCAAAGTTGAGAAATGAACACATTTCCCATGTTCGTTTCACTTGTTCTTTGATCGGTGTTTACTTACATATTTTCCGATTATTAAATGTGAAAATAAGATTGATGAATCGGTTTTAAAACAGTTTCAATGTCCAGGAGAGATGTTCCAACCTGAATTAGGTACTTCGCCAGTCTTTGGGAGAGAAAGACGCGGTTTTTAAAGACTGGCTAGTTTCCCACTCGAGTCCCCGATAAGGCATTTTGGAAATTTTCTAATCTAGTGAAGGTACTTTTCAATGCAACCACGTAATAACTCTAGAATTTTGGCTGACTGGAAAAAGTTCCAAAACTATTGTGGGTACCCAAACTGTTATATGAAACGGCTACCGAAGTCTCTTATTACGCAATTGCAATTTAGTCATTTACCCAGCAGATTGTAGTACTATCTGAAATAAGAGTTTCTTTTCGTAATGACATGACAAGGTGGCACCACTGCCACTATTGGCGATTAACATATGTAAGCTCACAATCAATATTTCGATATCTATACAATGATACTTCAGCCTTTCCGTAATTAGGCGAAACTGAGATTAAGAAAAACATGTTTTTCTTTATAAATTATAACCCCAGGAAATTTATTTTATATATTTTTATTTTGCCTAATGCACTTATTTTAATCTGTAAAACTTAAAATTATTCGGCCTTTGGCACTCCATTTGAGTAAAATAGTCACTTAACAGTTTTGTAGAAAAAAAATTCATGTATTTTCATAAGATCACGTATTGAAAATTTCAAAGCTTAAAAATACCAAATACCAGCAAAAAGTGTTTAACCGTGTTATTTTTCTGAAAACTAGTGCAATTTAGTTAATTATATGAGTCAGCAGGACTTTCTCTAAGAAAAATAATGTACACTATGTCCATTAAATAATGACCCAGTTATAGAATTTAATATTATCAACTGTAAGCGTTTTAGATGGTTTTTTAAGGCCAAAAAGAGTAACTCAAACGATTTTTGATAAGCGCATGTCCGAGTAATATTTTTTTTGTTTTCTCGCATGCAGAGTCACCTACATTAAAAGAATTGCTCTTTCCCCAAATAGTATTGGTCGAACCTGTAAGCTTTATAAAACATCGTGTCTCCTTAGCCGATAATTAATTATATGCCAGAGTTGAGACACAGAATTGGAGCGGCTATTGCTTCCATTACTCCGGACTTGTTAACCAAAGTGTGGGAAGAATTGTACTCTGTTGGATGTGTGCCGTATAAGTAAAGTGCACATATTCAACATTTGTAAAAAATCTAGGTTAGTTTACCTTCAATTTTATGTGTGATTTGTTATAAATACTCTAATTTAAACTGTTATATATTGTCCCCCTCGTCACTCTCACCTGATGACTGAGGGGAACGAGTGGATCTTTTGGTTCCAGAAGGTAAAACAATGATTTCGTCCAGGCGTTGGTGTGTCTGTTTTTATTTTACTTTTGATTATTTGTCATAATATAGAACTACATCATGTGAGTTAATTACTAGAAAGCATATACAACATGGAATTGAGATTACATTAATACAAGAATGGGCCGGCCCTTATTAGACAATTAACATAAGTAGATTTAACAATTCTTAATTAAAGTTCGTAACGAGTAACATATTACATTATCTTAGTGAGGTTCTTGATTTCAGATTAAAGAAACGTTGTGGTTGGATGCTAGTCCGAAAAAGGTTTTTAAAACATTGCAAGGCTGACGTTTCAGAGATTGTTGGATGAAGTGGGACAGCTGACGAGACGTCAGAGGCCCTGGGCCTTTCGTCCCGTGTAGACGGATCTGGTCCTTGGCAAAGTACCCGGGTCCGGTGTTCGGTGCCTGGCACTTGTACTCTGGCACGAGTATAAATGGCACTTGAACCCTGTCAAACAGGGTGATGTCTTCCAGGGTCTGCCCGGTGGTTGAGCAGGCGAGCACAACGCGGATGTTCCATGATTCTCAAAAGACATTTATCTACGATGACTTATACATGACTACTTTATCTAGATTCACGTGGACTGATTAACGCCTAAACACTACTATGGTGGGAAACATCCCTTGTCTAATCTGATCACATCTTTAGAGGAAAGCACGGTGAGGCGTCCCGATGATGTCTGGTTCTATGAAGTCAATCCTGAATCGCGGCGCGCTGTGAGTTTGGGACGGCCAAGACTCGTAATTAATAACGTTGTTAACGAAATAAAGGTGGGGTGGCTTCGGCTCTCGAACCGAAAAGTTCCGAACATTACCGAGGTGCTTGTCGAGGAAGGCAGACTTCGATATCTCGAAGTTGGTGGTACTGCCCGATGTCAGCGTGACCTACTGATGTATGGCTAAACTGAGTAGAGATCGACTCGCGCGGGGCAGTTGGTAGCAGCATTGCGCTTATAGGGCTGACGGAGCCAGCGCTCTGGTGGCCTGGAAAGAAACTACAGTACTGGTTACTGAGGGAGACGCCGGAGGGCAGGCGTTCCGCGGCGTTCAAACTCCCAGGGGAAGGGGTTCGCAAAACTACCGCTAGATGGCATAAGTATGTACTTCATGTACTACTGTCGTGGCCTTGGGAAGAGGCCGAGCCTAGCCGGGGTTAGTGGTCGGTCAAAGACCTGGGGCGGTGTTCCCAGGAAAACTTGAAGAGGGGGGAGGGGTTAAAACTGCGGTGCCAGTGGGAAAGGCGGTCTTCAAGACCCGGAGGCATGACTATACTTTGGCGAAGATGATTCGCGATCATGCCAAGAAGTGTTCGCGTCGGTCGAGGTCTAGGAACTGGCCGGTCCTAAGAGCTTGCAGGGCCTAGCAGTTCTTGTCACGAATCGGAGACGAATTACAGGAGATGTCCGTGCGCCAAGGCGTGAATAAAAGGATCGCCCTGCTGGGTCATTGAATAGTAGGCACAATCAGATCTAGAGCTGGGAAAATTTGGGAGACGAGTCTGACAAAGGTTTGATGGGAGTGTACAGGAGGAGGAACATGTTTAAGTTTTTGCAGCAGAGGAATGATTGGAGACATTATTTAAGTTGAAAAAAATTCAAAATTAAAATTGTGCCAAAACTACTAGTGGGCGGCACAATACCATTGAAACTATACATTATATAATGGATATCGTGTATTTTAACATCAAATTCCTTCAGTTAATAGTTGCTTTCCTTTTTCTTACCATCCCACTTAATTTTTTTTTTTTTTTTTTTTTGCCCAGTGAACTTAATATCGAAGTTACTAGAATCAATTTTCCTGTTTCGACACCAAAGGAGCCACTGATGTTTGTCTGCCGTAAAAATTGTTATATTATATTATTTTAGTATACAAGCCGGCCACAATCGAGCATTATGTATAATAGGTACATTCACATGCATTTACCAATATTGAAAGACGTTATAATATGATCTCGTGTATAACAAGTTAAAGTAACTGTGGCTCTTGTATGCACCAAGCCGGTAGGTACTACTTATAAAATCTATTTTGCCGCTAAACAAAATTTAATATTCAATATAATATGTTTTAAACAATTTTAATGTGCTTTTAAGATGTCAAAACAATTTAAGCCGGTTAAAGATCACTGATAACAACCAAATAATTCGTTCCTTAAATGAATCATTCAATGGGGAATTTTGATTTAATACAATTTCTTGAGCATGTGCCTTTGCCATTTTGCTCTGTTTGTCTTGGAAAAAATTCAAGTACACAAATTAAGAAATAAAAATTAAAACATAAAACCCCACAGAGAACAAGCCTAAATCAGCTATATCAAAAAGATAAACCAAACGATGTACCTAAACAGGTATTATGGAAAACAAAACTACGACAGCACAGACCAACACATTCAAACTTAAATATCAGACAGTCTATAAAACGTATGTCCAAAATTGTATTAAATCAACCGAATAATTATTTACTTGAACTCTATATTTGCTCTTTAATATACAAAATCATCTCTGCGTGTTATATTCTTACGAGGACTTTGCGACGAGACTGGCCGTTCATGCGATGCAGGTAGCGCCCATCCTTTCATTACCGCTACGCGCCAAATACCGATTATCAGCGGCGCCTCGCTAACATCCTTCTCCGTCGATATAGTTTTGCCATAGAGCTCGTAGATTCTCTACGTCTCTGGAGGGTTCGGTACGTCCCCAGAGCCCAGTCTGCATGGAGTAACTAGAACGCCATTGTTCTCGATGCTTCGGATGTTAAGTCGACTCTGATGACGCGACACTACGAGAGGGCTACGAGACCTTCCCAGGCCGGGACCTGGCTGGTAGTTATGACTGAGGCCGGCCTGCGGCGAGTAGTGGGAGATAGAGAGGCTGTGGGGACACCTGTGAGAGCAGTGGAGTGAAGAGTTGGTGGCCCCTTGGTGAGCGATACGGCGAGCGACAGGCCTCGTGGTGCATCCGGGTGTTGTGTGTGCGGCGGACGAGTGAGTAGTGCAGGCAGGGTGCTGATACAGAGGTGCGCGGTAAGAGATGAGCAGTACAGAGAGCCACTGTCGGGAGAGTGAATAGTAAACTAATGAAAGAGTGATTAATTTGTGGACATACGTTCTAAAGAGTTTTAATTTTATTAATATTTTAAATAGTACCTTAGAAATAAAACTATAGTTAATTTATTGAGCTATCCTTTTTTGAACTTTTTTTCTCACTTGTAACAGTATGTTAATTATCAGGATATATATATATATATATATATATATATATATATATCCTGAGATATATATATATCCTGAGCTATATATATATATCCTGATATATATACATATATATAGCAACATTCAATTCACCACAGATGCGTGCCTGACTGCAAGAGTACATATATATTGTTAAAGAATAGTTTTCCTTATGAATACACTCTAAAAGCCGATATCTAAATCAAGTTGAAGTACCAACTTTTTTTTCTTATCTGGCCATCAAAATATAATTTATTTAACAAATCGTGTGTTGATATGGTGGCAAAGATAATTACATAAACACTGTGTTAAGATCCGAAAATGATGTTCATTGCGAGATTTAATCACATATTTATCAATAATATTATAAAATTATAAAATAATTTTTCTGTTTGTTTGATTTTGACGCAATAACTACTGGACCGATTTTGATGTAACGTTATGTGTTAAAAGCTTATGATCTGACTTAAACTGGTGTATATTTTATTTCTCTGCGGTGAAGGAAACGGGAAATATAATAGTAAAACTACAGAAGTGTGTCTATCTGTCTGTCTTCTGTTTTCAGACATCACGTAAAAATTACTGGACCTTTTTCGATGAAACTTTATTGTGTTTGAAGGCTTAAACGTAAAAAAATTGTGTATATTTTATCTCCTTAAGATGACGCGAGAATGAGATTTCTAGCAACAAAATCATTTTTTTCACAACCAAGCGTAACAAATATAAGGTGAGGTCCCATTTCAAGTTCGTTCATATAAGGGGGGGGGGGTGTCAGTTTCGAGTGGCCTAATGCAGTGGTCACTGGGCAAGGTAAACAGTCTCATTGGTGAATATCTGTGCGCCATAGTAACGTGGGCAGAGTGACTTCGCCCCTTTTGGTACATGGGCTTCTCTAGAGATCCACCAGATAGCAATAGTCGTCGCACAATATAATATTTTATTCATGAAGAAGTATATAGATATCTATATGTTATGTCATTTACAGACATAGTCCTTTTCGGTGTAAATCGTATCTTTATTACTAAAACTGGGAGAAAAACAACATTGTGTTTATCAATTTATATTAAGGTTTCTTATAAATCTTAAACAGTAAGTTTAAATATTTATAAAGGAATAATTTCCTTTTAAACTTGTGAATGGTTTTAATGACAATCACATTAAGTTGTCATGTAAAAACTGTGAACAAGCAACAGATTATTTGCTGTAACTTTAAGCAATACATTGAAAATTATATTGATAAGTCAATCTAAGGGTTTCAATACTATACTAGTAATAGTTGTAAATTCACCACTTGAATATGTTCATAAGAATGCATTTATTAATATAAATGAAAGATAGTCACTAAGTTTGAAGGTCTAAGTGATTACGATGTTACTTTATTCCCTTATAGCCCACAATAAAAACTGGAAAATAATTTACCACCCATACATGCACCAACTACATAAAATCATGTGAAATTTTTCTAGGTTTGTGGTATTTAGCCACTGGAATCTGAAATTATCTTACGGCGTTTCGTTTGATATTATAGTCGCCATTTCTGAGTAAGTGACCTATAGTAAACTCTATGATATGGTTACCCACATGCCTTTGTATTTCATTTCCATGTGATTTATACCTAATACTGTGTACAGATACCTTGAATAAAACAGGTATACTATCTGACTGCAGCTATTTTAAAACAGATTATATTAACGATTTTTTGTCTGTCTGTTCGGTAAAAATTTTGGAATCGATTATAAACTAACTTCCCGATGATCTATAGACTTGAAACTTTGAAATAGCTCAAAACTGAACTATCTTTTCAGTTTGTCTGTCGGTTTGTTACAAATGTATTTGTTTTTCTTTAGCAAAGCCCCTGGATTCGTGGCATTAGGCTGCCAGCAGAACATTTCCGTTCTGCGGGATGCATAATGCATAACTCGCAGGCGATTCCTATATCACAGTTATAAGTAGAGACCCGGAAATTTCGCGGATTCATATAGTCGCAAGCTAGAATGCATCGTTCACACTCTCGCACTGTGTTCATGATTGGCACGCAGTTGTTTTGACACGCCCCTCTGTGACCGTGAGCCAATGATGCCCAGCTAGGAGAGAAGTAAGCGAATCAGGTAGTGCCAAATAACAAGGATAAAAATGTTATCGCTAAGAAATCAACCAATGGGAAAGTAAACATGGGTCGAGCACACCTATAACTTTGAATTGTATCCTGAGGCCAGAATAATCCGCGAAATTTCCGGGTCTCTAGTTATAGGACTAGGAGAAATGTCCGCCACATGGTCATAATAGTAAAGTTTTGCAACAGTTCATGACTGAATAGTTCCCTAACAATTTTATTACACTGCAAATAATATGAACTGTTGTGGGTTTTCTCAACGGCAGCTACTCCCTACACTCCTTACTATTATCTGTTGCTTGCGCCCCAAAATTTTTCGTTTAGTATCTTACAAGTTAATAAAAGTTATACAAATAAGCAATCGCCATTTTTTAGGGAAATCAGTATTATGTTACGAATCAGTATGGGGTCAAATATATTTACAAGGCTAAAATAAATTATATTATAAATAATTTTTCAAAGTTTTTTTAAATATTTTTTATTAATTTATTATGAGCATTGCTTAAGGTTTCAGGAAGGAAACGGGTCAAGAAAAATACCTATAAAATGACAAAACACAAAAGTAAATACAATTATTACAAACTGATGACTGCGTGTATGTACGGTAAAGTATTTAGCTCGAAACACATTAAGTAGCTATCAGAAGTTGAAGCCGGGTTTGCTTGCTACAAGTTAACGGTGTTTTACCAGCGTAAGTAATCCAGCGTCTACCAGCGCGAAGTGACCGTAAACATGCGCTGAGATACCCACTTTTGTTGTGCGACGGTCATAACGGGTTTTTATGGAAAACTTAAATGAGTAATAATTTTGTACGTTCAATAATTTTTAAAGATATAACTACTTAAAAAAACACGATTCTCAGTACAATGACGCAATATCACTACAAACACCCAAATCCTCATAACTCCTCATAACTCCTCATAACTCCTCATAACTCCTCATAACTCCTCATAACTCCTCATAACTCCTCATAACTCCTCATAACTCCTCATTACTCCTCATAACTCCTCATAACTCCTCATAACTCCTCATTACTCCTCATTACTCCTCATAACTCCTCATAACTCCTCATAACTCCTCATAACTCCTCATAACTCCTCATAACTCCTCATAACTCCTCATAACTCCTCATAACTCCCCATAACTCCCCATAACTCCCCATAACTCCCCATAACTCCCCATAACTCCCCATAACTCCCCATAACTCCCCATAACTCCCCATAACTCCCCATAACTCCCCATAACTCCCCATAACTCCCCATAACTCCCCATAACTCCCCATAACTCCCCATAACTCACCATAACTCACCATAACTCCCCATAACTCCCCATAACTCCTCATAACTCCTCATAACTCCTCATAACTCCTCATAACTCCTCCTAACTCCTCCTAACTCCTCCTAACTCCTCCTAACTCCTCCTAACTCCTCCTAACTCCTCCTAACTCCTCCTAACTCCTCCTAACTCCTCATAACTCCTCATAACTCCTCATAACTCCTCATAACTCCTCATAACTCCTCATAACTCCTCATAACTCCTCATAACTCCTCATAACTCCTCATAACTCCTCATAACTCCTCATAACTCCTCATTACTCCTCATTACTCCTCATTACTCCTCATTACTCCTCATTACTCCTCATTACTCCTCATTACTCCTCATTACTCCTCATTACTCCTCATTACTCCTCAAAACTCCTCAAAACTCCTCAAAACTCCTCAAAACTCCTCAAAACTCCTCAAAACTCCTCAAAACTCCTCAAAACTCCTCAAAACTCCTCAAAACTCCTCAAAACTCCTCAAAACTCCTCAAAACTCCTCAAAACTCCTCAAAACACCTCATAACTCCTCAAAACACCTCATAACTCCAAAATTCCACCCAACTACTACACATGCCGCAAATACTACTCATCCCCCAATTACTACTACTCCCCCTCCATAACTAATACTACTCCTCCCCCTCCCCAACTACTACTACTCCTACTCCTCCCCCAAATATTACTACTCCTACTCCTCCCCCAACTACTACTACTCCTACTCCTCCCCCAACTACTACTCTTCTCTCCAGCAACTCCTAGTACAAACCACTTAGATCCAGTTCTTGCTCTCTTGGCAACTCTTTCATAATGTACAAAAACATCAATAAACTGACTACGTCATCAAAACGCTTCGCGCGGCTTATATTGTCCCGTCTACTTTATGGTATTTGGGTACTCAAAGCACTTACTGCGTTAATTTTAATGCTACTGGCTACAGAAATAGCAGACCTGCGGTCGGCTATGCTCCTTAGAGAGCTCACAGTTCATCTGCTCTTCACCAGCATAATTAACAAAATAACATGGTGTGGTGATAGAGAATGGTGTGCCTGCTGCATGGAATTTCTTTCAGAGAAATGAATTTTTATCAAATATGCTTGAATTTTGTACGTATTGTATGTAACACAATTACAGAAGACCAAACAAAATTGGTATTTTTGAAGTGAAAATTCTTTGAGCGCGATGAGAAAAAAATTTCAAGGCCCAATTTTAATGCAACATTTTCGTGAAATATTGTTGTGGAAAGTTTTCTTACGCCAAAAGGACAGAGAATAGGTACTTGGCCTAAGGTACATGGAGTACTATGTTATATCTATACATTGCTGAGCTCATTTACATCCTCCTTTTTTTGTGATTATTCGTCCCCTGCCAAAAAATATAACAGAGAGATAGATGAACGAAAGAATAAGAAGACAGAGTGCGCATGCGCTTGTTTTAGAAAATGTTTATAGGTGCCCTATGCAGTCAGCTGTGAGTGCCTTGAATTTTATATTTGCTACCAGCACACTCGCGTTCTTCCTTGTTCAACCAGCAACGTAGAGAGCTTTGTGGAGACAGTCCCTGCATTTCCCGCATAGATAGCGCTACCTGTTAGAAATTTCATATTCCGTTTTGAGATTTGTCGTGTTCCAAATGGCAGATTGGTTTGAGTAACAGTAGCACGCAGATGGTGTGAAGTATTTCAACAGTGAGTATATTTATTGTAAATTAATCATTTTTTATTGATCAGTAATTATTGATATCCTGAGCAGTTATTTTGATGTGAGTAATAATTTTGTTAGTGTTTATTTAGAAAAAAATGTTTTCTCTCTCCCGTTTTACTCCTTACGACGTACTTACGACTCGAGGTTTGTATTGCCAAAGAAGTTTCACTTACACCAACTGTATTGAGTTACACAAGCTCTTTTTTCTTAAATTTTCTTGTTACAATGGCCTAAATATAAATTTAAGACTAATACTCAACATGCTAACGAAAAAATCCTCATGCAGGTTTTTATACACATTTTAAATATTTATTGCATACTTACATAGAAGGAATTTAGACATGTTTATATACAAAGAAGCGTTTCCATTTGTAGATTTGTTTCTTATACAAATCTTCAGTTAATTACGAATTTGATGAAATTTTACACACTTTATCTTCAAAACAAATAAAGGTCACTGTCCAAATGAGATTTCTAAAGAAAAACACCCCTGTCGCCATTCCCATTAAAGCTGTATTTTTGGTACTTCTTAATCAATTTTATTGACGTTCAAGATAAGAGGAAAAACACTGTCTACATCAGATTTCGAAAACAGTAAGGTAACTGTCTACGTGATATTTCGGAAAACTACCATCAGCCCCCTTCCTCACCTCATAAAGGAAACGTTTGGTACTTCTTGATGAAAATTTGCACCCTTGAAATTCAAAATATGATAAAAACTGCATACATCTTTATTTTCCCTTTTGAAAAATAGGTAGGTTACTCCCGCGTGAGATTTAAAAAAAAAAAAATTCTTTTCCACACACTAAAGAAGAATTTTGGTTACTCATAAATATTGCACACGACGTTCCAAGAAAATGTAAAACTGGTCTGATTTTGAAATGGTACACTTATTTCACTTTCCTACCCTTTAAATTATAAAATAATATGTAAGAGTAAAATTTCTGTGAATCTGATTTCACAGAAATAAAAACTACCCCAGGCCTTTGTTTACATTAGATTACGAAAAACCACTACCAACCGAATTTGGTACTGATGGATAAATTTTGCACATTTTACATTTATAGTAAAATAAAATACTCCCATCCCCTTGTCAACGTGATATTTCGTAAAACTACCTCATCCTTCGTTCCCATTCCTTAAAGCAGTTTGTGGCTACGTCTTATAAAATTTTGCACTTTGCGTTAAAAACAAGAGAAAAATTACTGTCTACATCTGAATTCGAAAGAAAAAAAAACTAACCATATTCCCTTAAATTAAGCCTTTTTCACTTTGCATAAATCCTGGGAAACGCCGGATACTTAGCTAGTCATTTATAAATGGCATTCATCGTTTATTGACGTATGATGAGTTGATAGTACTTCAAAAACATTAAAGAAAGAAAAACTCTCATGTTTGTGAAGTTTACGATTTTGTATATCGACCACGAAGGGGGGAATGCGAAGATTCAATTACATTGAGTGTCCACTCTGTATGTTTACCTACTCTATGCGCCGGCCCACATGTGCATGTACGGCCAGTGTCTCAGTCCGTCTCATCATAGAACGAGGGAGATAATAGAAGTGCGACTATTACGGTGGAAACTGAAACCATTTTTTGCGCGACAAGTGACGCTATCTGTCGGGTGCGAACAACTCGGGCGGGAGGTTCAAATCCAAAGTGTCAGATTTATAATGTTAATTTAATTACTTGACGACTGATTACTTAGTAAACGAGATTTAATCTGTGCGCAAAACACTTGATGTTGTTTTGTAATTTAAAAAAGGATGATCTATATAAATAAATAAGAGATGCAAAACTTCTGGTATGTCACGCCACAATGTATGTGGCTACCAAAATAAAGTGAATCAATTTTGACTGGTTTGTTTGCCTTCTGCATTAATTCTCACAATCAATATATTTATGTTAGTAACATATGAAAGTTACTATCTAACGGGTGAGCCTAAAACTACTTTTAAAAAAACAGCTCTTAGTCTCGGCAATAAGAGTTTCTCCCCCGTATGTCTCATAACGTCTCGTGCTGGACTTTCAACCGCTCGCTGCGTTTCTCCTCCCCCTCTCCCCCTCTCCCCCTCTCCCCCTTTACCGATCTCCCGTGTGCTCGCTTCAAAGGCTCGTGACATGCATGGAGTGTGCCAACATGGTCAAACAAAAAACAAGCAGGCGCGCCCGACCAATGAAATTAAACGAACAACAAACATTCCGGTGCTCCAGCGACCTTTATACAAGAAGAACAGACGCATTTCCACAGCAACCGCGAAAAAAAAAAAATTTACCTTTGTGTCGACATACTGTCACACCAAAATATGATAGCAAATTACGTATTTATTTTATTTATTCGACTTTTGTTTGGCGCAGCGTCTCTTAAACTGAACCATGTGACACGAACAACTTATAATAATATCCAGGAATCAAACTAAATTGCGTACTAAGAAATTTCAAATTACAGCAATTACCGATGAATCATCTACCAATTTAACATCAAATTTCAGAACTATAAAATATTGTATTAAATATAAAATATTAAAATATAGTACTAACCTAAACCATATAAAATATTTTTTTAGACGGAAAAGTATTAAAATCTAATTTGAATTATATTTGGATACTTTTGTTCTCACACACTCACACACATTCATTCAATTTTCCCTTGATTACGTGTCTGTGAATTTAAAGAGCCAACTTTTTTAATAATAGTTTTTTTGAATATCTTGGTAGACGGTTGTTGTCTAACATCCTGGTTGGGGCTGTTCCAGAGGCGAGATACAGTTACTGTGAGGGATTTCACATTGTTTTTGTTGGATACATGGGCATTTATAGTTCACGATTGGTTTTTAAATCGGTCTCAATAATGCTGTTAATAACAATTGCCTACTTAATAAATTATATTGTACCCCGCATATCAAAGAAAATAGTAGGATAACATTTATATATTACGGTTATCATAAGCATTCACACTATCTACACTCATGTTCACCTTGTTTGATATGTATTCGAGTTTAAAAATTGAACAGACCGCAGTTTGAGAACAGTCCAAACAAACATAATTCTAAAGACAATGAAGTCTGTATAAAGGAAGTTGGCGTATAGTTGATTTTATGCATGAGAATAAAACGTTCTAAATTTATTATTTTTTTAAGTTCCAGAATTGAAACAAAATCTTGAAAAACGGAATTATCTGAACAAGAGTTTCGACGTACTTATGACTTTCTCTGTGAAAAATTTTCAAGTGTGGTGGTGGTTGCTTTCAGCTTAGTTAAAATAAAATAAAATAATAAAATAAAAAATCTGAGAAAAGTGTTTAATGTTTTAGTTTATTTAATAATTAGCTATTTTAGTTTTTAATTTTTTACAATAATTGTTTTCTATATCCTTGTGTACCACGTAACTGATTAAAGATAAAAAAATATTTAGTGACTATCGTTTTTACTCTTACAAATTGTTCATAGCAATTTGTCTTGATTGTACTCAGCAATAAAAGACACTGAAATTACCACATTGTAACAATAAAACTTATATTGTGCTTATTTGCTGAAGAGTAATTTCACTTTAAACATTTCTGTGAAACCAGTGAACTCGTCAAATAAGCTTTACATCAAAGAATTGAGGCCCTGCACAATTAAATACAGACAGCCTGCTGATTGTGATCGTGATAATCTGATTTGCTAATCGGCCTGTCGTGTGACTGCACATCTGCAGTGCGGAGCAGTGCTGACGTAATTGGTTGGTTCTAATTTAATTGGCATGCTGATCAGCTGCCAGTCGGCACTGTGCATGCCATTGGCCGTTACCTGTGACGTGAACCAATCAAGTAGGCCTACGTGAGAGAGATGTGTGCATGAGCAGTAACAAACGGAAAGTTATGGGCTCTATAATTTTATTTGTGAATAAGCAAAGTCATAAATAATGCTATTATATTTAAAAACATACTTAAGTGAAAGGACATGAAGAATATATGTATATCCTGCCAAATATATATAGAAATAATAGAAACATATGTATCTTATCTCACAAACATTTTGTGTTTAAGTCGTGTAGGTACGAGTATATGGACCAAACAGGCGGATGACTTACAAATTTTAAAAAAAAATAATAAAAAAATACTCTGCTTTCTATTTTATCCGCTATGTTAACACTGCGACAGTTGTGAACGATGTGCGAGGTTAAGGAGCTAAATGAGGGAAAGTAAAGAGGATTGAACTAAATGCAGACAAAGCATGTTCAACAGAGGTAGTCTAGGTTCTGCCAATGCACGGGAAATGGAAGAATTGCTGCAGGTAGTACGGAATGGGGAACCGTACACGACCAAGACGGATCGACTGAAATATTTTTTTAGTGTAATTTAAACTCTCTAAATATGATTTGTGGATTTAAATATGGTATAGGATAAAACAAGACACAATTGTAATTCTTAAGAAGGGGTTCTGTTATTCAAGTAAAAAAAGTCAAGTTACAAAGAAGAAATATTTTGGGAAACCAGTGGCAAAGAATTATTCTTGTAAACATACAAGAAATATGCTGTAAATTCTACAGCATATTTAAGGACAAATAAATAAATATATATATAGATGCAGTAATTCTTACCGCTCACATTAAATAAATAGAACAGTGTAACATGTGGTTTGAAATTAACTGTTTAGCCTACCGCTAGTTTGTGAGATCTGCAGGCAAAATTTGTAATGATATATGTCATAGGGCATAGAAGGGTTGCTCCCATAATGCACCCTGTCTGAATTATTGTTTGAACCACCTCGCTTACGATAATATTAAATACATTTGACTATGAGTCATTACACTGGTAGGTAATGGAAAATCAACCTTACGTGCATGATACTGAGCGACACTGGTGCACTCTAGGAATAAATACCAGAAATAAATATGGTGGCCTCCAGAAGAACAAAAGATGAGGAAATTCAAAATGGTGGAATGTTCTAGAATACAAAATGTTTGAACTTTCTAGAGTCCAAGATGGTGACCTGGGTCGAAGTCATTCAATATGGGGGCTCATGGACCCTGCGCCAATTTATTTATTTATATATTACTTACAAGTATATATAATAATTTGACATACGGTAAAATCGATATTAGGATTAAATATTTCGTTTGGATTAAATCGTAAGATACGAATGAAGTAATTTATTTAATAATGACCAAAACTAAATTTCAAACGTTTATTTTAAATTAACAACATTCCAACAGAAACTTAATAGATACACGTTTTATGAACAGTTTTTTTTTTCAATTCGATATAGTCTGTAAATTAAATTATTTAAATTATTGTGTACTGGTGGTCCGGGATGGAGGTATGTTTTACCTGTTCATGTTGATTGGCGGAGGCTTAAAGAGCTAAGATGAGAATTAAGGAGTAGAATATTGTTACCACAATATTATTTCTTGTAGAGGGATATTTTTGCAGGAGGGTGTCATTTGAGTATAGACTTTCATTCATTAACCCACACAAAGGAAGCGAAGTTGACTCTAATGTAGGCACTGATGTAAATTATGTATATGATACCACGCATTAGTTTTATTAAATTCCTTTCCCGCAGTATGCATTATAACTATATTTTTATCAACTAAACGACTAAAGATTTCGTGTAAAACATATCTAGTCTTGACTATGAAATGAGGTAAATTTCGTTTTACTAAACCTTACATAGAGAATGAGTTATTTTTTTAACTTAATACATTAATGGTTCCTCATCCCTGGAAAACACAATTACGTTAATTTTATATAAAATCACCAACCATTTTTTAGAAAATAAATCATATTCCAATAATGTTAGTGTGCAGGAATACCTCTGCCATGTAAACAGATAGTTCTCCACTGAACATTTACCATGCGAGTGCTAATATCACTTTTTTTTAATTAAAGTAACTCAGCTGATTTGGCTAAATGAGAACTAATTTCCACTTGCTAGCCAAGAAACATCGGTGGTTGTTCCTTTGAAAAGTTCCACCCGCCTTAGCTTTTGAATGTTCCCAGTCAGCCAGAATTCCATGGTTATCATGCATTCAGCTGTTGGAAGTTCCTTCGCGTGCTTGGAACGTTTCCAACTACCTACTGTCGGGAGAGTTCCAGTCTGCATTAATCTGGATTAATCTCGATTGGGAGTTTTCCTTAACGCCTTCACGTGGACTGGAATTGAAAACTGACCAGTCGACTGCAAACTCATGACTTTCTCTCAGAAAAAAAAAATATTGAAGTGCCTGTTCCAGGCTAGAATAATTTAGACGACCCCATAAAAATTTGTGTTTCAACTTCCGTTATGAATCGTTGATGTTAATTGGTCAAGCAAAGATGTCGTTTGTTTGGCGGCACGGCGTAAGTTAGTGAGCCACTGCAAGGCCCAGCAGGCATTCCATATCTCCAGCAAGAGATCATGAACAAATCGCCGAGATCGCAAGCTGAATGTCGTTCTGCGTGACACAACACTAGTGCTGTTTATGCAAGTCCTCCTTACGCCATTCTTCTTTGTTCTGCAACGAAGATCAAGTTAACGCCGTTTTCTAATGCATTAATTAGAGTTGACGAGGCGAGAAAATATATTGATAAAGTGATAAATAATTAAATGTATCTGAGGCAGTGTATGGTGTAGTGAGGGTTCTCCCTTTATTTTAGGGAAAACAATCAAGGACATTATAGTATATATAGGAATGCAGAAGGCTAATGTACATTTTCAACACATCTCTAGATGTTAGAGCCACATCTGTTGGTGATTTACCCGTTTAAGTGCCACTGTGGCAAATGGCATTATTGGCTCAAAAGAATCGTGTGTGCGTGCACATCAGTGCAAGCGTGTACGCGTACATCAATGCATGCGTGTACCCGTGTGCATGCGTGTACCCGTGTGCATGCGTGTACCCGTGTGCATGCGTGTACCCGTGTGCGTGCGTGTACCCGTGTGCGTGCGTGTACGCGTGTGCGTGCGTGTACGCGTGTGCGTGCGTGTACGCGTGTGCGTGCGTAGGTCACTACGCTCATCACTCACTCATTGACTCTATAACGCCAAAGAGATATGTATCTATACCTTGGAGACGAGCGTATCATGAAGCGCACATATTAGTCTACTCCATAGAGATGTACACATCTATATTTATATACGTATAAAATAGAAAATGTAAGTGTAGCAATAGAGTAACATTTGAAATGCAGCTACTTAACTGGAACACGCCTTGATTTTTAAATTAAAGTGTTTGTTATATTCATCAGTACGCGCCTTACGATTAACTATGCTTATAATTAACTAAAAAGACTTATATCAGAAAGGTTAGCTCTAAACGAAAAACGGTGAAACTTTTTGCTTTTTTTGAAACCTAGGTGTGTGTCATTGGGAATCTTATGATGGCATTTTGAATTTCGTATCTATTCCCTTTCAAAAAATCTTTTTTTTTTTTTTTTTGTTTTTTTAATACGCTTATATCTCTAAAGTTTATAATTTTATGAGAATTCCGTTGGTATTGTTACTATTTTGTGTGTGTGTATATATATATATATATATATATATATATATATATATATAAAAGAAAGTCGTGTTAGTTACACTATTTATAACTCAAGAACGGCTAAACCGATTTGGCTGAAAATTGGTAGGGAGGTAGCTTAGAACCAGGATACGGACATAGGATACTTTTTATCCTGTTTCCGGGGGAAAAATAAATAATAGTTCAAAAAACTAAAAAACACGCTTTATATAGAAAACCAAACTAAAAAATAGAAAATCAAGAAAGTTTATTGTTCACAATAATCATAACCCACTCACACTTTTCATTTAATTAAATATCACTTTTCATTTAATTAAATGTCACAATATGTAGTAGACTTTATTTATATCACGGCAAAGACAAACTGAAAGAAAAGAGTTCGCACATGAGCGAAATGGTTTTCTTTACAATGTGCGAACTCTTTTCTTTCAGTTTGTCTTTGGCGCGATATAAACAAAGCCTACTAAATATTGTGAAATTATGTAAATTGACGAAAATCTTATCTTGCAAATTTAATAATGGAATAATCTTTTCAAATTAGTGTATTGTCATCGGTCCTCGATAAATCTACAAAGTTTGAATGAAATCTGGCTGTTTAAAGTTGGTTAAAAATCGCACCCAAACGAGTCTGTTACAAACATACAAACAAACAAACAAACAAACATACAGGTGAAGCTAATATAAAGCGTGTAAATAAAGTGGTATAACAAAACGCAACTGAAAGCAAAACGAAAAATTTATCAGTCAAAACATCAGTCTAGCCGTTCATTTGTTAAAAATGGTATAGCAAAACGCAACTGACATGGAATAACAAAACACAACTGACAGCTAAACGTAATGTTGGCTATGGTTAAGTATGGTTGAAAATTTGACAATGTAAAATTTTAAAGTTGACCGGTTGATGTGTTTATTTTCGAGTTTCTATTGGCTTATCGTGCCGATATTATCATTAACAATACCATGCCGCGACCAAGACGATCAAATCTTTCCCGACAAGGCCGTAATGCAACTAGGATTCGAAACATTGCGAATGAAAAGACTGAGAAAGAACAAGAAATTGCACGTGGAGAGCGCCCCGTTAGTATGGCTCGACTACGTGCTTCTCAATCACAAGAGCAAAGCGAGGCCGCCCGTGAAACGGCTCGGTTGGCAATGCGAAATCGTCGAGCAAACCTCAGAGATCAACAACTAGATAATTTTCGACGCACAAGAAGAAATGTATCAAGTACTGATTTGAATTGAGCAGCGTTTCGATACGATTGCAGCACTGATTACTGCTTGCATACTAGCATTCGCATTGGGCCAGTGGACGTTGTTTGCGAGTTTTGTGGTGCATTGGAGTTTTCCGGAGAAACGCCAGGATTGTGCTGCCTTAGTGGGAAAGTGAAATTGCCATTAATGACTCCGCCATCTGAGCCATTGCATTCATTGCTTCGTGGCGAAACACCTAAATCGCGACATTTTCTAGCAAACACTTAAAAATACAATAGTTGTTTCCAAATGACCTCATTTGGGGCAGACATTATCGAAGAACGAGGATTTGATCCGACATTCAAGATATTTATTTATTTTTGTATTTACATACAATACAGTAGAATAATAATATACTATACTTATTCTTATGTATTACTATCTTTTACCCGCGGCTTGAAAATAAAATATTTGTAATTGTTTTTTTTTATTGCGTGACTGGAATCATCAGTATTAAAAAATTCTAACATCCGATTTAGCTTAAAAAAACTGAAAACATGCTTTATTGAAATATGTTTCACTATTACAAAAAAAATCATTTTTAATCCTAACATTTTAAAAAGTTCAAAAAGTTGAGTAATTAGATCCACATCATTTTCACTAAATTACAAAATTCTCTTGAAAGTAAAAAATAACCTTCAGCATCAATTTAATAAAATACAAAATCTGCTCATTTATTGCCTCTAAGGCGGAACAAAGTTCGCCGGGTCAGCTAGTATATATATATATATATATATATATATATATATATAGTGTGCGTGTGTATGTCACTGAACTCCTCCTAGACGACTGGACCGATTTTGATGAAATTTTTTGTGTGAGTTCACGGGGATTCGAGGATGGTTTAGATTCACAATTTGGTCCACTGGAAAATGTTTATTTAACTAATTAATTAATTAGTTAATAATGTTTCATAGACACATAAATAGTGAGTGTGTGTCATTTCTCTATGTCCACGAGGTCTCGCCGCGTCAATTTTCTCCTTGGGGCGAACCTGTCCGCTTAATTAAATAAACAGCTTTTATCGTTGAATTATTTCATGATTTATTTCATGAAAATCTTCTCTCATAAAAAAAGTTAGTTTTATAGACATTCAAAAGGTGTCTCTCTCGCTCTCTCTCTGAAAATCAATCTATGAATCGTTACAAATTTATTTCCTTTATTCATATCACAATCTTTGTTTGTTGTGGTTGCGTGTTTTTCTGGGAATTGTTACTATATATAAGGTTGTGTTTTATTACTGTGTGAGTTTTCGGGTTGGTTTCCATATCTTTAAGCTTCCAGCAAAGATAAGAAATCATAGCTGAAAGGAATGAGTACGTAAAGTAGGTTTCATTGTTTAATATTCACCAATAATGTTACACATTATCTATTTTCCAATTCGATACAACCAAAACATTATGTTAAAGTGTTTTATCTTTTGTTTTAAAACTGGAAATCTGCATAGCTGCCGAGAACATTTTGAGAATAACTTTAATAATATCTCACCAATCTATACTAATATTATAAAGCTGAATAGTTTGTTTGTTTGTTTGTTTGTTTGAACGCGCTAATCTCAGGAACCACTGGTCTGATTTGAAAAATTATTTCAGTGTTGGATAGTACATTTATCGAGGAAGGCTATAGGCTATATTATATTATCAATAACATTAGGGATCCTTACTAAAAGTCCAATTTAGAATCAAATGCGTTGGAGGGGGTTAGATACAACATGCAGTACACGTACGAAGTGTGTGTTGACAATGCCGCAGGCGCTAGAAGTTATTTCCTATTGCCTATTAACATTGTTGCCACCACTAGATGCCTTATCATTCTTAATTTTCCCATACAAGTAAAAAACACCCGTGTGATATTAACAACGAAGCAATCAGTACCCTCATAAGAGTTCAATTAGTATTTAAATACTTTTTATCACTTTAAATCGCAAACCTAAACAATTGTTTTTTTTTTTCCTCTCTCTGTGTTTAATTTGTTTTTTATTTCCCTTTTTTTCAAGTATATATATTGTACAGACTTGAAACTTCACAGTAATGTTCCTTATGTTACGCAGGATGACATTTTCCGAAAATTAGATCCCATGGGTGGTTAAAACCAGGCAACAGTGGGTACTTTGTCTGCATGAGAACAGGATTTTGCATAGTTCATGCCTTCTGCGTCTCCATGGCAACGGGCATCGCGCGGCAGTGGCGTACCCACAAGGAGGGGCATGTATAATGAGCGGCGCAAGAGTGATCTGCCTGTAGACTGCCGTAGCGAAGTACGGTTACATCAGTTGTACGTTGCGTGCACGAGTCGGGAAACCATCGGTGCTATTCATTTTCTCTCCGGTACATTATACAGCATTGTAACAAATTTTCACTGAAAGTTTTTTTTATTTACCATTACTGTAAATTGGAGATGTGGCTTAATTTTTTTCCATTATTATAGCCGTTCGAAGCCGGGTCGGGCAGCTATATATGCACGAATGTTGTTTTGACATATTTGCTTTTTTTTTGTAGTTACGCCTTTTTCAAATTTTATTTTATTTTCTTCTTTTCTGGTCACTTAATTTCTGCTGCTAAATTTATAAGTAAATAAAGAGCACATGTGCACTTTTACAAATATTTTTATAAAAATTTAGTTTTTATTTAATTAGCGTTGGTTATTCATTATTTTTCAATAGGCGCCTTACAACCTCCTAGCCCCCTATAATCATTATAACCACGCATAATCAGCGCATGCACTCCACCAACAAGACTGCATGGAGTGGCCAGGCCAGTTCACAATGTCAACACACCCGTCTCGAGGAGTGCGATGGTTTCACTATATTGTGGTGATATCACATCGCGGCAATTCAAATTTGGCGCGGCACGGATTTCTCCCCTAACCCCCTCCCCATGTTTCCCGTGTACTATGTCCCTCTTAGAGGCACCGCTTCTTCTTCGTTTTTGAATTCCCCCTCCTCTGGCCAATGCGCATGCGTGCCCGGCTCAGAGCGTAACTATTAAAGGTCTCCAGACCTTTGCCTCTGTCTTATTACCTACTTTTAATTTCAGGTTCAGTTTGATAATGCACTCAAATCATGTAGCTTTTCTCTAAATTTTTAATAGTAGTTGTAAATGTTTGACGCGAGCGACGGCCGAGGCATTGTATGTAGTTAAAGTGTTCCTTGGCTATCGTGGTATTTTTTTTAATTATATTTCTGAGCGGCCATTATTATCTGTTTGGATATAACTCTCTTTGCGTTTATTTATTTCATTCTAGCATTTTGAACCATGTCACGTCGTGTCACGTCACGTCGTGTCACGTCACGTCTGCCAGCCCGCTAAAATTGTTTTTTTCTAATTTTCAATAGCTTGTCGAGCGCACAGTAATGGTTGTCAGTTGCCTTTTTCTGCATTCTTGGGTTTGAGCCTAACTAACGTACACTGTGCAAGTGTGTTCTGCACGCTTTGATTCCTGTTTTTACTCAATTTGCGTAAGCCCGTTTTTGCCGATTTGACTGCATGCTCTTGGCATGCTGGCTAATGTCATGCTTTCGAGGCTTGCATTGCCTCTGGACTTTAATGTCGTTCGTATTTTTACTCGTTCGATTAAATAGGAGAAGTATTAGAAGAGAAATGATTGATATAATTGTGTGAAATAATGTTAAAAAGTGGATACCGATTTTGTGTTAGTCACACTGGCTTTAATTGTGGAGACACGAGAGGCTTAGGACTCATACACTCTGGTCATTGGAATTTAATCAGAACATTTACGTAGCTCTGCTCTCCGTACAAGAACAGAAGATATATTCTTTTTTTTTCCTGCGCTTGCTCCCAAATTACAACGCACATTGGAGGTTGTTGGTTTGGTTATAGACGATAATTGAACTCAGCACACTTCAATATGAATTAGATTTAGTTGTGATACTACTTCCTAGTTATAAATATAAGATCTTTACGATTGCATGACACAAAATGTACTATAACCATTGGTTTCAAAGCGTAGGGCTGCCTTCAATACAAGTAATTAGTGCTTTCAATATCTCGGTGTCCTGAGACACACAAGCGATTAGAAGAAACTTCAGTGAAATCACTTGGCCCTATATTAATAAGTATTATTCATTCTTTTCGTGTTTATATTGCCAATAATTATAAAGTACCTGAAGAGTTGATTACTTTTATTAACTGCACTCAACGTAGATCAGCTCTATAAAATTCGAAAGTTAATTCCGTTACACAGACTACTTGCCTCCATCGATAACAGAGCTTTTGATTCATAAATTTCTGTTAATGTTTACAGAACTTCATTGACCTTCCTTGAATTTGTATGTATTATGTAATTATCTAAGTAACTGTGTATACCTATGTTGATGGCACATTTCTGACGAAACAAAGGAAACTCATAGCTAGACTGAAAAAGGTTCCACCGCTATCTTGTTTCAAACCTGAACTATAAACATAAATTAAAACATTTGTATTTCTTATAAAATTGTGATATTCATTTAGTAAAAATATTTTTTAGTTAAATTTTTAAAAAATTAATGAAAAAAGTCAGAACAAAAATACAAATTTTTTTTATTTAACTAGTTTATAAGAACATCCTAAGTTTTTTTTTCAAAGAATCAATGTGTCTGTGTGTGTGTGCTTTTCCAAGCATGCGAGGGTGTTGACTGGGTAAAAAAAGGAGGATGTAGAGAGAGAATTAAGAGCTCCAGCTCCATGGAGGCAGTGAAGCTCTAGTGCGCATTTTCTATGCTTAATATCGTAGAAATGTCGGTTGTTTCAGATTTCATACTTAATAGTTAACGCTTAGTTCCATCCCTCCCCCCCCCCTTTTTTTTTTTACCCCTCTCTCTCCCACCCAGGCATTTTAAATACTAAACAGAACCAGTTTTGGCATTTTTTTTAAATAGTTAAAACTTTGGATAAGGAACAACTGGCTCGTTGATCGCGGCAGATAACTTTTATTTTTTTCCTGAATAAACCGAATGTAGGTATCTCTATCTCAAATTAGTTTTAAAGTACTTCTGTAAATGAAGTTTCGTAGAACCAATTAGACTATGCATAGGTAGGCTACATGGTTAGTTGTTACAAATTATTACAAAGCTGTCAAGTTTTTCTTATGCATGCTGTTATAAATACACAGATGAGCTGATCAGATCTAGATTTTTTGCAGTGCAATAATTTAATATTAAAAGTTTATGTAGCCTTTACGAGTGCTAAATATATTGGAAAATGAAAATAATTAGAAGAAATTTTTTTTGTATAAATAAACTTTTACTGTCGTCAGTTAAGCGATTACATTAATACAATCTTGGTTGAATGCATTAAATATTTTGATTACTTAAAGTTTTTTTTTTATTTTGATAACTTTAGGCTACATTCAATTGTGGATATAGGAAATTACTTATTTTGAAAGGGGACTTTATAAAAATAATTTGTGTACCTATTCAAAAAACTTACAGGGGTTTAGACTTATCCTCAGCATGCATTATCGCCTTTGTAGTTTGTAATTCCAAGTGTAATAACAGCTCACCTTTTATCAGTATTTAGCTTGACTTGCATAACACTGTAAGTTCTGTGATATAAAAAAATGTATAGACAGTTCAGTGGAGAACACAAAAAATAATCATATCAAGATCACTGAACTGGCGATTTGCAATCTTAAACTTTTAGTCAGTTTAGATATTATAATGTAATAACACTTGAGTAATTTCAATAGGAATCTGTTTTTATTAGCCGTTACACATATAAATTTACTTTTTTAAGTCTCGCAATTTTTTTTTCATAACTTCAAGGTAAGAGTTATCCCTCCCCGCAAATACACTGGCTATGTTAAAATGAAACACTGGCTGGAAAAATCAACTATTTATTTAGTACGTTCCTGCTGTTTTATTATGTACCTAACTATTTTACATTTGTGTTTAATTCGTGACTCGTGATGTGCTTTCTGACACACCAGTGCAAGATGCAAACAAGGGACGATCATTGATCGTCGATCAAAGCGTTCATGTTAGAAGCTTACCTACACAATACAAAATGCGAAATAAAAATAACGTGTCAAACCAGTTGGAACACCAAAAATGGATTTAATTCGTGCTTGTAAAATATCCTAAATATATTTCGAAGCGAGGGTGAATAAATTGCAGTTTCGGTACGAATAATACAAAGGAATACATTATTTAACTTGCCAGGAGCATGACTAAAAACAATTCCATATGTATTGTTAAAAATCTACTGCTGCTAGTTACAAATGCTGTCGGTAGGTAGCAGAAGAGCTCGACCAAATGTTCGCTCCAAGTAGTTCAAGCACCAGCCGCCAGGTCTCGCTAGTGATGCAAGTCGATATATCAAATCATCTTCGTACGAGCCAAGTACGAGCCAAGTACTTCCACGGTTTTTTTAGTAACTATTGCGGTGCCAAAAATTGTTGGGTGATTACAGTTCAGATATTTGGTACATCACATACATTTTTGAAGCTGGGAAATACGGTAGATTGGATAATAATAAAAAAGGAAGAGTACGCACGTAAATTGCGCAGTAAAAATTGTCACAACATTGAAATATAAGTTATATTTTCATGTTCTTGAAATTTTTAAAAATGTACTACTTAGGAAAATATAATGCTTACATTTTTTTCCTATAGTTAAACTTTTTTTCCTTCGAATAGTTGAACTTTCTAATATTAAAATACACGATAGTGCACACTCGTAAAGTAGGTAGGTAACAAAAAACAAACACAATTGCCAACGCTATTTTTTAAGTACGTAACTACACAAATTTATTTTCAATAAATAAATACCGAAATATCATAGAAGCAATATCCATGAATGTAAGATTTAGTATTTTTGCATTTTAATACTCGTAGGATGTGGAATACTCGGTTGTTTTTTTTTTTGTTTTTTTTGTGATCTTATCCTTTTTCGGTGTTTTGTTCAGTTCCGTTTTGGCGCTTTGGTCAGTTCTATATTCGGCATTGTGGTAATTTTTCCTTCTGGCGGTTTTTTTTTTTATCTTTATGGAACAATTTAATGCTGAATCAAAACTTCCAGTAGGTAACAGTTTTGTGCAATTTTTTGTGGCACGTGAGGTTTCTTCGACTTCATCGTATTTTGACGTTGTGATAGTTCTGTGTTTAGATAAAATTCACCTTCAAGCCTTCTGGCATTGCGTTCCGTCATATTTGAAATAAAATAAAAATAAAGTCTTCGACTTAACAGTATTTTATTGGAATAAAATGGGTACAAAATTTTATATGTGTGTGTGTGTGTGTGTGTGTGTATATATATATATATATATATATATATATATATATATATATATATATATGCCGAGCAGTTCGTGAAGTTCTCTGTTCGTTTCCCACCATTGTGACGTCACGGCAACCGTTTTAGCCACTATATTTTTTTCTTCCGGTCTTCTAGAGATTATGTTGAACGCCATATTGACAACGATACTTGTGTTCCAAATAGGTAAAAATGCGTGCTCACGTACTCGCTCTCGGAAGTGACGTCACGAGAGTGTTGTTCCATATAGTCGAGTGCGAGCACGAGAACGAGTGCGCATATCGAGTGCGTTTGAATGCATGCTCGTTGCGTACTCTCGTAACCATTGTTTGTTTACGTTTACATCTGGACTATTGATCTAAAACAATGGCAAATGAACAATGCACGTTTCATTGTAAGTACCTGTTCATTATTAAACAACACGCCATGTCTTCATGTGATCTGTAAGAAGTGGAACAAATATGCAACAAAGATTAACAAGTATGATAACGGTAATAGCACGGAAATTGTCCCGGAGGTACAGGTTAGGATAGTTAATTTTAACATGATGAAACATAATCATATACATACATGCATTTCGGTGATGGATAAACCAACGTACGTGTCTTAATGAAGCTGTTAGAATTGTACATTGTTGTAGGAAACCTCATACACATGGGTGTGTTTACTTTGGAGTATGGTTGTGTTCCAAATGGCGAGCACGCATGGAGCATGCTCTTTGCACACAAGGAATTGTGGGTGTGAGTATGAGCACGAGTGCAAGTGCGAGTGCAAGTGCGAGTGCGGATTATTTGGAACACAGTTTATTAGAGGGCGCTGGTGTGTAAGGCCATCTTGCTTCACTTATTATCCGCTTGAGTACACTTAAGCGGTTCACTATATTAGCAGCCATCTTGTCCGCCATATTTTACATTTTCAAAAATCGCCTTAAATATTGGTTAAAATTTTGAAAAATCTATATAAATTTTGATTGCAATCTTGGTTAAATCCTTCAACAAACTAAATAAAAATGTTTCACAATTATTAATTAAAAGTATTTGAGAACTTCGTCTCATTTAATACAACTAGATATTATTATTTAGTCTAGATCCTGCATCTTAGCGATATCATAAAGCAATTAATAGAAAGACTTCCATTACCATGTTGCCTGGAACAGTTATCATTACTAACCAAGACACAACATACGTTAACCCCTGACAATTAGCTAATAATGTCACTCCCCGCCATCTGGTCTAATATTAAACCATACTTGGTACGTTCAACACCTACTACAGTTCAAGAGTCCCAAAACCTCGAAGCGTAGGTTTACAACCTACTGGATTCACTTAACACATTACCTTAAGGCCATACTGCCGTCACCCGACCTATGTGAAAGGCCCGGGGGGTACCTGACGGGCGCTACGGACGTCGCGGTGCTCTTGTTGTCCGGAGGGGCGCCAGGCTAGCGGACTGCTAGGCCGTTGATGTTGGGTCGTGGGTACTCTGCCCCCGCGTGCCCCGCCAGGTACACGGCTTGAATCTACCCTGAATGGATCTCCCTTGACTGTGAAGGCCGCTCGGCCGTGTGGAGGACGGGAGACTCCGGAAAATTAGTATACACGAGTTGGTGAGAATTGCCTTTAATCTAGTCCCGCTACAAAACACTCTCACCAACACTTGGCGACGTCTAGCCGTTACACGATTAATACAGAAAAAACATAACGCTACGCGACATTAATGGTTACCGCGGCAGTCTCGCGGGACGCGGGTCGATGCTCGCTGGATACGGCCAGCGCCGAACATTAACGGGTGCCGGGGGTGCTCTATGAGCGGGCTCCTAAATTCGGCGAAACACTTACGTGTGTGCAGCCGGCAGGCATATGCACGGCGTCCTTAAGTAAAAACACTTTCGCTGGAGTCGGCCAGTACCGTACGTTTTGTGCTACGATACGTATCGCGGTATCACACTGAAGACGGTCGGGATAGGCCCGGCTCCGCAAAATACGCGCCGAGTCGACGTGGGCAGCGGTGAATTAACAAAAGGTTTTAAATTTAAAGATTTAGTACAGAATAAAAAGTAATAAAATGAAAGAAACTTGGATGCTGCCCACGGACACACGTCTGTTCCCGGCGCGGAGTGGTTCGAGACTGCCGGACATGGCCGCCTCGCAAGGAAGAGAAACTTTCTCTTCTTTGTGAGTCGGCGTCAAAAAACTTATATTAATTTAATTTACTATATTACCAGTTAAAACATGTTCCAGGTGCCCAATTAAAATGTAGCACCTGGTAATTGGTGCTTAAGGCTTAACAATAGTTTTAATGTATTTAATTATTTAAAATGTGACATCAAGTTGGCGACTGTAAATTTACTACCATGTTGTCCCACTGTGAATTATTTTAGAGGGACTTCTCCTATTCCGACATTCACGGGCATTTTAATTAAGGCCAGTGGCCGCGGTGACTGTTAATGAGGTTTGTTGTCTATTGGGGTCACGCCCGAGGCGCTCGCCTGACTCAATCCGGCTGGGCAAGGGGCGCGCTCCGAAAACGGGATACGGTACTGGCGGTGCGGAGCACGGGCTTAAAGGCTATGGTCGGTACGACGTCAATACTCAGTATATTTTACTTTAAATATCCTACGTAGAAGATGTAGACTACTTGTGCTGTGTGTCTACATCATTGTCAGGACATTTCCCGATAATATAGGACCATAAACATTACTTCTAAAGATAAAAAATATATATGTATAATAAACCGAGTCTCTGAAACATGCTGTATAAATTACGACAATATCTGGTGCTTTTTTCGTCTCTATGCCCATTAGTAACCTTACTGGTATGCACTATGTTTAATAAAAAAAAATGAAAACACGAGATGATGATGTTGAACTACGAGGTCTACACAGACACAGTACGTAGCATAAACTCGCATAGCACGGAGTCTATTATTAATTTCACAATACATATTCGAGTTGCTTTCAACATCACATATACCGACATAGAAAAATAAGTAGTGTGTTGTTAAGTTTATGATATTTATCAACATGTTAAATCATCGTATCCCGCCGATACTTCTAGGATCGTATCCTACTAATTACAGCCAAACATTTTATTCCACCGATACTTTAAGGGGATTGGTGCACCAGCATCGTATTAAAAAAAACAATATCAGTGGCGTAGCGTGCCATCTCGGCGCCTGGGGCGGGAGACCTATTTTGCCGCCCCCATTCTATAGGTGCTTAATTAAAATTAAATTTCACATGCAATGAGGTACCTTATATTGAAGTTAAAATAGGATGAGCGGTTTTACAAGCGGATTCTACGGGCCTTATGAGCAGCGAAGTCAGAAATAACTTTGCCAAAATCAACATTAACAGCCAATTCTTGTTCAATTGACAATATAGCCAAGTTTGATAGTCTAGCGGAGCTCATAGTAGATCTGAGGTAATTTTTTATTAGTTTCAACTTCGAAAAACTTCTTTCACAGCTTGCAACACTAATCGCCAAAGTCAAATATATACGAATCAAGATGACTATATTTGGAACCGAAATTCCGAGATTCAGTTTTTGAATGAACTGGAGGAGCTCCAGTGGTCCTTTACAACTTATATCTTCCTCTGATTCAGAACAGGCAACAACAACAAACTGCTGAAGATGCTTCCGCTCCATCTGAAACTCGTCCTTGTCGATGTCTTCTAATACATGGGAAAGATCCCCGAACTTGCTGTCCAAAAGTTTCGCTGGCATCAAAAATCCAAACTTGTCCGATATTTCTTGAATTTGCTGGAATAGAGTCGTCATTTCTTGAATGATCTTGTCTAATGATGCGATAATCTCTCGACGGATTTCCTGTTCGTGAGACAAAGCTGCATCTTCAGAAGATTCATCGCCATGCATGCGTTTTTTCCTGCGAATTCTTCTCGTTTTGAGTTCGATTCCGAGTTTTTCGCAGAGAGTCTTAGCAAAGTCAATTGCTTCTTGCACGAAACGGTCTCTACTTTCCACTAAGAGGGTTTTCAAAGCGCAGAGTTTCTGAGCACACTTATCCACACTTAGTCCTCGTTGCTGCAGGTAAATCTGTGCGTCATCTACTTCAGGTAGCACTGCAGCCCAAAAGCCAAGAAAAGTTAGGAAGTTAAATGACTGCATGGCTGTCAGGAGAAGACTGGCTCCCGATCTTGTTTCGGAAGTTTGAGATGAATCTGTTAATTGTTCCAGTACCTCAAGAACTACCTCAAACTTATTTTTAAGCATCTTGACAGCTACATGTCTAGCGCTCCAGCGCGTTTCAGTGACTCGTTTTACTGCTTGACCTGTGACGGCAACCAAAGCGTTCCATCGAACAGTTGATGCGGAAAAGAAGGCAAACAGCTTCTCCAGAGATCCAAAAACGTCACGGAATCCACTGATTCAGAAGCAGCGTGTACCCCAGCCAAGTTTAGTGAGTGGTTTGAGCATTCAACGAATATAGCTTTCGGATTCAGTGCTTTAATCCGGGCTTGAACTCCATTGTGGATCCCTGACATTGTGGCAGCATTGTCATAAGCCTGTCCTCTCAGATTCTGTATGTCCAGTCCGTCTGATGTTATCTTCGCGATTATATCGTTGCTGAGATCTTCTGCATTTTTTCCTTTTGGTTCGAAGAAGTCAATGAAAGATTCTACCACGGCGACTTTTTCTCCTTCGATATGTACGTATCGCAGAACTTGGCTCATTTGGTCATTGTGGGAGATGTCTGGTGTACTGTCGAAGATTACGCAATAATATTTAGCTTCTTGAATACGACGGATGATGGTGGATCGAACTTGCTGTCCCAGTAAGTTTATAAATTCATTCTGGGTTTCTGGAGATAGATACGAAACTGAGACTCTTGCTCCCAGCTTTATCTTTGTGAGGTGTTCCATTAGAAAAGGATCGTATTTAGCTAGGAGGTGCACTAACTCCAGAAAGTTCCCGCGATTGCCACTATCATCTCCTCGAATGTCTTCTCGATGTCCTCTGAAGGCCAGATTCTGTTTGGCTAAGAACTGGATAATATTCAGCAACCTGTACAGTACATCCCTCCACTTCTTCTCCTCACTTTCGAAAACTTCTTGTTGTTTCTGATCGATGGTTGCTTTACAGTTCAGGCGAACTTCCAACTCCTTCCATTTCAAGAAGCTCTGTTCATGGCCCAGGCTATTTTCATGGTCTCCTATTCTTGTATTTAGCTTCCACCATTTGTTGAATCCTTCATCAGATGCGAAGTTAGAGCCGGAATTGCCAAACAGCTTGCAAGAAAAACAATACAAGGATTGCCCCTTTGACCCCTGGTGCGGAACTATAATTTGTGGATTTTTGGGATTTAAATTAACGGACTAATAAAACTGAAACTGGGAATTTACGTTCAGCGTGTTTCACCCAATCCCTGCCAGACCTAGAAGAAAAAAGGCGTCGACCGTTAGAAAATGACTTAACTGAGAAGGGCTTGTAAACCCATAATTTGTAATTTGCTAAATTTTTGGTATATTAATTTGCATGTTAAGGTGTGTCAATTTTTTGCTAGATTTCGCCTATGTTAATTGGTATTTACAGCGGTGATACGCCCGGTGCGTATCTATATTTGTATTTGTATTTGTATTAATATGTTCTTATATATTTTTAATGCCGTTTTGGTAATTATATTTAATTTTCGGAGCTCCGAAGTATATGATCAAATTATAATTTTTTGGGGGAATTGTTAAAGTATTTTTTTAGTATTATATAGCTATTTTTTATAAGTAGTAATAGGGCATGTATTTTATGATGGATGCGCCTATTTGTGATGAAACGATTTTATGATATATATATATATATATATATATATATTTATTAAATGTTGTCATATAAATTTTGCGTCTTTTTAACTTGCTGCCTCCTCTCACTGTTAGCAACCTTATTAGTATTTTTTAAGCCTGCTATTAGTTTGGGTTTTAATATTTTTTGGGGTTTACCTGCGCTCGCGGTACGGGGCAATATAGGAGTTTTACTGTGTCCCGGTTTGCGGAAGTTGTTTGGTTTGCCCTGGGTTAAGGTCAAACTTTACAGTACAATGCGTAGTACTAAATTCAATGAGTGCGAAAGAGAGGCATCGACACGGGCCGACGCGTGAAACAAAAGATTTTGTATGAGTAATTAACATAATAAGGAGTGCCGCTCAACTCAACTCGCGCGCGCCGGGCGGCGCGGCGTGATGCGATGTTGCCGTTCGTATGTAAACAAACAAACGTTATAAAGAGCTTGTCAGTGATTTCGCAGTTTTTCTTTTAAATAAATATTAAAAAATAGTTGGTGCGCAAAATTTTAGATAAAAATGGAACATTATAGTGTGTCTGACACATGTAATGAATGAATCATAGATCAGATCTCAACCAGCTTCACCGGCGACCCGCCCCCGCGGGCTGCCGCCCGGGGCGGGCCGCCCCCTCCGCCCCACCCACGCTACGCCACTGAACAATATATTTGTTGATGATTCAGCTGCTAGAGAAGATTTGAACCATTCTGGTGTATAATTTATTTATTTATTTTTTTATTTTAATTAAGTTATTGCTGATTTTCGGGAATTTTTTAAATTCAAGCTTTATTAATAAACTATAAAGAATTCAGTGGTAAAACTTTCGCAGATAAATTTTCAGACACGGGAGATATGACTGTGACCATTATTTTATCTGTAATCATTATTAATTTAACGTATTTACAATTTGAATTTTAATAAATGAGCTGCTACGAAATTGCGTGATATTCATCCGTATAATTACGTTTGAATTTTTTTTTATGACAGGCATCAATGTTAAAAAGTTTATTAAGCCACAATAGACTTTTTTTCAGAAAAATAAGTGTAGCAGAAAACACTCAACATAGTCTCACACAAAATCAATTTACATGAATGCAGTTTTAAGAAGTAAGCTACGTAAATAATAGTTAAACATTATTTAATATCTGCTGGTAACGTTTCCAAAGTATCAGCTTCGCCTTCATTCACGAACAATATTCGTGGCCTTATTTATTTATTTTGCTGGCGTTTCGTTGGTGACTGTTAGGACTGCAAAATTAGTAAACATTTTTCACCCTATCCTGAGTTAAATCTAAGTGTGCGCGGTTAGATGAGGACCTAGATGTGTCTCATGCTTACGCCTTTACACTCTACTCATGCGGGTATTAACCATGCGCGTAAGGGCGCGTTGCCAATGACCTGTACGATAGTCTCAACAATCCTCTACGGACTCGAAAAATGTCACCTGCTCATTGGCTACTTGACTTGTGACAACTGTTTGTTGTAATGCCTGTGATTCATCGTTGATTTTGTTGAGGAGTTTTCAGTGATTCAGATCCTCCCATTTAACTGTAGCCGAATTGAAGAAGCAGTACAAATGTTACATGCTTGAATTCATAGCGAATGGAAACCACAAATATTTACTGATGTAGTGGTTGGTAAAGAAAAATATTATTCGTATCGCGTCCATCGCTTCGCGCCATGTTGGCTCCTATATTATTATGGGTTTACAAAATATAACGATTCATTTACGACACTTAAGATAAGGTGTGTAGGATTTTAAGAATTCACTTGAATTAATATTTAAGAACATATTTCAGGATAACTTGTGAAGACGCTCGTACAGACGGCACCGGTTGTGATGAGTCATTGTTACCATATCAGGTGTACACGAAGTGGCATGTGAAACCTCAACACAACTCGAAAATCAGTACCGTAAACCGGGGTAACTTTGGGACTGGGGGTGTAAATTTGGGGCAGTGAGTAATTTCTGGCTTTAGGATTTCTTGTTAAGGCAATGTATTTAGAAGTGGTACGCAATCACCGCTTCTATATTCGCTGGTATGTGCTACTATCTCATGGCATTTATTTGAAGCTGTAGTTGCACTGGTGGGATAGAGGCAGTGGATTTGTTTTCAACCACATGTTATTAATATTTTTGTTTTTGTGTAAACTTTCGTACGCACTTAAAAAACGGCAAATACTTCACGAAAGACAGGTATGTATTTGAAGAAGTACAAGCCTTGACATCCATTTAATGTGATGCTAATGTTTTTGATACTTGCATTTTATTTTATAACCTCAAAATAGTAAATTTTCATCACTTGGTGGGGTAACTTTGGGTCTGTCCCAAAGTTGCCCCAAAGTTGGCGTAATATGTTTTACTGCATTTTTTCTTCATATTTTTCAGAATAAAGCGATCAACCATGCCAATAAATCCCGAACGTGCTCTTGGTACACGGCCATATAAAAATTACACAGAGGAAAACTTGAATGAAGCCTTGCAAGCTGTACGGAACAAAACATTGTCGATTCGCAAAGCTTCAACAAAATATGGTATTCCAAAAAACACTTTGCTCCTAAAAAACCAGGAAAAGCATTTTAAAGCTGTCGACCGAGCTCCTGTTTTCACAAATGAAGAGTAGTTGCAATTTGTAAGTCACATTGTAGCCGTGTCTAACTATGGATTTCCTGTGGATATGTTTGACCTTCGATGTGTTGTCAAGTCCTACCTGGACCGCTGTGGAAGGAAGGAGCTACGATTTTAAAACAATTTACCAGGAAATGATTGGGCGGAAGGGTTCATGCGACGGCACAAAGCAATATTAACTCAGAGAACAGCAAAAAAATTTCTTACTCTAGAGCAGCAACAGAAGAAAAGGTTGTGAATAAGTTTTTTGATAATTTGTAAAAGGAGCTGATAGGAATTCCAAAAGTGAATATTTGGAATTACGACGAAACAAATCTTGTAGACAATTCTGGAACCAGAAAAATCATCACGAAGAGGGGAATTAAGTACCCTGAGAGCAGGGGTGCAACAATTAAATTTCCAAAGGAGGGGGCAATATAACTTTTTATAAAGAATCATCGATCCCCCGTATTGAAGCGGGGGGTCCGGGGGTCCTCCCCCGGGAAAATTTGTATTTCAAGGTGGAAAATGGTGCTATTTAAGCAGTTTTATTATCTAAAAATTGATTACACAGCACTTTCTTTGCCCCCGTTTTCCCCCACTTCAAGGTTTAAGAGGGGGGGGGGGCAAATACCCTTGCCTCCCCCTGTTGTTGCGCTCCTGCCTGGGAGGATACAACATTTGTCTAAAGCGTGCACATCTATAATTGTTTGTGGAAATGCAGCAGGGGATGTAGCACCACCTTATGTAAACTATAAGGCGGAGAAGATTTGGACAACTTGGACTGAAAACGGACCCTCGGGTACTCGATACAATAGAACTAAATCTGGTTGGTTTGATGGGCATGCTTTTGAAGACTGGTTTACATCTTTAATGTTGCCTGTTCTAAATTACCAGGAAGGTATGGTAATTCCAGACTGAATTTTACTCTGAAATAATAAAAGTTTCCTAACTACAAGTGATTTTTGCTGCAAACGTAGATCAAAATCTTCCAGGATGCGATTTTCTTAGGTAAAAATGTTAGTATGATCGACTCTTTAATTTCTAAATTATAAATAAATAACAACAATAGAACATCCCAGAAAGTTGTGATAAACTGACGATATTGCGCGAGTAGCAGACCCGTACGTGACTACAGAGAAAGGCTATTTTCCTCGACCGTTAAGATTTCTGGGACGAACACCCTCTCACAGCTAGGGTCATAAAATACGGTCAAACTCTTGCAAAAACATCCACCACCGCTCTTTGCCACTAGCAATTTAACGAAGTCAGCTAGGCGCAGCACTCCAATAAATTAACTTAAAAAAAAACACTAAATATGTAATTCTATCAATACATTTTACAACACAACTTATGTTTTATTTATTTTCTGGAAAAAATAATATCATACGAATTATGTTATAAAAGTAACAAAACTCAATAAGTAAATTTACGGTGTATCTTTTTTTCAATTGTTATGTAGTAAACTAATTTTATGCAATTAAATATATATTTTTATAATATAGGCTACATTAAAATTTTGCATAGTTCTGATCGAAAATAATATAATGTATTAGAAATAAAAAATAATTATATTTTTTGGTATTAAAATAATTTTTAATAATAAATTTTTATAACAAAATACGAACACACATATATAAAACTAGAGGTCCTCTAGAATTTTTATGTACAAGTTCCAAGCAGAAATTGTTTAGCTATTGTTAATTTTATTGTATCAAAAATCATTCATATAAGAAAAAAGAATATGTATATCTCAATAGATGTAACATGAATACACCCTATCATATGCATTAAATATATTTTAAGTAATCCTTAAATAAGACCAAGTTTATTGAGTGTCGCAGTACGCAGCGTGTTTCAAAGCACGCCGGCCGTGAAAGATCAGTACGGCCGCAGTACACTGCAACGCTCAGGCAGCTTTAATGAGGCAACTAATTATGCTAGACTCTTTATAAATATACTATATTAAAGCTAAAAGTATAAATATAAACATTTATTTAGACATTTTATCGCATTGGGCTCTTCAAATCGGTGTAAATCGTATTTTTATTTGGGTGGCAAAGATTAAAAAAATATGTCGTGAATTAATCTCTTTATATCATATCTTAAATATTAAAAATTTCATTTTTTCTTACATTAATGGGTGAATTACAGTTTCTCGATTATTTTGGTAAGTTTACGGACAGTCAAAATTAAAAACTGTATAAATGGGTAGCATTTTAATGTTTTTAATTTGCTGTCACCAAGGACTTAAATGCAAATTTTCGGTTATAACGCACAAGGTCTACAGCGGTAAACTTTCGGTATGTTATTAAGCACAGTCAACTGTACAAGAGTACAAAAATCTGGAGTAAAACGAAAGTCTACACGGGGAAGGGCGGCTATCTGATCCGAGAATGAAGGATAGGGCGAGATGGGAAGCGAAGATAAGAGCTGGTTATCGCGGTTCGCTTTCCTTCCGTGTTGGAGAGAGAGAGAGAGAGAGAGAGAGAGAGAGAGAGAGAGAGAGATAAAGGCGATATTGTGGAAGACCTTCGAAAGATTCCCGCTAGATGGCAGGCCTCAGAGCTGCAACATTCGACAACCTCCCCTCACAGAAGCTATCTCGCCAAATCTCACCCGCTAGCTTATATACGTGCTGGCTGGCCTTACAGTAGTAATAAACAAGCATTTATGAAATACTTAAGCTCATTTCCAACAAATTCTGACGAATGACTGTTTTTTGTCCTGCACCAATCCCCTTAAGGGGATTGGTGCACCAGCATCGTATTAAAAAAAACGATATATTTGTTAATTATTCAGCTGCTAGAGAAGATTTGAACCATTCTGGTGTAAAAAAATTTTTTTATTTTTTTTTTAAATTAAGTTATTGCTGATTTTCGGGAATTTTTTAAATTCAAGCTTTATTAAAAAACTATAAAGAATTCAGTGGTAAAACTTTGGCAGATAAATTTTCAGACACGGGAGATATGTCTGTGACCATTATTTTATCTGTAATCATTATTAATTTAACGTATGTACAATTTGAATTTTAATAAATGAGCTGCTACGAAATTGTGTTATATTCATTTGCGAATTTAATAACATTCGCGTTTTCATTTGTAATTCAAACGCCTACATATATATCGGCTGAATGATTTACTTTATTTTAGTCTTTAGCTTATTGCAGTCGGACCTAAAGTAAAAATGTAGCTGTAGAAATTTGAGCAGCGTGCAAGCTCGGATACGAGGAATTATGGAGCGCGCTGGACAGTAGTGACACCTTGCGACAGTTTTCCAAACTTTTTGCAGCTCGTTCCCACCCTGCCACAGCTGTCTGCTGTTTACGAAGGGGAGACGGGATTTCGCGGGAAACTGATATGAAGGTCAACGTACTCAATTTCAGTAGATAAGAGAACGTGTTTGGTCTAGCTCGGCGTATAATTGAATGGTTATTCTCTGTTATTATTTAGCACAGTGATTTAACTAGATGTTTTTTTGTTGTAAGCGTAAGATTTATTCAGGAATAAAATGCAGAAGAAACCTCCACCAAGCAGAGTACACAAAAGAACAAAACTATCGAAAACCATTAGAGCGCTTAGAAAAAAGAATAAAGAAAGATAAGAGATTATTTTATTATAGCTTTTTTACCATATATTTGTTTTTCAGAGTTGCGTATGTACAACGCGAATTATCTCAGGCTTACGCCTTTACACTCTACTCATGCGGGGTATTAACCATGCGCGTAAGGGCGCGTTGCCATTGACCTGTAGGATAGTCTCAACAATCCTCTACGGACTCGAAAAATGTCACCTGCTCATTGGCTACTTGACTTGTGACAACTGTTTGTTGTAATGCCTGTGATTCATCGTTGATTTTGTTGAGGAGTTTTCAGTGATTCAGAGCCTCCCATTTAACTGTGGCCGAATTGAAGAAGCAGTACATATGTTACATGCTTGAATTCATAGCGAATGGAAACCACAAATATTTACTGATCTAGTGGTTGGTAAAAAAAAAATATTATTCGTATCGCGTCCATCGCTTCGCGCCATGTTGGCTCCTATATTATATGGATAGAGACCTGCAAAATTCGCGGATTCATTGACCTCTAGGATAGACTCCACAGTCCTTTAAATACTCGCGGAAATGACACCTGTTCAATGGCTACTGACGCGTGAGACGTCTCAACTAGGCTGTCCGTAATTCGGCACTTCCTTGGTTTAGTGTTTCCCATTGGCTCACAGTTCTCCGGGTAAAATGTGGGCCAATCGCACAAGCGGTACGAAGGTATAGTTGTTTTGATGCTAGCCTATCGCGGAATGAATCCGCGAATTTTGCATGTCTCTGTATATGGATTTACAAAATATAACGATTCATTTACGACACTTAAGATGAGGTGTGTAGGATTTTAAGAATTCACTTGAATTAATATTTAAGAACATATTTCAGGATAACTTGTGAAGACGCTCGTACAGACGGCACCGGTTGTGATGACTCATTGTTACCAGAGCAGGTGTACACGAAGTGGCATGTGAAACCTCAACACAACTCGAAAATCAGTGTTACATTGAAATGTGTCCGCTACAAATGTTCAGCAATTATAATTTTGAAATCGAGTAGAAATATTCATGCAACTAGCATTAGGTATATTTTAATAGACATTGAAAGCGAATCATTAAGTAGCTTCAAAATCCAAATACCAGAATACAGATAGTCTAACAATACAGACCTCACCGACTAGATATGGTCCAGATTGTTAATACTAACACATTTGAAAAAACTGACTAGTTACTGAATATGTTGAAATTTTGTAAACCTGTTACTTTAGATGATTGGTGATGTAATAATGTCTCTTGGAAACTACATAAGATTTTAACTGCTTTTATTTCTCCATAAATTCGCAAATCACCATGGCGGCCATTTTACGATCACGATTTAGTTCTTAAATTTTAAATTAGTTTATTTGTTGAGATCCTGGTACAATGTGTGACCACTAAAGCGACCCGAGCCGCGTAGTGTATACTACTGCGAGGTTGCCGAAGTAGGCTCGGGTCGGGACGAATTTCGCTGTGAAGAAACAAAGGTTTTTAATACATGGAAAATTATCCCAAAGCCGAAAATTTGTACAGTAGTAGAATGAACATTTCTTAGTAACACGTCAAAAGTTCAAGTACTGGCGCAAACCTTGTGCGTCACACCAAAAACGAGCAGTTAAGTCCAAAATGACAATTTTTTGCAACGATCCACAATAATGGATATTGCAAATGCAATTTATGGAGTAGACCGTCAGTATGGAACCAAAAATAATCTAGAAACATTGCCCTATCTGAGTATAGTGATAAAAAGCACAAAGTTTAAACACGTTTCTATAAAATAGACCTTTTAAATCATTAAAGTTAACTAATTCACTTTCATTCAATTATAAGGAAATATAAATACATCTTACATAAACTTAAAGAGCCCAACGTGGAAATCGCTTGGAGTAAACGTTGTTGCATATTTATTCATCTTTAAATTGGTATATTTTTTTAAGTGTCTCATACAATTAGTCTGACCACTAAAGCGATCCGAGCCGCGTAGTGTATACTACTGCGAGGTTGTCGAAGTAGGCTCGGGTCGGGACGAATTTCGCTGTTAAGACACAAAAATTTTTAATACATGGAAAATTATCCCAAAGCAAAAATTTTGTACAGTAGTAGAATGAACATTTCTTAGTAACACGTCAAAAGTTTACCGATGAAACCTTGTGATCACACCAATAATGAGCAGTTGAGTCCTTAATGATAATTTCTACAATGATCCACAAAAATGTTTCGTAAATTTAATAACTTTAATACTTTTTTAAGCCGGTTCTCATTATGGCACCAAAGTAATATAAAAGAATGCCCTACATGGTAACTGTGATAAACACCTCACAGTTTAAACGTCCTATTATTAAATTGGTAATTTTAATCATAAAAGGTAAGAAATATATTTTTTTTTAATATAAATTTGACATGTTACATAAATATGTTGAGCGTAGCGTCAAAATCACTTCATAAATATTGTCTGTTTTTTTTTTTGTAAGGTTTAAATGCATATATTTTGAGTGTCTGGTACAATAGTCTGACCACTGATGTATTTCAAGCTGCGTAGTGTGTGTGCAGCGGTGTTAAAGTCGCTCTTGCTGGGACGTTTTTTGCTCCAGAAAACTAAGGTTTTTAATGTATGGTAATTCCAGACTGAATTTTACTCTGAAAGAATAAAAGTTTCCTAACTGCAAGTGATTTTTGCTGCAAACGTAGATAAAAATCTTCCAGGATGCGATTTGCTTAGGTAAAAATGTTAGTATGATCGACTCTTTAATTTCTAAATTATAAATAAATAACAACAATAGAACTTCCCGGAAAGTTGTGATGAACTGACGATATTACGCGAGTAGCAGACCCTTACGTGACTACAGAGAAAGGCTATTTTCCTTGACCGTTAGGATTTCTGGGACGAACACCCTCTCACAGCTGGGGTCATAAAATACGGTCAAACTCTTGCAAAAACATCCAGCACCGCTCTTTGCCACTAGCAATTCAACGAAGTAAGCTAGGCGCAGCACTCCAATGAATTAACTTAGAAAAAAATACTAAATATGTAATTCTATCAATACATTTTACAATACAACTTATGTTTTATTTATTTTCTGAAAAAAAAATAATATTATCATACGAATTATGTTATAAAAGTGACAAAACTCAATAAGCACATTTACGGTGTATCGTTTTCTTGAATTGTTATGTAGTAAACTAATTTCATACAATTAAATATATATATTTTATAATATAGGCTACATTAAAATTTTGCACAGTTCTGATCTAAAATAATAATGTATTAGAAATAAAAAGATAATTATATTTTTTGGTATTAAAATAATTTTTATTAATAAAATTTTTGTAACAAAATACGAACACACATATATAAAACCAGAGGTCCTCTAGAATTTTGATTTACAAGTTCCAAGCAGAAATTGTTTATTGTTAATTTTATTGTATCAAAAATCATTCATATAAGAAAAAAGAATATGTATATCTCAATAGATGTAACATGAATACACCCTATCATATGCATTAAATATATTTTAAGTAATCCCTAAATAAGACCAAGTTTATTGAGTGTCGCAATACGCAGCGTGTTTCAAAGCCCGCCGGCCGTGAAAGATCACTATGGCTGCAGTACACTGCAACGCTCGGGCAGCTTTAATGAGGCAACTAATTATGCTAGACTCTTTATAAATATACTATCTTAAAGCTAAAAGTATAATTAAAAACATTTATTTAGGCATTTTTTCGCATTGGGTTCTTCAAATCGGTGTAAATCGTATTTTTATCTGGGTGGCAAATATAAAAAAATATATGTCGTGAATTAATCGCTTTATATCGTATCTTAAATATTAAAAATTTAATTTTTTTCTAACATTAATGGGTGTATTACAGTTTCTAGATTATTTTGGTAAGTTTACGGACAGTCAAAATTAAAAACTGTATAAATGGGTAGCATTTTAATGGACTGATGCAAGTTGCTGTCACCTAGGACTTAAATGCAAATTTTCGGTGATAACGCACAAGGTCTACAGCGTTAAACTTTCGGTATGTTATTAAGCATAGTCAACTCTACCACAGTACAAAAATTCAGCTTTGGACAAATTTTTCACAGGTTGTCTTCTTTTCCTGGAGTAACACGAAAGTCTACGCGGGGAAGGGCGGCTACCTGATCCGAGAATGAAGGATAGGGCGAGATGGGAAGCGAAGATAAGAGCTGGTTGGGTGTCCGTGTTGGAGAGAGAGAGAGAGAGAGAGAGAGAGAGAAAGGAGATATTGTCGAAGACCTTCGAAAGATTCCCGCTAGATGGCAGGCCTCAGAGCTGCAACCTCCGACAACCTCCCCTCACGGAAGCTCTCTCGCCACTAACTTGCCAAATCTCACCCGCTAGCTTATATACGTGCTGGCTGGCCGTACAGTAGTAATAAACAAGCATTTATAAAACACTTAAGCTCATTTCCAACAAATTCTGACGAATGACTGTTTTTTGTCCTGCACCAATCCCCTTAAGCATCAAAACTGTAACAGTAGTAGGTAAAAAAAAGAAGTATTAATAAGTCGTGCATATTAACTGTATGATTTATTACATTAATTGATGTCACAAATAATTACAATTACAATTATAATTACAATTACTAAAGAGTTTTTTTTATGCTGTGTATCCTGTGGCCTCAATTCTGAGTAAAGTACATGCATGCTTCGTTAATGACATAAATGTTTAGCACTTTTCGAAGTAATTAAAATTCTTAGTTTATCCATTTACATGTTTTGATATTTCTATTGTATTTTATCGATCTGTTCTGCTACTTTGGCTTCTTTAAACGTTTGCTTTTAATAATTTTTTTTAATATTTTTGATTTATCATCGCCAGCGTCGTAGTCATTATCATGGATATCACCCCAGTATACTCTCCATAGTCACAATTTACATAATAACTACCATTCCCACCTTTTTTATCATTGTATTTCCATTTTAATTATTTTTCAGAGCCTCGCTATAGACTTCGATCTTCTCAGCTCTGTTTGCGTCTATGTTGTTCTCAGTAAAGCTGATGTTGCCGTCAATTACAATATTCTGTATTTCTTTTCCTTGTATCACAAAAATCCATGAGTTTTTAATTACTTTTTAAAGCTATTTTTTTCGTGTTTTATATTATGAAAATAATCATAACTTCACTTCTTCAAATATAATTTGTCGATTCTATTTATTTCTAGAAATATCGTAGGTTAACCGTATACAAAAAAAAAGGGGGTTGTCTGTAACGTCTGTTTACGGACGATAATTTTACGTGATAACTTGAGTGGAAGAGAAATAGATGCGTCACAAGCCGAACGCTTAGGCCGATCGTGCCTCTCTATCGCTTGTTCCGCGCTCTCGCTTGCACGCTCGGCTCAGTAGGAACGTGACAATGAGTCGTGCTTTTTCGTGCGTGCAGCAGGCGTTCATCGATTTATAAGACGTTATCACGTCAAAAATATTAGAATTATTTCGAAACAGTTTAATTTAAATTTTAAAAGGTTTGAATTAAAGAAAGTTTGATATGTTGCAGAAAATAACGTAATTTTAACTATGGGGAGAGTAATATGAAACTCCTTCCTCACACTTTCGATCACAGCTGATTGTTTACTTTACGACGACACAGTGTGCATGGAAGTGCCCCGATGCGATGCACTGCTGCGGTACTTTCAAACCTCGTATATAATATTCGTTCCGACCGCTCGGCAAAGGGCGTTTCTTCCTCCTGCACGCCAGCCAGCCTCGCCACCGCAGTTCCCCTCCCCGAGATGCTGACGGCGTGCGTGTTGGGTGAAAAGGCCGTAGCCAGGATTTGGAGGAGGGAGTCCCGTACATTCAGTACATCCATTCTTATGAGCAAGTTTTCTCTGTAGTTTAGTTTCAAAAGAAAATTGTCACACTTAGATCGAATTTTGGGGAATAGTAGATTTGTTTTAGCTCCCAACTTTTACAAGTAGAAATTCAATTGAGAAAAGAAAACTGAACATTTAGTATGTCGGTGTTTATTTATTTATTTCCGTACTTTGTTCTTTAGTCAATAATTTTAAGATTTGTTTAAAACTAATTTTAATTACACACATATTAATTTTATTAAATAAAAAAACACACCTGTCAAGTTTGTATGAAAGACAAGCTTACAGTAACACTTGAGGCAAAATTGGCATTAAATTGGCATTAAATACAGACACAACTTGTCTTTTAAATATAATTCCTACCTCTTCTGTGTATGAGGCATATCGGGCTATGTTGGGGAGAAAATACATTATTGTAGCCCACTAAGGTTACAATAATCCTTCTAAAATAATCTCTCTATAAACTTAGTTCTGAGTTGCTGTAATTTTTTCATTGTCTTCGCTTTTTTTAACTTATTTTTTAAGTGATTAAATTATAATAATTTCATACAACAATTACTCATCTAGTATGTTATCACCTCTGTCTATTAAATTTAAAAATATTTCAAACAGTTTTATGCTAGGAAACTTTATATGTAAAAATAACATTACACTGTGCACAGTCACCTATCTTTTAATGACAAAGGGGACTGTTATATGCTACAGGGGACGGTTTTATTTTCTGACAATGACTGTTGGTAATTATTGTCTATAGTTTCTGGGATTCGAAGTATGCCATCCAAGAAGAAAACTAAAACTAAGTGAAGAAATATTGGAACAGAAACGAATTGCTGTACGATTGAGGTACGAACGGCTTAAAAATTGTCCTTGAAAAAAAATAGAAAAAAAATGAAAATGTCGGGAAAAAACTGTGCGATATTCGCACATTTTATAATCTTCGAAAATATAATTAACAATGGCAGATAAAACTCGAATAACTCAATTGTTCTTGTGCACATGTTCTTTGTTCCTTAACTTGCTCCAGGACACGCACAGAATGTGCCTATCATTAAGAATATTTTGATTATTACCAACAAGTCGTACATCAACTTTAACATATAGTGAAATCTTATTATTCTGAAAAATGAACAAAGTGAATGATTGTTTCCACGATAATTATTGCCTCCAATATTTACAATAGCAAGATTGGAATCAATAGAAAACTCGCATACATTAAATGAGACTAAGCCAAGCGAGTTAATATTTTAAGAATAAGATATCTGAGGAAAGCAAATGTTAAAATGGCTTGAGGAAAAAAAATACATTTAAATGAACCAACTATTTAAAACATTAAAACTATCCTCAAACATTTATATTGAGTGTAGAACGCCTCAAACTTCAATATTTTACCCGCAAAAACTCTACCAACTTTAAATGAAACCCCTCGAGTCTGTGGGTGAAAACTGGCCGGACACTCGCCTCAGAGTTATTAAAGCGCCCTGTCCCAGCTCGCTCGGCGAGTCGTCTCTTCCACCAGCTCGCCTGCCGACTGCACTCTCCAGCCCAGCAGCACTGGAGCCGCGCTGCGACACAGCGACGCGAAGAGCAGGCCACGTCCAGCATGTCCGCCCCTGTCACACTCCAGCCAGGGGGCGTAACAACCTCAACACTCGTACACAGTCAGTAATAGTTGCCTCGGGGTCAGAAGTCACTTCGGGAAGAAAGTCAAAGTCGGGTATATCATTACACTGCCAAGACATGCCAGCCACGAACCAACCACCGCAGTCACACACATAAGCCACGAGTAGTTCCTTCAGTTTCTGCTCACAATTTCGTACTCGCTCAGCGAGTAAAAATGACACATCAACGGCGAGTATTCTCAGACCTCCGGTGCTACTGTCCACCTTCCACAGGTCCCAAAACAGTAGGGCGACTTTCCACATAAAACTCGCCCGACGAGTCCCTAACTCGGTCCACGAGTTGACGCATCAAATCACCGACGATTACCTTCTCGCTAAGTCTCTCTCCGCAGCACTGCACTCCGGGTGCCTCCTCGACGACTGGGCTAAGTCCGACTTCCAAGGTAACATGTAAGTTGAACTTACCAGTCCCGGAGACTTAAGTCCACTTACGATGTTCGATGCGTGCTCGGGCATAGTGACGTTCCTGGTGATCTGGCTGTAATTGGGAGGGGTCCGAAGCCTATACGCTTTACTCGTGCTGGGTTTAAGCCATTCTGGAGAGGTAGCATGCATCATGTGCTAGAAGGATATTGGACAGCCATGACGGCCATTGGCGCCATGATTAACTCCCCTCACTTTTTAGCTCTAGGCTAATACTAGATAAGTCGGGCTCAGGTAAAACCTTCATAGAAACAGGAAAAACTCTGGGCACTTACATGCGGGATGCAAAATTTCATGCATTAATTCCAAGCAGTTTGGTTACGGGAAACAGTGGGATGGTTCTGGAAGAAGAGTTAGTCTGTGCTCACATCGGAGGTGTATATATAATCACCCAGAAGGTCCGAGTTACTCCTACTTCTGTGGAGATGAAAGGATGTAGCGGTCACGTGGACACTTGGTAACCCCACACCACTCCACTGTTTCAGTCGGGGGCGTGTGAAACTAGCGGCTATAACGTTCCTGGAAGATTTGCCACCCGCGGCACATGAATGTTCGACGAGAGTAGAACCGTTCAGGGGTACAAAGTCCAAACCAGAAAAAAAAGTTGTGGGCAGCGACTAGCAACCACAACAAAACCAGACGAAAAAAGAAAAGGGCACAACAAAATTAGTTACGGAAATTAATTGCCGTGAGCATATTTACACGGACTACAAATGTGAAGACGAATGCAGACCAGATTCAACCTACCGGATATTAGTGACTTTTATAAAGACAGGAATTTCACAGGCTATTCCGTGTAATATACCTAATACTGAATTTGAGAATGTGGCCGGACCTAGTTCAATTAACCAATATAAAATTGGTGATTACGTTTTAGTTGAGTTTCCTTTCAGAAACACTGAATATCGTTATGCTGCTGTAATAAGTCAGATAGACAACGAGGAAAATGAACTGTTTTATGAAACTTTGTGACGTTAAGGGTCATACGTTTAAAGTTAATGAAAATTATTTTTTGGATGTAACTCTTTAACAAATAGTGTTAAAGATGCCAAATTAAAATCTAATCCTAAAAAATAAAAGAATATTTTTATTGATGTGTAAACATCTTAGGAGTAATTTTGTGAATGGAACGGAAGCCGCAAGGAACGGAAATGTGTGCTGAACACGGTGCCGAAGTCGTCAAAATGGCGGATCCGCGTGTAGCAACATAAACATTAAGGAACATTCCAAACGTAATGGTGTGCCAAATGAAACTTTATGATAATGAAACTACCCTGGAATATATTTGGTAATCTAAAAGTGTCATAGTAAAAATTAATTTCAAGTTTTGAAAACTGTTAATAATAGAGTCTCTTTCCCTAAACCCTATTGTCCATATAGCGCAGTGCAGTGGTAGAACACAGTGGTTCATAAGCTCAGGGGGGAATTTTTGACTTGGTTCAAACATCGTCACTAGAAAAACATTTTTTTTTTTAACTTTTTTTTATTAACAGTTAACTTTATTATAGAATTTGCGCTTTAATAATTATGTAATAATACATTTTAATTGTTTTATTATTCCTATAATATTACATAGCTCAGTCCATTGGATTGTTAACTTCATACTAGATAGGCCTATATCCTTTATTTTTACTTAAAAACAAATTATATGTACACAAGTAACTTAAACAAAGAGATAATTTTCTAGTTAAAATAGTTAAAACACCAAAGTTTTTTAAAACATAAATTTTTATGGATTATCAATTAATAAACTTTCGTTTTTAAAATACAAAATGCCAAGCGTTATTTTTTCTTTCTCTGTGCGAACGTTTATCGAAAAAACATCACGTTAATAAAAACAATATCGCAGCCTTCTGTGCACATAATTTCGGCATATTTTAAAGTTTCATGAACACTTCATTTCCAACATGGCCGTCAAAAAAGCGAGCCAAAAATAAATAAAGTTGGAAGTTAAACAATACTTGCATTCTGTTATTGCGCCTTGCGTAGTATATAAACCACACCTGTTGGCCTAAATGAAAATGCGAGATGTTTTTCTTCACTGTGTATTTAAGTTTGTTTTAGTGTGTTGTTTTATTTTTTGATTTAAATGCTGAAGATAAAATATTAAATATCATTCACCAGGTTATATAATTTTTAAAATCAACATCTGCAATTTTTATACATTTTCAGTATTTGGTTAAATGGACAGCAACATGTTTATCCTACAGCGATATTCTTGCTTTGGTTGGCAACTACATTGGCTGGTTTTCTGTTATCGTCGTAGATATCGTGTGTATGGAGTAACGAATTCTTTCTTCTCTTCTGCTATACAAACTTTTATGCCTACTGTTAAACCCATGAGTATAACAAAATATATAGCAGAAATTGGGCATCGTGTGGGGTTCACTTAACTGCTTAAAGAATTAAAACAATATGTGCAGAATTTTAGTAAAATTACTTGTCGAAAATCGGGCAAAAGCCGGAGTTTCGTATTGTTTAATGTCTTTTTCGCTTCTTCTGAGCTGTTTCCAATAGTTTAAAATTTCCCTCTGCTAATAAAATGTTTCTATGTTTTGTGCTGCTATCTATGCGTGATGGTGGCAAGCCACGTGTACGATTCAGGCAGCGAATTCTAGTGGCGGGTGCAGAAATTACGTGTGTGATTTGCGTCCAGAAAATTTGGTGCTTGAAAACATATTTTGCGAAAATTTATCACGCTAGGAACTGAACAGTGCTACGCATAGCAATGTGGTTCTTATAAAGTCATGTTTATAAACTACGTAAGAAACATGAAACGCAAAAAATTCAGCAGCCAAATTTTTACAGTACTGGTTTATATATTACGCAAGGCGTAATAGCGCAATGCGAGTATTGTTTAACTTCCAAATTTCTTACGTTTTGGCTTGCGGTTTTGACGGCCATGTTGTTAATAATGTGTTCAGATTACTTTTAAAGACGCTGACATCATATGCTTATAAGGCTGAGATGTTTTTATTATAAATGTGATGTTTTCCTTTTGATAAACTTTCGCACAGTGAAAGACAACACTTCTGGCATTTTGTTTTTTAAGAATTCTGCGTTAAATATCGTGTCCGAGGTTCGTATTATAAGTTTATCTGCAAATTGAGAACACATGAATTTGCTCGTTACCGAAAGACTTGCTCACTTTTTTTAAAGTCATCTGTACCTATCTTTGAAAAATAAGTTTAATAATTTCCTAAAAAAAAAAACAACGGTAAGACTTATTTCGTTGTAAGCAATAATGCCAATCATGATATGAATGATTAGTTATTATTAAAAATATGTAAACGTACTTGTGACATGTTAAAATTTTGTTTGTGAGATTGAATACTATTAGATAATTCGGTGTTTGTACGTTTATATTATTACTAGCAGAACCCGGCAAACTTTTCCTGCCTGTGTATATTTTATCATTTAAAATAATTGCTAGTTTTAATGTTTATTGACAGATAAGATGTCCAAAGATATTTTAGTTGCATGTGATACAAATGTCATTTGCCTACAAATAAAATAATAATAGTTATTCATAGCTGCAGTACACGGCATTGCCCGGGCTGAACACAGGGTGGTAGCGCTGTATGACAATGTGGTGGGACATAGAGAAATGACACATAATTACTGTCTGTATGTCTATGACCTATGATTTTGTGTTTACCCATGGCGATCGGTTGAACTTCTTAGAAGTTGATACTATGCAGCGCCATCTAGCGGCGAGTTACAAAGAAATGGATAGCATAAAAACCTTCTCCATAAAAAAACACTTTGATGTGCCAACTTACATGGCGATCGGTCAAACGGTGGTGGGTTTTATCGACGTCTTACATAATCCTATTTTATATATAGAGGACCTATATAAATATATGTGTGTGTAAAGACTGATTCCTTAGAGTTAAGTTCAGTCACAAACACTTTGTTTAACTAAGAAGTTGATTTTGATAAGTTTATACAGAAGAGAGTTATAGCATTACGAAAATGTATTCCTAAAATGTTTCATTTAGAATTTGTTTTGAAATTATCGGTTTAATCGTACGTAACACGCTCTGTTAAAGCTATAATAGATAAAAACCAAGGTTTTAATTGGGTTCATTCGATTAAAATCTTTTTTCTTCTTTCATATAAATTCTCCGGTGGATGATAAAACAGTCTCCTTTCGCGAATTTTCACAAAATTGGCCATGATTCGTAAAATTAGACAAAAATGTATAAGCTCTTTTTTAATTACTTATTTTACTTGTTACTGCCTGTCGTATTTACATAGCGTCTTGATTTTCAATAAAAAATAACCTGGGACAGTGTTGTATGGACTAGATTCCAATTAGCATAGAAAGACCCGTATATGACCTATTAGTATATTTTAAATCACACACTAATTGTTCTGCGTGATTATAACACGTAATGATCAGTAAAAAATCGCAAGGTTGTTCTTACTGTTACGACCTATCTGGTGAGAACTTGATTTGTAAGGGATAGCCCAATTAAGTTGTATTACAGTTTTATTAATTACTAATATTTACATTACTAATAAATAGCTGTACTTAAAAATGTTTGATCGCCAATCACTTGTACTTAATAATGTTTATTCGCAAGTCACTCAATGGCAAGTTCCACAGTTCTCACTTCTCACTGAGCTAGGGTCAACAGTGATTCGCCCCTTACCTCGAGCCTGTTTACAGACACAGTCTCGCGCCACTCAGTCGCACTCTCTCGATCCCATCGCTTTTCGTTGCGCCACTCTTGAGGGGGCCTCTCACCCTCTTCGCCGATTTCGCATTTCCCTTCACTCACGGAACTCTCCGAACTTTCTCGGAACTGTCGTGAAACTCCCGCGGAAGCTGGCGTCGCTGATTAAATACCCGTGGTGCCCTTCTCGAACCGACGAGAGGGGCTGTACTTTGTCGCGTCATCCCGGGCCGACCCGATGCCCGAAACATCGAGAATGGCGACGCATATTCACGTCACTCCACGCTGTGGCCTCTGTAAGTTCGGAATTCCCCGGCTGCTAAAGGTATAAATAGCCCAAGGCGCAACGATGCTCTAGAGGTAAAGGGGAGGGGGAAGCGAGGACCCTTATAATCACGAGTGGCGTGCCTTAAGTCAATGGACGGCGCGTGACGTCAGTGGCCGTGCGTGGCCGTCAAGCTGCTCCGAACATGGCGTGCATCGCGGTCTTGCCTCTCGCGTTCGTAACATTACTATGATATCTATGGCTGCATTGATACCAACAGAAACTTGATTCCCGCAAGAGAAAGGTGGCGAGTTAGAGCACACTCCACACTGCTCCTCCCCAATTCAGAAACACGCAGCCTTTAGAAATGTGAACAAGCCCGCGCGCACACTACACCGTACAGCGTTGCAACCTCGCAGCCAGCCTAGAGACATAGTAGCTGTTCCCGACATCCGCGGTGAAAAGAACGAGAATGGAACTACTGTGGCGCCGTAAATCGCTAGTATTTGAACCAATATATAATCACATTTGTCAAAAAACTAGGCTATCACATGACCTTGTGCTCTTTTATACTGGTCACTACTAGTTTAATTCTAAGTGTTGAACATAAACTGTAATAGCTATATATTTTTCAAATTTTGTAAATAATTCATATGTTAAAGTATATTTGACGATACTTTGTAGTAAATTTACTCTGAGGAATATTATGCACATGATGTGTATTTACACATAAACTTACATCAATATGTGTAATTTAATACGTTAGTATTGTTATGAAATAAATGCATTCGTGTGTTTTATCTGAGTCCTATAGGATAGCTCAATTTGGTATTATTAAAAAATTTGTGTTAAATTACACAAACTGTCTTTGTTTTTTTCTCTAAAATTTCACAGAAAAAAATGTGTAATTACTACATTTCTGTATATGTATTTTTACAGGTTTTTAACACTTTCTCCGGTGTCTCCTACCCTATTTTTGATTCGTCGCTGTTATTAATGTAAATAATTAATATTAGCAGTTTAGGCAAAGGTTTTATTTTTCAATTCATATTTTCAATTAGTGTGAATATCTGAGCAGACACTTTAAGGACCAACGGTTGTCAAGATTGATTCGTTTTGCTTCCCTACCGTTTTCCGAAGCAAAAAATAAATACGTTAATGTTTCTTATTTTTAATATAATGTACATGTATGACTTACAGATCCGTTACTGTTCATTATTATGTCGACGCTGATCTGCAGAAAATGTATCTATGTTTACGTATTTAGTATATCACTGTGCTTACATATGTCGACGAAAAGGACTTAAGGTACGTTTTGCAAGGAGCGTCTCTAGCGATGATCGCTCAGCGATCATCGCGAGCAACCGGTCAGATGGTGTTTACATACGTTTGTGTTGCCATGAGCGATGATCGCCAGAGTCGCTAGCGTGGATCGCGGGCCCGCTTCAGTCGCTGGTCCCGAGGCAAATATAATCGCAGTCGCGAGCGATTATTCGTCAAGGATGGTACGCTGCGCATTGACTTCAGTCAACAGAACATCACCGAATGCAAGTTTATTTTAGTATTATTTGGAAAATAATTAAAACGCAAATACATTTATCAAACAAAACAATAATACTTATTTGTTTTTAACATTTTTACTATTTTTCTTCACATTTAACATACTGAAATTAACATTTCTCTCATTTCGTTGTCAAACCTTCGTAAACGTACAATTATTGTGCCAATTAATTCTGTAACAATTTATTTTTGACTGCAGGAGTTTCTCGAACATAAATTACAACAATGTTGACAATGTCACTGAAAAATCTGATGACATGGACACCACGATCCAAACCCCGGAAACACGTTCGATAGAAGACTCAGTTCCTTTACAAGTTCCCAATCAACAGGAAACCAAGATTACATACGATCAACCAACAATCATCCCTAAGAAAACAAACTATAGAGATAAAATTTTGGTAAGCATGGAAAAAAGAACAGAAGAGAGAAATGCCTTGATCAAAAACTTGCTTAAAGAAGATGAAGACGATGACATCGACTTATTTTTCAAAAGCATTGCAAAGTCAGTGAAAAAATTGCGGCCAGACTTACAACAGCGTGCAAAGCTCCAAACATGAAACATAGTGAACTTGAAATGCAGATGTGAAATTTATCTTCAGGAGTGGCTCCATCACCGGCAAATGATCCTCCATTTTCTATTTCTTATCATGCTACGTCTTCACGCAGAAATTCCTATGAAACTTTTTTATTATCTCCTTATCCAATGGAGAAGAATCAAACTCATATTTATTCTTCGTCTGTTGACTGTGGTTTTACTACATTACCGATTTATTCACCGCAACCTGCCGCCAAACCTGCAAATGTTTCAACTTCCGGTTCTCATGATACAGAATACCAGCCGCCTTTCCATAACATTAATAATAATTAGCTCTTTTGTAACGAATGTTTTCAACTAGTCCATTGAATAGATATTTAGTATTACTTTTTCATCTCCTTTAGTGAGTATTTTAGATTATTTAAAAAAATAATTTGATTTGTATAATTCATTTATCCTCAATAAATTACTTTTGAATAACTTTAACACAGAAGACTGGAAAAAACCTCAAACATTTCAATAGACTTATTTAATATCAAGGTGATTTATTTGTGAAATTAATCCACATTACAATTAAGGTTCGGAAAGAATTTTAGCAGAAATGTTTTTATTTCATTACATTATTCCTAGGAAGTCACAGATGTTTTTTTCCAATCAACTGTTCAGTGATATTTTTTTCTTACCTTAGTGTGATGGCAAGTTTCTTATCAGGTGTGGCAGGGTATTGACTTACGTTGCAAGCTAGCTTCTGGATGTCATATTTTATCAAACTAAGCAGAAAATCGAACTGAGATATTGAAACCCTGAAAAATTCAGAAAATTTCTTGTCGTCTACACGAAGATGATTTGCTATCAATGTCTGAAAGAATCCCTCTTCATTTCTAGCTTTAAATAACGGATGTTTCTCAAATCTTGGTTTTGCGCAGGATTGAAGCAATTCTTCATCAAACATTTCCTCAACCAAGAGGTACTTAATTAACGCCTTCTTTCTCTTACTCAAACTCATTTCAGGCTACCTCAAAACGCACAGCAAACTCAAACAAACCACCCTTGCACAACTCTGCGAACATTTGGCCGAAAAACGCGTGCGAAAAGACGCTTTTGGGAAAACACATCACAGGCGATCATCGCTAGATACGCTCCTTGCAAAACGTACATTTAGCCTACAGTATGTTAACCTAACAAGTCCTGTATCAAGATAGAATAGTGTAAAATTACCTCACGCCAGTAGAAAAGCAGAGGCGACACAGGACAGTGTCCGCTTACGCCAGTCTCCATAAGCTTGATTCACAAAGCACGCCGAAGACACGAAGCAGGAAGGAAAGGGTATTGGCTTCCCGAGTTTGCTGCAATGCGATATGCTTCACGCATCCTGTGCCTTGAGTGTGCGGTTGCTGGCCGCTGACTTCACCGAACTTTCAAGACGTCTGGTTCAAAACCACACGTGACGAACACTCGCAGTCTATACAAGCAACAAACAAAAACACGGTTAAAATGATTCCGGTAGACGGTTTCTGAATGTATAATCTTGATAACTAGTTAGTTGTAAGGCGCCCGTTGAAAAATGATTAATATAACAAATAAATCAATTTAATATACACGAAGTATTTATTAAAAAAAAAATTCAATTTCTTTTAATATTGTGCAAATGAAAATTATTTCTCATATATATGAAATCATAAAAAAATATTTAAAAAAATAAACAATATTTTTTTAATGAAGAAACTCTTTAAAAACTGCATAGCATGTGAGTTGTCTCAACCAATAATCTTTAATGTGGTATAACTACATACATAATCAAAATTGGTTTTCAGCGATAGATTGGATATTTATTTACTTTGCGAAGTTAATTAATTAAATTCGAAAAACAAAATGATTATTAAAATGATACAAAAAAATTTAACACTTTTTTTTTCTTCAATTTCTAGCGCCAAATTTTGGTGAAAAATTCAAATGTCCTTAACACACACAAAAATATTATGTAATTGTAAATGTGTGAAAAACAGTAAATGCTGCTTCCTGCAGAATGGCGGCCTCAGACTCTGGTCGGCGACTTTATCTTACAGTTGCAGAGTCAGGGAGTCAGTGAATAGCTTGTGTGTATGTGTATAATATGGTGAAGCACGAGACTGAAACACTCACCGCAGTAATCTTGAAAGGAAGTGATGGAAAAAGGAGAAAAAGAAGGGGGGGGGGGGGCAAAATCCCTGAAGCCCGGGCACCAGGAGGCTCCGGTTTAGTTCAGAGATTTTTTTAATGCTTGGCTTAACTCTGATAATATAATTACAAATGCATGTGGTTAGTATAATATTCAAAGGAAACCTTAATAAATTAACATAGGTTTGGAGTTGTGGCCACAGCAACGTTTACAGTCGTAATTTTTTTTTTTTGTAACTCTGGAGCTTGAAAAATTTTACTTTAAAATCAAATAACACGGAGGGGGTAGGACACTCGCTTGTGAGCATGGCACGCCACCCGTGGCAGTTGCGGGCAGGCAGCAGTGTCGTCGGTGAGGGATGTCGGGGCAGGAGTCTGTCTCAGCCGTGTGCAGCTGGGACCAGGTGGCTGGGTGCAGTCCTAGAGGTCCGGACCCTCCCTTCCGAGATCTGAAAGAAGAAAAACAAGCCAAGACAGAATAGGGAGAGGAACTTTACAGCAACTGGGCTGATGAAGGTTACGGCGAGATTTATTTGGAAGGATTATTGTAATCTTTTATTGGGCTACAGTATTGTATTTATTCCCTCCTCACTGTAGCCCGACATGCCTCAACACAGGAGCGGCAGGTATTGTTTTCCCAAGTAGTTTTTACAGACGTGTTAGTGTAACCGTGTGTATGTAGTACATACAGAATTGACATGTGTGTTTCATGTGTTTAATAACATTAAAATACATATATGTATTTTTGACTTTTTAAATCATCAAACAATTTACTTATGAACAAAATATTTAAAACAAATACCTAAATATTAAATCTTCAGTTTCATTTTCTCAAGTAAAATCATTATTTAAGTAGCTAGTTAAAAAAAGTCTGCATTTTCCCTGAAATCGTAGTGTGACAAATTGTTTTAACTCTTATTAGGTCAAAACTTTATAAAATATTATTTAATGCTTATACTGGACCCCCTCCTTCGTCGAATCCTGGTTACGGCACTGTTCGGAGATAAACGTTTGCTTGCTGCTGCGCCATCTTGCTTTGCAGTCAACTAGCGAATAAAAACTGTGGCAAGCATGTATGAACGGAAAACATCACAAACAGACCCAAGCAACTCATTTCATAACGATAAAGTAGCACCGTCCAGACTAAAACACTAATGAGCAACCGTGAGGCCTTCAATAAAATCTGCGTCTAATTGCCAGGCAGGAAGTGTGCCATGGATTGTAGACGTACCTCAACAAAAATAAGGGTGTCATAAATAGTAGTATGTAAATGACGGACCTGGGACAGGCGCCAGGCGCTGGTGCCGGTGCCGGTGTCCGCCATCTTGGATTGTGACGTCACGGCGGCAATCTTGGATGGTTGTGACCTTGACCTTTGACCTTGACCTTGAATTTGATCCTCAAAAATCGCCAAAATCCGCCAAAATTGGGCAAAATTTGCCCAAAATTCCTCAAAAATCGCCAAAATTTCCATTTCTGTGGAAAAAAGTTCCGCCAAAAAATCTCAAAAAATTCCACAAATTAAAAATTTCTCATTTCGAGGGAAAAATTTCCCGTTTCGAGGGAAAAATTCCCGTTTTTAGTCCTTAAAAATCCCAGCGGCTGAAAATTCCTAAAACTGGCTTAAGCATCCTTAACTCAAGCCTCAGTTAAGCCATTTCTAGGAATAAGGATACCATGACCGCCATCTTGAATTATGACGTCATCGTTGCAATTTCCGTTACGGCCGCCATCTTTAAATTTATTATCCGATTTTAATGAAAAAAAATTTAAAATTCATAAAACAAATTAAATAATAAAATTTTTAATAAAATATTTAAAAAACAAACATTTACGACACGGAGCTCGGAGTCCTCGGTTCGAACCCGACGAGTGCAAAAAAATAAAAATGGCGACCGATCCTTCCCCCGAGGTGGCTGCAGGCATACTGACTCCCACCACTTTTTATCATCATCTAGTATGACGTCATGGCCGCCATCTTGTCTTCGATGCTGGAAGCCATCATCATTGTATCGTCAGCTAGAGTGCGCCGATGACATGTAAGTTTAATTCTTACCCACTAGAGTGCAGTAATCATTTATTACTGTGACACCCGCCATCTTGTCATTTGGCCGCCATCTTGAAAATCCGTAATTATTTAGCTAGAAATTCGGGAAAAGTTCCAAAATTCATTAAATAAATCACTCATTAATTTACATATTGATTCGATCGATTCCCGTCCTCGGTTCGATACCCGATCGTTGCAATAATGTTTAATCTTATGTAAAAAAAATAATTTAAATAAACCATGTTCAACATTCTTAAAGAGACTTTAAATCCTCTACTACCACCATCCTATCAGACATCAAGACCACCATATTGGAAATGTGTAATTTTAATGCTAGAGATCCGGGATAAAGTTCAGAAATCATTAAATAAATTTCCGATCAATATACTGATTAATTAGATCGACTAAGATCCTTGGTACGATCTAGGATGATGCAAAAAAAATTAAATATATCATCAATTTAACATAATAGTAACAGGTTCGAGGAATTAAACACCGCAAGTTCTTTTACAAACATAATATTTATTACATAATTTCTATTCTACTACAGGATCACTTACGAAAGCCAACAATCTTATAATCATTTAGTTCCGCAGCGGTGTGAAATGACTAATTCTTAGCTCCAATCGGTTTATACTAGACAGAGTCCAGCCAGAACCTTTACAGACATAGTCCACCTCTTCTTGACAGAGTTTGTGGATACCGTTTTTAACAGTTTGCTTCACATCGTTAGAACTGTAAATTACTGCAGCAGATGTCTTGAATGCACACTTCTTCACTTCGTCATCGAACGGATATGGCTTTCCATATATACAGTCCAACCACAAGTTATATTTCAAAGGTCCGTTTGTTGCTACATCATCAGTAAGCTGATTGATTATCTTCTGTCTGATATCGTCAAGAAAATTACAAATGTCCTTCGACTCACCGAACGTATTTAGATAATAGTAGTCTTTCAACGTTCCACGAAATGCAGACTGCGCCAAGTAGAAGCCATTATCGTTCACTTGTAATGCTACGAACACAGTCTTAGGTTTAGTTCCATGTTCAGACGTCATAACAATCGGTTGCTGGGCATCTGTTTTTTTGGTTGTACGCTTTCGTGTCTCCAATCTAAAGCGAGGAGTCGAAATGTCGGCAGGTAGTTCAGCAGTAGGAGCACAGACTCCACCTTTACATTTTTTCGCATGATGTCGCAAACTGTCAATTCGAGTAAACCATTTAAGGCACTCATCACATCGAAACTTCATGCGAGAAGGATTCTTCGCGCATTTGCTCCGCTCATGTCTTCGTGCATCATGGTAAAATGCGAACGACGTATCACAGTAGCTGCAAGGATACCGTGGTGATGAAGACGATCCTTTCAGACCCGATCCAGATACAGGCGTTGCAACAGTAGTACCATTTCCAGGCATTCTCTTATGCACATCGATGCATCGTTGTTGCGCCGAAACCTTTACTTTCTGCCGCACAGCAGGACCTTTGCATGCCTTCATGTGCGTTTTCATATTATCTTTTCTGGCAAACTGCTTATGACATTTCTCACAAACAAACATTTTACGATATAGGTTCTTGGCACATTCGCTCCTCTCGTGTCGCCGAGCATTGCTGTTGTTTGAGAAAATCTTGTCACAGTAACAGCACCGATGTTCGCTAGTTGTCAAATCAGCATCCATTGAAGTCTCCATCGAGGTCGTATCGTCGATCGTCGTGGTTTCCTGCACATCCAGCTCAGTAGTCATTAAGCTATCTTCTGCTGGTGGTATCACATCTGTTGAAATCTCCTCCAATGTTGACATCGTCGTCGTTGCCAACGGGATCTGCTCCACCATTGTCGTCGCTGTCGTCAAGGTTCCCGTAGACGATGATACAACGTCCATCGAGTTCGGCGTTAAAGTCGGTAAATATGCCATCGAGTTCTCAAGAACAGGTAATTACGCGACTTATTCACCAGATGAAATAATCTAGGTGATCCTTACACCGTCGACGACAGTAACAAACTGAGCGACCTGCTGTCTAGGACTCGCTTATATACATGCACCGGATGGAATAATACGCAAGTCAAATCAAGAACCACTTACTATAATACCAGAGTCAAAACAACATTAAAAATAGAAGGACCATCAACGAAAAGGCAGCACATTTGGAAGCACCGACAACGAAAAGGCAGCACCGACAACGAAAAGGCAGCACCGACAACGAAAAGGCAGCACATTTGGAAGCACCGACAACGAAAAGGCAGCACCGACAACGAAAAGGCAGCACATTTGGAAGCACCTACAACGAAAAGGCAGCAGCGACAACGAAAAGGCAGCACATTTGGAAGCACCGACAACGAAAAGGCAGCACCGACAACGAAAAGGCAGCACATTTGGAAGCACCGACAACGAAAAGGCAGCAGCGACAACGAAAAGGCAGCACATTTGGAAGCACCGACAAAGAAAAGGCAGCACCGCCAACGAAAAGGAAGCACATTTGGAAGCACCGACAAAGAAAAGGCAGCACCGCCAACGAAAAGGAAGCACATTTGGAAGCACCGACAATGAAAAGGCAGCACCGCCAAAAGAAAAGACAGCACATTTGGAAGCACCGACAACGAAAAGGAAGCACCATCAACGAAAAGGCCGCACCGCCAACGAAAAGGAAGCACAATTGGAAGCACCGGCAAAGAAAAGGCAGCACCGCCCACGAAAAGGAAGCACCGACAAAGAAAAGGCAGCACCGCCAACGAAAAGGAAGCACATTTGGAAGCACCGACAACGAAAAGGCAGCACCATCGACGAAAAGGAAGCACATTAATTTGTCATTGACTGCAATATTCATTGGTTCCAATATTCATTGGCTCCAATATTCATTGGCTCCAATATTCAATGGCTCCAATATTCATTGACTCCAATATTCATTGGCTCCATCAGTCATTGACACCTACAGTCTTTTGGTTCCAAAAGTCTTTTGGCCCCAAATATATTAGGCTAGAATTCTTCGAGTCTAAGAGACTATGAGACCACATGGCTACGAGTCTAAAATGATCTAGCTGGTTACGAGTTATACATGGCTTGCGAGGCTACAGAGCTACGAAGTTTCTAGTACACAGGTTTACATGACTGCGAGGATACAGGACTACAAGTCTGCAAGAGTACTTGACTACGAAGGTACTCGTCTACATGACTCCAGTTACCGCATCTGTCTTCGACAGAATTTTCTCTTTTGCTCCAACTGCTCCATCAGCATTATGTTATAAGATTACAAGGCCTCTTGCTTACGTAGCTTCAAGTCTACGAGCCTCCAATGCATCATGACTACGAGACTACGAGCCATGAGGTTACGAGTCTATGCGATTGCGAGTCTTCTAGGTTACGTGATCGCGAGGCTATAGGACTACGAAGCTTCCAGAACGCATGGTTACGAGACTGCGAGGCTACAATTCTACGAGGTCCCAAGACATCCTGGCTACGCGACTACGAGCCATGAGGTTACGAGACTACGTGACTACGAATCTTCAAGTTTACGAGACTGCGAGGCTACAGAGCTACGAAGCCTCTAGAAAACGAGTTTACGTGACTGCGTGGATACAGGAATACAAGTTTGCATGAGTTCTTGACTACGAAGCTACTCGTCTACAAGGCTCCAATTGACACATCTGTCTTCGATGGAATTTTCTCTTTTGCTACATCTACGCCATCAGCATTATGTTATAAGATTACAAAGCTACTTGCTTACGTAGCTTCAAGTCTACGAGGCTCCAATACATCATGACTAAGAGACTACGAGCCATGAGGTTACGAGACTATGCGATTGCAAGTCTTCAAGGTTACGTCATCGCGAGGCTATAGGACTACGAAGCTTCCAGAACGCATGGTTACGAGAATGCATGACTAATTGGCCGCATGGCTACGAAACTTTATGTCTCTAACTGACTACAATAGCACTATTCAGTGGTGAGAGTTAATTTATTTCATGCAAAGGTACTTGCTGCAAGCAGTTCCGCTTTTCAACATCAGATGACGTCACGTTTTGCTTGCAGGTAAAATAATATTTATTTATTTTATGCGGGATGCGGGTTGTTCACTATCGATCGCATAAGAAGAATGGCATCGATAGTCTTCAAGGAGAAGGAAGTTCGTCCTTCCTGCTAGTGCTTCTCAGATTTCTCACGGTCCGCCATATTGGATTGCGACGTCACGGCTGCCATCTTAGATGGGTGTGATTTTGACCTTTGACCGAAACCGCAGGAATGATCGCAAGCACTCGGATTAATCATCAAAATATTGATAAGAATAATCAGGAGCACACGGAGAAAACCATCATAATATTGGCAAGAATAATCAGGAGCACACAGAGAAAAACGACACACGTTTTCTTTGATATCATAAAATTACAGAAAAAAATATTTAAAAATAAAAATAAATTAATAAAAAATTTAAAATAAAAACAAAAAATACATAAAATTCTGGCTTGTACTAGAACTCTATCTTTGCTCAACAATGATAAGTTTACAAGCTAGCAGAATCTGTTTATGTATTTTTTGTTTTTATTTTAAATTTTTTATTAATTTATTTTTATTTTTAAATATTTTTTTCTGTAATTTTATGATATCAAAGAAAACGTGTGTCGTTTTTCTCTGTGTGCTCCTGATTATTCTTGCCAATATTATGATGGTTTTCTCCGTGTGCTCCTGATTATTCTTATCAATATTTTGATGATTAATCCGAGTGCTTGCGATCATTCCTGCGGTTTCGGTCAAAGGTCAAAGTCACACCCATCTAAGATGGCAGCCGTGACGTCGCAATCCAATATGGCGGACCGTGAGAAATCTGAGAAGCACTAGCAGGAAGGACGAACTTCCTTCTCCTTGAAGACTATCGATGCCATTCTTCTTATGCGATCGATAGTGAACAACCCGCATCCCGCATAAAATAAATAAATATTATTTTACCTGCAAGCAAAACGTGACGTCATCTGATGTTGAAAAGCGGAACTGCTTGCAGCAAGTACCTTTGCATGAAATAAATTAACTCTCACCACTGAATAGTGCTATTGTAGTCAGTTAGAGACATAAAGTTTCGTAGCCATGCGGCCAATTAGTCATGCATTCTCGTAACCATGCGTTCTGGAAGCTTCGTAGTCCTATAGCCTCGCGATGACGTAACCTTGAAGACTTGCAATCGCATAGTCTCGTAACCTCATGGCTCGTAGTCTCTTAGTCATGATGTATTGGAGCCTCGTAGACTTGAAGCTACGTAAGCAAGTAGCTTTGTAATCTTATAACATAATGCTGATGGCGTAGATGTAGCAAAAGAGAAAATTCCATCGAAGACAGATGTGTCAATTGGAGCCTTGTAGACGAGTAGCTTCGTAGTCAAGAACTCATGCAAACTTGTATTCCTGTATCCACGCAGTCACGTAAACTCGTTTTCTAGAGGCTTCGTAGCTCTGTAGCCTCGCAGTCTCGTAAACTTGAAGATTCGTAGTCACGTAGTCTCGTAACCTCATGGCTCGTAGTCGCGTAGCCAGGATGTCTTGGGACCTCGTAGAATTGTAGCCTCGCAGTCTCGTAACCATGCGTTCTGGAAGCTTCGTAGTCCTATAGCCTCGCGATCACGTAACCTAGAAGACTCGCAATCGCATAGACTCGTAACCTCATGGCTCGTAGTCTCGTAGTCATGATGCATTGGAGGCTCGTAGACTTGAAGCTACGTAAGCAAGAGGCCTTGTAATCTTATAACATAATGCTGATGGAGCAGTTGGAGCAAAAGAGAAAATTCTGTCGAAGACAGATGCGGTAACTGGAGTCATGTAGACGAGTACCTTCGTAGTCAAGTACTCTTGCAGACTTGTAGTCCTGTATCCTCGCAGTCATGTAAACCTGTGTACTAGAAACTTCGTAGCTCTGTAGCCTCGCAAGCCATGTATAACTCGTAACCAGCTAGATCATTTTAGACTCGTAGCCATGTGGTCTCATAGTCTCTTAGACTCGAAGAATTCTAGCCTAATATATTTGGGGCCAAAAGACTTTTGGAACCAAAAGACTGTAGGTGTCAATGACTGATGGAGCCAATGAATATTGGAGTCAATGAATATTGGAGCCATTGAATATTGGAGCCAATGAATATTGGAGCCAATGAATATTGGAACCAATGAATATTGCAGTCAATGACAAATTAATGTGCTTCCTTTTCGTCGATGGTGCTGCCTTTTCGTTGTCGGTGCTTCCAAATGTGCTTCCTTTTCGTTGGCGGTGCTGCCTTTTCTTTGTCGGTGCTTCCTTTTCGTGGGCGGTGCTGCCTTTTCTTTGCCGGTGCTTCCAAATGTGCTTCCTTTTCGTTGGCGGTGCGGCCTTTTCGTTGATGGTGCTTCCTTTTCGTTGTCGGTGCTTCCAAATGTGCTGTCTTTTCTTTTGGCGGTGCTGCCTTTTCGTTGTCGGTGCTTCCAAATGTGCTTCCTTTTCGTTGGCGGTGCTGCCTTTTCTTTGTCGGTGCTTCCAAATGTGCTTCATTTTCGTTGGCGGTGCTGCCTTTTCTTTGTCGGTGCTTCCAAATGTGCTGCCTTTTCGTTGTCGGTGCTGCCTTTTCGTTGTCGGTGCTTCCAAATGTGCTGCCTTTTCGTTGTCGGTGCTTCCAAATGTGCTGCCTTTTCGTTGTCGCTGCTGCCTTTTCGTTGTCGGTGCTTCCAAATGTGCTGCCTTTTCGTTGTCGGTGCTGCCTTTTCGTTGTCGGTGCTTCCAAATGTGCTGCCTTTTCGTTGTCGGTGCTGCCTTTTCGTTGTCGGTGCTGCCTTTTCGTTGTCGGTGCTTCCAAATGTGCTGCCTTTTCGTTGATGGTCCTTCTATTTTTAATGTTGTTTTGACTCTGGTATTATAGTAAGTGGTTCTTGATTTGACTTGCGTATTATTCCATCCGGTGCATGTATATAAGCGAGTCCTAGACAGCAGGTCGCTCAGTTTGTTACTGTCGTCGACGGTGTAAGGATCACCTAGATTATTTCATCTGGTGAATAAGTCGCGTAATTACCTGTTCTTGAGAACTCGATGGCATATTTACCGACTTTAACGCCGAACTCGATGGACGTTGTATCATCGTCTACGGGAACCTTGACGACAGCGACGACAATGGTGGAGCAGATCCCGTTGGCAACGACGACGATGTCAACATTGGAGGAGATTTCAACAGATGTGATACCACCAGCAGAAGATAGCTTAATGACTACTGAGCTGGATGTGCAGGAAACCACGACGATCGACGATACGACCTCGATGGAGACTTCAATGGATGCTGATTTGACAACTAGCGAACATCGGTGCTGTTACTGTGACAAGATTTTCTCAAACAACAGCAATGCTCGGCGACACGAGAGGAGCGAATGTGCCAAGAACCTATATCGTAAAATGTTTGTTTGTGAGAAATGTCATAAGCAGTTTGCCAGAAAAGATAATATGAAAACGCACATGAAGGCATGCAAAGGTCCTGCTGTGCGGCAGAAAGTAAAGGTTTCGGCGCAACAACGATGCATCGATGTGCATAAGAGAATGCCTGGAAATTGTACTACTGTTGCAACGCCTGTATCTGGATCGGGTCTGAAAGGATCGTCTTCATCACCACGGTATCCTTGCAGCTACTGTGATACGTCGTTCGCATTTTACCATGATGCACGAAGACATGAGCGGAGCAAATGCGCGAAGAATCCTTCTCGCATGAAGTTTCGATGTGATGAGTGCCTTAAATGGTTTACTCGAATTGACAGTTTGCGACATCATGCGAAAAAATGTAAAGGTGGAGTCTGTGCTCCTACTGCTGAACTACCTGCCGACATTTCGACTCCTCGCTTTAGATTGGAGACACGAAAGCGTACAACCAAAAAAACAGATGCCCAGCAACCGATTGTTATGACGTCTGAACATGGAACTAAACCTAAGACTGTGTTCGTAGCATTACAAGTGAACGATAATGGCTTCTACTTGGCGCAGTCTGCATTTCGTGGAACGTTGAAAGACTACTATTATCTAAATACGTTCGGTGAGTCGAAGGACATTTGTAATTTTCTTGACAATATCAGACAGAAGATAATCAATCAGCTTACTGATGATGTAGCAACAAACGGACCTTTGAAATATAACTTGTGGTTGGACTGTATATATGGAAAGCCATATCCGTTCGATGACGAAGTGAAGAAGTGTGCATTCAAGACATCTGCTGCAGTAATTTACAGTTCTAACGATGTGAAGCAAACTGTTAAAAACGGTATCCAGAAACTCTGTCAAGAAGAGGTGGACTATGTCTGTAAAGGTTCTGGCTGGACTCTGTCTAGTATAAACCGATTGGAGCTAAGAATTAGTAATTTCACACCGCTGCGGAACTAAATGATTATAAGATTGTTGGCTTTCGTAAGTGATCCTGTAGTAGAATAGAAATTATGTAATAAATATTATGTTTGTAAAAGAACTTGCGGTGTTTAATTCCTCGAACCTGTTACTATTATGTTAAATTGATGATATATTTAATTTTTTTTGCATCATCCTAGATCGTACCAAGGATCTTAGTCGATCTAATTAATCAGTATATTGATCGGAAATTTATTTAATGATTTCTGAACTTTTTCCCGGATCTCTAGCATTAAAATTACACATTTCCAATATGGTGGTCTTGATGTCTGATAGGATGGTGGTAGTAGAGGATTTAAAGTCTCTTTAAGAATGTTGAACATGGTTTATTTAAATTATTTTTTTTACATAAGATTAAACATTATTGCAACGATCGGGTATCGAACCGAGGACGGGAATCGATCGAATCAATATGTAAATTAATGAGTGATTTATTTAATGAATTTTGGAACTTTTCCCGAATTTCTAGCTAAATAATTACGGATTTTCAAGATGGCGGCCAAATGACAAGATGGCGGGTGTCACAGTAATAAATGATTACTGCACTCTAGTGGGTAAGAATTAAACTAACATGTCATCGGCGCACTCTAGCCGACGATACAATGATGATGGCTTCCAGCATCGAAGACAAGATGGCGGCCATGACGTCATACTAGATGATGATAAAAAGTGGTGGGAGTCAGTATGCCTGCAGCCACCTCGGGGGAAGGATCGGTCGCCATTTTTATTTTTTTGCACTCGTCGGGTTCGAACCGAGGACTCCGAGCTCCGTGTCGTAAATGTTTGTTTTTTAAATATTTTATTAAAAATTTTATTATTTAATTTGTTTTATGAATTTTAAATTTTTTTTCATTAAAATCGGATAATAAATTTAAAGATGGCGGCCGTAACGGAAATTGCAACGATGACGTCATAATTCAAGATGGCGGTCATGGTATCCTTATTCCTAGAAATGGCTTAACTGAGGCTTGAGTTAAGGATGCTTAAGCCAGTTTTAGGAATTTTCAGCCGCTGGGATTTTTAAGGACTAAAAACGGGAATTTTTCCCTCGAAACGGGAAATTTTTCCCTCGAAATGAGAAATTTTTAATTTGTGGAATTTTTTGAGATTTTTTGGCGGAACTTTTTTCCACAGAAATGGAAATTTTGGCGATTTTTGAGGAATTTTGGGCAAATTTTGCCCAATTTTGGCGGATTTTGGCGATTTTTGAGGATCATATTCAAGGTCAAGGTCAAAGGTCAAGGTCACAACCATCCAAGATGGCCGCCGTGACGTCACAATCCAAGATGGCGGACACCGGCACCGGCACCAGCGCCTGGCGCCTGTCCCAGGTCCGTCATTTACATACTACTATAAATGAATCTCAAAGATTCAATAGTATATTATAACAGTTTAATTTAGACTATTTACAACAAGTCATACATAAAATTTAAGGTAAACTAACCTAGTTTTTCTTACAAATGTTCGATACATGCACCTTTAGTTATACGACACACATCCAACCTAAAGTCCAATTCTTCCCACACTTTGGTTAACAAGTCCGGAGTAATGGAAGCACTAGCCTCTTCAATTCCGTATCTCAACACTGGCAAATCATTAGGTAGCGGCGGACGTAGACACTATATTTTATAAAGCCTCAAAGGAATTAGGAATTGTATGGTGTTAAGTCAGGTGAACGTGGAGGCCAGCGAAAAAGAGCTCTGTCGTCTCGACCATTACGACCAATCCAACTGCCAGAGACTTCGACGTTCAACCGCTCTCGTACAAAGGGATTCCAGCGGGGAAAGGATCCATCCTGTTACGAAATAGATTTTTCAGGTTCACCTTCTGCTAATTGGGGAAATTACGCTCAGGAGTCGCCATTTTGCGCAGGTGGCGCTGCAAGCGAGAAATCAACAAAGCAGTACTCGGCTCATGCGCTTATCTAAAACGGTTTTAGTTACTGTTTGTGACCTTGAGGCAACACTACAACGCTTACAGTTGATACTATTCGAATTTCTAACTGGGACATTCTTTTATGGACATGCTCCTGCATTAACGCCGAAAAATGCATTGCAGGACTGCCACAAAGGTTACGTTAGGTAAGGTTAGCACACAAATTCATTCAGTTGTTTTTCATTTTGCTCCTGTGGCCCCCCTTCCCCGCAAAATCATTTTTCGGCGTTGTGGTAATTCGGCGTTGTGGTACACAGCAGTTTTCTAGCTGTCGGCGTTGTGGTCAAATTTGACATTCAGCGTTATGGTATTCGGCGTTATTGTACGTTCGGCGTTGTGGTAATTCGGCGTTGTGGTAACGACCGCCCAGTGATGTGTCCAGACCAACCTGCACGCTGTGCCAAGCGCCTCCCTTGATCCGGCCAGTCCTCCTGGACTCCCGTAGCTCCTGCCTGCCGGTTTGCTCCACGCGTGGACCGTAGCTCTTCATTCTGTGACTTAACTCAGAAGTGTGTGCTAACGCTACTTAATGTACACGATTGGTATTTGCGCAGAATATTGAGTCTCCGTCCGGAAACATGGCAAAATCGACTTGATACTGTAAGGTAGCTGTGTCCGAATCAGACAGTAACGGTTTGCAACAATCCTACAAAAATATAATGGGATCGTTAAGTGTGACTGCATCTTTATTTTTTATTTCTCGACCTATCTAATAACAATTTTTAAATTGTTTTCATGCGTTTTAATGTACTTTTTTTATTGTTAATGAACTCGTGAGTAAGGGTCCAGTCTTTTCTAGGGCATGGGTGTTTTTGCTTGTAGACCTTTATTTACCCTCTAGACTCCCAGCAAGAGGCTGGTACGCTGATATCCTCTCCAATACCCAGGCTGTGTGTGGAATTATGGATGGGGTTGCGTGGCACGTGGCTCTGTTTTTAAGTCAGCACACTTTCGAAGTGAAATATTGTCGAATATGTAATACTCCATTGCATATGCAGTAAACAAACTTGTTACACACTTGTCGCAAACACAGACACTGCAGTGCTAACAAACATATCGCCTGTAATGCCTCGTTACAAACCACTTGTGTTGGTTCTTCTCCTGATTCGGAGTTGAATAGTTGGAAAAAATATTTTTCAGCATGACGCAGATCAGCATGTTCCTAGTTCTATCAGAAGACAGTGTGGTATGGAAACCAGTCAGATGTTTTTCCTTCGCCTTGTGCCTTGGCTAGCAGAGCTGCTATCGCGCGCGGGTCAGGCCTTGTAGTAAGCATACTGCGTGTTGCTGTCTCGGTGCTGGTTTACTCTGTGATGCTTGGCTGGATCGTCCAGGCGACGCCTAAAGGTACATACGTCGTCCCGCCATCTACCCAATCTGCAACTGCATTAAATAAAACAATAAAATTGAAATGAAAAACATGTAGATACCCGTGCATCTTATATAAATAGCCTACAATAATAACTCAAATGTATTAACCCCTTTTTAGCGAAAACCCCGCAGTTAATACATAAATATTAACTATTATATATTTTTTTATTGATTGAGTAAAAAATAGTTTTAAATAAAATAATTGTATTGGACTTTTTTATTTAATGACTGTATTTTAATTGAATTTTTTTATCTGTTTGTCTGTTTATTTTTTCGAGTATCACGCAATAACTACAGGACTGATTCTGATGAAATTTTTTGTGTTAAAAGCTTACCATAATATTTAAAAACTTGTGTATGTTTTATCTCACTAAGATGGCTGAAGCCGGAGATATAACAATAAAACCACATTTGTTCACAACTAATTGCAACCAGTGCTGTATAAGGTTATATCCCATTCCTACCAACACTATTATGAACCATATACATAATTCAATTTTTTTGTTCTATCACAATCAATAACTTTTCACGTTTGATGATGACTTTTTATTACATGATGTGATTATTAGAGACATAATCCTGGTTCACACATAAGTAGGTATTATTTTATTATTTCAGGGCGTCCACATTCTGGAAAGTCGAGAAAAAGTCAAGGAAGTTGGATTTGGTCAGGCAAAGTCAGGGAATTTACTTTCAATCCTGGAAAAGTCATTGTAATAATCCAGTGGACGTTGTTCGAGGAAAAAATTTCATGATACAGTCTGCCGTCACCCAAACTGTGAAATAATTTTTTTTTCTTTTAAATGTGTGTTTAAATGCATTGTCTTACATACTATAAAACAGCTTATGCAAGATGGTTTTTATTTTATTTTTTATAACTCTTGGCCAGCTATGGCTGTATTTTCGTTATTATTGGAATTTAAAAAAAAATAGGGAAATTGGAAATTTGCGGTCTTGGAAAGTCACATAACTTTTATTCCTGTATTTTGTGGACTACCTGTATTTAAATTATGGTTGTAAGCATGCTAGGTAAAATGAAAATATTAAGGTGCCCGCCTAGTTATGGCTGTATCTGTGTTAGTGAGTCAGGATGATAAGCGCGACGTTCGTTAATGTTTCTAGCGCGGTGTCGCCTCTAAGCGCAAGGCTCTGAACTGGCGCAGTCTTCTCGTCGTACCTAGGGCGACTATGAGATTTGAGCGGTAAACATAACATTATATTATGGCGGAGAAATTAAGGTAAAGGTGTAGATGAGGGTTCTTTCAAGTATCTTTACCGGGCGTTTCATTTCTAGAAGTGATTCTGAAAACACGCATTTTAGCTCTTTTCACTCTCCTAAAAGCACAGTTTAAAAACTAAATACGGAAACAGAGCTACCCATATACCCTCAGCACATTCTTAAAGGCTTTTCGTGAACAAACACCACTCGGATTGCTTGAGCAGTTTTCAAATCACGTGATTTATTCCTAAGCTCTGCACACCGTATATGTGCCCGGGTAGGCGGGCCCCTTAAATAGACGTTACATAGACATGCAATGGTCAGGAGCATCTGTCAACAAACATAATGAAATATATTACGATCACGTAGTTTGCATAGGCATTTAAAGCCTATTACAGGAAATTTCTTAGTTACATGAACGACTACGTCTATTGGAAAACTCAGTTTGCTTACATAATACATATGTATAATTCAATGTTTTTACATCATTTCGATGATAAAAAGATTCAAGGAGGCATGTGTGTTTCAATATGTCGACCTGTACAACATGTACGTGTATTGATGCTTAAGATATTAATTTTTCTATCTTCGTATTGCTTTCTAAAGGACAAATTTTAGTTCTGCTAACGCTGCAAATATTAGTGTAACAATGTCTACCTCCTTAGTCGGAGAAGCACAGCACAGCCGGCAAGGATTATAGAAAGGAGCACGATAAGAAGCTGTTTAGGAATAGAAGGCATTCGGATACACTTCTTTCCGCAAATGAAGCTAGACGCTCGAACTGCAGCCGAAATAATTGAAGTAGACGAGTTGAAACTTGGAAACTGAGAACTCTTGACGTCGAAAGTAATGACGTTGGGATCTATAAGTTGGGCCGGGAACGCTGAACCCACTTCACAGAAATTCTGAGCACTGGTAATGCAAAATAACAGTAGTTACGAGACTAAAAAACTGTCAAGTTCTAAAGGGGCGACTTGAGGTTGGCTGTTAAAACTCCCCTCTCGCGGCGGGTGCATGGGGCTGGAGCATAATGCCCCTCGGCGAAAATTCAAAGGAACAAAACATAATCCAATATTCAAAGGAACAAAACATAATTCAGAAAAATAAAGACCACGCTGAACTGGTCTCTACATTTTGACAAAATAATAAGGGTTTGCTATTTATGAAATACACCCCGTAGTTGGCGAAACATTGCGAACGTTAAGTACCATGAGATCAGTAACGAAGTGATTTGATAGATAGAACTCTTGTATAATTATTTCTCAAGAGTGGGAAAAAAGGGAGGGGGAGTTAAGGGCCTACGAGAGAAACCAAGGGCTCGGGGACAAAAATATATGTCAGCCCCTCTCCATTTAATGTACAAATTTTCAAACACCATGAGTAAAAATAAAATCTGTGCGTGGAGTCCTTGCACATCAAAAGTAAAACTTATAGCTTATTATTTTATTAGGTATAGGAAACACACTTCTCTCTGTCTGAGGTCACAGATAAAAAAAATATATAGTATGTAGTATGCAAGTATGTGAGTACTAAATTAGGCTATTTCTCGAGTATGAAAGAGAAGATATGCGAGTGTGAAAGATTGCGAGTTCGCAAGTATGCGAGTGCACTGCAGTCTCCCCTGTACCATTTCTCCACCATGTACCTGGCTGTTTCCCCACCATGTACCTGGCTGTTCCCCCACCATGTACCTGGCTGTTCCCCCACCATGTACCTGGCTGTTCCCCCACCACGTACCTGGCTGTTCCCCCGCCACGTACCTGGCTGTTCCCCCGCCACGTACCTGGCTGTTCCCCCGCCACGTACCTGGCTGTTCCCCCGCCACGTACCTGGCTGTTCCCCCGCCACGTACCTGGCTGTTCCCCCGCCATGTACCTGGCTGTTCCCCCGCCATGTACCTGGCTGTTCCCCCGCCACGTACCTGGCTGTTCCCCCGCCACGTACCTGGCTGTTCCCCCGCCACGTACCTGGCTGTTCCCCCGCCACGTACCTGGCTGTTCCCCCGCCACGTACCTGGCTGTTCCCCCGCCACGTACCTGGCTGTTCCCCCGCCACGTACCTGGCTGTTCCCCCGCCACGTACCTGGCTGTTCCCCCGCCACGTACCTGGCTGTTCCCCCGCCACGTACCTGGCTGTTCCCCCGCCACGTACCTGGCTGTTCTCCTCGGCAAAGAAGTCCCCCTTGTTCTTGGGCGCGGCTATTGGCGGGTGGCCACGCGACTCGGTACCGACGCCGGCCTCAGCCCTGCAGCGCAGTTCTCGGGTCAATCAGCGGCTCTTCAGAGGCGTGGGTGCGGAGTGCCAAGTTGCCGCGACGCTCCAAATTGACTTCATAATGCGATCCTCACAGGCTGCGGAGGAGGGGAGGGTCGATATTGCGTTCATTTGCTCTTCTGAAGCACCTGGCGTCCCCTCTTCAGCCTCTTCCCCTGGAGGAGACGTCGGCTAGACGCGTCACTGCTGTCTGGGCACAGTTCTGCACTCTGGGCCTGAATCAGTAATGTGCACTCGCAGGAGCATATCTCAACACAGTGCATGTACAGTCCGGGTAGTAAATTTCACGTGGGGGAAATATTTTCAAATCGGTTTTGAATACAAGCAGGGGCGCAAATCTGTAGGATTCGATTCGCCGGGGGGGGGGGGGGGGGGGGGGGGAGAGAAGCGAGAGGTTTGCAGGCGGGGTTAACCTGCACGTCATCTCTGGATACGGTGCTGGTACGTTGTGTACTCCCCATATTGTGGCCTGCATGCATGCAATAAGCAGAAATCTTTAAAATATACGGAAAGTTTTCCATAAAACATAGTTTTAACATCAAACTCATTTCACAGTCACGCTTTTGCAAGTACATTCAGGCTCCCTCAATGAGGGGGTTCTTGATTCCAGGGAGGTGCGTGCCCCCCCCCCCCCCTCACCCTGATCTACCTTCATGAATACAAGTATTTGAGACAAACAACTAAAAACGATAAATAATTCTATGAAATATCTGTTAAAGCAAAACACACATTTGGTTTTCAAAAAATGTTTATAATATATTTTTTTTAACTTTCAAAAAAGCCTGTGCGGATAAAAAATGTAATTTTCCTGCGCAAAATTTAATCAGAATCTAAATTTGATAAAACTAAACATTTAAATAATAATCAATCACCACCTAATTCTTAAGAGACAAGTGTCAAATAAAACGACACTGTTTGGCTTCATTCACAGCCAGATCACAGTTTTTTTTTTTTTGTTTTTTTTCGCTTACGCAATATTTCCTTCCCTGACCAGCGAGTGGCTAAGTCATCCTTTCTTCAGTAATCGTTCGGAAGGACTTTACGTCCCGCGCCATCGCAGGGATAAAGGGACGGTACACCTATAGTCTCTCTCGTGCTTAGTTCGCAGAACAGAGTAAATTTAGTTTAATGTTATTAGATTTATACTACTTGGCTTGTTTACATTATTAATCTTATTTTGTATACCATTGTTACTTGTATTAAATTTTAACATTATAAATTTTACTATATTTTAATATTCATTATACCATAAAAATGTCTATTGACAGTATTATTACAATTGTATTCAATTCGGAGGAAAAAAATTATAGAATAATAAACGCTAATTATTTCACAGGATAAACGTTTTGTAGCAGTCGATCACTATTCGTTACAAGGCTTCCATTAAATTAAGTGCTATGTTCAAATAGAGCAATTTTTTTTAAAATTAAATTACATAAAAAATGTTGCCAAAATTGTTGGAAACATTATTGCGTCTTTCAACTCCATCTCCTTAAAAACAAAAATAGAACATTATCTGGTGGTTCTCTTGATGAAATATGAAATACAAGAAGAAAGCGTATTTCCGAAATTCTTATTCGAAATTTTAATTTACAGAATTCAGTGTCCAAGAAACCATTTTAATAATTTCCATTGCGTTTTAAATTTGTGCATAATTATTGTGTGCTGTATTGTGTGTTTCTGGCAAAAGAACACGCCCAGACAAGGACAGTTCTAATGGCAGAAAGAGACAGTAGAAACCCATGACATTGCACGCCGTGCCTACCAGCCTCGACCCAGGGTTGATCGCAATCTCATGATCATTGCCACACATCGGAGAGTCAAGCAATTCCGCACATAAGCAGACGAATGTATAGGATGTCACTGTTGGATCAAAGTTAGTTGAAGCACTCTTAGTGAACTATGCTTTCTAAAAAAACATCAGCGTGTAACTACGCGTATTCGTGGTTAAAGGAAATCTTGATTTTCCTGACCATTCTGTTCTCTCTACGTTTCTTATTTCGTTCCATTTATCAGAGCAACCTGATCCAACAGACATGTAATGAGAGTGCAGTCTTGCTCGCACTCTTCCGAATAAACACATCACTTGCACACTCGTTCTCTTACACGTGGGCGTTCCTTTGAACTGGTAGCCATTGGAAACTAGGTAAGTTACTGTTTAAATCTCATTAGAACTATAACTGGTGTGACAATTGTGCATTGGCGTTTAGGAAATATAATTTAACGTGATCCACGCGTAAAAACTGATCGTTTGATCTAAGTCAGTGCTGATTAACGCAGAAATAGGGGTGTTTTAAGTTGGAAGCCTTTGTCGGACTCTGTGTCTGTGTCTGTGTCTGTGTCTGTGTCTGTGTCTGTGTATATGCGCGTGGCATCGTAGCTCCCAAACGGATGGACCGATTAGAATCTGCCGTTTTTTATTATTATTATTTGAAGGCTGGTTTGATCGTAGTTGGTTCTTGGCTATGTTTGATGAAAATCTGTTCAGCCGTTTAGAGATAATTTATTTTCCTAGTTGGTGTAGGTATTTCAGCCGTGCAATAAAAAATATTTTACCTACATACGCTTCTCTGATTGACTTGAGATTGAAGTCCTACAGAGGCGCGTAACCGACGCGAAGACTGCTGTCTGGCGCGTAGAGGTGAAGAGGTGTACGATGCACAATCCAGCGTCAACCTTAGCGCCTCCGTGGTTTTAGAGCTCGTGCGCCTTTAAGTCGTTGATGGTTTTGATCCACCTTCACAAAAAAAAAACATTGACACACACATAATGCATTTGCCTGAATTTGTGCTGTTTCTTTTCTTTCAAGTTATACTACTTCAAGCGCGTCATGAAAAAAATGATAGAGGATGTTTACGATGCGCGCGCACCATGCTACGAAATTTTCACAGAGTGAAAAAGAAAAGCTTCATACAAATAAAAATTATACATGTGCTTTTAAAATTTTTTACTTTAGTGATTGATATTGAATACTAGTCCATATAATTGAAAACATTTTTATTGTGAAAATTTATGATAAAAATTGTGTTCATAAACTTTTTCAAGTGTAGCTATTTAAGTAAGTGAAGTTATGTTCTCGTATGTATTATTATTTGCATTAGAAATTTTTACATTATTATTTTAAAATAATTAAAATTAATAAATAGAATAAACAATTTATTTATTTTAATTATGAATTAAAATATATATCGATTATTTTACTGAATTAAATAATTAATTTTATACACGTATTTATATAATACTATATTCTAATTTTTTTTTATTTTTTTTTATTTTTTTTATTTATACGTACCAACCGTATTTATAATATAACTTCAGTCCTTTTATTATTTTATTTCTATTGATAATATGAATGCAAAGTAGTTAGTTTGTTACTACGCCAAGTAAGTATAACTAACAGCTGCAGTGTAGAATGGAGCTGGCAGGACAGGTCTGGGAGACAGGTGGAGGTGTGGGCTCGTTGCGGCGCGGAAGCAGCGGTGATGTATGGGCCCGGACCGCCGCGGCACAACGAGCCGCCGTGTCTCGTCTCCGCGCCCAGTTGGCGCCCGGGGCCGCACAAAAGGTTGGGTGTGGCGCGGCCTGCCAAGAATCTGCCCCTTCCTCCTTGGTCAGCGGGGTTAAAATAGAGCTGTGTCGCCCCCCGCGGGCTGCGCGCGCCCCGCCTGCCAGCGGGGCCTGATTGGCGTGGCTCGTCAGACGCCTGACGCCCGCGCTACTTATAGTCCCTCGCGCGCGCTGCCGGCCCTGCCTGCGGCCCCAGTCAAGTCACGTTGCTTACATCGCCTGGACGTGACATTTCATCGGTTAGCGGGGTGGAATTACCTGTATCTGGATATGGATGCATCCGCAATATCACCAATCATATTTGGTCATTTACCATCCCCGATATTAGATCCAAAATATATATATATTTTTTAATTGCTACTCTCTTCGTATTTGACGTGAATAGACATGATGATCGTATTAATACTAGAGTTATTGACTGCCAAATCGAAATTATATCTGCAGAAATTATGCCCACAAACACTCAAGCTTATATGCTCTTACTAAACACAATAGGTTTGCCGCATATAATGTTCAAGACAAAGTAGTTAAAATACTAGTGTGAGCACGAAAATAGTTCAGTGTAGTTTTTGTCCACCAACATGTTCGTTAATATCCTAGGGTTCGTGTAGCAAGTAGGATATAGCATCAAGGAAGTATGCATAGCATATCTCGATGGCAGCACTACATATTTCTCGTCAATTCTTACTGCCGTTCCCGTGGTATCTCCTCGATCGCAAAAAAAAAATCTACAAATAGCTGGCTAACTGATAAGTACCATGGACTAACATGGCAAGATGGAGAAATGGAATACAAAAATATCTACAGTTTTATTAATGAAAAGGTTAGACACGAAGTGAATAGTCGTCTTTATGGCCGGTCCATAACAGAAACATTGGTTAAGCATTTATTTTTGAAATGATAATGTAATAATTTGTGACTTTCAGGCTCAGCACGAGTGCCAGTCATCGAAAAAATTAAATATTATGTACAATAACATGCTAAGCCATAGTTTCAGCACATGCGAGCAGGATTGGACTTGTCCCCCCCCCCCCCCCCCCCTAAGGCCCGAAACGCATTGTTGTTGCGGATGTGGGAATTGCATGATGTGCATGTTGTCACGTGGACAAGTTGTAGCAGGAATTTACCGATAACATATCATCACGTGGGCGAGTTGGAGCAGCGTCACATCAAAGAGAAATTTCAGTTGCAGCTTAGCTGGCGGCCGGAAATCATGTAATACAAGATGGTGGCCGGAAATGACGTGGTGACAATCAGGGGTCAATGGTCACAAATCCCAAATCCGGATCCACAATCCACTGTCCTCGAAGGTACATAATCATACAACTCCCTTGAAAAGGTGCTGAAATGTTACATACACGAGACAGGCACTCTAACAGAAAAAATGTATGATAACTGCAAAGGAAATGAGTATCGTGTGGGGCGCACATAAGGTGTGCAGAGCTTCAGAATAAAACACGCGATTTATAAGCTGCTCAAGATAACAGTGCGTTGGCTTTAGTCATGAGTGGTTATGTTTCTGCATTTCATTTCTAAACTGTATTAAGTGAAAATAGCAACAAAAAAACGCGTGTTTTTAGAATTTTTAGAATTTCTAGATAATGTAAAATCCGGTAGAGATTCTTGAAAGCACTCAAAGGACTTGTTTCACACCTTTATCTTCATTTATATGCCATATAATGCTAAGGTTACCGCTCAGATTTCACAGTTGTCCTATGCACGACGATAAGACTGCGCGCCGGTCTAAGCCTTGCGCTTAGAGGCGACACCACGCTAGAAGCGCCAGCGAGATTCGCATTTATCATCCCGCTTCACTAACACACACTTCGGACTAGGCGGGCTCCTTCAGAGAGCTCACAAGGGTTATATATGCAACTGCTACAAGCAACTGTTTGAACAGTGGATACGGGGGGAGTTGGCAAAGAGAACATGAGCCACTTAAATTGTAGTGCAAACCTTGTGTTGGCGCCCCAGCTGACTGCCGGTACAGGGCCGTAGCCAGGATTGTGTATAACCATGATACCATTTTAATGAGCAAATTTCTTTATAATCTGATCTTTAAATACTGTCACACTTAAATGTCGGGGAATAGTGAACTTTACGAGCTCCAAGATTTGCACATAGAAATTTAAGTAATAATTTTTTTAGAGAAAATAAAATTGCATTATATTTAGGTTTTAATATTTTAAATAATTTGTCAATTGTTTGATGGTTTCATTAAAACAAGTCATATTAAATACGTGAATAATACATGTCAAGTTTTTACGAATAATATAACAGTAACACGTGTAGAAACCAGCATTAAGTATATACTAATTGAAAATACAATTCCTGCTGCATGCCCGGCTATAATGGGGAGGAAATACATAATATTATCCCACTATGTATTACAATAATCCTCCTAAAATAAACTCTGTAGCCTTGAATAGCTAAGTTGCTGTTTGCTTATTAGTTTTGAAACCCTGGAAGAGCCCGCAGACAGACCCCGTGTCGCTGTCGCCGTGTCGCAACTCTACAATATCTCACTCTTAGTTTGCACTGCAGAGCAGACGGCGCGCGCTGTTGCCGGAGTGATACTACTGGCTGTTCCACTCATTAATCATGTGGCTTATTTATGCTAAAAATTTATTTTGTATGCCATCGTAATTTATATTAAATTTGAATTTTTTAAAGTGTAAAATATTTCTATCTTTTTAAGGCTACGAAATGGTGTCGATGACCATTTTCATTACAGTTGCAGTTATTTTGAAAATATTGATTCAGAACTAAATGCCAATCATTCCACACTAGAAATATTTGTAGCAGCCTGACACTATTCATTTCAGGCATTCCATTAAATCATGTGCTGGGCTCGAACTGAGCCAAAATGTTAGTTAATATTAAATTGTTGAAAAAGGTTGTTCACAAAAGGTATTTGAAACCGAAGTGGCAATTTTTGGTTCTGTCTCCTTAGACGTAAAAAAAAATTTATACTTTTGAAGAAATACAACATGAAGAACCATTATTTCCCAAATACTCATTTAAAATTTTCCTTTACTGCATGTTTATGAATCTACAGAGATGTATTTCTTTTTATCAACCATGATAAAGTTGTGTCTTAAAACATTTGTTGCTCTATGGCCGATATCCAGCAACAAACAAGGACAGCACTAGTGGCATAAATCTTGTATTGGAAAGAGATAGTAACTGTCCATTACACCGTACACATCTAACTAAGGATGAGACGCGCTGTACAAGCACCTTCAACCGCCTGTCCCGGACTGAAGGTGCGTTAATCGCAACAATTAAAATTCGTATCATATTAATGTGTGTATGCAAAGAGCAAAGCAGTCAAACGCAGACAACTAATACCGTGGCACGAAACGTGGTGGTGCAGTAGTTAAGACTTTATTCGTATTCCAGAGAACCTGAGTTCGAATTCCGGTCCGCGCATCACGATTTAGATTTTCCATGATTTCCCTAAATCACTGCAGACAGTAGAAGCCTTCATTTTACAGGGATGAAAGCCACACCCGAACAGTTCATAATTTATCCGAAGTTGGCCGATCGCTCTTGAAAAAACACCAAATTACAAGGATTTATATATTTCTGTCATAGAGTATTTTAAATAACGCCGACCTAACCCGACCTTTCAATTAAGAGGCCGTGTCAGTAAATTTTTATTTCCAATATTCTGGTCTAGAAGTTCTCTCTTTTAACAGTGAGATTTAGTGGCTTATTCAACCGAAGTAACTGTAACCGCAGCGCGTGATAAAGCTACTATACCGCCAGATTACTCGACGAAAAATGTATCTGGTTCCTCGACAATCTGAGAGGATGACAATCTGACCGGCGGCTCACTAGGAAATTGCGGATGCAGGGATTCAGAATCAAGAAAACTCACATTTACAACTGTAGTATGAGTCGTATCTAAAAATTTTAATACTTTAAATGTATCGGAATACAATTAATCTTCAAACATGTGGTAATCATTCTTTATCTGGATGTAATATTCCGTGAAAAATAATGGTAGTTGACATTAAAAAATATACGAAATTCATAGTGTAACGTTTTAAAAGGATAATAACATAAATTCTTATGCTTAGATATTGCATATGCATTACACACAATCTAAATACAATCTCACTTAAGTCAGACTACCTAATTTTTTTACAATGCACCATCATACAGTTTAACAGAGGTAGGAGAACCTCTTATCGATGTTGTTTCAAAGAATCTAAATTTACAAATATTACTATTTATCTTATTATGATATGTATCTTTATGAATAAGAATTTACAAAAAAAAATGAATTGATTACATTACACTTTAACATTACAAAAGACTAAAACACTAACAAAACTTAGTTTTATATATTGTTGTAGCATATTAGAAGACGAAATAACTCACTAGACTAACATTAAGAGGGCTGTTTCACAAATTTACTTTACAGAGGAGAAAATATCTTTTAAAGATATTTCATTACCTCATTGATTACATAATACTGCCGTTGATGTGATCGTAGATATAAAGTATTGAAAAATTAGATTTCATTATGTTTATGTAAATATTTAGAAAACGTTATTGCTTATAGATGCTCATTATTTAAATAATAAAGAATCTTTTACTTTTATGTACTGGACAAACAAAATACTTATAAGTTAATAAGCTTAGTTGAATAACATCTTCAATTTGTATTGAATTCAATGTACAAATTGAAAATCATGTACAATGAATGCAACTGATTGAATTCAATAAATATTTGATCTTGTGAAACGGCCATAATGGTGATGTAGATAATTATAGATACTCACATGCATTTTGAGAGTCCTTATAAAGCCTATTACAATTCTATAAGTATACATTAAAATGATTTTAAAATAGACATGTGTAATATAATTAAAACTTGTTTAAATAATATCATAACAAAAAAAATAAAAATCCTTCAACAGTAAGTTATGTTTTATAAGATTTTAACAAAACACACATACCATAAGAGAATATTAATCATGCCACATAATTCAACACAAAATATTCATTCCAATAGGCGCTACGTAAAAATAACTTCTATTTTTATGCTGATAAATTTGCATTGTTTTATATATATCATTATTTCTAACTTTTAATATTCTCCACACTTTAACTGAAATTAAGTATTTTCAGAGCCTTAGCAAATGTTGGTCTGTACCACATACAGTTCGTACGATATCTCTACGTGAAACACATACAGTTCATTATTTGTAATTTTAATTATATTTCCATGAACATAATGAAATTAGTATAGGGCCTAGGTTGTTCACTGTTGAGTACTTCTGAAGTATTTTCATTGTGAGTTAACATACATACCAAATGCCATTCTTCCAGTAAAGTTACAAAGAAGACAACAAGATAATATATGTATAATATATATAATATGTATAATATATATAATATGTATGTAGTACCATATTTTAAACCCCTATTAAATGAATAATAACTCAATCTCTTTTCTGGACTATTAAGTAATAGTTTTTGATTACTGTTATTTGTAACTTAAATAAAATGACAACTAACAAATTAGTAAAATATATAATTACGTGCGATATAGTGACAGTTTTACTTGGACGGCAAACGAATATAATAAAATGTCTATGACAATGTTAACTTTACTCATTATTATGGAAAGAAACAAAATGGGCAGATAAGCATATTCTACGCTGACATTTAAAAATGCTCAATTCAAAATGAACATTTCTTCCCGATGACAAACAAAAAAGTTGTATGGTCGCGAATAATACATTCGTATGGCGTCACATCAGCGGAATATTCCCTTGGCATAAATGTGTGAAGTCTGTGACACAAAAACAAATGAACGAACAGCTTTTTTTTTATCGGATGTGCAATCGGAGACCCTTGTGGTGGTTGAAGAGTGTCAGGTCGGTCGCCAGACCAGATAGTGAAAGCTCAGGGGCTTAGGATAGAAAAGGCCTATCTCCAAATTATTAAGTATAAATGTTGTCATGAAATAGTTAAAGACTTGATTACAACCAGGTTTTTAAACCCATCATGATCATGAAGACACTGATCGGAAGGTAATGTACAATACATTTCAATGGCTTTTTCAGTTTTTGCTAAATAATTATAAATATAAGCAAAATTCCACTGTATCTGGACAAATCAAAATATTGATTATATTTTTTTCATCACAGAAATAATATATGATATGATAACTAAATTTGAAAAAAGCCGTTATGTTAAATGTATTGTATACTTTCAGTAGGCAAAATTTCTGGCCCCTACCTCTTATAGACTTTGAGAAAAACTGCCTTTTAAAATAACATTGATATAGATAGGAGCGCAAATTTGTGACACGGCCTCTTAAGTTATGATCACCTAACCTAACCTTTTACTTGGGCAAACTTCGGAACTGTTCCGATTGTGGTTACGGCTCTCATCCCTGTGAACTCTGGGCTATCCCTGTAAACAAATTCCTTGCAGAATGCGTTCCCTAATATCCCTGGCATGTATCATTGTGTGTCAACAGACACTGATCTCTCTGTCGACCCACATAGTTAGGGGCGTATCTGTGTTGAGGCGGGATGATATGTGCGACGTTCGCTGGTGCTTTTTTAATAATTATTATTATTTCCTCTTTTTTTTTACACTTTGATTACAATTCACTAAATTAAACAGGAAATTTTAGCATTCGCAAAGGAAGCTTGTGTGTAAGTGCATCTACTCACTTCAAAACCACGTGCGGTGTTTTGACTAATCTAAACATTTAAAAAATTGTAACAGTAGACAAATAAATCAAAATAACTTAAGAAATATTAAATGAGTTTTCATATAGTTTAGTGTTAAAAATGAGAAATTAATTTAAATACAAGATAAAGTATAAGATGGTTTCAGAAAAAAAAATATTTAAAAAGACAGAATTTAATATTTATAGGAAAAGTACAAGTACATAAATTTCTACAGTATATAAAAAAACTTTACTTAAATAATACAGAAATATGTTCATCGGTTGAATTATTCAGCCAAAGATTGACTTATTTTATTTGAATAGTATGCCTGTTTACAAAAATCGTTTAAGAATGCGATGAGGGTGGATGGGTAGTTATGTTTATGTATTTCGTTTTTTAAACTGTATTTTTAAGAGAATAGAAACACTAAAACTCGTGTTTTCGAAATCATTTTTAAACGTGAAACGCTTCTGGTCATTCCTGGCGAGACTTCTGTGTGTACCTGATTATTCGTGGCAATATTTTGACGGATTTCTCCGCGTGCTCCTGGTTATGAAACAAATCAACGAAAATGCCGACCTGCATTTCCGTAATAATAAAAAAATTTGAGTATCTAGATATAAAATGTATTTCTAGCAAAGAAAACACCAAACATTAAACACTGAAATATTATTATTGGCATTCGTATGCAGCTTGTAAGCACTGCTATCATATTAAAAAAGCTTTTCTTTCATATTATTTGATGGTGTTGTTTATCTTTTATTGGCTGAGCTTGGTGCGTATACAGAAACCTACTACCATCTCTCTGAGACTATCCAATAAGGAACTTTTCCACTCATGGACGTAACGTGTGTGTGTGTCTCGTGTGTCTCTTCTTTCTGTCTTTCTATTACGCCCACTTTTTCTCTAGTTCTCTCTATGTCTCCTCTTTCTTTTTCGCTCTTTTTGCGCTTTCTCTTTCTTTGGTTGTTTCTCTCTTTTCTTTCTCTCTTTTCATCCTGTTCCTCTTCTTCCTATTTATATCTCTTTCTATCTTGCTCTATACATATATTATTTTTTATCTTTCTCTCTTTCCTGGCTCTTTCTCTGGCTTTCTCTCTTTCTCTCTTTCTCTCTCTTTTTCTCGCTCTCTCGCGTCTTCTCTCTCGCTCTCGTGTCCGGGCCAGGGCGCATGGCATGTCGCCACGACGACATGGGATCATGAAGTGGCAGGGTAGCCAGTGAGGAGATACGGGTTATCTCGGCTACCCAAAGCTGGTAGATAACGGTGCATGAGAGCCGAAGGCTGGAGCTGATAGCGAGCGCGGCCAGAGAGACACTTTAGGCAGCGGGCCGAGTATAGGAAAGGTCCCATAAAATTCTGTAAGCCATTAAACATTACATGTTACCTTTATTTATATCCATTCCTAGTCATACCTTAAAACTATCTTTAGAAATGGTACCATAAAAAAAAACTTTAAAGCGGCACATATTCCCCGATTTCATTTTGTCTGACAGCGATAGCCTACTCAAAAACGAATATTTCAGATACATTAAGAAAACTGCGTTTAGCCTAACGTGTAGGAAAACCGCCATTAGGGCAATGAAACCACACTGACAAGGGATACCACTCGTACCAGATTCATTTTATAATTTTGTTTGTCATTGGTAGTCAATTATAAAAATTTTGTTACATAATATTTGTTGTAAATGCGGATTTAATAAATTATTTTAGCATTATACTATAGGGTCTCCCCTGTCTTACAAGAGGGGTGTTACGAAGAGAAACTCGTGTAGAGGCGAAGAGTCAAGCAATGCGTGAGCCAGCGTCGCCCTTTCTGAAAGTTAGATTTGCGAGTTGGAAAAATTTCCGTTCGAAAAAAAAATATAACCACGTTTTCTTTACATAAGTTAATATAGTGTTATATACTAATATTATGCTAAAGTCTTTCCATGCTGTAGTATGTCTGCGTGTGTAGTGTTTGGTATATTTATCCTCTATTTCGAACTTAATACCACTTATAAAATTTTACTTTCTATTAGATTAAGAGTACAGGTAAAAATATTTGAAGTTAAAAAGTAGGTTTATAATTGTGGCGTATGCTCATACATGTATAGTAAACTATGTATTTATTTACCACCGTATGTCTAATTTCTTTTGTTATTTTTTTTAATGTTTGTATAAAACTGTTGATTAAATTTATGTGTGTATTATTATGAAAGAATAACTTTCTTGGAAGTTTTACTGCTTTAGCAGAAAATGTTGCAGTACATTGCCGAAACATTTACCCAAAATTACTGTAAACGAACATCTCTATTGAGATATTTTTTCTTACTAACCTAACTAAAAACTAAGTTTATTTCTAGGAGGGGTCCGGGTTAGGGAGGGACTTGGGTGTTTTAGGCCGAGGCCTGTATACGCCTAGTCATGCTGGGATTAGCTGTGCAGGGAAGGGTCGCATACATCGCGTGCTTTGTTTGGGGAAGGGCCGGCCATAGCAGCGATTGGCGCCATGACTTAACTCCCCTATCTTAAAACTAGCTTAAGTTGGGCCCAGGTAAAACCTGCACAGACACATGGCAAACCCTGGGCACAGATATGCGGGATGCGTGGGCATGCATTAATAGCGTAGGAGTATACAGGATGCAGAGGATGGTCTGGATGAAGTGTTTGACATAGTGGAAGAGAGTCTACCATGATGGGGGGGAGGGGGGGGGTGTTGGCATCTTGGACGCGTGGTCCGCTTGCATATTCAGTATCCATTGCCGGATTTATGAGCAGGGGCGTACCCAACTCCGCTGCCAGTCAGCAGCTGAAACTAGAGAAGGAAAGAAAAGCAGACAAACTCGCATACTAGACACTTGATTAATTAGAGTATATGATGTGCACAGCTCACCGTCACAGCGTGGGCGCACATTGCTTGAAATTATACGGAACGTTTTTTTTTTTTTACTGAGAGGTGCTGCACGCAGTCACGCAGCCACGCGGTGTTTACTCCACGCAGCTGTCCGTGAGTCACGCAGGCTCGTCACACGCGTCTGGCGGGGGTTGTTGGCAAAGGGGGAAGGGGGGCAGGTCCCCTGAGTGCCATGTGACGCGTCGTGAGACTCCGCCCTAGCTCCGTGTGCGCGCGGTTCCTCGGGGTCGACTGCACTGCGCGAGACAGTAGCTGCTCGCTGCGAGGCACAACATACACTGTTAACATTTTTCACCTTAAAGTTACGAAGAACGCCTGTTACAAATGGTCGGTCTCCGGGTAAAAGGTAACAAGTCACATTTTGGTGATTCCTAGTTTATTCCAGCAATAAACTCTTAAGTATACTTAGAATATGTAACGCATTTTTAATCATTGGCAACTATGTTGGTAAATAAAAGAATAATGCAAGAAAAATTTAAGTATTTAAATTCAATTTTTATCTAAGACTTTTTTGTTTCTCCTGCAAAAAGTGAATTCTTGACTTGTTACCTTTTTACCCGCAGACAGTCCAAATTATCCAGGGTTATTCGTGTGGATGTGCCGTTATTCTCGTAAATTTGCGGGCATCAAGTTGACTTATATTGAGCATGAAACCACCAGAATAATCTTGTTTTTATCAGCAAAACTTCAAATACTTGTTATGACTACTTGCAAGAACACTCTTGTGTAATCCACGTGTGTGTTTACCGTCTTTACTACGGAAAACAGCGCTCTGAAGTTTAAATACGCCGTATTGTATACGGGGATACGGTTATCTGAAACTACGAAGAACTATTCGTTTATTTTAGACGAATTTTTCGTTGAAATGACCGTAAATTTACTGTAATTTCGAACATTGTAGCGAGAAAATTAGAACCCGTCTCACTAAAACAAATCAATGTAAAACATTGATGGACTTATAAAATTCCTGGGCGAATTTGTGAGATTTAGCTCCGTGCAATTGTCTCTCGTAACATTCTCACTTGTGCACGAATGTTTTCTCTTTGGATACGTGCTAGTTATCTAACCTAATGCAATACGTTCTTCGAATGATTCATGTTAATACAATTTCTTGTATATACGCCATTGCAGTTTTGCACTGTGTTGTCTGTGTTTCATGTCTCGTCGTTGTTAGCCCACTGTGTTCGTCTGTGCTGTTATTTTTTTCATGACTAAATTCCTTTCACGGAATTCTTGTTCTGTCTGATAAAGTTTGAATGTGTTGGTCTGTTCTGTCGTCGTGATATTGTCCGTAATACTTGTTTAGGCTTCTTTTCTATGTGTTTTTCATTTTTATTTCTTATTTTGCATTTATGAATTTTTCACACGACAAACAGTGCAAAACTACAATGGTGTATGTCAAAGAAATTGTATTAAATCTAACACAAAACATTTTTTTTAATGTTGATTACTTGTAGTACCCTACTAAAACTACTGTGGAATGTAATTTTAGACGAATGCCATTACACGTACAATTATACTATATCATACTTGTAAGCGTAATACAGCGTTGCTGTTTGAGAACTGTGCGATTGAGCAGGACTGCTTCTGGCACGACAAGTGCATTGACAAATGGAATTGCGTCTCTCTGTTGCAGATGCACCATCCGATCCAGATGAAGCCTGCCGACAGCGAGAACAGGAACGGTGAGTAACTGATGCAATATAAATTATCCACAAATGTTTGCAAAATAAAACCGATGCTTTCTTCTAACAATTCGCCAGGGTACAGCAAGTATGTCAGAAAATTTGCAGTATGTTCCATAACGCAACGTTACTCCTAGAACAGTTGATAGGTAAGTAAATTACAAGTATGAATAAAAAAATTCAGAAAGTGTCGTTTTCGAATAACAAGCTTTTTTTTTAGAAGGTTTTAAATTAGAAGTTGACTTAAATGTTTACACGCAATCATAGCCCTACTATCGATAAATATTAAAAATAAAACAAATCATGCTATATTTTAGGGTAATAAAATTATTTGGAAGACTCGTGTGGCAAAAACTTTTAATCGGGTAAATTCGACTAGTTATACTATATAAAAAAAAAATACTTTGCTAACTTAGCAAGTTACTTGAAAATATATTTTATTAAAGCAAAGAAGTTGCTACGTTAGCTAAGTAATTTTTTTTATGGTGTGATTAGTCAAATTTACCCGCTTAAAAATTGTTGCCACATAAGTTGTGCGAAGAATATTTTTTTCTTCACAAAAGTGTAGCATGTTTGACACGTCTTTTGGGACAACGCCTTTGGTAAAAGCTCGCTACTTCTGCTACAATTATTCCTCTCGCCTGTCAAACCACGTGCACGCCGTCTCTGCGAATGTAAGGTCTGCCATGCCGCTGATGTTCGCTAGATCTATAGTCGCAGCACCGAACTTAGTAAACCCACAACACTGCGCCAATCGCCCGAGGCTAGAAATGTAACACAACCAACCACAGGCGGTAGATCCTGGAATCTAGAAGCCTCTCGCTGATGGAGGCCGCTGGGCGCTTGCAAGGGCGTGACTGCGGGTTGGGTCTGACGAATGAAAACGTCAGAAATGTGTTGTTTTTTTTGGAAACATTCGGTATATATTTTAAGTTTTCTGCTTGTTGTATGCGCAGAGGCCAAATATGGGCAGTATACAACATGAAACATCCCTATCCAGAGATGACCTGTGTCGGTTGAAACCCACGCGCAAACATCTCGAGCAACCCCTCCCCCCCCCCTCGTCACGTCATCCGGATGATCGTGCAGATTTGGTGCCCCTGCAGCCACTGTGTAGTGAAGCCAACTGCTGGCTGCTAGTGCATTTGACTAGCGTCAGAAGTGTGGGGAAGCCTACAACTCACGTAGTTTCTGTTCCCTACCACGTGCGTGCAACTTCGGATTTATCTCAAAAATTGAAATAAAAAAAATCGAAGGGTTAGGTTAGGTTAGTCACAACATGCTTGTTTTCATTGGAAACTTCTGATTTAGCGGCTGAAGTGGCGTTAATACCAAAACGCAAAACTTCGGAAATCTTCGGAAATTCTTGCAGGGAACCGAAACTAAGTGAGTTGTAGGCTTCCCCAGAAGTGTGCACCACGCCCGTCACCTGCTCAGCTTGGAGCGCTCGAACATGACGTGACACGGCGCTGGGGTCGCGCGACCTCTCGGCCACCGGAATGCTGCCTGACTGAGCGCGCTACTGCCTGCGCCTGTAACTTCGCAGGGTTGCGTTACAGGACACTTGTTTAACAACAACAACAACAACAACAACAACAACAATCTGCTCTTTTTGACATTCCCTGCCACCCACCGAATTTATGCCTCGCAATTTGAAAACACCCTGCGTGACTTAATACATTCAATATCGATCTTCTAATACAAATATAATTTTACGAATAGTACTGTCACTTCGAAAAAAAACCACAACAAAGTGACGAAGGAGGCAAAATAATGCGTTGAACGCAAATTAACCATTTTTGTAGAGAGAGAGAGAGAGAGAGAGAGAGAGAGAGAGAGAGAGAGAGAGAGAGAGAATTACTGGAAACTAGAACATAAATGATTCCTTTTTTACTTTTATGTAATGAACATAACCGAAAAAATATTAAATTGTTACGTAATGTAATGATAAAATGTTTAAAATTTAGGTTTTTGAGATACAATTCTTGCATTTCATAATTTGCATGTGTTTTACAAATAAAACATGAGAAATGACTGAAGTTATTTTCACATCGCATGACTTGTTTGAGCAGAGCATCTCACGTCGAGCAGTTCTCGTCAGAGCCGGGAATCCTGGTCGCAACTCTCGCGGGCGCTCGCCAGGACAGCCCACATGTGAACTGCCTGCATCAGTGCCGTAGCCAGGGAGGGGGTCGAGTACAAGCGTCATAACAACTCTTACGAGTTTCCTTTATATTTTTATTTTAAGAGAAAATTCATTTTGACACAAAATTCCCAGGGAATAAAATACTTTTAGGACTCCAGTGTCACACGTATAAATTTAAGTAATGATTTTGCTTTGCAATAAATACTGAACTATTTATGTTTAGATTTTTTAATTTGTTCTTAAGTAAATCGTTTGATTTCAAGTATGGATAAGAAGAGAATTGCTTACAGTAACGCGTGTGCAAACCTGCATTAAATATATACCACATGGAAACAATTCTTACGTCCTCCGTGTATGAGGCATGTCGGACTATAAAAAGGAGGCAACACATTGTTGTAGCCCGCAAATGATTACACTTAATTATTTTAAAATAATCTCTCTGTAACCTTATGTAGCCAAGTTGCTGTAATTTTCTTATTGTGACTTCGCTTGTTTTCTTTTTCTTTTGAAATTCTGGAACGGAGGGTCCGGACCCCACACACCTCCCCCTGTTCAAGTCCCTGCCTGAGTTCCCTGACTCGCGACCTTGTCTTCGTTTATGCACCATGTGCAGCATTATTGTGCGTTTTTAAAACAATTACATACTTTCCTCAGAGGGGGAGAAGCAACGTCGATAAAAATGTAAGATACTCGGTCATTCTTACATGGGTTCCACCAGAACCTCTTCGTGAATCTAGTTGCTTCTGTTTATGTTTATTACCAAACAAACAATGAAATGTATCATGTAAAAATATTGCACTGGCTTTTAAAGTTTCAACGTTAAATATTACGTAGTTTAAAATACACATGAATTAAATAATACTTGAGCTGAAAGCTGACATTTTATAGAATACTTTTATTTTTTTTAGTTTTCAAATAAACATGGCTGCACCTTTAACAAACTGTATTCAGGATTATTATATTGCCATGAACATTAACCTCGTCGTGGTGCATGATTGTAAAGATATTCCTAGAATTCATCAGATTTCAGTGATTGTTTACGGTAGGTATTGAAGTTTAAAGTATGTAAGATATCCTTATCTTGAACAGCGGGAAGGCGCGTAAGTTAACCAGGACTGCGTCGCTATGAAACTGATGAGACACTAATGGGAATTCAGAAAAAGAACTAGGGAATTGAACTTGCAGAGTTAGATACTTGTACCCACTGCTAAAATAACGGGCAGTGGTAAAAAAAAAAAAAAGAGGTTCGTGTTTTTAAGTTCTCGCGTTAGAAGTTATGCTTACTTGGCGCAATAAAAAAAACTAACTTGATTTGGTATGCAAATAATTAATATAAAAAATAGACTGGAGTGATATAAATACGGTTGGTAAAATAAAAATTCAATCAAATTGAAAATTTTAAATATTCAGTATTCAATATTGATATAAACATATATAAAATTAATTATATAAAATAGTAAAATAATCGAGATAAATTTAATAATGTTAATAAACCGGCTGAATGTTTATTCTAATTTATAATTTTAATTATTTATGAAATACTAGCGACTCGCCCCGGCTTCGCACGGGTGCAGTGCAATACAACCGTAATACCTCAACTATATATTTTACTTACTATTCGTTTGATTAAAAACAAAAGATAATCAACAATTATCAACGACATGATCTATCTCGTAGGGTTCAGCCAGCGTTTGCAATGTAAGCGCAAAAAAAAAATGTGTTTATTTACGACATCACATTAGAAACCTCTAAAGTAATCAGTGTTTCTATACTATATTATGCATGTATTATACATATGAACCTTCCTCTTGAATCACTCTATAAAAAAACCGCTTCAAAATCCGTTGCGTAGTTTTAAAGATATAAGCATACATAGGGACAGAAAGACAGCGGGAAGCGACTTTGTTTTATACTATGTAGTGATAAATGTAATTTATAAATTATAATGGATACGGGAACATAACCCCGCTTATATAAATACACATGAAAAAGTTTATAAACACAATTTTATATCACTAATATTAACTATAAATAAATTTTTTTAATTAATTGGATCAGTATTCAAATTTATCACTGAATTATAAGATTTAAGAAGCACATATATAATTTGTATTTGTATGTAGCCTTTTTTAATTGCTTATCGTAAAAATTCACGCTTTTTTTCATAACGCGCATAAAGAAGTAAGACTTCAAAAATACAAAATAGACACTGACCGTGAAACAGTGTTAAAACCATTTGTTGTTCCGGGGTTAGATCAATCATGCACGTCGACTTAAACAATTTTAGAAAACTCTTCCAGACCACAGAGAGCAGACGCCGCTTCACTACACGTGTATATCAGATAATGTGGGAACTACTGACGGGACTACATGGTGCCATTACACCAGACATTCGACAAAAATAATTTCCCTCGCGAGCTTGCTCCCTAGGTAGCTTCCGAGACGTAGAGAGGGCGGAGTGGGGTGAAGAGGGGAGACAGAGAAGTTCAAGGATGCGCGTATGGATGGCATAAGCTTCTCCACGTACAGAAGCATGGCATTACAAACATCGGCCCCATCGCTAACCGGGGGAGTTTGGAGGCCGGCGAGTGCTGTCGAGAACAACAGCAGGTCTGCTCTGTCTGCGCGTTGCGTAGCGTAGCGTAGCGTAGCGTACAAGTTTAAACAAGAAGGTCTTTCGTTTGTAGCTTTAATCTTGTTTTTTTTTTTAACTATTTACTTTTAATAAAACAATCAAAGGGAGCTTATAGTTTTATAACGATATTTCACACTAGTTAGTTATAATGTGCCAGTTGAAAAATCTATATCATTTAATTAATGTACACTAAATATTTAATAAAAACTTTTTAATAATGTGCAAATGAAAATTTTTTCTGATGTTTTTATATGAAATGATAATTTTTTTTTTAAATCTTTTTTTTAATGAAGAACTCTTGTAAAGCTACATTGCGTGTTATTTGTGCCTGGTCATTCAGCAATCTTCCTTGCTATAGATTCGATTCAATACACACTTGCACTTGACTTCCAAGTATTGATCGTGACAAAGCCACATACAGTTGTGTACATTTGTACACTGAGATTCGTCAGCGGCCTAAACGTGTCAAACTAAGCCACGGCTCGTTACTTTATCACTGAAACAAAATGCTTGAATTATCGCCCTCGTTAAAATATGACGCTATGTCTCCCATGCATATTATATTTGCACCATGAACTCGGCAGCAATGCTAGGAGAACATGTTAGCACAAATAGCAATGAATGTGTTACACTGGAAGCATATGAAAAAAATTCAAACAGCGTTACAGAATCAGTCAGTGAGTCTGTCTGCGAGTCTGCGCATCTGCGAGTCTGCGCATCTGCGAGTCTGCGCATCTGCGAGTCTGCGCATCTACGAGTCTGCGCATCTGCGAGTCTGCGCATCTGCGAGTGTGTCATAAATTAGTGATGAGCATATTTATATTATTTATAATTAAATAATGAATAACCCATTCAGAAATCAATATAATGCGTCATTACCTTCTAGTCAAAATAAACATCTCCAGAAATAAAATAAGCAATAATTTTTACAAATGAACATGCCAGTGTTAACTTCAGTTTGTGGCGAAATAATATAAATGAGTTTCAAGAGATCAATTCTAGCTTCTAAAAGGGTTTTATGAGCGCAAAACAAAATAACCATTGCTGTCTCACCATCTACTTATCTTATCCTCTTTCATTGAATTCATTTTGATTTTGGCATATCACCTACGGTGTGTAACTGTTTCATTGGATTCACTTTCTCGATGTTTCTAACGGGCTACTTTTATTTGACTCTTTATTGTCTTTACGTAATTGGTGATCTACTTACTGGTCTCTCTCGTTTCTTTACATAACAGTCGTTCACTGGATATACAGAATGTCTATTAAAAAAAGTCCCAGTTATAAATCTTAATAGTACCAACTGTAAGCGTTGTAGAGTGTTGGTTCAAGGTAAAAATTAGAGTAACTCAACCATTCTTAGATAAGCGCATAAGCGAGTATTGCTTTTTTTTCTCTCGCGGCCAGTGGTGAGGCGTGGGTTGATTGCATGTGTAAGCAATACATTAAACCATTTTAACTTAAATTACTAAATCATTACGAACTTACTACTATGAGACAGTTCAGAAAACTAACATGCCTAAGGAATAGAGAGTTTTGTTTTAGTAAAATGTTTATAATGTTTATTTACTCATTTATCACGAGTGGGTGTAAATCCCTGCCTTAGTAGATTAAATTCACCCTCAGATTTGATGAGCCTGGTACTGGTGGTGACTCGCTCCGCCAAGATGGACGACGCTCATGAACTTAATTTTATTCTCTGTGTCATGAGAGGAAAGCTATGCACTAATGTTTTTAGTTAAAAAAATACCAAACGTAACCCAAGTGTTCAGTCACTACTTATACATAAGCTGATTTCGACGGCCCTGCTTCGCAAACATGTTGATCACATCGTCGTAAATCGTATTATTTTTTGTTAGGTCTTGCAATACCTTTTTTTTAAATTGATAACAAAGACAATGCTGAGACCCGCTATTTCCCTTGAGAGTTACAGAAATACCTGTATATTTTATTCTCTTCAGGACAGAAGGATCTTTCTGCAGATGAACTAGTGGGGGGAATCGTCAACACCAAACAAATAAGTTTCTATGCTTCGGGAAGAGTTTCGTGCAAATCATTCAAGTACAAATATTTATGTAACTCGGCCACGATGTTCTTGTGAAATTATTTTTAAGAACAAACCACAGAAAGTTCGCTTCTCAGTCTGGAAAAATCGAAGAATTGTCCATAAGAAAATTTTAAGGACTGGAATAGTTTTTTCGAGTAATGATCGTGAATAAACAGAAAACTCAATGAAATTGAGAAAACCAATGAAGAAGAGACTGCCAATATCACCAAATCTTTGACTTATTTTTTCTTTAATTGTGTCTATGATTTCAAAATATAATCGTCTGTAACAAGTATTCTTGTCATCTGAAATGTTATCTATCTATTCTTTTTTTGGGCTGACTATCTTCTGTCAAGCTACCAAATTATCCTCAATTTTGCACTAGAAATCATCGAAACTATCACGTAGTTTCTCAAGATATTGCTGAAATTGTTCTACCCTTTCAATGCATTTTTAACACCACATAAAATTAAAAAATTTCTAAACCTTGTTCCTGATGCGTTTATAATATCTCGCACTTTAACCACCTTTCAATTATTGATAATCGCTGTGCGTTACTTGATTAAAACAAGAAAGCTGTTGACAGGCAATCATGGCGCTAAGATTGTCGTAGAGGAGAGTTTCCCCTTTCCCCGCTTCGATAAGCGGTGTCTGAATTTCCAGTCGGCTGATAGTGGCTGCAAGCAGGAAGCTATCTGCTTACAGCGTGCACGGCTGGGTTGTCAACTTACAGGCGGATGGTAACGGGATGCCCAGCTGAGCGGACCTCCGCCCTCCCTCTGGCACGCACATTCGTGGGAGGGGGTGACGGTCTGGCCAATAAGAGCTCACAGCTGCCTGTATTCATTTAAAGAAAAAATTCCGAACTAAGGGCACTCATTTTATCCGTCACCGTCACTTTGACTCTTGTCGCCATCTTGTTTTAACAGCTGATTTTATTTACGTTTGCACCGGCAAACAGAGGAGTCGTGAGTTGTGAGAGTTGTGACGTTATGAGTGAAAAGGTGTTAAAAAAGCTGTGCTTTGCTTCTCGTGAGTAGTATTGTTTGTTCGATTTTTTGTTAATTAGCATAAATTACGTAAAATAATGGTTGTGTACTACACTTGAAAGTCATTTTATTATTATTTACGAGTGTGAACAATAAACAGGCAATATTATGTTGCAGTTCATGGTTTCTTTTTTGTTATAGTGTTACGTTCTGTAAAAAAAAATTGAAAAATGTTTACCTCCCGTTTTTCATGATTATACCTCTGTTTCTCTTTTAAATTAAATTTTCAAATACCGTAAGTCACCGCTTGTTTAGTTTGTTAATTACGCATAAGATTGTTAGTTTATTTAAATTTAATGAGATCTCGTTGATTTTTGTTGAAAAACTATTGTTATTGGTGAATTCAAGTCTGATTATTCATGGATGACTATAATGTAAGGACATATAATTACTTTATTGGTAAGATTATAATGGAAAAACGGATGTTTACATTCTTCTGGTATGTTATTTTCCATCCGAAATCCCGGGATTGTCTTCGCACAATCCTAAAATCCAGGAATTAGAAACAAGAGGATCGAACACACTAGTCGGGCAACACAGTTGGCCAGATGACCGAGCTCTGCGGGGACTTCGCAGTTCGCACTGACGGAGTTTCAACTGCGCTGCAATCTGTTCGATGCAGCACTCTGCGAAGATCAGTGACTTCAGAACTACACTGGCCAAACACACGATAATTATAATAATTAGAGTAATTAAATATGATGGTTTCAGCAAACATCTATGTTGGTGATCGTGTAGCTCCTACTTGAACTTAATTTACACCGTATTCGTTATCATTTCTGTGACGGTGCAGTGGTATAATTCGAGCACATTTTAAATAAACTCACTTTCTATAGAGCCAAGGATCGATTGTTCAAATAATTGCGATAATGTGTTCATAAAAACAGTTACTGAGATTAAAATACAAAAACTCATTTTAACAAAGTGCATAAGAATTCAAATTACTGGAGAAAATAATTAGTGTCTCTGAAATTAGGCTTATTGGTTTGTTATAAAAATAACTTATTGTTCTTTTTAAAACTCATTTAATCTTAAAACTAAGTTGCTTATTCCTCTCTACCACTCCCTCCTTTTTTTTCCCCGGTCTTGCCCGATCACCCCCAGGTCGTCAAAGGAAGAAGTCATAATAAAAGAGAGAAGGTTTTAGGAAGCTTACCGAGAAGAAATTTTTTTAAACTTGCTTGATGAAATTCAATTTTAAAGAAATTTTTTCCAAGAAAACTGCAGAGTGATTATAGAAACATTATAAATGTTATTTTATTAATCTTTGTTTGGCCAAGGCCTTCAATTTTAATCTGTTAGGCTAATTTGTGGAGTGGCTTACAAGCTTAATTTAGTTACATTTAAAAACACCGCACACATCCATCCCACACCGAAGTTAGCTTTCACCCAACTGCATCGCTGATGCACAATAAGACCAACCTACAAACCTTCTCGTGTTTCAAACAACCAGGGTTGTACTGATTTTACAGTGTAACTCTAGCTCAACGAAAGTGAAAAATACTCAAAATTCCTCAAGTAATTTGGGGATTTCCCATGTAGTACTATTTTGGAATATCTTAATTTGCATTTATTTGTTGACGAAAAAAATGAAAAAATTATCTGTCTCCCCCTCCTCTCTTAACCATTTGATTCCCCCACCCAAATCACCTTTTCCCCCATCACTATAACGTCTCTGTTGTAAAACGTTACACTGATTCTTTTACGGCTAAGCGGAACCTCGCAATGATGCAAAATCTTTGCACAAGTGCAGTTAGCTCTACTTCAAGAGTAAATGTGAGAGGCAAACAAGCTGAACGATACTCTGTGAATAGTTGTGTAATTTCACACAAAATGTATGCGGCAGCAGTGTCCGCCAATGTTAGTGTAATTTTACACATATGTACATGTGTTGTATTTTTACTTAAACACAAGATTATAAACGTGTTCAGTTTATGGCGAAATAAATAAATGAATTTAAAAAGATCAATTATAGCCTTTAATGGGTTTTATGAGCGCAAAAATATCGATTGAATTCATATTATGTGGCACGTATTTTCGTTGCGCGAAATTCGGGTACATTTGCGTATCTGAGCGGGTCTTATCGGATACTTGGGTACAGACACAGTAATTCGGTTACGCCTGGCAACACTGCGTCGGCGGGGACAACCTCGGGCAAGGAGGGGGAAGATAGCAGGAGATGGACGACAAGAATTATGAGAGGTTCGTTATCACTGCAAACACGTGACGCGAGATGAGACGACGCTGGTCTCTGGCGAAGGTCGCGCGGCTGTGTGCTCCGCTCCGCCAGCCACGGGCTGTTCGCCACTAATGCACACGTCAGCACTCACCGCTGAGGTACAGGACTCCATCGATTCCCAAAAGTTACTATTTTTGGTTCTTTAATTTAATGGCTAAACTAACGGTTCACGTTGATTAAAGGATAAAAATATTTTTTTAAAGTAATGGGTATTAAACGTAAAAAAAAACCACACACGTTTTTAAACGTTAAGGAATGTAAGTGATCCTTTAATGTATCTGAAGTATATTAGGATAAAATGGTTTAAACTTTAAACTGTTATCTCCATTTATACAATGTAAACATGTTCAAACCTAACACACTATTATAAATTAGATATTGAAAATTTTTAATGCTTAGTTATGATGGAAAAGAAGATATTATTAAGAAATGTTAAAGTTTTCACTGTTTTAACAACATTTGATTTTTTTAATTTTAGGTGATTTAGTTCTTGCATGCCACATTTCTGATAGACGGTTAATTCATTTTATCGTTATTAACCTCCATACAAATACATAAACATGTTCCATCGTTGCTGCAAAATTTGGGGCACAGTTTTTTTTCCCACTCGCCATCTTAAATAAATAACAAAACTCCTCTTTTATATTTAGTTCAACATTTTACCATTACATTGGAATTGTATTGTCTGCGAAGGCGTGGGGTATTGACTCTTGTAATAGAGTAAGTTGGGGGGGGGGGGGGGGGAAGAGAAGAACGCTTGCTCGCGCGATGTAAAGCCGCTGCAAAAACTTTGTTTACGCTTTGTTAGTTAACATTCTGTCATAGCGAGCGTGCAATGGTTGCGCGGCTATAATGTGATTCACAGAGTGGAGATGAAATAATAAATAATGACTTGCACAGCTGTATAGCTGAAGGGAGAAACAAATGGGTACTTGAACATTTCTTTTTTTTCTAATCGGCTGCAAGAGCCGTTTAGTCCATTGAAAAGTTACATTTGGGGTTGCGTTTTTTAGAGGACGGTATTTTATTTTTTTGATGTGTAGGGGGGGGGGGGGGGGTCAGTTTAAAGCTAAAACCAAGTTTGTGGGGTCGCCACCCTTGTCCCACGGCCGCCATCTTGAAAATATAGGTTGAAATGGTTTTTACGATATATCTCTTAAACTATTTATTTGATAAAAAGATTTGTTAACATTTTTTTTGTTGCAAATTAAATTCTCTACAACTTTGGTCCAGTAACTTTTTGTCATAGAACTATAAATAAAAAAGTTATAAGAGAAAATCTTCAGAAATTCTAAAAAAAAAAATTATATTTTTCGATATAACTTTTTTTTATCATTTTACGAAAAAATGATATCTGACCATTTTTGTAGATCGTGTTTTGAGGAACAACTTTTATTCGAATCATTTTTTCATTAAGTCAATAGCTAAGGTTTTACAGCGCTCCGAAGTGAGTACTATTTTTCAGTACTCTTAAATATACCTATATTATACGTGTGTACTAATAATATGTCATCATTTATTGTTTTTATTTTATTTTGTTATTATAACTTTTTAAATTACAAATTTTGCAATATTATTAATAATTAATTATTGACTCTCTTCCCCACCACCCACGAGGTAGAGTCTAGAGGCGCGTTTTTTTTTTTACGTGGTATCCCCAATAGGCATAATCCACGGTGATTTTCTAAATTAGAACTACTCCGTCCTCAGTCGTTTCGATGGACCAGGCTGCGGCTCAGCATCTGATCGGCTTTCTGAATTAAATACCAGTGGGAGAACTGGAGAAGGAAGGGGTGTTAATGTCGGCGGTTCATCATCAAAGTCATTTTCATTTATTAATTCTGAGAGTTCCATTAAGTTGCTGCAAGTCTCTCCAGAACAATGGAAGCCACTGCAGAACATTTCAGCCCTGCTTTTCGACATCCACACATCGCTCCACAGTTTCCTTTGCATTTGCAAAAGATCAATTTTAGAAGCTCAGGGGGTGCTGGAGGTTTAGAGTTCTGCACTGGCATCAATAATTTTCCACATTTTTTCCAGCCCCAGTCTTCAGGATCATTATAATTACCAAGCCACGACTGGACCTGATGGTAGACTCGGAAAGTATGAAAGCGAGCTGTGTCTTGTGTTGGAGGAAGAGAAGATAAGTTAAATGTACTTTATGTCACTGCCTTTGCGAATTGTTTGTATCTTAGCCTGTCAAGAGAATTATCATCTTTATTACCACCGTATAAAGAGATAAAAAAAACGTTCACCAATTACAGTGAGCAAAGCAGGATCAACTCTCTTGTTGAGAAACAAAGCCGTTCCACTTGCAAACTCTAAATGTTTTTCCAGGTTTTTCACAAATTTCATTTTACCGATATTGTAAGGAGCTGAAGTTGTGTCACATCCGGAAAAAGCATGAAGAAACAGCAAGTTATCCGCAATGACATTTCCGTACATAAAACCTGACGCACAATATAATTGTTCTGCTGTTCGTCCTTTTGATGGTTTTAAAAAAAATACATTTGCTTGTTCTCTGCCAAGTGCTGTGAGCAATATCAGTATGACAATATCTTCAGCTACAATAGTAACGGTATTAAATAATGGAGATGCAGCAAGAGCAGTGCGAACGATAAGAGCGTCTGCGTCTGATTCTGCTTGGTCAACAGTGAAACCCATTTCCGAGAATACAGTTTTAAGAAGTATAATAAAGTTAGATTTGTTCTTCTCATTACCAAGACATTTCTCTTGTGATAATGTCGGTATGGTGTTCTTGTCAAATTTTACTTCTGTCGACTGGTGTTTTTTCGTGAGGCGCAAACGTTCCCAAGACTTTGTTCCTGCGACATCAGGGTCGTCTGAGTAACCGTCAAACACAATGATTGCAGAGAGCCCGAAGTGTTATTGTACATATTTGACGTATTTTGTAGTTATATCCTTGGTCACTTGGGTATTTTCTATCTGAACAGTATTCTCGGTAACGGCCATCAGATTTAAAATTATTTTATAAATCAATAATTGTTAAATCCTGTTATGGAGTGAAAAAGAGTCAATAATTAATGATTAATAATATTGCAAAATTTGTAATTAAAAATGTTATAATAACAAAATTAAAAAAACAATAACTGATGACATATTATTAGTACACACGTATAATATAGGTATATTTAAGAGTACTGAAAAATAGTACTCACTTCGGAGCGCTGTAAAACCTTAGCTATTGACTTAATGAAAAAATGATTCGAATAAAAGTTGTTCCTCAAAACACGATCTACAAAAATGGTCAGATATCATTTTTTCGTAAAATGATAAAAAAAAGTTATATCGAAAAATATAATTTTTTTCCTCGAATTTCTGAATATTTTCGCTTATAACTTTTTTATTTATAGTTATACGACAAAACGTTACTGGACCAAAGTTGTAGAGAATTTAATTTTCAACAAAAAATGTTAACAAATTTTTTTATCAAATAAATAGTCTAAGAGATATATCGTAAAAACCATTTCAACCCCTATTTTCAAGATGGCGGCCGTGAGACAAGGGTGGCGACCCCACAAACTTGGTTTTAGCTTTACAATGACCCCCCCTACACATAAAAAAAATAAAATTGCGTCCTCTAAAAAACGCAAGGTAAGGCCTAAAAAATGTAACATTTCAATGGACAAGTTAGTTACTCTAGGGTTGGTGAAAGATATATCCAAAGAGTAAAAAAGAATCTACCTATTAAGATATTAACTACTCTCAGATCTATGCGAAATATTAAATTGCGTGCATTCGTAACTGGGCTCATCTGGTCATGTTTTTGTGAAATAATAATAATGACGGAACTGCAGACAGTCGGCAGGCGAAGTGAGATGATATGGTGCAGCACTTCCAGCTCGCTGTCTCCGGGTGAGCGGGTGCCTTGCGGGCGGCATCGAGCACGGACGGTTCGCACGTGGGAACGTGGCTAGGGTTACCAGACACTGATAACAGAAAAGGAGGACATTTCACTAAAAAGGAGGACAATATATATATTTTTTTTAAAAAAAAAAAGCCATGATTTAATTACAATGGAGTACGATATCTTACAATGTTTTGGCATTTAATACAGTTTCAGTATAAAGAATCAAACAATCTACGCATATACAGCATATTAAAAACACGTGCTTCTGCATGTGCTGCTACATGTCAAGCTGTCAAAGAACTACTTACTAGTGGGGTGACTCTGCGGACAGCGCATTAGCGCGCACCGCGCGCTTTACTCAGAGTGTAACTGTAGGAATTATCTCACTTTATAAAAATGCCGGACATTTTGGAGCATTAAGGATAATCCGGCCGGACGCAAAAAAATACATAAAAAGGAGGACATGTCCTCCTTTTGCCGGACGTCTGGTAACCCTAAACGTGGCGGACGTTGTCGTGGTCGGTGCGTTTTCTTGGCGTCGCTCCCGTTTATTCTGCCCATTATTTCCGTCACCCCTCATTCTCACTTTTCACCTCATTTTTCCAATAATAGCTCCTATATGCCTAAACTTGTCACATCGCAATGCATAGCTCTTCGTTAAACACGCTCGAAATTTGCTTGCATCGGCTTTCCATAAGGCTCCTAAATCCAGGTTTAACATTAAATTCGTTAAATTATAAATATAACATTTAAAATATATATATTTGAATAAGTTTATTTAGCAGTGGTTTTTTATTTTAGTCATAATTATAATATGAAAATTATCGTTATTAATTATCGTATGAAAATGAATAGAATTTTGCAAACACTCGCGATTATATAATTACCTAATGTAATCGTATCGGTACCGTTACCTCAGTGTTGGTAGCTCCTGGCTAGAACGTCTGGAATGTCAGCTATATCACTGTAGGAAACGTTTGCAGCAATCAGCTTTGGATATTTGTGTAGAATACACATACAGAAAGTCTGGAATGTTAGCTTAGGAAACGTTTGCAGCAATCAGCAGCCGATATTATTGTAACAGTTATTACACAGAAGGTCTGGGATGTCAGCTATTTCACTGTAGGAAAAGTTTGCAGCAATCAGCAGCCGATATTTTTGTAGCAGTTAATACACAGCAAGAAAGTCTGGAATGTCAGCTACCCGAGCCGACAAGATTACGATAACCAGCCGGCCCACAACTAGAGAGGTCAGCCGCCAAGACGTTTGGCTCGGACAGTAGGTATTTTGGTGTCAGCATTGGCAACCCGTCAATGATAATCTCTATCTGCGCGTGAATATATACCGCTTGTCTTGTTGTGGGATGAAAAACCTCTTCGGAGTAGAGACCTGCGCAGGCGGCAGAGATGGAACCTGCATCGTAGCCTGATATGACGACGCATTAGAAAACATCCGCTGTAACCAGTGGCGTAGCCAGGATTTGTGTATGGGGGGTGTTAAGAAGCATGGCCCCTCCCCGTATTAAAGCGGGGGGCCCGGGGGTCCTCCCCCGGGAAAATTTGGATTTTAAGGTGTAAAATAGTGCTATTTTAGCAGTTTTCGGTACTTAAATTTTAATATTGTAATGGTAAAAATTTTATTAATTTTAATATGAAATTTGTTTGAGTGATGAATAAGAAATTAATTAAAAATTTGGTGCTGGGGGAGGGGGGGTTTTGAACCCCTAACATCCCCCCCCCCCACCGGCTACGCCCCTGGCTGTAACACGAGTAGGATACGCCAAGTTTTCTTTGTTTCAAAACAAGTACATGCAAATGCATACCTACTTTATCTCGAATACAAGTTTCTTGAAGTTGTCAGATTTTTTAAAAGTAAATAAAGCTTTACACTTATTTTTTGTGTCACTAGTATAACTGGCAGTGTGGAAATAAAATGCCCAATCTCTGCACAAATTTTAACTATAAATTTAAGTTCTTTAAAATGTCAAATCAAATCCTAAATTTGTAAAAGTGAAATTACAGTTGCATTTAGGAAAGTGTTATCTAGATGCAATACTATTGCACAGTCGCTACACAGTTAGTATTACGGCGCAAATATTCAAGCCAGGCAGTTTTATATGGACAGGAAAGCGGTAATAAGCAATCTGGTTATAACATAAATTTATACCAACTCTCTTAAAAAAAATAAGATAAATTTAAAAAAACGCCTGTTTTACGCGGTCAATTTTTTAAAAGTAATTGAAACTCTTATTTACCTTTTTAAGAGCTTTACATTTTTAACTCTGAAACCGTCTAATTTTACACGTGTTAATATATACAGCTACTTTTACGGTAGCGCTGACGACAGGTAAACTGTTAGCATTAAAAGGAAATGCGATCTTAATCCACAACCGAGTAATTGAAATTCAAAATGGAATAAGTGCAAATAGCCAAATGTTAACGAAAATGTACGAAGTGATAGTGCCTAGTTTCATTCAAGAGAGTGTTTCCTTGGAATTAGATTTGTCGCAGTCCTTTTTGAATTTCAACTCTTTAATGTAGAACATTGAATCAGTAGCCTTCAATTCCAAATCATTTGTGAGATCTAATGAACTGTTTGTAGTATTAGCATTTTCACCACATTCAAGCGTAAACTTAGTCTAATATTTCATCTTCGTTCCACGCCTCACTAAAGTTTGACACATCCTCGTTATAATTTGTAAACTTGGTTGTACAGGTCTTGCAACATTTACCTATTAAAGTTATATTTTCGACCAAAATATATTTTGATTGTTGTACCTAAATGGGCTTTGGTAAGGACCCAATATACACTTGATCCTCTCATAATAACTCTCATTTTCTGACGGTAAACTCCTTGATGCAGTGACTATATCGGTAAACGCTGAACCGCTGCAAGCGAAGATCCGGAATGCACATACGCTTCTGTACCCATTGATTAATATATATTCAATATTTTTCTAACCTAACTTAAAGCTAAAGTGCAATATGTGTAGGAGAGGTCTGGGTTAAGAAGAGACCTAAGTGCGTCTCAGGTCTAAACCTATAAGCCTACGTTATTTAAATGATTCATGCAATGGCGAATTTTTATTTAACACAATTTCTTGGACATACGCCATTGCATTTTTGCACTATTTGTCATGAGGAAAATTTCATAAATGCAAAATAAGAAATAAAAAATTGAAACATAAACCCACAGAAAACAAGCCTAAAACAGATAATGTCAAACCGATAGACCCAACAATGAACCTAAACAAATATTGTGGACAACGCGACGACGACAGCACAGACGAACGCATTCAAACTTAAATATCAGATCTTGCCATAATTCTATAGAAGGAACTGGGTCATGAAAAAATAACCCAGACGAATACGGTAGGATAGCAACGAGACAGTTTCAACAATAAGAGTTAATGCAGACAGACAACAAAAACCTGGACAACGCAACAAACATACGAACACAACGATGCAGATAAACAGATATTATGGACAACACAATGATGGCAACATCTAAAAACACCGCCAAACACAGTAGGTTTGCAACTGTGTTGTCATAGGAAACCGCTGACGCCATTGTGTTGTCCGCAGTACCCGTTTAGGTTCATCGCTGGGTATGTTTGACATCAGCTGTTTCAGGCTTGTTTTCTGCGGGTTTATTTTTATCGTTTTTTTTTTAAATTTCCTTTTTAAGAATTTTCCCTAGACAAACACTGGAAAAATGCAATGGCGTACGTCCGAGAAATGCTATTAAACCTATAAGCCTAATCACGCTGGGTTCCCCGCGCGGGAAAGGTCGCACGCATGTTGTGTTCGTGCGGGAATTGACCAGCCACGACAGCAGTTGTCGCTCTTGCCGACTCCCCTATCTGCAGGCTCGATCTAGGTGGGTGCGCGCACGTGAAACCCACGGCTCGGGTCGTGCGGAGTGCACTGTCGCGTGCACCAAAGCCAGCAGGACACGAGGATGGTTCGGTAGGAGATTTGGACGGGCTGAATGATCTACAATGAAATTGGCGGGAGCATTGGACCACGGGGTTCACGTCAATGTTAAATCTGCCCTGAAATCCAGGGCCGGCGCGTCCATACAGGCGAACCAGGCAACCGCCCAGGGCGCCAAGTAGCTGGGGGCGGCGCAGCACGACACAACAGCTGATATCATATGTTTAACGATTATTGAAACTAGATGAAAAATTGATTTTTCTAACAGTTTGGAATGTTTATATTGATATAAGTAATTATTTAAAGTCCACGGTGACCTGTTTATGATTTGTAATAAGTAAAAAAGTAAAAAAAAAAAAACAATCCTGCTTACATTTGATTGTTGACGAAATCTTAGGCTTACGTGATGTATTTTGAGGCAAGGAATTTTTTTTGTGGTGTCCAGCCGGGTGATGGTGGGGGGGGGGGGGGGGGGTAATTAAGGTTTTTCGCCTAGGGCGCCAATTTACCTTGCACCGGCCCTTCTGAAAGCGTACCCCCACTCATGTTGAAACCAATGCCTAGACGTGCATGTGTTTAAATAATATATCAGAAAGTATTAATATTCCATTGAAAAAACAAAACAAATACAGGGTTCTAGTAGCTTTGCTTTTCACCAACAGTATTCGCATCTTGTCATGGCACAAACGATAAGCGTGAGACAGCCTATAGTAAACACCACACTTTCTGTCAGTGTCTGTATCCTTCATAGCTCTGGTCCCGACCCTATATTTCGGTTTCATTACAAATGCGAACAGATGGAGAAAATTTTAACTCTCTCCTCTAAATGCTGCAAATCATTTCAGCCAAGCATTACGCATTTCTTTACTGCTGTTAAAGATAACCATTACTAAATTTTCGAAATAGCGACATTGTTTACAACCCCACTTGGCCAAAAACACTATAACCGCTTGCGTCTCGGATTTTCGACGACTGTGCTTCATTGACTATTCTACAAAGCTTCGACCACCGGAAGAGAGAGACTCTGATTGGCGGGGAACATGAAAAACAACGCAGGCGGGAAGAGCGTTGGAGAATTCTGTGCCTTATTCGCAGGTGAGGAATATTAATATTGTTTTTGAGCAGGATTAGGAGACAGTATTATATTTTAGTTAACAAGTGATTGAAGTTACTGCATTTAGTAGACCAATTACGAATAAATAACACAAACTATTTATTTAGTGTTAAAAATAATAGTTTTCAGCGGCTTTTATATTTATTTAGGTCCTACGTGACTATTCAGCCTCGTCGATGTACAGTGTTTCCCTAGTTTGCCGAGAATAATTTACGATCCTGTCTGAGCAACAACTCATTATGAAAATCGTTACTGCGAAATGGGACTGATAAATATCCCCCCCCCCCCCCCCAGAATCCGACATATTTACGGCCATGGACTAACAGTAATGAAACCTGACATTAGGATGTGTAAATACAATTAAAACAAGGGATCGTAACGTGTCTTTAGTTCTTCTAAATGTATTAGTAACTAATAGATTATTTTCTTCGAATTCTTAAAACTAAACACACACACAGACACCTACACACACGCGCGCACACACACGCGCGCACACACACACGCGCGCACACACGCACACGCACACGCACACGCACACAGCTGTTTGCTATTCGAAAGCCATAATTAGAGCTCAGGCAAAACAATCTTATCTCGCAAAGTTTAAAGCTATCCTATTATAATTTCTACATCCTCTCCCCTCGACGTGTTTCCCTTCTACATGCCCCCCCCCCCCCCCCCCCGATAACTGTCCGTAGTCGGAATGCTGCGTGTGCAGCAAGCCGTAGGCGCACTCAACGTGTGCTTCTTGTGTGTAAGAGAGAGTAGGTGTGTGTGTTCGGCGGAAGGAGGAGAGAGAGAGAGCGAGTGTGTGTTGTTATCGGGCGCGGCCTAGGAAGGTGTGGAAGGAAAAGGAAGGAAGGGGTCGAGGACGGGCGAAGAAAAGGACGGCGGGGAGGCTGCACTGACGCCCGCGCGTCACAACGCAGGGACGGGAATAGCGAGGGTTGTTCAGTGTAACGCAGCGAACGGAAATAGATGAGCCGCCATTCGCGCGCTCCCTGCCGGTCTCGCCTCGTGCTCCTGTGTCCATTAGTCCGCGCTGCCTGGCGCGTCTCAAGGCGATCAGGGAGGAAGGAGAAGGAACGATATAGTAAAAAACGATATAATACTCGCGGCGTGAAGTAAATTACGATAAACAGTAAGACTTGAACAAATGGGTGAATTTTTTTTCCTAACCTAAATGTAAAACTAAGTGAATTTGGGAGGGGTCCGGGTTAGAGAGTAGCCTAAATGCGTCTCAGGCCGAAGCCTATATGCTCTACTCATGCTGGGTTTAAGCCATACTGGAGAGGTAGTATGCATCATGTGCTAGGAGGGGATTGGCCAGCCATGGCTGCGATTGGTGCCAAGACTAACTCCCCTCACTTAACTCTAGACTAAAAACTAGATGATAAGTTGGACCCAGGTAAAACCTTCATAGACAGGGGATTGGGCGCTTGGACTTACGTCCGCATTGGGTTAATCGAAACGTAGAATGAGTACGCGGAGCGTAGCTCTGAAGTTAGGCACAGCGGTGAGGTGTGCGGTGATTGGTCGAGCCTCGCTCTCAAAGCCAGCCGTCAAGACGTCTATTCATATCCAGGCCATACAGATGTCGCCCTGACAATCTCCTCCTCTGAGGGTCTACGGGCTCGCCTAGTCAGAGGCGTGTGTGTTAGTGAGGTGGGATGATAAGTGTGATGCTCGCTGGTGTTTCTAGCGCGTTATCGCCTCTAAGCGCAAGACGCTGAACTGGCGTGCAGTCTTCTCGTCGTGTATACTTCAGCTGTGAAATTTGAGCGGTAACCACACCCTTAGATAATAATATAAGAATATAATATAATAAATAATATAATATATAATAAAAGAATAATTGAAGAGAAAGGTGTTATACAGGTCCTTGAGTGCTTTCAAGAATCGGCATATGGGTGTTTCATGTTCAGAAATATTCCAGAAAACACGCGTTTTAGCCCTTTTCACTCTCCTAAAAAAATGTATTTTAAAAAGTACATGCGGAAACAGAAGTACTCATCCGTCCTCGTGTTCTTTAATGTTTTTTGTAACAGACCCCACTCGTATATCTTGATCAGATTACAAATAGAGGTTTCTTCTGAAGCTCTCCAGATCGTATGTATGACTAGCTATAGGCGGGCACCTTAATGTAATTATTACTCTTGAGTCGTAAACTTACGACTCGCTTTGATCCAGCGAGTAATGTTTAGGACTGGTATACTTTCCTTGCTGCTGGCTTGCCAATGTTTTGTTTTATTAGTTGTAGTCTCGAATAATAGACGGATAAACAAATGTTTGTTTGATCCAGCGAGTAATGTTTAGGACTGTTATACTTTTCTCGCTGCTGGCTTGCCAATGTTTTGTTTTATTAGTTGTTGTAGTCTCGAATAATAGACGGATAAACAAATGTTTGAGAGAAAGATATTTTTTTTTATTGAATTTTAAATAAAACTAATAAAAAAACTAACTAGAAAACGGTGATTCTGCAATGAAAATGTAACATCCCACGTAAAGATGTTGTGAGCAATCAAGCAAATTACAGTATCTTTGTGTAATCGATACTCACTGGGCTAGTGACTATCGTGGTTACAGTAAGCTCAAAACTTAACTAGTTTTGACGAGTAACTAGAATCTCGCCCGATGTAATTGTGGCTTCAGTCGTGGTTTTTAATTCGGCTTTACACCTCAGCAACGAGGTCATTGTAGATGAATAACAGTTGAGTAGACCTACTCTTAATCTCAAAACGCAGGATAAGTTAAGATTATTTACCTGCATCAAAGCGAAACTTTTATGAATTTAATTAATTTTGGTTTTGTTTTTGTTAGCGTACTCATGCCCAAGGCAATGTTAAATATTTTTAATCAAGTAACAGTACCCTAACAATATACGTTATCTTATGGCATTCTCATACATCAGTGAAAATAAGGTTTGGCCATTAAATATTACGTTCATTTTGAGTAATTTTATTTCATTGAAGTACGGTATGAAAATCATCAGATAGGCCTACGCTTAGACACTAGACGGTAGTATGGCGTTTGAAAATTATAGCTTTTGTTCATCTTACTGTTAAGTGTACCTACAAACTTAACAGTTTAAATTAGACTTTAAATTTGCAATTTTTAGGAGCTAAAATAACTACCGCAAGTTAAGAGGATGTGGAAAGTTACTTGAAACTTAAGGACAACGATGACTTGAACATACGCAACATAAAAATACATTGACACAAGACAACTTGGGGAAATAATTATACACAAATGAAAGTATCTAAAGATAATTAGACCATGAATGCCAGGAGGTAAAAATTTACATTGCTTAACTAAGAGTTGAAACCTATCTACACGAACCTGCAGTTTGCAGGTGAATGAACCCTTGGAGAAATAAAAGCAAATTTATTGGGGAAGGCTGGCATTTAATGTACGGCTGCGTATGGTATATCTCAATACCACAAAGAAAAACTGTGAGTGTTACTGTTTCTTCAAACAATTCTGCCATTTGGAACACGCCAAATATATGAATGAAGTATGAAATTCCTAACAGGTAGCGCTATCTATGAGGGAAATGCAGGGACTGTCTCCACAAAGCTCTCTACGCTGCTGGTTGAACAAGGATGAACGCGAGCGCGCTGGTAGCAAATATAAAATTCAAAGCACTTCCAGCTGACTGTATAGGGTACCTATGTATATTTTCTGAAACAAGCGCATGCGCATACCCCTTATTATTCTTTTATTTATCTATATCTCTGTTCTTTTTTTTTTTTGCGGGAGACATATCGCACAAATAGAACGAAAACGAGCTCAGCAACATATACACCATAGTGCTCTCTTTAACTCTCTTTGGCATAGTACCTATTCTGTATCCTTTTCGCGTCAGAAACGTGTCACAGCAATGTTTTACAAAACGTAGCATTAAAATTTGGCCTTGATATTTTACTCTCATCACGTCCAAAGAATTTTCACATAAAAAAACAGCTTCTTGTAGCAGTGCATATGTAAGATTGCTTTAAATGGCTTGACAAACCACAGGACTAAGCTTTAAACCTATTTTGTAGTATCATCCGTACCCTATAAAAAAAACTATTACTGTAACTGAAGCCTTCACGTGAGATAAACATTGATTTACTTCAAGTGTTTCATGCTGGAGCAGCTGTGCAAAATATATCAAACAGTAACAGCTTAAAAAACAAGGTTTCTTGCAATAGTATTGTATCACTTGAATGACATCTGTTTTAAGTTAATTTATAGTATTTTAATGTAGGTTTTACAATATCATATTTTAATTTTGGATATGTAAATCGTAACTATAAAAATTGAGATACAGAGTAGGACAAAATATGTGTGTCAGCTTTCAAGGACTATTAAAAAAAACGGAGGAATTACAAATATATATATATAATATTATTGGAATTAGTATATGTACATCCCCATTTTTTTTTAAATCAAGTTTTTCTAAAATAATCTCTCTGTAACCTTATGTAGCTAAGTTGCTGTAGTTCTCTTATTAAATGCTGATTTTTTTTTTTTTTAATCCTGGAAGGGAGGGTCCGGACCACACTGACATTCCCCTGGCATAAGAGGACACGCGCTCGCAAGACAGGGATACTGACTGACAAGGAACCGGAGCTCCCAGTGTTTGTCCTTGACACGTGCAGCCGAACAGCTATAAGGGTTGTTCAGTGACGAGCTGGCAACGCCGCGGGAGTCCTGCCATAGAACTGGGAGGGAGATAATAGAAGTGAGACTCTTACAGTGGAAACTGAAACCACGTTTCGCGCGACATGTGACGCTACCTGTTGGGTGGCCCCATAATTGCTAGCAAAAAATACTCTTGGATGGAGATTCAAATCCAAAGTTTCGAGATTTTAACTTTGCGAAAACACATTAATAATGTTTTATAATATAAAAATCATGTTCTATATAAATGAGTAGGAGATGTAAAATTTTCTAGTGTGCCACACCACATATGTCGCTGCTAAAATAAAGTAGATTCATTTTTATTGGGTTGATGGCTGATAATAGCTGGATGCATTACTTCTCACAATCAATGTAGCTATGTTAGCAATATATTATGAAAGTTATTATCTAGCGGATGAGTCCAAAACTTCTTGAAAAACTAGGACTCTGTAATTAGTTTCTCTCCCGTGTAGCGGACTAGCGGAGCGCTGCCGCTGGTCTTTACGGGAACTACGATTGCCGCTGAGCATCCGTGCCTACCCGGCCACGCGCGCACACATACACACACACACATACACACACACACACACACACACACTTTTATGGTATTATTTTTATCTATGGTTTTGTGTTTGCTTAGGCAAGACACAGGTATTGCAACAATGACGACACAATGTTATTTTACTCCCATCTTTAAATTAAATAACTATGAAACAGATCACCGATAGTTAAATGGTCGAAATAAAACTAAATTCTAAAAAATATATATATTTAGTTTATAAGTGAAACAAAATTTTAATGTTTCATGGACACAAAAGTTTACTTAACGCACATGTTAATAATTCAGTAGTTGCCGGCCCATTGACGTCACTGATTTCTACCGTGGGACACAAGCAGGGGCGTAGCCAGGGGGGGGGGGGGTTAGGGTTTGAACCCCCTCCCCCCTTAGCACCAAATCTTTAATTAATTTCTTATTCATCACTCAAACAAATTTCATATTAAAATTAATAAAATTTAGACCATTACAATATTTAAATTTAAGTACCGAAAACTGCTAAAATAGCACTATTTTACACCTTGAAATCCAAAATTTTCCCGGGGGAGGACCCCCCGACCCCCCCCCCCCCCTTTAATACGGGGGGGGGGGGGGGCATGCTTCTTAACACCCCCCATACACAAATCCTTGCTACGCCACTGGACACCAGTCCTGCGGGCCATGAGGAAACGCACACCGCATGTCGGTTCGTAGTGACGGTAGGCGTGGGTGTTGCGGTGGAGCGTGGAGAACACCCGCAAGTCTCCGCGAGTGCTGGTAATCAGCCCGCAGGCCTGGCCGCATTGTCTGATGGGGTCTGGTCTCGAGTGCCTCGTGAAAATAGCCGGCCCCGATATAGCTTAGCGCATCCGCCGCCCGCGCTGCCCTTCTTGAGGAACACGCCGCCGTTACGTGCCCGGACGTCTGAGCCGGCTCTTTGTCTTCCCGCCCTCCGCCCGTCATCCTCCTCTGACGACGTCCAGTTTACCTCGCAGTCGCGGCGCGCTCCTCATGCTCGGGCTGACACTGCGGGACACTGCGAGGCACTGCGAGGCACTGCGAGGCACTGCGAGGCACTGCCAGACACTGCGAGACACTGCCGGACACTGCGGGACACTGCCGGACACTGCCGGACACTGCGGGACACTGCGGGACACTGCGGGACACTGCGAGGCACTGCGAGGCACTGCGAGGCACTGCGAGGCACTGAGAGGCACTGCGAGGCACTGAGAGGCACTGCCGGACACTGCGGGACACTGCGGGACACTGCGAGGCACTGCGAGACACGGCGAGGCACTGCGAGACACGGCGAGGCACGGCGAGGCACTGCGAGACACTGCGAGACACTGCCAGACACTGCGAGACACTGCGAGGCACTGCCGGACACTGCCGGACACTGCCGGACACTGCCGGACACTGCCGGACACTGCCGGACACTGCCGGACACTGCCGGACACTGCCGGACACTGCCGGACACTTCCGGACACTGCCAGACACTGCCAGACACTGCCAGACACTGCCAGACACTGCCAGACACTGCCAGACACTGCCAGACACTGCCAGACACTGCCAGACACTGCCAGACACTGCCAGACACTGCCAGACACTGCCAGACACTGCCAGACACTGCCAGACACTGCCAGACACTGCCAGACACTGCCAGACACTGCCAGACACTGCCAGACACTGCCAGACACTGCCAGACACTGCCAGACACTGCCAGACACTGCCAGACACTGCCAGACACTGCCAGACACTGCCAGACACTGCCAGACACTGCCAGACACTGCCAGACACTGCCAGACACTGCCAGACACTGCCAGACACTGCCAGACACTGCCAGACACTGCCAGACACTGCCAGACACTGCCAGACACTGCCAGACACTGCCAGACACTGCCAGACACTGCCAGACACTGCCAGACCCTGCGAGATAGCAGCTTTCATAATATATTACTAACATAGCTACGCTGATTGTTAGAAATAATGCATCAACTATTATCAGGCAAACAAACCAGTGGAAATAAATTCACTTTCATTTTGGCTGATACAATTTTAGTTGCATGGCATACCAGAAATTATGTATCTCCTATTCATTTATATAGAACATGCTCTTTTTGTATTACAAAAAAAAAATATTTTTTTCTCATAGTTTAAACAATTTGTATTTTAACCTCTAGCCCAAGGTTTTTTTTTTTTTGCTAGTAATTATGGGCCCACCCTTCAGACATTGTTACATGTCGCACAAGACATTGTTTCAGTTTCCAGTGTAAGAGTCGCACATCTATATTTCCCTCGTTATTCTGTGTCTCCTAGCTGCACATTTAGTAAATATGATGGTGTACTAGTATCGATGCAGTTGTATAATTTAGTGTTTAGTGTTATCTTTCATGTGACTTATTGAAAAATTCGAGCTGTCGTTCAAGTGAGTTATTGAAGTGTGTAGTATCACTTCTAACGCGCGTGGTGACCATGTCTTTTTTTTTTTAATTTTTGTTTATTGCATACATAAGATCGGTTTTTAGTAGCACAAGTTTGCACAAATATATTGGACACGTCATGTACGTAAATACAATAATACAGTGACAACATATTAAAAAAACACGCACAATCGGATATCTCTTCTAATCTTCCATTATCTTAGAGCAGCACTGGTTGTGCGGCAGTGTAACACAGCACTAGAATTATCTATGTCGGGGGAGGAGTACGCACTCGCGGATCCAGAAAGGGGGGGGGGGGTTGCATATCGGCATGGTCCCCCCCCCCCCCACCTATACCCTGAATAATTTTAAATTTTCTCCTGATTCCTTATCATAGTGCACAAAACTTATTAAAGTATTATTTTACTGCAGAGCTATAGATAACAGGATATATTTGAACCACAGATAAAATGTAGTGAATATTTCAATTCTAAATGTACTAAAACTGTGTTTGAAAATTTTATTTGGCCCTCCCCTGCCCAACATTCTGGATCCGCCCTAGGGAGTATGCCCACAGAAAGGAACCAGGCTAGCAAATGGAATTTTTTCGGAAAACAGCAATGTACCAAAAACACAATCGCTGGACTGGGATTCTAAAGCGAGTCTTCCGTAATCCCGTCAAGGATTCGCCATCTTCCCCTCTCCAATTTCCACGCTTTAGAAAAACAAGGGTCGAGCGTGTAGGCCCAATTCTAGAGTCGGTATAAATTTAGTGCTGACTAAACTGCTTAGTTATTTGACCCTTTTTTGACAATTTTTGGTGCCTGCGAATACGGACTCGTTGGCTTCACCAATCAGCATCAACATGAGGCGGGAGAATACATTATTGCTAAAGACTGAAGCGCATTCACGTCGATGCATGACGATCTAACTCGAACCATTCATGTTAAGTTACATAAAAAAATCTGTTGCACTACACGAGTTACTCTGACATATTTTGCGTGCCTTGCACAAAGGTAGCACAAGAAGTAGCCACATTGTTTGTGCACATGAAAACATCAAATTAACTAAGCCTACATTTTACAATTTGCAGGTAGTGAGAGATTTCATACGAATTATATTTTCATATACTCCCTTTTTTTTACCGGTAAAATACCTAAATGAAGCGCTAAAATCTTGGGAAAAAATTTCTTTCTCATTCTTGGGATTTAATTTTCTTATGGCTTGTATACCTTCATAAATGAACGTTTCTTGCCAAAACTCCTGATCACTGAAATATATCTTCGCGAAAAACGCAGTAGCCTAAATTCACTCCACCTCTATATTCTCATTTTGGTTGGTTCACTTCTCAAGGCGGGATTAATTAAATATCATGTAATCATTTCGTTTCATAAATGAACTTTTAATTTTGTATTAATTCTTAAAATATATGTCATGATTCAAAAATAAATAATAATTACCATTGAAACAAAAAAAAAGTTAAATATAAACATTTCAATCATCCGTTTAAAACAGTTCCTGTTATTTTTTATTTATTTATTCAATTTTTGTTCTGTAGATCCCATATGGAGGTAAGGACTCCGGGATATAGAACAAGTCAATTAATACAAATATATACATATATACAAACAAACTGTACAACCACAAAAATTAGATATTACACAGTACTTATACATTTCAAAAGTAATAAAAACAAAACATGGGTACATAAAAAAGAACATGGGTACACAAGATATTGTATAAACTTAAGTCTAAACCTCAGAGTGTAGAGTTAGTTTACAAAACTCAATATTTGTCTCGTTTTGTGCTGTATTTAAATAAGATTTACCAGAGTTTAGTTTTCTTATCTGTTATTAAGTCAAAGAATTCTATCAGAGAGTAGGAAGGATGTTCTAACAGAACTTTTTTGATTGTTCTTTTGAATATAGGTAAATTGGTTATATTTATGACATTTTGTGGCAATAAGTTGTAAATTTTTATGCCTATGTAATTTGTGCCCTTTTCATACTGACTGGTATTATGACATTTTATCCTCAATTTATTGGAGTTTCTTGTGTTGTATAAATGAATATCTAAATTTTTTTGTAAATAGCGTTTCTCCTTATGTATGAATAATAGTATTCTTAGTATATACTCGTTTATGACTGTTAAGATTTTAAGTTTTCTGAATTTTTGTTTACAGTGAGCTGACATTTTGTCATGTGTCATTATACGAATAGCTCTTTTTTGTAATTTTAGAATTGTTTCAATTCCCACAGAGTTTCCCCAGATTTCTATATTATATGTCATTATAGAGTGGAAGTGAGCGTAGTAGACAGTTTTTAATGTTTCAATACTAACTATGTCTGCCAGTCTTCTTAGTACATAGCAGGATACACTTAGCCTACTAGCGACAGAGTTAATATGGTCTTTATACTTTAGCTGTTCATCTAAGTTCACACCAAGGAATTTAACATTTGATGTTCTAGTTATGATATTACTGTTAAACTTTAATTCAAACTTTTCTTCTACTGGATTATGTCTGTTTCTAAAATTTATACAATTTGTTTTAGAGGTATTTAGTATAAGTTTATTTGCTTCCAACCAGTGATTTAGATGGCCAAGGATTAAATTTGCTTTAGACACGATGTTGTCTACATTTTTACCTTTCACTAGTATTGAGGTGTCATCAGCAAATAGCACTGTGCTGGCTTGTGGGATATTTAAAGGGAGGTCATTAATATACACTAAGAACAATAGAGGTCCTAGGTTACTACCTTGAGGGACTCCATGTTTAATGACTTTCCAGTCTGAGAACACTATTTTATTGTTTGATTTTATTTCCACTCTCTGTTTGCGGTTGTACAAATATGAATACATTAGCTCAAGTGCTTTGCCTCGGATACCGTAATGATTAAGTTTTTCAAGCAATATTTCATGATTAACAAGATCAAAAGCTTTAGACAAATCACAAAAAATGCCTAGTGCTGTGTTGCCACTATCCAAGATTTCGAGAGCTTTACTAGTAAAATTATGTATAGCATTTATTGTCGATTTGTGTTTTTGGAAGCCGTATTGATTACTGTTCAGAATTTTACAGTCCGTGAAGAAGGATGATAGTCTATTATAGAGCACTTTTTCGAAAATTTTGGCAACGATTGGTAATAAGCTAATGGGCCTATAGTTTGCTGCCTCTAGTGTATTTCCCTTTTTATAGATAGGTAGTATTTTTCCTTTTTAAAAACAATCTGGTACAATACCTTCCATAAAAACCTCATTAATTAATAGTGATAACGGCTTAGCAATGTGATGTCCAGCAAGTTTTATTATTTTGTTAGATATGCCATAGACATCTGTCGAATTTGAACTTTTTAATTTATTTATTACTTTTAATATTTCCTTTAATGATGTTGGGTATAGGTAAATTAATTTATTGTTAAATGGGCAGTTAATTTTCAGGTTTTCAATAGCATTTGTTATTTGACTGTTTTTTGTAGAGTTTAATGTAGAGTTTAATGAATCAGCAACATCAGTAAAGAACCTGTTGAATTCTAAAGCAATCTGGTCACTGTCATGATTTATTTTACCATTTATTTCCAGATTATTTACTTCTTTTTCGATTTTAGTGCCCCTGCTTAGTTCAGAATTAATTATTTTCCATGTTGTTTTTATTTTATTATCACTTTGAGTGATCCTGTTTTGTATATTCTTTCTCTTTGCCAGTCTTAAAACTTTTTTGTAAATTTGTTTATAGTTCTTATAATATTGCTGAAATTTGGTGTCGTGACAGTCTGTTTTACTAAGATAATATAAATTTTTTAGTCTTACATTTGATGTAATTATTCCCTTGGTTAACCATGGTTTGGGTTTTTGGTCAGTCCTAACTTGTCTTATTGGAAATGATGCATTAGTAATGTTTATCAATTTATCAATCAGTAATTTAAATTTTTGTTCAATGGTTGTCATTTCATCAATATTTAGCCAAGTTTCTTTACCTAAAATATCTAAGAATGTTTTTATACTATGTTTATTAATGCATCTGTATTTTAAATAGTTAAATTTTCTATCAGGTAAATGTGCTGATTGCACTCTAATTACCTGAGCCATATGATCTGAAAGTCCATAATCAATGACATTACTTGCATAGTCTTTATAGTCAAGGTTGGTAATAATATAGTCAATTGCAGAACTGGTTTGTTTAGTAATTCTAGTATGTTCATTGATTATGTTAAGTAGGTTATAAGAATTAAGTATATTCATTAATTTTCTTTTGGTATTAGTTTCTTTTAAAAAATCAATGTTTAGGTCACCACAAATAATTATATAGTTTTTTCCAGTGTTCCAAGCTTTTTTTTATTATTTTATCAAATTGTTTAAGAAATATATCAATGTCTCCATCAGGTGGCCTGTATATACACAATATAATACATCTGGCATATGCCAGATTGGTTTCGACAGCAGAACATTCAATTAATTTTTCCTTACTTAACAAGACCAGATCCTGCCTACTCTCTGTGAATTCTAACAGATCTCTATGAATGTAGATAAAACTACCTCCATGAGTTAGTTTAGATCTACTATAATTTGATAACAAAATATAATTTGATATAGGGTATAATCTAATTTCATCATTATGCAACCAATGTTCAGTAAGACATATAATATTTGGAATAGTGGTTTCAATTGTTGACAGAGTAGTGTTTACCAATACTTCGAGTTCAATGAGTTTGTTACGTAGTGACTGAATATTCTGATGCAATACAGTAAGTGTAGGCCTTTTTGATGCCTGGAATTTGTTTTGTTTATTGAGAGCATTATCTTTAGTTTGAGTTCTTAACTCACAAGGCTTTACATAAGTACTAATGTTATTTGGAAATACATAATTAGTTATATTTATATTAGCATTACAACTGATTGTGTTTAAGAACCGAACCTCATTGGAAGTATTATTGTTAATTAGGTCGGTTCCCTTTTCTAGTTTCCCTGTGTAATAAAGCCCAAAGATATAGCCTTGGAGATTTTATCCCCATGTGACAATGTGTTAATTGCACTATAGATTAGACTAGTCAGCTTCTTTTTGCCTTCACGATTTAAGTGCATTCCATGTGTTGTAAACAATTTCCTGTCCAAATTATCAGTTTCTACAACTTTAACATTTCTAAACATACTACAAACTTTGTAAATCCTATCAGCAAATAAACATTAAAAAGGTATATTTAAATAAGAGAATATCCAAAATCCATGCCAAAAAGAATGACAATGCTTGACGGAGCCATTTCAAGTATTTCGTCAGCAAAACACCTCCAAATATCAACAAACGCAAAAATACAATATTGTCGCCTGTTTGTATTGGCTGCAAGCAAGAATTAGCACCGTATTTGTGAACTATGAAGACTTAATTTTTTTCCCCCAATACGTGGTTCACATTTACTGCATAATTATTCGCACACAATTATTTAAACTTAGCCCAGTTTTTCAGCTGCGCATCCCATTTCACTTTCGAGGTTGCAATTCCTGCAGTTCAACTGTAAAATACATATTATATAAAAAATATTTTCGTGACCACAACTTCCTGTTTAACTATACGTGTAGAACTTACATCACGCGTCAAAGTTATATTTTTTACTGGTAATGTTTGTTTGCAAGTATGAAAATAAACACAAAAAAAATCTTTGAAAGAATTTCAGAAGGGCGTTTAAAGTAGCACTCTAACTTCCCTGTGTGCTGGAGTTGATTCGTTTCCAATTCGCATTGGAATATCCTCTAAAATCCTTTTAAAGTAGGTAAGCCATATCTCAAAAATGTTTACATTTAATTTTTCTTGGTTCGTGTTTGCGCTGGGCAAGAAGAGCTCTGATGTAGAACATTGCTGCTCTGAAGTCGATGAAAGCAGACAGCAAATATTTAACTTTGTGATTTCCAGGTTTCTTGTGTGCAGAAGGTTGGTTGCTGATTGCAGAAGCACTCTCGTTATAAACAAAACAACCGTGCAAATTCTTTCCCCTTTTTGACTCTTCGTGCAGCATCTACGCGGTAGTTATGCCGTTAACGTGGCGCTAGCAACTGAAATAGGCCTACGTGTGATGTGTGGAAATGCCGAAGGCACGAAGCTTCATATGATTCCCTTGAGCTCCAAATCACGTGCCTTTTTGAATGGTATGTTTGTGTTTTATTGAGTTCGGCAGTGTAGAGTAATATGACGGAATTAATAATTTAAAGGTAGTCGTTTGGGTGTGATTACAAGTTTTACCCTTGGCAATGAATGCACTCTCGCCGTACAGTGCGGTATTTGGACCCTTTACGGAGGAAAAAATAGTTTTGATAAAAATCAAAAATCTGTCAAGCTTAATGGTGCGGGAACAGTAATCTAGCTCGAAACCTGATCGAGTGTTGTAATGCACATACGTAAGTATATTTTCTCGGCGCTCTTCGCACAATATATTTTTCGTATAGTTAATATTATATATTCGGAAGTGAGTTTGTAAAAAGTTAAGGTTTGTGATGGTGCGGGCGAGTGTTAATACATTTCAATTACTTCCAGCAGGTATGTCATGATTTATAATAATTACGATGTAATTTTCTTACGCTGATCTAAACCAATTCTACAATTTTTTTTATGTACTTCCACGTATTTCCCGTTGTTTATTCTCGCAGTAAGTGCAAGGTTGAGGGGGTACCAGGCACAAGACCGAAAGTCGTAAGACCGAAATTTCGATCTTATGCCGTTCGGTCTTGTGTCGTTCGGTCTTGTGACTTTCGGTCTTGTGACTTTCGGTCTTGTGCCTGACGCCAGAGTTAAGACATATTCCTAGCGAGAGAAATATTTCATTTTTCGGTCTTGTGCCATTTGGTCTTGTGCCTTTCGGTCTTGTGCTTTTCGGTCTTGTGACTTTCGGTCTTGTGCCTTTCGATCTTGTGCCTTTCGGTCTTGTGACTTTCGGTCTTGTGACTTTCGATCTTGTGCCTTTCGGTCTTGTGCTTTTCGGTCTTGTGACTTTCGGTCTTGTGCCTTTCGATCTTGTGCCTTTCGGTCTTGTGACTTTCGGTCTTGTGACTTTCGGTCTTGTGCCTTTCGATCTTGTGCCTTTCGGTCTTGTGACTTTCGGTCTTGTGACTTTCGGTCTTGTGACTTTCGGTCTTGTGCCTGACGCCAGAGTTAAGACATATTCCTAGCGAGAGAAATATTTCATTTTTCGGTCTTGTGCCTTTCGGTCTTGTGCCTTTCGGTCTTGTGCCTTTCGGTCTTGTGCCTTTCGGTCTTGTGCCTTTCGGTCTTGTGACTTTCGGTCTTGTGACTTTCGGTCTTGTGCCTGACGCCAGAGTTAAGACATATTCCTAGCGAGAGAAATATTTCATTTTTCGGTCTTGTGCCTTTCGGTCTTGTGCCTTTCGGTCTTGTGCCTTTCGGTCTTGTGCCTTTCGATCTTGTGCCTTTCGGTCTTGTGACTTTCGGTCTTGTGACTTTCGGTCTTGTGCCTGACGCCAGAGTTAAGACATATTCCTAGCGAGAGAAATATTTCATTTTTCGGTCTTGTGCCTTTCGGTCTTGTGCCTTTCGATCTTGTGCCTTTCGGTCTTGTGACTTTCGGTCTTGTGACTTTCGGTCTTGTGCCTGACGCCAGAGTTAAGACATATTCCTAGCGAGAGAAATATTTCATTTTTCGGTCTTGTGCCATTCGGTCTTGTGCCTTTCGGTCTAGTAATTTTCGGTCTACTGCCGCGTTCCCGGTTGAGGTACACCCGGTGCCCAGGGCGCCCTCGGAGCACCTCAGCTACGCGGCCCTCTCGGCCAGTGGAGTGGCGGCTGACGCACGCGGTATTCAACATTTTAGCGCCAATGTTCGCACCTGTAACTGCGCAGGGTTTGGTTTGCGGACATCTTGTTTATCCGAACATCCTATATGCGGGAAGAGCACAAAAGGTCAGTACACTTTAAAAAAAAATCATAAAGATATAAACGGTGCGGGGCGGATTTAACTGAAACTTTTTTCAGTCAATAGAGAATCTCTGAAAGGTTTTTTTTATAGACAGTGACTCAATATGCGCAGCTAGAGTTGCGCGGCAAACATCGAGGCGGTATTCAAACGTCTCACAATTTGTGCAACTTGTCGGCGGCGAAGGACGCAACTGTCTCTGTGAGTCGCTGTCTAAGATCTGGCAAAGATAGCGGCAGAGGTGGCACGAACACTTTGTCTTTGGCATAATCCCGCAGAAAGAAATCAGTTGGGGTTGAGTCTAATGGAGTTAGCCATCTGCCCCACACCGCATCGTCGACACCCGGGTGTATATTCCAAGTATATCGTTACATCTATCGAGTCATCTCAACGTCGAGTTCACTCGATAGAGTTTCTAACGACAGAAAATATCGAGAGCAAGTCAATTGTATAATAAGTAGGCGATCGTGAAGACGCGACAGTAACTCAGGTAATTTGGGGTTTTTCGATTTCCTCTCCTCTGAGTTTTCATAGTGGGCATGACGTCACAGCGGCAACGTAACGAATGAGAAACAACTTATATCTATCTTAAGTATTATAAATAAAACGCATTTTTATGAAACGCAAATGTGTTTTATTAAAATATGTAATGATTTTTAGAATCAAAATTGTATTGGTTAGTAGAACAAAGGTAAAGTGTAATTATAAACTACGTAGGTCACACACTCCCGTGAATAAAATTTTGAGTTTACAACTGTGGTGACACTGTGAAAATTTGTAAAGCAGAAGACAAATAGTGGGTTTCTACACGCATACGATAGCTAAAGTACTAACAGAAAACTAGCCAATGCAGTTGCCAACCAAAGAAACTGCTTATCTATGTAAACATAAACATTTTGCTGTCAAATAACAAAAACTCTACTTAAATAAGAAGAAGAAAAACCATGAAGAATTCAGCCCTTTATTCTAAAATTATTTACTTGGGAATGGATTTTTGATACATTATAAACTATACTTCACTTGCAAGAAAATACAGTTAAGTTGACTTAGTACGTATTAAAAGATATCCTGTACAATTTTTGACTAAACGAAATGAAATTTTCTTTTTTATGCGAGTTTGGAAATGTCATATGGTAAAATAAACAGGTTGTAAAGGAATTGGGGTTTGCGATGAAGTACGCAGGTTATTTATGATATAATCTTATAATTAGAAGTAGATAGTCGGTTCATGTTTTGTTTCTTTGTCTCGCAGTAATATTGGTGCATATTAATTTAACCTAAAGCGTTCAAAAGGCAACAGAGCCATTGTTAGTATATGTTCTTTGAGAGATTTTAAATAACAAGCGAGGCAAAGAAACAAGCAGAATGGATAAACTATAATTCTAAGTGAAAGAAAAAACCTCATATTTTCAATTGACAGGTGTGCAGTTCATATAAATTCTTTATTTATGCATAAATTAGTTTTTAACATTCATTTCTTAATAAAAGATTTGTCATTTAGGTATTTAATTTTTTATTTAAGTGTTTTATTTATTTTTAGTACAATTTTAAGGCTATAGACATATTCAGCATGAAATAATGAAACCAATGGACTGAGCATTGAATTAAAATTATTATAGCTATTAGATAAACAAAACATTTTTTTTTTTCATTTTTATATGAAGCGCAACTTGCTTAATGCCACAAAGAGTTAATTTTTTTCTTCAGCGACGGGGTTTGAACCACCTCAATACACTTGCTTAAATTACAGGGTCGTGTACTACTGTTATACAGTAATATAACTCATTTTTTATTATGTATTATTACATTGTGATTATTTCTAGCCATGACAATTTAAGTTTACAAAATGTATTTCAGGATAGTTCTACTATCACAAAGTTTTATTTGCCACAACAATACGTTTAGTTCGTCACCATGTATTAATGAGGATAATATATATACACACGCGAGTCTGTCATCTTGACGGCTTCGGTTCGTGAGTATAGCAGAAAAATATAACACGTTCTAGTACGGTTTTAGGTAAGATTTTGGACATTAAACATTTTAAACCCAGAGCCATACCCTCTTAGAAGGATGCTAAATTGTGCTCTACACGGGAGCAGAGGTGCGTAAGCTCTAGGGCATCGTATGGAGCTTTCGATAGCTTGTACCCTCTCTTTACGAAACTATAGTTTGTAAAGATTTTATACATTGAGAATGATGTCACAGAAAAACTTTAAAATAAATGTCGAGAGCGAACGATAATCGATAAGAAAGAACAAATTTTATTGAAACGATAAACTTAGTTATAAGCACCCTGCACGACCGAGACATCTCCCGGTGAGATGTGTGAAGGTGTTCCCTTCAATATAATAACAGTTACTGACTACCTTTTCGCTAATTGAAGTACGCTCCAACTCTTCTGCTATGTGGTAGGTGCCATTATAAACAATAGTTGCTTATAGCGGAGGCAACATGTAAAGATGAAATCCGAAACATTCGCAAAAAAAAAAAAAAACTTTCAAGTATTCTATATTGACTGAAAGAAGTTTCAGGTAAATCGTCCACACCGTTCAGATTTAATTATTTGTTGAAATTGTTCAGATTTCAGATCATTTATGCTCATCCCGCGCATGTTGATACGCTTGCAAACATATTGGCCTGCAGTTATTCAGCGAGTGTAGCGCACAGGCGCTGCAGCTGCCGGCGAGACAGGTAGCGTCGCGACGCTATAATCAGCGCGTCGTGACGGTCTGTTTGGCGGATCCCGGCGCGGTGCTAGTGAGCGCCGACGTCTCGTAGGGCGAGTCATTGATACAATTCAAAACATTCTTACTGACATACACCGTTGCTGGTTTTCACCGTATGTCATAGATAAACCATGATAATGGAATAAAGATGAATGGACAAGCAAAAAAAAAAAAAAAAACCAAGCCAAAATCAGTCGATGTCACAAAACATTCAGTGAAAGGAATTGGTGGAAAGAAAATATATCACGATAAAGACGAACACAGAAGGTGTGCTGACAACGAGACAGCTGTAACAAGAATAGAAAATAGAGACAAACAACAACCTTGGACAACACAGCAACAAGCAGACGAAACCAACGATCCTTTCTTGTTGTTTCTCTACGACATGGAGTAATAACAAACATGGCGTATGAAAATGTTTTAAATCAATATTTCCCGTTGCGTTAATCGATTCAAAGAACGTATTGCTGGTCTCAGCGGCAGGGCGCCCAGCGGCCGCGGCGCCATGTTGGAAAGCCGGGCTCAGGCATCTCCTTGGCCCAAATACACGTTTATTTGCTCTACCTGCTGTTTGCCGACCAATCGCCGCCTCCACAGCTCCGCGCAACAACGCTGAAACGACCACGTCGCACAGATACTCGTGCCTTGTGCGGGAGCTCTCGTGGTTCGACACCAGCACAGAGCGCAGTCTGTGTCCGCTCCACTCTGCAGCCTTCTTGAGCTTGTCTCTAGTACCTCACGGGCTTGGCTCTAGTGGCTCGCGGGCTTGTCTCTAGTGGCTCGCGGGCTTGGCTCTAGTAGCTCGCGGGCTTGGCTCTAGCGGCTCGCAGGCTTGGCTCTGTGGCTCGCGGGCTTGGCTCTAGTAGCTCACAGGCTTGGCTCTGTGGCTCGCGGGCTTGTCTCTAGTAGCTCGCGGGCTTGGCTCTAGTGGCTCGCGGGCTTGTCTCTAGTGGCTCGCGGGCTTGTCTCTAGTAGCTCGCGGGCTTGGCTCTAGTGGCTCGCGGGCTTGTCTCTAGTGGCTCGCGGGCTTGGCTCTAGTAGCTCGCGGGCTTGGCTCTAGCGGCTCGCAGGCTTGGCTCTGTGGCTCGCGGGCTTGGCTCTAGTAGCTCACAGGCTTGGCTCTGTGGCTCGCGGGCTTGTCTCTAGTAGCTCGCGGGCTTGGCTCTAGTAGCTCGCGGGCTTGTCTCTAGTGGCTCGCGGGCTTGGCTCTAGTGGTTCGCGGGCTTGTCTCTAGTAGCTCACAGGCTTGGCTCTGTGGCTCGCGGGCTTGTCTCTAGTAGCTCGCGGGCTTGGCTCTAGTGGCTCGCGGGCTTGGCTCTAGTGGCTCGCGGGCTTGGCTCTAGTGGCTCGCGGGCTTGTCTCTAGTAGCTCGCGGGCTTGGCTCTGTGGCTCGCGGGCTTGGCTCTAGTAGCTCACAGGCTTGGCTCTGTGGCTCGCGGGCTTGTCTCTAGTAGCTCGCGGGCTTGGCTCTAGTAGCTCGCGGGCTTGGCTCTAGTAGCTCGCGGGCTTGTCTCTAGTGGCTCGCGGGCTTGGCTCTAGTGGTTCGCGGGCTTGTCTCTAGTAGCTCACAGGCTTGGCTCTGTGGCTCGCGGGCTTGTCTCTAGTAGCTCGCGGGCTTGGCTCTAGTGGCTCGCGGGCTTGGCTCTAGTGGCTCGCGGGCTTGGCTCTAGTGGCTCGCGGGCTTGGCTCTAGTGGCTCGCGGGCTTGTCTCTAGTAGCTCGCGGGCTTGGCTCTGTGGCTCGCGGGCTTGGCTCTAGTAGCTACAGGCTTGGCTCTGTGGCTCGCGGGCTTGTCTCTAGTAGCTCGCGGGCTTGGCTCTAGTGGCTCGCGGGCTTGGCTCTAGTGGCTCGCGGGCTTGGCTCTAGTGGCTTGCGGGCTTGGCTCTAGTGGCTCGCGGGCTTGGCTCTAGTAGCTCGCGGGCTTGGCTCTAGCGGCTCGCAGGCTTGGCTCTGTGGCTCGCGGGCTTGACTCTGTGGCTCGCGGGCTTGTCTCTAGTAGCTCGCGGGCTTTGCTCTAGTGGTTCGCGGGCTTGTCTCTAGTAGCTCACGGGCTTGTCTCTAGTAGCTCGCGGGCTTGGCTCTGTGGCTCGCGGGCTTGGCTCTAGTAGCTCGCGGGCTTGGCTCTGTGGCTCGCGGGCTTGGCTCTAGTAGCTCACAGGCTTGGCTCTGTGGCTCGCGGGCTTGTCTCTAGTAGCTCGCGGGCTTGGCTCTAGTGGTTCGCGGGCTTGTCTCTAGTAGCTCACGGGCTTGTCTCTAGTAGCTCGCGGGCTTGGCTCTGTGGCTCGCGGGCTTGGCTCTAGTGGCTCGCGGGCTTGGCTCTAGCGGCTCGCAGGCTTGGCTCTGTGTCTCGCGGGCTTGGCTCTAGTAGCTCACAGGCTTGGCTCTAGTAGCTCGCGGGCTTGGCTCTAGTGGCTCACAGGCTTGGCTCTAGTGGTTCGCGGGCTTGGCTCTAGTGGTTCGCGGGCTTGGCTCTAGTGGTTCGCGGGCTTGGCTCTAGTAGCTCGCGGGCTTGGCTCTAGTGGCTCGCGGGCTTGGCTCTAGTGGTTCGCGGGCTTGGCTCTAGTGGTTCGCGGGCTTGGCTCTAGTGGCTCGCGGGCTTGGCTCTAGTGGCTCGCGGGCTTGGCTCTAGTGGTTCGCGGGCTTGTCTCTAGTAGCTCGCGGGCTTGGCTCTGTGGCTCGCGGGCTTGTCTCTAGTAGCTCGCGGGCTTGGCTCTAGTGGTTCGCGGGCTTGTCTCTAGTAGCTCGCGGGCTTGGCTCTAGTGGTTCGCGGGCTTGGCTCTAGTGGTTCGCGGGCTTGTCTCTAGTAGCTCGCGGGCTTGGCTCTGTGGCTCGCGGGCTTGGCTCTAGTGGTTCGCGGGCTTGTCTCTAGTAGCTCGCGGGCTTGGCTCTAGTGGTTCGCGGGCTTGTCTCTAGTAGCTCGCGGGCTTGGCTCTAGTGGTTCGCGGGCTTGTCTCTAGTAGCTCGCGGGCTTGGCTCTAGTGGTTCGCGGGCTTGGCTCTAGTGGTTCGCGGGCTTGTCTCTAGTAGCTCGCAGGCTTGGCTCTAGTGGTTCGCGGGCTTGTCTCTAGTAGCTCGCGGGCTTGGCTCTGTGGCTCGCGGGCTTGTCTCTAGTAGCTCGCGGGCTTGGCTCTAGTGGTTCGCGGGCTTGTCTCTAGTAGCTCGCGGGCTTGGCTCTAGTGGTTCGCGGGCTTGTCTCTAGTAGCTCGCGGGCTTGGCTCTAGTGGTTCGCGGGCTTGGCTCTAGTGGTTCGCGGGCTTGTCTCTAGTAGCTCGCGGGCTTGGCTCTGTGGCTCGCGGGCTTGGCTCTAGTGGTTCGCGGGCTTGTCTCTAGTGGCTCGCGGGCTTGTCTCTAGTAGCTCGCGGGCTTGGCTCTAGTAGCTCGCGGGCTTGGCTCTGTGGCTCGCGGGCTTGGCTCTGTGGCTCGCGGGCTTGGCTCTAGTGGTTCGCGGGCTTGTCTCTAGTGGCTCGCGGGCTTGGCTCTGTGGCTCGCGGGCTTGGCTCTAGTGGTTCGCGGGCTTGTCTCTAGTGGCTCGCGGGCTTGTCTCTAGTAGCTCGCGGGCTTGTCTCTAGTAGCTCGCGGGCTTGGCTCTAGTGGTTCGCGGGCTTGGCTCTAGTGGTTCGCGGGCTTGGCTCTAGTGGCTCGCGGGCTTGTCTCTAGTAGCTCGCGGGCTTGTCTCTAGTAGCTCGCGGGCTTGGCTCTAGTGGTTCGCGGGCTTGGCTCTAGTGGTTCGCGGGCTTGGCTCTAGTGGCTCGCGGGCTTGGCTCTGTGGCTCGCGGGCTTGTCTCTAGTAGCTCGCGGGCTTGGCTCTGTGGCTCGCGGGCTTGTCTCTAGTAGCTCGCGGGCTTGGCTCTAGTGGTTCGCGGGCTTGTCTCTAGTAGCTCGCGGGCTTGGCTCTGTGGCTCGCGGGCTTGGCTCTGTGGCTCGCGGGCTTGGCTCTGTGGCTCGCGGGCTTGGCTCTGTGGCTCGCGGGCTTGGCTCTAGTGGTTCGCGGGCTTGTCTCTAGTGGCTCGCGGGCTTGTCTCTAGTAGCTCGCGGGCTTGTGTCTAGTAGCTCGCGGGCTTGGCTCTGTGGCTCGCGGGCTTGTCTCTAGTAGCTCGCGGGCTTGGCTCTGGGGCTCGCGGGCTTGTCTCTAGTAGCTCGCGGGCTTGGCTCTGTGGCTCGCGGGCTTGTCTGTAGTAGCTCGCGGGCTTGGCTCTAGTGGTTCGCGGGCTTGGCTCTAGTGGTTCGCGGGCTTGGCTCTGTGGCTCGCGGGCTTGGCTCTGTGGCTCGCGGGCTTGGCTCTAGTGGTTCGCGGGCCTGGCTCTAGTGGTTCGCGGGCTTGGCTCTAGTGGTTCGCGGGCTTGGCTCTAGTGGTTCGCGGGCTTGGCTCTAGTGGTTCGCGGGCTTGTCTCTAGTGGTTCGCGGGCTTGTCTCTAGTAGCTCGCGGGCTTGGCTCTAGTGGTTCGCGGGCTTGGCTCTAGTGGTTCGCGGGCTTGTCTCTAGTGGTTCGCGGGCTTGTCTCTAGTAGCTCGCGGGCTTGGCTCTGTGGTTCGCGGGCTTGTCTCTAGTAGCTCGCGGGCTTGGCTCTGTGGCTCGCGGGCTTGGCTCTGTGGCTCGCGGGCTTGTCTCTAGTGGCTCGCGGGCTTGTCTCTAGTGGCTCGCGGGCTTGTCTCTAGTGGCTCGCGGGCTTGGCTCTAGTGGCTCGGGGGTTTGGCTCTGTGGCTTGCGGGCTTGTCTCTAGTGGCTTTTGTGCTTGTATCTAGTGACCAGCCTCAACTCTCCTAAATAACATTGTAAGTGTGGAGCAAACGTACGTTACCCTCAGGGGCACACTCATTGATCCATAACTGCCAGTCACTGATCTCCAACTGTGAATTGCTGACTACACATTTTCAATATGCCTTCAGTGATAGACAGAGAACTGAAAAATTACGATGACCTGCCAGTTTTTTTCTCTTCTAAAGTTAGGTACGCGATATCAAATTACAGAATCACACTGACGGAATCATGGATGGATTTCTTTAAAACCAGATATATTTTGTTGTATTGAAGCAGTAAATAGGGACCTTTGCGAATATTCCGCATTACAATTCACCCTTTTTGTATTTGTAATTAATACACACACATTACTGAGTAGTAATTTTTAAAACGGCACTGTGAGATTTTGTTAAAGGCTTTTATAAAAATATTAGGTATATATTTTTTTATATAAGTACATAGGCTAGTCGAGGTAGCTATATTCTGTGATGTTGCCTGTGTTGTCCATTTAATAGAACTTATGCTCTGTAATGTGTATGTGATAACACGACATGCCAGTTGGAATATTTTTGCTATTTTATAAATTTTCCCTTGTATCACTCACTCGGAAATTAGACTTTGACCTTGACCCCGGCTGCCATCTTGGATTTAGCCATCTTGAATCCAGTCATCTTGAAATCGAACACACCATTCCCAAATGTTGCACTTTACGTTATGGTCTACATCTTGGATTCTCGGAAACGTTTTAATTTTCGTTACTGTCACCATCTTGTATTCTAGTAACGTTGCAAATTTTGTTATGTCCGCCATATTGAAAATTGTAATTTTTAAATTAGATAGTCGGGGAAAATTCTAAAACTTATACAAAAATTCAAATAAAATTTTAATAAAAATTGCAGTTACGTCGAACCTGGCGAGGTCGTTTGATTAAAAATCGTGACAGATCCTTCGTCCACAGAAGCCACCGGCAGACTGACTCACCACAAATGCCAAGGAATATATTGCGTCAACCAGTGATGTCATATCAGCCATCTTGGATCTGCTATTTTGTTTTCATATACTAGAGAGCACTGACACCATGTTAGTTTAATTTTTACCTGCTATAGTGCTATAATTATTTATTACCTTGACAACCGCTATCTTGTCGCCGTCTTGGCTGCCATCTTGGAAATTTGTAATTATGTGGCTAGAAATTCGGGAGAAATATCAAAATATTTACTTATTCAAATTATGATCAACCGGATAATTTACAGTGTTTAGTTCGATCCTTCATCAATACAAAAAAGCGCATTTAATTAAAAATACAAATAAGTGGCAGGTTCGAGAAATAAAACAACAAAATAGCAAATAAAAATTTATTACATAATTTCTACAAGAACGAAACAAATTGCTAGCATCTTCTACCCACGAATTAAAGTGAGGAGGAAAACCCCACGACTTGACAAAGGATCGTCCATTTCTTCGTTTGAGAAGTTTTTTTTCTTCACATGAAAATTTCGTTGCCTGCTGCACATGCATCGTAAAAAATTCACTCATAATTTTTTTGTAACGCGCCTAAAGAAGTCAAACTTCAAAAAGGATCTACGACATTTATCCATCAAACAGCACCAAACAGACAATCTTAGTGATTTTCCATGACGAAACATGGATTTTATAAACCCGGTAATCTCGTATTGCGTCTATTCGACGTCCCGGAAATGTAAGAAGTGGCCTCGTCTGGTACTCATTACTGATTCTCTATAAATCTCGGCCACGAAAGTAACATGAATAAATTAATCTGGCTATAAAGCTAAACTTCATGGATTCTTACCCATACGGGATCGGTCTCTTCTATAGAATTAATTGCACTCGGGAATGAGGAATTACGATAGTGTAGTTTAGGCACTGCCTAAAATGAAATAATGAAGAATATTTGCCCTGTTCGTGAAAGTGTAATAAGGCGGTAACCATCTTTAATTCCCCACTAAAATTGCGTAACATAATAATCGACGATTTGGTATCATAGTACCACAAAACACACAACGCTATATCTTGCGATAGCGCCATTCTCAGTTACAGCGACTGCAACGCCTCCTATAGCAACTCGGCAATTACGTGGACTAAGAAAAAAAAGAGGGGGGGGGGATCGTTGTGATTTTGGTTTTATTTCGCGACAAACCATACAAATGCAACTCCTAATACTTTGTTTGGGATTAATTTTTTGTAATGTTGAAAAGACTGAATGGCCATTAGCACGGCACTTTCTGCACACTTTGTCTACATTATTGGTATGCTGTCACAAGCCTCCGTGTGAGAACTTTCTTCAGTTCCCTGAAAAAAAAGTAGATAGTAACAACCGTGCAGTGGTCAGCAATTGTATAACTAACGCTAAGAAAAAAAATGTGTGTTTGCGTAAGCCCGGTGTGAAATATTAAATATGTGTATTTCTTCGTGCATGTAAAATAATATTTTGATTTATACTAATTGTGTCACGAAAAATATAATTTGCATCGTATCGAAGGAATAAAATACTTTCTTGCACCGTTTTCAAACTTTTAAATTCATAGTGTAATTTTTATACGATTTCCTACACGAGGCTAGAAAAACATGCACAGTTGCTGCTATGTCTGAGGTAGGTATCGAACTCATGGGCCTGCATGAGTAACTAGCGCATGAGTGACTAGGACTTGACGTGTTTGCTATCAATTTTCTCCTCTGACTAGCTGTTCCTTGTGATAATAATGGTTGTTTCAGGTTGTCGGTTTGGTTGATGTGATAATTAAATAAAACACGGCAAAACCTGTGAAAGTAGGTTTTTTTGTTTACTAGTGTAAAAGAAGTCATTGATAGGATGGATCTATGTGATGAACTGGTAATAAACTCAGTGTAAATAACTCAGGACAGATAATTTATCTTATTCACTACGAAAACGAACAAAACTCCTGTACCCGCCACTGGCTAAGTAAGTAGTTAGGGTAAGGGTATTAAATGAACATTAAATTTCACACATGAAGTTTGTAGCAGCTGGGATTGAGAAACACAAATGCACGTAATCACACGATATTAGAATGTGTGTGTAGTAAGTATTATATTCGATTATTTTTACGATTATCGGCACCAAAGTAATTGAAACCTCGTTCCTTCCACCACGGATGTCAGGCACAGCCACTCTTTCTTAGATGCGATGTTGCAACGTTGTAATGTTCACACCAAACTTGCTTACATTATTGAAGCTGCACATGGGCATCGTTTAGTGAAGTCATATTTATGGCCCTTCAAAATTGAGGAGCACAGTTCGTAGTGTGTAAAAATGAATCTTTTATCTCTTGCGCGAAACAAATTTAGGGGTCATGTTTCTGCTGGTATCAGTGCAGCCATAGATATTACTGTAATAAGAACACCTTGGCATATTTGTTTGCCGAGGATGACTTTTGTTAGTGTGTTCAATTTCATACAGAACAATTTACGAGTATTTTTTTGTCCTGGACTTTGTACTCGTCTTTTACCGCGAGAAACTTTCTATATTACATATAGCACGTATTGTGAACATCCTTGTATGATTTCTGTCAAATGATGTCATTTCCTCCCAATCACCTCTCTCTCCTTCCCCCCCCCCCCCCCCCCCCCTTTTCCCGTGTCCCACGAACTCTCGTACACAATCGTGGCTTTCGGTACTGCATTCTCGTAAAACATTCTTAGATGTTTGATTTCTGATATTATTGTGAAAGCTTCTGAGCTGGGTTTTATAATTATTTTTAGATATTAAAACACTTTCGCAGCAGGTACGTACATTTATATCGCGGTATTATCAAAATATTTGTTTCACGGTTTAAAATAATGGGTATGTTGCAGGCCAACATATAAAAAAATAATAATGTCTGTTAAATTAGTTAGAAATAATTTAGTTTACGGTAGCAAAAAAAAACTGCAAGGATATTTAAAATTTTAGTATATCAGTATTGTATCTACGTACTTTAACTACTCATCCATCGAGAAATTAACAGATTTAAAACAATATTTCATTTCAAATGTTGAAGTGCTGCCTCTATATGAATGCATGCCAGTAAGTTGGATATGGCACACTGCCGGAAGTATGTTATGACGGTGTTGGTCCTGCTAGGGAAATGTTCAGTGTGTGCACCATGGGTATCAGCGCAGCCCTGTAGACATCTTGCAGATAGTGTGTTAGGCTGAATTCACAGTGCACTGCTGAAGGTTATCAGACAATGTATTGATTGTATTAGGTCAGGCGTTCGGTAGACATTGTAATTGTTGTGGGGGGCATTCCTACGTAGCGTCCGATATCGTGTCTTTTTTTTTCTTTTAGCATCGCCTGCGTCCAGCGTGTATATGTCCGCAGTCGACAGGGGTATAATTTTTTAAGGCAATGAATTAGAAATAAAGTGAAACCAACCATATTTCCGTTGATATTTTATATCTGTCATAAATTGCCTACGATACGATTTGTAAGTAGCACCTATGTTTTTGAGGTTAAACTTCTTTAGGCGCGTTATGAAAAAAATTATGAGAGTGAATTTTTACGATGCGCTCGCACCATGCAACAAAACTTTCACAGAATGAAAAAAAAAAAGGGGGGGGGGGCTACATAGGTAAGGGGGGGGGGGAAAGGCTACAAAAAAAAAATTATACATGTGCTTTGAACACTTATAATTTAGTGATTTATATTGAATACTGCTCCATATAATTTAAAACATTGGTTGTGGATATTAGTGATATACATTGTATATATAAACTTTTTCAAGCGCATTTATATAAGTGAGGTTATGTTCCCGTACATAAAATGTATTTGCATTTTAAATATTATTACCTTAATATTAAAAGTATTAAAAATTAATAAAATATATACACATTCAGCATATGTATTGATTGTCGTTCTTAATTAAATTTTATCTAGATTATTTTACTAAATATTTTTTAGACGTGTTTGTATTAATACTGAATACTAATTGTTTATTTACATTTTTTTAATTTGATTGAATTTACACTTTACCAACCGTATTTATGTAATCACTCCAGTTCTTTTATTATTTTATTTATATTAATTATTTGTATGCAAAATTATTTTTTTATTACTCCAAGTAAGTATAACTTCTAACGCTCACCCATTTCTTTAAACAATATTTATCTCATCTGAAATTTTTTAGCCAAACAGAACTAGATACTCGTCAGCAAGAAACAAAAGCAAGCAGAAACCTGTACCTATATGATTAACGCGAATTTAATTGCGCGCATCATCATAACATTAATGGTGCAACAGTAGTAATGCAGTTAGTGGTTCTTAATTTGAACGTACCTCTTTGCAATATAATCAGTAGTAAGGAAAAAAATCTTTAATTAGACATTTTCATAACACTCACTTAACCTAGTGGATCATAAAGTGTTCCCCAGTAATTTCTGGGTTCCAGGGTCGGACATTAAAGTACTTTTAGTTTACTTGAAAGTGTGTCCGACAATCTAACATAATAACCAGCTTTTTATATGAATTATAGGTTTTATGTTCTATAAATATGCCAAAATCATATAATATATTTAGGCTCATATTTGAGAATTGTTTTAATATGTGTATTAAATGTCGTTTACTGCAAGTTATTTTATGTATTTTTCTCTTTAGAGATAGGAGAATAAAAACTCTTTAGCATCAACAAAAACACTGGAATATTTGAGAAATTATTTAAATTCTTTGCAATACACAATTTTTTTTACTACTTTGTTATACTGACTGATTACAACCGCACCATTGGAGGCTGTGAAAAGGGAGAAACAGGATTTAAGCTTTGTGTTGTTTGGTTAGTTTGTTAGTATGTACACTAGTTGAAACAATGCTTGAACTCTCAAAATCAGAAGCCGTAATTCCACTTTATTTTAAATATTATAAACTGTTTATAAGCCGGCTATTGTTACAGTGAGACTGACTAAAAACATGCGGTAAATCGACGAGATACTTCCAGTTCAAATCTCTTAGTTTTTACCATCGTAGTACTTACATTATTTTAAAAATTATTTAACAGAATTTTTAACAGTTTAATTTTCTCATCATTATGTGAAACTAAAAGGTGATTAGCAAGGGTGAACCAAGTAGCCAAAATCATTTAGATAATTACATCAAATGCAAACCCTTTCCTGATAAAACTTGTTCAACCCGTTATCGTTCCAGAAACGGGTAGAAACTAGTAAAATTAAATTCACTTTACTACCCATGGAACGCATTGCTGGAAGTACAGAGTGTGTAATGTCAATATTTGTGTTATGGCACACTTCGATCACTGTTGCTGATCGCCAAACTATTTATGTTCAGTGCTGATAAATACTATTCCAAAACTTACAAATGTACGTAACTGAACTGTGTAGGCAAAATAAATGAACATAGATCACAGATGAGTAAATAAAATCCAGAGCCTTTTATAATATCATAGTTTAATCAGAAAAAAATCAAGAAAAGCAGTTTCATAAGCCATTTCCATTACACATGTGCGAGAGCTCGTGTAATCGTACATCGTTTACTGAACGTCAATTTAATGTATGATACTTTAAGTACAAATTGTTACGAACCAGTCAGGTCCGCGAAGCGCGCCAGTTTCGGATCTGGCTGGCGGCCCCGCACGGCCACTGACGCCACGCGTGCCTGGCCGGATTATCAGATTCCTCGCTACCCACCCCCCTCCGCTCTCCACTCACCATCCCGCCTTGGGCTGTTGTCACCTTTAGGCCCGGTCCACACGAACGGCCAGTGTGCGGGACGGGAGCCGCGCGGCGCCCGCACAGCAGTTGCGTGGTGCAGTCCACACGAGCGGTCAGTGTGCGGCTGATGTCTGCGGGCATTACCATTTTGGAGTTTAGTCATTAGATGCAATGGATGCACGCCATAGTGCAGTACTTGTGTACGTAGGTATTCAGGTGTTAAAAATAAGAAAGTCGAATCTTAAATACCTATTGGGTACATCCCATAGTGAGCAGTCGTTTGTTACAAGGAACTTTTTATTGCAAGAAGACGAAATGAAATTTTTTAATTACTTGTGAATGTCGTCTGCAAGCTTTCATGAACTGTATGAGACTGTGAAGACTGCAAAAGCAAGATACAAACATGAGGCTGGCTATACCTACAATGGAAATTATGGCTTTAACGCTTAGTTAAGCGTGTTTCCTTTTTCTTGTACTAACTTGTACTAAATGGCCATTTACATATCGCAATAACTTTCTTAAACAATACAGGTTTGTTTTAAATATGAGAAAGTTAAAAATATAATTGTATTGTAGGTGTATTTATACAATTCTATTAATATTGTTATGTACAGTACGCACTGGAAAACAAATATGTCCTTAAGTCTGAAAAAATTCTTTCGCACAGCTATTCACGTACAATAAAAAATTAAAGATAATAAATATGAAACTTGATATTCAAAGTGTATATTTATGGTATGCACATTAGGAGTAATCCGAGAATGCAGACAGTTCGGTGTCACATGGTGACACGATGGAACTACATGAAGTGAAAAGCCGATTTTCTGTAAGCTCGCTGTTTTGGCTTCCTTGTATTTGTGACATGATGGGTATACATAGGTTTTGCACTTTGTACCTGGAGGTGTCCATACATAGGTGTTGGAGGTGGGTGGTACACACTTGTAAGTGGTGTCTGGAAAGCAGAAATGTGGTTTGGGTGTGCGGAAGTACTTTGCAGTAGCTACATAGGAGCTGTATTTAGGGAATCAATTATTTGACCTGGTTGCAATGTTGCCCGTCTAATTTTTTGGAGTAAACCAGTTTCTGGTCTGTATACACTTCAACATCAACTTTTTCTACGTCAGTATCATTCATGATGGAAACCAATTCTTACTAACTTGACAGCACACACAAGACGGTTCCCCCGCAAGACTGGCGCGACCGCTCGTGTGGACGACTCGATATCTCACAACAGCCCGTGACAAAGTTGCGGCTGCCGCGCGGTGCCCGTCGCGCTATGGGCAGTGCGGGTGGCAGCTACAGCCGCACGGCTGCCGCGCCGCTGCCGCGCAGTGCCCGCACTGTGTGGGCTGCTCTACCTATCTTACTGTCCGTAACAAACCGTGCGGGCGCCGCGCGGCTCCCGTCCCGCACACTGCCCGTTCGTGTGGACCGGGCCTTAGTGGCGTGGGAATACCGGGCTTACAGAGACCCCCGCGAGGCGTCGATGTTCTGGGTGTTTCGGACGTCGGGTTAGCCCGGGTTGACGCAACTCGTCACAGCTGCTCTCGTCGGTTCGAGAAGGGCACCACAGGTATTTAAGCAGCGACGCTGGCCTCCTAGGGAGTTCCGAGAGTTCGGAGAGTTCCGCGAGTGAAGGGAAGTGTGACATCGGCGAAGAGGGTGAGAGACCTCCTCGAGAGTGACGCGACGCGGTACGACGGCACCGAGAGAGTATGCGACTGAGTGGCGCGAGACTGTGTGTGTGTGATAGGTAGGAGGTAAGGGGCGAACCATTGTTGAGCCTAGCTCCAGTGAGGAGTGCGAAATGCGGAACATGACTGAACATTAAGTGACTTGCGAATAAACATTTTTAAGTGCCGCTGTTTGGTGATCGGACATTTTTAAGTAGAATTTTTTATTAGTAATGTAAATATTAGTAATTAATAAATCTGCAATAAAACATGATTGGGGTATCCTTTACGAACCCAGTTCTGCCCGCATAAGTCGTTACAATATTATGAAAGCTACTATCTGGTGGGTCTCAGTCTCGGCAATTGAGAGTTTCTCCTCCATGCTCGCCACCACCTAGTGGCGAGGAACGAGAGGACCGCGAAGTATTGGTGGCCAGGGGACTTTCCCGGAGGTTCGGGAACCACCCGAAGACCACCCGAAGACCACCCGAAGACCACCCGAAGACCACCCGAAGACCACCCGAAGACCACCCGAAGACCACCCGAAGACCACCCGAAGACCACCCGAAGACCACCCGAAGACCACCCGAAGACCACCCGAAGACCACCCGAAGACCACCCGAAGACCACCCGAAGACCTAGCAGAGCCTACCAGCCCAACAGTGTCGACGAAGTAGGAGCCCGCAGAGATACTTACAGGCCCGGGCTGGACGGCGGTTGAGCGACCTGCTAGGACTACTTCTCAGCATCAAGGTTTAAGGCGAGTGGCAACTATTTTCTGCGTCGTGCCACCCGGCCAAGATAAATTAACAGACGTTCCAACGATAATAATGAAAGTAACTATTTCTTGTTTTCGGTCGGTTATTACAGTGGCACTCGTCTTGCTATTAACATTCTTAGGAATCAGCTAAGCCAACGAGTAAATTTATTGTGGACTCAATACATGCCTAGGGAACAATTCTACGTTAATGAGTTACTGCCCAAGCGAGTTACAGTAGTTTTAAGATCATTCAAGAATTCTTTAACAAACGTAAATTCTTAACTTAAAGCCCCCATTTAAAGTGTCAGATGTGTTTTTATCAGCCATTGTCATTAATCATAGTATATAATTTGTTACTTGACCAGGGTAAACGCAGCTGGAGCATAACATCCCTCGGGAAGATGTATTAAACTATCATCATGTTCATAATTCACGCCGTGGTTTGTAATGTTTATTGTCGTAATAAAAAATCTTGGAAATCGAGACTTTAGTAGCTGCTGTGCAACTACCCACCTGTCCTTTAAGCCTTGTTGTGCTAAGGTAGCCCGCAAAACATTTAAAATATTTCCGATCCATAATTTTTTTGTTTGTATTGAGCTATGGCTGAAATGTTAAAAAAAAAAAAAAAAGAACAATTGGAGGCTACGAACTTGCGAAACAGATCCTAAATGATTTGTGGAGTTTGGTTACTTGGCAGTGACGGAATATTTTATCGCGGCATGTTGTGGCTGCGCTGGCTAGAGGTGACCTACGATTGTACCCGACATTTAAAGTACCATAAGTGACGTGGTGACGTCTTAAACACGAGACACTTTTCAAAGAGGAGAAGCCATACACTATGCTGTAGACCGATTATTGTGTTCCGTGCATATATCAACATTATCTTGCGATTAAATGTTATATTCAGTTGATGTCAACAATGTTTCAAGTTTATATATAAATGGTATTGCAACAGTTACACGCCTTTGTTAAAATTATCAACAGGAAAATTGTACATAATATATTAACGCACTAGCTCCGAAATAGCATTTAAAATTGAAGTACGAGGTACAGTGAGATGTTATAACCTCTTCGATGTACCACATGACTAGAGACCCGGAAAATTCGCGGGTTCAATGACTTCCAGGATAGACTCTAATATCCTCTACACACTCGGGCAAATGCCAACTGTTCATTGGCTGCTGACTTGTGAGTCGTCTTGACTGGGTGGCCTGTAATTCGACACTTCTATGAGTGAGGGTCTCTAATTGGCCCTCAGTCCTCTAAATTAACATTGAACCAATGACGGAAGCAGCACTAAGGTATAATTATTTAAATTTTAGCATAACACGAAACGAACCCGCGAATTTTCCGGGTGTCTACACATGACACGTCATATTTTCGACAGTTGTATTAGAAAATAAACCGTTTAAGGTTAGCCATAAAATGTTTTACTGCACAACTCACGCACGGCATATGTCCATAACTTAGTCAACGAATACAATGACCAAATTACAAGCAGCAGAGTATAAACCATAGTAAATATTTTACCCTTTTTTATTTACTATCTCCAACTGGAAATACTTTGACTGTCGGCACATAAATACCAATATGCTGTACGGCTTAATAATTCACGGGACAATGTGAGAGGCCTTCGCGGTGTGAAAGATACCAAACAAACGAATACCACGCAACCAGGTTGTTATATTTCAAAGTTGCACACATACACACATGGACAGGCAGGAAGCATTGGGTCGTCACTCACTATGGAATGGGTGGGGGAAAAAAAAGGGGGGGGGGGGGTGAAGTGATTTAAATCATTATTTTGGACAATTGATAATATGTACTGTATGTCATGGAGAAGACCCTAAGAACGGAGAAGGCAAAATGAGTATACAAACGTACAGAAGAAAACAGGTCAAAATCAGCCGATGTCAAAAGTTAAATGCTAAGACGGCATAGAGAATTCCCTGAAAGGAACTAATCAGAAAATAAAAAAAATATAATAGCACAGACGAACACGGTTGGTTGACAGTTGCGACAGTAGCAGTTGTTACTATTTTTTTTTTTGCAACTGTCTCGTCGTTGTCAGCTCACTGGCTAATTCCTTTCACGGAATTCTCTGTGCCGTCTTCGCATTTAACTTTTTCCATCGGCTGATTTTGGCTTATCTGTGTGTTTGTATTTTATGTTTCCTTGTCGGCTTTTTGGGTATTCTCTGACATTCAGTGCAAACTAGCATTGTTTTATGTCCAAAATGATGATTTAAATCATTCTTCCACACTGCAAGAATTATTCAAATAATGTGAAGTTTGCTTAGCACTGAATTCTACAACAGGTAAGAACATTTTGGCATGCTGCGATAAATAAGGCAAGGCCGTGTCCGAACTCGGGCAAGAAAAGGCTAAAGGGAGAGAGCTATGATGTTCACTTGCAACCTGTTTGGTAGCCAGCTTGGTTTCGCAAGCAGGTTTAAAATATCTATACTTTTTGTTGTAAATAATATTTTTTTAAGTAATAGTTCAGCGATGAGTTGCTTTAAATTAGAAAAAAAAAAATAAATAATTTTTCATGCAAATTTTAAAATTTTTTTATGTTGGAATAGAATTTGTAACGTCTTCCTGGTGTGCGTGTGGTCATTTGTTCTTTTAAAATGCGTTAACTTCCACCATTCCTTTGGAATATTATTTGAAGCTTTCATGACAGCAGGTATAGATGGTTATATGAAATGTTTAGTAGAGCAACTAGCCGTTTTGGTAATTGGATTTTATTCAATTTTTTTGTGGAAGGTCTTCTACACGTTGGAAATTTAAGCCAATCAAATGACTGCTGTTTTGAGTTATCAAATGCTATTTAACTTGTATATGCTCACCCATTTTATTTTTTTATTTCAAATTGATGTGTATTTTAAATAGGTAATCAATTGCCTGGACTGTTATGTGCGTATAATTTAATTCGTCCCTCATATGCCAAAACCATGAATTTGCAAAAATTGTTTATTTATTTATTTATTTAGATAAGTGCATAAGTGGGAAGGATTTCACATGATCGATTTTTACACGAAAGTGAAACTTTTATAAAATTTGTTATGCCAAAATAATGTATGAGGCATATCCGTGAAATTATTTCTAATTCTTGTGTTCTTTTTAAGTGAAAATCATGTATGTGGCATGGTTTTGGCTTTTCGAAGAAAGTGTGAAATGTGAAATGAGGACATGAGTTAATCACATTCAGTATTGTGGCACTACAAGTAGTTAATCTATTGAGAATTTTTTTATATAAAATAAGTATAGATGTGCATATACTGCAGTTATTTAAGTATTAGTGACACGCGTACAGTCACACTTTCTAAGTTTTTGTTATCTACGCTTTTGATTATGTGGCATTGCAAACTGTAATACAGAATGTCTACAAAAGAATGTCCCAGTTTTAAATTTTAATACTATCAACTGCAAGCGTTGTAGAGTTTTAGTTCAAGGTCACAATTAAAGAGTAACTCAGTTTCAGATAAGCGCATGCTCGAGTACTGCTTTGTTGTTTTCTCGCTTGCAGCGCCACCTACGCACAATGGCGACTCCTGGGCGTATAGCGTTTTGTATTCCACAATATTCTAAGAGTGAATCTGTAATTTCAGTTCAACGTGCGGTTCGTTTGTACGAGAGAGGTTGAACGTCGAATTCAATGGTTGAGATGACAGAGCTCTTTTTCGCTGGGCTGACATAACGCCATTCCATTTTTTTTCCTTTGGGGCTTTATATGAGGTATCTACGTTCCGCCGCTACCTAATTATTTGCCAGAGTTGAGACAGAATTGAAGAGGCTGTTGCTTCCATTACTTCGGACGTGTTACCAAAGTGTGAGAAGAATTGGACTTCAGGTTGGATGTGTGCCGTATGACTAAAGGTGCATATATTGAACATTTGTGAGAAAAAATGGGTTAGTTTACCTTCAATTCGATGTATGATTTGTTGTAAATAGTTTAAATTAAACAGTTATAATATACCATTGAAATGGAACACTATTTTATGGACAAACTGTATGTTATGTTATGTTATGTCATGTCTGCAAAGTGTTTGGTGACGATGACATGGTTCACAGGCAGCTGGTGACTGTGCTGTATGACAATAATGTGAAAATTATTGTGAAGGCCGTCTCCTTTTCCCAACGCTGTGCTAGGCTCTGGTCTATCCGACCCACAAACATTGTGACGAAAGGAGCAGATTTGTTACCCAGCACTTTGTGTCAAACCAGTGGATAAGTTAGCCTCGCGCGCAGCGTGGTTTAACAAAGCTGCTAACACACACAAAAGATTATCAGTATGGCCCAGGGTAACATACAGTTATTTCCTAAGCATTCGTCCAGTAGTGCAACGATGCATACAAAATTATCTTCTCATTCGGGTAATTCTTACACATACATAAATGCATAGGGTGATTCGTAATTTTTAGAGGAAGCGTTATTTTGTGTTGTATAAACTTAATATATATTCTTCTTAACATTTAGAGATGGTACAGAATCAGAGGATCCATTAAACTACATAGAAACATAAACAGATGAATACAATCCAGTTACAAATTCCAGCAGTAGAAAAAGTGATTTTTACAAAGGAACACAAAAAACAACATTGAACAATAAGAGGAAAAACAAAAGCTAATGTTGAATATAAAGTGGAGGAACCAGGGACAAACGCAGAACACTAAATGGATGTTATATTTCATTTGTGCATTATTTTAAGTCAATTTAATAAATAATAGTTGTTTCTGCGCATGTGTATTATTATCATTCTTATTTTGAAGAACCATAAACAAAGGAAACGGGAATATCTCCAAGAAGCTAGAAAGAGCCAAATATTGAAACAAGACATTCAAAAATGAATATGTCAGTGACAATCAAGACTTTGGAAATATTTCACCTAGATGTAACTTAAATAACGAAGAACCCGACAAAAATGTTGCATAAATAGATGACCGTGAGTATGTTATAAATTCACGTTGTCAACACTTTCGCAAACAAGTTATGATTTAACACCATCCCCATGGCAGAATTAATTGTAATGTCAATATTGACTTATTTAATTACAACAATTTTAAGAGCGTATTAAGAAACCTTTTTTTGGTTAGTATAATCGTTTAACTAAATGATCGTGTAATTAATTGATTTTCACCAATGTGGGTTCATTGAATACGCAATATGACTTAAAGGAAAAAAAACAGTCATGGGGACTGTCAACAGAAGCGAAAACTTAAAACTTTGTTTTTAAATTTGTAATATGACATTTCTACGTCAAATGTATGTAAGAAAATGATTTTGGTATTATATCAGTACGATGTCAGCATGATATAATTTATCCTTACATCATTTTTTAGTCACAACAGATGTCATTGGTATGTAAAAATTACGTAAAAATTCATTACCTAGATATGACTTACCAGTGATGTCAGGCCTAGGTCATGTATTCACGTGGTCATATTAACTTCACTTACTGCTACTACAGCATGTCGGTGATGCAAACTCACAAGATTTTACCCATCCAAAAAAGAGTCCAACACGCACATGATACAGTCGAATATATACACTGTATAAGTGTATATATGCGTATACACGTACACAGGCCGCTGCGATTCGCCAGTCTGGCGCAACACGTCACTAGCATGTCGGTGCCGCGAACCCATAAGTTTTGCCCCTACCAAAAATCGCTCAACGCGACTAAATAAGTTTTCACTTCAAAAAAACTACGAACTAAAAGGGGTAGAAATGGGGTAAGTTTTTTGATAAACAGAAAAATCTATGTAACGCCCATAATATGACAATTATTACATCCCTTTGGACGTATTATAACTCCTAGGAGTAATACCAAAATATTTTGAATGAATACGTTTTTGATACGAACAACCATTACTTCAAGGGGTAGAATAAACAAGAGTTGGAGGACAAAAAATTCATAACTCCTTTCGTAGGCACACCATCAAATTCTTACGAATTGTTTGTAAAAATTATAATTTTTATCTAAAACTTTTGTCTGAAACACGTTTTGATAATACAAATCATTACTGCAAGGGGTTGAATAAAACTTGAAGATGAAATAAGAAAATAAATAAAACTGCCCTACCATGTAATTTACCAAATTAATGTACTTTTTTTGTACTCTATCGAATTAAAGGTTATTTTTTGTACGCTATCGAAGTAATGATTATTTTAGTTTAACTTTTTAAACATTCTTGAAATCCTTTGTTTAAATACTGCAAGGGGTGGAAATAATAAGGGTAAAAAAAAGTTTTTTTTTTAAATAGATATACTATCAAATCCATTCTAATTTATTGTAAAACTCTAAACGTTATCTAAAATCTTTGACTGAAAATATGTTTGATGAAATGAAATACTACCGTAAAAACAAGGGTTGAAATTAAAAACAAAATTAAAAACTTTCTTAGAATCAAAATCGTCGGAATTTATTAATAACCATCTTAATATTAACTTAAACCTTTGTCAATAAAAATTTATGCTATCACGTATTAGTGCAAGTGATGAAAAAGTGTTTGGAGGTCAAAAATAATTGCATAACTACCTTAGTAGGCATAATATAAAATTCGTTAAGACATTCAATGATGGATACATTAAGTTAAACACGTTAAAAATATTTTCGCTGCGCGGAATATGAGGAAATGTTAAATAGACCTTTTTTAATTATTGGCGAACATATAGGAGCTATGAATGCTACATTAGTTCTTTTAATGTTCCAGGAGTTTATAGTTTCCAAAATATTTTTAGAAGAAATAGGCTAGGAACTTCAAAATCTACCTACTACGTCTGTTGGCTGTACGAAAGGGTTGTTGCTGTTTTTTTTTTTTTTTTTTTTTTTTTTTTAATCGCGCTCGTCAAAAGAGCATTGTGTTTTGCACATGCCTGTCTGATATATTAAAAATAATAAATAGAATGCATAAGTATTAAACAACGTGTAGCGCCTCAAATGTAAAGGAATCGGTGGACCTCGGTAAAATGTTTGTATTTTAATACCAATATTTATGTTGATTTTCGTGCGTCCAATTAGGGATGCAACATCGCTCTTAAAAACATCGATATCACGAACATCGATGTTCAAACGAAAAAGCATCGATGTCAAAAAACATCGTTCTGACCAGCCGATACATCGATGTTTTAACCGATGTTTTAACCGATGTTTTTAAATATCGGGAAAAACATGCCAAAATGATTTAAATTATAGTTCCTGACCACAATATCCACAGCCCATTTATAGTCGTGTCTCATGCAGAACGAAAACATGTATTAAAAGCAAAGTCTGCTACCAAAAACTTAAAAATCCGCATGAACTACTGGACCAGCTCTCAGTAAACTTCAAAGAGTTGTGGACAAATTTAAATGACTACAACTTCGCAACATTAGTAGAAATAAAGGTAAACATTAAGGAAGGAGGCAATACGCATAACATGGCATAATTTAAATACTTAAGTATTTTCACTTCATTTTTAATCCCTAATGAAAAAAACAACACGGTAAAAATGACAAAAAAAATCATACAAAGAAATATAATATTTACATTTACTAAAATAATGGAAGTGACAATTCTCTGATAAAAATTATACAGAAGCATCACAAAAATATATAAGGGTTACAGTCAAGTTCAGGGTTAAGTTATGTAAAAATAGCTGTGAAAATTATCTAGCAACATTAATATAAAATATAAATGTGCCCATCTTTCTTTAAAAAAAAGCAAAAAAAAAAAAAGCATTTATATCATAAAATGAATTTTCAGAAAATAGTTTCAATAAAAACCTTTTTATATTAAAACAAATACCAATCTAAAACAAAATGTACCTCAACAACCATGGCCGTTAGGTAATTAAATTTTAAAGTCTTTAAAAAATATGCACTTCCCGTGTACACACAAAAAAAAATTAGTTCAGGAGTTCCTTGCGCATTACGCATAAATATTTAAATTTTACAATTCTCACACATATTATATTAAATAAAATATTATAAGAATAAATATACAATAACAATTGGTAAAACTTAAACTAAAATATAACATAGAAAATACATGAAACTTCTGTAAACATCTAGATACAAGGCTACTTACTAACCTTAACAAAAACTTCCTACACATACCAATGTCTGATACGAAACTCATTAAAAAATATGTAAATTATTACAACTCATTAAATAAAGATAGCCATTTAACTATAAAAATATATATATTCATTTTAAGTCCAGAGTCTATGGCACCACAGGATTACAATAAGTAGGTAGTACATATCTATAACTTTATGATAGCTAATGCAGTAATGTAAGTAGTGTGATCAGAGATATTTTTAAACACAATGTATCTAGCTATCTTACATCATCAGATTAAGAAACTAAATACAACAAATCTAATTATTTTTATAACCGAACTATTTATTTCTTAAAATCAAAAATTTTGAAATAGAATTTAGGAACAGTAGTTTAGATAAATTAGGCCCTAGAAGTCTATTTCTTTCCTGGGTGATGGTTGCACCAGCCTCCGAGAACAAGCGCTCGCTTGGCACAGATGTGGCGACGATGGGGAGGTATAACATTGCAATATTTGAAAGTTTTGGGAAAATAGACTTAATGTCCTGCCAGATTTCAATAGCGTCTCTTTTCATATGTGTAACAGGAGACGACAGGTACGTCTGAACCTCTGTTTCGTTGATAGTTCCAGCAGATGTTGATGCCTTATTTTTCATGTTTTTATGTGTCAACTGCTTATGGTATTTCCAGATGTCAAATTCTTCCGAATCATCTTGTTCCGACTCATCAGATGTGTCTTTCTGGGTGGTAGGTACGTTCGATTCCCTTACATATTTATTTAAGTAACTAATTACTTTTGATTTAGCGACGGGATCTTTGAAGTGCATGAACTTAAATCTTGGGTCAAGAGTTGTTGAAATTGCCAGAATGGCGGAATGTTCTATGTTATCAAACCTTCTAGCCAGCTGTTTTTTTTATTTCGTTTTTAAATTGTACAATGATTTCATTCCTAGGTTTCATATTTTCGACTGCATCCCGGACACAGCTGATTAACGGGATTACTTTGCTTACAGTAACGTAACTGTCTCCTGAAATTTCTTTTGTTACTTTTTCAAATGGTCGTAGCAATCCGACCATTTCTTTGACACACTCTAACTCGCTGCTAGAAACCATTGGGGGAGCCTCGGGTCTAGTTAAAAGTATCGCTCCTACAATTGACACTAACTCCAAGAATCTTTCTAGCATATACAAACATGAATTCCATCTAGTGCGAACATCAAGTATCATTTTTTTAACTTGACCTTTTGATCCCGTTTCCATCTGTCTTTTCCGTAATTCGTCACTTGCATTGACACTCTTTTTAATGTATTTGACTATATCTCGAACCTTACTTATTAATTCAGTACAGTTATTAGCATCATCAATGGATTTAGTTACGACCAAGTTAATTGTATGGGCAAAGCAAGGAATAATTTTTTTTTCACCAAACATGTCACGATTGACCTTCATAACAGTGCTGTCATTATCTGTAATGACAGCTGAAACTTTTTCAATTGAAATATTCCACTCAGAAAAAATATCTGTCAGTTTTTCAGTGATGTACAGCGATGTATGGTGTTCTGTCAACTCAAAAACACCTAATGTCCCACTGAGTAGTTGAGACTTGTCCAGAAAGTGAATAGTGATACCCACAAATGATTTAGTTTGCATTGTTTCAGTCCAAATGTCATAAGTAATGCAATAGTTATCAGCATTCTTTATGTATGTTTTAAAAAGATCACTCATCGCTTCATACTTTTCGTCAATCCGGTTTTTTATTGTTTCTCGACATGGTACCTTGTACAATGGACACACCTCTTTCATTAATTGTAAAAAACCTTTACCTTCTACAGTAGAAAATGGTTTGTTATCCATGATTACAAAATTCACGATGGCTTCAGTGATTTTCTTTGATTTTTCCCCATCCTGTGCTGTTATGCTTTTTATGTTGTTTATGAAATCATCAACAGTTGGCTGCGTAGTTTTATTAGAACCACGAACCAGAATGCTTGACGATGTACTGGCAACTGTTTTTTCTTGTGAAAGTGACACTGGTACTGGAATATCATCATCTGTGCTGCACGATTTTGTCAAAGAGCAGACATTTACATCGTTGTTTGATGTTGCTGTAGGATTATCATTCCGTAAGTCACTGGTACCAGATGTTGAGGCAGCTACTTCTAAATAACCAGTAATGGTATTACCTCTTGACTTCTTGTTAGGTGGTTCTGTATCTTGCAATTGTAGTTCCGAATGTACTTTTTCTAAATGACCACGAAGATTTGTCGTATTGCCTGAAGTTTTTAGTTTCTTATTACATATTTTGCACACAGCTTCTTTGTCACCAGTTTTGGTAAAATAGAGCCAAATCTTACTTTTTAATTTGTTTGGAGGCATTGTAATCTGTAATGAAACAAACAAGCAATTGTAAAATTTTGGTTATATAATATACGTAGGGACACTTGTATTTCGCGAATACATTTCGCGTCAAGGTATTTCACAACATACTGTAGCTTTTTAGTATAGTTATTGGCTGTGGTCGGTGAGGGATGTTCTCCTCCACTTGACGGGGTCACTGAGAATGTGGGTACCGTTCTGCTGCGCGCCCACAATTTGTCACAACTCTGAGAAAGAGATACAGTGTTTTGTGAAATATGTTGACAGGAAATGTATTCGCGAAATACAGATGTCTCTAAATATAAGTAATGTACATAATGGTAATAAGTTGTAAAAAAACGAGATAATACTTTTTTTATATTTCTTAAAGTGTAAACAGTGTTGGCACATATTTTACACGGAAAAAGCATTAAAAATACTAAGTTATTTAAAAAGCATTTTTTAACAAGTAGTGACTAAAATTTTATATAATATTGGTTTTTGTTTTCAATTCAAGTAGGTAAGATAAATCGGGGCATACATATATGTACTTAATAAATGAATATTTTTATAAAATTTAATATTTAAAAATTAAAAAATCATGTTTTAAGATGATTTAAAGACAACAATATAATAAATAAATAAAAATAAAGATTACATTCCCTCCAACATTAACCTGTAACCTATAAATACAATATATTCATATTAAATTTAATAAAGCTAAACTTTTTATTAGTGAAATTCAAAACATTAAAACTTTTTTCCTTAATTATACTAGTATGCACAAGTTTCCACGTATTGCGTTCGTAAAATCGCTACTTTCGAAAACTCGGAGGTGGCATTTATAACCCCCCCCCCCCCCTTTTTTTTTTCTTCCAGGCGAAGAAAACTATTATTTTACTTTTTGAACCCTATATATCTATCTGGTATGATTTTTGTATATTTGAACTTAATAAATTAAGTGCCATTAAATAATAAATATTTTTAATGCAACGACCAAAATAACCTCCGGCCGCAGCATGTCAACATGGAATGTTTGCTGGCCCTCCTCTCCTCGCCAATCCCTGCCTGCCCTCTGCGCTGTGGCCTATCGTGGATGTTTGGACTTGTTAACAACCACATTAATACCGGCTTACTTAATTTTACCGAGAAGAGAGTAAAAACATTTTACAACTGTCAGCAAACTGATAAAAGCTGTATACTAAATCCACAAAACAGGGCAAAAAACTGGCCCGCTCGGCCAGTGTTTTATTTTCGTTCAAAAGTGACTAAAAAAATTGTATGTATCAGGTAGAAAACATATGGCTGTAAACGTAAGACATTAGGACTCTAGTTATCCTGAAATGCTATGACATGTTTTTTCGAGTAGATATACACAGCGATCGACCAGATGTACACCACTTTTTGTTTTTACTGCCGCCGGCGATGTTTATTTTGACAGCTCAAGCAATTATCTTTTCCCATGAGATGACAAACAAAGTCACTTCACAGAGTAAAAAAATAATTACGCCACTTTTCCCCCAAACATGATGCCTTCTGTCCACCCCTGTATTCCCATCCCATACTTTTTAACATTCCAAGTCTCACTTGCGCCAGTATCTAATTTTTATGGGAGAGATAAAGGCAGAATGAAAAAAGCAACCGAAGTATTACTGGTGTCGACAAGTAATACTGGTGGATAAGCTATAAGAATTTCCTACCTTGCATTTCTACACCCTTCCTCTTATCAGCTGTATAAGTTAATCTTTAACAGCTAACGCGTTAAAAATGTTAATGAACGCACATTGATTACCAGAATAAAGGGTAACAAGCTCTTGTTTAGTTGAAAAAACTGCTCAAGTCGTCATGCCTATTAACTGCGTTACTTATAACATTTTTGAACTGTGTTTACAGGCGAACATCCGCCAAGGATGTGAGGAATGTGTCAACACAACGACGACAGAATCGACGAACACATTCAAAATTAAAATATCAGACAACACAAGAATTCCATGGAAGAAATTTAGTCACAAAAAAAAACACAGACGAACAGTGGCCTAATAATGATGGGACAGTTTCAACAATATCAGGAAAAGCAGACAGTCAACAGCATTGGCAACGCAGCAAACATACTAACACAACAATGAAAATAAACAGGTATTATGTTCAAAATACCTATTAAGGTTCATTGTTAGGTCAAATTGTTCGACATCGGCTGATCTAGGCTTGTTATCTGTGCAATTGTGTGTTTTTAAAGTTTTTTTTTTCTTATTTTGCAATCTTCCGTTTTTTCCATAACAAACAGCGCTAAACTGAAATGACATAGTCTAAATAATTGTATTATATTAAATTTCCTGGTTTTGCATGAATCATTTAAATAACACACACATGGATGTATAATAAACTATAGTATGCATATCATCAAAATACTCGATGACTGTGCGTTTCAAATAAATTTAATTAAGACTAATGATTGTATTATAATTTATAAACATAATACTTTACTTACCTACTTATCCAAAAGTACACAAATCATGAAGAGAGCAATATCCAGTAGCACTGCACAACCCGAAATACGCGCAAACGCGACTCCACGTATCGTCGGCCGAGTATCCACGAACGAAATGAAATGAATGAAAGGGGCGCACCGGTTGCTCGCGCGCCATTGGTTGGTAGTGTGTGACGTCACCGGGGGGACAGCTGGTTATGTGGAAGTAATGCCACAAGCGATGTATGCATTGGTCCAAACTATACAAGAATTTTACTTTCAAAAGCAGAAACAATAGCAAACACAATGATTCACAACACACATTTTTAATATTTCGTATGTAGATATTTATCTAGAAAATTACTTCAGTGTTGATTAATGTTTTAATCAAAATTTTAAATGTAAATGTATAGTTTTTTTTTCGTGGAAAAGGGCATGTCCGTAATTTAAATGTATGTAAAGCTGGCCGTATGTTCGGGGTTTATGTGTGTTAGTGAGGCGGGATGATAAGCGCGACGCTCGCTGGTGCTTCTAGCGCGGTGTCTCCTCTGGACTGGCGCGCAGTCTTCTCCCAGTGCATATGAGCGGTGACCGTGACATTATATGGCCGAGAAATGAAGATAACGGTGTACTGCACTGCCCTTAAGTGGTTTCAAGATTCTGTATCGGTTGTTTTATGCCTAAAAATTACTCCGAAAACAAGCCATTTTCACTCTACTAAAAACACAGTTTAAAAACTTAATCCGAATTCAAAAGTACATTTCGGCATTCAGCGAACACTTAAATGCTTTTCGTAAACAGACCCCACTCGGATATCTTGAGTAGTTTTCAAATCACGTTTTTCCTGAAGCTCTGCGCACCGTGTGTGTGCCCGGGCAGACTGCAGCCTTAAGACACAGGCTTACTTAAAATAAAATTACCCTTGTTTTTTTGTTTTTATTTATCATTTCATGAATATATTGTAAATAGTACAGATCATGAGAGATCTATCTATCCAAAAACCATTGCGATACATTTAGTTTTCAAGAAACTTTTTTTTTAATCTTCGATACTTATAAAACTTATATTTTTAAGTATAAATAAATGTTGCATATGCTAAACCATTTTGGTTGGTATCCTTATCATTTTTTTCCAGTATTTTAAGAAGTCTAAAATCATTTTAAAAATAACTATTTTTTGACGTGACGTCTAATAAATCGATGAACGCCGGCTGCACGCACGAAAAAGTCTTCCATTACGCACATTGTCCTGTTACGCTGTGTCCCGTTACGCTGTGTCCCGTTACGCTAATTGTACGCTTGCGCCGCATCTATCTCTCTTCCACTCGATTGGAAAAACCATCGATTTGACTTTTTCGAGGCACATTAAACTTGAAACACTCCCATTCGTTTCCTACTTTTCCTATCATCTTCCTATCCTTAACAGAATAACACAGATTGGAAGAAGTTAAATAGCAAACTTGTATAAAAGTTATAGTTAAAATAATCTCTTCGTTAAAGTAATAAACATATTTGAATTAATGAGTGCAAATAAAAGCAAATTCATCAATTAAATTGTACATTTCATTTCACTCCTTCTTTAGTGATAATTCAATAAAAATTATTCAATTTTATTCATAAAAGTATGCAATAATTTCATCAATGTTTTTTGTTATGACTTCACGTTAAACTATCGTTCGTAAACCGACTTTACAGACAACCAATTTTTTTATGAAATGTTATACATTTTAGTATACATTGGAAGCGAATTTCCTAATTGTAGCTATTGTAATTTACTGACCAGACTCAAAAAAAGAAAGGTCAAAAGTTGCCAATGTTTAGTTATTATAACTGTAGTAAAAAAAATACTTCTTTAAAATAAATATGCTTTTTTTACACAATTTATTTTTAATTAAAAAAAAATAGGGAAAAAGCATGAAGAGTATGTGCAGGTTTAAAATGTAACATTAATTTTCTCGATAGAGCTAGCGAGATCGTATCGGTATCAATCAATAGCTTGTATGTACAACAAGCTATGAAATTGTCCAGTCTCGCTGCTTTTCCCCTATATTTTTCAAAATTTAAAAGAAAATTCTTAAGTAAACAAATTTTTTAACGGTATTTATTTTTTTCCAAATGATTTTACACATCTTAAAATACTGGGAAAAAATTGATACTGAAATCAACCAAATAGTTCAGTATTTACAACATTTTTGATACCTACTTAAAATGTGGGGTTTTATAGTAAGTATAGACAGTTAAAAAAATTGTATCTTAAAAACTAAATGTCGTATCATAATTTTTTTTATATATTCAATAAATATTCATGAAATGATAGCCAAAATATTATAAAATAACTAGGGTAATTTTAATGATGAACGATGTCGATGTTTTTGGACTTTTTCGTCGATGCATCGGCGATATATCGCTCTTCAAAACATCGATGCTAACATCGATGTTTCATGAACGATACATCGATGTTTTGAAAACATCGATGTATCGTTTGCATCCCTAGCGTCCATGTGTGTTAGAATGCAACAGTTGAATAATTAAAAGCATTTGCTTATTTGTGGTATTTATAGCTACCACTTTAAATAAATGCAATTTGTTTAAGATGGGAATTTGTGTAAATTAAGATAGCGATATTAGGAGCAAAATATGGTTATAAATTGTAAAACAATTAGATTAACCTAACATTCAAGACCATCAACGAATACAACTTTAGTCTATAATAAAATCTTATGAAAATCCTTTAATTTTTTGTAAGGAATATAAATATGTAATTATAAATTTGTCGATATTTTATTAAAATTTATATTTATTAAAACGGGTAAATGCATTGTTGATGCTAGATCCTGAACATGAGCAAATATAGAAGTGCCAAGATCCTGATATCATTCGGGACAAAATTAAATTTATTGGGTTTCATGTGTTTGGTTGATAGTGTCATACAGTTAGTGACCGTTTTAGAGAGAGAGAAAAGGAATTTTTTTTAACAAGGGAGTGAAAACTGTCTTTACTTCTAACTATTCTTTGTACACGGCCTGAGAACGGCGGACGCGCGTGGTGTTTACCGGACCGGGCCGGGCCGAGCCGGGCCGAACCCAGCCGAGCCGTGCCGAGCTGGGACGGACTTGCAGTGCTGCCAACAGATGTCGCGCAGTTCGCCCGTGGCCGGCGCATCGCGGGCATTAAGCGGCGAGGACGCGCCAGTAGGTATCGCGTGGGTCGCTGGCGGTCGAGGAAGGTGTGTCTCGTCTCTGCACCTAGGCGCCCCGCCCCAGCACGAGGTGTCGTCAGCACTCGGCGCTATCGAGCCCCGGCTGCGCGACGCCCCTTTCGTTCCGTATCCGCCCTTGAGTGGCTTTTATAACTTGTAGCTCCTGAAAGGTGCTGACCAGAGCTTTCAGGTGTTTCAATTTAGTTTTATGTTGTGCTGCTTATGCATCTGCAATTGTGTTTTTTTGAGTGAGTAAGCTATCCGCGGCGTTATCGCGAAGGTCACGGTATTATACTAGAGACGAGCACGTGCGTGTGACTGTTTTTACTCCGTGTCGTTGCGTGAATGCGTGCGGGTCGGGGACCGTGTACTACGCCGCTGCAGTGGGCGGGTTTGTGCGTGCGCTATTGACCCGTGACATGAAGATCGTCCGTGCATGGCGTGTGGGCGACGTGTGACGCCCCTTCTCGGATTATGAAGTCGACCAGCAGGCGCCACTACTACTACTACAACCCGTATCAGCTACTGGCCGTGGATTACCCTGGCTACTACTCCGCTCGCCCAAGCTACTACTGGGCCCAGCCGCAAGTCGCCTACTACCCGCAGCAGACAATGCCTTATCTCGTGCCAGGTGAGTACCATAGTTGCATGTTCCTAATGCTGGCTGCTCGCCTGTGGATTCAGTTATCAATCAAGCACGCTTAATGTAATTTAACTGGCCGCTGTCTCATCGCTCGGTGTGCTGTAAAACTGATTATAAATATTTATTATTACCTATTACAATTTTAAAAATAAACAAAAAATTAGAAAACTATGTGATTGACAAAAAGAGGTATATGAACGTTCGCAAAACCTTTTGTAAACGAGGGATCTGGTTTTACGCGTTCGTCCTAACGACAGTCGTTAAGTGCGGATAACGACACGCGCACTTATTCTTATATTTTTTGGTCAGTAGCTTAGTTCGCCCAAAGTATTCTCCCCTTTTTTTCGCCACTCGAATGAAGTGACAACGTTCCCAACGCAAACGTGCGTGTTTGTACGTGTGCGCGCTCCCGCTGTTCTGTTGGCAGCCGTGCGCTGTGTTTGGGGACGGCCGACTGAGTCAGCACTCTGGCTCATCACGTGTCGTGACGAAATGCGTCAGTAGTTTGGCAGATAACGGCCAGCTTGGAAAACTTTCCAAAATAGACCAATCGATCCGAAATCCAAGAACATGTAATATTTACATCGCCAGGCTGGAGCTGGGCTTTTCGCAACAAACTCAAAGCTACCGTATCCGTAATGGTAATTCTGTAAATTAGTAGCGTCCAGTGGGGAAAAAAAATGTGCAAGATTGGTTGGTAAATATGTATTGTACGGATTAGCGCCAAAAAAATCGTACAAATATAAAATAACTTTCATTATATGCTCTTTTACGTCCTCTTTTCAAAACCGCCTGCGGAGATTAAAAATTCCAATTACTTTTGGAGATATCGCCGTTCTTATTTTGCATTACAAGCCCTATATAATCATTTAACAGACGCCATTTTATATTTTGCCGTGTGTACGTGAATGCCTAAATAACAGAAATTTTCCATTATGTAAGGTTAGTTACATGATAAATACTTCAAAATAAACGGAAATTAAAAATAATATCAATTAAATTTACTTGTATAGTTTTAAGTATTTATAATGTAACTAACCTGACCTAACAAAACGGGACAAAGGTAGATTAGGTCCAGGTCAGCTACAGTATAAATACTTTGAAACTGAACGGACATTAAAAATAATAAAAAATAATTTTAATGGTTGTTTAGTTTTTAAGTATTTATAATGTAGCTGACCTGACCTAACAAACCGGGAAAAAGGATGAACAGTAGGAACTCACGTAATTTTCTTTTTACGTGATGTAGTCGTTCAACTACGTCGCGAAAAAAAAAATCATACTTGTAAACAAGCAACAATGGTGAACGCGGGAAGCCTACGATTCACTCATCCTTCTGGACATACCCGAATACTCACGTTGGCAAGCCTTCTTTCAACAGACGAGCGGCAAACGCTTTTTTTTTTTTTGTTTATTGTAAATAAATATGCAACTAATGAAAACTAATGGTCAATTAGGTTATGTTAGCTACATTATAAATACTTCAAAACATTGTGGATGGTTGATTTGGTTAGGATAGCTACATTAAAAATACTGTGAAATCATGAAAACGGTTTCCTAGCGCTGGATAGCTACATATTAAAAAGTTATTTGCTAAGCAACCATAAAATGATTTTACAGTTTTTTTAATGTAGCTATACTTACCTAATATAACCAACCATTTAAAGTATTTTTAATCACTTCTTGCTAATTTTAAGAAAAGAAGGCTTGCCAACGTGAGTATTCGGGTATGTCCAGAAAGATGTGTGAATCGTAGGCTTCCCGCTGAACTCCGCTTCAGTGCACAGCATGAAAAGTAAAAAATTCCGTATCTCCTAAAGTATTTGGAATTTCTGATCTCCGCCGGGTTTAATGAAAAGAGGAAGTTAAAGAGCACAGAATGCGATATGAAACTTAAAATTACCGGAATATTATTGATTTGATCGCTTGATTGACATTGTGTGTAAATATTAATACTGTGGTACACGATGCTTGTGCTGTTTTAATTTAGTACATCGAAAGATCCTGGGCATGATAAAAAAAAATTGGAATTAAACAATGAATTATGATCGTTAATAGAATACAAAAGTAAATATTTCCACGAGACCCGACATAATTTGTTTGTATTTTGATAGTCGAATCTTTGGTCCGGATCTTTCGACGTACTTAATTAAAACAGCAATGATCATATACCACAATATCACTATATACAGGAACTTGCCATCAGATCAAGGGATGAACTTGAATATGTGATACGTAACGATTATCCTAACAATAAACAGGCTAGTATTTATTTACAGTGTAAGATATGTAGGTTATGTGAATATTCACTCAGTTGGACGTAGTTATGCAAAAAGGAACCAACCCACAATTTTGTTATATTTTATTTGAAAATAAATTAAAAATAGTACTAGGTGGATCGTACCGTCGTTGCTATTATTATATCAGTATTTATACTAGACCATTAAAATTATACCCACATATTATCAATAGGAGAATTACAATTTATAATTAACTTTTAATTCAAAATACTCAGAATAGGTATAATGTGGGTTGGTTCCTTTTTGCATAACTGCGTCCAGTTAAGCCTCTTTAGTGACGTGCGTAGCTGTAATAAAACCGTACATACCTAAGTATTTCTTGTTTAGTATATCAGCTGTAAAATTAAAAATAAACTAATTTCTTTCTTCTATTTAGATTATGTTAATTCCGGTTGAAGTAAAGCTTTTCTGAAACCTTATTATAACAATGACTAAAAATAGTAACAGCATATGTAGAATAGGTGAATATGTTGTGCGTTTGCCAATTTTAGTTTCTTACCTCCAGTTTAATGGATCAAAGATTTATTTCCCTTTAAAACTAAATTCAAAAAATTAACTCTCCCTGAGTGGTAAATTCAGTATGATGTAAAAAAAATTAGTACCTAACGTTTTATAGTTATTATTGCCCATTTTCTTTCTTTCTGCTCTGGTATCATGCGATAATTTCATTATAAAATATTGGCCCGAATTTACCCTATAAGTGATACATTTTCTAGATGAAAAAAAAGGGGAGGACGAAAACAACGTAACTATATGGTATCTTATATTCCGTCAAAAAATATTTAGACATTAATTTTTCTTCATAAAACAGCGTTTACCCCCAGGGACGTTACAAAGGGGGACAGATGGGGCTTGTACCCCGAGCACTGAACTATTTGTATTGAAAGATGCATACATGTGTATCTTCAAACATTTAAAAACTGGCATTTTTTCGCGTAATATCCTCCTTGTGATGTATTAAAAATGAAATTACTGCAAATAATTTTATTTATTTACTATTTGAGTTGAATTAAAAACATTTGGAATAGTGGGATGCATATGAGGTGTTGTCGGGAAGGGTTTTTATTTAGTTACTTTAATAAAAAAAGGGGGGGGGGGGTTTGCAAGATGAGTTTTTGCCCCGGATGGAAACTAGTCTAATTATGCCCCTGTTTACCAGTTTTATTTCCTTCGGGACGGAATTTCTGAAAATGGTGAAAGAGAGGTGGTAGATTTTGGAATATATTATACAATCTGTGCCTAACATGTAAACGCGGTAGGTACTTCTGGTAACAATTGAGGCTACTAGGCTAAGTCAGCACGCGGTGAGTTGGGTAACTTTTAACCGGGGGAAAGGGGGCATTGTTGTGCACAACCGCCCGCGTGCTGATGACATTTTGCAGCAAGGGCAGAAGTCTTTTTTTCGCAGTTTCGATTAATGAAATTATTTTTAGTAACACACCGTAAATGTGTTTGAAGCTATATAATTACGCCCAAACTTTATGGTCCCAGGATGTTAAGTGTATGTGTATATGCATATATGTATTTATGTATATATATAATTGGGCAGAGCGTTTGCTTTCGAGGCGTATGAAAACGACTTGTAAGCAGCGTCTACTTTATTGCTGTTCACCATTCGCTTTGATCTCTTGTTCGTGGCCAGTAATAACTGTTCTGGAAAGCCTCTGTGTCCTGTGTGCTCACCAGTAGCATTCAGAATGAGGCTGTTCGTGAACTCCTTTCACCCTTGGCCAGGGTTGGGAAAAAAAAACACTTTTTTTTTAAAAAAAATCAAAAAACATGTTTTTTATTGTTTTAAACAGTTTTTTTTTGTTTTAAACAGTTTGTCATGTTTTAAAGAGTTTTTTTATTTTTAAACTTTCTTTTTGTTTTTAATATTAATTTTAATCAAAACCACCACAATATGTTTTGCACATATGGTTTCAGCAGAAGTCCCATCAAGTGTAAGGTATATTGCTACACATTTTTGAATATGGAATTCCCTGACTGTAGCCATTCCGGATATTATTAAGTACAAGGCAAAAGGTTCACCTTTCAAGGAATAGGCTACTTATTCAGTCCCGTAACACTAAATGAGATTAAACCTCTAGTATGGTGGATTGCTTTGGAGAAAAGTACTCATCATGCAACTCTGAACTTGGCACATCAGTTACGCAGTGCAGTGGCTTCATCAGCTGGTAGTGAACTTTTTTTCTCCACATTTCGGTTTGTGCATAGTAGCCCTACTGTAAGGAACCGGCTAGGAACAGAGAAGGCTGCCAAACTTGTAACTGTTTTCCGTGCACTTAACTAACAAAAACAAATTTTAAGTAGGTTAGATGAACTTAGTGGAACTGGCACCCTAAAAGGTATGACTGGTTTGACCCCAAGCAGTGCTGGTATTTTATGTTTACGTGAGGAATGTGTTTCACTTCATTACTTCTCATCCTAGTCTGGATATTTATCACAATTGGTGACTTACAATGAGACAGCGATGCTTGCAATGAAAATGTCAATATGCAGTTTTCGTTTTCGTAAGAAATTAAACTTTTAAAATACATATAAAAAAACACGTTTAGAACAGAATGTTTTAAACATTGTGTTTTAAACTTGTTTTATTCAGAGTGTATTGTTTAAAACAATTTTGAACATATTGTTTTAAACATTTTGTTTTAAACGTGCCAACCCTGCCCTTGGCTTCATGCTCTCTGGCACCACCGATTTATTATATACAAAATTTAAACAATATACAGAATGTACATTACTATACAAAGGCAGAGATGATGTGATTTCTCTGACAATGTGAGAAGTTTATAGTGTTTAAAGAAATGCAAAGTTGTGCTGAGCTGTTTATAACAGAAAATACTCGAAAATTATAATTCAGTTAATAAGTTAAAACAAGTTAAAAATTACAATATATATTCTTAAAACGCAGGATTTAAACTATTCCAATTGAACTTAGTGTGCATATAAATGTATGTGTATGTATAACATTTAATAATTTGGATATCCCGTGGTTTTTTCCGGGGGGTGGGGGAGGTTAAAAGTTTTACAATTCTAATTGTTGGCCGTATTGGCGCCACCTGTTTGCCAATATGCATGTGAACAATAGTGATGTAGCTAAAACATTCAATCGCCTCAACATCTTTCTCTTCACTCACCTCAATATCTCACTCTTTATTTGAACTGGTTACTTCTTGCACAGACTTCAAGTGCTTCAGCCTGTTGTTCATGAAAGACTGCACGGATGTTGTAAATGCAGAAACCGCCACTACCTCTCGTGCAGAGTGCCAGGGTTACACTAGCCCCCTAACCTAACTTATTCCAAGTGTACAGAGTTGGGAGGGGTCTGGGTTAGGGAAGACTCGTTAAGAGGGTCTCGGGCCGAAGCCTATACGTCTTATCAAGAGGGGTTTCAACCACGCAGAAAGGGTCGCATGCATCGTGTGCTCTAGTCGGGGATTGGCCAGCGATTGCAGCGATTGCTGCCATGACTTACTCCCTTATTAATACATGAAAATGGTAGTTTCACGTTGCAAAAAAATTCCATTAGTCGGTTTTTCAATAAATTTTTTTTGTGTACAGAATCCGAGTATGGAGTTATACAACAAAAACTTTTGGTGCGTTTGGAGATATTCACAAAAGAAAAGAAAAACCTTTTTTCGCACTCGTTTTTCGTGTATAATTTCAACAGTGTAAGTGGTAACGGAAAACGTTCTCTTACCGTTTTTAAAGATTAAATGTTGCACAATTTGAGATAAATTGCAGCTCTGTACGTCCCATAGTTCTCGACATCCAGCACTTATAAAATTGTTAATTTTGACGAAAAAGTGAAATTATAAGTTTTGGGTCAAATTTTGAGCCAAATATGGGGAAACATAATGATCCTACGAGTAAAATTAAGGTGCAGTTGTAGAAAGTCTATTTAACTTTAATTCTAACATAAAATGAAGCATATGGAAATAATAGTTAACTCAAAAATTGCAAAAAATCAATTAAAGACCAAATTGGTTTTTGGGATGATTTGATTTAAACTCGTTCCCTTAAGACTTCGATTTTTTGATTAAATACAGTATATTAGTGGTTTATATGTAAGATTATAGTTATAGTAAAATATATTGATTTTCATAATTTACTACAAAAATGTGACCCAGTCTTTATTACTTGCCAGAAATGTGCAACATCGAACCTCGGTAACGAGCAAATACATTAATAAAACGAAACTCGGTCAAGAAATTTATTGTTAAATTCTTTAAAATAGTGTCAAGCATGATAAATATATATGCAAATTGTGTTTTCAACCACATTTATGGACGCGAATCACACACAGTTCCCACACGCCGCAAGGATTCGCTGCTGGAGATATGTAGACTATTTAATCATTTGATTAGCAGACCGATATATTAAACTATAAAATGGTATGTCTCCAAAAAAAACGAAAAAGCTTTGAAAAAAAGGGGGGGTTGTCTGTAAAGTCGGTTTACGGACGATAATTTTACGTGCAAACGTCATAAGAAAACATTGATGAAAAATTGCATACTTTTTAATTTTCAAATATTATTTACAGTTTCTGCAAATTTAATTTAAATAATTTGTTTAAATATAATCACGAACAATTAGTTTAAAAGCCCGCCTTAACCTGTTCGATATTGTAGAATATTTTCTCGCACGGTGGTTAGCCGGTTCTTGCACACTCGGCTCAGGCGGAACGTGACAATTTTTCGTGCGTATAGCCAGCGTTCATCGATTTATAAGACATCACGTCAAAAAAAAACTGAACCACGACTTTACACCTGATTTTCGTCAAGGAATTTCATTAGAATAATATTCTTCTTTTTAAAATTCATCAAACAGTTAAAACTACAAATGTTCACTTTGACTTTGTGAAATTTGGTTCGCGACAACCGCCACAAATTTCCGTTTCATGCGACTTCCTTTCCATTCATGAAATTTACTTCTACGTTCTTCCATTTGCCGTATACCGAGAACTGAGATGGTATACATAAAAAACTTTGGTTAACAAAGTTTTGTTCGGCCGCGCTTGGGCACAGAAGGGCCCTGCATTCCAGAAAGCCCTGGCTGCGGCTCTACCGCAGGAACATCTGTAAGAATAAAATACCCAAAAAATGTGAGATGGTTAAATTGATGGTTGATTGCAGGTGCAACTGGTACAGAGTTAATTAAGTGTACCTTGAACAGGTGGCTAATGTTTGTCATCTTCGAGATTATAGCGATGCACATTGCTGCAGGATGCTTCTCATGGCTCACACATGTTAGAGCAGTACACTCCAGCTTCTTGCACCTGCATATTGCCATTGCACACCCTTTTATGTACTTGCATGCAACCAGTTGTCGAGTGCAGAGGGCTGGCTGTAAGCCTCCACCCAAACTTTTCCAGCTCCCCTCATAATACTAGCTGGCCCATCCAGAGCTGCACTTGCACATAAACGCGCAGAAAATGTTGGTGTGCTGCATCTGTGGTTGTGGGCGAGTGACTATATTTGAAGTGGATTTATAAGCTGCAGACTTATAGCATTTGTACCGCAGCTCATCTAGAGGCACCTGCTTGTTTCCGCAATACAGGCCAGATATACATTTCTCGCAAGCTACGGAGATGGTCTTGACATCGATATCTTTGTAATGTTTTTTTAATGACTAAGAGAAGGCAGAGGTTGGGATATTTGTCCAAAGTTAAGGTTTTCGCCTTTCCTTGGTTAAACAAGGTGGATGTAGTACCACATCTGCTTACAGCGTGCAAGAAAAGGCTCTTCCTCTCCCTGGTTTGAGGAAGTATACGTTGGTTGGAGCTGACAGACCTATCAACAGTACAAGGAGATAACATCCTCCCCTACAACTGCCACTGTGTTGTGATCAGATGACAATGTAATGGCGTTGGTGACACTCAGTCTGTAGGAATTCTTCTCCGCTTGATAGGACACAATTTGGGCCACGTTTAATTTCGCCCTCAACAATGAAATATTGAGACTTTTGTTGCAGTCGTTTGCCAGGAAGTGTTCCTGAGAGACCTTAGGTGACATGTCTTCAGTGAAGACCACTTCAATTGCATGCTTTTCGCTGCCATCCTTGAGCGCTCCACGTGTAGGGTGCTGGTAGATGACACACAGTATCCGGTAAATACAATGACAGACGCAGAGATGTAGTGGCAAAATATGTAAATGACATACGTGTCACATATGTTCGAGAAAGTTTGACCAGTTGGCCACACCACACGGTGCAGCAGAGCACCTCATCAATCACATGCACTGCTTCTCTGGCTATTGTAGTGTCTGGCACAGAGTTGAAACTCTTGCACTATGAGCTGTTCCATTTTTGGAAAAGGTGTGGGTTTCTCCAACCAAGCCAACATTTTGCAAGAATTTTTGTTCTCTCTCTTAACTTTTGCCTCCCTGGCACTAACTTGCTGTGTTCACAAGACCCAAAATTCACACCACAATACTTTTTAACTGCTTTAGTATTTGTAACATGTTAATACTTGTCTATTTGATTGCTGCATTGACGCTTAATTCCCCCTCCCGTCGACAGTCAACTTTCCATTCCTCTCTCTACCCTTCCTCGAGTACGACTACCTGGCATGTAAAGAAAAGAATTTGAGTTAAAAGTTCCTGTAGTAGCGGTTCGACCTACACATTTTTCCATAGTTTGGACTAATCCTTATAGGCCTATAATACCATAAAATCCTTAATATCTTAATATTAGTAATACCTTAAATTATAATATAATATAATATATAAACTATTACTGTCATAGACCTAGGAAACTGAAAAATGAAATTCTACATTTTGAGGAGTTTTCACGCCATGGAAATGGTTTGGATAAAATCATCCTAAATCCAATTTTCTATTTTTTTTTTGTGTCTACATGTATAGTTATTTGCTGGAGATAAAAGTTAAATAGATACGCTACAACTTTACTTCAAACGATTATCTTAGGATCAGCATTTTTTTACAATATTTGATTCAAAATTAGAATTTAATTTTTTGGACAAAATGGCAAATTTTTGTAGTACTGTATCTTGAGAACTATAGGACACGAGTTACAATTGAGCTCAAATTATGAAACCTTTAGTATTCTTTAAAAAAAAGTAAGCCTGAGTTTTCGGTACCAGATATATTGTTGAAATTATAAACGAAAAACAAGTGAAAACATTTCTCTGTATTTTGCGAATATCTCAAAACGCACTAGGAAATTTTGTTGGATAACTCCAGATTCGGATTAAGCAACTTGAAAAAAAAAAATAGGACACGAAAACCGACTAGTTGAGTTTTGCAGTTTTTTGACACCATTTGCTGTGGTTACATATCTTAACTCAAGACTAACTAGTTAAGTTGGGCTCAGGTAGAACGTGCGTAGAGGCTTTGGGACACAGATTAAGCTAAGGTAATAAGTTACATATATTTCAAAGTTAATTTTCTGTAAACACAATAAAATTAGTTTAACATTAAATACAAAAACAAATCACAAATTAACAGAATTAACGAAGTTCAGCAATATTATTAATTTATTACATACTAACATTACATTAACCGAATATTAATAAATATTATTTAAAAAAATAAAATAAAATTAAAAAAACTAGGTAAATGCCATATAATTAAATATGTAACCGATTATAATTATAATTATTATTAAATGCTAGCTTTTAAAACATAAAATTCGTCCACTTTAACCATGTGTTCAGAAGCAAACAATTTTATATTTGTCTTACTCGGTGCTTTAAGGTTTCCTGGTGAACTATTGTATAACCTGCTACCTGTAAATTGGACACCTTTCTGGAATGTAATGTACGGTTTAGGTCGGTGTTTTTTTTTTTTGTTGTAATAAGGTCGCATGCATCGCGGCGGTTATGGGGGTTGTCGGGTGCCATGCCGGCAATTGTGGCCATTCCCCGCCAGAGGAAGTCAGATTGAAGGGCGCAGGAAAACCCACGTAGACTAAGAGAGCGTTGGGAAAACCCGTGCGGAAGTCTCCCGTGGAGTCAGAATGGGGAGAATTTTGCGAGAGACAAAAGCAAGTAAAACTCTTTTCTTGACATATGAGAGGTGATATGAAATGGGACTGCTATGTGTTCAGACTTAAGCTGGAACAATGATCCTTCTCATCCGTCCGTCACACGTGACCAGCAGGCAATCAGATGGCCCGGAAAATTCCGTCATAACCGTCCCGTCCGTCAAAACCTTACTAAGCTTTAACTTGGACGGATGGACGGATAAAATAACTTCCAAAATGTTAGCAAGATACTTATTGCTGGCAACCTTTACTATCGTAACATGTTTTTAAGCGTTTATTTGCTTTGCTGCGTACATTAAAAGTTACTAACTTATGTCTGAACACATTTAATACCCGAAAATATTTTAATAAATATCAGACCATAAAAATTATTTTAATGGTTTATTAAGTTCTTATATTAGATTGAAGATAATAAAAATTACCTATCTCAATAAATAAAAAAAAGTAATTCGTTCAAAATCTTAAATTTCAGAAAGGTCTTCACCGATTGCTTTGAAATTTTGACGCAACGTTGCATTTGAATACGCTCGTGTTTTTATATACCTATGTCACACCTGTGACAGGTAAAAAGCTAAATAAAAATAGGTAAACATATACACTTAAATGAATGTTTGTGTGTTCTTCTGTTTGGTAAATGTATAGATAGGTAGATATAGACACAGATATATTAGAAATAGAACGAATAATATATAGTTACATTGAAATATATTGAGATAATATAGAGATATGTAGATATATAGATAGGGAGATTGAGATATAGAAGAAACATAAATACATAGAGATGGTGATATGGAGAGAGACGGATATATATATATATACATATATATATATAGAGAGAGAAATATAGTGAGCTTTATAGAGGGACATGCATAGAGATGCTTTCTATATGTGTACCTACTTCAAATTACAAAAAAAAAAAAAAAAAAAAAAAAAACCTGAAGACTCATAGCAACGTATGCTGGGTATTCGCTAGTATTAAATAAAAAGGACACAGGGAATGATTTAATGCAGATTTTTTTTATGATACGGCTCCTAGAGAGCACTGGGATAGCTGGGTTGTAACCAGGGTCGCAGGTCAGGCTTGCGGCTCTAGCAGTTAGGGTTGTTGCGATATCGGTCTAGTTCCGATATAACTTATCAATCCCAATATCTATTTTGGTATCGATAATCCAATAATATCGAACTATATCGTTCGATATCCTCAATATCGAACTATATATATATTTTAAGGAAAGTGGTCAACAAATATACATTTTACAAAATATTTTACTATAAGAAAAATACTTAAAAATCATTAAATACGTTATTGATTACTTATTAAAAATGATTGAAAATGAAAAGTGAAAACTTCAAAATTATGTTCAAACCAGGTATCGTCTGAAACAATACCGAAAATTATTTTTTTTTGCAGTACTTCTCAGGTTAGCTGATGTATGCTTTTTTTTTGTGAGTTCGTTTCCATTTTTATTTCTTATTTTGCATTTATGAATTTATTCTTATGAGAAACTGTGCAAAACTGCAATGGCGTATCTCCAAGAAATTGTATTAAATCAAAATTCCCCATTATATGAATCATTTAAAGACCAGTCCGAGGAGGTTGTGTACAATAATACTACTGGAGAGACCACGCTGCCGGACTTAGCGCAGGCTGGGGTGAAGTCTGGAGGCAGGGCTTGTTCCAGCCCACCAGACTGGGAGTAAGGCCGGGACTCGAGAATAAGACCATGCGAGCTTCAGCTTAATAATACTCATTCAAACGGATTTATTTTTGGAGGCGTGATGCATTATTTTCTTATTTTCGATTATTGATTAGTTGACTTTAAAGTCAATTCTAAAACTAGATGAAAAGAAAAATTCTTGTAAAGGTTGCGTGAAATTTGTTAAAAGTTGAAGCAAGCACAAGAGAGGGGGGGGGGGGGGGGGGGGAAATGTGCAGATGTTTAGTTAGACGAGATAGAGATGGAGCATGAAAGCGCATGGAATGTGGGGAAAGTGCAGAAAATTTGTGTGAAAGTTGTCAGGTGATTATGGATTGCCTGGTATTCATGTAATGGACTGACAAGTGGAAGTGATGATGCCAGTTAATACGTGCCAGTACATATAGTTTACGCAGTAAACATAACATTATTAGCTCCATTTATTCGATAATATATGTGTGTGTGTGTGTAAGTAAGACAATGCTTATATTTTAATAACTAACGTTGTTAAATTTAAGTGTGTATTGTTTGTTCGTTGATTTGTAAGCAGAAATAAATTTTATACTTCTAGGTAGCTAGCTTAATAATAAAAATTCACCTTTGTTTGATAGGTATCGATTAAGTCATGTACACAATTTTTTATATGCTCCTTTCGTATAAAAACATTGACTTGACACTTCCAGTACATAATTGTTCTGAGTGTTATTCGATGGCCATGGCCAAACCTTGCACTGCAGTAACGATCGTGTCATTAACTACTATATATTTGCAGGAAACTGTTACTCGTTTGTTACATTTAACTCCTACTTTAACTTGTACATGAGTTTGGCATATAAAAAATAAATTAAATTAACAATGTTGCGGAAACTGTAATGTTGAATGAAGAGGAGCAAGAAGGTGCGCTGAGCAAGATGGCGAGGCCTAATCAATCTTCTTTTAGGGCCCTGCCTATGGTGAGGAAGGCTTCAGGATAACCAACGCTATTTGAAAACTACTCAAGATATAAGTAGAGTTTGTTTACGAAAAGTATTTAAGAATTCGCTGAGGGCCGAAAACTAGTTTTGATTTCGGATTACGTTTTTAAACTGTGCTTTTATGAGTTGAAAAGGTTAAAGTGCGTGTGTTTAGAGTAATTTTTAGGCTTAAAACAATCTGTAAAGATCCTCGAAAGCACTTAAAGGGACTTGCACTACACCTTTATCTTAATTTGACCACCATATAATATTACGGTCACCGCTCAATTTTCATAGTTGTCCTATGCACGACGAGAAGACCGTTCTACAGTTGAGAGCCTTGCGCTTAGAGGCGATACCGCGCACGAAGAACCGGCGAGTGTCGCGCTTATCATCCAGTCTCAGTAACACAGATACCCCCCGGACGAGGCTACTAGAAATTCCAGCTGCTTGAAGCGTAACATGTGCGCCTGATATTGTACGTTAGACCGATATTGCTCTGAGTCCCTCGCGATAGGTGACACTTCTCAGTCCCACGATAAGGACCGAAAGGGGTGGGGTGGCACTGCGAGGCAGTCGGATTTAGTTTTCCTTGCTGTCGCTGTGTTAGCTCGGGATATATGAACGGATGTTCATTTATAAATGGCGAAAACAAACGCACGTTTTTTAAAAGGTAATGCTCGTGGTAAATTGCATTTGTCTGTGCGAAGAAAACGGAATAGAGGTAAAAATATAGCAAATCGGAGAGAGAAAAATAAGTACACAAATTATTTATAGAATTCATGGGTCGTTTTCAGTGTATAGCTTCAGGCAGTGTTATTAATAAAAACATGTGTTTTTTTACCTTGATTTAAAGTTAAAGGAAAGCACAAAGACTGAAGAAAGTACGCCAATTGCAGAAACTACATCTGAGAATGCTAAAAGCAAGAAGAAATTACGTTATGAATAGTTTATATTGTGTATTTTATTTTGTAATAAAGGAAAATCCTTTTTACTTCAGTAACTACTATTCATGAAATATACATGTGTTATACATGTGATGCATTATATATAAAATACATTTTAGTGTTAAATGGGATACAAACAAGAGATATTTTTATATGCTACGTAATGAAACAACATAATAGCTTTGAAAACTTGTAATATTTTTATATGTATATTATCAATTTGTATGTAACCGCGAGGTAAACTATTTTAACTTATGTATTTTGTTTACAAATCAGCTTTACAGTTTTGTGTAATTATTCGTATTTTGTGCTGTGCTTATAGTGTTGGAACTGCAAAATCTGTAAAACTTATCCCCCAATAAATGCCTTGCAAAGTAATATCCCACGGTTATTTAGTTCATTTTTTAATTTTTATAGAACTATTATTATTTGGTTGAAAAAAAGATATATGTCAAGTAACCTAAAAGCAACTAAAACTTATTAATTGTATATCCACAATCCAGTTAAATATTTGTAAATAAATGGTACTATAAAATATACATGTGCAAAGAATACTCTAAGAATAATGTAAATGAGGTGGACGCGAATGCAATGACATGAGAAATGCAGAGTAACCCGACAGGACATGTGTTATCGAAAACCAGACCTTCCTCTACACCCCTTCCACACATTCGTCAACAAGGCGCAGATAACAGCCTGAACCCGACCACTCTAATGGCGAGGATTATCTACTGCGCTCGGGTCTTGCTGAAGGGATGGAATAAAAGTGTCCTATCTCCAAACAGTGAAGTGGCAAATTATCGGCTCAAACATGAATGTGCAGTGACTTACGTGTGTGCAAATAATTCGCAATTATATAAAGAATTATTTCCAAAAATTACATACTATAAAAGAATGTTACATGTAAATCGTTGCAGTTTTTACTTTTTTGTTATTCCGATTACTTTATTTTCTGCAAGTTGTCAAATTTGCGCTAATATAAACCTTTTTACTAATTAATTTTGCTTATTAATAACAACATTAACTGCATTCTGACAACTGGGATCTGGCATTATACCTTTCCTGAATGATGTGTAAAAATCTCATTCATCTGCATTAACTGGTTTGACCTCTACTTGCCGTCGCATTGACCACTAAAACAGCTCTAACTGAAGCCCTTTATCGCCCTCTTAACATCCGTGTTTAGTAATTTTATTTTGCCATGGGCATAACCTTCTCGCCGTGGTGCGTCGTTGAAAGAAGTACTCCTAGAAGTTCCATATCTTTCAGTGCTTGTTTAAAAGTTCGGTATAGAAGTTTCCTTATCTGGAGCATCACTCTACATGCCGACAGCGGTAGGTATGTGCTATTTCCAGGACAGCGTCGCTATGGAACTGCTGGCGCGGCTACATCCGGAAAATTAACTGGGATATTGAACTTACATACTGGGAATTGGCATAGTAGGAAACTTGTACCCACTGCAAAAGGAATGTGCAGCGAAAAACAAAAATGGGTGCGTGCACTTGTTATAAAAATAATTTTAATTTTGCATGTAAATAATAAATATAAATAAAACAAAAGTACTGGTGTGATATTATAAATACGGTTGGTAGAGTAAACAATTCAATCAAATTAAAAAAGAAAATAACTACTCAGTATTTAAAATTAATATAAACACATATATGGAATTATTTTTATAATTTAGTAAAATAGAGTAAAATTTGAATTTATTATAAATATGTATAAATATACTGAAAGTTTATTCTAATTAATTAACTGTAATTATTAATTAAATAATACTATCATTTATAAAGCAAACAAATTATACATACGGGATCATGACATCACTTATATAAATACACTTGAAAGAGTTTATAACCACGATTTCTATCACTAATGTTCACAATAAATAAATGTTTTGAATGATATGGACCAGTGTTCAATATCAATCACTAAAGTATAAGATTTAAAAGCACAAATGTAATTTTTATTTGTATGTAGCATTTTTGTATGTTTTTTTTCATCCTGTGAAAATTTCGTTGCTTGATGCGATGCGCATCGTAAAAATTCAGTCATTTATTTTTCATAATGTGCCTAAACAAGTAAGTGTAACTTCAACAAGTTTATGGTACCACTTTAGAATCACGGGAGTTAGTTCAAGGTTTAAATCATAATTCAGCCGACTAAAACACTAACTTAGAAACACTTCTAGGCCGCACACGGACATGAGAACACTGGAAATACCCCGTAACTGACGGGACTGCACAACAATGACACGCTTACTCGCTTGGAAGTGAACAATTGCGCAGCGGTAAGACGTTTAGTCAAGTTTTTCTTGAGGGCGGAGTTGAAGGAAGTGAGGATAGAGAAGTTCCAGGAGCTGGCAGCTACTTGTGTATGTTAGTACTGCTCTTCTCGGAGAAGCAGGGGGCTGTCATCAGATAGGGTCTATGATGCGCTTATTGTACGCCAACAATTCGTCTCTACCAACATTACAATGTCATTCACATTCAAAGCTAAATTGTTAATATTTTTTAAAATGTGGTTTGTGAACAAATTGCATTTTTATCTTTTTAAAATGCTTATTTTTGACTTATAACATTTTAGTGTTGAGGAAACCATTTTACCAATGTTTTTAAATAAAGGTGCGAATCAACAAAGGTTACTCTGTCAGGTTGGAGCCCTTTTTTTTTTTTGCTCCCTCAAATCGCGCTCGTCAAAAGATCGTTGTGTTGTGCACATGCCTGTCTGATGTATTTAAAATAATAAACAGTATGCATAAGTATTGAATAATGTGTAGCGCCTCCAATGTAAAGGAATCGGGACATCAGTAAACGATTGTTATTTGTTGTGCGCCCATGTGTTTTTGAATGCAACAGTTGATTCTTTGAAGGAAATGATTGTATATTACTATTTGCTACCACGTTAAATTAAGCCAATGTGTGTGTACTGTAGTAGATGGGCATGTATGTAAATTAATATAGCGATTTTAGGATTCAAAGATGATTATAAATAGTAAAACAATTAGATTAACGTAATATTATTCAAGACCATTAACTGTAATGAAATCTTATGAAAATCCTTTTTTTTTTTTGTAATGAATATCCAGACACGGAAATACAAATTAGACGATATTTTATTAAAATGTATAAATGCAGTAGAGACCCGAACAAATCTGAAAGAAATTTTGATCCTATTTATCATTCGGGACAAAACTAAATTTATTTTTTTATTTTTGCTGTGAAGTTGAGTCAGAATCGTCAGTGACGGATTTCAGAGAAAAAAAATAATGAATCATGTTTTAACATGGGAGTTTACTTCTATACTTCTTGCGCAGAAGCATTACGGAGGGTAACTGTGGCCGGCGGGCGGACTACATGTTTTAACACCAGCGCGTCCCCGAACAGGCCGACCGAAGGTTCCCGAAGGTTCCCGAAGCACCGCAGTCACGTGGCCGACTAACCCAGTGCCTGTGTGACAGCAGAGAGTGACAGCTGGCGGACGGCGACTTCCATCTCTCTGCTGCCATTGTGCGCGACGAAGTTAACGGTGGTTAGGAATCCCTGTGTCATTACAGGCAATAATTATTGTGGCGTTGATGAGGAAGGAAGGAGGCGATACATCTCTGTTCAGTTATGAACGCTGACCACTCACCACAGATCTCCGTATAGATAACTGCAAAAAGGGGGGAGGGGGGGGGAAGTTAACATGTAAATAAAAATGTGAACTTTCGTTCGTTCAAAATCTTAAATCTCCCAAAGTTCTTCACCGTTTGCTTTGAAATTTTGACACAACGTTGCATTTGAATATGCGCGTGTTTTTATATAACTATGACACCTGTGGTAGGTAAAAAGGTAAATTAAAATATAGGCAGGTAAAAAAATAAATTAAAATATAGGCAGGTAAAAAAATAGATTTATATATTATATAATATGCTTTGTATGTGTGTACCAAATACAAACGAACTTAAAAAAAAATTGAAAATGTTTGATATCAGCTACGTCAATAATAAGCTTTGGGTGGTTTTTCCCCTGCTGAGCTGGTCACACACGCGTATTAGCTGTTATTATTCACGGTTGACGTGGATCAGCACAGACCACGCCCGCCACCCACCTCTCGACATGGGGACTAGTTCGGCTTGTTACGTCGAGGTATGAGCCCCACCTAGGGACGGTGCAGTTGGGCGACTAGGTTCCGGCGGTTCATCACTCCTAGGCGCGTCTCGGGGAATGTTTGCACAGGCCTCTGTGTGTGTGTGTGTGGCCACATTTGTGTGTTTGCCGAGTGTGCGCGCGTTGTTCCAACAAAGCAGCGAAGAAACACACGGGTAAGTACATTAACCAACCTTCACATTGTTAGGTTATATTTTTTGTGGATATAAGGTAATGTTCTTTTTTCTTTTCTTCTTTCAGTTAATACTTAACCTGTCCCATTGATTTGCATGATTTATGGAAAATTGCTGTGTGTTTCTCTCGTATCCATGTGTTTAGCACATTTTTGTAACTTTTTGTAGTTTGTTTCAGTTATTAATATATTATTTTAATTTAGAACTGCTAATGTGCCAACTTAATGAAAATTGCATATGATACACAAGAAAGATCAAGATAAAATTGGTTTCGATGTCCACAAATGGAATACCAACATTGTTAGACATGACTTAAAGCGATCAACTATAATGGTACCAAACTATTGTTGAAGGGGAGGGGGCGTTAATACGAGAACCAGTTAGGAACTACTGCGCACTACGTCACACGGCTTGACGCGCGCATGACGACTAGGGGTTGAATACTGCTGACACGCACAGGAACCAACCCAACTCAAATGGCTTTCCATATCATTGCGTGCGCGCATGTGTGTTTTATAATAGGATCCTGAAATTTATTTCAAAAATATGTCTACTAGTTTATGGTTTCGCAAGTCATTTCCGTTTCTATTTTTATTAAAAAAATTATGTTTCAAGCTTATTTTTTAACATACGTAGTAATTATGGATAGCACGTTAATTATTTTAAAAAATTAGTAACCATCATAGTTAAGGTTAGTATTATAAACAGTCAAATAGTTTAATAAAGAATATGAAATCTTTTAGAGAAAATTATTCCTACTACGCGATTAAGTAAAAAAAAAAAAAAAAAGCAGAAAATATATGTTTGAAAGCAAAACATAAAATAAAGTTTTGAAATTTTACTAACCACAATTAATTTATTCCAAAACCAAAATTAAATCAATATAGCCCAGCACAGCATACAAGAAAGAACCTTACAAATTATTTAAATAAAATGCATTATTTTGTGTTCAAGTTCTTTATATTTTTTAATACTTACTCTACTTTTATTATTGCATTTTTGCTTTATGGTCCGCCATTCATTAAAGGGCCTGCAAAGCGTCTGCAAGCCAGGGAGATATAAAATAAGATAGTTCACTCGTGACATTGTAAATCAAGCTAGATATTTATGAGTTAATGCAAAATACTTTAAAAGTATTCTGGATAACCAAAATTTTTTTTTAAATTTAAAATTTAAAGTTGGTTTTTATACTTTACACAAAATATTTGAACTACAATTGATTCGTTTTTGCAAAATAACGATGGTTAACTTTTAGAAAATTAGCTTACAAATATTGGGGTGGTGAATTAATATTTAACAATTAAATGTATTTCTTATAAAATTTTGTGTATGTTTTCAGAAATGTTTTCAAGAGAAGGGTAATTTTTTATTAAGTTTTAAAATTACTTGTCAAACAATATTTTCTACTTTGTTTTTATTTTCGACTTAAAATTTCTATTTGGATATCCAAATTCTTAATTAATACTTCAGAAAGGAACCAAAAAATTATGATTAAATAGTATTTCCCTTTATAATTATTGCGCCGTAGACTGAGCAGAGTAACGTTTCTTTATTTGCACGATGTAGATTCGCTCGAACTTGTAGCATGTTCTCCTTCCAAGCCAGAATTTGTATGTATATATATTTTTTTTTGAACGGTATTTTTTTCCGTTCATACTTACGTTAATGTCTTAAATTCTTTATTTCATCAGAAGTTGTATAAAAGTATTAAGATGTAGTATTTAGGACCATGGACCTGTAAATACTCCCAAGACCAAACTCGGGACTTCTTTATTGTGGATTTGAGCAACTGCGCCCTGCCCTTGCACGATAGCCTCTCTCGAGAAGTGTTCCTGCAGCCGCCCTTGGCTGGACAGCCGTAAGCTGGGGTCGGCTCGCTTCCTGCCGCGTGACGTAGTCGTGCACAGGGGGGTGGGGGAGATGGCGCGGGCTCTTACCTAGTCTTCTTAGTTCCATATACCAAACGTCCTTGAGGGTCCCGCCCACCTGGGCACACACACCGTGCGCAGAGCTAAAGGAAATATAACGCGATTTTAAAACTACACAGGATATCAGAGTTTGGTATGTTTACGAAAAGTACTGAAGACTTCACTGAGGGCCGAAAAGCACTTTTGTTATGGACAACGCGACTACGATAGCACAGATGAACACATTCAAACTTAAAAATAAGACAGCACAATAATTCCGTGGAAGGAATTTTAGTAAAAAAAAATATAGCAGCAGATACAGAGACTTGTTAGCAATGGTCTTAACAACGACGAGACAGTTGTAACAATAACAGCAAATGTAGGCAGGACAGCGCAGCAAACACAACTATGTAGATAAGCAGATATCATAGACAACACCAACGAACGCAGTAGGTTTTCTATGACAAATCAGTTGAGACGTTCAGGGAAGTGGCATCTATTCCCGTTACCAGGCACCCGAAATGTCGCCATTGTTCTGTCATAGGAAACCTTATCTGATATTTAATCTGGAATGTGTTAGTCTGTTCTGTCGTTGTTTTGTTCGTAATACCTCTCTTATATGTTATGTGGGTTTATGTTTTCATACTTGTTACTTTACGTTCTTGAATTTTTCCATGACAAACGGTGCACAACTGCAATGGCGTCTGTCAAAGAAATTGTATTAAATCAATATATTAATTTTTTTGACTATTATTTAGTAAATTGGGGTGCATTCCCGAGTACGAGCGGCTCATCTCGGGTGCCGGGCGCAGACACACAGTTACTGGGGTACGTGTGGCAACGCTGCCCCGTGCCTGGCAGCTCGCGCAGACACCGCAGTGCCTCTGGTGAGCGGGGCGGAAGTGTGCTCTCCCTCGCGGCCGTGGTTGCGTCACGGCGACTGTGGCGTAAGGCTTCCTCCGCCCGAGCCCGCCCGAGCCCGCCCGGCGCAGCGCAGGTGCGGAGCGAGCCAGCGAGGGGACGGTGCTATCACTGGCGGCGTTCTCCGCGCTCCGCGTACACGCAGCGTGCGTTTCCTTGTGGGCCGCGGGACGTGCGGGCGGCGGTAGGAATAAGTGACGTCAAAGGGCCAGCAACCTCTGAATAATTAAAGCCTGCGTTGAATAGACTTGTGTCAGTTAAATATGAAAAAAAAAAAAAAATCACTGATAAATTAAATATACTTTTTATTTCCATTTCTAGCATTTGAACTATCGGTGGTTTTGTTTTTTAATTCATCAATTAATTTCAAGATTTACACAAATTTATTTTACTGTTGTGTTTCAATACACGTGTATTGCCATAGCATACGTAAAACCATTTATAAAAATACTACTGTAACAGTCCCTTACCTCAAATATTGTCTACGTTAAACTTCATTGTAATTAGATTTGACTTCCCAACAGTCCCAGCTATAATGAAGAAAATCATGGTACTTAAAATTTTTTTTCATTATTTAATACTTGTTATAATTAAATTACACCATCAAATGTTAACACACGTGGTATGTAACGGAGCACCGGTGCGATAAATATCGTCCGAAATGTGTGTTCATACTCGAAAGTTACGGTGTATACCGTCAGAACGTCGTCAGTGGTCGGAGTTGACAAATGTTGTGTTCCTAATCACGCAGCTTTTTTTTTTGGATGGTAATCTCTATTACTTTCGATGTGTACCAAGTCTTGCATCACATAATGTGTGTTTATAATCAGCCCGCTGGCCCCTCTACACGCGAGACTGTGACCTAGCGTGTTTGTTGTTGAGCCCGTACAAGAATGCCACTTCAAACGGCCACTATCATTTTATTGCTCGTGAGCTAACAACGGTTTGCTTTCTATACTTATAATTGATGCACTAATGGCCAGTTGCACTATTCTGCTCTTCGATCTGCGATCTAATGATCTTGGCCTAAGAATGATCTAAAGATCAGTCTTCTAAATGTTGCCCCAACTCATACTGGGACTACAAGATCTTAGCTTGCGTGAACTATAATTCATACATTTCCAATTTACGACAACAGGTAGCAGCAGTGTCGAAGAACTGTTAAGTGCATTTCTATTGTTGGGCTGGAACGAAATGACTCGCTACAATCGATTGTGTGTCGGCGAAAAACGGGTTTATGCGATTACCATACAATGGCAGCATATATAGTCGCTGCCATATCTTTTGACTTTTAATAACTGAAAACGCATACTGGCAGTTAGTCGGAAAAAAGAATAGGTTTGTCTTAAAAAAGACACTTATTTAGTATGGAAAGTTATCATTAGGAAGTAAAATATATAACAATAAACTTTAAAAAAAAGCATTTCGTACTTTTAAAAAAATGGGTATTTCGCTTGAAGTGGTTGTACCACTAGAGTAAGTAAAAAATTTTATCTGCAATTTTTTCTCTAATATTTACGTCTGATTAAATTTACATGCCAAAAGTCGGTGAAAATGTCGGCCATGTCTGCTGGCGCGGTGTTGATTTGAGATCATTGCTATGAACCGACCCGAGAGTCGGTTCACATTTCAAGTTCCCAATGGTCTTCACTCAGCGCTCACAACTCAAAGGTGCAACAGAAAATGTTGAACGGTGATCAAACTAGCTAATTACTTTATATCACGTCTAAACTCTTATGGTGCAACTGGCCCATAAGACTAGTAAAACTGACCTCTTTCTTGTGAACTATAGATAACACTCATATAAATTCAAGCTATTATACAATAAATATTGTGGTAAAAGTTTGTTTTTACTAGTGTTGAGAAATTTATTTTATATGTACACGGAAGTAAGATGGGCTACGATTAATACACATAAGAGAGAAAAATTTAACATTTTCTTTTCTAACCCTGGTATGGATAATTTTCTGTTTACACAGACTTGTACGTACAAATAATATAGTAAACATAGAGCAGTTTTATCACATTAGTGTACTAGTTGCTAAAATACTCTGTGGCTGTTCGTGCGATACGATTTCACTCGAGATGTACAATATGGTGTGCACATTCGTGTTTATTTGGCTTAGAAATTTGAATGTTGTTATACAGAAAAGCACTCCAATAACTCGCATGTGTGTTGTTTTTCGATCAGAAACTGCCTCATGCTGTGTCATGGCGGTAGCCTCATTAGTTCCAGTATAAAGGCTACCTCTGCTTAGTTCACACAGCTAAGCGTGTTGCTTACTTCAATGTAACATTTTGTATAAAAAACTACGCTATCCTTAATTTTAAGTTCTTTGCAGTAAAATGTTTACGAACATCTCTGCTGGTAATGTAGCACAATTTTATAGTGGCCAAACTAAAAATAAAATATTAAGCATTTTAGGAAGCTAAGTATGTGCTACTTAGCTTTTATATAATAGTTTTGATATGATAACTTCTAAATGTACATATAATAATATTTTCATTTCTACCAAGCGAATGGTTCTTTCTGAAACTTTTGATCCTATGGTAATAGCGACTTGCCATTGGAGTCTACGTCCATTCTTTGTTAATAAAAGTTAGTATGCAGCTAAGTGGTAACAAATAGTTAAATGTTTAAAAATAGGTTGAAAAATAAGTGCGCGAATGACTATAAAACATAGTGTACCCTCCCCCTCTGTTCAGTTTGTTGCCATAAAATCCAAACACCCTAAAATCATAGCCACGCTACACACATTCAGAAAATTTTCAAAATAATTTTGAACTAACAACATATTTGATATTTAAGTAACAATAATCTATGCTACTGATAGTTTTCTTGAAATAAACTTTTTTTTCCTTCAAAATAGCTATGCGAATTTATAATTACAAAGCAAATGAGACGCACAATACTATTTTTAAGTGTTCACGAAAGTTTTCAGTTTATTATGTAAAAAAAAGCAGCCACATAAATTAGGTTAAAATCTCGAGGTACACTAACGTATAGTAAAAATACTTTAGGAGAATAAAATATAAGTTGGGGCAAAAGGTGTGTATCGGTTTTGAAAGGCTATTAAAAAAGGATAACTGACACAAATGGGTGTTGTTTTATGAGAATCAGTATTATCCCCATTTTTTTGATCAAGTTCTGAAGCTCACACCAGGAAGATGGTTATCTGGAGCGATACATTGATGGAGCACTCTCCCGACTGCTTTTAGGCACATTTCGAGGGGTGTAGCGGTGATTTCCTCCCGAATTAGCATCTTTAGTTCTCCCAAGGTGTGAGGACGATGTTTGAAAACCTTTTCTTTGAGGTTACCCCACAGGAAGAAGTCACAAACATTCAAATCCGGTGCCGAAAAGTGGTCCAGAATTCCGAAATCGCCTTCATCAATGCATCGCTGCTGATGGCCACCATCTTCCTGATGTGATCTTCAGAACTTGTTAAAAAAAACGGGGATATATATTGATTCCAATAAAATGAACCTAATTTCTGTAAGTTCGGTATTTTTAAAACCGATACATTTCGCTATTTTCACCGCAAGGGAAAACAAAATAATACTGAAAAATGTACGTATTAAATCTATTTTGAATACTATTAGCAAATTTGGTAATTGTTCTTTATTGCGTATCTAATTTATATCATAGTTTTATAATTAGAATTTTCAAAATATAATATATTTGGTTTATAGTACAGTTTGTATCATAACATTCAACTACTTACTTTATTTTAATATTTTACGTAAAAATACAATTGGATCCAATTGATAATAAAGCTTTATAATACATATCTTCAAATTAAAAAATATATATTTTAGTAATTTTTCAGTTTTAAATCACAATCACATAATGCTTATTTTTTAATTTTTTTTTTACGTTGAAATATAGTTGGATATGTTTCACAGAACAATATTGCTACAAGGTGTATTATTAAGTTATCATACAACAACCAATTCCTTTCTTTATATCAGTATTTTATTTTAAAATACAACTTGATGCGCAATGAGGAACATGCAGCAGTGGTGTGCTGTGCTTTCTCGCGACTGTACATGATCGTGCAGCATGCACCAGTTGCCACCACAGTGCCTGGGATACTGAGCCGAATACAAAGGCCATTGCCGAGCAAGCGGCAAGGAAGGCAAGTGTTCCACACGTGCAGTCAAATGCAGCACTCTGTTGCAGTGGCTGTTGCGTTATCCTTGAAGCAAGTCTGCACAGTCCCGTTCGCAACTGCTCGTCGGTCGCTACCATCGGTACATTTGATTTATTTTAAGCGAAACCCTGAAAAATTACCGTCATAAGGAACTATTGCGCGGGTAGAGTAAACGGTATAGCAACTCGGGCAAGCAAGAAAAGTGGTGCTACTATCCTCGAGTGGACAGTTGGAGGACAAGTACTTGGGAGAGCACTAAAGCTAGTTGGAAGAGTCGAGTGGAACTGTACATGTGTATAGTATATCGCATACTCTGCTTCCCCGACTACTGTATTTACCACTACACGACTCACCAGTCCACATACTTCACCTGCGTGAACCGGCGTAGTCTGCTTGGAGAGCTTCATGAACACGTGTGCTCAGTTTACTCAAGATGTGGTCACAAGCAGACATCATTGCATTTGTAGAATTGTGTCGCGAAAATGGATGTGTGGAACATTAACGGTAAAAACTACAGAAACAGGGACATGAAACAGGCAGCATATGTTATTTTCTCCCTTCTATGTGTTTTCAAACATACCTGTACCGCTTCAACGATGCTTTTGCACAATTTTTCGAATATTTTCTTGGAGCATGTCGACGAACACTATTCCATATATTCTATTCTGGAAGCCATTACTGTACTTAAATATCCCATTTTGGATTGTGTGTTTGAACAAGCTTCTCTACCATGTATAGGATAGTAGAGTAGTCAGGAGAATTGCTGTCCGGTTTACTGTACCCGTGTAATCGCCCCTTATTATATTTGCACAAGTAAGTTACGTTGACAAAATTCCAAATTGAATGTATGTAGATATTCTATCATCAATTTAGGTTTTTATTACATAGAAACATAATGCAATATGTCAAAGGGGAGGGCAAATAATATATAAGAAAAATTTTAAAAAATTATACATGACGAGATCACATCGCTTTTACGGATATTAGTAATGTAGTGATACGTAAGTATGTGAACACTTAAACGTACGTGATGCTTCTTAGCCGCACATTACTGAATTTAAAATATCTGTGTCGTAACAATACTGGATACTTGTAAAATTAAATTATCCTGTTTTATCGATTTTAAATTCCGATATATTTTATATTAGCTGTGCCCGCGTAGAACTTAATATTAGTTGTTGGTTCAGCAATGATTGGTTGTCAAGTATACTTACCAAGTAGGACAACAGTGCCAAATGACAAAACTAAGTAGCTAGTCACACGAGTAATAAAGAGCTTTATGGACGCTAAACTAAACCACCCGGAAACTTGAAAATAACTTTAAAAATAATGGTTTAATTTAATTTATAATTTCATTAGCATTAACAGCTAACGAAGTTTGTTAGTGTTGAAGTAGTGTCAGTTTTAAACTTTAAACGAATAAAATTATATTAAATCGTGCACAGATTATCAGTCAATCCGTAAACAATCGCAGACATTAAAAAAAAAATTGTGTGCGTAGTTTCCACGCACGACAGAAGTTTCACTTCTTGTATATTCGGTATAGATAAATTATTATATTTTTAATGAACAAGAGATAAAATAGTAGGCCTAAGGATGCGGGTATGATCACAAAAAAATTCGAAGTTAATGTTTTAAAATATATTTTAAAGGAATTCGTTATTTAATTTCACATCATGAATAAAGTAGGGTAATTAGTTTCTAATTTTTAATGTATCATTTTCCGCAGAGTTGTTAGTGTCTATTGTAGTGAAAATTGGCTTATGATAGCTAAAATACGACACAAAATTTTGGGATTTGATAAATTCTTGGTAGTTGGGGTATTAAGTTAGTTGCACAGGTCAGTAACTCTCCTCCACACGAAGAAATAAATTGTAGATACTTTAAATTAAATATAAAATATGGTAGCGTCATTCGTTAGCCGTTACGAAAACTGAGGAGAAGACAAACACAAGTAACGTTACGAGAATTCCGTAGCGTCACTGCTGCGTCATTTCCACCTGCTGTCTCCCCTTTCGGCCGTTACGACTAGCATACAGCATGCTACCCTATGTCCTTCCTTCTTGCCGTCTTCCCATTCGACCGCTAGTGCATGCGTTGGAGTGGCATCACCGCAGATGCACTCTACTCTACCACGTACCTATTCTCATGCGATCGAAATTTTCGTAACGCTCAACAATTGTAGCCACCTCAGCAAAGGTGTTTATCTTCAAGAATGAGAGGTTCGACACGATGAGCGTGTGCTGCTTAATACACAGCTCGATCTATCAGTGTGTGAGGCAACAGCGGTTAGACGTAGAAGTACTGTGCAGGTTATTAATGAATGTCTGGCGTATATGTAGCCGCTGTGTGGGTGTGTGAACTGGGCAAGCAGCGTCGCGAAGTGAACAAAACACACCGTGCACCGCTAGTGTCGCGGTGCTTTACGGGTAGTCCTCGAGGGGGGGGGGGGGAGCTATTGTGTCGCAGGAGACGAGTCTCACGTGCTGGTCGTTTCCTGCTCGCCCGTCGCCATGTCTAGCCGGTGTGGGGAGTGGCGGCGGCCATCTTGCCGCCCGGCACGTGACCAGGTCCGGCCACCCTTCCCCTCCCCTCCACCCCTCTGGGGGTCCGTTCTACGGGGACACGGAAACATGCGTCGGATCCCACGGAACAGAGCTTCTACAATAGCACGCAGACGGAGACTAACCCGTGTGGATTACCTCGGCCATGCTGAGCTCTTTACAACTTGGCTGCGGTGGTAGTCCTGTTTATGTTCTAAATACGTTAAAATGGTTTCAATTACAAGCATATTTAGTGGTACATATTGTCTTCGTGGCTTATTTTTACAATTTATATATATTCTGCCCGGGCTATTGTCTGGAAACATAATATATTTTATTTAAATTAATATACTGTAACGTTGAAATCCAATGCCATTGGTTGCCATTGTTACGTTTCCGTGCACTGTGGAAGCAGCAGAGACGCGGTAGTGAAGTGTTCTGGGAAGTCCGTCTCTATTTCCATGCCACTGTAGAAGGGGCATTGGGCTTTTGTCACGCTTTGTCAATTCCTAAGATATAGATATCTCATTTTAATTTTTTTTATTGTAACTAAACTGTTCTCGGATATGTGTGTGGTAATATTAATCCCATTATTATAATATTAGTTTATACTTTTTTTATCGTAGTTAATCAAAGAAAAATAAAATTATATAAGATAAAATTTATTTAATAGCCATAGAGTATGATTAGAATGCAGATACACTACACATTAAAGGTGAATGTATCTTTTCAGGTCATTTTTTTTTTATATTTACGTTACAAAAGTTGCCGACTTTTTGAGGGTTTGAACTTTCCCAAAATATTCATAATTAGCTGGCAAAGTGGCATTTTTAACGTTTTCGTGCAGTATCTATAAGGAGAATAAAATGGAATATAAAAATAAGCTTTTTTTTTTTTGTTTAAAGTCAATTTTAGTGGCTGCAATGTGATAGGGTTTAATTTATTTCAGAACAAAATATTTTAATTTTACCTGTCCTTTTAAAATGAGAATTTTGAAGATTTTAAAAGGCCAAATAAATTTAAATGAATTTTTCCGAAAGAATTTTAAACAATACCACGCAGCCACTAGCATTGCCTTTAAACCCAAAAATTTTAAGATATTCGTTTTGGTACTCCTTATCCATTCTGCACAAAAATGGTAAAAATTCAACTATACTAGCTGATAATGCAAAAAGTATGCACTAGATTTTTTATTTTGTTTTAAGTTCCGCCATTCAAAAATTATACTAGTTGAACAGTGTTAAACGAAAGATAAAAAAAGACCCGGAATGGAATCCTTAACATTCAAGGTTTGATGAACTACATGTATTATTGAGGTATAAATGTTTCTCTTCAAGGGACGAATAGACAAAAACTTGAGAATAGAAAACAATTTGAGATCCCAAAACAAAACACGGCCACGATTTACACACATAATAAAAATAAACCACCACAGTTAGTGATAAAACTCTAGATGTTCTTGTACTTGAATCAATAATTTCACGTATTTAAAACGTAAACATGGTTACCAGCCAGGCCAAATACTCGTCTGCTATTGGTCGCATTAAACATTAAACTGGAGAGCTGGGCATTGCTCAGCTAATCCGTACTGCTCCGGGTTACGTGAGACCTGTCTCGGGTTTAAGTGATCCGTGTCTGTTTCCGTGTCATGGTGGGACGGGCCTTACTTGGCGCGAGGCTAGGAGGGGCTCCACCCACCTTGGTGCAAACTAGCGAGTGTCGATGTTTGCAAGGTTGCCGTGGGTTTCACGAAGGTTCGGCCTTAGAATTCACAGAGTAGTTGTGGTGTAGCAGGTTCTCCCGGAGCTTCCTTGATGTCTAGGAACGTGGCTTCAGGAACAGCGCGAACGAGTGCGAGCTCCTGGTTCATGCCGCATTTCCGGAGAGTGCGTGGACCGCGCGCCGCCGCGCTGAAGACATTTCCGCGGAGGCTCGAGAATTTAGATCAAATTGACACGTGGCCGGAACTTCCGCCCAGCGAACATTCGGCCAGTTGGAGCGAGTCATCGTCAACCGCCATCGCTGGTCGGTATAAAAACCCAGGCTTCGGGTGAAGGAGCAGCCAGTTCGGTTCACCCGATAGAAGACACCGCATCACCCCGCGGGAAGAAACAAGTCCAGACTCCGTCGCTGTCACACTGCCCGACGTCACCAAGCTGCCCCACGCCTGTCCGGGACTGAGAATAATGTTACGGGGTGTAAACGCAGTGCTTACGTAAGTACGCATTTTCTCGCGTCCCTACGAGCGAGCGATGGTCGCTATCGACACGGAGTGAGAAGGTGCAGTTGGCAGTGATGGTGGTGTCGGGTCTTGTGGCGACAAACAGATAATTACCGGACTTGGATGTGAAACTCGTAGTGACGAGGTACCACGAGTTGGTCACACTGCAGTCGCTGCGTCGAGGGAGGCGCAGCCAAGCCGAGGGGCTGGGATTTTCGCCCATGTCTGACTTGCATTGCAACTCAGAGAAACAAGTTGTAACGGTTTCGATAACCCCAACGAGGGTCCGCCGTGACGCGAGGTTCTGACAGTTCTATCGGCAGACGAGCAGTTTAGTTTTGGACACACGCTTCCGACGACTGCAACTCGCGCGTGCGCTCTGCCATCTATATTTAATCTACACCTCCGTCTCCCGGCCTTGTTTCCGTCCGTCTTGGCGATGAATAATTGAGACGCCCTGCAGTTGGCGTCCTTCCGCCTGATCGATGGATCGATTGCCACGACTCGGGACTCCTATCGCGGTTGAGTCACCTGACTGTTCTCGTCCAAAGTTGGAGACTTCTGTTTGGGCTATAAGCTTTCCCCCCACCCAACCCCCCATATTAACTGTCCCCCTTCTATTCAGGCGAGTGAACATATTACTGTCATAAAAAACTCCTATAAAAATGTTCACCTTAATATATTTTTTTATTCTTAATATGCTTTTTACACTACTCAGTTTCATTAGTTACTAATATCAATCCAGTTTATTTACTTAGTATGGGTTTTTCGGGTGGGTGTATTTATGCTTGATTTGCGTTGTTTCACTGCTGTCCATTGTTATTAGTTATTAGCTGTTGTGCCTTTTACTGTGTAACAGTTTTATCGTGTGCTCAGTCGCGTCATAATTATTTAGTACGTACGCCGCTATAGAAGTAAATACCAGCAGTTTTATTGCATAGTTGTAGGTAAAATAAGTTAATAAAGTAATTAGAAAAGATGATACCAAAATAATGTTAAAATTTTAAGTAACATAAATCAAGTGCCCTAGATTTTTATTGTACATCAAAGATTTTAAGCACGCCAATGTTCTTAATAGTTTTTGTACATTAAAATGACATGATCGAAATTATACATTTATTCAAAACATTTCTGTGATCAAACCAAATTTTTTCATTGCTATGGCTTTAGGTACTGATTTGTACTGTTCCCATAATACATGTTACAGTGAGTGTGCTTCAATTTAAAGACTATCAAAATTTATATATATAATACATACCCATATTATATAAATATATATTTCTTATTGTAACACGTTTAGCGATGTTCGAAGGATAAACCAGTGAATTAACTATGGTTTTATTTATTTGACTACTATGCAGCACACATTTTTGTTTCTAAATTACAACACATGACTGTGCACAGATTAATCAAACTTTCAATAAGTGCACTATTCACTCTCCCCAGTGCAGCTCGGCTCGACAGGGGCTCTCTCTCTGCTGCTCGTCTCTTGCCACGCATCTCTGTCCCAACACACTGCCTCGCATCACTCACACGTCCGCCGCACCGCGTCACCGTCCCCACTGACCGTGGCTCGTCGCCCGCTATCGCTCGCCAAGGAGTCAACTCACCCTCTTCATTCATTTCTCTCTTGCATAGCTCCGCGGATTCGTCGGCATAGCCACCAGGCCTTCCTCGCTGCAGGTCGGCCGAACCTTGTTGTATACCAGCTGGCATTACCCATGGGAAGGTCTCGTATAGCCTTCACAAGTACTGCGTGATTAAAGCTCCCCGACTTGACACTCGAAGCAGCCAGATCAATGGCGTCCTAGTACGCCACTTCACGCGACGGGGCTCTGGGAACCTGCCGAACCCTCTAGAGAGACACAGGTGCGCCCGGTCGGTCTCGTTAGGAAGGCCGTTAAATGGGATTTCCGTGTATCGTTAGGGGGAGGGGGAGGATCGGGTGCCACCTGTTTCTAGGAGTAGGTTGGGTTATACCTTGGAATCCCGCAGGCTGGCGCGCCTTCTTCAGCAACCTCGTAACAATATATATATATATATATATATATATATATATATATATATATATATATACACCTGCTCGATGGTTTAGGTTTAGACTATAGAAACTACCTTAACATTATTCTTTAAAAATATTAAAAACAAACCATAACTTTCTATTGTAACTTTAATATTTTTATAAATGAGCCATCTACAGCATGCAAGAAGATTACATGAAAAAAACTTGTCCTCTACCTGTAGTGTCATAAAAGTATTAAAGTGAATTTTTTTAACCGTCAACATTTTCATTGAGCTATGCAGAATGCCATGTTTACATTAATTAATAAAGCTACAAATATACTAGGATTTTTACATCATTCAATAATTTCATACTAGCGAATGTGTTATGTTCTTCATGTACCATAATTTCAGTATATAGAGGTTATAACAAGTACTAAGGTATACTTTATTTCACATTTTAAAATAGTGTTCATATAGGTTTATGTTTCGTCTATACTAGATGCTATTTCAGTTCATTATCTGAATGACCGTGCTTCGCTTGAAAGAAACATTTTTTTAAAATAATACAATAGTAAGAAGGTTAAATACTAACGTGCGTTAGTGTTTTATTTCAATGTATTTAATTTATAAGTATATATATGATTTAATATCTATCTGTATGCTGTTGCGTTATAATTTTTATATTAAAATAAGTACAATAAAAGTTAGTTAAGACATCATGAACAGCTCATTTAAAATGTACATATTTTTTTACAAACATAAAAATTAAATTATTTTTGTAAATTTATAGTTTTTGTAAATTTAATAATTATCTGGCAGTTAAGGCAAATTTAAAATTACTCATGAATGTTTTATGGAACCTTTACACCACGGATAAAAATTGCACCAACCATGGTTGTCATGACATCCATAGAGATTGTATTACCTTTCGATGCTATTTTTACTGATTCCACACATTGGTTTTGAAACTGCAGAAAAATATCACATTAGCATTATCTGTGAAAATCTTTGAACGCTGTGTGTTCTCGCATACTTTTTTTTTGTAGACTTTGCGATAGCAAATTTTGCAATTGTTTTTAATGCGTCCGGGAGTCTATTAGCTTTGAAAACTTCTTATGTAAACTGCCCCGTAGCTTTTCTTAAATGTTTTATGTCTATCTGCATTAACTTTTTGGGTACTTACTAAGCATTAGGCGTTCTCGAATAGTTATTTAATTACCGCAGTATTTTACTATGCCGAAAATGTGTAGAAATGTAACTTCCGGGTGATGTCGCAGGGAAATTCGGAAACCCGACCACGTGTCGAATAAGCTGCCGAGAGTGGCAGTGCCGCAGCTAAGACCAGGGGGCGCTACTGAATAGGCGGAAAATAGGCCACTAAAAAAACTGTGCCGCTGAGAAATGACATCAAAAATTAGGTTTTCAGTTAAAAATAAATAAATTTCTTAAACACGACTAAAAAAAGTAGTTTTACAAACATTATTGATTCAGAATTTATGAAATGATGTATTAACGGAGTGGCGTATTGAGTATAATTGCAAAATATTATACTTATGAATTTTTTTTGACAATGTTGAATTATCTTGGTAGCAATGAAATAAACATGGCTGCCATGTGCACAAGTGCAGAGGTGTGCACGTGTGTGTTTTTTGCAATTTAAACTGAGGTTATGGTTTTCAACACTCATATTTTGCTGCTAAGCATTTTAAGTTTTGAGACAAAAGGTAAAGCACTTTAACTTTAACATAGTGTTTTAGAAAATAGATAAACTGAAACATTTTTGGTGAATATTCCCTGCAACGAAGTTCCAAAAAAAAAAAAAAAAAATCAAGGGAGCCAACATTTTTCTTTCGAAAAGTTGACTTTTAGGTATACGACGAATACCGCACAGTTCGCTGATTTCCAAAGAAAATAAGATCGTTTGTGATAGCATTGGCTTGCGACTTCATCTTCGTTGCTTTTGTGGGTGAGTCTCCCTAGACGTCTGCACGAGAAGGAGCCTGAGTGACTCAGGGACGGAGCTGGAAGGCTAGTAGAGCTGGAAGGCTAGTAGAGCCAGTAGAGCCAGCGCGAGGTATCGAGCGGTGGCTGCTGCGGAGGCCGAGGCTGACTGGCGGTCATCAAAGAAACATGCGGCGGCGCAGAGCACGTGGCGCGCGCCAGTCTAGCGGGCGCCCCTCATCGATCAGCTGTAGGCGTCGCCTGTCGCCGTGGAGACGCCGGCGGGACAGCCTCCGGCCGCACGCCGTCCTCGTAGCCGGAGCGTTCACCCTGCGGCCCCTCTGGAGCCCGCGCCCCCTCCCCTGCGTCTGTCCGAGGACAGTTCACAGCCACTACCCGCGTCGGCAGTCAGTCTTGCCCATGAGCGAAGCCCGGTGTGTGGGAACTCCTACCCCCCACAATACATCTGAACTACCACAGGCGAGCGACACAAGCATTTTGAAGTGAAACTTCTTTGCTGAGAGGACTACAATTTTCAAGCGTTACGGAAATTCAGATCGCATGCGTAGAATAATTAGGTACGTGATGGAGGGAACCGGAAGAGGAGGGGAATAGTTACGTACGTGGTGGGGAAATCCATGAGGAGACGGCAGGGGAGAGGTAGAAAAGACTCAGCATACTTGCACATTTGCACATTTGCAAAATATCATAATTTAGCGCGCGCACACACGCACACACACGCACACACACACACACACACACACCTATATAATTTTTTTTATATATGACCTCAGCCAAAGAGAATCATGTTTCCTATTCCTAATAATATAATAAGCAAAAAGTTTCACTTATAGGGCGCGTGGACTCCACGTAAACTTTTTTTAAAATTAGTCATATGTATATTACGTAAGTTACACTTAAATCATGCGAGCAGTGTCCGATTGTTCGTAGTTGCAATCGACCTAAATGGTGTAATGCTCACTCGTCTTTAAGGGAAGGCCGGAGAGTGTAAATGTTGCAGCACTGGGCAGGGCCTGGTCTGATTACACGTATTACATTCACTTGTTTGTGACTTCTTTAACGAATTTACTTCTCGTTAAGATCCTATACTTTATCCTTAACAGAGATGTTTGAAGACGACAAAAATATTATTACATTCATATTTTATAAATTTTATTACAAATTTATGTTCGCGTTCAATCTTGATATACAATAACTGACAGAAATAGCATAGACTAGTTAATCTATCAATGGTTTTACTCCAATTAAAATATAATTGTATGTTGTTATTTTTGGTATAAACCTATTCTGCAACAAGTTATTTATGTTCAACAATAATGATAGTTTAGATTGAATTACTGATCAATTTGAATTTCTAGTAGCTATCATTGGTAAAATTCTTGAGCATTAGTAAGCAATACATACAACTTACATATCGTCATCAAAATAAGTAACTAAGGAAGAACTCAATGAGAATAAATTATAATGTTAAAGCATTACTATACAGAACTCCTTGGTAGCTAGCTGATAATAATAAAGCATCAAAATATTTAAGTAGTATATAAATGTAGGACCAGCGTTTGGTGCCGGTGCGTGGTGGTGTCCGCCATATTAGATTGTGACATTGCGGCGGCAATCTTGGATGTCATTGACCCCAGCGGCCATCTTGGATTCCGCCATATTGAATTATGTATATCTGCCATGTTAGATTTCGTAATCATGGATTCTAGAAATTTCCGCCATTTTGAATTTTGATGTAGGTAACTGTTGCAAATTTCGTTACAGCCGCACTTAACGTCATGGAGCTAGGAGTCCTCAGTTCTAACCAGGGGAGGACAAAATTATAATGGCGACAAATCCTGCCTCCACAGAGGCCACTGAAAAACTGACCTTCCACCACTAATACCAATGAATATATTACGGCAGCTAGTATGACATAGTCGCTATCTTGTTTTCGTCTGCTGGAGACAGCCGTCTTTATTTTCAGTGCTTGCTACCAGGAGCACTAGTGTCACGTAGTCTGTCAGAGTGCACTGCCGCAATATTGGTTTAATTTTTACCCACTAGAGTGCATTATTATTTATTGTCAAGGCGCTCGCCATCTTGTCGGTCGTTTTGGTCGTCATCTTGGAAATTCGTAATTATTTAGCTATAAATTCGGGTAAAAACTCAAAATTCATCAAAAAAAAGAATAACTCGATTTACTGATTGACTCGATGTATTCATGCCCTTGGTTCGATCCTTGGTAAATAGTAAAAATGTATTTTGATGAAAATTACATAAATTTACCATAGAAATTACATGTTTGAGAAATAAAATACCACAAGTCATTTTACAAAAAAAAATTATTACATAAATTCTACACTACTAAAAGTACAAAAAAATGCAACATAAGTCAATCGGATACGGTGCTTTTATGTTGTATACTGCCCATATTTTGGTCTGCATGCATGCAATAAGCGGAACACTTAAATTAAGAATGTTTTCCATAAGACATAGTTTTGACATCAAATCTGTTTCACAGTCGAGCTTTTGCAAGCGCGAGCGGGCCCCTTGAACGAGAAGCTCTTCGTAATTGCATGAAGAGCCAGGGCACCCTCAGTGAGGGGTTTCGTAATTGCAGGGGAGCCCGGGCACCCTCTGTGAGGGTCTTCGTAATTGCAGGGGAACCCGGGCACCCTCAGTGAGGGGCTTCGTAATTGCATGAAGAGCCCGGGCACCCTCAGTGAGGGGTTTCGTAATTGCAGGGGAGCCCGGCATCCTCAGTGAGTGGCTTCGTAATTGCATGAAGAGCCCGGGCACCCTCAGTGAGTGGCTTCGTAATTGCATGGAGAGCCCGGGCACCCTCAGTGAGGGGCTTCGTAATTGCAGGGGAGCCCGGGCACCCTCAGTGAAGGGTTTCGTAATTGCAGGGGAGCCCGGGCACCCTCAGTGAGTGGCTTCGTAATTGCATGAAGAGCCCGGGCACCCTCAGTGAGTGGCTTCGTAATTGCATGGAGAGCCCGGGCACCCTCAGTGAGGGGCTTTGTAATTGCAGGGGAGCCCGGGCACCCTCAGTGAAGGGTTTCGTAATTGCAGGGGAGCCCGGGCACCTTCAGTGAGTGGCTTCGTAATTGCATGGAGAGCCCGGGCACCCTCAGTGAGGGGCTTCGTAATTGCAGGGGAGCCCGGGCACCCTCAGTGAGTGGCTTCGTAATTGCATGAAGAGCCCGGGCACCCTCAGTGAGTGGCTTCGTAATTGCATGAAGAGCCCGGGCACCCTCAGTGAGTGGCTTCGTAATTGCATGAAGAGCCCGGGCACCCTCAGTGAGTGGCTTCGTAATTGCAGGGGAAACCGGCACCCTCAGTGAGGGGCTTCGTAATTGCAGGGGAGCCCGGTCACCCTCAGTGAGTGGCTTCGTAATTGCATGAAGAGCCCGGGCACCCTCAGTGAGTGGCTTCGTAATTGCATGAAGAGCCCGGGCACCCTCAGTGAGTGGCTTCGTAATTGCATGAAGAGCCCGGGCACCCTCAGTGAGTGGCTTCGTAATTGCATGGACAGCCCGGGCACCCTCAGTGAGGGGCTTTGTAATTGCAGGGGAGCCCGGGCACCCTCAGTGAAGGGTTTCGTAATTGCAGGGGAGCCCGGGCACCTTCAGTGAGTGGCTTCGTAATTGCATGGAGAGCCCGGGCACCCTCAGTGAGGGGCTTCGTAATTGCAGGGGAGCCCGGGCACCCTCAGTGAGTGGCTTCGTAATTGCATGAAGAGCCCGGGCACCCTCAGTGAGTGGCTTCGTAATTGCATGAAGAGCCCGGGCACACTCAGTGAGTGGCTTCGTAATTGCATGGAGAGCCCGGGCACCCTCAGTGAGGGGCTTCGTAATTGCATGGAGAGCCCGGGCACCCTCAGTGAGGGGCTTTGTAATTGCAGGGGAGCCCGGGCACCCTCAGTGAAGGGTTTCGTAATTGCAGGGGAGCCCGGGCACCTTCAGTGAGTGGCTTCGTAATTGCATGGAGAGCCCGGGCACCCTCAGTGAGGGGCTTCGTAATTGCAGGGGAGCCCGGGCACCCTCAGTGAGTGGCTTCGTAATTGCATGAAGAGCCCGGGCACCCTCAGTGAGTGGCTTCGTAATTGCATGAAGAGCCCGGGCACCCTCAGTGAGTGGCTTCGTAATTGCATGGAGAGCCCGGGCACCCTCAGTGAGGGGCTTTGTAATTGCAGGGGAGCCCGGTCACCCTCAGTGAGTGGCTTCGTAATTGCATGAAGAGCCCGGGCACCCTCAGTGAGTGGCTTCGTAATTGCATGAAGAGCCCGGGCACCCTCAGTGAGTGGCTTCGTAATTGCATGAAGAGCCCGGGCACCCTCAGTGAGTGGCTTCGTAATTGCATGGAGAGCCCGGGCACCCTCAGTGAGGGGCTTTGTAATTGCAGGGGAGCCCGGGCACCCTCAGTGAAGGGTTTCGTAATTGCAGGGGAGCCCGGGCACCTTCAGTGAGTGGCTTCGTAATTGCATGGAGAGCCCGGGCACCCTCAGTGAGGGGCTTCGTAATTGCAGGGGAGCCCGGGCACCCTCAGTGAGTGGCTTCGTAATTGCATGAAGAGCCCGGGCACCCTCAGTGAGTGGCTTCGTAATTGCATGAAGAGCCCGGGCACCCTCAGTGAGTGGCTTCGTAATTGCAGGGGAAACCGGCACCCTCAGTGAGGGGCTTCGTAATTGCAGGGGAGCCCGGTCACCCTCAGTGAGTGGCTTCGTAATTGCATGAAGAGCCCGGGCACCCTCAGTGAGTGGCTTCGTAATTGCATGAAGAGCCCGGGCACCCTCAGTGAGTGGCTTCGTAATTGCATGAAGAGCCCGGGCACCCTCAGTGAGTGGCTTCGTAATTGCATGGAGAGCCCGGGCACCCTCAGTGAGGGGCTTCGTAATTGCAGGGGAGCCCGGGCACCCTCAGTGAGTGGCTTCGTAATTGCATGAAGAGCCCGGGCACCCTCAGTGAGTGGCTTCGTAATTGCATGAAGAGCCCGGGCACCCTCAGTGAGTGGCTTCGTAATTGCAGGGGAAACCGGCACCCTCAGTGAGGGGCTTCGTAATTGCAGGGGAGCCCGGTCACCCTCAGTGAGTGGCTTCGTAATTGCATGAAGAGCCCGGGCACCCTCAGTGAGTGGCTTCGTAATTGCATGAAGAGCCCGGGCACCCTCAGTGAGTGGCTTCGTAATTGCATGAAGAGCCCGGGCACCCTCAGTGAGTGGCTTCGTAATTGCATGGAGAGCCCGGGCACCCTCAGTGAGGGGATTTGTAATTGCAGGGGAGCCCGGGCACCCTCAGTGAAGGGTTTCGTAATTGCAGGGGAGCCCGGGCACCTTCAGTGAGTGGCTTCGTAATTGCATGGAGAGCCCGGGCACCCTCAGTGAGGGGCTTCGTAATTGCAGGGGAGCCCGGGCACCCTCAGTGAGTGGCTTCGTAATTGCATGAAGAGCCCGGGCACCCTCAGAGAGTGGCTTCGTAATTGCATGAAGAGCCCGGGCACCCTCAGTGAGTGGCTTCGTAATTGCATGGAGAGCCCGGGCACCCTCAGTGAGGGGCTTTGTAATTGCAGGGGAGCCCGGGCACCCTCAGTGAAGGGTTTCGTAATTGCAGGGGAGCCCGGGCACCTTCAGTGAGTGGCTTCGTAATTGCATGGAGAGCCCGGGCACCCTCAGTGAGGGGCTTCGTAATTGCAGGGGAGCCCGGGCACCCTCAGTGAGTGGCTTCGTAATTGCATGAAGAGCCCGGGCACCCTCAGTGAGTGGCTTCGTAATTGCATGAAGAGCCCGGGCACCCTCAGTGAGTGGCTTCGTAATTGCATGAAGAGCCCGGGCACCCTCAGTGAGTGGCTTCGTAATTGCAGGGGAAACCGGCACCCTCAGTGAGGGGCTTCGTAATTGCAGGGGAGCCCGGTCACCCTCAGTGAGTGGCTTCGTAATTGCATGAAGAGCCCGGGCACCCTCAGTGAGTGGCTTCGTAATTGCATGAAGAGCCCGGGCACCCTCAGTGAGTGGCTTCGTAATTGCATGAAGAGCCCGGGCACCCTCAGTGAGTGGCTTCGTAATTGCATGGAGAGCCCGGGCACCCTCAGTGAGGGGCTTTGTAATTGCAGGGGAGCCCGGGCACCCTCAGTGAAGGGTTTCGTAATTGCAGGGGAGCCCGGGCACCTTCAGTGAGTGGCTTCGTAATTGCATGGAGAGCCCGGGCACCCTCAGTGAGGGGCTTCGTAATTGCAGGGGAGCCCGGGCACCCTCAGTGAGTGGCTTCGTAATTGCATGAAGAGCCCGGGCACCCTCAGTGAGTGGCTTCGTAATTGCTTGAAGAGCCCGGGCACCCTCAGTGAGTGGCTTCGTAATTGCATGGAGAGCCCGGGCACCCTCAGTGAGGGGCTTTGTAATTGCAGGGGAGCCCGGGCACCCTCAGTGAAGGGTTTCGTAATTGCAGGGGAGCCCGGGCACCTTCAGTGAGTGGCTTCGTAATTGCATGGAGAGCCCGGGCACCCTCAGTGAGGGGCTTCGTAATTGCAGGGGAGCCCGGGCACCCTCAGTGAGTGGCTTCGTAATTGCATGAAGAGCCCGGGCACCCTCAGTGAGTGGCTACGTAATTGCATGGAGAGCCCGGGCACCCTCAGTGAGGGGCTTTGTAATTGCAGGGGAGCCCGGGCACCCTCAGTGAAGGGTTTCGTAATTGCAGGGGAGCCCGGGCACCTTCAGTGAGTGGCTTCGTAATTGCATGGAGAGCCCGGGCACCCTCAGTGAGGGGCTTCGTAATTGCAGGGGAGCCCGGGCACCCTCAGTGAGTGGCTTCGTAATTGCATGAAGAGCCCGGGCACCCTCAGTGAGTGGCTACGTAATTGCATGAAGAGCCCGGGCACCCTCAGTGAGTGGCTTCGTAATTGCATGAAGAGCCCGGGCACCCTCAGTGAGTGGCTTCGTAATTGCATGAAGAGCCCGGGCACCCTCAGTGAGTGGCTTCGTAATTGCAGGGGAAACCGGCACCCTCAGTGAGGGGCTTCGTAATTGCAGGGGAGCCCGGTCACCCTCAGTGAGTGGCTTCGTAATTGCATGAAGAGCCCGGTCACCCTCAGTGAGTGGCTTCGTAATTGCATGAAGAGCCCGGGCACCCTCAGTGAGGGGCTTCGTAATTGCATGAAGAGCCCGGGCACCCTCAGTGAGTGGCTTCGTAATTGCATGGAGAGCCCGGGCACCCTCAGTGAGTGGCTTCGTAATTGCATGGAGAGCCCGGGCACCCTCAGTGAGGGGCTTTGTAATTGCAGGGGAGCCCGGGCACCCTCAGTGAAGGGTTTCGTAATTGCAGGGGAGCCCGGGCACCTTCAGTGAGTGGCTTCGTAATTGCATGGAGAGCCCGGGCACCCTCAGTGAGGGGCTTCGTAATTGCAGGGGAGCCCGGGCACCCTCAGTGAGTGGCTTCGTAATTGCATGAAGAGCCCGGGCACCCTCAGTGAGTGGCTTCGTAATTGCATGAAGAGCCCGGGCACCCTCAGTGAGTGGCTTCGTAATTGCATGAAGAGCCCGGGCACCCTCAGTGAGTGGCTTCGTAATTGCAGGGGAAACCGGCACCCTCAGTGAGGGGCTTCGTAATTGCAGGGGAGCCCGGTCACCCTCAGTGAAGGGTTTCGTAATTGCAGGGGAGCCCGGGCACCTTCAGTGAGTGGCTTCGTAATTGCATGGAGAGCCCGGGCACCCTCAGTGAGGGGTTTCGTAATTGCAGGGGAGCCCGGGCAACCTTAGTGAGTGGCTTCGTAATTGCATGGAGAGCCCGGGCACCCTCAGTGAGGGGTTTCGTAATTGTAGGGGAGCCCGGGCACCCTCAGTGAGGGGTTTCGTAATTGCAGGGAAGCCCGGGCACCCTCAGTGAGAGGCTTCGTATGGGTTCTAAGTTCACCTACTATAAACACGAACTTGCAATATTAATCTTTGTATATAAGAAAAGCACCCAAAAACTGGTTAAGAGTCATGGAAGAATACACAAAATTCATTACTTCCGATGCCAAGACTTTTTGGAGACTATGGCCTGGCACAAAATTTTCCGTTCAGTTAAAGTAGTCATAACTATTAGGACAATGAAGCAAATTTTAATAAACTTTTAAAGTTTCGTTCTATTCATTGCTTTCGAAAGATATGTTAGTATACTTAAATTTTATAATAAGTATATAAAATGTAAACCTTTTTATTTCTCTGTATAAAATATTTAAAATAAGTTAACACTATATATACTTAAAAAATTAAATACTTGCATCATGAATAAAAACGATTAAATATCATTACTTATATATTTCTTATTTTTATTTACCGATAAAATGCACACTAAACACTAAAGTGCTGTTCACGAATATCAGTAGGGAAGCTCGTGTTCAGTATCATACTGATTGGGAATGCAGTGGATACACAGGCTATCAGCCCGAGCTGGCGAGGCCCCGCAGAGCAATACATGGCAACAAAGCGTCATAAAACTGTCTCCATCCTTATCTATCGCATTTCGGTTGGAGTGGAATGCCTCCACCCAGCCCACAGGCAACGGCGCTCATACCAGTTACTTTATCAGTAATTGCCGAAATACAGATTGCGGGTCCCATGGCCCGTCTGCCAAGACTGGCACCGAACCGCTCTCCCCATGGTCCGTCTGCCAGGACTGGCACCGAACCGGTCTCCCCATGGTCCGTCTGTGAAGACTGGCACCGAACCGCTCTCCCCATGGTCCGTCTGCCAAGACTGGCACCGAACCACTCTCCCCATGGTCCGTCTGCCAGGACTGGCACCGAACCGGTCTCCCCATGGTCCGTCTGCCTGTACTGGCACCGAACCGGTCTCCCCATGGTCCGTCTGCCAGGACTGGCACCGAACCGGTCTCCCCATGGTCCGTCTGCCAGGACTGGCACCGAACCGGTCTCCCCATGGTCCGTCTGCCAGGACTGGCACCGAACCGCTCTCCCCATGGTCCGTCTGCTAGCTCTGGCACCGAACCGCTCTCCCCATGGTCCGTCTGCTAGGTCTGGCACCGAACCGAGATCCCGTGGTCCGTCTGCCAGGACTGGCACCGAACCGGTCTCCCCATGGTCCGTCTGCCAGGACTGGCACCGAACCACTCTCCCCATGGTCCGTCTGCCAGGACTGGCACCGAACCACTCTCCCCATGATCCGTCTGCCAGGAGTGGCACCGAACCGGTCTCCCCATGGTCCGTCTGCCAGGAGTGGCACCGAACCGGTCTCCCCATGGTCCGTCTGCCAGGACTGGCACCGAACCGCCTCCCCATGGTCCGTCTGCCAGGACTGGCACCGAACCGGTCTCCCCATGGTCCGTCTGCCAGGACTGGCACCGAACCGCTCTCCCCATGGTCCGTCTGCCAGGACTGGCACCGAACCGCTCTCCCCATGGTCCGTCTGCCAGGACTGGCACCGAACCGCTCTCCCCATGGTCCGTCTGCCAAGACTGGCACCGAACCGCTCTCCCCATGGTCCGTCTGCCAGGACTGGCACCGAACCGCTCTCCCCATGGTCCGTCTGCCAGGACTGGCACCGAACCGCTCTCCCCATGGTCCGTCTGCCAGGACTGGCACCGAACCGCTCTCCCCATGGTCCGTCTGCTAGGTCTGGCACTGTTCCGGTCTCCCCATGGTCCGTCTGCCAGGACTGGCACCGAACCGCTCTCCCCATGGTCCGTCTGCCAGGACTGGCACCGAACCGCTCTCCCCATGGTCCGTCTGCCAGGACTGGCACCGAACCGCTCTCCCCATGGTCCGTCTGCCAGGACTGGCACCGAACCGCTCTCCCCATGGTCCGTCTGCCAGGACTGGCACCGAACCGCTCTCCCCATGGTCCGTCTGCCAGGACTGGCACCGAACCGCTCTCCCCATGGTCCGTCTGCCAGGACTGGCACCGAACCGCTCTCCCCATGGTCCGTCTGCCAGGACTGGCACCGAACCGCTCTCCCCATGGTCCGTCTGCCAGGACTGGCACCGAACCGCTCTCCCCATGGTCCGTCTGCCAGGACTGGCACCGAACCGCTCTCCCCATGGTCCGTCTGCCAGGACTGGCACCGAACCGCTCTCCCCATGGTCCGTCTGCCAGGTCTGGCACCGAACCGCTCTCCCCATGGTCCGTCTGCCAGGTCTGGCACCGAACCGCTCTCCCCATGGTCCGTCTGCCAGGTCTGGCACCGAACCGCTCTCCCCATGGTCCGTCTGCCAGGTCTGGCACCGAACCGCTCTCCCCATGGTCCGTCTGCCAGGTCTGGCACCGAACCGCTCTCCCCATGGTCCGTCTGCCAGGTCTGGCACCGAACCGCTCTCCCCATGGTCCGTCTGCCAGGTCTGGCACCGAACCGCTCTCCCCATGGTCCGTCTGCCAGGTCTGGCACCGAACCGCTCTCCCCATGGTCCGTCTGCCAGGACTGGCACCGATCCGAGACCCCGTGGGGAATTCCAGGTGACGGAATTCCGCCCTCTACCTCTAGAGATTGAAATGTTATAATAGGGGTTGATATAATAAATGAGAAATATGATTAAAAAACTGTGAGTTGAATTTAAGTAGGCTTGTTTGCGGTTAGTTTTGAACACGCATTGTGCTGAGAGCAGTCATAAACAATGTTGAGAACATGAGTGAGGTTTGCTAACATCGGTTCGAATACCAGTAGAAGTATTACCCTACAAACATTCCCACAACCTCCTCCGACCATCTTGTTCCTCTCCCCGGCAGAGACCAGTGGCGCCAATGAGCACTTTCCAGAGCTATATTACCAGAACACAAGGATATGTGCTTATGGATATTCGAGCTATTGGAGAATACAGATTAATACTCTTTTAAGCATAACGTCTATTATCTTATTTAATGCTTTGTAAGTGGTTTTCATGTGTGTTCCAAAGCGATAGTTAAGCAATAAGAGGGCCACATGGAAGACCAAGTAGGAGATGGGAAGAGCAGAGTAAAGGAGGAGAAATGGTGTAAGGACAGAGGAAAATCGAGGCATTTATTTTGCTGACCCGGCCGTAGGCCGGAAGCAAACCATTTTACGATTTGTTAATTAGTTTGGTCAATTGATTACAAAACATTGCACAACTGACGGCGTTTTGACAAAATAAGAAGATAACACCAATGGCCGGTTTCACAAAGTTTGTTTAAAATTTCGGTTATCTAATCGAACGATTAATTTAAACAGGATATTGAAGTACTGATTATCATTTGACTGTTTCCGAATGTACTTTTAACGAGTGTTTAACTAAACAATGGTTAAGGGAAATATGGCAACCAGGCGATGACTTATCGGATCGCGATTGGCTGTCGTGCTACCTTCGTTTGTTACTTTTGGCCAGTGTTTAAGGTTCGGTTAGAGAAAATTGTAAACATCAATATGGACGAAAATAGGCGGCTACGATCCGGAAATTTTCTTGCTTCGGAAACTGAGTTACTTATATCTTTAGTAGAAAAGTATGCCAGTATCGTAGAATGCAAGAAAACCGATGCGGTTACATGGCGACAAAAAGAAGATGCATGGCAAAGGATTACTTGTTACGTGCGATAGCAAGTAACTTGACGTAAAAAGGAACTTTTATGTTGGATACGATATTTCCTTTTATATTTTTATTTTATACCTCAAGTTACTTGCTATCGGACGTACCAAGTCAATGCTCCGCGCCTCCATACTGCTAAAAAAAAAACATCCCTGGCAAGGGTTGACGCCTGAGCTGGGTTAAACAGTAGGGACTCACGTAATTTTTTTTTTTGTTATTTACGTTTCAATAGCCTATGACGTGACTGTCATGTGACAACATTGTCCAATTGCATATATATATATATTTGATACTAGTAAACAAGAAACAATGGCGACGACAGCATGAATGCAAAGGTATAGTGATTGAAAATAAAAACGGTGATTTTTCCTACATTATTTGGAATTTCTTATCTCAGGATTTTTTTATTAAATTGAGGACGGTTTAGAGAATGGAATGAAGTTATTACTTTTGGAAACCGTGCCACATTGTAAAATTCTTCATGTAATAGCCGATATTGTTCATCTGTCTCGGGAAATGCAATATATTCTCTGCGGAGCATTGCAATCACAAGAATAACCTTTTTTTACAATACGACATACAGTGCTCTTGTGTAAACCGAAGTAATCACCAACGGAAATTAATAATCCATCAGATGCAAAAAACCTCAAGGTTACTAGAAGTTGGTCAATAGGAGAGACAGAAAAATTCCTGAAAACAAAAATACTTGGTTTATACTCACATGTTTACATAGCCAAATAAATTTCAAATGGAAGCTCACACAAGAAGTACGTTTTTTTGTTTGCTTGTAATAGCTTAACAAGAAAAAAGCCATCACTAACCTGTCTGTGGGCACTTCCAACTGTCTTTCTATTTTTTGCAACAGTGCTAGGACCGTATTTTTGCTAAGCCGAAACCTCATTGCAAAATCACGGTCATTCATATGAAAGTGATTTGGCCTTACTCGAAATATTCTTGCTCTATTTAAATAATCATTAATTTATTCATCATCACCTTCAAACAAAATGTTATATTCATTCGCCATCATCACTGCTGCACTTATCTCTGTTTTGCACACCATGTGGTTTCAAACAGCTTCAAAAATATACATAACCTCAAAACTATCAGCAGTTGCCAAATAATCGGAACCTCTTCTTGTGTTTAACTTAACCATAGGTTACCATCAGTTAATCGGCCGATTACTGTTAACCCTATATTGAGAAACGGGTAATTCTGCTAACCAGCACTTACATTTTAATCAGAAGATAATAGGACGATAACCAGACTTTGTGAAACCGGCCCTAAGTAAAGCCAACAACTTAATCACCCGTTTCTTGTCTGGCAACTGTTTTGCTTGTTTTAAGAGTGTGTGGTCGTCTGACTAACATATTATGTACTGTCTGGCTTTAGAAGAGTTGCCCATACCAAGTGGCTTTATTTACTAAAAGTTAACATAATAGGTATCGCTGATTATTATTCGCAAACTGTCCTTTATTTCTATACATATTTGTAATGGTGAGTTCATTCCAGCATCATTTGACTCTGAAGCTAAACAAAATGTAGTTTTATTTGGCCTTGTTGCTGCGTCGGGCGTGAACTTCTCCGCAGTTGCGGGACTTGTGATCTTATGAACGTCGTCGTCAAGAAAGCAAATTGACCAAGGAATAATTTTTTATTCAAATTCTCTTTACTTGACAAATTCACGAGATTCCACTTTCTGGTACTTACACGAATTCTCCTTTCAAGAAAGTCCCCGATAACTTTACCTCTTCATCTTTTTCGTTCCAAATCGTTTTATTTCTAGTCTTTTATTATTATTTCTTTCGCCATTTGCATTAGGGGCGATAGTCGTGCCGCGTGGTACTAACGGTGCCTCGGGCGCCGTAGTCTAGCTCCATGAAGAATACACCTGTGTATAAAAGTTGTATAAAAATGATTGATTAGGTATCTGTATTAGGGGAAATTATTTAATCGCTTTGAACATAACTATAACAAAATAAATAAAGGCGTAAGTTTAAAAGATGACATCTCAATTAGAATGAAATAGGTGCGTGTTTAACTTTTTTAAATTGGCTATCTCATGAAATCTAATAAACATTAAAAAGCTGCACGCATTACCACTTAAGAAAATATTCTTAAACGTTTTTGCTATCAATAATATATTTTTGTACATCTGATAGTTTATTGTGCCTATTTATTTAGTAAAAATATTTGGGATTAAACATGCGTTTATTACTATGGTAAAGTATCAGTGATACATTGAGATTGCGTGAGCGAAGCCGCGGGTTATAGCTAGTATGGTGTGTATATCGTGATCACTCCATGTGATTAACCTGCAGACTGTTTGTTTGCTGGGCAAGCCGGCCGTGGCTGCGCTTGCAATGAAAAGTGCGCCACGATTTGTTCCGCTTCTGTGCACCTGTCTGTTCTGTGCCGCGGCTGCGCTCTGGTTCAGGAATTGTCGGCTACAGGCTGCGGGCATGCAGGCGGCGTTGCCACGTGCGCGCCACACGGCACGCGGCAACACCGCCGGGCGACGAGAGCGCCGCGGTGGCAGCTAGGAGAAAGGAAAGGATGGCGGAAAGGATGTAGTAATGTTTAAACGGGCTCTGGAAGAGGGGGGGAGGGTCGGCCACTGATAACACGGGCAACGGAGTCGGTCAGTCGCGACCGTGAAGGCCTGCTGTTGGCGACACACGAGGCGCGCATTACAGGAGGCCGGAATATGGAAATGTGACAACGCTGCACAAGGCCTGGCCCAGTCTCATCCTGACCGCCACAGACGAATAATACCTATACTAACAACATCGTGCAGGGTGTAGAGTTGATTTATTTATTTTTTAAAAAATGTAAGGAAACTGATATTTCCATCATTATATAGGTTTTTCGTTTAAATTTGTTTTGTCTTAATTATCCAGTATCACGCAAAAACTACTGAACGGAATTCAACGAAACAATTTTGTTCGGAAGGCGTTTGGTCAACTTAATACACTCGACTATGTAATAACAAACTCATCCGATGTGATTAGGTGTAATTAATTACGCAAAAATGATATATTGAGTATGAATGATAATAAAAAAACTTTTCTCCTTTTTTTTTTCGATATTCCACACCAAAAAGTGTTAAAATGGGCTAGTTATCAAGTAGTTAAAAGCAATGGAATTGTATTTTGTTTAATTTTAACCAAAATAATCTACTGTAACATGGGGAGATATACACAAGACTCTTCAATCCAACCACGTGATCAACGTTATATGCTTTTCACGCCAAAATGTTTTTAGGTAGATTTCAAAGAAATAATACCTATTGTAGCCGTTACCATGGTGCGATTTTCGGGAATTTTTTATATATATAGTTTTTAGTTTCATGGTAACCATAGATCCTAAAACTATCCTTAACTCAATAATTTGTGTGTGTATGTAGAATGGGCAATATCCGACTAAATGGGTAGATATGGGGAAGGCTTTTAGAAAATCAGAAAATTCACTGTAACGCCCATAATATGTAAAATATCGCATCCGTTTGAACGTAATCTTACTGGTAGGAGTAATGCCAAAATATTTTGCCTAAAGTAGGCACACTATCAAATCCGTCCAAATTGTTTGTAAATCTTATTTTTATCTAAAACTTTTGTCTGAAATAATTTTTTTAATGATACAAACAATTATTGTAAGTGGTTGAAAAAAACCTGGGGTTGGAATGAGAAAATTAATAAAATTTCCCCTATCCGGTACACTATCGAATGCATTCTTATTTGTGTTTACTGTCTAAATATTGATTAAAACAATGGTTAAAATATTTTTTTCTTTACCCAACCATTGTCGTAAAAGGGTGGAAATAACAAGGTTTAAAAGTAAAAAAAAATAATCGCTTTTTAATATATATAACCTACTATCATATCCGTTAAATTTAATTGTATAAATTCTAACCTTCATTTAAAACGTTGCGTGAAACAATTTTTGATGAAACGAATTATTACTGTAAAACCATGTGTTAAAATTTAAAAAAAATAATAAAAACTTTCTTAGTATCAAATTCGTTTGAATTAATGTTAAACCATCTTAATAATATCTTAAACCTTAGTGCATAGAGAATTGTTATACGACCACGTTATTAGTGCAAGAGATGAAAAATAAATAATTACCTTAGTTGGCATATAATAAAATTCGTTCTGAGTGGTTGGATGCTGCGTTTTAAACTATTTAATGCTTAACTGGATACATTGAGTTGAAAATATTCGTAATATTTTCGCTGCATGGAAAATGAGCTAATATTTAATCGATCATTTTGTAATATTGGAGAACATAACTATGTTATGCACATTTAGTTCTTAAAATTATAGAAGTTTCCAAAATATTTCCAGATTAAATAGGTAGTTCGAAATCTACATACGTCTGTAGGCTATGCCGAAAGGGATTTTTTGGTTTTGTTAATTGAACGGGTATCACAGTATTTACAAAATCAGGAGTTTCTGAAGTTTCACATTTGTCCTACATATTTTACATTGAAAATCGAGGATAGCTTTTTTGTAGTTAATTTTCAGCTCTTGTAGAAAGAGAGGAGAGGTGGGAAAAAATCGAGCTTTGTTTCATTATGATTAAGCATAACTAAAAAATGCCCTTAATACGTAAGACAAGGAAAAACAAATTTGTTACCTCTATTATAAATTTAAAATTTCGATTGTTTTATCAATGTTTTAAAAATACATCCCTATTAAGGTGAAAAAAAAGGGGGGGGGGGGAGGTTTGATTAAAAACATTCTACGTCTGTAGTCAAATTAATAGAAGTGGAAATGTCAAATAGCATTATCTGTTTTAAAACTAATTTGGCGCGTGTTTCATGGTTGTTAAAAATATGTTTTCTGATGAAGTTTAAGGGTGGTAGTTGTTTATATTCATATTTAAAATAAAATTCGGCACAGCTTACAGGCGCAGGTAGTTATTCCTAATTTATTTTGGAATGTTCTGGAAATTTCTGGAGCATTCAGATAATGTGTACAAAATCTTCTAATCAGATATTTAAAATTTTTTAAAAATTATGCATACTCCCAAAATGTTTAGAATGTTTTTTAGTCTAAGAATACAGCATTTTCTAGAATATTCCCGATAAGAATGATATAGCCATGAGCTTGAAATTTGCCCGGCGCAGTGTTGCTTGTGAAAACTCCCATAAAAATAGCATACCTATTTTGTTGCATAAGTTTCACTGTCAGAAACTGCCAATGAAATGTTATGCTCCACAAGAAAGGACGATAATAGTTTAGCTTATGTAGCCTCGGTATCATCGTTTGCAAAAAAAAGAAGTTAATGTACACATGACTCTTTCCTGTAATTTTGATACATCGGTATTTATCGAAGTCATAACTCACAAAAATCATATTTCCGACACTTAAGATGGAAGAGAGACAGCTACGCTTTGTGTAGGTATCACAAAATATTTTACACAATCTTTTTGAAGTTTGAGGCATAAGAAACGGTAGCATGTTTCTTGTGTACATCTCGCCTAATTTAATGGCGACGCGAAAGAAAAATCAACAGTAGCTTGCTTTGTTATGGCTGCTGCCGCACTTGCAAGCCTTTTCACTGTTGCCAAAACATCACAGCACAGAGAACACCAGAATTATTGCGCAACATATTCAGGCGACACCCGGGATCCCCACATAACTTAAAAAATCACAAGGCAAAACTCGCAACTTGGAAACAACGTTACAACTTACAAACGTCATAACATTTAAGTCATAATTTAGAACTGCTATTACACACGTTAATTAGAAACACAAATTATAAACATACAACTTAGAAAAAAGTAATAACTTAGGAATGTAATAACCTAGAAACGTTCTAACCTAGAAACGTTATAACCTAGAAACGTCATCTATAAATGCCATAATATATAAACAGCAAAACGTTGAACTAGCTCGGCTTAGAACTAGCTCGGCTTAGAACTAGCTCGGCTTAGAACTAGCTCGGCTTAGAACTAGCTCGGCTTAGAATTAGCTCGGCTTAGAACTAGCTCGGCTTAGAACTAGCTCGGCTTAGAACTAGCTCGGCTTAGAACTAGCTCGGCTTAGAACTAGCTCGGCTTAGAACTAGCTCGGCTTAGAACTAGCTCGGCTTGGAACTGGCGTGACGCATAACTGGCATAACTTAGACAATTGTCTTGTGTGTTTCCATTGTGGCGTGTTTCCATTGTGGCGTGTTTCCATTGTGGCTTGTTTCCAGGTTTTGTCAGCACATTTTCAATCGGCCAAGAGCCAGATTGTTTGCACATAACTCAGTTAAATACGTAATTTCTGACGTGTTAGTCACCGTGTTTCTATAATAAATAATACTTTTATTCTTTGACTACAGTTAAATCCTCTAAATCAGTTACAAGAATGGAAAATCCTTTATACTGTATAATTTACGTCTACAGTCACCAATTATTTATATATAATGTAAAATATTTAGTGAAACACACAAAAAAAAGCAAGTGGACAACTGGGGCCGTGACCTTTAGCACCGTTACTGTTCATTTAGGCCTTTTTCTGACTTTCGTAACCACTCCTTCAGTTTCATTAGTTTTTCGTGACTTTCAGAATTTTAGACAACCTGCCAATAAGAAAGTGTAGATTTAAAACGAATTCATTTTAAGGGATATAATTTTTTTTCCAAGATCATTTCGCCTCTAGTAGTACATAATGAAAGTTTTTATGAATAAGATATTTGGAAGGTTTACAATGAATTTTAATGGATTGATAGTAGTTATGAATATTTTGTCATTCAAAACCTGTTTTTTTTTTTACTTTTGCATTAATGGTTAGTTTATTAAAAATTAATTTCAACAAAAGTTTTAGATAATATTGTGAAAGCGTAGAATAATAAAAAATATAAACTTTTTAATTTCAACTTTAGTTTTTTGACCCCTCGCATTACTTAAATAAAAAATTTCAAGACAAAAATTTTAGATACTTAATTTTACAGTACATTTTAACGGATTTTATAGTGTACAAGGTAAGAAAGTTCCCCCCCCCCCCCCTTACAAAGCATGTTTTTTCTACCCTCTGCACTAACGGAATTAAATTGTATGAAAAAAATATGTACGCGATTTTTTTTTGTATTTATGGTGGTACACTGATTGTCTGGATTATGTTAAACCGAATGAAGTTCTACAACCACATCAAATTTTGTGTCTGTAGTAAAGTTATTTTTTTTTAAATGATTGGGGGTAGTATTAGGCCACAAAAAATGTGGAAACGCGTATCATGTGTATCGCATCGTGTTAATTCCATTTTTGTGTCTATATATATATATAATATAGATTTGAGTTACAAACGTTAAATATTATTTTTTTCCTGATTATTATTTTAATTTTTAATCCATGCACTGTAAAGAATTTTTCGAAAAATATTTTATCAATATAGATTGTTAAGATTTTAAGGTTGTTAAAACACTGAAGTGTTGCCGGAGTTATCGTTGAAGAATAAATATTAAGTTATAACGTGTAGCTGTGGATTGTCTGTGCCCGTGTAACACGGGCTGCAAGGCCGCGGCACCGCGGCAGGCGATCTGCTCGCCTTCAGCGTGTCCGCGCGCGGGCTATAGATAACCGCCTTGTTTACACGAGCCGGCGCTAGAAGGCGCTCCGCTGCCCAGCCGCCGCGAACAGCGCCGTCTCTTCTCCCTCGCCAGAGCGCACTCCCTGCCGCCTTGTCTTACTCTTTGCCAGTCAGGCTGGGTTCCCAGTGATCAGCAGGCCATGCGCACGACCTGTGCGAAGTCGGTTCACAATTGCCAGTGAAATTTTGCTGTGTATCAGACATAAGTTGGCAGTGTTAGTAAGTAGCTACATTAACTATCAAATGATCATCGTGACATCTGACCAGCAATTTGTGAGCACAATTTTTGAACATGTAAATAAATGTTACCAAAAATTTTTTGTTAAAAATTCTATCCAAGACACATTTTTATTTATTATTTTTGCTAATTACTTTTAAGTAATAACATTAATTATGTTTTTTTTAAAGCAGGAAATACACATGAACATTGTATTATTTTGACACTTTCTTGCTATAATATGTTTGATAAATATAAACAGTTCTCTAATCAGGCCAAACTGTCTTCCTACAATGCTGGCATTGATTGTTGGTGCCATGCGTCCGTACCAAAAATTAAATATATTCACTTCCCTTCTATGCACACGACCGTCCTATAGCTATTGTGAATCAGTAGATTCGAAAACATGGTGGTTAAATATTACATACAGTTACTGTTATTTTTTCAATTGGGCATCAGCTTTAGTCCCTTTTATTCACGCGTTAGCATTGCCTCGGAACGCCGCGATTTCAAACTACACTCGGTCAATCGAGACTCTTAAGGGTGTATGACCCGTTCCAGGTCATGATTTTAGATTTATATTAATCACTGATCAACTTTTAGACATTTTCAATCGTTTAACTTTCACGAAATGAAAAATATATATAGTTGCATACTTTTTGCATAAGTAGCTGCCAAAGTTACATTTTTAACCTTTTTGGGTTGTACAAATAACGAGAATTTAATTTATTGCAGAACTGAAACTTTTTAGGATTAACTGCAATGCCACTGGCTACTTCAAGAAATGGTTTGCATTTCTATCACATAAACTCATTTCATGTTTCTTGGCTGTCAAGATCATACAAATTTTGAGAATTTTGAAATGTCAGGTAAAATTAATTAATATTTTCTGAAAGAAATGCAAACCATTTCTTGAAGTAGCCAGTGGCATAGCAGTTTATCCTAAAAAGTTTCAGTTCTGCAATAAATTAAATTCTCCTTATTTGTACAACCCAAAAAGGTTAAAAATGTAACTTTGGCAGCTAATTATGCAAAAAGTATGCAACTATATATATTTTTCATTTCGTGAAAGTTAAACGATTGAAAATGTCTAAAAGTTGATCAGTGATTAATATAAATCTAAAATCATGACCTGGAACGGGACATACGCCCTTAATTCAAGGTAGGGCGTATTTGCAAACGCTGCTATTTGTAAAACGCAACAGTGGTAGTTACGATGCGCAGCGTTTGAACGTCTCCTAATACCACTGTGTTGTAACGTACCTTTTATTCACAGCGCTGCGATCCGCCGTGCGCATGCAGGGCTGCCAATTTTGTCACTCCGTCCAAGGTCACGGTCACAGTTTCACTTGCTTATTGTTCGGTGTGGACTTGTACAGAGAAGTCGATGCAAAATCAGTAATTTGATGTATGCTATTTTATTTAAGAGAGAAAATTGAGTCAGTGTGTTTGGGATACAGTCTTTGAAGACTATAAAACCAGGGGATTTAAGAAGCTGCAGTTATTGTATTTGACTGCATTGGAAATGCAAACACCGCAGATGCTAATATCGTTCGCGCATGCAAACGCGTGAGTAAAATGAGCCGCGCGCGCAGTGACTGAAGCAACGCTGCCTTTGTTCTTTTGCATCACTGGAAACATGGATAACGATCATATGCGCACTGGTTATGTCACTAAATATGTTTGAAACGTCTGCTACTTTTGAACATTGTTGTATGTGCGAGAAAACGTAGGATATGAGACCTGTGTTTTAACCATTTTTTTTGGTTAACATTTATAACATCCACACACTACATTAATTATTTTTAATTGGTCGCTGTTATTTACTTTTTGTTGAATATTCGTAGATATCATGACTCAAAATGGCTATGTGAACATTAGTAAGACCAACCTGTCAACAGGTGGTGCTAGCAATTAATTTATTCGGATACTATCCATCCATTAGAAATGCGTCCTTTATATCGTGGCTGCATTTGCGAAGGGATGTAGGGATGTGTGTGCTTTGGATTCAGGATAATTGCTGTATGTATTTGGATACAGGTATTATCTTAAGAGGAAGTCCGAGCGTACAAGTGAAAACATTTTCCTTTGGAATTCAAAGCTGGGATTCAAACTTTTCGTTAATGGAAAGTAATATTAAAGAGTATTCCTTTTTTTCTTAATTTTCCGTAACGAATATATGTCAAAAACTACGCACGCACGCGCACGCGCGCACAAGCGCGCACAAACGCGCACAAGCGCGCACACACGCGCACACACGCGCACACACGCGCACAAACGCGCACACGCACACACGCACACACACACACACACACACACACACACATTTATGAGTCGTAACTCAAAAGTACATTTCAGCTCGACGATCCGCGCCATTCAAAGCAACAGGCAAGCCAAACATACAAATGCTACGTTACAATTAGTACTGTATGCTAATTTTAATGTGTGGTATTATAGCTTCACCTAGTCGACAGCGAGGTCATTATAAACGGGTTAAGTACTTTCTGACACGAGTACGAGAAGCCTGGAGTGGTTGCGGGACCCACGGTGAACTGGAGTAGAGTGACTACTATCTTTGAATATATATACGGTATAGAAGTCGCCAGCCCAGGTTAAAATTTCTAATACGGTTTTGAGGTAGTTGGTTAATTCATCGCCGCAATCGCCACCATCTCTAGGGCATCGACTTGTGGTGGTCCCTAGCGGACAAGTGTCGGACTCTTCAAACACCCCTTCCCCCTCCTGCTGAACGAACTTGAGCTGCAGTGAATGATAGGGTGGGTGGTGCGGGGAATGACAGCGGGCGACAGTGCTGCGCTCTAACGCGTACATAACAACTAAGACGATACAGGGCGTTACGGCAGCGCACTGCAGCGGTTAAGTTACCAAGCTGCTCTTCATACGCTTCTGAAAAACGTAGAGTAAATCCTATCCACTCGCGACTTCTATGCAGTATATATATTCAAAGCTACTATTGTAAACTCACCCCAGGTACTAGTGGCCCCATCTACCTGGGCGCGCCTACGTTGTCAGATCTTCAGAAGAAACCACGCTATTTGAAACCTGCTCCCGCTATCAGAGTGGGGTCTGTTCACGGGAAAAAAAAAAACAACAACACGTTGAGGTCGTTTTAAAACTATTTTTTAGAAAAGAGTGTTGGGGGGGGGGGGGGAAATTCAAACCCTGGTTTTCATAGTAATTTTTATGCATGAAACGCCCGGTAAAGATTCTTGTAAGCACCCAAGGACCCTGCATTATACCTTCATCTTCGTTTCTGCGCCATATAATGTCTTTATCGCTCGAACCTCAAATGCACGACAAGAAGACTGCGCGCCAGTCCACAGAGCTAGAAGCACCGGCGGGAGTCGTCACCCAGACGCGCACGAACACCAGTGCGGACCGCAAGGTTCAAATGCCCCACCCCAGCATGGTTGAAACACTCTGTCTCGACCAACTCTGCTTCCTGGACCACGCTTCTTGTCCTGTACTGTGAACGTGCTTGCTTAATGCTTGCAATAATTTTAACCCCCCCCCCCCCCCTCATAGAGGAGCCCAGAGTTTTTCCTGTTTCTATGCAAGTTTTACCTGGGTCCAATTTAAATAGCTATATCCTAGATCGAAGATGGGAAAGGTAGTCACGGCATCAATTGCTGCCATGGCTGGCCAATCCTCAAAGCACACAGCGCATGCTACTCTTCCGCATGAGTGAAACCCAGCATAATTAGGCGTATAGGCTTCGGCGTGAGAGACTGTCTTCCGTAACCATGACTCCTCCCAAACAAATGCGCTTAATTTTAGTTAGGTTAGGAAAATAAGAGATAAATTGCACTAACCTTTAGCCTCACTGACACTGAGAGATACCTCCCCCGACCAGGTGGGTCCCTTATGAGTCTTCTGTTGTTACCACGTCTCGTACGGTAACACGTTGGCACAGTGACGACTGGCAGTTCGCGCTGCTGTCCAACGTACAGCGCGCTTGCTGTCCAACGTACAGCGCGCTTGCTGTCCAACGTACAGCGCGCTTGCTGTCCAACGTACAGCGCGCTTGCTGTTCCAACGTACAGCGCGCTTGCTGTCCAACGTACAGCGCGCTTGCTGTCCAACGTACAGCGCGCTTGCTGTCCAACGTACAGCGCGCTTGCTGTCCAACGTACAGCGCGCTTGCTGTCCAACGTACAGCGCGCTTGCTGTTCCAACGTACAGCGCGCTTGCTGTTCCAACGTACAGCGCGCTTGCTGTTCCAACGTACAGCGCGCTTGCTGTTCCAACGTACAGCGCGCTTGCTGTTCCAACGTACAGCGCGCTTGCTGTTCCAACGTACAAGTGTTCAGTTGTCACCATTGGACTTATGCCTGGGCCGCACACGCAAGACCGTCGGCAGAAACCAAAAGTCCGGGGGCAAATAATTTTGTCGGGCCCTCCTCCACAACTTTTCAAACACCATCATTTAAACATAAATATTTTTTTAAACTGTAAACTTTTTTCGCTGACCTTAAATATACTAGCAATATTCGTCGTATCAAAGTAAACCCAAGCGTTAAACAAAATACCTTCATTTAACCCCCTGGTGCACGGCAATGCACTTATTAATGCGTGACAGGAAAGATTGAATTGCCAAACTAATAATACTAGTGCAAAAAGAACATGCAATAAAACTGCCAGAAACTCTTTAACAATCCAAGTGTTTTTTCCTGATTCAAAGAATAACTTCAGTGAACGAACTTTCATTTTTATTCACTTTGTGTAAATACTGTTCAGTATTACGTTCTTTAAATAATTCATGCAATGGGGAATTGTGATTTAATGCAGTTTATGGACATATGCCATTGCATTTGTCAATGGCGTATGTTCAAAAAACTACATTAAATCACTGTTAATTTTTTTCACTAACAAACTATGTATGATTTAATACAGTTTTTTTTCCTTGCAAATTTTCGTTTTGACAGTAAGTGGAACTTCAAAGGATTGTGATTGCATCACAAATGCCGCAGACATGCGAAAGCTAATACCTAATGTTTGTTCTTTTATATAGTTGTTAAATTAATAAACTGCGTTAAAGAAAAGTAAATAAAATTTAGGTTTTTTTATTTTCTGTATAAAAAATTCGTGTACACTCAATTTTATGCTTAAAATGTAATTTATTACTTTTTTATGACCACCTTCCACCTTATTATTTTCAAGCATATGTAATATAATATAAGGATGTATGTATAAGTCTATATAACTTTTTTTTTAATTTCTGAACATTTTCGTTTTTAAAATGAAATGGGAACTGAGATTCATTCGGCCTGAATATTACAAACTTGTATGAACAGGCCGGCAACTGAAAATATTTCGGATGATGGTTTGTTAAAACCCTACAACTGAAAGACTTAGTATTTTCAACAATGCATCAATTCGTGACAACTGTCTCAAAAAGAAGTAAAGATTTCAGTTGCAGATGTATACTTTTAACAATTGTTCACGAAAATAGAACATTATTGACCAAACATATTTCTAGACTTAAGAATATTTATATTATGATTGATATTGAAACTATTTAATCATATTTATTTTAAGTTTAAATCTTTTGATAAATTGCCTTTAATGTTTTTATTTATTTATAAAGTAGTGGGGGTTATTCGGGAAAAAAAAGTTCGCAAAAAATACTCCAAGAACTAGATTCAACATTATACAGTTAACATTATAAACTAACAAATATGTCATCTACGAAAATTATAAAAATTTGCGTTAATAATACATACCCTATGTGTAGTCAACAGTTTTTGCGAAAATTTATGTATTGCAGCAGCTTATTGTTGAAAAAATTAACAAACTAGTAATTATTGTAAGGGGGGTTTGCCAAGACATTCGGGTAAGGTAATGAATAAGGACTATCTTGTTGGGATACAACTGTAACCTAACGCGTAGACCGTATTTCAGAACGTGTCCAAACCAAATCCATGTTAGGTAATAATAAAAAAAAAACAGTTTTAATAAACTGTGTCCTGTGCGAGGCTAGAAACTGATTTCAATGTATTCTAGCGGACGTTTGGCAACCATTGATACATTTGCTACGCCAAAAATCCTACAGATAGCAGCACTATCGCGCGAATTATAAAGTGTAATTTTAATTTTCTCAAGTAAATATAAAGTTGCAATTATTTCTTGTTATGACCATTAAAGTGTACAAAATGTATTCCAGGATGGTTTCGCTATCATAAAGTTTTATTTGGCACACACACGCTTATTACGTCCCCCGATTATATATAAAAAAAGACTATATACGAGTTAATGGCGCCAGATGCGATTTTAGCCATCTGGTCTAATTGAACGAAAAAGTGAGCTCTGCGCATGCGCGGAATTTGGAAACAGATAGGACCAAAGGGACTGGCGGTGGCCTATCGTGCATTAGGAATATGGTTAGGGTACAGGTGCAGCATATTCAACACCCAAACCCTTATTTTTGTGTCTTGGAATACCGGTCTAAGTGACATGGTTAGCTAGTGTGGTGTATTGAGCTGTCTGTTGAACGTCGCTGTAGCACCTATCAATTGATACCTTATCTTTAACTGTGCGTACAGCACAATAGTGAAACTATCTTGTTTTAATTTTTAGTTAAAACAGTACCTTGTATTATCACAGGTAATGTGTGTGAAGTGTCCATGTCATCGCCTGGTTAAGCCTGTAGGTATCACACGATGGGAGGTTTCATGCCGGCTCCGCTAGAAGCTTCCAGCAAAACTGTGTCAGCCAAGCCTCCATGACAGCAGGTATGGATGTTTCAATTGAAGAAACTATCACGCGTACAATTGTGACTGGCGTAGACCTAGCTTGTGCGAATGGTTTTATAATAATATTTAATAATTTTTGTATTGTATAAACAAGGATGTTTCTCATGGTTATTGCATAATTTTGTAACTGCTTCAACAGACCACATGTTCACTGAGTCTCAAATTAATAATCAGTATAACGTCTTTCCCTCATAAATAAATTACCATGTTTAACATAAGAGGTAGACTACTACTTCATTCTGATTGGATAAAATTTCCACTTTCTACGAAATCTTCCACATAAATTCGAACAACGACCAATTATGAAAACTTCCATGAAAACAGCTCTGCTAATTCTTCGACAGAACCATCCATACCTGCTAGCATGGAAGACCTTCCAAGGAAACTTCCATCGTGTGATAAGCAGAGATAAGGAAAGGATATAGATGGTGAATTAACCGTCAGACGTTAAGCCGGTTTTCCCCTAATTTTTTTTTCCCTTCTAATTTTCACATACCACTGATATGGTGAATGTTTTTTTATATTTGTATCAGCTGTTATAGCCTGCTTTTATTGACAACAGTAGGTAAGCTGTTCGGAAGAAAATTAGATCAAAATATTACTGGTTAATATGTATATAAATTAAAAGTCAAACTAATATTCATAATACAAATGTAATGATAAGAGTGGACACACAGCTCCAATTAAACCTCAACATAGGTACAACTGATACATTTGCAAACAAATGTCCGCCTTAATGGTACGTGTAGTACACTAAAACCCTCCTCTCCTTTTGGCTTCACCATCCTCGTCTAGAATCGAACCTTTATGCTCTATGTATACATTTCCCTCTTCTCTGGTGATACTGCCTTTATCGCGACAATAGCCGGCCGTTTTCTGCGGGGAGTGGGTAAGTTGCTAAACTGGCAACACTGTCGCCTGTCAACAAGTGGCCATGCTGGGAGACCTCGGCTCGCCTGGCGCCAGTCAGATGACGCTGTGTCGCGCCGTGGGGTATTAGATCGTTAAAGCCTCCCTTCCTCTGGTCCTTTCCCCTTCAGTAGAATGCTTGCGTGGGTCTCAGTTCTCTGTGGCGTCGAGTATGTCAACATGCTATATCACAGTGGGATTTATAGATCGGAGCCAAGTACTTTAAGCAGGCCATTATGAAACCTAGAAATAATTTAAAAATTAATTAAAACTTCTTGATATGTTTGACTCCACTAATTCATTAAAGCTGGACGCACAATATGTTCAAACGTAAAAAAAAAAAAATTAAAAGCAGCTAAACAAATAAACATACTTAAAAACCTTTTAAGATAGTAGAGGTTGCCGGCAACAGGTACCTTGCTAACATTTTGGAGGTTATTTAATCCGTACGTCCGTCGAAAGTTAAAGCTTCGAAATGTTTTGACGGATGGATGGATGAATGAATGGACGGAGTTTTCCAGACCATCTGATTGGCTGCTGTTTACGTGATTGACGGACGGATGAGACGGATCACTGTGAGTCCAGCTTCAAAACCTGGGGAAAAGAAAGGATTTGCGTTTATAAGGTCATGATAATTCAGAAAGATTACTTTCATATGTTTGTCTGCGAAAACAAGAAAATTAATTTAAGCGTATGGTAACGCCGCAGGAATAGGTGAACTCAAAACTGTTAAACGTGATATTTCCAACATTTTTGTATAAATGGGTATCAAAAAGAATAATTACTGTTTCATTATGGATTTTAAGTAAATATAACCAGCAGTACACAAGTCTTTATGTCCGGCGGCAAGAGGTGGCGCTGGATCCAGGGTCGAGAAGCGTGGAGCAGATCCATGGCTGCCGCCATCTTGGATCAGATATTGGATTTTTACAAAATCATAGATTTAATAAAAAAAAGTAATTGAAATAGAAATGCACCTACGCCGAAGACTTGGTAGTACTACTTGGTTCGAACCCGACTAGTACAACAATTATTAAATGAAAATATAATAATCGTAAATATTTTATATGTTAGTTTTATAAATGTTACTTATACCATGGTGTCGGAGGTTCTCTATTAGATTCTTGCTGAATGCAATAAAAAAATTGACATTTCTTCTACAAATATCCATCAGCAGACTGCTATACCTAAGAGTATATTATGCCTATGATGTCACGGCATTATCTTGTCGGTCATTTTGAAAATCTTTAAAATCATCTTAAAAATATTTTACTTAAAAAATTTAATTACATAATCGATTATATCCTCATTTCGCATCCTCTACAGTGTGAGAATTAATTTAGCTGTAAAATTATTTATTAAAAATGCATCGGTTCCGGTTCACAACCTCGTCAACGAGCATAAGTTGCTGACACTGGATTTACGCTTTTGTGAATCTTTCGTCTCGGTGTTGGACAACGTGGTTCGTAGCAGCTTTCGTTGATGTGGTAGATGGCTCTGTGGAATTCCGGACGACCCCGTTTCGGCTCATCCTATGGAAACTGTTTCCCCTAGTTTTAAGATTATGGAGGCTATCACGTTCGTGTGCGAATAGTTTCCTACTCTTTGCGAAGGCCAGTATCGACCAATACATATATATTTATACATACAAAACATAAATAAATTTAATGTTTGTCCCCATATGCGTTCCTAAACCATTCATCCTACAGCGATCAAACTTTGGTGAGTTGTTTAAGCGCATGCCCGCGAAGGTTTATGTATTAGTACAACCATTTTACAATAGGTGGCGCGTGAATAGTTAATATATATATAATATATATTATCATATAGTTCGGCGACAGTTAATGCATTTTCGGTGTATGAGTGCACACGCATTACAGTTTTGGATCGAATACAAACATTAACATTTCAGTTCGTGTGTGATTTAAGCAATAGGTGGCACGCGAAAATTTCAACAAATGTTTATTTAGTATAGTTTAGCGTTCGTGTGCTTTTGTTGTATGAGTGCGCATGAATGGCAGGATAGAATCTAATTAAATATAGAAGAAAGATAGGGCAGATGGACGAAGGAGATATGGGAAAGAGGTATATGAGAGATGGGTGAGATATAGATATGAGAGAGATGGATGAGATATATATATGAGAGAGATGGATGAGATATATATATGAGAGAGATGGATGAGATATATATATATATATATGAGAGAGATAGATGAGATATAGATATGAGAGAGATGGAGGAGAAATCGATGAAATATAGATGAGAGAGAGATAAAGATGAGATAGAGATGAGAATATATAGGTATAGAGATATATATGCATATATAGGTATATATAGATTTATAGAGAGATGGAGATGTTTAGTATTTGTGTAACTACAAACAAATTACAAAACTTTGAATGAGCGTTTGCAACACATAAATAAATAAACAAACGAGCTAAATACCAAACTCTGAAAATTGCTACCGAACATATTTTACTTTCTTATTTTGCTTTATTTCTATAACAGGCACACACATCGAGCTTAACGAATGCACATATTTTCTGTAACCGCCCTAGCTACCATGGTTGGCTTCCTCTCCACAAAGCACCCGGCTCCGGACAGGCACTAGCGCACGCCCCTTTCGCTCCCGAGTCTAAATTTAGTTCATGCATTTTCCGCTGCAGCGCTCGTGGAGTTTGACAGCATTAAAAAACGCTAAACCCTAAACCAATTTATAGCACTTGAGATATTCAACCTCTCATGGATAAGTTAAGTTTTAGAAGTCAGGAAAGCCTACTTTTTTTACAATAAGCAGAAATATAATGACCGGATTGGTTTATTTTCCTGATATTTTGGCCAAGTGGAATATAATATTTTAGCACGGAACTTATTTTTTGTGCAGCTTTGATATGAGCGAAACATAATTTAGCTCATCTTATACTATTTAGGAACTTCGCAAAGCTTCGTGCTGGCATGAATTAACATGACCTATTACACGAGTAGAGTTAAACAGGATAGGGTTACTGGCCCTAGTTGCTATTCCGTTTTATACACGTGTAATTGCCCCTTTAGTTAGCGGTGTGCAATTTAAATGGGAATTTACTCTCTTTTCAATGCACATTTTTGTCATAAGTGCTGTCATTGTTTCGGTGTGTTCTGTTTCAGATAATACGCAATAGAGCACACTAGTTTGAGACACACCTTTATAATCTTATTATAAATTTCTTAAAATGTATCTTTAATTTTATAAAGGAATATTTGGAGAAATAATTTTATAAATATAGCTTATTGTCGTATTTCGTCAAGAGCATCACCTATGTTCAATTTTTACTACTAAGGAAACGTGACTGAAATACGCCATCTTGGTTTCAACCATTGTTGCGAACAAATTGTTTAATATCATTTACTAATAAATTTTTTGGCTATTTTTGTGCATTTGTAATTGATTGAAAAGCCTTGTTATTTTAATAGGGACCGACTGCTACTAACCTGTGAAATAATTATTGTGTTTTGCATTGAATTATATATTTTTTAAAATTCCGAATGGCTACAACTGTAATAATACTGTGAATCACCCTGATATTATAAAAGCGAAAGTTTGTAAGCATGTATGTTACTCAGTCACGCCCGAACTACTGAACTGATTTGGATGAGATTTGGCATACAGCTAGCTCATAACCTGAATTAACACAAAGGCGCATATTACTATGGAATTCCATCCCTAATTGAATGTAACAGGGATAACTTCATTTTTATAACATAAATTCATAGGTCATACACATTCAAACGGCGAGTGTGTCATTTCTCTAGGTCCACCACACGATCATATAGTAAGGTCTGGCAACCTATCTTTCTCCTTGGTGAGACCCGTCCGCTTAGTGGAGCTCGTGGCGGCTAGCGAACTAACAGCGCTAATAACAGTTATCTCATTTCCTTAACAATGGACTTTGCATTAAGCTGATTTTATTTATCGATTTTCTTGTAGATTATAAGTAAATTTTATTAATGATTGGAATTTATTTTTATCATGACTCGCAAACTCGTCGAATCTTTAGCAGAGTTCACAAAAAGCTCGAGCTATGGAGTAAGCCAGACAGCAAGAAAAGTAGCTTCATTCAGAACAGCAGAGAATTGAGCAGATATTGAAAAAAGAAATTCGTAAAAAACCATAGCTAGATATATATATATGTTCTGAGTTTACTAGGAAAGCGTGGCAAAGTGTTGATTACTATTGGTTTAAGAATAATTAAAATACTAGACTGGTTGAAACCGCAGGGCGCAGCTAGTAAACACTATTTTAAGGTCTTGCAAAAATAAACAAATAGTCAAAATGAAATTTAATACTGTTAAACATTATAATAAACGATGGCATACAAAATATGTTGTATGTTAACAAGCCGGGAATTGTGAGTGGCTACAGGATGCCATTCACTCTGCACTGCGACTGAGCGCGAGGCACCACGGAGCGAAGCAGGCGGCGGCCTTGTTGGCAGCGCGCAGGGTCGGCGACGTGTTAATTTAGAAACCCACTCCCATTAGAGGTCGGCTATGTCGCCGGCCACAGGTGAGCCGGGTGCACCCGCATCCTCCGCTAGAAGACAGCGCCAGGTGGAAGGTGGTACATTCCTTACCGCGTGTCGGATTTTTCGAACATTTCTACGTAGTTTGTTTCGTTTCATCGTCCATAGATCCCTAAACCACCACGAACTCTAAAATTTCACACATTTTATGATGGGTACGGTAACTACCGTTATTTTGCACAAATTACGTCCATACTGATCATAAAATAAAGGAACGGAAAAACTCTGTGTTCTTTACTGGGCAAAATCTGAATGAGGTGGTTGAAATGAGGGTTATTAAAAGTAGTATGATTATGTATGACTGTCACAGGTTTCAGGCTGTGGTGCCTGTGCCTTTTTTCTGACATCTTGTATTGTGACATTACTGCCGCATTCCTGAATTACTTTACCTGAACTCCGGTGGCCATCTTGGATGACCGTAACCTTGGCTGCCATAATGGATTCTGCCATCATGGATTAAACCGTCATGGATTTACCCGTTTTGGATCCCGCCGCCATCAATTCTCTGTGGAGGTTTTTGTATTCAGAAATTTTGTGATTCGAAATCTGTTAGTAAAAAAGCAGAACTTTTAGGATGCATTAAAAAAAATCAGCTTTTGTTGACGGATTATTTAAATTCCTATTTTAGTATTTTATTTCAATATAACATTTCATTATGCATCTGACCAGTCATAGAAGCGAATACGGATTCCGGATCGATGCCTGCAGCATTATCGAAAGGCCACAGGTTTAGTTACTGCAGCAAGGAATTTTCCCTGGGAAAGAATGCTAGACATCATGAGAAAAATTATTTGTGTTAAAAGCCCACTACACAACATGTTAGTTGTGATCAGTGTTGCAGGCTATTTATTCGAAGTGATGGCTTAAAAAGACATGGTAGGGCTTGTAAAACTATGCAGACCTAAGAGGTAGTCAACGATGGAACTACTTTCCTAAAGGAGTGTCTGTATGATGAAAATAATTGTCCTTGTCTTGAACTTGATTTTGTTCGTAGCTTTCGTGATTACGACTGATAACTTGCATTAGAGCGTTGGAGGTTTAAGGAAGACAATGAAGTTAGAACACATTCAACCCAATTTTAATTAGATCTTCCGAACTTTTAAAAAAAAAAGATAGAACACTTAGAAAGGTTGCTTCTAGACGGAAGTAGCCCGATGTCAAAGATTTCGAATTTTTATAGTAATATAGATTAATATGCTGAAAACTACGATTATCATAGTGACTCTCAGGCTGGTGATAAAACAGATGACTATAGAAATTTCCATGATATTAACAGTAAAGATTTAAAGAAGATGGAAGTAGCAGAAGAGACAGATTACGTATCGTGGCTTATGTCAAACTTGCAGAAAAGTAGTCGAAAGGGATATTTTATAAATTGTTACAGTCTCGACTAGGCTTAGTTAGTGTTATGGCGCAATTGTAGGCATTAAAAAAAAGTTTTCATTATAACTATATATAGTTCGAACATGTAACTAAATGTTAACTTTCGCCACTGTTTTTTGCTTTGAATTTTATCTCCTGAGACTTGTTCTCCAAGGATTGAGAGGAACACTCGTGCAAGTTCGCGTTTGTGGGCATATCTGTGTCAACAGGTATTAACGCTCGCCAACGTACTTATCTGAGCAGCAGATAAGCTGGATAAAACACTTAGTGGTTTAGGTTATCGCTAATGCCCGCGGATCATGGTGGCTAGCCGCCCAGGAGCTCTCTCCTCTTTAGCATCGCGCGGGCTGCGAGGTTGGGACAGCATCAAGACTTTCTCCGATCTTTAGCAAACATTCTGTGCCTCAGACACTGGCGAGGCCCTTCCTTCCTGGCGCCGAGTCGCGCTTCAGTGTGCTGGAAGTTGAAGTTCAGAACCGGAAAATCCCGGTCCCGAAAGTCCGGGAATTCCTGGTACTTTTTGATATACTTAAAGAACCGGGAATTTAAAATAGATTCTCGGTTCTTTCGGTACTTTCTGAACTTGACATCGACTGCATAAAATTTTCGTTTTTATGGCGGGCTGTTACTTTAATTCGATACTCTCCTCTGGCGAGGCGAGTGTTGTTTGCGGGATTTGGGTGGGGGGGGGGGGGGGAGTGAGTTTGTCGCGCCGCGTTCCTCAGTGTGTCCGGACTGCTGTGTGTGTGCAGTGTGCCTGTAGTTGTTCCGCCAGTGTTCTTTAAATAACTGTATTTTTTTTCTTTTGAAAATAGTTTACGGTTCCGAATACCCTACTGGAAATACAGTTATTGTCTATGAATACAATATGTTTTCTTTCTTTCGGAATGACAGCAAACTTAAAACTTTTCCGAAAAACCAGTTTCAAAGATACACATAACACACACATGATATACATATCTTAACAGGTCAACATAGTTTAAAAATTGGCATTTTCACGTAGGTATATTAAATACAAAATAAGCGAAGATATATTATGTAAATCCACGAAATACTTCGCAGCTAACATAGATTACTGCTTTAAGCGTCATATGCGAACTATTTAAAAAAAAAATTACAAATGAAGATATTACATTCTAAGCCTTTTCTCAAGAAAACTGTTACGTACTTTACCTTAACTACATCTGTTTTTTAAAGCATTGTTCTCTTTTTCGGCTTCTCGCAGCCGGGTGCTGTGCGAGCATAATGGACTGGAGATGGTTCACGCCCAGCGCTTGTGAACACTTGCTTAAATGAAAGTTGGGTTTTGAACTCACAAGAGGTTATGTGCAGGTAATCCTTGAGGTCTCTTTTTAAGGCTCGGTCTCTCACGCCGTGTTGATTTACTCGTTATTTATGTCTTCAATTTTATTTAAAGGCTATTTACAAATTTTTAACTATACTTTACTCTCACATGTTCTGCTACAAATATTTTCAACGGATATTCACTATGGGCGTGTAAAGTCGCACAATTGGCGAGAATCACGAAGACTTGCGCGCCGTTTAAACACACATGAATGCAGGGGCGCAACAACAGGGGGGGGGGGGGGCAAGGGTATTTTGCCCCCCCTCTGAAACCTTGAAGTAGGGGCAAAGAAAGTGCTGTGTAATCAATTTTTAAATAATAAAACTGCTTAAATAGCACCATTTTCCACCTTGAAATACAAATTTTCCCGGGGGAGAACCCCCGGACCCCCCCGCTTCAATAGGGGGGATCGATGATTCTTTATAAAAAGGTATATTGCCGCCCCTTTGGAAATTTAGTTGTTGCGCCGCTGCATTAATGAACACTTAAGTCAATATGCGTTGAAAATATTTTTACGTTTCTTTGAATGATTCATGCACCGCAAATCTGTAGGATTCCCTAGGGACCCGCGTGTATTTCCTTTGAGAAGGGGGGGGGGGGGGGGGTGGGGAGATTTTCGCGTAGGATTAACCGGCACAAGGCATCTCTGGATACTGTGCTTGTATGTTGTGTACTGCTCATATTCTGGCCTACGTGCATGCAATTAGCAGAAAACTTTAAGATATACGAGAAGTTTTCCATGAAACATAGTTTTGACATACAAGGTGTTTCACGGTCACGCTTTTGCAAGCGCAAGCGGGCCTCCTCGGTTACCCGGGACTTCATTAGTTTAAGGGTGTGGAGGGGGGGGGGGGCTACCCGGGATCTACACCCTTGGATTCATGCAATGCGAAATTTTAATTTAATACAATTTCTTGGCATACGCCATTGCAGTTTTGCACTGTTTGTCATGGGAAAAAAGTCTCATGACAACACAGACGAACACAGTAGGTATAAACCAAACTGTGTTCGTCGGTGTTGTCATTGTTGTGTTGTCCATAATATATGTTTTTATTCATCGTTGGTTTTATTTGACATCAGCTGATTTTGGCTTGTTCTCTGTGGATTTATATTTTAATTATTTCTTATTTTTCATTCATGAATGTGTTTCCATGACAAACAGTGCATAACTGCAATGGCGTATGTTAAGAAATTGTAAAAATTAGTAAAAATATTAAGAGTGAAAAATTCAGAAATACCTCTTTAAATAAAAGTAATGACAAATACGAAAAAATCAACATGGAGTGTGAGACAGAGCCTTAATTAAACCTTTGTTTTAACTGTGCAGTGTTCACGCATAAATGCTTGCAAACGCTTTGTAATGGATTATAGCCCTATGTGTGGTTCACGCAGGTAATTTATTTGGACGGAGTACAATATAATGGTTGCACGAATAGTTGACTTGTCTTGCGCAAAGAGGCGACAAGGCACTGGATGCGTGCGTTGGGATCGCTCTCGTCGTTTCCTTGTTTCCTTGTTTCCTTGCCTTCTTGCTTCCTTGCTTCCTTGCTTCCTTGCTTCCTTGCTTTCTTGCTTCCTTGCTTTCTTGCTTCCTTGCTTCCTTACTTCTGCGCTTTGTGTCTTGACAAATGGAAGGCGGGCACGCTGCTTACGTGCGCGGTTCATTGTCCAGCGTGACAAGTCTTTACGCCGGCAGCACACGTCTAGCGGGGGCCAGTGGCATGCCTTGTTTGGAGCGGCGGAAGACAGGCCCACACATAGCGCTGTCGCGAATGTGGCTGTGCATTGCTAAAACTGCCACTCATTTGGCAGTGTGTGGAAGCCGGCCAGATAAGGACGGGCTGGGACGAGCTCTCGTGCCTTCGCTCCTCGAGAAACTGTTGTGGCGCGTATACCGTAGCGACGCGCGGGCTTCCGTTCCTCGGCGCATGCGCGAGAAGTAAGGTGCAGAGTCGGTGTGGCGTTAGGTACAGTCGGAGGCGAAATCGGAAGGAGGGAAGAATATATTTCCCCCCCTTCCCAACGAAATTGTAAAAAAATAATCCAATGGACTGAGCTATGTATTTAATAATATTATAAACTACGGCAAACAAATAACATATGTTTATATATATTTGCTTAAAGCAAAATTTTTATAAACCAGTGATCTGTAATTTAAATAAGAAAAAACAAATTTCCACTACAGTGTTTTGAACCACGTTTCTTTAGCTTAGTGTCCATGCACTATAACTACTGCTCTACGAACCCTGACAGACGTTTGTAAGGAGAATATGAATTATAATTGTTCTCATACCAGTAGCCTAGGTTTTTTCAAAACCTGGAATTACTCTTTACTAAGACTATTTTACTTTACCGAACATATCCAGGGTAGTTTCACTACCATAACGTTTAATTTGGCACACCAATCCGTTAGTGTGGCCCCTAATTTTTATGAAAGTGACTATACAGGATGATTTTTAGAGGTTTAGACAAACTGAACGAGCGTGTTGGTGGACACATTTAGAAATTACTTGCTGCAGTACCCGGTGTTTCCCGGGCTGAACGCAGGTGATATATTGTCCGCGAGTTAAAGCAAAATGGATAGCGATGTACGACAGTGTGGTGGACATAGAGAAATGACACATCATTACTGTTTGTATGTCTATGACCTGTAATATTTTGCTTACCAATGGCGATCGGTTGAACGGCTTAGAAGTGATGCGCTATAGCGCCATCTAGTGACGAGTTACAAAAAAAATGGATACCATAAAAACCTTCTCCATGGAAAAAAACAATTCGATGTGCTAACTAGCATGGCGATCGGTTAAACTGTGCCCGATTTTTATTAACGTCATACATGCCAACATCCAATTTTATATATATATATATATATATATATATATATATATATATATATGGTTTTTTAATGCAGTTAAAGTTGACATTATTCCTATTTGTTTTAATTTTTCTGACTTAATGGGTTCAGAATTAATTCTTTAGTCATTCTTTGCTTCTACCACTGCCTTGCATAGACGAAGGATGCATCAGGGACCAAATGTAAATAAAATGATCCAAATTTAAAACATGCAAAAAAAGGTGTAGGGGTTAAGAGGTCAAATTTTGGTTAATGTTAAGAAAAATATATTTAAAAATTTGGATTCCATTTTGCTTTATCTCTCTCTCTCTCTCTCTCTCTATATATATATATATATATATATATATATATATATATATATATATATATAATGGGTACACCAACACGCCCAATCAGTTTGTATAACCCTCTACAAATCACCCTATGTATGCGTTTATGTTCATACACGTGGGTCCGCCAGCTTCCTGTGAAATTTTCCTTGCATGGTGCGCACGCATCGTGAAAATTCACTCATCATTTTTCCATAACGTGCGTAAAGAAGTATTACTTCAACAATTTATTATTCCCATCAACAAAGGAAAGAGACTGAAAGCAAACCGCGGGCAAAGTGGTTCTATTCCCCTCACCCCTCCTTTTTTCTTCTTCCAGAAATGGTGGAGCAAGTAAAGTACAATGTCATGGACGTTTAAATGTATGAACGTGTATGGTTTCTTCGTTGTGAGTGTAGTGTGATATCGTTCTCGTACATCACAAAAGAATTGTATGAAGTTAAGTTGGTAACTCACTTAAGTCCCCCTTCCCCTCCGCGATCAAAAAGCCCTTCACTGAAGCGTGTTTTATGGGGGGGTGGAGGGGCCGGGGGAGGGGGGTGGTGGCAGTTTTCTCAGCTTGCGCTTACAAATCGTATCCGTTATACACATTTGTACCTTTCCTGAGCGTACATGTGAGTACTCAAGCCAGCCAATGCCAAAGACGCCAGGCACGACATGTACATCTCTGCTCATCTAAGGCTAGGAATGGTGCTGCTGCTAGCTGTGGTGTGGTACATCGCTTCACACGGTTCACGCCAGTGTGGAGAAGAGAACGAGTCGAGTTATGACTTCTTGTAAGTTATGATGAAACTTGTGTTAAGGGCTATATTTGGAGGAAAATAAGAACATAACGCTCATAACAATTCAAGTTTGTATACGGCCGTTCTCGTACTCTTACCACGTGGAATATTATATGCGAAAATGTAACAAACGACAGAAAAAAATACAGGCAAAAAATATAATAAGTGCTGTAACTTTCTCTATATAAACTTGCAATCGCTTTGGAAAAATCTATCGTATAAAAAAATCACTTTCTGCACAGCCTCCAGGCGTAGGTAGATTTCGAAGTACCTATTCTTTTGGAAATATTTTGAAAACTTATATTAACTTTTGGTACATTTTAAAAACTTAATGTACATTAGGGTGGAATGAAAAAAGGGGAAATTTTGTCTACATATTATTTGAAATAGTGAGGAAAAGTTGCTTTCCATTGTGCTAATGAAACTGGGAAATTTTGGAGCTGATCAAAGAATACTTTTAGGTAATAAATTAGTAAGGATTAGAATGAAACTGAAACACGTCGTCAGTAAAATCTTATGTAAACATTTTAAGACAATGTTACATAATACAAAATAATTTGTGCCTTTAAACTATAAGATAGCTATATATGTATATATATAATATATTATATATAAAACTGTTTCGGAAAAATATCAAATACTTGGAATGTCGAAAAGCATTAAGAAATATTAGCATAATTTTGTGAGATTACAATTTTGACACGATGAAGCCATCGTGCGATGATTTCCCATCAACCGCGGAAACTTCTGTGACCAGCTTCACCAGTCTTTGAACAGCTTGAGTGTGGCGTGGTAATCTCAGAAGTGTCATGTGTGGTAGATAATCCCCAGAGCTGATTGTTATCATAGTTACAAGCTGTTGAAGTCCACTGTCCTGTCTGTGTTTGGTCAAGGGAGGCTCAGTTATTTGACACTCCTGCCAATTTATATCGATGTAATCAATCCCGAGCAGTAAACTGGATACTTGGGATATTATATTTTCTGATTAGTCCAGAAGAGTAAGTTCGGGCTTTTACAGTTCGTCTTAACCCCATTGATTGGATGCCATTATGTTCGTCTGTCAAGATTGCCAGAAGAAGATTTTCAGGTGTTGCATAGTATGTACCCGTTTCGTTGTATCACTGGGTCAATAACTTCCAACAAAGTACCGTGGTGACTTGATCAGCAGCCATAGGTGTCATGAGCTATCGGTGCAGTAGCTTGTTGTTTAACCAGACGAGGGCATACACTTTAACCACATATTCTGCTAGGATGCATAGGTTTTCCGATGGTTTGTTACTTGCGACATAGTCTAAGAATCCTGTTTGCCATTTTGAGCCACTGGGAATGGGCAAGTTTGCTTGGGTTTCTATTTATTAATCAGATCAGATTAACACACACCATTTAAAATTGCATGAATCATTTCAAGAAGGTATTTTTGGTCACTACTTAAGTCACTGAATGCAGCCAAACTATTCGGTAGAGATCCTAGGAGTGTTTGAAATTCCATCGCTGGAAACTGTTCGTAAGTTTCTAGCAGTTTGCAATTAGCTCCCAAAAACGAGTTAGGCCCCGAAGTTTTGCCTTCCAGTAATTGGAACAAATGTCGCAATTAGCTCATTTGAGTGCATAAAACAAATGAGCCATTGATGAGGCCTTCCAAATCCTTTCTCGCTATTATTGTAGATGTACCTATTTCTTTTTCTTCCAATAATTCAATAATTCGGTTTTTTTTTTTTTAATTTCAAGCTAGGTGCCAGATTGTGAGGATAGGTGTCTCAAAAACCTTGAGCCAGGTTCTTACTACAGTTATGTTATTCTACTACAGTTATATGTTCTTCCACTACAGTAATATGTTATTCCATTACAGTTATATGACCTTCAACAATGGATTCTCTAAAGATTTTAGCAACTTTTTTGTGGGACAATCGTGTTATCTTTTCTCCCATCTAAATATAAACACCTGAACCCCAATCCCAATGCTCAACCAACACTTCCTTAATTTTTGTTCGTGACTCTCTCGCGATTTATCTGTCACTCTCGTCTTACTTTCATTCGATCCTCTACTTTGCTTGTGTCAGTTTTTTTTATAAGACCCACATCGTGAAGCACTGCCCTGGCAATAATAGCTGCTTTACGATCTGAAACGCAGGTTCTGTTACAAATTGATGTATGTAATTTTACTCGCATTTGCGACTGAGATGTTGATTGATCGGAAAACCATGATTGGCCTGTTGACGACCATGGTTAACCCTTTTATTTGATTGACTTACATTTTCCTCTTCATTAATGGAAATTGAATCTACAGATTTTACAGCTACACTCATAGTTTCGGAACTTTCAGAAAGTTATCCCACTTTATTAATTTCTGAACCTTGGTACTTGATTATTTTCCAGTCTTTCGTTTATCTTCTGGTTTCTACTTCCATGCTTGAGCATACATGATCTACTGTGATTTTTCTGTTTTTCAAAAAACCTTCCCTATTTCTATCCTTTTGGTCGGGTCGGATATTGCCCATTAACGAACTCGACCGAAATTTTTCACGAATAGATTGTATCATTAGTTTGGAAGTGATTTGTAAAAAAAACTCCACCCATTCTCATTTGTTCTAATGTTATTTGATTTTGTAATAGACTGTTTCGTTTTCGGGACTTTTTTTTTTTTTTTGTTTTTCACATTTGCAGGATACAAATTCCGCTCATTTGCAAGCAGCTATATCAAGTTTTTTTGAATCATTTTTAAAAGCATATAAATTTAATTTAAATTTTTGACTTCCTTTTTGGTCTTTACTTTTGGGAAAGTTCCGATTTTTTCCGTGATAGGTTTCTGTCATTTTCAAGTTTCGGATTCGTGGCACAATGGGAATAGAAGCTGTAGCCCATATTTCTTCAATTTTCGCGGCCAAGGTAGGGAAAATTTGACTTAACCGTTGCCTCCTTGTTTTCTGCTCGTAATGCTTTTCATAAATGAAGGTAGCATCTCTTTACATCACCATAACCTGGCCGAACTTTTTTATTGAACCGTGATGGGATACCAAAAACCAATACACTCATCCACACCACGATTTACTACAATACTTGCTTTAGCTGACATTGTTTACAAAACACCAAACTTTACTTGTTCCTTCTTTACTAGCAGACTGAAAAATGGTAATGGAAATGGCAAGTATAGAGGAAACATACTTGGAGGAGAAGTGGGAGCCTGGAAAAGAAAGGGGGAAGGGGAGAGATATAATTAGGATTCCTGTTTTTGTTTATAATTATAGATTCCAGAAACCATGAACAGCTCGATCAAGTATTACCAATAATTCCCCCCCCCCTTCCCCCTCCATTACTTTCATTCTATAATGTCAACGCCCGAACAGTCTGCAAAGACATAGGTTTGTTTCCTTTTTATCTATAATCTAGTAAATATTAATGTTTTTTTTTCATTCTTCTATAGAAATAGGATGCATCCTTACTTTAAATTCAGGCTTGTAAAAAGTTTCTTAAGGTTTTAGAATAAAAAATTACTAATGTCAAAAACGATCAAAATCACAATTTTCAAATGCTTGAGACGTCTGCAGCACCTCAAGATGATTTTCGATTGAGCCCCAGTTAGAGATAATTGAAATTGATGGTAAAAGGCAATTTTTACCTGCTTTTATAATACTATTTGACAAATTTCAATGTTTCGTTCCACCCTAATGTACATAACAAAACATATGTTCTCCAATATTACAAAATGATCGATTAAATATTTGATCATTTTCCATGCAGCGAAAATATTTTGAATGTTTTTAACTCGATGCATCCAGCATTGAATAGCTAAGGACGAATTGCATATTATGCCAACTAAGGTATTTATTCAATTTTGTTGACCTTCAAAAACTATTATTCATCCCTGGCACTAATAACGTTTAAAAATTTGCTTGGCCCCAAGGGTTAAGATAATATTAATGGTTTAATATAAATTCAAACGAAATTGATACTAAGGAAGTTTTAATATTTTTAAATTACAACCCATATTTTTAATGTAATAATTGGTTTCATCAAATATGGTTTCAGCCAAAGTTTTAGATGAAGTTTAGGATTTATACAATAAATTATAACGGATATGATAGTAAATCTATTAGAAAAAGCAATGATAATTTTTTACTTTCAAAACTTATTTCCACCCCTTGTAGTAATGGTTGGTTAAATAAAGATTTATTTTAACAATAGTTTGAGGTACTATTTACAAAGCTAATCAAAAATAAGGATGGAATCGGTAGTATAGGCCTACATGATAGGGAGTTAAATTAATTTTATAATTCCAACCCCAGTTTTTTTCCCAACCCGTTGCCATAATGGGTTGTTTTATCAAAAAATTGTTTCAGAACAAAGTTTTAGATAAAAACTATAAGATTTCCAAACAATTTAAAAGGATTCGATTGTGTCCTTACTAAGGAAGTTATGAATTTATTTTTGTCTTTCAACCCCTGTTATTTTTCACCCCTTGCAGTAATAGCAGGTCATATAAAAAGCATTTTTGGACGAAAGTTGTAGATAATATTAGTATGTTTTATAACAAAAATAAATTGATTTAATAGTTTACAAGGTACGGAATTTATGATTTTTTTGTTATTTTAAAACCATTCATTAAACCCTTTGCAGCAATGATTCGTCTAATCAAAAATTGTTTTAGACTAAAGTTTTAGATAAAAATAATAAGCTTTACGAATTCGATGTTGTGCCGACGAAGGGGCTTAAGATTTTTTCGTCCTCGAAATCTTGTTTTTTTCAACCCCTTGCAGTTATGGTTTGTCATATCAAAAACTTATTCAGACAAAATATTTTGGTTTTACTCCTACAAGATATAATACGTTCAAACGTATGTGATATTTTCCTTATTATGGAAGTTACTGTGATTTTTCTGTTTTTCAAAAAACCTTCCCTATTTCTACCCTTTTGGTCGGGTCGGATATTGCCCATTAACGAACTCGACCGAGATTTTCCACGAATAGATTTTATCATTAGTTTGGAAGTGATTTGTAAAAAAACTGCGATAGTTATCGTGCCCACAAATTTGTGACACACACATACACACACTCTTGAGTTGAGATCGTTATGAGGTCTATTATGGACCATGAAACGAAAAACTATATAAAAATTTTCCGGACTTTGCACAATGGAAACGGCTACAATAGGTAATATTTCTTAGAAATCTACCTAAAAATTATTTTATCGTGTGATTGAAGAATGATTGAGGAGTAATAACTTGATCACATGTTAGGACCCCAACGTGTATGTACACTTAGTGATCTATTCCAGAAGTTTTATGCTTTTATCCCTTTTGCAGCGAAGATCTCCCGACTGAATTGCCTTGTTCTATTTTATCGTATGAAGTAAGACTACTGCACTTGTACCTAATATATAAAACATTAATTTATTTGATTTTTTGTTAATATTGTGCATGATTAACATGTTAGAAATGCTTTTACATCCCTGCTCTTAGTATTTCATAAATTTTTAACCTTATGTAGGAATACCTGTGTTATCATTTTGACAAACTTGGGTTTTAAATTTGCTGCTTCTTCGGGTTATTATTATAATCTTAAGCTTGATTGGATTATGACTACCAAGTGTATCTGAATTTAATTTGATACCATTAAATTTTTTGATTGACTTCCCAACACCCTTAATACTGTACTAATATTCTTATTTTTCAATACAGATTACTTGTATGAACCCCCTTTTTAAGTTATTTTATCTGTATATTTGTTTACCCTTAACATTTTTGGTATACCTACTCTACATCATTGTAATAATGCTGGGCGTTTGTTTACCTTGATTACACTTGTCATATTTATTCTGCTGCGTGCAAAATATGTTTTGGTGGTTCTTATGTTGTTATAAGTAATTATTTTACATGTTTACTAAACAGGTCTCCTTAAATTATTCTCTTCGAAGATGTCAGTAACTTGCAATTTTTCAAAATATAACTTTTTTCTACGAAGGTTTTCATTATGGTTTGTCGTAGAAACGTATTCGATCGCCGGTTGTCGTCTTCACGTGATGAAATGAGACTTTTGATTGGCTGCGTGTCCGGGGGGCATTGGGAACGACGATGTCTCGAGAGTGACTCCCGCCTGTGGCTTGTCGCGCAATCAAGAGTCGCTCCCTTGGCCGCGCGTTCAAGGGTCGGCGACCTCGTGGCGCTGCGACGTCGCTTCCTGTCGCTTCCTGTCGCTTCCTGTCGCTTCCTGTCGCCTCCTGTCGCCGCCGCGCACGTAGGTGCACGTGCGCTCGAAGGCAGGTGGGTCGTGCTACGCACAGCGCGTCCATAAAATAATCTCCCAGTTATACATTTTAATGGTATCAATTGGAATAGTTGTAGAGTTTTGGTTCAAGGTCACAATTAAAGAGTAACTCAAAGCAGTTTTAGTTAAGCGCATGCGAGAGTACTGCTTTGTGGTTTTCTCGCTTGCAGCGCCACCTACGCTAAATGGCGTCTCCTGAGCGTAGAGCATTTTGTGTTCTGCGATTTGCTAAGAGTGAATCTGTCATTTCCGTTTAACTTAAGTTTCATTTAAAGTTTGATAGTTATCCCCCATGTGGCAAAAACATCATCCGATGGTCGAGACGACAGAGCTCTTTTTCGCTGGCCTCCACGTTCACCTGACATAACGCCGTGAGATTTTTTTCCGTTGGTGCTTTATAATAAAATATAATGTCTACGTTCCGTCACTACTTGATGATTTGCCAGAGTTGAGGCACAGAATTGAAGATGTTATTCTTCCATAACTCCGGGCGTGTTAACAAAAGTGTTGTAAGAATTGTACTTAAGGTTGGATGTGTGCCGTATAACTAAAGGTGCACATATTGAACATTTGCAAAAAAAAAACCTGTTATTTTACCTTTAATTTTATATATTTGTTGTAAATACGTAGTCTAAATTGAACTCCTACTATTGAAGCTGGGACATTCTTTTGTGAACACCTGTGTTTAAATCAATCTCACGACACACCGATGTAAGCTTTCCCAATGAAAGTTACTCACTTTATTTCTCCTTAAAAAAATATTGATTTGCTCAGTTTCTCTTGCTTCACGTGCCATCGGCTGTGTGGGGCTCAGGGCACCCGACTACGACCGTTGGGCCGTGATGTGTCTCGATCCCAACGTCATGTTAGTACTGCTGTATGCGCACGCATATTTACCGTCAATACAGTACTTACTCCTTGTGCGACAGAAGTGAAAATTCTTGCTTAATGGTATAGAGATAAATTATTTGTATTTTTTATTGAACAAGAGATGATAATTGAGAATAGTAAGGATGTTGATATGATCTCAGATTAAAAAAAAAGAAAATCCCTTTTTCCGCGCCCTATACTCTCGCATCTGTTCGCTGGTACTTAATGGCGCCTCTTTTGGCGGTTCATTCCCACGTTACCTTTGAGAATACCACTTATCTGCTTCTGCCCTTTTATTATTTTTAGGCATGATGTTAAATCACGCTCTCCAGCTGAACGAAATGATAGAACAAAAATAAACACTATAAATTAAAATTTAGCAACATTGACATATACAGGAAATAAAAAAAATAATACTATTTAGAAGAAAAAAAAAGAATTATTATAGGAGATTATAATATATGTAAACTAATTGGAATGATGTATTGGCTGATATTAAATTGTATTTGTACACTTAAGTGCCGCCAGGGTTTATAAAGGTCTACTTTCTTCTCACCACTCTAGTCTGTCCACACAAGCAATACTAATGGGTGGTGGCCATATTTCTTTGAACCCTTGGAAAACTGAAATTGCCCTTGAATTTTATTTGCCCTTGGAAAATCTTGAATTGTGCTTGAATGTTGGTATGAGTCCTTGAATTTTGTTTCATATAGTATTTTGATCTGTAGCTTGAATAAATATTCTACTCAATCTACGTTTTGGTCCGAGTAACACCTTCGTAATCAATAATTGAGATATCGATAGGTGTGCGATGTGCGTTTATTTGCTAAAGTATCGAAACAGTTGCGTGTCCGCATATTGGCGTGTTCACGACCATGCTTTGAATTGTTTGCATCAATGTTCTTTAATTTACTGAACATCTAAAACAATTTTGGTCCTTGAAATCCTTTAAGTGTGTCTTAATTTCTTGATATGTTTGTGGCCACCCGGTGCTGCGCCAGTCAAATCTCTCGCTCTGTGCTACTCGGGTACTTAAAGATGCAGCTGTCAGTAGCGCGCGTCTTGGCGCATCTTGGTTCGAAAGCCGTTCGGCAGCACATCTTGGAAGGTTTCCCAACAACTGACCACACTCCATCGGGTATTGCACAGGCCGCTTGGTCAGCTCTCACCTTCTCTCTCCACGCATGAATCCACGTTAAGGGGACCCGCATCGTCAGGTGTGTGTGTGTGTGTTAGGCGGGATGATAAGCGAACGCTCGCTGGTTTCTGGAGCGGTATCGCCTCTAAGCGCAAGGCCCTGAACTTTTGCGCAGTCTTCTTGTCGTGCGTAGGGCGACTAAGAAATTTGAGCGGCGACAGTAAAATTATATGTCGGAGAAATGAAGTTAAAGCTGTGCTGTAAGTGCTTTCAAGAATCTGTACAAGTTGTTTTATGGCTAAAAATAAATCTAAAAACACGTCTTTCAGCCTTATAACTCTTCTAAAAATACCGTTTAAAAACTTAATCCCGAAACAAAAACTATTTAACGGCCCTTGAGCGAATTCTTAAATTATATTCGTAAACAGACCCCACTCTGATATCTTGTATTTTTCAAATCGCGTTGTTTTTCCTGAAGCTCTGCTCACCATACATGTGCGCTTAAGGGCCCCGTCAACCTGCTCAAGATATCCGAGTGGGTCTGTTTACGAAAATTATTTAAGAATTTGTTGAGGGCCGTTAAATAGTTTTGTTTCGGGATTAAGTTTTTAAACGGAGAGTTAAAATGCCTAAAACGCGTGTTTACAGAGTAATTTTTAGGCATGAAACAACCGGTAAAGATACTTGAAAGTACTTAAGGGACTTGCACTACACTTTTATCTTCATTTCTCTGCCATGTAATGTTACGGCCATCACTCAAATTTCATAGCGCCTGGGAAGGGTTTTTAAGTAGATTTCAAAGAAATAGTACTTATTTTTAGCCGTTGCCATGGTGCGACTCCGGAACATTTTAATGTAGTTTTTCCGTTTCATGGTCCATAGACCCCAAAACCATCGTCAATTATAAAGTTCATATGTATAATCACAATTTTGTGGACACGATAACTCTCGCAATTTTTCACAAATCACTTCTAAATTGATTCATAAAATCTAGTCGTGGAAAATGTCAGTCGACTTCGTTAATGGACAATATCCGACCCGACCAAAAGGGTATAAATTTGGAAGGTTTTTTTAAAAGAGAAAAATCACTGTAAATCCCATATGGAAAATATCACATCAGTTTGAACGTGTTATAGCTCGTAAGAGTAATACCAAAATCTTTTACCAGAATAAGTTTTTGATACATGCGACCAGCCAATACTGCAAAGGGTAAACTATAAAAATGGTTTGAGGACAAAAAAAAAAAAATCATGATTCCCTTAGTAGGTACACTATCAAATCCGGTCAAATTGTTTGTAAATCTTATATTTTTTATCTAAAACGTTTGTCTGAATCAATTTTTGATAATACAATCCATTATTGCAAGGGGTTGAAAAATCCTGGGATTGGAATTAGAAAATAAATAAATATTCCCCCCACCGGTACACAATCGAATCCATTCTTAGTTTGTTTAACTGTCTAAATATTGACTGAAACAATGGTTAAAATAAATTGTTGTTTACCCAACCATTACTGCAAGGGGTGGAAATAAATTTTTGAAGTAAAACAAAAAACACTTTTTAATAGATATAACTTACTATAATATCAGTTAAATTTAAGTGTATAATTGTATAATTGGCTGAAACAATTTTTGATGAAACGAATTGATACTGTAAAATATGGATTGAAATTAAAAATTAAAAACTTTCTTATCAAATTTGTTTGAATTTATTTGAAACCATCTTAATATCTTAAACCTTGGCGCAAAGCAAATTTTTATACGACCACGTTATTAGTGCAAGGGATGAAAAATAGTGTTTGAAGGTAAAAAAATTAATTACCTTAGTTGGCATATAATATGAAATTCGTTCTAAGCTGTTGAATGCTGCGTTTTAAACTATTCAATGCTGGATACATTGAGTTGCAAATATTCGTAATATTATCGCTGCATTGAAAATGAGGAAATATTTAATCGATAATTTTTTAATATTGGTGCACACAAATATATTTTGTTAATTAAGTTCTTAATGTTCCAGAAGTTTATAGAAGTTTCCAAAATATTTCCAGAAGTAATAGGTACTTCTAAATCCACCTACGCCAGTAGGCTGTGCAAATTTTTAGTAATAAAAGTTATTTCAAAGCCATTATTAATCATATCAGGGCGGCGAAAGCTTGGAATCTTGGGCGGGCGAATGATGGATGGTTTGGGTGGTAGGAAATATCTCCCAGTTTAATGGGAAGTTCAGTATTTTGAATAGTAACCGCCTCGTTAAGACTATTTTAACACGTTTCTCAAATATGTAAAATTCATTATCAAAGATATGAAGTGGATCAGGAGCGCAAATCTGTAGAGAGTTTTGCGCGTGGCCTTAACCGGCACAAATAATCCTTATTTGGCCTATATGCATATGATAAGCGGGGAAAACTTTCAAAATATACAGAAATATGTCAATATAACTTAGTTTTGACATCAAACCCGTTCCACAGTAATCATTTTTTCAAGCACAAGCTGGCCCCCTAAGTGTGGGGCTTCTTAATCCCCGGGAATGGTGGTGGGGGGGGGGGGGGGTGTGTTGTTCCCCGGGGATATACGCCCACAAAGTGGATTATTTGTTACCTCTAGAGTTTTTAGTTCCAGTGGCTGTTGTGGGAGGGGGGTTTCCCCAAGGGACCGCAACTGGACCGCAACTGGCAACTGTCACTTGCTATTTAGACCGGGAAGCCTACAACTCACGTAGTTTCGGTTCCCTGCAAGAATTTCCGAAGATTTCCGAAGTTTTGCGTTTTGGTATTAACGCCACTTCAGCCGCTAAATCAGAAGTTTCCAATGAAAACAAGCATGTTGTGACTGACCTAACCTAACCTAACCTAACCTAACCTAACCTAACCCAACCCTTCGATTTTTTTAATTTCAATTTTTGAGAGAAATCCGAAGCTGCACGAACGTGGTAGGGAACCGAAACTACGTGAGTTGTAGGCTACCGATTTAAACCGTAGGTATTGGTTAGAAAAAGCGACTAGGAACACGTGTGTTGGGTTCGGGAGGGCAGGGCAGGGCAGGGCAGGGCAGGGCAGGGCAGGGCGGGAGTCGAGTTGGCAACGCCGCGCCCGAGCCTCTGCGGGGCGCCTCGCTTCGCAACACCTCCAACAACGCTGCCGGGAGGGTCGCGGTGTTGTCGGTGTTGTCGCGGGCGGGCCTTGCGCGCGAGGCAGGCGCTGGGAACGCCTCATTGTTCAGCGGCGACCAGCTTCTCATTCCCGGCGTCGCTCGTTGCGTCACTGCGCGCGCCTTGGACGCCTGCCCGGGCGTCGCCCGCTACCGGCTGTCCGCTGCCACATGCACTTGCAACTACTAGCGCTGCTGTGCCTCTTTTCCTCTTTCCATTCTTTGTAATTTGTTTAACGTAGGTACACACATACAAAACATTTTTATCTGTCACAGGTTTGACATGTATATTAAAAACATACGAGCGTATTCGAATGCAACGTTGTCAAAATTTCAAAGCAATGGGTGAAAAACTTTCTGAGATTTAAGATTTTGAATGAACGTTTACATTTTTATTCATATAGATTTCGTGTAAATCAGTTATTTGATGCGTAGACTTTAAAGAGGGGGGGGGGGGGGGGGGTCGAAGGAAGTTGCAAGAATTAATACTTAATAGGCCTCTTTCGGGGTGCCTGAGGTGTAGATGGAATTACCACCCAGACAAGCGGAGTTCCGGGGAGTGTTAACCCCAGGAAAATGTTTTAAATAAGATTCTTAAAAATGCATTTTTAAGCTATGTGAGAACCTTAAGTGCTTTTTCAGACTTTAAATTCTTAAATAAAACATGCTACTTACGAAAGGTAGATTAACAATACCGCTGACTATGATTGTTCTAATACGTTTTGAAAGAGAAGGCTGCTCTCTTATATTTTATGTTCAATGGCCGTAAATTGAGAAACACATTAGTTATATTAGCTTGCTAATGAGCTGTTTTTGTGGGTGGGGGGAGGGCAGGGCCCCTTCCTGACTACGCTCTTGATTTGATGCAGAAATTATTTCAATGTAGCCTAATATAGAATTGGACTTAACAAAATGCTGTATTTTACTTTAACAATATATGCGCTGTGTTATGGGCCCGGCCTACCTGGGCACACATACTGTGTGCAGAGCTTCAGGAAGAATAACTCGATTTAAAAACTATTCAAGATATCCGAGTGGGGTCTGTTAACGAAAAGCATTTTATAATTCGCTGAGGGCCGATAAGTAGTTTTGTATCCGGATTAATTTTTTTAACTGTATTTTTAGAAGAGTTAAAAAGGCTAAAAAGCCTGTTTTCAGAGTAATTACTAGGCGTAAAGCAACCGGGACAGATTATTGAAAGCTCTTAAGGGACTTGCATCACACATTTATCCTCATTTCTCCGCCATATAATGTTAAAGGCAGTTAAGTCTTGCGCTTAGAGGCGATACCGCGCTACAAGCACCAGCGAACATCGCGCTTATCACCCCGTCTCACTAACACAGATACAGTCCTGACGAGACGCCCCCCCCCCCCCCCCCCTTAACTTGGGACGCATGACACATGTTTTTGACATTTCTGTCTGTAAAAAAAAATTACCCGTCAACCGTTGTATGGTTACTCAAGGCCTGCGGGAGTGTGCATTCGACTCGATATTCAGTATTCCGTGAAGGCACACTTGTGATGAATGGATGATATTCGGGTCGTGCTTTCGCACCGAACTTCAGGGGCCTCCTAGTTAGGTGTGGCATATAGCCTCTAAGCGCAAGGCTCGGAACTAGTGCGCATTCTCCTCGTCGTACGTAGGACAACTATAAGAGTTTTGTGTGGTAACCATACCATTACATAGCGGAGTAATGAAGTTAAAGTTTTAATACATGTCCTTTCGGTGCTACAAATCATTCTGAAGATTAAATTAAAAATTATTCTGAAAACACCTTTTTAAAAATACACTTTAAAATACGAAGTACTGAAAAACAACTATTCATCCTCCCATAGCGTATTCTTGAATGCCTTTTGTAAACAGAAATAACTCTGATATATTAAGCTTCTTTCAATTCGCGTATTTTTTAACTCTGCATACAGTGTGTGTGTGAAAACAGTTTGTGCGCGTGTACGCATAAGTAATGTACCGAATCAATCGAATGTGTCCGCCATGTTGTCAGATACGAGACGGCTAGCAGATGACATAAAGGAATGACTTATTCTGTAATAATTCATCACGAAAATATGCTCTACACAAGACAAGTTATGCAGAGGATGTTGGTTTTTGGTTGGTTAAAATTAAATTAGATCGATCTCAAAACAGATATATTATTGCGTTACTTTCACTGTACTCACATTTCATACAATATTGATACCAAATTTGACTACTTATTTACAAGTTTTGCTTGTTGCTCATGTAGATTACATAGCAACTAAGAGATGCTGTAAAGTGTTCTGTATACTTACAATACAGTTGCCACCAGCAAAAACAAAGAGACAAGAGAAACTAAGAGTCCTTTCATACGGGCAGCCGAGTTGCCGACGATTGATCGCTCACACTGACACATTTTGTTTCTCACGAACATAAATTTTTATACGACAAAGGACTGTTATACTCCTGATTACTAAATAAAAAGTAAGCTATATACAATTTGTTTGTATATGTACAGTAGTTTAATTTATTAAAAAAAAATGTTAATAAACTGTTTATTTCTTGTGTATGGTATGGTAAAGTATGTAACCATTGTTAACCCTTGGGAACTTGTATTTTAATTTAAATGTCAGCTTGAAATTATTTTAAGTTATTTTTGCTTTTTTTGGTCGAGATTTACGAATTTTCAACGTGGAAGTGACTGATATCAATGAAGTAACAAGAAAAGTAAATTTATTTTCAGTTTGAAATTTTTTGTATATTTTTGGAATTATTTCACAATTTTTAGTTTGATATTTAAATATATATTTTTTTAAATATTGTTACCAAGATGACACCAAGGGTAAATCTGACGATCTTGTGATTGACACTAGTGAGCTCTAGCGAATATCAGGCGAGATGACGGTCGATACGAGCATACTCGAGCAGGTGGCATGTGCAAAAGCCACGTTATTGTCTCTAGTAGTAAGCATTAAAATAAAAATATAAGTTACTTTCTATATATATACTTTGTATATAGAAATCTACTATATATATAAATATACTTCATATATATATTTCGAAATATACTTCATATATATTTAGAAATATACTTTGTATATATAAACTTGATTGCAATTGTGTGTATGTTTATAAATATGTATGTGTATACATGTATTACTTGATTGCAAGTTAGTAAAGGAACGCCGATATTACGTCCACAAGGTCGAGCGACACTGGTGCACTCTAGGAACAAATATCGGAAACAAAAACAAAATTACTGCCAAGGTCAAAAGGAGTTAAGGTTTTCCAATACGGTGGCCGAAAATCCAATACACGCACAGGCACCAGCCGTCGGACCTGCTATTAGGCCTATATAGCGCGACACAAGTTTTTTAATATGATTGATGCCCACCATTTTGCATTTTAAGATTTATTTTCGAAACAGCTCGCATGTTTGTTTATAATTACAGTTTTGTGTCTCAAGTAAAATAAATCCAACCGTCTCATGGTATTTCTAACGCCTGTGTTTATGAAGAGCACTTAGAAATAAATAACGGGTGCCGTGTCATACTAAAAGATCGTTAGTTAAATACTTACAATCAAATGGTAATTGAAACAGCCGTGGAAGACTGTTTTTTTGCCTCTGTCGTGGATATTTAATCGGCCAAGCTCGCAGCCATAGATGGAGAGCAGGCCTCGCTTTATTGGCCTATGTGGTAACCAATGCTTGTAAAAGTGATCTGCCAATTGGCTTCCCCTTCCAGCTTCACTTCTCACCCGCTCTCGAGCTGGCCAGTCAATGCTACTGGTTTGGAAGGCTATGGTCTTGGTCTCAAAAGCGTGAGGCGGCTTCAACCAGAAAGCCAAGACTCGTTGAAAACGGAATGTTTCATTATTTAATTTATAACTAATGCTAGCTGAAGTACCCGGCGTTGCCTGTTCTACACACATCGTAATATAAGGAACATCACTACTGAGTTTCAACTGTAGGATACACACTTGAAAAACGGGAAATGTTGATTTTAAAGCCTCATTGATCGCACAGTCTCGGTGCATCAAGGCTACGCATCAGCACAAACCGGGTTGCCATCTTCAGCTTCATTTTGTGGGAAGGCAGGTAACTCCTAGGCAAGACGTGACGGACGCACCAAACGATAGCGTGTTACGAATTCAAAGCAATGCTATCGATTGACAAAGCTCTAAACTAAACTTTTGTTAGCGCCGTTAGTTCGTTAGCAACTGCGAGCTTCACTAAGCGGATGGGTTTCACCAAGAAGGATAGGAAGTTACCAGACCTTACTATATGACCATGTGGCGGACCTAGAAAAATGACAAACTTGCTGTTTGTGTTTTCTATTATAAAACGGAATCGTTCCCTTTTCCACTCCCTTAGGGATGGATGGAATTTCATAATTATATGTAATCTATTTCACTCTCCGGCCCATAAACTATTTATATGCAAAAAAATCAGGTCGATCCGTTGCTGCGTGAAAGGACAAACGGACACATACACTTTCGTTTGTAATATTATAGTAGGGATGCTATTCCTTAAACTCGACTAATTTGCATGGTTTTTGTAATGGTGCGACATTTTACCAACCATTCTCTGTTAATCAGTCGAAGCCACAGGGTGTGTGTGATAACTTGTGTTGCTGGTTAGTGAAGGGTGTCGGGTGAAGGAGGTGGGTTATGCGAGAGAGGGCTTGACGCTGGGACGGTGGTTGTTGCAGAGCGGAAGCTGTTTGTGGGCATGCTGTCGAAGAAGTGCTCGGAGAACGACGTGCGGACCATGTTCAGCCAGTTCGGAGCCATCGAGGAGTGCACCGTCCTGCGAGACACGAGCGGCCAGAGCAAAGGTAACCGGCGCCAACTAGCCGCTGCTTACAGTCACGTTGCTCCAGCAGATCTGTACGTTTGTCATCCAGCGGTTTGTGTTCATCGCAAAACAATAAAATAACTGACCAAGGCTTGAAATGTTGACGTCGCCACATAACTTACCCGAATACAAAACAAAATTTTTTTATTAATATTCCAGTCTTATTGACATGAGTACTGTGTGGAATGTCATGTTGAAACGTCGGCGCTGCGGTGGCGCGTCCTCTCAGCCAATAGTGTAGCGCACAATACGCGCGGAATTCAAATTGTTGCGTTACTGTTCGCGCCTGTAGCTTTGGAGGATTGTGTTTCCGGACCTTGTTGTTCCTTAAAAAAAATTGCTTTTGACATTCCCTGCCACCCATTAAATAAATGGCTAGCAATTCTGAAGATACTGTATATGCATTGAAGCATAGAAATGCGATAGTGTTCTATAGATGCTCCAATCACTACGTGCAAAGGGAATGGAAGTGGTAACAATATATAACACGCACAAAATAGCCACAACTACAGTAAAGGCTCACAGGGCGTGAACCTGAATTTTAAACAGCACAAAACACGCGCGTAATGTAGTAAACGTTAACTCAAAAAATACGTTTCTTAATCACAGGCACACGAGGCAAAAAAATTTACAAATAGAGCAATTAAAAAATTAAAATTGACACTAAGAATGCAGGTAAATAAAAAGCTTGGCATTTAAGGCGTGCACAGATAAAACCTGGCACTTTAACATGCAGCCCTTGACAAGGTACAGGTGCTTTTATTTACAAGGGAAATGCCAGCAACTTCACAAGAAGTTACTAGTATGCACGATTGATCCAAAACGAAATTGAACTAATAGACTAAAAGAAAAACAGCACCAAGTACAGGGTTATATATAGATGAGTACTCAGAATTAATACGGTCCTTTACAATGACTCAGGGTAAATATTTTGAGAGTTACGTACACACTGTGTGACAACATGACTGGGGTAGAAATCGCGACAGCGAACAAGTTCACATCCCCGCTAAAGAGAATAAACAACACGTAGCCAAGGCGAAGTACCTCACGCCGACAAGAGTTTTCTGATCCTAATGGCAAAGCAAAGTCCTAAACAAGCATAAAAGACGCTAGCACTTAAAGGATAGAAAACGAAATGCTTGCCACAAAACTTACACTGTGGCTGCCGAAAATATAGTTAATGCAAAACTGTATAAGGGGAAGGACTGAGTTAATTGGTATCGCCACACTGTGAGCATTAGACTTATCAGTTTGTTTTATAGTGCAAGTGGCCACACTGTAATTTTTTTGTACTTTTACAAAAAGAGTCCTTGGAAACTCAGTTTCCACCAATATCATTTATTGCAAGGCAGAGCTTTGTACCATTTGCAGTTTTACATGTGTTATCGTTGGCAACTAGTTTCCAAGGATTTTCCTGGTAAAAAGTACAAACATTTTTTTACACGGTAGTTAATCTTGGGTGTGGCATGGATTGGGTTATGAGCTATTATGTGCATGATACGAGTGTCAGGCCTGACACTCGCACTGGCGTTTCATCGTTCCATCATTATTTCGTGAACGTGAATAATTCACGTACCGCCACTTCGTGTACCAAAACGGCTGCGTACCGAAACAGATTCGGTAAAAGCTAAAGCTAAGCCAGTTTTCAGATGTATGGTAAATATTGAAATATAAAACATCGTAGTTCGGAGACGCTTGGTGAATATGCTTGACAACTGGATTTACTTAGGGTTGTTGCATACTTAGTATTTAAATGAATACGTCTTGGTTCAGCGCTGCTTGGTCTACATACGTGTCATCGGTTTTTTTTTCAGAACGTTATTGCATACTTAATATTGTAAAGAAGGCCTCGTGGTTCGGAAATGCTTAGTCTTTGTGCTTGTAGTTTGCAGTCTTGGTAGTCGTAAGGTGCACCAATTTATGGCCTCCATGGCAGGCGTGATGATAACATATTCATTCAGCCTGGCAGTTGTCTTCTATAGTGTCCTTGTTAATAGTGAGAATTATTAATTTGAACGATTTTTAAGTAAAATACCTTTTTGCACCGACTAAGGATCGAACCGAGGACAGAAATAGATGGAATCAGTCAGTGAATCAATATGTATTATTGTTAATGTATATATTTTAAATTTTCCCCCCCGGAATTTTTGATTGATAAATACAAATTTTCATGGCCAAGATTGACAGGATGGCGGATGCTACGATCTGTTGATTAACATTACTGCACTCTAACGGGTGTGAATTAAACAAATATGACAGCAGTACACTCCAGAAGATGATGCGTGCAATATGCGACAATATTGCTTCAAGTAGCAAGCATTGAAAACATAAATGATGTTTGCGCTCTCTAGTAGACGACTTGTACAATATGCGACACTGGTGCTTCTAGTAGCAAGTATTTAAAACAAAGTTGGTGACTCAACCGCCAACAGAGGTGCTGCTATTAATCTCCATATCTAACAAAATGTAGGTCCGAGTATGTAACATATTGTTTAGTTATTAGTCTGGTATGTGTCTCGATGGCCGTGTGGTCAAAGGCGTAAGTTTTCCATACCAAAGGTTCAACTTGTCATCGTTCGAATCACCTCGCTTTCGGGTAATTTTGTATAAAAAATTAAATTTAATGTATCTATTAGGGTCATAAAAACACTGGTAGGTAATGGAACATCGACCTCGCGTGCATGAGACAAAGCGAGGCTGGCTCATTCTTTGAACAAACAGCAGAAACAAACTTTCTCTTTTGCTGGCAAGTGAGTAGGTCGTGAGCTGTGAAAAAGGGGGAGGGAAGCAGCTATGTTTATCTAGCTACAAGTCACTTTCACTTATGTTTCGTCCAGCTAACAGAACAAGCGTGTGTTGTCTGACCGTAATAGCGCTCGATGATGTCCGTAACGGAAAGTGCAACGTTCAGGCAGCGGGGGTCAAGGTCATTCAAGATGGACACACAGGTTATTCAATATGGCGGCCGCAGATACCTGGATCCTGAACAAGCCTGCAGCCGGTGCCCCAGAACATACATGATGCACATACTCACTAGCGGATCCAGAGGGGGGGCTAAGGGGCTCAAGCCCCCTCCAAAAGCATCTGGGTCCACTATTGTTTTAGTGTTTGCCTTGATAAAGCCTAGCCTCAGCTGGGTCAAGCCCCTCCCAAACCAAAATCCTGGATACGCCACTGCGGACATACTATACATACAAAGCAGAACTATGTTGATATTTCATATACTCCTGATATGCTAATATAATGAAACAAGTTGTTTCAGTATTAAAATACTTAGGGCTCTCTTACTTCCATCGCAAGCAGGAATCATTAATTTGGGACAAGCATGCAGCTAGGCTACATTGTTTTAAATTTAGATTAAACCTAGCAAAAATAATTTTAATATAAAGTAAGGGAAGTCAAAGTACTGTGTCAAAAAAAATGTGATCGAGTCTTTCAATACTCGCCAGTAATGGTGTTAACATCTGAACTCGGTAACAGGCAGATTCATGTGTTCTCATGTTGCATTAAACTTACAATACGAAACTCGAAACATGAAAGTTATCTTTGAATTCTTAAAAATAATACCTAGCGTGATAAATATAAGGATAATATTTATTTTAAGGGGATAAAAAAACGGTAACTAGCGAGAGAGAGAGAGAGAGAAAGTGAAAGTGGTCTACAACCATATGAAAGAAGCGTGACAATATTTGCAAAAAATGCTGACTGACATACCGGAGTATAAATACTTTAAATTAAATATTTTTATTTTGATACTTTGATAAATCTAACGCGTATGTTAAATTCTAAGTTATCTACTTAAATTTAAAAATTTTCTTTCATTTATCTTTTCATACTCATAACAGTTCTTATAAAACAAACATTCATTTATGCACTTTTACAAATTACTGCTGAAAATCTATTTAATCTTATGAGAAGAAACAAAAGAATTCCAGAAATGAGGTTTGTCAGGTGCCTTACGATGACGGGCCATGTTTATATTGGGTGTACAGAAAAAAAAAATCCGAAGTTGAATGGACGTGGGTCATTCGGGCGTCTGGCTCCTTGCCAGCATCGAGCTTTATGAGAAAAAAAAAAGGGGGGGGGGGGGGGAAGAAATGTCCAACGGGTCTGGACCTCTTGCTTCCACAATTTTAAAGGGGAAAAAAAACCAGCGAAGACAGAAATAAAAATTACAGCAGTTTAGCTACTTTTGTATTATTTTTTTTAAGGATTATTGTAATGCTTAATGCGCTATAATAATATATTTCCTCGTCATTACAGCACAACATGCCTCATACACAGAAGCAACATTTTTGTTTCTAAGTAGTCTATATTTGATGCCGGTTTGCACACGTGTTAGTTGTAAGGATGTATTTAATACAAACTTGACATGATGTGTTTCACGTATTTAATAACATTAATATATGTAATTTTAATTTGTTTTAAAGATATCATCAAATAATTTACTAAAGCACTAAGTATTAAAACAATTAAAAAAAATACTAAATGTTCAATTTTCTTTTCTTAAGCCAAATATTACTTACTTAAATTTCTAGTTGTAAAGGATTGAGTTATAGAATCATCTATTCCCTGAGATTTTATTTAAGTGTGACAGTGTTCTTTTAAGATCAAATCTTAAAGAAAACTTGGTTCATAAAAAGATACAATGGCTGGACTGGACCCCCTCCTTCACAAATCTTGGTCGGGGCCTTGCTGCTAGGGTCCCGTAACTACGCGAAGTTGGGCGTCCAGTTAGGCACATGTTCCAGGGCGAGTACAAGCCAGACAGTTCCTCAACACGCCGCACCGCTGGGAGTGGTTGTGTTTCACACGGCGCGGTCTTTCTCAGCCGTGACGCAAACTGCAGGCGCTCCGCGAGCCCGTGTACATATAGTACCACGAAGGTTAATGCTAGTAATACAAGCCCAGTTTGTTTATTCCCTCTCTGGTATATTCTGATACAGGAATATTTATGTATAAAACAAATCTTACTCAAACATCCTTAAGGGATGGAATTTCTGTAAATGGTGATTTTTTTTGGAGTTTTGTAAGTTTATTATTCATACTGAATATTTTAACTTGCACTTAATTAGCTTTGAGCAGTGATTTATTATTGGAAAACTAAATGCAACCTTTTCAGTTAAGTTTGGAAAATAAAAAAAGAGGCTCAGTTTCTTAATTCCACTTAATTTAGAAAACAAATTGATGAAATTACAGAACATTCTTGCAAGAATATTATACACATTTCTTTTTAAAATGCCAGGAGATTTTACGGGCGATACATAAAAGGTTCTAACCACGCCCGTTCTCTTGAAGCATGTGGTTTACGGGTAATTTTTTCTGAAATCAATTTAGTCACCACATTTAGTTATTTTTAACGTTACCTACATGATTGGACTGAATGAGGTGTAAGAAGTCTATTAAACTTCCTTACTCGCCACTACACGAACTCTTGTGATTATTTTACTGGAGCGTCGAGTGCCAGTGAGAACACTGACACGCACGAACACACAGCAGTGCCAGGAGGGAGCGGCGATCGCCCAGAGCCCTTGCGGGAAGCCGTAGTGAACCACGCAGCTCTCTGTTCGTGTCGGACTGTAGCCAGGGCCGAAACTAGGGGGGGGGGGGGGGACAAGCGGGGCATACGCCCCGGGCGCAAAGCTGTGGGGGCGCCGAAATCGCTTGCATTGTAATTCTTACTACAACTGGTAACTGGTAAAAAGTTTTTTAACTTGCATGCCAGGAATGTCTAATCTGATTTACAATATAACGTTTCAACATATTGATTTTAAAATACTCTGAGAAAAATGTTAAGTTCATCATTAACATAAAAAAAGTGTTAAGGGAGAAGTTAGAAAGTTTTAATGCGTCCTCTATACGAATACAGTACAATGTTGTCACAGAGGGTGGTACCACTGGCTGTGAGGAAGAGCATCCTCTGTTTGCTATGATGATATCATCAAAATCTTTGCTGCAAAAAGGTCTCGCAAGTTGAATTTGAATCTTTAAAAAACATTTATGACGACAATTTAATGAACAAGTCTAGTGATTATACGGACTACTTTATGGACGTAGTGGGTTCATGCATGGAAGTTACAGTAGCACAGAAACTGTTACATGTAGGTATGGAAAATGCTTAAATAGCACCAATTTTCCGTGGGAGGGCCTCCGGACCTCCCGCTTTATTGGTGTGGTATGTGCAAAAAAAGAGGGGGGGGGGGGGGGGCGCATGAATTCATTCATGCCCCGGGTGCCAGAGACTCTAGTTGCGGCCCTGACTGTAGCTTCTGGTCCCTGGATGCGGTCCTGGCCCGTGTCTGGGGGACCGAGGTGTCGGAGCTGCTGTCGGCTCTAGTATCCGAGACGGAACTCTTCAGGTCTGCGGAGAGGGAACTCGCAAGGCAACCTTCCTCCTCGTGACACCAGTGGTGTTTACCTGCGGGCGTTGGCATCCTCGGATGTTGGCAAGAGGTATTGGGTCAGGATTTGTAAAAGTCCTCTCTGCAGGCATCGGCAGAAGGTTCGGAAACTTAACCTCGAGGGTCAGCACTGCCGTCGGGTCCCAAAGGCCTTTTTGGCTCACCGTGAAGAACCAATGTCCAAAGGCAACAACTAGTCTGGTCTCGGCTTTTGCTCTGGGAACGGGACACAACCAGGCGGAAAGAACGCTGCAATCTCGTCGCAAGAGTCCTCGTAACAATACACAGATTTTCACATTTCTTTCAGCAAGTGGTTCAACAAATGAGTTTAGTATCATAATTGCATTGTGCAAAACACATTTTTCTTCGTAACAGAACGAGGCGGTGCAGTGTTAAGACAACGTTGACTCGCATTACAAGGGACCCGGGTTAAAATACTTGTACAGCCGTTCTGATCCCGGTTTTCATTGTCTTAACGAAATCACGCGAGGTGAATGCTCGGACGGCTTCTTATTATGGGCCATGGCCGATTGCTTGCCCCGTTTCTCTGGGCTGTGATTGCGAGTTTAAACATTTTTGAAATGATTGTCGACGAGATGCTAAGCCCGAGTTATATATATATATATATATATAATTATTTGTATCAAATTTATATCAAGAGTGGAGAAAACGAGTTCGTGGATAGTTCAATTAATTCGTTACAGTTTTATTTGCTACTGATACTTACATCACTAATTAAATCACACTTGTGACACACAGTGTGTTCTCAAATAACTAAGATAATGTTCAGTCCGCAGTTCGCACTCCTCACTGGAGCTAGGCTCAACAGTGGTTCTCCTCTTACCTCGCACCTCTCGGTCACACTCGCACGGCCCCGTCGCTCCGCGTCTGCGGAGGCCGGCGTACTCGCACTTCATTCTTTCGCCTGTTGGAACTCCCGCGGGAGCCGGCGTCGCCGGGAACTGACTGGAGTGGTTGTGACGTGTCGCGTCATCCTGGGCCGACCCGACGCTCGAAGCATTCAGAACAGCGGCGCTTTATTCACGCCACTCCCGCGGGATCGGCGGAATTCCCAGGCCACTAAAGAATAGGCGACAGCGCCGAGGAAGTAGCGCGCGGGGCAGGGGCTGGCGAGGCCGGGCCGCCCTAATCCCCAAAGGTATGCGCGCGTGACGTCAGTGGCCGTGCGGGGCCAGGTACCTGGCGCGCGTCGCAGCCTTGCCTCCCGCGTTCGTAACACTACATACACAGGGGCGCATCTGTAGGAGTGGCCGAGAGGTTTTGGGCGTGAGTTTTAAATGACACAAATTATCACTGGATAGGGTGCTTGTATTTTGGATACTGCCCATATATTGGCCTATATGCATGCAATAAGCAGAAAACTTAAGAATATACAGATTTTCCGTAATACATAGTTTTGACGTTTATCAACCCTGTTCCACAGTTACATTTTGAAAGCGCAAGCTGGGCCCCTCAGTTAGGGGGCTTCTTAATTCCAGGGATATGGGCGGGTCCACCTGCCCCCGGGGATTTTCGCCTGTATGTGTGTGTGTTTTTGTGTGTGTATATATACACACACACACAATATATATTATTGGTTATGGGACCAGAGCGACATGAGACATCAGCCAACTGTTAGGCCTACTGTTACCATAAATTGCATAACAAGGAGACGAGGCTGGAGTTATTTCCAGCACCTCTCCAGCATTGTTGGGAAACCAATGCTTGTTTCAAATCACCGGGTGAGCAAACGTTTGTGTGTCCGCTCGTATAAGGGTGTATGTCCTGTTACAGGTCATTATTATATATTTACGTTCTCCACTGTTAAACTGCTTTTTGAGTAGCTGAACTTACACAAAAAGAAACATATATTGCATACTTTTATGCATAATTAGATGGCAAAGTTGCATTTTTCACTATCTTTGTGCTGTACGGACAAGGAGAATTAAATCGAGTATAAAACGGAAATTTTTTAAAAGTTTAAAATCAATTTTACTGGCTACTATGTGATGTGGTTTGATTTCTTTCAGAAATTTTTTTTTTAGCTAGCTTGCCTTTTTTAAAACTTCTATAAAATTAAAACAATAAATAAAAAATAAATCGAATCAAATTGAAACAATTTGAAAAAAAAAATTAAGTAAACTATGCAGAACCCACCAAGAATTGCTTTTAAACCCAATTTTTTTTTCATTTGTTTTAAAATTACAATTCGTTCTTCTCATTTATACTGCACAAAAATGTACTTTGCCGGATAATTATGCAAAAAATTATGAGCTACATCTTTTTTTAACACCTTAAACGTAAAAATAAAATCATGACCTGGAACAGGTCATACCTCCTTAACATTAAAAAAATAATGCTTCCGTTTTCAGAACAGAACAGCAGACAGTAGCCAGCAGGATGTGTATTTGATTAGATTATCTGAAAACTTCCTATCCTTCCTACTGACACTCAGGCTTACAAGCAGCCTATCGTGACAGGTCTGGTTTCTACCTGCAGACCTCTGTGCTACGCCAGGTGGTCGGACAGGATAGTCTAGTTCAGGATGTCGGAGAGACGCATGCCGTGGGATTCAAGTGATGCCTACGATGATAATATTCTGCCGGCTCTCACAGAATGTAATCGTAAAGTGAAATAGGTTAATAATTTAAATCTAAAAACTTTATAATTTCGTAATTTATTGAAGCAGTTGCTTGTGTAGACGAAACCGAATTGATGAATTATTTCAGATTACTGAACTCTGTTTGATAGCATCCCTTGAAATCAAATTCCAGGCATTGTCCTGCATATCCTGCCTTCTATATTCTTCCATCGATTTATTCCATAAACGTGGATATTTTCGTATTCTTTCAATTAACTTTTCCATCGACTTGGCTATTTAAAACACAATACTGAGAGAGAAATTAAACTTCATGGAAAGCAAACGCATAAGTTCGACACAATTACGCGCGAAAACAGATGTTTTTGGTTATCTGCGCATGCGCGAAGTCAGCGATGCTTAAAAAAATTGCCGAGAACCAAACACCTGGCGACGTCGCCAACATAACGAACACAGCTTTGTGTGGCCAGTGACACCTGAGATGCAGCTGGCTATATTTTAATCGCTTAGCTTACATCGCGAATACAGCGAGCATAGCGTCCTGTGTGGCCGTGGCTTTGCACAGGCCACAACACCACTCACGAGAACTTTTGACAAATTGTCGTTTTTCAATGTGTGTCACGAGAAACATTACTTTTAAGGCTCTATGTCCACGTCATGTTCATAGTTTAGTGTTTTTTTTTTTTTTGGTCATTTCTTTTATTCAATGGCTATTTATAAAATTTTAGCCCGATAACCTTCCTTGTACTTGTTCTACTACACATATTTTCAGTAGATATTCATTTGGTGGAATATCATGGGTATAAAGACTCGCAAGTTAATGATTACGCAGTTATAATTATTCGTACATATTTATTGTTTATTTGGATAGATGAGTAGTGGTGGACTCGTTTGGGGGGTTATGAAAACATTTTCCAAATATCAGTAATGACGGTATGTTACTGTGTGAGAAGTACGTCGCCTACGTCGCCTACGTCGCCTACGTCGCCTACGTCGCCTACGTCGCCTACGTCGCCTACGTCGCCTACGTCGCCTACGTCGCCTACGTCGCCTACGGCTACTACTGTAAGTTTATGCCAGTGTGTTAGTGTCAACAGTAATGTCAGTTTGAATACGTGTGTTTAAATTTTCAATTTTTTTTAAATTTAAATGTTATATTTTCCTCTCTTCCCTGAATAAAATTCCTGTATCCGCTACTTTTGAGAAATATAGTAATTTTAGTCGGTAAAAATTATAAATGTATTTGCAATAGTTTTTGAGATTATGGTATATATTGGTTAGTATACATAAACAAGTTCACACATTCGCTGCGCAGTTCAAAAATTATAAAAAGTTAAGAAAGCTAATATACATTGTTTATAAGGCCCCAGTACTCTATTTCTGTAGTTTTTCTCCCCCTTCAGATTTACTTATTTTTTAGGTTACTTCAAAACAGAAACTATATTGTGATTTTCCTCAATATTTGACTGAATTCCCGGTCCATCACTTTGATTGAATGTGCGTTCCCAAAAAAGGGGGGGCTGCATGTGTGTGAGGAACATGTTGATGACCGCTGTCCCCGGCTTGGAAAGTGGTGTGGTTCGTAATAAATTATTTATTGTACGGGGAGACAAATGACCGGAGTGAATGCGTTATCTTGTCCTGAGGTCACTTGTAGGGCAGAGTTCCACGGGGCGATGCCGTGGCAGGTGCTGCTTCTTAGTTCTGTGACTTTGTCCTTTACATGTACGTTTTTTAAACTCGTCTGTGTCAAGTCTGTGGGTCCACTCTTTTTTAGATGGAGCAGTGTATATCGCCTAGAACAGTGAAATGTATTGAAAACCACGCTACTAGAGACTACCTATTTTTCCTGTGAAATTAATTTATTAAAAAAGGTTTCGTGTTTATTTAGGTAGGTTTTTATTTCTAAAAGGCTTCGAAACAAGTTGAACTTCGCCCACTTTCATGCTTTAGAATTATGATTGCTACATATTATCTTGTACATAGGCAAGAATATATTGTCAGGATGCGTGCTAGAGGCTGGGCTCGTGTGTGTCAGCTAGCCAAGTCGTGACGCGGAGTGACGGGACCGTGAGAGCATTTCAATGGTGAGAGTGCGACGACTGAGTGGCGCGAGACTGTGTGTGTGTGTGTGTGTGTGTGTGTGTGTGCGCGGACAGGTGCGTGGTAATGGGCGAACCACTGTTGAGCCTAGCTCCAATGAGGAGTGTGAACTGTGGACTGGACAGATAGTGATTTGTGAACACACGTTAAGTGTGGTGATTTAATTAGTAATATATTTAATTAATAATATTTGTAGTAAATAAAAAATTATATTAATTATTTGGGCTATCCTTACGTACCTACCCGTTTCCCCCACTCGTAACAATATTTTTAAAACAAGTCGCACGAAAAGTTAGCAGTTAGATTAGTAACCTTTTTTAAGGGTTACCGGACATTACTTAGCCGACGGAGAATGACGGTAAGTTGCCATACTTATCTATATGACCGTGGGCTTGATAAACTTGTTGGGTGGTAGGGGAAAAAAGAGCGGCCGGAGGTTAAAAGTGTTTATAGGAATAAGTGGAGGAAGGGTGCTCTGTGAATTTTTTAAATTCGATCCACCTCGAATCGAACCGAGAAACTATAGAATTCGTAATGTGTTTTTTTCTTATATGTATGGACTATATATTGTTAAGATGTAATATTGTGGGGAGAACTGAGTTCGTAAAGCCGAATTAAATTGTATTACAGTTTTATGAATTATTAATATTTACATTAATAATAAATAATCTTGCTTAAAAATGCCTAATCACTCGCACTTAAAAATGTTTATTCTCAATTCACTCAATGTCTGTCAAGCTCCACAGTCCGCACTCCTCACTGGAGCTAGGCTCATCAGTGGTTCGCCCCTTACCTCGCGCCTGTCCACACAGTCCCGCGCCACTCAGTCGCCGCACTCTCACGATCCAGTCGAACTCCGCGTCGCTTCACTCTCGGCCAAGGGGAAGGGGGGGGGGGGGGCGAGAGGGGATTCTCTCACTCTTCGCCGATGTCGCACTTCCCTTCTTTCGGAACTCCGCGGAAGCCGGCGTCGCGGCTTAAGTACTCAGGCGCCCTTCTCGAACCGCGACGAGAGCAGAAGTGACGAGTCGCGTCATCCCGGGCCTACCCGACGCCCGAACAGTCCAGAAGGGCGTCGCCAGTTCACGCCCCTTCGCGCGGCGGTCCGCGGAATTCCCAAGGCCACTTAGCGATGGATAAATGACGCCGAGGCAGGATGATGCGGGGTGTGCGGAGGGGAAGGTGGAGGGGGCAGCGATAACCCTTGTAATCCGGCCAGGCACGCGTGGTATGTCTCACGTCAGTGGAGGCCACGTGACACGCGCATGACGCCGGTGGCATGCCAGGGCCGCCAGCCAGCTCCGGAACTGGCGCGTGTCGCGGTCCTGTCTGCGTTCGTAACAATATAATTAAATCGTTCACTGTAGAAATTCTACATTCCATTGAATGATGCAAAAAAATTTTTTTTAGTAAATGGGTATTTTAATTATTAGTATTTTTTTTGGTATTACACAAAAATACTGAATGGATTAGATGAAACTTTTGTTTTAATGTATTTGGCTTATAAACACTTATCATTTTGAAATTACACTATGGAATTGGCTTTCGGAACTGCTGTCTCGGAAAATGTTCTTTGTTTTTAGCATAGTATCCTAAGAAATATATGCCTAGATATACTTGTATGTATGTATATGCACATTGCATGTATGTACATTGCGGATATTTCTACTCATCAGTTTAGGTTGGAGACTTGCTTGCGTACAAGCTCTAATAGTAAAACACACATGAAGCAACCTATTCCATTGTAGCCTTGTCATGTCTCTAAACCTATGCCTGTGCCAGATACATTATGAGTAAACATGGTTTCTGCTAGGCGAGAAAAAAATTTAGTTAAATTTTGGAAGACTACTATTACCTAAGTACCTTCCGTGAGTAAAAAGTACTTGTAAATATCGGGCAGAATATAATACATCAACTTAAGGATGACGTAGCAACTTACGTTTGGAGCCCTTTGAGGACCAAGTGAAGAAGCATCTTTCAAGACGATGCATACTGCCATATTCAATTCTGACGAAGTAGAACAACCTGTTAAAGTATTGGAGTAACTATGCCTGGGAGAAAGAATATACATGGAAAGGATCTGGCTGGAGCTGTATTCGGTGAACCGACTAGAGCTGATAATTAGTTTACGTCACTACAGACGTAAATTAACCATTGGTTTGATTGCTTTGTTTTTCATGTGTACATGTAGTAGAGTAGAATTTTAGTAAATAAATAATTTTTGTACAAGGTTTCATTCTGATAACCTCACCTAGGATTGAACCCAGGACTTGGTTTTTATTTTTAGAGTAAATTTATACAAGCGAGGTAATTTCATTAATAAAATAATTTATTTATAAGTATTTTAAGCCCGAATTTCATGTTTTGCCCCAACAAAGGATCGAACCAAAGGACAGTTATCGGACGAATCTATCAGTATCTTAATAGTTAATTTTTTAATCACTTAAAAAATTACATTAAAACTACATGTTTGCTCTCCTTTAACCGAGGACTCCGCACTTATAAACGCAAGTACTTATTTTAAATGCAAATATTAATTTTTTTAAACTTGGATGGTCAAATTTCAAAATAAAACAATTTTTATTTTAACTTGGTGGTATGGATATACGAGGAATAAAGGAGGAGGGAATATTTCATTTTGGAGAATACTAGACACTTTTTGGTAATATTAAGCCTCTTTGGTAAATTTTGAATGCTTTAAATTTTTTGTGGAAAATATTCTTTCGGCGGAAATTTTCCCCCCGAAAAAGAAATTTTTTTTGGAGAATTTTTAAAGTCAAGGTCATCCGTGATGGCGGCCGTGATGGCGGCCGACAATTCCAATCTTCACATAGAGCCCAGGGCTCTGACATATCAACATATACAGATCTCTAACGAACTATTAGCCTGTATATAATACACCAAATAATTACGGATGTGTCCATTTTTAACCATATGACATACCTCACAACAAAAATTTTTCTTTATTTTGTGATAATGAGTTTGCTGTTTATTTTTATATAATTTTGACTTATTATGGTTAATTTTAAATGTTATTCGAAGAATAAAAATGAGGAACTAACTAATTTATTTGTGTTTTATAACCGGTGCTAGGTCTTAGATCTGTTTAGAAAACTGTGTTTATTGCGTATCCAATTCAGTGATACATTCTGCAACTAGCGTGATTTTTGGTTATTGTCTGCAGAATACACATTAATTTTTTTTGTCAGTCATTCAACTTCAACATATATCCTTAAATTTGTTTCAATAGTGGTGCATATTACATAAATATTTCACTGGTCAAACAGCAACCATTTCTAAAACAGCGAAAATGGAACCAATTATTTTAACACTAATTTAAGTAATTTCGTTACTCAATTTGGTTACTTTTGAGTTGAGTTCTTTTTAGCAGTACTTCTTACAAAATGTCAATTTTAAACAGCAATTGAATAAAATGTATCTTTCTTTAAGTATTTGGAGAAACAGAACTTCAGGCGTCAGAAGGAATGCCGGAAAGATCAGTCTGAAATGTTAAGAAAACAAAATCAAAATATTGTTAGTAAAAACAACTAACAGTCTTGCGTCACCGTTGGCAACAGTCCACCGCGATAATCTTGACTCTTTTACAACAGTTACACATGATTAAGAATTTTGATCTATTTTGTTATAAGTAGAGCCGAGATTTTATGGTGTTATAAAAACGCAAAATTTGCGTTATAAGTAGTGAATTTCATCTTTATCGTCATAAAAAAATTACTCATGTAATAATCGGGCACAATTACAGTGAGCAACTGCTTCAACAATTTGTGGTACAACACTTCAAATGTGTACAATATACAATACAATTTTATTGATGAGAGTAAAAAAAACCCCTTCATCAAAAACATTCAATAGTAAAAAAATTTATATGGAATGTTAAAACCCCAAAATCGTTATAGTTATGCTTTTTTTTTGTTTTTTTTTTCTCTGCAGGCCTTTACCCTTGTCTGTATGTTATCAGCTATACACTGTTTTTAATTCATTTACTTACTTTAATCCATTTACTTACTTTCTTTGGAAATACTGTAGGTAGAAACTAAATAATGTTTGTAGTACATAACATTTTAGGTATTTAAACAAAAACCTAAAGTAAAGATTTTTGAAATGAATTGTATATTTTAATAGTTATAATGAATAATATAAGCTATAATTGAGGTGAATTTCATTGCATTTCGGTGTTATGCGGTGTTTTTGCCTTCCATTTAGCTGTTTGGCGGTGTATTGACTTAATTTCGCTGTTATTTCTGTGTTATCGCTATTCACCATATAATCTTGCCTCTAGTTATAGGATGTCCGTTATGGGATTTATGACCCCTGGTTCGCGTGTATAATTAAAACTATATACCGAATAATGCATGCAGGGGCTAGGGGAAACTTGGGCAGTGTTGCTAGTCGTGACTTGAGGCAAAAGAAAGTATTATTCAATTCGATTAACCTGCAAGGTTTTTGTTGGGTCTGTACCTGACGCTGTATGCTGGCCTTTGTTCCTCGAGGAAACTCGACTACCATCGGGAACTTTCGGCTTTTGGACGCACGCGAGAGACGGACTGGGGGCAAGCGCGGATCCAAAAACATATTTCTGTAAAATGTAAGTTTTATGAGGATTAACGTTTTGTTCTATGAAGTATTGTAGAGTAGATGTTTATAAATATAATACAGTAAGTTCATAAAATAATGTCCCAGTTATAAGTTTTAATAGTATCAACTGTAAGCGTTCTAGAGTTTTGGTTTGAAGTTAAAATTAGAGTAACTAAAACAGTTTTAGTTAAGTGCATGCGCGAGTACTACTTTGTTGTTTTCTCGCTTGCAGCGCCACCTACGGAAAAGGGCCTCTCCTGAGCGTAAAGCTATTTTAAAGCTAAGTAATTTCAGTTACACGTACGTTTCGTTTAAAGTTTCATTGTTGCAGTAGGATTGGTCGTAATGTTGGAGACGACAGAGCTCTTTTTCGCTAGCCTCCACGTTCACCTGACAACGCCATGCGATTTTATCCTTTGGGGCTTTAAGATCGTGTCTACGTTCCGCCGCTATCTAATGATTTGCCAGAGGTTGTATGTGTGCAGTGTGCCTTATAATTAAAGGTGCACATATTGTAAGAAAAAGTATGTTAGTATACTTTCAATTTGATGTATGATTTATTGTAAATAGTCTATATTTAACTGTTATAATATTCCGTTGAAACTAGGACATGCGTTTATGGACATCCTCTATTATTCTTACACTCATATTGTGCAGAAAATAACGATAAAACACATTCTCTCTCCCTTTAAATACCGAAACCCCTTATTCTGTTTTAAATATAGGTGTAAAAGTAACGAAAAAAAGCGTACCCGTATGTATTCGTTACTGTTAGTGATTATATCAAAATAAAATAATAGTAACCTGTTTATGTCATCTAAGGAGTAAATTTGTAACTAACTTAAGAATGTATGACAATCATTCTTTTCAATAAAGGAGTCTGTTGCGAATATCCAACGCGTCTTAATAGTTAATATAACAATTAGTTCTCGTTACTATCTTATCGTTACGTTACTCGTTACTTCTGATACCTCATAACATGCTATGTTATGTTAGAGCAACGAATCGAGTCGTATTGCGTACGCGTACAGTATGACTTCGCGGCATCGCAGCATTCGTAATTTGTAGAAAGCATACGTAATACTTATACATTACATACCAAACTGCGAAAGGTGCATTTCCCCCCCCCCCCCCCCTCGCTTTTTCCGTATTTTGAACCAGACTTGTGTTCAAGTCATTCTAAATTTAATTTGATTTAATAGGTAAAGTACCTTTAGTAAACAGTAAAAAACTTGCGACGAATTTCCAAATTATACTTTACTTAATAAACAAACATAGTTCTTTGTAACGCACGTTTTTAAATTTACCGAATAAGCGCGCGCATGTGTAAAACATACTATCAGCAAACGTTTCAATACACGCATCAACGGTACTTGCGTGAACTGATACAGTGTAGGTACCCATACTACGAAAAATGCGAGTAACGAAATGCATTCGAATGTAACGTTTCGTTACTGGTACTAGATGGCGTACCTGTTAATCAGTACCGAATACATACGGTTTGCTACAGCTTTAGTTTTAAATTCATGCCTGATTCTAGACGTGCCATGAGACATTACGTCAGTTGCAAGCAGTATCACAGGCATCGTATGTTGAAAATTATATTTTTTTGTAATTTTTTTATTCATGGAAAAATTATATATATATAATGTCAATTTTGAACTATATTTCTAATGATGTATAAACATATTGAAGAATAGGAACAGTTCAAACTACGCGAACTTAAATTGTGTATGAGACACTTAAACTGGGTTTTAAGTAGAAAGAACTTAGACCCAGAATTTATTTTTGAACTACTCAAGAGGTATGTATTTTAGTTCTTGCGTGAAGCTGCTCCATATTTTACACGCCCTTGTTGGCTAAACTGATGGCTGTTGTATTTTAATGTTTCCTGTTTCTTGTTTCCCGCTGGCCTTTTACATTTATCTCCTTCGGTTTTGATTTTCCGGTGATTCATGTGGTGGTTTTAAACCTTTCTGGAGGTGAAAGAGAGCTGCGACTTAACATAATCTCTCTCGTGATCGGGTCTAGAAATTTTAAATAATTCATGGTTGTCCTCCTTGGCTGACGGCTGGAGATAACCTCGTGTTGGGCGACAGAGATAACTTCAGAAGGTTTTTTTGTTGTTGTTGCAGGTTGCGCCTTTGTAACGTACACCTCCAAGCAGTGTGCTATAAACGCCATCAAGACCATGCACCATTCTCAAACAATGGAGGTAAGGTTTTATATTTAACGTCTAATACAGTTACACTTACATAAATAACCTTAGTGCAAGTTTAGAACTTAAACATATTTTCCTTCCATAGTATTCTAATGTTTGTTTCTGAGCTTCAATAAATGTACACACACTTGATTTTTAAATTAGAATTATTTTTTTTGTGCAGACTTGCAACCCCTCTTTCAGACTTGATGTAAGTTTTTGGACATACACCATTGCTAAGAACTTTTTCTGTTGAAGAAAAACTAAAAAATAAAATAAATAAATAAATAAAAATATCCAAAAAAGGCAAAAAACACACCAAATTAAGCAAACAATTGCTGTTGTTTTACAACACCTACTCATTACCCAGTTATTTCTAAATAAGAGTTTTTGAGGTAGTGTTATAACTTGTGTATGAGGTTCACTGCAGTCCTGTTCAAAAACTTTGGTATGGCTACATTAGTGTGCTTTTAATAGTGTTGGTGCCTTTTCTTGAATTTTTGAGTACTCTAAGGAGGAAGTAGGGTTTTCTGTGACATAGCTACTGAAATGTGTGGTGCATTCAGATTCTTCGTCGTTTTAGTGCATATTTTATTTTGGCGCATAGCCATAAAACTTTGCTAGTTAAATTTTTTTTAACGCTCCATTCATTTTAAATTTGAGGTGTATATTGCAATGACGAGGCTAGCCAGCTTGCGGGAGGGGGGGGGGGGGGTCGCCATGCAGGTAAATCCGCCCGTCTCTACCGGCACGGTAGCTGCGGTTCCTCTCTACCTCTCTCTCGAAGGTTCTGCGCGTTTCCGGAGCGCCGTCTGCGTGAAGTGGCGGAACTATGACGCCATTGTTCTCGGCGCTTCGAGTGTTTTAAGCCGGGGACTCTGATGACGCGACACTTCTGAGGGCTAGTGGCCAGTAGCACCATTCTTCTCAAGATCTGCATTCCAATGATCTTAGCCCAAATATGATCTAAGGATCATTTTTAAATGTTTCGCCAATTCATACTGAAACTGCGTGAACTATAGTTCATAAATTTCCAATCTGCGGCAACAGGCTACGGCAGTGTTGAAGAAATTTTATGTATTGTTTTGCATTTCAGTTGGTGGGCTGGGGAACGACATGGTCTCAAAAATATATTGTGTCATGGCGAGCAAATAATTGATGCGATTACCACAAGATAACAGCACATATTCTGTACCTCAACTTTTGAATTTTAATAAAAACTGAAAACACATACTAATATTTAATATTAAAAGTTAATATAAAACGAATCAGTTGAAATATGAATAGGTTTTGACTAAAAAAAAAATCATATTTAATATGGAAAGTAATCATGACGAAATGAACTATGAAAATATTAAACTAAAAAAAAAATCTTTCGCTCGCCAACTCTCGCTGTCTCCCTCGCTAACGCTCGTTCTCTCTCTCTCTCTCTCACTCTCTCTCTCTCACTCTCTCTCACTCTCTCTCACTCTCTCTCTCACTCTCTCACTCTCTCTCTCTCTCTCTCTCTCTCTCTCACGCTGTACATCGGCCCTGCCTCATATACCTGCCGGCGTTACACATGGAAAGGTCTCGTAACCCTCCGAAGTGTCACATCATCAAGGTCCCTTGACTAAACACTCGAAGCTGCGAGAACAATGGCGTTCTAGTTAATCAACTTGCGAGATTGTGCTCTGAGAACCTTAAGAACCATACAGAGAGACAGCAAGGCGCCCGGACTTCATTTTGTTGGCGGGGGAGGTGTTGTCAGAATGTGACCCGCTAATGGAATTTCCCTGTAGTTCCCTGTTGTTTCCCCCGCTCAAAGAGGAGGCGGGGTTTCCCCTGGGAATCTACCAGGCGTGTGCGCTCCAGTCTCGCTGGCCGAACCTTGTCTCTAACAGCTTCGTAACAGTTTACTAAAATTGAAATATAACTGTAGACGATGGTTACAATGGGTAGTACAAAAATGTAAAGTGTGTTAACTCCTTGCAAGGACCCAAAGTGCTTTCTGAAGTCAAACTTGAAACATAAACCCAAATCAGCTGATGTTAAACAGATAAACCCAACTATGAACCTAAACAGGTAACTGTCGACAGCACGTGCTGTAGTCGTTGTGTTGTCCGTAATACCTATTTAAGTTAATTATTGGGTTTATCTGCTTGACATTAGCTGATGTAGGGTTATTTTCTGTGGGTTCGTTTTAATATTTTTATTTCTTATTTCGCATTTTGAATTTTTCCCTTGACAAACAGTGCAAAACTGCAATGGTGCATGTCCAAGAAATTGTATTAAATCAAAATTTCCCATTCATGAATCATTTGAAGAAAATGTTGTTCTTGGCTATTCCTGGAGGACATCCAACTTCTACTACTGTGATTGCCGTGAGGGAGCCACCAGTATGTGATTGTGAGGAGCTGACTGTTGGTACTCCCAGCGTGGTGCGCCTGCACTCGGAGGGGCGTAAGAGTGCTGTCGCGGTTGCAGGGCTGCTCGTCGCCGCTGGTGGTGAAGTTCGCCGACACGCAGAAGGAGAAGGACCAGAAGAGGCTGCAGCAGATGCAGGCTAACCTGTGGAACCTGGCGGGGGTCAACATGAACATGACGCCCAGCTACATATCGGTGAGTCGCTTGTTGCTGCGCAGATGTCTTGGCAGTTGCTGATGCCTGCTACCAACATTGAACGATTGACCAATTGATACAATAATTTTGGCTCAAGAATGTTAGGAATCCCTCAAAATTTGCGCCACATTTCGGGGCTATAATATCTTCCTTCTCCCACACATCCTAAAATTAAAAAAAAAAAAAATAGCAAACTGCTACAACAGTGCCGAAAAAAAAATTAGTTGCGATTCTACTGGTGTGCGGGAACAATTTAATTTGGTACAATCGATTGTAAACTACTAGCAAATTGTTACTGTGGTTGACACATTAGCACCTTGTGTGGTAACAGAGGAATGGCCATTACATGTACATGGTGTGTGAAGCAGTTTTCATCCAACTAATTGTTGCGCTATGTTGGTTAGACGTCCACAACACTGGCCGAAGCTTAGTGTTTTTGTTGTGGAAACAGTTGTAAGTAATGTTTTTGATAAAAGTGTTTTTAACAACGGAAATTATAATTCATACTTACCATCATCAGACGTTATCAACCACCATTTCCGCAATGTTTTGGATGTATACAATATGGCGATGGCGAGGTTAAGAAGTGACTTCAACTAGGTCACAGTATGCCCTCTCCTGACGTTCCTAGTTGCATGTACTTTGGTCTACAGTGAAAACTATTAAGGCCATGCTACGATCACAGTAGCATTCCAGACTAAAAATAAAACAAAAAACTCGAAATTTGATTGCTACAATTACAATAAGCTGTTACGAAACCAATCTAAAACCACAACAAAGAAAGCTGTTGTCCAGTTCTCGTGTTTCACTTTTTTCACTATCATTGTTTTGATCAACTGAATTGCATTTCCAAGGACTGGGAATCAGATTCTGATCGGGCTATCCTGATTTCTATTTTCCTAGTTTTCCGAAATCACTACAGCTGCAATGGCTCATACACTACAGGCCAAGGCCATTATAAATGGTCTGACGTGTTGAAGCGTCAGGGTTCTCCAAGGTCAGTTCCAAAGCTTTCAGGAACGTTACTAGGGCTGTTAGAGGGCATGTACTCTGTAATTGTTATACAAAGTAAACCTAGATTTACCGGAGTTATCCAAATTTGTTGGGTAAAGTTCGAATAGTAACTGAAATAAATTTGAATTCGACGTTTACCCATGTACACCTAGGTCTACTCAATGCTGACTGGTTAATGTTATAAAAACCAAATAATTGATAACTTTAGTTTCATTGATACCTTAACTAACTTAACCTGACCTATCGTGCTCAAAAATTACGCAACACTTAACAATACCCAGCTAGCGTTGGGTAGACCTATAGGTAATCTCCAGATTCAAATTTATTTTAGTGATTATTCGAACTTAACCCTACAACCTTGGATAATGCCTGGGTAAACCTAGGTTTACTTCTTCTAGCATTACCCGTGACATTTATATAATTGACCAAATTGAAATCAAATAAATAAGATTTATACACACTCGCATTTAAGGATGCTGTCTGGACGTTAGTAGAAATGCGTTGTAGACGTTTACCTCTAGAGCTCTCATTTAAAAAGTACTTGGAAATTGTAATTTTTGTTTATGCAGGAAAGGATTAAAAAGTACATGTTACGTCAGTCTGGTGGATTTAAGCTGCCTTTTAACCGCATTTACACTTTCTGACCCCACCAATATCACGAAAATGGCCTTTTTCAACTTAGTTTTTTTTTTGTGGAATAAAAATCGTCAGAATTTAGGGAACTCTCCAGTCCGACACGCCCTAGACCTTTTTGCTTCGATTCCTCCATTTTAACAGGCATGCACCGCTGAAAATTCTCATTGGCAATAGACGTAAACGTCTGCATCGACGAAACCGTCTCGTGGCGCTCTCTGTAACGGCCTGACGGCTGGTGAGATAGCTGCCGATACACTGCCAGATGAGTTATCACATCAGTTACGTTTCTTACGAACGTCTGCATCAAGATAAATCTGTACGACGGCACAGCACGAATATAGGCTATTTAACGTTCGGTACCTACATGAGTCTGCGAAGTGCGTTTACGCGGCTACGCTATACCTAATTTATTCAATAACAGATGTTTCGGATAAAAAAATATATATTGTGTACATGTAGAGATAATGGATTCGGTGATAAAAAGTAACTCTTAAAGAGAGCACAGGAGATGGCAGAGAGAGGTTGATGCAAGCTCACGGCAAGCCGTGAGAACAGATGAAGTAAAGGAAGGAAGAAAACATTAGTAAAATTAAAAAAAAATATATATTTTTCCTTTTACTGTTTTTTTTTGGTTAAGGGGGGGGGGGGCGCATGGTTCCCCTTACAAAGCAGTTTCAGGAGCAAGTCTCTATTACAGCGCGCTCTTGTGCTAAGACCAGTGGCGTAGCCAGGATTTGTGTATGGGGGGTGTTAAGAAGCATGGGCTCCCCCCCGTATTAAAGCGGGGGCTCCGGGGTACCTCCCCCGGGAAAATTTGGATTTTAAGGTGTAAAATAGTGCTATTTTAGCAGTTTTCGGTACTTAAATTAAAACATTGTAATGGTAAAAATTTTATTAATTTTAATATGAAATTTGTTTGAGTGAAGAATAAGAAATTAATTAAATATTTGTGCTAGGGGGGCGGGGTGAACCCCTAACCCCCCCCCCCCCCCCCCCTGGCTACGCCCCTGGCTAAGACACGTCTTCACAGCTATGGACACAAAATCTGTTGAAGCAGTTGAAATGGGTGTTGCTTTTAAAAGCAAATTCCATTCATTGTGACATCTTTCAAGCGTTTACCCCCATATAATTTTAATAGCAAAACACTTTGCCGCTGATCAACTTTTTGATCCTTCTTATAGTTAAAAAAAAATGATAGTACTCAAATGTGGAGCTTTTATGTATTCAGTGGCGTCCTATAACATGAATTTATTAACAAAAATATTCTGAATCAAATACGTCTGTAGTTGATTTTTTTTATGTGATACATTTTGGAAATACTTCAAAACAGTTCTCAATGAGAACTTGCGTTTTTTTAAAAATATTTTTGCCGTTTAAAATGCTATTAAGTATGCAAAATATATATTACATGATGCATATTTTGATTCTATATAATATGCAAAATTGCTTTATACAAAAAATACAATTTTAAATTTGCATGTTATATGGCAACAGTGCATGAAGAAACAGGGACAGCTCTAACGGAAGTCGGTGTGTGTTGGAAAGAGAGAGAAAGCGCCCTTAATTACATACAGTCTTTGAATACAAACATAGAATTAAAGAGTTTTTATATTCTGTAATTATTTCTGAAGTAGGTATTAGACAATTATTAACTACAATGCAACGTCATATGCAACTGTGATAACAAAAAAAAATCAATAATGTATAACTTATCGAAACCTAAACAGTAAAAATGGAATATAACAGATGCAACAAAAAGGCAATAAATACACTTCTACGAAAATTGCACTTTTGGAACGTTCTGTGCCATTAAGTTATTAAAAACTTACAGTAGTGTGCTGCTATTATTCACACTATGGTTTAATAAACACCTCCGAAAAAACTACTCATCTCACACATTTTTATCCAACATTTTAAGCTGTGATATCACTTCAGTGAATTAGTATACCTACCCCCGAAAATAGTGCAACTTCATTGACTAGTTATTTTGCAATATTAGGCAAGAACGTGCAAATGCAGCTGTTACATGCCAAACATGTATCCATAGACTTTTGTTTATGCAGCGAGTTCTTTTAATTGTAATTTTGGTACATAGTTGTACATATACTGTAAATGTTAGGTTTTCCGTTAGGTTTGCTTAGGCAGTAGTGCCTGTCATTTTAACTGATTTGTTTGGATTTATGCAGAACCCATAAAAGTATGTTCCCAAATAAAATTTAAGATTGTACCTGTAATGTTTGTAAGTGGTTTAAAAAAAAAAAACTATTCAGCTAGTTAAACTATTTGACCTGCCTGGCGAGGGAAGGCAGTATTTTTTGTATTTGAGCTGACATTGATCAATTTGTAGGATAATTAGATAGCGGTGGAACATAGATACAATCTTTTATAAAGCCCAAAAGGAAAAAAAAAAATCTAATGGCATTATGTCAGGTGAACGCGGAGGCCTGCGAAAAAGAGCTCTGTCGTCTCGACCATTACGACCAATCCAACGGTCAGGGACTTAACCGTTCAACCACTCTCGTACAAAGAGATATAAGATATAATTTTGGGGGAGGGGGGGGGGAATCCATCGTGTTGACAAATAAAGTTTACAGGTTTACCCTCTGCTAATTGGGGAAAGAGTCATTCTTTCGCGCTGCAAGCGAGAAAAGAACAAAGCAGTATTCGTGCACGCGCCTATCTAAAACGGTTTGAGTTACTCTTTGTGACCTTGACCCAACTTTATACAACGCTTACAGTTAATACTATTAAATGTTATAAATGGGGAAACATTTGTTATGGACTTTCTGTGTTTTATTGAACTATGCTAGCTCCGTTATTAATTTTGCTAAGCCACGTTGTAATGAAGTGGAGAGACAAGAGCTCGATGTGTGTTGTGACGTGACGGGCGTGTGTGTGTTCCCGCAGTTGCTGCAGCAGCTACAGGCTCAAGGCGGAGCGAGCAGCGTGAACGGTCAAGCGGGCGGCCTGTCCGCCCTCAGCTCTGTGCAGCAGCAACTCCTCATGCAACAGCAACTCGCTGCCCAGAACTCGACAGGTCAGTCTAATGGGACGTGCGTCTCCCCCTCCACCGCTGATCAGCTCAAGACCCAGCTGCTGATCCAGCAGCGTTTGAATCTCAAGTCTCCTGTAGGTGGGTGGCTGTGCTGTCTTCTGTTTGTGCCGGCATGGTTTGTGGTCTTTTGCTGGTGTTCTGCCCGCTGTTGGAGTGCTGCCTGTTTTGCTTCGCAGTTTTGCAGTTGTGATATGGTCGTTTAGGGTTTGCTAGCATGGGTGCGGCGCCGCTCTACTGCATAGATGTTGAGCGCTCATTGAACGTTATTACTTTCCTCGAGTAGGTGTTTGTAGTAGAATTTTTCTACCTGCTACGTAGTTATGTAATTTATCACAGGAAGTGATTTTTGAATACCTAAACCTCAGTTACACAAATTTTTGTTTATTTAGTAAAATTAATTTTATTATTTTTAAAAATTATAAAATATTTATAGAATGTGTTTGATTTTACCTAATAGTTATTAATGTAATAGTTTTGATATCAACTGATATATAATATATGTAGATTTGTTGTGTTAAGATGCTTTTGATTCTTTAAACATATTAGTAGTGCGTAGGGTTGAATTACAGATGAAAGAAATAATACTTTTTAAAAAATTATGGTTGTCTTCTTTAAAAAGCTTTTATTTGTTACTCTGTATTACCAATTACCAATAGTAATACACAATTGTTTTAGTGAATTTTATGTTATCCATAAGAAGAGGATTAAGAAAACATTTGAAATAAATTGTACTACACAATAAGCAATAGTTATAATTGCTATTGTTTATAAGGCTTTAAAAATATTTTAGTCACATGCCAGGTAGTCTGCCTTTGGCTTAGTAGATTTAGCTTTGGGTTAGTTGATTGCAGTTTTCTGTGCTACAATGTACCTATTTTGTGTGTGATCGTTTTTTTTAGAAGTTGTTCTTTGCCTGTATCATGGTGAATCCTAGACCACATATACTGCATGTGAACACTATGAGCAGTGTAGTTCATTGTATGCTGGTTGTTTTGGTACTTTCTGCAGAGATGTAATTGTCAGTCTCACTTGGTTTTCAGTGGGTTTATTGTTTAGAATGTTGGTTAAGAGGTAGCTTACTTTTGCCACTTGTTTCTACAGGATTGCCATTACTATTATTAAGATTTAGAAACTTACGGAGTTTAAATATATAGGTATGTAGCATATATTATAGATTTTAGTATTGTGTTCATTTTATCTTCTTTTTTTAATTCACAAGACTAACCTTTATAGTATTTTTTTATTATTTGACTGTTAATTCGTTACCTATAATATATATCACTGATAGCCTGAATTAAAGACAAAGTTTTTTCCAAAACAGAAATGTAATTATGAATGTGTAAAAGCTTCTGAAAATTAGTTGCATATTGTTTCAGATATGATATAACTGCTTTAGTTCATCTCAGTTAATAGTGTCATATTTAGTGTTATGTTTAACATACACTAATCAGATTCAAATACACATTAATCAGATACAAATGCACAACAAAATTTACCAGACAGAGTAATGTGCTGGGGATCTTTAAGGTTCCACATTGTTATTAGAAATGAACAGAAACAAGGTGTGATTCCGTCTGAATGTAATTACATCAAATTTATTAAAGGAAAATTTAAAACAGATATTAAAAAATATAAACATACAATATAAATTACGTACTTAAACAGATCTCAAGTATATTCAGAAAGAAAAAAATATGGGCTAGCCCTAATTGAAATTATAAAAAGGTTTCATTAAAAAAATACATAAACCAATAAAAAAAATACAAAATATGTTTAAACCATCCCAGTATTCTGAAAGTCCAGAAATTATGTTTATATGATGAACTGCGTCTGACGGCGTAATTTAGGAAAGTTAAAAAAAAAGTTGAAAGGCACAGTAGCTTCGTTTCCCGGAGATCACGCGGGAACATGATGCCAGGGCGCCTGTGTGCTGCTGAGGAAGGGTGGTGAAAATGCCAATTCGGCGTCCGGCTCTCGGACCCTGTCTGCGAACAGTCCAAATCAAAACTGATCAGAACTTGTACACAGACAGTATACGGGGCAGAAAATGCCCGGAAAAGTTAAGGGGAGGTTGAGGAAAGTCGCGGATCGTAACTCACCAGACAGGCAGTGCCGTGGACAGCCTTAAAAAGTGGGGGGTGAGGTTATAAAATTTCGCCCCCCCCCCCCCCAATCACGTCATTATCAGGCGATTGAAGAAAAAAATCAATAATAGACAAAAAGTTTTATTATTAATAACAATACTTCAGTAATTTGACCATGTTGTTTGGTGTAAATTTTAAACATACACGTGTTGACAATTTTCCAATTTCTCCAATTGAAAAAAGTAAGTTTTACATATATTTTACAACATTTAACCCTTTTTCAATAGTACTAATAGTCCCAAAAGCAGAAATAGTATACTTTTAGCATATAAAAATATTCTTCAAGAAAATAAATTTTTTTTAAACAAATCCAACTTAACAATCTTCACGGTACTTATTTTTAAATCTTATAATGAAAATATGTTATGAATCATACCACAAAATAAGATATAAATAAAAATTTCTTTTTGCAGAAGAACTGTATAAATAAACTGAGAAATTTTTTCAGTGCAGGCGACGTGCCTTAATAACGGCAAATTGCTCTATAACTGTATCAAAAGATAGGTTGCGAGCAATGTCACTTTCTATTGAGAGTATTGCCAGTCCAGATAACCGTTCTTGGGCAATGGTGGATCGCAAGTAGTTTTTGATGAGTTTCAGCTTGCTGAAACTTCTTCCGCATGAGGCTATTGAAACTGAAATAGTGAATAACAATTTATATGCCGTAAATGATTCTGTGAAAGCTTCCTGCAAGTCATTATTTACAATTATTTGAATTACATCTTTGGGTTTAGATTTTGGTGGAAGTTTGTCAGCCAGGATGTTTCTTAAAGAAAGAAAGAAAGAAAGAAAGAAGCTCGGAATAGAGGCCACTTTCCAAGTCCCGCTCGTAATGTCTCGTCAGCTGTTCACAGGATTTCTGTAAATCATTGCTACTTAGTTTCATGAGTCGGCAGGGATACATCAATGAAAACATGTTGCTACGTCTCTAAGGCCTTCAAATCTTTCGGAAAGGCTTGTAATGATCCTGTCCAACATTCTGTTGTAGATATTAACTTCAAAAGCTTTATTCTTGTCTGTAATTGGTTCATCTTTAGTTAACTCATCCGAAAATGATACCTTTCTTCTTTGTCATTTTTCGGAGAGTTGCACGGAAACTCCCAATTTACTTGCAAGTTGTATGGCTTCATCCATGAAACTGCTGAACTCATTTGCTCTCATATTCTGTATATTCTTGGTCGAAGACTGGAGAAGATCAGCTGCAGTCAAAATATCACAATCTGCCTTTTGCAAGTATTTGCTTGTTATATTCAGCAACGTTAGGATGTTTTCCCATATAACAAGTTACAAGTATTACAATGAAATAAAATTTTGATATATAACTCAAAAGACCATCACAGTCACATTTCTCACTGCCATCTTTACTTTCTGACTTGATGCACTTGAGAACATCAATGACTTTTGGCAGGGCTTTTCGGAGATTGCGAATTGGAGCAAGTCGGCCTTCCCAACGTGTGGTGCAGACTTGCTTAACTATGACTGACCTTTTTGGCAGGCTATTGTCTTGTTGATTTTCAGTTATTTCATCATTTGTGTTTTGCAGTATATCTTCAGTTGAGTCACATTCATGAATTCTTTCAGAAGCCATGGGTCTGAAGCTTTTATGAGCATTTCCCACCGACGGTTACTTGAAGAGAAGAATGTGTACAACTTCTGTACTACTCCAAAGAAAGTACTATCTCAGGATCAACTTTAGCCGAATCTGCTATGACGAGATTAAGAGTGTGGGGTGCACAGTGAACATAAACAGCCAACGGATTTTGTTCTTTCATACGTGCTTGTACTCCAGAAGAATAGCTCTTAATTACTGATGCACCATCATAGCTTTGCCCTCTACAGTTAGCAATATCCAGTCCCAGATTTTACAAGAAAGAGAGCATTTTAACCACGAAGTCAGTGGCTCTTGCTTCATCTCCTGGTATACAGATGAATCCAATGAATGACTCGGTGACTTTAACTTGGTCATCAATTTGGACATAACGAATTATGAAGGATAACTGATCAGTGTGGGAAGTGTCAGTGGTTGTATCTACCATAACAGAGTAATATCTTGCATTTTTGATAGCATCAATGATGGCCTGTTGAACTTGTTTGCCAAGAAGAATAATTAACTCATTATGAAATCTGTTGCTGAGATATTTTACTCCTTCCTTCTTGTTTATGTGGTTATGTAAAACCGGATCATATTTAGATAGCAAGTACACTAGAGCCAAGAAATTCCCACTGTTTCTATGGCCAATTTGTTCAAATGACCCACGAAATGCCATATTCTGTGCAGAAAGAAGCAGAATTACATCAATGATTCGTTTTAAAATATATTTCCAATTAGCAACATCGTGTTCATATTGTTACTGTAGATCACGATCAATTAAGGTATTGCTACCGACCATTTTCCAAGAAATCAGAGCATTTCTATGCAAAGATGATTTTTCATGTTTTACCACCTTGCCATGTATCTTACGCCAGTTACAAACACCTACTCTGCTAAATGCTGGAACGTAGTTAGGATCACTAGTTTTGGAGAACAGCCAGCAACAGAAACAATAAAGTCTGTCATGTTTCACTGAGTAATGGATCCAGCTACGAGCTATTTCTTTGCCAGTTTTTGGATGCCTTTGTTGGTAAATAGCAGGGGTAAAATGGCCTCCATACTTATTTTTGGGAAACTGACATTGGTCCTTTGTTGGCTGAAAAGCTTTGAGTAGATATTTCTTGGTCTCAAAATTAAGTTCACTGCCAGATCTGCCACCATAATATATTGGATCATTTGGCCACTTTTGACTGAGCAGATTTTCAAGTTTTGTGTCGTTGCCTATCTCATTAGTTTGGTTCGGTAGAAAGTCTATTAGTACTTTTGGAGATGAATCCAAATTCATCAGAGAGGTCAACGGAGTATCATCTTGAACTCCACAATTCCTTAATGAGTTATCTAGATTTTTTTCAGGGTAAGTTGTTTCCCTGAAATAAAATCAAATTGATAAAAATTGAACAATTAACAATGAACATGCTTCGTATAAACAAAAATCCTGAAACAATACTTACACAGAAATGAGCCCAGATTTCCCAGTAATTGAACTGCTTGCTAGTTCTGGTATTGTAGATACTATTACTGCTTTAGAAAAACCTTTGGAACTCTTCAATGTTTTTATTTGTGGGAAGTCTGTTAAAGTTTGAGCTGGATCAAAATCCATCACAGAGTTCAAAGGAGTATAATCTTGAACTGCGCAATTCCTTAATGAGTTATCAAAAAAAATTTCAAGGGAAGTTGATTCCCTGAAATAAATTCAAATTGATAAAAATTGAACAATTAACAATGAACATGTTTCGTATAAACAAAAATCCTGAAACAATACTTACACAGAAATGAGCCCAGATTGCCCAGTATTTGAACTGCTTGTTTGTTTCGGTATTGAAGTTGGAGATATTTCTTCAGATAAATTCTCAGAACTTCTTACATGACTTTGTAACAACTTTTCACTTACAATTGAACCTGAAGTTTCCACAGATGTAGATGTAGATAGAGCAGGGCCTGTGCCTGGATTTAAAAATTTTAGCAAAGAAGCTCGTTGTATTTTATCTTCTTCGTCGTGCAGTCGCTTTTGCCGCTTTCGCTAAGCTCCAGAAAGGTTAGCATATTTCCGCTTTGCAAGAGTGTGCGAGTCCATATCTGTAAAATTAGGTTAATAATTTACCATACTGACGCAATCACTGTGTAACACATAGATTACATATACATACTTTCCGAGCCAATAAAAACAAGTTACTTTCTAAAATGTTTAGGCAACATAGATTTATTAATATAGAAATATAAACTCATCAATTTTTATTTTAATATCAAATAGTATAATCAAGATTGTTTGATTGAGATATTGAGATGGGTCAGGTGTATGTTTTGGTTTATTTATTATTAAATTTTATAATTGAGCCACGAATACTTCAACTCTGATGGCCTAAGCTTTTATTTTTGGTATGTACGTTGATTTCGCATTTACATAATATTATGTACCTATCTCAAAAATTTATTTTTGCGAATTAGTAGCTAAAGTTTTTTAATGTTTCATGTAATCTCGATGCCATTAAGAAAATATTGTTCAATTTTAATGCATCTGTTTTTAAGATATGAAAATCAGCACTCGAACAGTTAATTATAATACAAGTAACGAAGTAACTACAATAACAAATTATGTTTCAATATTCCATTATGCAGTTTGACCGAATATGTCATGCAATTAACAGCAATAAAACACCATACAAAAGGACATTGTATAGAAGTACTTACTGGACATGATGCATAGAAGTAAAACAGAAATATAAATCTCTCATTAGAAATAGAAATACACCCATTCATACATCTTACACAACAACACACACTATTAACAAGTAAATGACATTGATTTTATACTAAAAGAAAGGAGCACTTATGTAAAAGTGCAATGAACAGTACCGATGCTGCGCTCTGTGTTGGAAGTGAGAGTTGCCAGTATGGTGACTTATGTATGTGACGTTGACGTAGAAAGACGTAATTAAAATTAGTATTTGTTCTGTTAAGATGAGGTGGTTGTTGACTTTTAGTGCTTACAATGATTACTTTATCAATTATTACATTAAATGAAACAGTTGTACAAAACTAATTAATTATCAAATTTATTATGAAAAAAAATAAAAAAGATAGCCGTATGTACATACCTCCTTGATTTTTCGCCTCCTGTAGAAAATTTCGCCCCCTCTGTCGATTTGTGTGGAGGGAGAAAATACCCCCCAACCCCCCCACTAAGCACGGCACTGCAGACAGGGAAGTTGGCTTCTATTTACCGATGCGTCGCCAGCCAGGAACTGGTTCCCGCGAATACGCGGCTGGGCGCGGATGTTTTCGTTATTTCAAAAAAAAAAATTATTTAAAAGAAAAATAACTATTACTCTTTGTACTACGCAGACGGACTAAACTACTTGAAGAAGATTACAGGGATAGCATCCCTTATTTAAGCGACTACATCGCTGGTTGCGGTCGGATGGAAGTCTTGCAGAGTCTCGCCGATTCGCCGATAATCGCAAACAATCCGTCTGCAGTCGCGACGCGAAGTTTCTCGCGAAGAACCGCGCCTCGTAATCAAAAGCAACTCTTCTATCGAAAGTGGAGGGGAGGGACTGGGACGTCCGGACCGAAAGGTTACGAAGTTCCCCGAGTGGGCGTCATAAAAAACTCTGACTTCGATGTCTCGAAGTTGGTAGCACTGGCCGACCTTAACGCTACCTGTTAAGGGGTGTCTGAAATAAAAAAAAAAAATCGACTCGCCCAAGGCGTCTGCTATAACAAGGGGATACAGGGGGCAGTAAGGAGCTGCACTCTGGTGGCCAAGATAATAAGTTACTGTTTCTGCCGTTAGATGTCGTGGGGTGGTCCATCTTTACACACAATTTTTATGCAAGTCGTCCTTGATGCTGGCCAACGCTTGGCGGGGTTTACGACCGGTCATTGGTCCTGGACTAAATTCTGAGAACTAGAGTGAGCTGGGAGGGGTGGGGGTGCAAAGAGGCTGGGAACGAGCGTCCTAGTTGTGACTGTCGGGGAGTGAACATAAGACGTTTGCGTGACGGTAAAGGCTACGGTCAGCTCGTCTCTGAGAAATGGTAACAACTCGTCCAGAGCTGTTTTATGCAGTTTTAGTCATGAAGTGAAGTAACGTTACAGGCCTGGGACGTGCCTGTAAGCGAGGGAAATTTCAAACGGGCAGCCAACAAAGTCTTAGATCTGCAAAAGATCCTATAGGTCTCTGGGAAAGGTGCTTCTGTCTACTGGCACAAAGTTTAACTAAGGGGAGTACACCAGCCTAACAAAGAGTAAATCGCCCTTTAGTAACCAAATTATAGAGCAAAATAAAATTTCCAAAAATAATTTAAAATTATAATAAAATTTCAAAAAAACGTGTCGAAATTCCTAATTTCCGGCACAGTAAGATGATAGCATGTGTTAAAACAACATTTTTTAAAATTATGTTAATTTTTTTTAATAACTAACTTCACAGCAAGCTATTTATTCAATGGGTGGCTTATTGGCACGATCATGAGCACGATCAGTCAATCTCCCAGTCCCGACTCCTCAGTCCAACTGACAGTTTGGATTGAATTGAGGCCCTCTGCACACTTGATCAGTCCAGGTGCTCAGTTCAGATCGAACAGTCTTAAAACTGACAGTTTAAACTGAACTGAAGCCTTCCCCACACACGATCATTCTTATGGTCGCTGTTGCTGTTGGATGTATAGTTCCATCATAGAATATGGAAGAAACTTTGTATGTTGCAATTGCAGTTGCACTTTGAGTTAGAAAAAAATGGGAAAAAATAGCAAAGCTACCAAAGAGTATAAACAAATATGTCTGCAACAACACTCAGCTGACGGACTGAGGGTTTGGACTGACAGTTTGGATTGGCGAGAAGCTATTCTGACAAATGTTAGTTGGGACTGGGCCGATCTGATGGGAAGCCATCAGTTTGTCAGCCCATCAGTTCCAAATGATAAGTCAGTCATCCTTGCACACACATGGCAGTTCCGACAGTTAAGTTATGTTTCATAACAGTTCGGACTGATTGTGTGTGGGGGCCTTAAAACTTGCCAGAGTACTTAATGTTAAAATAGTTTGGTTTTTCTGGTGAATTTGTGAGTAATCCAGATTGCAGATGCATTATTATGTATGCAAAGGTATGGAAGGATTATGAATGGGGTTTACCTTAAAGCTAGAGCTAATTGCGGGTTTGTTTTCTTTATACTTTACATCAAATCACGTGCAGAAAATTAGTTTTATTTTGTCGTCTCAAGTATACCATTAATCTCTATAAGCATGTAAGCTGCAATAATTTAGTATTTTAAAAACCCACTAAGCAGTTTTTGGTCAGGTAATAAACTAATAGTATATAACCCTGCTCCCAATGTTTGCCCTCAGGACACTTGAGTTATAAAAACTATGCTGTTAGATGGGTAATTTTTGTAATGCATACACACATGGTGCAGAGAAACACCTGACGAAATTACATCACTGCATGAATGGACTGTGATATACCGTTAACTGTCATGAGCATCATGAATTCAAAAGCTATGAACCTGATGTACAGTAAGCCTTGGAATCCAGACTGTATCCAGTACTTTCCTATTCTAAAAATAAAATAAAAATAAAAAGTGGCAGTTATTTGGTCCCTAAATGTTTCAAAACACCAGTATATTGAAGTGTTACAAGAATGAGCATTTTAACTGATTGCAAAAGAAAAAAAGATCTTTCCTTACGGAGATATGGTCACTAGAGGAATGTGAGCAATTTCAAATCACAATAGGAATGTAATTTGTGGAAGAAAAAAAAAGAGAGGAACATGAATGCAGGAGTACTCAAAGACTACATACAGTACAGTACAGTACATTAAGAAAACATCTTGCCACCCAGAAACGAATGACTGGCGTGAAGAGCTTTAGTCATGTGTATAATCAGTTGTATAAGCTGGTATTCCACTAATTTTCAAAGAACGCTACACAAATGAGTGCCAAGAAACAACGCTCGTGTTCAGAGGCCATTTCAACTAGCTTTCAGAGGAAACAAAGTCCATGAAATCATAAGAATTTAGGTGGGAAAAAAACACACACCATTAATTTATCATTGTTTAATATTTCTAAATTTTCACTAGGCCATAATTTTTTAGTTCCTTTTCTACATATGAAATATTGAATTCATTTATTGAAATAGGTAGATAAGATTGTAATACTCAAACATGTTTTTATTCATTTAAACACAAAAACTTTGTGTTGAAATTGGAAATTGCTTATTGTTTATTTGAAACAGATTATTTCAAGTTTAAAATGATCACTTTAAAAAAATTTTTGATTAAAAATTAAGAAATTACATTAAAAACTGTAATCTATGTCCTTGATGTTTTTAAGAAATGAAGTATTATAGTAAAATCTTACACGTGGAAAAAAATTTTCCTTTGTTTTAGTGATGAAAAGTTTTCTTTCATTTTGACCTTGCGTGTTTTGAGTTGATCCACTAAATGAATGGTGTACGTTGCGTGGTGCCACATAGCTTTATAAGTTTTATTTTTTATTTTTTAATTGTTGGTTTGAATGATATTTCATACTGGCATTCCAGCAAAACTCACAAACCGAATTCCCTTATTTCTCTTGCCTGTTATACTAATTTTTCACTCAACAAAACAATGACTATTTCAATAGAAAATATCCTATTTAAGTTTTTGCACTACTTTCCTACAATGCCATAGTGACTACATAAATATTTATGTATTCTTCAATACCAGAACAAAAAGGTTTACACAGTAACAAAAATCCTGGAAACTATGCACAAGTTATGTTTTTTGACATTAATTTTCGACAGGAATATGGATTCCTTTAAACTCGGGTTGGATGTCACTTCAGCTTAGTATTTGACACCACTTAAAATTCTTAAACTATGAAAACTACAAGAGTTGAAGTAAATATATCTTAATAGAGCAGACTTTGCTCATGGTCGTCACATATGACTCACCCGGTTAACATTTGCTGTGATGACGTAATGAGTGTTAGTGAAGAGAATCAAATTGAAGTTGGTGAGAGCTGTAACTCTGAAAGTAATAGACCGATTTGCATGATTTTAACTTTAAGTTGCTTCTGAATTGAGTGGAATAATTATGAAGATACTAACGTTGGTTTTGGAGCCATTAATTGCAAAATGACTAAACAAAAGCAGGTTATGTTGGAGAAAAGAAAGAGAACTATCAAAATTGACCATGCAGAAGCAATTAAAAATGTAGAGAAGTGTCGGAGGTATAGAATGAGGCCAAAAGTAGCCAAAATAAATTAGCCAATGGGGCAAAATGAGTCCCCGAACAAGGTACAAAATTTGCGCTAGAGTGAGCCTCAACCGTCTGCCTCCTGAGAAGCGATGGGGAATGCAGAAAATTATTTGGTAATGGACTTAGAATAGAATTTAACAAAGTGAGAAAAATATATACTAAGTAAACTTTTGTGCCAAGTTTCTTACTTTCAGCTGTAGTAAACTCAGTATTTTTTCCTTGTGAAATTACTTGGCTCTTCTTCACCATGTTTGTCATGACTTTTTGGAAAATAATTAGTGGATTTTTTAGTTCTTGAATGTGGATTATTCATACCTGATATTGTAAGTCTGCTTGATACGATTTACATGATTTTTGTTAGTAATGTACATAACATTTTATAAAGTATAAATAAAAGGCTGCTTGTACTTACGTACACGTGTTAAAAGTTATTTATAGGTACATGCCACAGTAAAAACCAACTTTTATTTGCATGCAAATAATTAACAGAAAAAAAAATAAAAGGACTGGAGTGATATTATGAATACAGTTAGTAAAGTATAAATTCAATCAAACAAAAAAATTTAAATAGAGGCATTCAGTTTTCAAAATTAATATTAACATGTGTTTATACATAATTATTAAATTTAGTAAAATAATCAAAATAAATTCTAATTATTAATAAAAATCAATAATAATGCTGAATGTTCATTACAGTTTTGTAATTATTTATTAAATAATAATGTAATAATTTTTATGCAAATAAATTATATATATATATATATATATATATATATATATATATATATATATATATATATATATATATATATATATATATATATATATATATATATATATATATATATATATATATATAGGTATAAATTATAGGAACATAACCTCACTTATGTAAATACACTTGAAAAAGTTTATAAACACAATTTATATCACTAATATTCACAAAAATATTCTTAATAATATGGAACAGTATTCAATATGTCACTAAAGTATAAGATTTAAAAGCATATATACAATTTTTATTTGAATTCAGCCATTTTTTCATCCTGTGAAAATTTTGTTGCATGGTGCATGCCATCGTAAAAATTCTCAAATTTTTTCATAACGTGCCTAAAGAAGTATAACTTCATAAACACTTTATACGTAAATTTTGTATTAATGTTATTCATGAAAATTAACTTTCCTCCACGTGATTTTGGTTGTAAATTAAATTTTTTATGAAAGTAATATCACCCCTTTGGGAAATAGAAGGGTTGATTCTATTTAGGAAAATTTCAATAGAATATGGTAGTTTTTCAGTACCTTCTTACCGTATGCTTTTTAATAATGTGAGATATAATTTTTTTTTGTTAGAAAACCGAAACCTCACTTTGCAGTTGAATTAAATAGAATTAAGGGGAAAAAATAACTGTTATTAATTTGTATGGTATGTTCTCAGTATCTTACCTCCTGCTTGATTTGATTTTGAGAACAATTTTGAAGTTAGTTTTAAGCTTTTGGAAAATTCCTACATAGTTCATTTCATGGTTCCTAGAACCCCAAAACCATCATCATCTCAAAAGTTTTATATTGAGGGCGTACCGGTGTTACGTTTTTAACTTAGCGGTATAACTAGTGGGCGCCACCACGTGAGTGGGCACATGGACCCGGCTTGAGACTCTTAATCAGGGTGTTACGTGGCCCGTATGAGGCGAGATATTATTCCTCCTGATCTCGAATGCAGCACCTGTTACTAACCGAGCCCTCTCTCAGCGTCGGGCATGCTTCTACCTAAGCACAGTGGGCTCTTAGGGCGTCCCACACGCTGCTGACTGGGTTAAGGACCTACGTGGCCCCCCGAACACAGACACGTGACTCAATTAAGTTGTATTTTTATTTCTACGTTAAAAGTCCTTACAATCCTCCCTTTGCACAGTTAACACGCCCGAGGCACGAATCGGGATTAAGTTGAGGGGGCGGACCACACACGTGGCCGCCTCAAACTTTTATGTAAAACGAAGGTGGTGAAAAAACTCCTGGGATTATAAAAATAAATAATTACACAGCCCCACCCACCGAGAGAGGCCCCGAGGATAAAGAAGAAAACGATTTGAATTATTTAAATTAACAGAACTACTTATCGGTAAGATAATGGTGATGTCCGCGGGGTGTTTGCGGAGACGTCCGCTCTCGGCCAGCTGTAGAAGGAGACTGGGGTGAGACAAGGCTCGCGGCAGGAAACATGGCTCCCTTCGTGCCGAACACAATTACCGTTTACATCCTTGCGACTGCGTGCCCCGGGTTATTACAAAGAATAACATGAATCGTTTATAAAATTAATCCTTACTTATCCATGACCAGACTGTCTGTAATAATTACTTGTTCCTGAAATTAGTTCAAATAAAGTTATTTACTAGTTCCGCCGTCGCCCGCTAGGGAGCGTCCTGGGCCGTGCTTACACTTACTTTATTACAAAAATTATTATATTAAGAAAACAAAAGACATTCACTTGACTGACTCGTTGTGGCACTGTTTATGGGTAAAAAGAAAGGTTAACAATATTATTAAATTACATTCAGGGGTGTGGCGCACTGCAGCTTAGCGCCCTCTTACCGGGCGACCAACACACGCACGCACGCACGCACGCACTCGCTAGCGAGAGGTTTGAATATGAACAGAGGGTGGAGGTGTTTGGGCGGTGGCATATCGGGCTCAAAGGGGGCCGCAGGCCCGGACGTCACCAATATCTAATTGCTTGTTACGGTTGTGGTAGCTGCCCTAATTTTGCACACATTACTTCCAAACTGATACATAAATTTAAAGATGGGAAATTCCAGTCAACTATATTAATACACTAAATCAGACCAGGGGGTAGAAATGGAGCAGGTTTTTTTTTTTAATACTACTCAAGAGTAGTACCAAAAATTAATGACTGGAATCAGATGTAAATATTCCATGAAACCAAGGGAACAGTCAGTTCCCATACTTTCAAGAGGGATAAAATACCTACATCGTAGCTCTCTGTATACAGCATTTGGTAGGGGTAATTTCGTGAAAATGAAACGGAAATGCATTACCATGGTGCTGTGTCTGCATGGAAGTCTCAGAAACTTAGTTAGACGGCGGTTCCGCATAATTGATTTGTATGTATATAAATATGTATAATTTTATAGTTTTATAAAATCTTGGTCTTACATAAAAGTACCAACCACACACAAAGCTGCTTAACTTTGTTAATAGTCCAAACTTAAGCATACTCCTTTACCTGTTTGGCCACCATGACATCATGAAATACAGTCTTAAAAATGTATATACAAAAAATGTGGATATAAAGTAAGTAATTTTTTTACAAGTTTTTTAACTTTACTTTTTGTTCTTTTAATCCACCTTGCCTACACCAGCGCACAAACACACAAACTGTTCTGAAACTACCCAAAGCGCATCAAAACACCCACTTTGAGAACAATTGTAGGAAATACAAACAAATAACTAACCTAATCTGGGTTGGGTTTGGTTAGGTTAGGTTATTACCATCTTGTTAAACAGAATTATAGTTAGGTTATAAAAAGGGGAAAAATTTCTACCTTTTTTCCCTAAGATGAATAATTTTCATACATTTATTAGGCTCTGCATTTTTAAGAATTCTACATTAAATTTTGTTATTTTCATATTGTTAGTTTATTTGCAACATGAGAACAAACACATTATTCTCCTCGTTACCAAGGTTAGATGATTTACACATCTGTGGCAAGTACTGAAAAACTCCTTTTCTTGTAGAATTGCTTTTGTTTCAAACAGACCACTTAATTTTTCTGATCATGTTCTTGTTTCACTTAGCTCTTTCTTTAATGCCGTGATCCATTGTGTGTTGCCTGCTTCTTACTCTGAAGCTCTGAGATCAGTTATCTTCGCGTATTCCGATCGTACCCGAAGCCACATGGCCGGACTGGGGAACCAGATCAGTGTAATGCTTCCCCTGCTCCAACAATAAACACGTGTCGTCTATGAATTAATTTGTTTTTAAAGACTGGCGTGTTGCAGAAACATTACTTGTATAACAACTTATTATAGCCAACTTCTTTAAGATCCTCGATATACGAGATGGATTGTTGAAAAGTAATGAAATGTAAACCGGTCCCTCCGTAGGTTTAAGCCGTGGTTATACACTGCAAGGGAACCGAGTCCTCCAGCCATCTTGAGTGGCGGAGAGGAAGTTGGGGAGGGAATGTGGGTCAGGGAAGAAGGAGAGCAGTGTGTGCAGGTGGGAGGCAGAGAGCTAGACATCTGTAGGTAAAAAGAAAGATATTTGGCCAGTTTGGCCATGGCTGTATGTTCGAAAAGTTGCTCTGTAAATCTTTTGGTAATAAGGCATTTAAAGATGATTAATTAAATATAAATTTGAGAACTGCTTCTGGCATGACATACATATTAAAAATAATCGGTTTCAAAAGATCCGGTTTAAAGGACAAAAAAAAAAAAAATCATATTTCTTCCAGTAAGTACAATATCAAATAGTTCAAAATGACTGTAAAGTTTCTAAATACCTACTACCTAAAATTTTTGTCTGAAACAATATTCGTTACTACCAAAGGGTGACCAACATTAGATTACAGAAAAATAAAATTTAATTACTCCTTCAGTAAACACAATGTCGAGCCCAATCAACATTTTTTTTTAACTTGTAAATATTACCAAAATATTTTGGCTTGATTATTTTTTGATAACATCAACTCTTAGCACAAAGTGCGAACAAATTTGTATAGTGCTTAGCTTATGGGAGATGTCAAAATCATTAACATTTCATTTTTATTGAGAATATTAGAGGAATTATAACTATATTTCTGGATGAATTGAATTTAAAACATTCAAAATATTTTGGCTGCATAGAATATGCACGCAAAAATTCAATCTTATCTTTTTGGAATATTCTAGAACATGTAGGGATCTTTGTTCATGAAGAATGTTCCAGGTTTCTGCAATGTTAGAAAATAATTACGACTTATAATTGTACCTGCGTCTGTAAACCAAGATTAAAGGTATTTTTTTTTATTGTAAAACCCCCTTTCCATCTCCTTTGCAGTAGAATTTTGACAAATCACACTGTATGTATATTTGTTGTTAATGCTGATTATCATACATAAAGCTCTGTTAAATTCAATGATATGCATTTTCTGTATATAACAAAATCTAAAATTTTTACAACTTTTAGGGGTGGAATGACTGAAAATGGTCAAAATTGGTGCGTTTTGTTTGTTTACTATCCATACCCAATATCTTAGCTTGATTAAATTTGATATTCTTAGTTTTATTTTTCGTAAAACAATTTTTTACCCTTCAAACTCCCTTAAGTCTGGAATTTCATAATAATTACAGCCCAATATTTATTTTAGCGAAAGACCTTGCATTAAAAATTTTCTATAAATCCGTTCAGTAGTGTTTGAGTGATGCCTGAACAGACTGACAATACAGGCAAACAAACATGATATTTTTAAGTTCATGTGCATGTACAAAATAATGTAAATAGCAGTTGGCAGTAGTTTGTTATAATAAAGCAATGCATTGTTCAGAATGTTTACAAACAGTTTTATTATTAGTAATTTTATTTCCTTAATTTTGCACCAATAAAATTTAAAAATTACTTTCAATGGTAAGCCTGTTACATATTTATTTCAAAATAATTTTTGTGAAAAAGTAGATGTGGATACCTTAAATTTTAACCAGTGAAGGCAGAAATCCAGTACAGTACGTTTAATTTTTTTTTTAATTTATGGTGTCTGCATGAGTAGGGATGTAGGATGCATACAAATGTTGGCTCCAACTAGTCATCTCCATGGCCTGAAGTCGGGATGGTGTCACACTTGTGTTCGTGCAGCCCAGTCGTGTGCTCTAGCTGTGCTTTCAGAGACCACATGTGGATCACTCAATTCATGTTGCATTTTTTATCTTCTGTCGTGCCAACTGCTCCAGCTTTCAAACATAGCGTCCTTGTCGGGGTAGTTACTGTCCGTGGCCAGGGTGGTGTCGGTGGATCGCAAGTGTGGCGCTCGGCCAGACCTGCGGCCGGTAGCGGGAGGTGGCTAGCTCAGAGCGAGCGGCAGTGCGGTGATATTGGCAGTACGGTGCAGGTCTGCAGAGCCTAGCGGCCGGCCTGGGTCTCGGGGGGTCGGCAGCCGGTGGTGCCAACACGGAGATCAGTCCCGCCAGTCTCCAGGGTTTGGCAACTCTAGCCAACCTCTCTGTGACCAACCCCAGTGAGTACAGTTAACCTTGACAACATGCTTGGTTTGCTTTGCTGCACGTGATGTGCGTATTGTTTGTTCCAGTTATTTTTCTGCGGAGCATTAGTGCTTGCTTGTGCCTGCTCCTTTTAAAGCGTGCTAATAGTTTTGTCATTTTTTAGAACATTTTGGTTTATTAATGCATATTGAAATGCCAAAATATGGGAAAGGGGGAGAGTTCGGTTATTATTTTGTGAGAACCTTTGGCCAATTACTATGTGTGTGGTTTTTTTTTTTATATTAGGGAAATTATGGCACTTTTAAAACTCATCCAGGTTACATTTATGAAACTGAGTTAATACAGTGAAATCTTAAACTTTCTTCCATTTTACACCACTCGTCTATGGTTCCATGTAAAGCTCACATGTATGAAATTGTCTAATTTTTTTACTTTCCTTAATTTAGCACCATTTTCTTGTGGTCTTTTGAAGTGTAAAAAAATGTTCTACGTACGGTTAAATATTATTTGAATGAGGGACAATTTGAAAACTAATCATAATTTTCATGTTTTATTTTGGCATGAACTCATGACAAAGCTGCTTGTTGGTTACGAAAGAAGTAAATGTGGTGGGGTTTGTAGATTGCTTTGTCACAAAATGCTGAATGATTAACATAAAGGGGCAGTCAGTGTTAACTTGTGGCAGTAGTCAACCAGGTGCTATACCAGTCATGCGTACTCTGAGAGAATTGCAGTAGGAAACACCATCGCTTGCTCAGTTTTCATAGAATCTCTTCATTGACTTAACTTCCCACTTTTAATGGTGTATCAAACTTTCCCAGCCAGGATAAAGGTGATAGGTTGAGTTCTCTAAACAAAGAACTTAAAATCAATGAATCATTTTTGAAATAAAACATAAGGAATAAGTTCTGTATGACAACTTTTGGTTAGACTAGTAATGTATACACATATCTTTTTCACTATCTTGCTATGTTGTCCAATAAATCATGAACAATAAAAATAAATATAAAATTGGTTAAAAAAAAATTGGTTGTCTGTAAAGTTGGTTTACGGACGATAGTTTAACGTGACAACGTCATAACAAAACATTGATGAAATGATTGCATAGTTTTATGAATAAAATTAAATCATTTTTATTGAATTATCACTATTTTGTATGGATACAAAGAAGGAGTAAAATGAAATCTACAATTTAATTGATATATTTACATTTATTTGCACTCATTAACTCAAATATGTTTATTACTTTAACGAAGAGATTATTTTAACTATAACTTTTATACATGTTTGCTATTTAACTTCAAGATCGTCGAGATTGTTTTACGCTTTTTCGGAATAGCACATTTAACGACGAAGTTTGTTTGTCGTGAAATTAAACCTAGAATTTAATAAAAATGCCCTTGCAGTTAATAAAATAGTATTAGTAAGTTTAAGAGAAAATTTCGGCTTTAATCTCCAACCCAGACGTTCGTGGTGCACTGGGGCCCGAGATTAAATTTCGTTGAGAATATTTTACGTTTTTATGTCTTCCAGTGCTCAAAATGATATGCAATTGTGGCCCCGGGCACGAAATTTTATTTATAATTCATTAATAATAACGCCCCTCGTGATAAACAAAGGAAAATATGTATTTACAAGTGCCTGGTTGCCGCAGACGCGGATAGAAGGCGTGATTCGTTCTGTTCGCGTCCGTTACCGTAGATGGCAGCACCGCAGGGGAATAATATTATTTCGTTTTTATAATACGATTTTATAACAAATACGCATCCCAAATACACCAAACTTATTTATAATGTGTTACAATATTTTTTAAAACATTGTGCAAAAGATCCCGGGTGTAATTTGAATTATTATGTGCAACTGTAAAACACCATTGTTCGTACAAAAACGTATTTGAAAAATCAACATTACTTTTAAATAACCGTACCGATTGTGCTGAAAATCGGTGGACGATCGTTAAATTACATAATATTAATAATTCAAATGACGAAAACATGATTGAAAAGTCAAATTGATGGTTGTTCCAATCGAGTGGAAGAGAGAGAGATGCGGCACAAGCGTACAATGAGCGTAACGGGACACATCATAGTGGACCTAGGTGCGTTACGGGACACTTTTTTTGTTCGTGCAGCCGGCATTCATCGATTTATTAGACGTCACGTCAAAATGTAATTTTAACTTATTTTATTATTTACATTTGTCACTGGAGTTTGACTTGAGCATTTGTTAGTCCTGCCACTGAACACCTTCACCACGCCTCAGGTTATAGTCTCTTCAGCTGTGAAGTGGACCGTGTCAGTCGATCAGGGATCGGTCATCGCCAACATTTACACCCGGCGGTGACTGTTCTCAGGGTGTGACGTTGCCTGCGTGGAAATATGACTCGTATCCCACTAGCACTACCCTGATGTGCCAGTACCCGCTCTCTGCGCCAGGCAGGCTGTGAGATGGTGTTAATTAAGTCTGCTTTTTAGGTGTCCCACCCTGGTCTCACAGTAATTTGTGAACATGTGTACGAACCCAGAAAGAACAAGAAGATATTGGTACTGAGTTATCACGTGCCACTGTGCCACTTGCTTCTCATACACTGAAATAATGAAAAGTAATACTGTTTAAAAGCCTAACGGCATGAGCTGGTTTATGTGATGTCCATAGCCACCTCACGGTTTGGTAGTCTTCGCGTAAGTGACCAAACTTCAGCTAGCGGATTACTCTTTCAATTAAATAAGTATTCTAGCCCCGTAGGTAAGCTCCGAGGATAGATAAAAATGATTTAGATTAATTAAAGAAGCTGGGATGTTGAAGTCCCTTAAGTGCTTAAGGCATCTTGTTTTGGTTGGCGGTGCAATGTGACATGGGAGAGTGATGGCTGCTAGGGCTGCTGGACAAGTTGAACTGACTATTAGGTTGTTCACATTTGTGCAGTTAACGTATTAAACTAAGAACATATTTGCACTAGTTTAATTACTACAAATGATTTACTAAGCATAAAAATTATGTAAATAATTTTTGTGAAAAGATTACTGATCAACATTATAAAATATGTTGTCAGCCTTCAATAAGTAGGGGTCTGTTTCTGTAGTGAATATAGTTTGAATAAAATAAATATATAGATTGTTTACAAAATTATGGTGAAAGTACATTAACATAGCACTTGTAGCGAACGAGACAAGTTTACAAATAATGATTAGTTTATGAGGGAACGAGGCACTGACTGCACCCTCTGTGGTAGTATGTGGGATTAGTGGAGTGGTATTCAAATACATGTCTTGCAAGTATGTAGGGAAGGTGCCATTATACATGATACATGGTGCTCTGTGGGGGTGAATCCCCGAACAATTTCAACGTATTGAATGCGCTCTGCCAGTGTCTTCAGTGTGCATCCACAATCACAGGAGGTTTGGTGAACACAGTTCTGAAATTGAAACTTGTGGTAGGATTTACTCTGGTGAACATGTTTTTTTTATTGTGGAATTTGATTTGAAAACTGTTCTTAGTCCACGTTTTTACACTATAGTCATGTTTTCAGAAGCCTCATATATGGGAAATAATCATTATACCATCTGATTTTTCAGTCATTTTTGTTAAGTGATTGGGATTTGTTGGTTATCATTTAATGTTCTGTAATTCCATTTGGGAAAATGTAATCAGTCAGCAAAATATTGAATTAAATCTATGGATACCTTTCATTAAAACAGCAACTAATTTGGTCTCCTGTCATTGGTCACACTGTGAGAGGAGATCCTCTGTTTTTTAGTGCCCGCTATCAGTCTGTTTGTTCCTGATAACAAGAACGGATCTCTGTTCCCGAAACATTGCAACTGTTTTGTCTTGGGAAGCCTGCTGTGTTCATCTGCGCTGTCATTATTGAATTATCATTGTTTAATTTCATTGCTGGGTTTGCACGTGAGTCACTGTATTGTCAGTGTGTTGCCAAGATTATCTATTTTTAGTGTCATCATTGGGTTCCTCTATCTGTTGCTGTGTTTTCCAAGGTGGTTGTTTGTACATACTGTTTTTGTTGCAAATGTATCACTGTGTTTGTCTGTGCAGTGATATTGTTTTATTTCATTCCACAGAATTCTCTGTGCTGCCTTTACTATTAAAATTTGACCTTGAATGATTTTGACTTATTTTCTGTGTTTGGCTTTTTATATTCAATATTCATCTTTGTCCGTCTGTACTTCTGTTTTTCTCTAACATACAGTGCAAACTAGCAAAGGTGACTGTCCAAAATAATGATTTAAAACAGTTGTTTTTGTAGCCTTAGTTTTTTTAAAAATAATATATATATTTTAGTTTTTACTTAAATTTACTTATTTGTTACACAAGTACATTTTATGAACATTCATTCTTAAAAGTTTCACAAAATACAGTAGTACCTTTTGTCTACTTCTTTTGGGTTAACTGGGAACAACTAAAAGGAACAAATACATTTTTTAAAAAAAGTTGCCCTGCATAGTAATTCAAAAGATAAAACATACTTTTTAACATTTTTAAACTACTTTAAATAAAACCTATTCAGTGAGTTAGTCCTATTGCCTAGTCATGTGTGTATAGTATGTATGGAGAGTTTTTTTGCTGATACTGTATGGGATGTTACATTGAGTACCGCTGCATGTGAGGGGACTTGTGTTTCTAACTCATTTTGTTCAAAATATAAATTATTTTTGTAGGTACGTAGAGTTATACATTCATTTTTTTCCACAAAATCTCTAGTTAACCCAGATTTCCACCATCACGGATCGGCTCCGGTCACAGTTGATTGGATTTGAAGGTTTTACTGTAATACTGACATTTTTATTTTATTAATTTTTACTTTATCTGATTAGAAAGACATTTGTGAATTAGGACCGTGTTTTGTGCTATTTCAATGCCAATTAACTAAGAAAACAAATGGTTTCAGTGTGTAAAAAAAAGACTTGCCTGAATCTTCATTTGAGTTTGTTTATGCATCCTTTTGAACGACCGAAATTCGCCGCAATATTAAAGAGTCTACTGGCAGGTTGCGACAAAACCTGCGTAGTTGCTTATGTACAAAAACCTGAGATGTGGTGGAAGAAAACCTCTCTCTTTGGATGCACATGTTGTATCTGTTTTAAACTACGGTAGATTGGATTCATAACTTGATGGGGAAATGTGTTTCAGCTGTTAATCCCATGAGCATGCAGAACTTGGTAACGCTGGCTGCGATGACGGGCGGTAATGGTGCCAACCTGCAAGTCTCGCCTACTGGTTAGTACTGCATGCAGTCTCGTGATGTATGGCAGGGGTGGTCAACCTGTAAGTACAGAAGGCCAGTTACAAAAATTATAAAATCCAGGAGGCAATTGGGTATCTTGAATAGTATTTTTGTATAAAAATCTAAAATACACCCCCACCCCTCCTTTTCCCCCGATTTTATATCATTTTGGTTTGATAGAATATATTTCAAGCAACTGAGCATATGTCATATGTAGCAATTGAAAGGTAAAATGTACAATATAAATTTGGAAAAACTGTGTAAAATTGTTTGATTTCAATAAATTTAGTAGTTGAGTACTGATTTCCTGTTAAATGTGGTAGGTCACTGCCTAGGCCAGGATAGACCGAAAATGGCACTCGGGCCACCTGTTGGCTGATACTTATGTTTTCCATTTGGTGATATTTTGGGAAGATGAAAACTTCCCATTGATTTATTGTTTTAAAGGATTTTGTGTGCATGTTGCTGCTGTAGGTTAATGTTCAAGTTGGCTGCTGATTTTTGTGCATGATTTATTTGAATTTTATTTCAATGGCTTTTCTTACATGTTTTGATCAATTTTCCTGAAATTAACTTCTCTAAGTTATTAAGGTATTTTTGGTATGCAAAAATGAACATTTTAAATCATAGCCAGATATTTTGCATAGTGATGGAGAAAATCATTGATAAAGATTAATACATCAATAGTTACTCTATAATTGTTTTTAACATAAGAATCAATTTGTCATTTTTTGGAGGAAATTTTTTTTCTTTTGGTTGGCATCACTTGCCATTTTATTACAAAATATATTGGGAATGATTGAAGGAATGTTATGATATACCTACTTAAAAAGACAAGCAATTTATATTTTTTTGAAAGATTTTTTAAATGTATTACATCACATATCTGAGTAGTCAAGAATGAAAGCAATATAAACAAATGGTATGAAAAATATGCACAAGTATGCCTTACTCAAATTTGCAGATGCACATTTCCCTAGAACCAATTTCTTTAAATTGTACTTGCTAGGTTATGAATGAAATTTCAGATTATTTTTATTATAGTACCGGTTTTCTTTTAGGTGGCAGAAAGTGAAATCGTGTGTTCCAGAAATTGCTGGATAAAAATATTTATATTAATAAGCTTTTTTAATAAAAAGGTCTGTATCAGAATTTAAGAATGAGTCATTTTTATCTGTCAATTTACTAATTACATAATATTTTTATGATTTGTATAGTATATACATTGACTTAATAAAATAAGGTAAATGTATCAGTAGTCGTCATGTTAAGAACAGTTTTAGAAAAAAAAATTGTGTACTTAACTTGTTAGGTGTACGTATTGCTGCTTCCTGCATGTTTGTGTTTAACCTCAAACTTTACTTTGCAATTCTATCAAACACTTTGCAACAAAGACAAATTATTTTTAGTTTATTTTTATTTTTTGAAAAAAATAGTGTGATTTTGAGCCAGTACTAGGCATGCCAATTTGGCATTTCCCAGTTCTCTTCAGTGTCGTCATTGTGTGATTTTTTTCGGCTGCCTTAGTTCGCAATCATGGATACACAATGATATTGTTGTACTATTTAGGTTTTAAACTTTATTTGTAATGATATTTTAAACTTAAAAATGGCATTTCATAAAGAATTTTTAGTAATATGGAGAAAAAAAATTTACATTCAATATTGATTTTACTTACTGCAGTCACGCACAACAAATAAAAATAAGCATAGCTACAGTAAATAAAGCTGAAGAAAGTTTACTTTATACAAACTTATGCATACTATCATTGGAAAATATAAACACAGCAGAATTTAAGTAGTGTGTTCATAACAAATGTAAACTAAGTACCATCAATAGTAAAAAGTAAATATGCCTATTGTACCTATACGCTATACACCATCTTGCTTAGGAAAGTAAGCACACTACAAAACATCAATGCATATTACTTTCACTATTGTAATTGATGGTCATTAATTATTGCAAAAAGCTCATGTATCTCTAAGGTTACTAAACACACATATATATTATATATATTTATTTATTTGTGACATATAAAATGACTACAGAAAAGTCTAGATAACAATAATTTATTCAAACAAAACAAATAGTTGCTCGTACAACATTGTATCATTTTTGCCTCTTTTTTTTTTTACCTCAACAGTAAAGAGGTAAAATAATTATAATTATTTAGGGTAACATTATAGCAAAGCACAGGTGATTTTAGATGAGTACTGTACTCAAGAAAAGGCATTTTAAGCACATCCACATGTGCACTGAGAATGTACCTTTTCCAGGCTTCTTGCTGCACCGTTACTGATGAAGGTAGAGTTACTGACCTTGTGTAGTTAGAGAGCTTTATATTAATTTAGTTATAAAAGTCCTGGAAGTTGCTTTGAGTGGGCGAATGACACTACAGTATACTGAGAGATACACAAGGGAGAAACATTAATAAAAAAAGGAAGTAGAAAATGGATCGGATTTGAAGGAAAAAAAAAACGAAAATGTTTGCTTAAAGCTTACCCTTTTTAATTGTTAGTTAAGGTTTTCATTATTTTCTTTTGATAGTTTCAAGAATTACCAAATTACACAGAGCAAAGTTACTGGGGTCCAGGCCGTCAAAACTCATGGATTACAAGTGTATATGAAATTTAAATTTAACATTTTCTTTGACCAAATAAGACATGTTATAATCAATTTTTCACAAAAAAAATAACATAACTCATTTAACTAGGAAGTTGAAACGTTTGTTAGCACAACCAGTGTGGGACAATATATAATTTAGGTAACTATTTTAGGTTTAACAATTTCTGATATCGTTGACTGTTCACTGGCAGTGACTAGAAGTGAGGAGAAGAGGTGGCGGCTCAAAGGTTAGCCGGCTGGAGAGACACGTAGCATTCATGTCCAAGTGCGAGGGAAGCATATAAATTTTGTGGAATTTGGTGATGGACTTGAGCCGGAGAAAAGGCCGGACTCTTGTACCATCTCTTGGACCCCACTGGAACCAAATGAAAAGGAGGTCCAGTGGTCAAGAATATAAATTAAGGTGACAAGCAACAGGAATCGAGAAATCAGGGCAAAAGTTAAGTAGAGAGCCAACTATAGGCAAAAAGGCGTAGAATTTCCCACTTACCATTCTGGGAGTGAAAATCACTCCCTCTGAAGACGCACAAGCGCTCGCGGTAGCCATGCGCGAGTCATACTGCAAGATTACCTAGTAATCCGAACTAAAGCGACTAGCAAATTTAGAAAAATAAATAAACTAGGAATCACTCCCGGACTCCCTGGGATCACATCCCTTGGGCTAGTCACTGCGAGACTGCTTAACGAAAGAGGTCGCGGGTGATGAGCACCGGAACAACCATGGTGACGACAGGACGACTCAATCAATCCATAGGACTGCATGTAGTTAAAACTTGTGCTAGGGGCCTGGAGGCCTTGGAAGTGGGGGAACTGGCCTCTGATTGTCTGGGAGAAGTGGTCGAGAGATCGCTCTTCTGACCAAAAGAAAAAAAATAACAAAGGTGGCCTAACTTAAGGGCCATCGTAGGTAACTTCGCGCTCCTAGAGCAGCGCGCTCTGTCGGGGCACAGGCGAAACAGACTCGGGGTTAGTTCACTAAAGTCCCACAAGAGGCTGGATCGCGCTCTGTTGAGCTAAAAGGGAACTAGAGAGAGGTGTGGTGGCGGCTGGTAGAGGTCTCGATACAACACCAAACTGAAGTAAAGTAGTTGGCTTCTTCGCCACGAGATGGCGAAGGCAGGCCTTTCAATGGCCAGTGAAATGTCCTTGATCCTGGCTCGCCGTAAGGCGGGGTATAGGACCTCAGTAAGTGTGCTCACTGAGGTTCCTGGAAATGATTGGGGAGGAATCTGCTAGTGTATAAAAAAAAACATTATTTAAGTATGATAATATGTAGTAAAAACAACTTTAAACAAAATGTTAAATGTAACAGTGCTCATCATGTGTGAACACCTGCAATATGAGGTTTTTTACAATGTATTAAGTTGGCAATATATGGAGCTCCTTTACTTTTATTTGCATTTGAAGTTACTATTTACAGTTATGATTTTACAAGTGTGAGCGGGCTCCCTCAGAGAAGGGCTTTTTGATTCAGCCAACAAATTTATCTCCTATTCCCACATCACGTCATGTATCAAAAAGTTGTAAAGATTGTTCACACCTAGTATGTGGCTACAGTGTCTGCATTTTTCTTTCCTGTCCTACAATTGATTACCTGGACACCCCTGTGTACCGCAGTGTGTATAACTGGCGGTACGTAATGCAAATAAAGAAGCATGGAATTTCTTATTTCATGTGATTGTAGCTGTGCTGTTAAAGTTGAATAGATGCCCTCATTAAATATTTTAATCACTTAAAAATGAATTGTGCTACATGAATACAAAGTTTCCTGAGAAAATCACCTCAAAATTTTAAGTATTTTTTTAGATTTTAGGAAATTTTAAAACTATGAAGACAACATGAAATAAACATTTCTTAACAAAATTTCTTGCAGGATTTACAGTGAAATAAATCAGTGTAGGGAGAAAGAAAAGTTCATCTTTATAATCCGAGATTCTTTGATCTGTGTTTTTACATAAAACGTTCCTGTTTACCCTAAATAGTAAGGAAGCCTTGAGCATTGGTTGGTTACTTTGAGCCAGCTTACGCACTACCCAATTATGAATTCAATATTTGGTGATCAACTTACTCAAATACAATCATGTTTACTAATTAAAACACTACTCACTCACTCACCCCAGCAGTAATCTAAAGATGCTACTATTCACACTTCTCCCTTGTCAGTCTTAAATTGATAATTTAAGGCTAGATAAACTGTTTAAGTACTAAATTGTTAAAAAATAGACCATTGTGCTAAATATCTCATTTTAAAAAAAAGTAACGCACCTAATTCACAAATAAAAATATGATCCTACAAAATCTCTAATAAGCGAGTGAGTTTTAGTTGTCCTGTGCAATTCACACCAACTGAGTTAGAATACTAGTTTAATAACCCATTATATTACGTTAAAAAGTAACCATTTTGTGGAAATTTATTTTACATAAGTCTTATTGACAACAAAGCAAAGCATAACCATCATTTTATCGAAATTGTTTTCACAGAACTATGCCTTACTAATGTCAAAGCAATGCATAAGAACAATTATACTCTAAATTAAAACAGTTTGCAAAGTATCACACACAGGCCTTAATGAATGAGGACATAAGTCTAAATTGATTTTAGGTAAGCAGTGCATAGTGCATTTTGGGTAAACACACTTAACTCAAACAATTTACAAATATCAAATTAGACCTCGTGCAACAGTTATTAAAAGTAGAAATTTATCTTCAACATGGGTACCTATTATGAAATTTAGAGTACTGGTAATGAAGTAGTGCAGGTTGGGGATGAATTTTGCTTTACTTCTTTGTATTGAGCTTAGCCAGTGCAAACAGTCTGTGCGGTGAACATACAACCCTTAAAGTGGTGACAGTACTTAAGTGTCAACACCATAGCCAGGCAGTCCTATTAATTAATACGGTACCAACGTTCCATCAGATCAAACATACTAGTGGCATACTGCACTACCTGTCTCTGCTGCTCCTAGTCTAGCTGGTAAAGCTTGGCTCTCCTGTTGCCCTGACGAGTGTCTGTACTAAGATGTGACACGGTTTGACCAGTGGCATGCTTGGAAAAGCTGCTTTGTCAGGTTGAAAGAGCATTGTGCATTGGGCTGTTCCTATACCCGATACTGGTATTGGATATTGGCTGATGTTCAGCTCTCTGCCAATTACAAGTAATCAGCACAGGTATTGTGGCACAGATTTGTTTTTCAAATACTTGCTTTGGTTGTTTGGGACCATAGGATCCTCTTTGCTGCAGATCATGTCAATAAATAAGTAAACAGGAGGCTGTTTTTTTTAATAAATTAATACTGTACAATGTTTCAATGAGCTTGTTTTTATTTTATTTACTTTATGTTTAATAATATCTTAATCACCAGCAAAGTTTTACAGAAATTTTTTCAAACACTTTTTTTTATAAAATGTGGCCAACAATTTTAAATGTTGGTTGTAGTATCGGATATCAGTGGAAGTGTGTACGTATTTGTAAAGGTATCGGAACAGCCTTAGTTGTACGGCTTCTGTCCAGTAAAAATGCAACTTTTGTGACAGATGGTTAATTATTGCTGTCAACAAGGGCGCTCATGCCCGGCGGAAAGGGTGTGCCATCGGTGGTTTATAAACTTAATAATTATAAATGTCTTGGAAATTAAAGAAGTTAAGGAAGGCATGTTGGGTTGTAATAAACCCTAAGTCAGAAATCACCAGAGGTCAACCACCGAGACATACTTAAATTTAAATTCTATACAGGCTGAACAGTAATTCCTATATAGAGTGGGTCGTTGTCAATACCAGGTAATAAATAAGAGAAAAACAAACGTTTTGTGTCACCTTTATTACTGATAGCATTTTTTATTTGGCTTTGTATAAAAGACATAGAAAATTTTTTTAGATTGATCGATTCAACAAACAAATGGGAAAATGTTGGCCACTTTACAAAACTGGAATTATGAATTTATTACACTATTGAATTCAAATTATAAAGCTACCATGAACTTTGAATATTTTGGCTATTGATATGTCATACAGTTAATGTTTAGTTGTCACATGTTTAAGGGTTTGTAGGTCTGAAATTAGTTTTTCTAGTGCTGGAATTGACTTATTAAGAAAGCAAACTGGAGCAGTTTTTGACTTATCTGCCGTGCGCCCGCCGTGAAAATGTAGTCATTCGCGAATGCCGAAATAACGTGCTTCACTGGCAGTTACTGAAGCATGCGAGCTCCTGGGAGCAGGAACTTTCTGGAAAGATTGGAGCTGAAATACAGGGCCCAAAGTAGTCAACTAGGCCCCCAAACTGCAGCAAAATTGAGCAGTGAATAAAAATTAAAGTAGACTCTTTAGTAGAACGAGTACACGATCAAGGACATTCTGAAAATTTATAGGGGAGGTGAAATTCAGGTTGTAGAGTACCACTAACTGCTTGATAGTGGGGAGGGATATCTTGAAGCTACATCCTCACAGAAATGAGGGAAGTAAGATCCAAAAACAAAATAATAAGCACAGGCGAAGAGACAAAAGTAGAACTAAACCACTACATTATCACATGAAACGTGGAAGGAGATTTTGGGAATAAAATTCCCAAATTTACATAATTACATTCCGTATTTAAGGTTGCTATATCATGCTTGATGTAAAGATGCACAGAAGTTGAGAGTCTCGAGTGGAAAACCAATACAGCTGTAGTAAGGTTGGTCAAGTACTGAGCATAATTAATGTCCCCCCTAGGGGATGAAAGGATGGCAAGGGGGTTGGGGGTTGGGGTGGAATAAAGGTAACTACGGAGCCATCCCAGGAGGGGGCGCTCGGATTGGCAAAAAGGAGAGACTGGAGAGGGGAGTTCAATAGGATGGCCTAGAGGCAAAAAAGGGGTGGTACTGAGAGGAGGAAGGCCTCAGTGGCGCTGCCTGGGGGCGCACAGAGAAACTTCAGAGTGCTTTAATTTAGTTCATGAACCATCCGACAGGTTTCTCACAGGGAAAAGCGATGTGTGCTGGCATGTGGAATGGAAGGGGGAGGGAGAGTGCTGTGGACAAAATGGCGGGTAACACTTGGGAGTGGATAGAGGACAGGGAAGTCGTGCCGACGTCGTGGTGAGAAAAGAATAGGCGGGCGAGGAAGAGGAGAATATGCCAGACGATGCTGGGAACCGTGCTTACGATGCTGGATGCATGGTGCCGTGCATGTCTGGAGCAATGGGTATGGGGGCCCAGATGTAATAAAAGACGCAGCACCTGTGTCTGGCGCTTGATGGTGCCGTGCATGTCTGGAGCAATGGGTATGGAGGCCCAGATGTAATGAAAGACGCAGCACCTGTGTCTGGCGCTTGAAGTCGTACATAATGGCAGGCGAGGAAAATCCAACATGTTGCTAATGTGGCGCTACCGGCCGGGTATCACAGTGGCACTAGCCGCGGGCAGACTGCCTAATACTTAAATAATAAGGGCCCCATCGGTTTAAAAAAAATAATTATTTGGCAACCTCTGAACACTGATTTTTGTGTACGAATAAACAAAAACATGAGATGGTGCTGAAAAACCACTAATTTGCAGCATGGGGGGGGGGGGCTGTGCCTCCCCCCCTCCCTCAGCTCTCTAGGAAAGGATAAAAATATAGTGTAGTCAGATAAAGGAAAAAAATAGTGTAGTCAGATGTTTTTCGTTCAAGAGTATGAGTACCGTGGCCTAGTATTTTACCGAAATATTTTTGATTTCACTTGCAGTAAGTAGTAAATTCTTTTCCATTTTACTGTACTATAAAGTTTGACATAAATTTTAACTAAATTGATTTAACATTTAAAATTTGATAAATTTTGAATCTGGGATGAGTTATTGCTGGTTTTATTTTGTTAGTTTCGTCATGAGTACAAAAAAGACAAGAATTTTAATTGATACCTTAAATATGTAGGAATAGGAAAACTAAAAAAGTTCTGTTTTACATTTTTTTTATGCTGTATGTGTTATATTTACTACCTGAAAAATGGCAATAAATAGCACAACAGAGGACAAGTACAAGGTACTGACATAATGACCGCTTGACAGGGGACACAAAAGGCCACTCTGGTTAAAGTTAAGTGTTGGATTGTTGGTGGAACATTGCCTTGGGCGCCAACTGCTGGTAGGCAGTGTGAAAGACATGTCTCATGCTTTACCTATGCCTTAACCACACAAGAACCAAGGCAATTATGTGGAATAGTACGCACTGTCGGATGGTATTTCTTTACTGACTTTACACGAAAAATCCATAAGGATATATTTATTAAATAAGCGGTCTCCAATGATGGGGGACCAATTTGGCAGTACTTCCACGAGGGTAATAAATATATTTAATGTATTTGAAGTCTGTTGCAGTTATATCAGTGAACAAAAATTTAATGAAGGCCTGACGTCACACAAAATACGTCAGCTGACTTGAGCCGCCCACCTTTGAGTGACTAACGGTAACCGCTGTTCCAACCCTTATCTCCCTCCCTCCCCCACCGCTTTTTCTAACACTGGAGCCTGCCTGTTTACATATTCAAATTATGCACTCCCTTTACAGCTGCCAGTTGGCATATTCGCCACGGTTAACATGTGACTGATAATTAATACTATTGCTTACGCTAGTCCCTTACATAACTCTTATTATAGTTTTTAATAATAAATAGTTTTTAATACATACCACTCTTATACTTCATCAGACCTTAATTTCAAACACAACACATTACAAAGCTGACATATGGGCAGATGGGCAGCAGTCTCTGCTCTAAGGAGGCCCATGTTAGTATTTAAGTGAAATTTCTGTTGTGTGCAGAATATTTGTAGCTATTAGGTCTTCATGAATTTGAAATTGCCCAAGGACAATGAACATATATAGATAATGGCTAATAGACTAAGGACACATTGGACCACATTTTAATTAATGTTTTAAGCAAAATACAATAATTTAACAACCCCATGTGTATTTACGGTAGATTATTTTCATATATTTTCCTTGGTGGAGATACAATAATTTCTGTTGCACAATCAGCATAGCATTTTGTGTACCAGCAAGTAAACTGAGTATTTTCAATTTGCCTCTGCTAGCTGAAGTGCATGCCACTGCTAAATAAATGTTATTCTACACAGGTTTTGTTTGCTTACATAAATTCTACAGTAGTTTTAAAGTAGATTTTCAAATTTGTTCAGTAGGCTAGATATGATGTATAAAATTTAGTGGTAGGTCAAATACAAATTTTCTCAAATCTGAATCTCGAATTGGTAGCCTAGAGAGTACATCGAATACACCCCTGGAACCCGAATCTAGGTGTTAAGGGTAAAAAATATAGTATGATAAATTAATTATATTAACTATGGCATTGAAACATTCTACCATTTAAAAGATGTAATTTTATTGTAATTTATTGTAATTTTATTTATATGATTACATGTTAAAAGTATGATATTGAGAACAGTCTTGAGGAACGGAAAAAGGATAGGTAAGAAGAAAAAAATTGACCCAGTAAAACTTCAGAGATTATCAGTGTCAAATGTTTTAATTTACTTTTATTTCCCTTAATATTTTTTTTTGAGTCTCTTCCCTCTTAAATCAAATCCTTTAAATGCTAAGGATTTGATGGTATTAGAGGATTAGATTGGCCCATTCCTGATAATATCATAATATGAACATACAAGACCTTGCAGCCTATTGGGAAACAGTGGAAGGCAGGGAGTGTGGATCACTGACAACAGCTTGATGAAACTATGCATAGTTGTGCATTTCTTTCCTACACGCCTAATATTTAGGGAAATCACACAACATGGACATTAGGCTAGATTGAATAGCTGATTATGGTTAAACTGAAACCTGTTATGCTGTGGTTGTGGCATTTACTCTTTTATGACATGTTTTATGTTCCTGTTAAGACTTGGTTTAGTTTTGGCAAAAATAAAGTACTAGATAGTGAAATTTTTAAATTTTATAATTTTTATGATGTCATCCAATCAATATTTTTTGTACAGCCATTATCAACTAGTTTTATATAGTTTCAATACTTTCAGCATTTCTTACATATTTGAGGCACAATACTCTTAAAATTGTATAAACTTTAATATCCCAGAATGGAATTGCTGCTGTAAATATCACTAGCTTTCACTCAGATTTTGGAAGAATTTACTCACCTTTACTTGTTGTGAATTTTGAATGTCTTATTTAATACCCAGTAGCCACCAATTTATTTAGAATTATATGTCTCGGGTTCAACTTAAATATAATAAATCAGAAAATCTACGATTTTTCATTGGAAACCTATGAAAATTAACGTTAGCAGTGCTTTGCATATGTGTTTATTTATTTAATATGTTGTGGAAGAAATCCAAACATGTTAATGGAGAACATGTTGTGTCTAAATGCATACAGAAATAGTTGGGCCTCTACTCTCTTCTCTTGATATAATATAATGTTTCACATCGCATATAGAGCCCTCAGAGAGAGTGAGTCATAAACCTCTGTTATGGAATGTAATTTAGTTTCTTTTTCATTTACAACCATGCAAGTGAAATTTTTTCCTTCAACTAATTTTTTTTTAAGACTTTTAAGTATGTTGAGGTCTTTAAAATGCTTATGCATATCCATAATTGAAATTAGCTATTTTTTTAAACCTCTTCAACTTATTTAGAAAAATGTGCGTGTAATTTGTATGTATTTTTCCATGTTATAGACAAAAGTTATTTTGGCAATCTTGGCTAAGAAGTAAAAACATAAATGCTGAAAGTTTATGAAATAGAATCATTTTTACTGGCAAAATAAATGCAGGAGATTCGGTGTAAACATTAGCAACTTAAGTGAGAGGAAATATTATTCATACTGTCTGGTTAATAAATAATAATTTGTTGAAACGGCTTGAAAGTTGAATTTGTACAAGTTTTATTGTGTTTTTTTGTGGTCGTAATTGAAAAATCAGAAAAGTACTTTAGAATGTAATATTGTTTATATTTAGTAGATACTTTTTATAATTTTGTTATTATATTAGTTTTTACTGTAGTCTGATGGCTTGTTTAGGTAGGTAGGTATTCAATTATATAAAGTGATATTGTCTCACGTTAGAGGTAGGTTTTAAACTTTAGGGAAACCCATTCATCTGTTCTTGTCTCCGGTTCTATGCAAGTATTGTGGTTTACCTATAAACAGAATGTACCATATCAGGTACGGTAAATTTGTGAAGTTTGTAGTGGAGATTGTGGAAAGTTGGTAATGTGTGGCAGTGATGTGAATGTGAGAATGTGAGGTCAACATCTTCAATACCAATGCTATATTGTCTTAATGTAATGTTGTTTTTGCTGTTTGTAGGATCCAGTGCATCTGGCTTAAGTAGCCCAGGTTGGTCAACAATTATTTTTTGCCACTATCAGTTAGTTTTGCACACTACTTTTTAACCTCCTCTTAATTAGTTTTGTTTGGAGTTTTGGTTTTTACAGTTTTGCTTGCTTTTAGCATGGGGCTACTGTACTAATCATACTGTTTACACACGTACATACTCATGCACGTATAGATATTTACAGCCACTCAGTCATGTTTCTTCCTTTGCCTGACATCCGTACAAGGATTAAACTTTGTTGCGATTTGGGTGAGACAAGTAGGTAATTGATTTAGCATTATGTAGATAAATTTTTCAGAGTTGTTAATTATGAAGCCAATTAAATTTAGCAATAATATCAATTCAAACATATTCCTTCTTAATGAAAGAAAAGATATCTAAAGAACAAATGTTGAACCAGGCAAATTCTTTAATCCTAGGTGAGCGAGGGAGTGAGTTTATGGGTAAGGTGTGTAAAATAATTGCATAATTAATATCCTGCATGAGGAAAATTATAGCTCTACATCAACATCAAAACTGCTACTCATTGTTTGTGTAAAAATATTTTTTTGTTTTGTATATAATATGAAATTTAACTGGCATTTTGAAAGTTCTAAATCCAAACTACCTGTCAAAAAATATTATACATTTTTAAAATATTCACTTTGCTCTTCCAAATTTTTTTTAGCTTCATACTTCCACATGTAATAAAAATAATCAACTAATTGTTTTGATATAATCAGTAATTAATATTTTAATGATTGTGGAATTGCTCTGGATATTCATACAAGGGTTTTCTGAAAAGTTTCTGATCTATATAAAAAGTGTTCAATTTAATATTTATTTTCAAACATAGTCTCCTTCTCCCAGCAATGCTCCTGTCCAAATAGTATTTGGTGTCTTTCTCTGCAAAATAGTTGTTTACGCAGTTGTTGGCCTCCTCATTCGACTAAAATCTCTGCCCTCTGAGTGCAACTTTTAGCCTAGGGAACAAAAAAATATTCACTTGGGGCTATATCTGTTGAGTAAGGAGGGTGGTCAAGCAGTTCAAACTGCAATTCGTAAATTTTCGTCATGGCAACTGTTGAGGTGTGAGATGGTCTATTTTCTTGGTGGAACAAATTTTTTTCTGACCTCTGCCATTTTTCTGCATTTGGTACCTTCAGCTGGTCAAGTAATGATGTGTAGTATGCTCCTGAAATGGTTATTTTCTTTTCAAGATAATCAATTGATACAACTCTGTGACCATCCCAGAAAACAGTCATCAATTTTCTGGCTGAAGGAAGAGTTTTTTTTTGGAGCTGATTACGTATGTGCAGTAGTCCACTGTTTTGACTACAGAAGTGTAATGGTGAATCCAAGTTTCATCTACAGTTATAAATCTGCGCCAAAACTCTTAATGTATTGCACCTCAAATTTGGCAATAGAATGTTGGAAATGTTCATTTGAACACTGTTTTTGGTCTGAATTGAGAAAACATGGTACCCAAAGCATGGGCAGCTTTCTCATGTCTAAATCTTGAGTCAGTATGTGACAAACACGTTCTTTGGACATGTTCATAATCTCTGATATTGCTTTAACCTTAATTCAACGGTTGTCTCTATGGTGAGAGCAACGTTATCGTAGTGTTTCAGTTCTTGGTTATCCGAAACGTTCGTCACCTGAGCTCGTGTGGCTACATTTAAATTCAGCTGCTAAAATTTTGGTGGTGGTAAATGATGGTGCAGAGTTCTGTACACAGCATCCAAATCATTTTTGCTTTAGTGTATTGCCTTTCAAAAACAAATATTTAATACAGCTCGATACTCAGTTTTTTTGCATTTTCTCAAAAACATGCTCATAGACTCATGAAAATGATTGTTAAAAAACAACTGTGTGTCCAAAATGGTTGAAATTTTAAGAGAATACATTCCTAAGCACGTGCAAACACGTTCCCTAATTTTTGTTGATGAGTGCTGCCATTTTCATGTTCAGGTTGTGAACCTTTCAGACCACCCCCAAATTTGTATGATACTTATGGTTAGTATTCAACATTTAAAAATAACTAACTTCAAATGTGTTTTTATTGATTCCTTTCAATACGAATGTTACATTATACAGGGTGTATCAAAATTCATGTTAAAACGCTTGAGGGTAGAAAGCTCTTATTATTTGCAACCATTTTTGCCAATAAACATGTTGCCGGAAACGCGTAGTTAAGCCCCTGCAGCCCCAGAAAGAGTCAGCGTAGGCAACCCGTTGGGCTTTGTGCGAGACAGGTGATGCTGTGGTGAATTACGTGTTTACGATGCTGGGCAGCGCTCGAGAGGACTGTACGATGTCGAATGCTGACCCCCGCCCCTTTTTACTTCCGTTGGTGGCGCCCTCACCTCTTTTCTTCCGTTCGTGCCGTGCCATAGCACTGCGCAGCGTGACATCGCAGTGTCGCAGTGTGTTTTTATATCACTGGTGGTCTGTCGTTGACTGTTCTGTCGTACAAGCAAACTCGTCGTGTCATTTCTTTCGCTGTGGTTCTGAAAAGGGCGACGTTTTAGTGGAGCTCAATGGAGTACATGTTTAGTGAGTACACGGACATGCTACTTGTTTACGGGGAAGCTAGACAAAATGGACAAGCCGCCCGTCGTCTGTACGAAGAAAAATATCCGGGTCGTAGGATTCCAGCTCACACCATGTTTGCAAGACTTACTCAGCGAATGCATGATACTGGTACATGTGCCGTTACAAGACCAAATACTGGTGCTCCACGCAGGGTTCGTACTCCCAGTTTTAAAGAAGATGTACTTCAGAGATTTGAGGAGAGTCTGGATACAAGCACAAGGGCAGAAGGTTCCAATATGGACACTGACAAAATGGCTGTTTGTCGAGTTCTTCATGAGCAACTCTTGTACCCGTACCACCTTCAAAAAGTGCAACACATGGGTCCGGCGGACTATCCTCTTCGCATGACCTTTTCTCGTTGGTACATTGGAAGAGTATTGAGGAACCCCGAGTTAGTGGTTTTATTCAGCGATGAAGCTAAGTTCACTCAAGACGCTATTCTCAATTCGCACAACAGTCATGTTTGGAATGATGTCAATCCGCATGCAACGTGTGTTACAGCTCGCCAGGAACATTTTTCAGTTAATGTGTGGGCCGGTATTGTTGACGGCGTACTCATCGGGCCTTTTTTTCTTCTGCCACAACTTACGGGCGCCAGATACCTCCACTTCCTTCAGAACGAACTACCAGGTCTTCTTGAAGAGGTTCCATTGCATGTCCGACGTGTGATGTGGTACCAACATGACGGGGCACCATCTCATTTTTCCCTGCAAGTGGGAGAGTATTTAAACCAAACATTTCCAAACCGATGGATTGGACGAGCGGGCCCTGTCGCATCGCCGCCAAGGTCACCGGACCTAACCCCGTTAGATTTCTTTCTGTGGGGTTACGTAAAAGGGCTTATCTACGCTACGCCAGTAGAAACGGTAGAAGAGCTTACACAGCGAATCATTGAATCATTCGAAATCATAAGGTCGACTCCACACATGCTCCAGCGTATCCGTGAAAACATGATTCGCCGTTGCCACCTCTGTGTCGCTCAAGGTGGGCGTGTTTTTGAGCCGTTGCTTTAGGCTGTCACGTTGTTAAAACGCATGCAACAATTTCAATGTTGTGAAACAAAGCCGAAGCTGTGATTGATTTCAGAGTGAAATAAAAATCTGTGCCACGATTAAAAAGGTTATTTCTCTACTCGAACGCCGGCACATTCACAACATAACACTCTACAATGGGTTGCCTACGCTGACTCTTTCTGGGGCTACAGGGGCTTAACTACGCGTTTCCGGCAACATGTTTATTGGCAAAAATGGTGGCAAATAATAAGAGCTTTCTACCCTCAAGCGTTGTGACATGAATTTTGATACATCCTGTGTGTGTGTGTCTAATATATATAAATATAATTAGCTGTCTGAAACTATTGAAAATATATATATATATATATATATATATATATATATATATATATATATATATATATATATATATATATATATACATATTATGGTATCAAATATTTTGCTGAGAGTTCAGTGCTACATTGATAGTCAGATGTAATGTGATGAGTATGAAAATGTGTTAAAAGTTGTCCCTAATGATTTTGACACCACTAGCTGTTAATATACAACTTGTATTTTGGTGATAAAGTTCCAAAAAAAACCTGTTTTGTATTATTATTATCAGTTCTGAAGAAAAACTCTTGTCACACACATCCAGTTTATTTTCGGAGGTAAAATTTTAAAAAAAAATTTGGTTTCAAACAGTTAATTACAAAGTTCCATGTCAGGGGTGCATGGTCCATTTGCAATCAAGCTGATGATGAAACGTGCTTCTGCTCTCTGGCACTAAAGCACATGTATTATAAATTTATAGTAAAAATGCACAAAAATTTATCCAAGCATAACAGTTAAAATTGTATTGTTTTATTGGGTGGCTTGTGACATCAGAATTGAGCTATTGTTTTGTTTTACTTAAATAAGAAAAGAATAACATTGGGTTTACACCTTTAATAAAACATTAATTTTGATTGGGCTAAGCTTTAGGCTGAAATTGACTTTGCCAACGCCAGAGCTATTTGTTCACTGCTGTTTTTTTGCTTGTAATGAAACTAACTACTAATGCTTTTTACCCTATTCAAGCACTAATAAAGCATACTGTGTTAGCACAGCGCTCCGTTTACAAAGGATGAAGTTCTCGAGCACATTTTGTAAAGAAAAGTTTTTATAAGTGTAGTGTAGGGATACTGAACAGGCTGGGTTGCCCTGCCTCGGAAGGGCTGAGGAGGAAACGGAGAACCATGATGGTGAAAATTGGTGTGTATTAAAATTCTACAATAAGTCCATATAAAACTAAATTAAAAACCTGGGTCCCTTAAACTTGAAAATTGCATTTAGATTGCTGGTACATAGGCGTACCCAGGGGGAGTGTTTTGGGGGTTCAAACACCCCCCCCCCCCCACCCTTCCCGAAATAAGGCAAGAAAATTATGACCACTCATGTCATTCAAGCTCAATTTCTAAACACACAGCAACGAGAGAAAAAACGTCACCAAGCAGCCCAATTGGTAAGTAAACTTAAAAAAATTTGAATTGCAGTGGTTGGTTCATGATAGGTCAGTCTAAATTCTCAAATTGCGGTGATTGGTCTATGGGATAATCAGTTCAACTCTACTTTGATTATGTTTTAGATTTGCTTAGTAGAATTGGGCATTGGTAACAGTAGTGATTGCGACCTAATTTCATACAAAACTCTATAAAACTATTAAAACGTGGGGGGGGGGGGGGGGGGGAAGACGTTTTATGGTCGTTTTGTCAAGTCAGGTACTTTCATTTAAATACTGTACATCTGTACGTATAACACGAAGAAAAAAGTTTGAATATTGCAAGGTGCGTAATTTTAAACGACTGTTACAAACATTGAAAAGCTGAAATGTAAATTTCTCGCCTCAGATGAAAGGGACCTCGTTGAGTGCAACGTGGTGTGAAGTTGTGTTTGAGTCAGTGGCCTAATGGCCTCAACTCAATGTGTAGGTGTTTTTAGCGAATATTGTTATAGAACAATATAATTTAATATAATATATTATACTAGCTGCCCGACCCAGCTTCGCATGGCTATACTAATGGGGAAAAAATGAGACTAAATATCAAATTTACAGTAATAATAAATGAAATAAAATGCAATTAATTTCGACAAATATTTATTACAATGCTTTGTAATGTACCGGAGAGAGAACGAGTAGCACCGATGGTTTCCCGATTCTCGAGCACGCAACGTACAACTGGTGTGCCCGTACTTCGCTACGGCAGTCTACAGGCAGAAAACTTGCGCCGCTCATTATACATGCCCCTCCTTGTGGGTACACCACTGCCGCACCTCGAATGGAAAAAAAATCAAAGCAATGCCCGTTGCCATGGAGACGCAGAAGGCATAAACAATGCAAAATCCCGCTGTCCCACTGTTGCCCGGGCTTAACCACCCTTGGGAGTTGATTTTCGGAAAACGTCATCCTGCATAACATGAGGAACATTACTGTCAAGTTCAAGTCTGTAGGATATAAAATTGAAAAAAAAAAAAAAAAAAAAAAAGGCAATTTTTGATATTTAAAGTCCCCGTAAAATTTCAACGGTGATGAGGACTGCACTAACAGTGAATTAGTTGTTGCCATAGATACGAATGAAGCATCAACAAAGCAACAACTGTTGCCATGGTGATTTTCTACCAAAAACTGGAATTTTAATATTTTAAACCCCCAAAACTCCCAAAACTCCCTTCGGAAAATCATATCTTAATGAGCGTCTACATACATCACAAAATGAGTAACTATGCTAAGTTTCAATCGGTTGAAAGATTTCAAGTCAATCGTAATGAGTCAGTCGGTGGTATTTCGCACAAATATATTTTTAAATTTAAATAATTATACATAAAATAATAATTAAATATATACAGAAATATACCTCGAATTGAAAAAAAAAATCAATCTAAGCGATGCCCGTTGCCATGAAGACGCAGAAGGCGTAAACAATGCAAAATCCCGTTGTCATGGAGATGGAATACCCACTGTTGCCAGTGCTTAACCACCCTTGGGAGCTGATTTTCGGAAAACGCTGTCATTAATCGAAATGAACTATAGCCTGTATATAAAGTTGGACAAAGTTACAAATATTTGTGCGCAATTTCATTAAAATCAATGCAGTAGTTTCGGAAATTAGCCCGGACAAACATCGTGACACGAGATTTTTATATATAAAGATTTAATTCGGTTTTGCTACACTTGAATTGAAAAGCCTGAATTACAACAGCCCATCGCATCCGTCCGTCATCCGTTCGTCCGTCAGCCACCAAGCGATATACAACTTCACTTCGCTTCACTGATTGGATTTTGGCCTTGAGCGGTATCCGTTTAGCAAGAAAAATCAATTTCATTATTCTTTTTCATCATCTTTTATCGCAAGTGTATATTTGAATACATCTCAATTTTACTCCCATGCCTTACCCGGGACTCGAACCCAGAACCTCTCCAACCATAGGCCAGTGTGCATCCAACTACACTACGGAGGACGGCTGGCTATTTACAACACTCCGCTCGTCCATCATAATATTTCTCCATGTTAATGCTGACAACTGTTGAGAAAACCTCAAATTAAAAACTTGAAAAATATAAATTTGGGGGGGAAAAATTATCATATGTAATTATATTACTTAAACAATTATGTAAAGTAAGTACTTGAAACTCATTAAACTCTGAGTGTTTTTTTTTCCGGTATGTATTTTCACATTTCCAGAGTTACCATACGTAATTATAACACTTCCGTCACTTAGAAAATTTTTGTTTCAAAAAAGAGCTTTCGAAATGTGTCCAAACGTAAGCTAAGAAATGATTTTGGAATAGCTAAACAATTAAACAAACTTTAATACATTTTAATATAATTTTTTATATGCAAACACCTAGAAGACATTAGGAGGTTATAGTTTCATCTGTTTACCCGTCAAAAGTATAAAGTTACCAAGCTTTAGACGGACGAGTGGATGATATTTTTCAGTCCATCTTATTGGGTGCAGGTCATGTAATTGACAGACGGATGACGGATGGACGGGCTATTGTAATTCCGGCCTTAGTTGCTAACACCCTTACAATTTATACTAATTAAAAGTCAAATTTAGAATCAAATGCATTGGAGGGGGTTAGATACAACATGCAGTACACGTTCGAAGTGTGTGTTGACAATGCCGCAGGCGCTAGAAGTTTATTTCCTGTTGCCTATTAACATTGTTGCAACGCACTAGATGCCTTATCATTCTTAATTTTTTCATACAAGTAAAAAACACCCTTGTGATATTAACAACGAAGCAATCAGTACCCTCATAAGAGTTCAATTAGTATTTAAATACTTTTTATCACTTTAAATCACAAACCTAAACTATTGTTTTCTTCTTCTCTCTCTCTGTGTTTATTTATTTTTACTAGAATTATTTTTATTATTTTTTGTTAATTTTCATTAGTTTTCATTTTTCGGACCATCAATAATTTTCCTCTCCCGTTACAATTCTGACAAGGTCTTGTGTATGTGTGTGTATATGTGTGTGTGTGTGTGTGTCTATTGTCTATATATATATATGTCTATATATATATATATATATATATGTCTATATATATATATATATATATATATATATATATATATATATATATAAGCAAAATACCACTCACTGACTCATCACGAGATCTCTAAAACTATACACCCGATTGACTTGAAATTTAGTATAGTTACTCATTTTGTGGTGTAGACGCTCACTAAGAACGGATTCTGCAGAAATCCGATCCCAAGGAGAGTTTCGGGGGCGTAATATATCAAAATTTCCAGTTTTTGGTAGGAAATCACCATGGCAACGGCTGTTGCTTTGTTGATGCTTCATTCGTCTCTATGGCAACGACTATTTCATTGTTAGTGCAGTCCTCATCACCATTGAAATTTTGCAGGTACTTTAAATATCAAAAAGCCCTTTTTTTCAAGTATATATATATTTTACAGACTTGAAACTTCACAGTAATGTTCCTTATGTTACGCAGGATGACACTTTCCGAAAATTAGATCCCATGGGTGGTTAAAACCAGGCAACAGTGGGTACTTTGTCTGCATGAGAACAGGATTTTGCATTGTTCATGCCTTCTGCGTCTTCATGGCAACAGGCATCGCGCGGCAGTGGCGTACCCACAAGGAGGGGCATGTATAATGAGTGGCGCAAGAGTGATCTGCCTGTAGACTGCCATAGCGAAGTACGGGTACATCAGTTGTACGTTGCGTGCACGAGTCGGGAAACCATCGGTGCTATTCATTTTCTCTCCGGTCCATTATACAGCATTGTAATAAATTTCACTGATTTTTTTTTTATTTACCATTACTGTAAATGGGAGATGTGGCTTAATTTTTTTCCATTAGTATAGCCGTGCGAAGCTGGGTCGGGCAGCTAGTCTAATTATGCAGCAATTATTCTATTGTCATGCCGTCAACTTATTAGGAATAAGTTTGTAAAGTGAGTACGTAAATTTGTTAAGTTAACTAATTATATTTATATTTTTTTAAAATATATATATCTTTTTGGTTTTTTTTGTAGGTATTTTAATATTGTAATGTGAACTTACTTAATTCAATTGAAAGAAAAATTACGTACAAATTACATATCAACAATAGCCCAGGTTAAAAAATGAATTTTGAGACTATTTTATTTATTTACTCAAGAAATAATTAATTTTTTGTTTTTATGGAGTTTTTCTTAAAAGTCTGGGAGAACACCCCCCCGAAAAAAATTCCTGGGTACGCCTATGGCTTGTATTACCCACTCAGTAATATATTTATGTCTCCTTAGCCCAAAATTTTATATCTTAATAAATGAAATTTGTTTATGGACAATTAATCAAATAATAGCAAACTCTGCAAATGCTGCTGCTGAGTGTTAAAAAAACCTTTCTGTGATTTAAGGCTGTTCACTACTGTTTACAATAAAATGTGATTGTTGATTAAAAAAAAAAATATTTGAACAGAACATGATCAAATTTTTCATCAAATTGCGTAAATAACATAAATTAATTTTGTTCTAAGTTAATTAATTATTTAAGATGCAGATTAATAAATACCACTTTTATATTAATACATAAATATTTGTTAAAACTTTTCAGTCATCAATGTGTTGTATCGTATTGGTACCTATTAAAATATTTTCATAGTTTTCAGTGAAAATATTGAGACAATATTTTGTAATGTAATTGTTGGGGTATTTATCACTATTGATAAAATAATTAAATTTCAATAGTCATTTTTATTTAGTTTATGACTTTAATGTTTTGTATTCAAACTTTATATGAGAGATTTGCTAGTGCAACACCCTTTAAAATTACAATTCAACTTCTTCAAATACTCTTTAAAATTAAACTATTAAGGTGAACATAGTTTATATCAAACTGCGTATTGATCAAATTGATTTTACGAAAAATTTGATAGTCTGAAAGGAGGGCCTTTATTGTTAGTGATATCCTAGAAGTGCCTGCTTATAAATTGTTCCTATGATTTGCAAGAAATCTACATTTATTAATGATAAAATATTTTTACAGGCAGGCATGGACCTGTTAAAATTATACTCCTTATCTTTTAAAGATTAAGGTTGAAATTAGAAAACAAATATTGGGGCTGTGGTATTGCCCCTCACTAGGCTCCTCATTTGTTTTTACTGTTTTTTTGGAACACGAGGTAGGAAATAATTAAATTGTGCTAATTTAACAAACTTAATAACTTATGTAAACTGCAACATTTTACCATACGTTGTTTTTCTGGTTAAAATTATAAACTAACATAAAATTGGTGAAAGCACAATGGTGATCATATCATAGGGTGCTGCGCCTGATAGAAATGTGTTACACTGTCTACGGGAAACAGTTAATTACTAATAGGTTGCACATGTATGACAAACCTCACAGTGTGAGAGAAGACACAAGTGGACCGTTGCATGCAACCAGCAGAGGTAACATGTTCACGTGCATTAGTTCTGTGTTTAATAAAATTTGTGAATACCTGGATTATAAGTAAAATCTTAGTTTTAACATATTAATAGGTTTTGACTTGAAATAATCAGTAAATGACAGTTGTAAGCCAAACAATAAAAAAATAAATGTAAGCATCAATTTAACAAGGAAATGTTGTTTGGATTGACAAGCTTAGTAGTATGTACGTAGTTGTAATAAATCAATCAAGACATAAGCATGCTGATTCAGTGTAGTTTGCAAATTCTGTATTTATTTGAAGTACAGTGGAAGAACAGAATTTAGTTATTTAGTTTTATTTAATTTAAAGAATCACACATTGCTAGCATGCAATTAATTAGACGTATTCACATTACCAATAACTATTACATTATGAGTAATTGGTTATTGTAATTTGTTACATTAAAAAAAATCAATTTTAATCCACCTGTTGTGAAAGAGAGATAGTTGTTACTTGAAAGGTATTTTTACTTTTTTTACATGTCAGCTGTATTTTATAATATTTAATTTTCCTTACAATTCTTATTGATTTTTATGATAGCTCATAACTGCCACAATTTCTTTAATATCAGAATCATTTAGCAAGTGAAACCAGGTGATGTAGTGATGGGCCTCAGGGAAAGGGAATGTGTTAAGGGGCCTCCGCCTACCCGGGCACACATACGGTGTGCAGAGCTTCAGGAAAAATCATGCGATTTCAAAACTACTAAAGTTATACGAGTGGGGTCTTCTTACGAAAAGCATTTAAGAGTTCTATGGGGGCCGAAAACTACTTTTGATTTCAAATTAAGTTTTTACACTGTATTTTTAGACGGGTTAAAATCACTAAAACGCATGTTTTCAGAGTAATTTATAGACTTAAAACAACCGGTAGAGATTCTTGAAAGCACTTAAGGAACTTGCATTCATTACACCTTTATCTTCATTTTTTCGCCATATAATGATACGGTCACCGCTCATATTTCACAGTTATCCTGTGACGATGAGAAGACAGCGCGCCAGTTCAGAGCCTTGCGCATAGAGGCGATACCGCGCTAGAAGCACCAGCGAGCGTCACGCTTATCATCTTGCCTTACTAAAACACATACACCCCTGATGAGGCGGGCCCCTTAATGAAGCAAGGATGTAGGGTTCTCTGTCGAGAAGATTTTGAACCTGGATGTCTGATTGGTTGAGACAAGATTTTATGGTTTTATTTTCAGGCCAATTTCATTTTTAAAAGAGGAGATTTCTGTGTATTTTTTTAAAATGTTTTTATGAAATCAGTTTGTGAGATAATATAGCATTTTACTGAATATATATGATACTTAAATGTTCCATAATACTAATTTCTCCAAAACTTACACTGATACATGATGAAATTTTTTCAACATAATGATTTTTAATGTCTAAATTTCCAGAAAAAAAAATTATTAATCTGATACATATTACTTTGTTTGAAAAATGTTTTAATGTCATTATACAAATATGACTTTACTAATAACAGTTGCAAAATTAAAAGGAAAAACTTTTTCCATTATTTTTTTATTAAATTGTTCTACCAACGTCATGCAAAATAAATTACTTTCATTGAATTTAATATTTAAAATATTAGTTATTTTTCATTAGAGTTAAGTTTTGATTGAAAATTCTGGTGCGTTGTGTATTAACTTGAATTTTGGTGTTAGATGGTGTATTGACATTCTTTTTGGTGTTATTTCAGTTTTATCACCATTCACCATGTAATCTTGTCCCAACTGATTGGTGAATGTGTGATTTTTATTATACATTTTGTTGGTAAAATTCTCTTATTTCACTATTTAAATGTTTTACCAAAGCAATGCTTACTAGATGGGGGTATTCCCTACAATACAAACCATAGTTGACACTATTTTATAGAGAAAAATTTTTTTTTACTGAATATTTAAAATTGTATTAAACAGATCTGAAAGGTGCAACTTCCATTATTACTGGATATACATTGTTGCCCCCCCCCCCTCCCCCTCCAGGAGGGGAAACAAGAAAGGATTGTGTTGGAGCGAAACCAAATAAATAGCTTGTGATAGTCGCACATTTTATTATCTGGAAATAAACGGTTAACAAATCCCGAGCACTCAATTGGTCTTGTGTACATGTTCTTTGTTCCTTGACTTGCTCAAGAACGCGCGCAGCATGTGCCAATCAACAAAAACATTTTGATTATTACTAACAGGTCTTACATCAACTTTAACATACAGTGAAATCATATTATTCTGAAAAATAAACAAAGTGAACGATTATGTTTACACAATAATTATTGCCTCCAATATTTACAATAGCAAGACAGGAATGAATAGAAAACAGGCATACATGAAATGAGACTAAGCCAAGGGAATAATATTTTAAGAATAAAATATCTGAAGCAAACAAAGTTAAAATGACTTGAGGACAATAATGACTTAACTGAACCAACTATTTACAACACTATTATAACTATCCTCAAACATTTATATTGAGTGTAGCTATTTTACCCACAAAACCTCTACCAACTTAAAATGAAACCTCTCACGTCTGTGGGTGAATACTGGCGGCACACTCGCCTCAGAGTACGTAGGGCTTCCTGTCCCGGGTTCACTCGTCGAGTCGTCTCTTCCACCAGCTTGCCTGCCGACTAGCTCCAAACCAGGGGGCTTAACAACCTCAACACTCTTACACATAGTCAATAATAGTTGCCTCGGGTTAGAAGTCACTGTCGGGAAGAAAGTCAGTTGGGTATATCATTACACAGTCGCGACATGCCAGCCACAAACCAACTACCGCAGTCACACACACAAGCCACGAGTATTTTCTTCTGAGTTTCTGCTCCCTATCTCGTACTCGCTCAGCGAGTAAAAATTACTCATCAATGGCGAGCATTTTCAGACCACCTGTGCTACTGTCCATTTTTCACAGGTCCCAAAACAGTAGAGCTACTTTTCACATAAAACTCACCCGACGAGTCCCCAACTCGGTCCACGAGTTGACGCATCAAATCGCCGACGATTACCTTCTCGCTGGGTCCTCCGCATCACTGTACTCCGGGTCCCTCCTCGACGACTGGGCTAAGTCCGTTTCCAAAGTAACATCCATTTGAGCTTACCAGTCCCAGAGACTTAAGTCCACTTTCAATGTTCGATGCGTGCTCGGGCATAGTGACGCTCCTGGTTGTCTGGCTGGGCGACGGCGGGACAACGATCGTGGAGGTGTGCTTCGTGCTCCTTTCTCCTGCACTATCTGTGCTCTGTGCTCAGATCGGGGATATACATACTTCTCAGATGCGCTTCCTCTTCTTCCTCGTATCGTCCAGAAGGTCCGGGTTACTCATATTTTGGTGGAGATGAAAGGAGGGGTGGTAATCACGTGAGTAGTCACTAGGTCACCACCATCACTCCACTGCTTCAACCAAGGCGCACGAAACCAGCGGCGATAACTTTCCTAGAGTATTGGCCACCCGCAGCACACGGGTGTTAGACGGGAGTAGAACCATTCAGGGATAAAAGTCCAAACAAGGAAAAAAAAAAAGTTGCGGGCAGCGACTAGCAGCCACAACAACATCTTTGTGAATACGGCTAACATCAGACTCGTGGACTTCATGTTCCACCCACTCCTGTGCCCTGCATCGAGAAAAATCTTGAGGGAACTTGAAAATGTACAATTTTTTAGCTTGGATTGGTTACAAACTTAAATCTACAGTCAATGTTTTGGTGTGCAGGCACCACCGCTGTCTCCTTCCACTGTCCTTAAAGCCTTTTGTTACACACTGAAGTAAAAGAGGGAATTTTTGATGAATGGGGAAAGGATTTTGGTTTTAAGTTGGTAAGGAGACTATCAAAACTTGCCAAGTAATTTAGGGAGGGCCATTATAATAGTAACTTGTGACTTAAAATTTTTTTTGGCTTAGTACTATTTTATTTTGCATAGTTAATTGCAAGTTATTTGGCTTGTTTATTACATGTTAAATTTCTTAAAATATCTTTGAAGAAAATTACATTTTAATGAATCTCTTGTGTTTTTACTTGTGAATCACACATTTTTTGTTAAGTCATATCTGGTATATATGTTGTATCCCATGCAGTTGAAATAATTTACTGGCAAGTTCAAGTCGGCTCTTACACGGATAAAATATCAAGGCTTTTTTTTTGCCTTTCTTAAAAGTTGTTAATTTTCGCTAGTGTGTCCCCAAAGCATTTGAACAACACATAACTTTTAATCTTTCTTCAAGAGCCTTATGATCTGGGCTCTGTCCACTCTCTGATGCTAGGGTTCGTGTAGGTTGTAGCATTGCAGTATACATGCCTTTTCGACTAATAAAGTTGTTAACTAAGAACGGGTTAGGTTGCCAGTATATTTTATTCTGAATTTATAATTATTTAATAATCATGTTTCTTCTGTCATCCTTTCAACTTTATTTTGCTAGTTATATTTTCCTAATATTATGTGTAATGAGTTTTTCTATTATTTATTTAAATTTGAATATTGTATTATAATTATATATTACGTTTTTATTAGAATGCAGATGTTGCATAATGGTTATGGAACAAGGGACTGAGTCTGGGGTGATGTGTAGAAAGAGAGAGGCATAAGAGGCCTGTAAGTTAGAGTGAGAATGAAACGGTGATTCCCCAGTAAGAGAGAGACTGTAACGATATCTCGTCGCTGCGTGGGAACTGGAGGAGAACTACTCTCCCACGGTGTTGGAGAGAGAAGGAGAAAGTGAATCCCCTGTTTCTATGTATGAAAATGTTTTCAGTGTATATGTTCTGTGTTCTGATTGGCTTATTATTGTTAGTGTGAATGAAGAGTGTATGTGATTAGTCGGTGAGGTCATGTGACTGCCCTTGTGCGTGGAGGAACCAGTGCTATGATCTCGTCAAGTCGTCTGTCGATCGCTGCACAGTGAGGGTGCGTTCGGTGGCTTTTCGCCAAATATGTAGGAGAATTGTGGGATAGGAAATTTAACGTTGGTGGTCAGAGCCATGCCGAGTTTTAAGTTAACCTGACATTTTTATTTTCATTTGGCCATTATTTAGAAATTGTGACCATCTTCGTCGGCATTTTGGCTCGTGGCGAGTGTTTCGCCAGGTGCGGCTTAGTATGGGGCCTCACTAGTTGTGTACTTCAAGTAACTTTTTTTTTACTGAAGGACTTAATATACGTTTTTTTTCTGCTTAATTTTCATTGCCTGAGTTAAAAGCAATTATCGACAATTGGATGGATGAGCTGAACGCGTGAGAAAAATATTGAAAGTGATTCGATTGGATTCAGTTGTTTCGTCTTTCGGACAATAAAAAACTCTCAAATGAAAAAGAAAATCTTTTTATTTCATTAAGTGAAATGAAAGAATTGGCGCCCAACGTGGGGCGCCAATTGTTACAGTTCGAAAAATAAAACGAAAGTTTGCTTTTTATTTCATAAAGCGAACTGTAACAAGGTATAAGTTTCCAGTATAGCCCAGTTTCATTGGCATTGTAAATTTGATCTGGGATTTAACATTTAAGTTTCTCTTTCAATGAGTTCCTGAAACACACCATGTAATGCATCTGCAACCGTTTGATATCCACTTATCTTTTCACCTTGGGTACTGATTTTGCTAATACAATGACTATTTTTGAATATCGTTCGTTAGCCATCTCGAAGATGCATCAAAATTCCCTTACAGGCCCAGAATATCAAAAATGTATTCTGCATATTATGCCAGCACAGGAATCCCTTGAACCCGTTGTTTAAACCACTCTGCTATGGCCTTTGTCCAGGTATTGATACGTGGATTATTTAATGGTTTTGCATTTCTGCAAATCACTTATCAAGTCAGAAGTGGATGCAAAATTCAATAGTTCATTCTCTTTCTTTCGTAAATCACACACAGTTTTTTCCCCAATGCCATGTTCTTGGGGTAGGTTTTTTTGTACTACTTCCTTTCTCTGGCTGTTCGATAATTTTTAATTTAGGTTAAATGTCAAATACCACTCACATTTATTACTAGACATTACTGTCTTAAAGATTACAACAGAAAACAATATCATGCTATGTAACTGCTAGCTTGAAACTATGCAGGCCAGTTATCGCTTTCATGAGTCACGAAACAGCCGCTCCATGTTGGTACCAACCTGAGCGCGGTTCACAAGGACACATGAAACACAAGTGCGCATGTCTTTGCATGTGGAACTTGCTCTAGCAGTTTCCAAGTTAATAATGCGTTCTGACACCACTATGTTGTACAGTATTTGGCAGCATTTTTCATCTTGAAACATAGCATGAAATGCTGTTACATTAATAGATCATAATAGCAAAAATTAAAGAAATTCATAGTCAAGAATTATTTTTGTGTTTATGGTTTATGGAAGTGAAATATGCCATGGTTAACCCACATCCAGATAATAGGGAATGTACTGTATTTGAGACTGTAAAAGTCAATGTAGACCTATATACATTTCCCATTTGTATTCTTCAACTGCAGTTTTCTCTGGCTAGTCTTAGCCAAGCAGCCGGCTTCATATTTTTCCCGCTTGGAGCCATGCTCTGGTGTTGGTAGCCAACACCGTCGTGTCGCAAAACGCTTGCGGAAGGCAACCTGCCACCCACCACCCCTTCCGAGAGACAGCCTGACATCGGCGTCTTTCGCGAATAAAACCGGTCAGGTTCAACAACGCCCAAGCACGTCTGTCTCCAGTTGAGGCCCTTTCCCACCACGCCCGCGATTCTCTCCAGCAACCCCCGCCCCTCCCTTGCCAAAGGTGTTGTGAGCCGATGACCCCCGATGACCTGGACTGCCCGTCCGAGCGCGATTGGTCGCCAGTATGGGGCGCGACGTTTGAAAAGACTCGCACCCGGGTCTACTGTACTTCATGCCCGCGATATCTAACTAGAGCGGCCTGAACTAATGGGCAGCTTCCCCCTTCTCTCCGCCAGAGAGCAGCACGGCCCTTGCCCCTCCGAGCCAGATGTATGGGATCGACTCGGCTCCAACTCGAGAGGTCGTTCCCCACTCGTCGTTACTCGCAACTCGCCAGGGCGAGGTAGCGGGAGGCGCCATCACCACCCCCCCTCCTTGGATGGGCGCATTAACTTTCTTTGATTAGGCGCGCCGATGCCATTTTTGGACATTCGGCGGGCAGCATCTGGACAGTACGAACCATGTGTCGCGATTCGCGAGAGTCTGCCACTGTATTATTTCCAAGACTTGGCACTACGACATGTAGTCTCGAACATCAAGGCATAGATGCCTTATTTTTCTTATTTTTAAAATTGGCTGCCCATGCTAGTTTTTTTTGTATCTAAATTTTTTACTTTTCTCGTCATGACTACCGCGGACTTCCGCGCCGGTAGTTGCCAACTCTACTACAGGAGCCAGCCAACGTGACTTACCCTGCTATTTAGGCGGGGCCCAAGAATTAGACCCAAGAATTAGACCCAAGAATTAGACCCAAGAATTAGACCCAAGAATTAGACCCAAGAATTAGACCCAAGAATTAGACCCAAGAATTAGACCCAAGAAGTAGACCCAAGGAGTAGACCCAAGAAGTAGACCCAAGGAGTAGACCCAAGGAGTAGACCCAAGGAGTAGACCCAAGGAGTAGACCCAAGAAGTAGACCCAAGAAGTAGACCCAAGAAGTAGACCCAAGAAGTAGACCCAAGAAGTAGACCCAAGAAGTAGACCCAAGAAGTAGACCCAAGAAGTAGACCCAAGAAGTAGACCCAAGAAGTAGATCCAAGAAGTAGATCCAAGAAGTAGATCCAAGAAGTAGATCCAAGAATTAGATCCAAAGATTACATGCAAGAGTCATGGATCCCAAAAATTAAAATTTCAAGAATTAGGACGGAACTCCACCGCCAAAATTAGCAGTCCGTGATTGGGCTCATGGAGTCGCAAGATTTCTCCCCACACCGGTTGACATACAAGTTACTTCATAAATAGATTTCCTCTGGACTTTAATCTCCAGAAATATCCGGTGCCAGGACCGCCAGTTTTCAGGACATAGGAGTTGGTTGAATTCATTTTAAAAGCAAATTGTCTTTCTTTTGAGCCTGCGAGCTCACGTAAAACCAGGGTCAAGTTTAAGAGATATGGTTGTTTTTCTTTTTATATGTATTTTGTTGCCCCGGGGCTCCCTTCTGTTTGTAATTAATATATTTTAATAAATGTGTACTTAAAGAAAAAAAAAGATAAAGCTAAGTAAATAATTTTAGTAAAAGGGCAGTTATATAAATCAAACCAGCATTTTTTTATTTTCATTATTATTCATCCTCGATCCACATAGCCTCCTATTATCTTTGAAAGATTTGTGCAATGGGAGTGCATGACTTGATGCAAGTTTTTGGATGTACGCCATTGCTAAGAACTTTTTCAGTTGAAGAAAAACTAAAAAATAAAAAAATAAAAAAATAAATAATACCCAAAAAAGATAAAAAAAAACACCAAATTAAGCAAAACAATTGCTGTTGTCAACAAGGATATAAACACCACATAATATTCCGTAACAGGAATATGGTCAACAAAAACAAAGAAAAACAAATAAAAATGTACTAAGAGAACGGGAAAAAAACCCACAAATGATGACGACACAGAAATATTGAACTCAAAAAATTCAGCACAACGGTTGAAACGAAACAAAAACACGACAAAGCGAAAAGATGGAACAAACACAATAGTTTTCCAAAACTGAATAGAACGATAAAAAAAACCCACAAATGATGACAGCCCAAAAATATTGAACCCAAAATAATTCAGCACAACAGTTGAAACGGGACGAAAACACGACAAAACCAAAAGGCGAAACAAACACAATAGTTTTACCAAAACAGAAACAAGCGACGTTTCGGGAACTGCTATCTGCTCCCGTCCTTAGGCAGAGACGCGCATGGTACGGAAACACAGGTGCGAAAAAGATCTTAGCAATGGCGTACGTCCAAAAACTTTCATCAAGTCACATAGCCTCCTAGTTACTAGTAGGTTATAAGTAAATTCCTTTGTACGACGTCTGGGCACCTCTGTGATGATTGTTGTGTTTTTTTGTTTGTGGGCTGATGCTTCCAAGGCCTTATTTTTACTTATTGATTTATTGAGTGTTTATCTGAAGCCCAGCATATGTTACAGTACAAGCCATTAGACAGCTTTTTTTACTGGACATTATATTAAAATGGCAATACTTAAAGTAAATTCTTACAGTTTAAATATGTTTTCTCTGTTTTAATTATTAATTTAGGAAGCCTCTCCCATTAGTCCTACCTGTGTTGCATTACTTCACAAGCTGTTCAGACTGTGCGAGTGGCTCGTTATTACCAAAGAAGTTAAATTTTTTCAGCGTAGCTTAGTTTTGAGTATTTTTCAGACTATTTCACAAGAGATGAACCACGTAACTGCATTAATTTTTATGATACAAATAAATTTTTCCAATGGTTAATGCATCATTTACCATATTAGTTATTTTTAACTTTACATATTTTCAGCTTCTTTTCAGATAAAATAAAGCAGTAAAGCATATTAGACCCAAAATAAATGTTTCTTCCCTAAATTGCCAGATTTTCATAGTAATGCAGCATGCACACTGTTATTTGTACTGCAATACATTTGCAGTTAAAACTTTTCAATTTTTTGATGTATTTTTAGCCATTCAGACCGAAAGCAAAATCTATACCATGCATTGTGTTTTCATTGATGAGCTCTAAGATTGTTTGCAGGAAACAAATTAGTGCTCGCAACACTTGTACACTCTTAATATATCTGATGGAACTAGGAATGGAATTGGAATGGAGATGGTTGATGATTTAGATTACAACATTGAACTATAGTGATCTGATATTATGCGCAGGTGCCACCCCACTTTTTTGACCATACACATTTCAGAATACTCCAGCTGAAGAATATGAAAGGAAAATACCCCATTTAATGATCATTCATACTGTTAGAATTGCTGAAATAAAAAATGTTTTAAAGCACCGAAAAATAGTTATTTTTATTGATCGATAAAGTGGTCCGGGATGAAAAAAAAATCCTTTGGAAAAGAGCATATGCCATGCTCTGGACACCGGAAAAAGCAGGAAAAAACCAAAGGTATATGACAAAGATACCCAACAGTTTGAAAAACTGCCACTTAGTTTGGAAAACGTAGAAAAGTAGAGTTAAGATTCTGTATTTGTAGCAACCCTGTTCTGAAGAAACCTTTTCATTGTTCCACCACAGTTTGCTTAGTTCGTTCCTTTTCACGATTGTGCCTACCTGATTCGAGCAGTACATAATTAACATGAGCAGAAATACTGTGAAAAATCCCAAAGGAAATTTTTAGTTTATAGTGGAATGTATATAGTGTGCATGATATATGTATAATATTTGTTTACAGTTTCTGATTTAATTTTAATAGAATTTTGTTTTGGTTTTGTGTTTATTTATAAATGTTCCTTTTGTTTAGATTGCTTTCTTCTGTAAATGTATGTTCATCCCAATGTATAGTCCCAGTTAATGTTTTTTGATGGTGATTAATTTAGTTGCTTTTCACTCATTTTTAAACATTCACATTAAAGGAGTAATGAAAAATTTGTGTACATAATGTTAGATAGATTTTTGTGTGCTGTTTTAAGTTATCTTAAGCGGTGGTTGTCTGTCCATATTTTGTCTTTTGCATGTTTTTCCTCATGTACTCTGCAACTAGTAAAGACAAGGAGTGTAAACCATTAATAGAACATATTTTGCATGTTTGGGCTAGTTTTTTGACTTGCTCTTTGAGGATACATTGTACTAAATATACCTATGTGAAGGAATACTATCTCCAATTACTGGTTTAAATTTGTGAAGAGTTAATTAATGTAGGTATGCTTTTCATACTAGTAATGAGCTAAAAGTGATAACTAGGTCTGTGTGAGCATTCAAAAAACCAACTATAAAATATTTATAGTTTATTATTTGTATTTGTTTCAATTTCAAATACTTTCTCTTCGAAATAACAAATATTTAAATATATTTAAAGTATAATAAAGTGGTTGCATATCACATTGTTTATTTATCAACTTTAAGGTTAAAAGTCTTTGTTGAACAAAATAAATGCTTACATATTTTGTGAAAATATACTTTTAGCTCTGATGGAACTTCCATAGTTTAATATGCACAGTGAACAGAAGAATGGCTAAAGTTCAGACTGCGGGATAATATATGTTCTGGAAAGGTTTGATAGTTAGAAAATAAGCAAACAATGAATAGTTTGCTAATCACTACAAAAAATAAACACTAGACACTCATAATAAATGTGACTTAGGAACTGCAAAACAGATGCGTTGTCAAGCAATTACATTTAGGGATGTGTTAAGTCTGCACATAATCCTTAACCACCCTATGAATTGCGATTTTCATTGCCCTAAATATCCCGTTTGTTTACTGCAGAACCAGCACATAACCTCTCACACTTACGGACTCCTGCCCATTGCTATGGCTGCCAACCTAGATTTTTTGCACCACTATGTTAAACATTACAGGATGGAAGGAAGGCCCGTTCAATTGCAGCTTCATCTAGAACGTTCTGGAAACTCAATATCATGTCTGCTAAGGAGATATTGAATTTTTCGTTCTGCAAACTCAGTTTGGTTACCCCTTGCAGCAAAGGTTATTTGAATCAAAAATTTTTATCAGATAAAAGTTTTAGATAGTATTTAGAAGTTTTAAAAAAAAACTTCAAGTGGATATAATACTGTGCCTTCTAAGGTAGTAATGAATATATTTGTCCTTCAACACTTAATTTATCCACTTCTTGTGATATTACACTGTGTATAAAAAGCTTGCAAACAAAAAAATTTTATACCACACTTTGGAGGTATAATAACTTGAAACAGATGCAATATTTTTATATGAAGGGAGTTATAGTGATATTTTGTATCGTCAAATAAACCTACAGTTAGCATGTTCATTAAAAAAAATTATATTTATATACTACATACTTAAAATGTAATCAAAAATGTTGAAAGAAAAGTTTTCCTCAGTCTTGCTATTCTAACACAATATTCATTATCAAAAATATATTGATATTTATCGTACTTAAATTTTATTTGAACTAAAACACTGAAATTAGCACTAGCTAAGTGAAAACCTTCAAATAAGACATTTTGCATGGGGGACTTGTAGTGTAAATAATAAAGTGTGTTTTGAGAAAGTTTTCTTTATGTAGATGTTGAGGTATCGGGTTGTGTTTGTGTTTTGGACATGTTCATGTTTGTAAGTACGTAGTTGTAGTATTTTTTAAAATATGTTTTGTGTGAATACCACTTAATCATTGTAAAAATGCATGAATCCCTTCAGCAGCTAACACTTGTCAGTTTGTAGTTATACATGTGCCTTTCCACTACCGTTCGCTTGTCTGCCACTTTGCAACCTCCATTGTATGATCTTTTCTGTGTGTTACAGCCTTGTCAAGCCTAACCAACTCGGCGGCAGGTATGTGTATGTGTCGCTTTTTATTATTTTTCGTAACTGTAGTTACTGAGAAATAAATAATTAAATTTTATTCATAATTAGATATTTATTGCTTGTATTTTTTTTTACTTGCACTGAAGCTTAACACACACAGTTAAATGTGTGTGCACTTGCACTTGCAATAAAGGCACAAAAACACAAAAATAAAAATCAGCATCTTGCTTTTGGGTCAGGATTCTAAAGCAGTCTTAGATTTAGTTAAGCTAGAGAAAAAAAAATGCTTATTTCACACCTTATTTAGTCTATATAACAAGTTTTACAAAACATGAATATTATTTATATAGCCAATAATTACTCTTGAGGCCTTTTGGACCATAGTAAACAACACTTAAGATATGATTACCACATGACTGCTAACCAAAGAATACTTACAAAATTTGGTTAGGGTAGCTAAGAACGGTTGTCATTACATTAAAGTTGTGTATACTTAAATGACTTTGAAAAAGAGAAATTAACTTTACTGAAAAATTCAATAGTATTATATGTACTAGAACCTAAAGTTAAGGCACATTGAAAAACACAGACTGGATCATTATAAAATTACGGAGAGCCTAGAGCTACTTCAAACTCAACGCGATGTAGAGAATTCTGAGCAATGGGATGCCAAAACCAAATTTATAAAATATAACACAGTTATGGATAATTCACACTATATTTCCCATCACAGTCTAAAGGGAAAGTAATCTATTCCACTTGGCAATGACCTGTTTGCTGCATAGACAATTTACGTCAATGAAAACTCAAATACGGGAATTCAACCCACGCGTGCACACAACTGTACTGAACTGACCAAGGGAAGGTATGCAAGGAGCAGCACAACACAAGGAGTGTCGGGAATCAAAGGAAAACGTAGCTCGAGTCCTCTGGGCATAGAAAGTTCAAAGTCAAAGTGACTACTTAATGATCTTCTAACACACACTTTTAAATTTACCGCTACTTTAAATATTTTCTGTATGAATTAATAGTTAAGGATACTAATAAGCTTAGGGGCAGAAATAATTTTTCTTTAGTTGGGTCATGATTCTGTTGCTTTATGAGGCAGTAGCCTAATCTGGCTTATAACAGCCAGTGGTACTTGTAAAGAGGACTATAAACCAACAAACCAAATTCTTGAGTATTTAGTACTTTAAAATTCTTTTAACAAAGTTTTTTTTTCTCTGTCTAATGCCAATTGCATACCTTATTTGTGTAACATACCTTATTTGTGTAACATACCTGCAGATTTTTTTTATTAAATTACTTTGGTATAAATTAATTATAAGTATGTTTTCTCTTGATTTCACCTTTTGAAGGTTTTTTTCATTCATCAGATGTGACAAAATATTTAGTAGTTGCCTTCACTTTGGCCAGAACACGTGTTGATTTTCAGGGTAAATGTTCTGGACTTTCATTTTCATTTAGAAATGTCTCTTTTGACTGCACCATAGTAGTAATGAAAATTTGGGGAGTGGAATTTTCGACATTATCATTGTTATTTTGAAATACTGGATCTGTTTAATGAAAATTCAATTGTAAGTTAACTTATTATTGTTATGGTCATCTATTTAAAACGATGGTAATTGTGTGTTGTGACTTCTTTTTCTGTTTTGTGTACTGCATACTGTGCCCTTCCTTGCCCACGTGTTGTAACTTCAGCCCTTCTCGGGAAGGCTGGCAGTTCAGGTGAGATGCTGTGATTCGCTATTAACATCTGTTATCAGTTTCTGCAGAATGTGCTTAGCATGAAGTGAGTTTGCAAGTTGTGTGCGCATGTTTTTCCAACTTCCCCCTCATTTTACCCAGCTTTGCCTGTCGTGGGGTGAGCATGTTTATTTCGCAAATGTCCAAGGCCGCGAGTCAGAATTATAAAATCAATCCCGAAATTATTTTTGTATTGTTATTTTCTTTTGTATTGCCTCTAAATTTGTGACCTATTTCATTTTCAAAATAATGAACAGTTCAGTGACTGCCTGAATTTATTTTAAAGGAGTAAAACTGTTCGTGAAATGCTATTCTTATGGCCCTAAGCCAATAACCATTAATTTATTTACGTTGTATGCGATAAACTGTGGATTTCTTGGTATTATGCATATTTTTGTTGTGCCCACATTCCAGATTTATTAAAAATATATATTTTTTAATTATTATTTTTTCCCCTCCACTTTATTTCGCCAAGAAAATGTACAGATAATTATTTCAGAAACATTTTTATCTATGCTTCGGCGGCAACACCAGGAATCTCTGCAGTTGTGCAACTAAGTGAGCACCAGCGACGACCAAAGTAAACCAGTGGAGGATTTAGGTTCTGTGTCCCTGTCATGCTAGCGAGGGGATAGTTTGAGGTGTTTGAAGGAAGGGCAAGCAGGCTCCTTCGCCAGGACTCTAAATATTCGTAGAGGGTACACAGCGGATAATGTCTGTGTGTGTGTGGGGGGGGGGGGGGGGGGGATCTTGTAAAAGATTCTTTCTTCCTTTCCTTTTGCGTACACCTGCAACAACCACAAATTTATATTTATTTACCTGTTCTTCATCACCTTTGAAACTATCGTCCTGGTGTTGTAGTTATATTTATCCATAGCAGTCCTGATGTCGTAATATCAGCAGTTTAAATGCTGATTTCTTATTTTATTTTAGCATAAAATTTATAGTTTAAAAAGAACCGATCAGAGTACGTATTGTCCCTTTTATTAGTGAACAAAACTAATTTCTCGTGGTGAAAAATTTACTTCAATAATAGGCATGTAAGTGAATATTTAAGTCTATATGGTAAACAAATACATGTGTTGGAATGTCCAACATTATAAACAGAATACACAAAATATAATACATAAACACTTACAAACATCAAATTCCATAAACTTTATAAAGTTAAAGACAGGGCAGAACTAAAGTTTATAGTGATTCACACAAACCATCACAACCACGCACACAAAATTACCTTCATGTACGTACACATACACATTAATATACACAGACCTACAGAAGGTGTATGGACCTACACACACAGTTATATGATCATCTAAGCATGCATTTTTTGAGAGGGTTTTTCCGAAAGCAATTATTATAATGCATGTGCAAGCACATGCAGAACCCAAAAAACATGAGAATTCTGAGTAAATAGCTATATCCACCAACTATTAATAAACATCTTTTTGATGTTTGATCCTTACTGCATATTTCATATGCTTAACATTACCTTCCTATTGTCATTATAAAAGAGATATTTTCGATAACAAAAATTGAACCAAATCACCTGCCAAACCTTAAAATCACCTTGCGACATATTTTTTTAAATGCAGTATTAGAGTATTACGTTGAATGAACTATTAAAAACTTCACCATTGCAGGCTGTGTACCTTAAGGAACAGAACCTAAACATGTTATGGCTCATGGTTGGTTGGTTTCTTTGCAATATTTTACTACTGCGTATGGCTGCGCTGGCCGGGCAACGTCCCAGCCCACTCACAGACCTTCATGTCATGTTACACACTTGTAGCCAATGAATGCTCAGTGTGTGGGAATGGAGTATGTCCATAAAAGAATGTCCCAGTTTCAACTTTCAATGGTATCAACTGTGTTAAAAGTGTGTTGGTTCAAGGTCACAATTAGAGTAATTCAAACAGTTTCAGTTGAGCATATGCACAAATACTGAGTGAATCGGTAATTTCAGTTTAGCATGCATTACGTTTCAAGTTAAATTGTGATCCCCATGTGGAAAAAATATCCACAGATAGTATAGGCAATTCGAAACAACCGGATGTGTTGTAAAGGGAAAAGCAAGGGATGACCATAAGTGTCCATACAGGATGTTGACCGTGTCAGAACATCTTGTCTGCGTAGTCCTAAGAAATCTGTTCGGAAAGCAAGTCTTAAAATTCAGTTGACAAAGATGACAGTGTAGAAGGTTTTACGAACACGTTTACACATGTGTACGGACTGGTTACAGTTGCTACATGCTTTAAAGCCAAATGACTATGGTCCCCATTGTAATCTCTTTGTATGAGAGTGGTTGAACATCGTAGTCCCTGATCATTGGATTGGTCGTAATGGTCAAGACGATAGAGCTCTGTTTCGCTGGCCTCCACGTTCACCTGACGTAGCACCATGCAAGTTTTTTACCTTTGGGGCTTTATAAACGATTGTGTCTACATTCTGCCGCTACCTAATGATTTTCCAGAGTTGAAACACAGAACTGAAGCGGCTATTTCTTCCATTACTACGGACTTGTTAACCAGTGTGTGGGAAGAATTGGACTTTAGGTTGGATGTGTACCGTATAACTAAAGGTGTATGTATTGTTAGAAAAACTAGGCTAGTTTACCTTCAATACAATTTATGATTTGTTGTAAATAGTCTAAATTAAACTGTTCTAATATTTCATTGAAACTGCAAATAATCTTTTATGGACACCCTGTACTTATCTTGCATGACCATCTCCTCTCCACGCCAGACACTGTAGCACCTTGTGGATTTCATTGTTGTGTGCTACTGATACTTTATTTCTGTTTAAATTTTAATTCAAATTAAACTCCTTTTATCCTTGGGGATGTCTCTTTAGGGTGACTTGTTTAACTTGATTAAATGTAAACCCTCTCAGGGACTTTAAAACTAATGTGAAGATCTCATTCAACCACGTGGATGCTCCAGACTGGAAATAAACTGATACGTGCTGATTATATAACGTTTATTTAACTGTCATTAAGTGTGTAATGAAATATCTGATTTTAATTATTATTTCTCTTTGATCACGTGGGAATGCGTGGAGGTTTAAAGGAATAATATTTGCCGCAAGAGCCCACGTATTATTAACTATCAGGGGCATATAGTTTTACCTCACTTGGGCTACATGAGGTACTGAGCGAGGAGTGTTAGATGGGTCCGTGTGCCCTTAAGTCATGTCGCACTCGCAAACCAACACTTGGCCCCACATCAATGTATATAGTTAGGAGCTATCTAACCTCTTGGTCTACATATTTTTTTTAATTTTAATTTTGTTATATGCCCACCAACAGCCAAGGGCTTGGGCGGTGGGCACGACACACACGACTTGTACAGTAATGATTCATGAGAATACATCCTACATGGACACTCCACAACCATCGACACCAACAGCAGTTAGGCACTACCTGCTACGCAGCAGGTAAGCAGATCTACAAAGGCCTACGTACAGAAGGTGAGTGCACAGCATCGCGGCAGAGACCAGAATCATACAATTACAGACAAATATAATAACACAAAAATAAGTATTCAGAATATCGCAATTAGTAAAAAAAAATATATAAGAATTTTACAATAAAAATAAGTATTGGAAAAAAGTTTACAGTATAAGTTACTAAGCCGATATCATATTATACAAAATTGTGGTAAGAAATAAAAATAGTTTGTTTAAAAGGAAATACACTACTATTTCTAAAGAAGCTTCAACTATTTTTTGTACACAATAAAATTATATTTGTATAAGGTGAACATATTGGATGTTAAGAAAATTGCTTGATACAATTGGTGATATGCATGCATTTGATCTTGTTCAAATTGTGCATTATTACTGAATTAAAAATTGTGCAAGTTGAAATAGTGATTTTTTTTTTTCACCAGCTTCCTTTTAATCCATTCACCCTCTTACTCAAAATTCCAGAAATGGTACACTTCACACACACTCTTTTTAGATCTAAGCTTGTAGGACCTGACTGCTATTTCAACAAAATTATACTATTCATAATAAATTGTAATACAAATTCTGGACATCCAGATAAGTAAATTTTTGTATTTTAAATTAAATATTGTAAAAAGATTTGTGCCCCTCTAAGTTAATTTCATGGTACCAATATTTTTTTAATTAAATAAGTTAACAATATTTAATGTAATAATTATTAGGGAATTTATTTTTATTTGTTGATAAAATATAAATACTTTAAGATCTTTTAATTGTCTTTTCTCCGGGCCTCCACTTTTCTAAATCTCTCTCTTGGCCACCAGAGGTGTTAGCCCGAGCAACTTCTGACACATGCACATTGAGTCCACGCCAGCGTGCCTTGCTCATCGTACTGTGCTGGCCCGTGTGTGTCTTCTTTATCGCATTGCGTGCTGCACGGATGCTTAGACTAGCGCGCCTTGCAGCACTGTCTCGCACATCCTGTCTACGTATTGAGATGACGCATCACCGTTCCTGCTGTGACAGCACAGCTCTCAGCCACTTTTACATTTTCTACCTCTGGGGTCATGCTTTATTATTCTCTGATCACTATCCCCCCTTCCCTTGACCCCCCCCCCCCAGGCTTGCTCTTGTGAAGCCCCCAAGCACCCCCCCCCCCCCCAAATGCCCTCTTGTGGCTAGAACTAAGAACTACGAACTACAGTCCCTATGTTGAGCTCTTCAGGGCATACTTGGGAGAACTACATGCTGTTGCAGCACACTGGAGGCATTTTGTCTTTGGGTAGGCCATCGCAACATTTCCGTAGTGATTCTTTCTGCATAAAATTTGGTGAAGTCATCTGCTATATAGGATGTAGTCGGTGAGGGAAGGTACATTTATTTCCTTTTTTTCTTCAACCAGGTCAAAATGTAGTGAATTAGTGCTTATAATTATTTTTTTACTGGGATTTCTCTTCAATTTCATTTGTTCCTCTCTGTTTTAATCATGACTTGATTCCTAACCACCCAGATAATTTGTGGGTCCCAAAGTACAGCATCGGACCTCAGTGCCTTTCTGCTCTGTTGACTTCACCTCTTTCTAGTTTTCGAGCTTTCACTCAATGCATTTAGGATGGAAGCAGAGACTAGATTCTTTGCTTCATGACCTGTCTCCAGTCTTAGCCGCTGGCGTGCTGTCCGCTGTCTTCGATAAGAACCATCTTTATTCTTATTTTTTAAAAGTCTACATGTTACTCATGACTTTGGCTTGGAATCCAAGACTTAATGAATTCATTAATCTTTATGACCTTTAACATTTAAAATGTCTGTAAAAGAGACCTGTTTAAAATGAATCTGTCAACATTAGCTTTTTTACCGGTAATTGTAGCTTTCTTAAAACAAATAAGTAAATAACCGTCCATGATATATTTTTTATATTTAAATTATCTTGCAATGCACATTTTTTCCTAATAAAACAATATAGTACTGATTAAGTCATTTACATTTAAATGAAATTTTTCATGGAATTAAATGTGCCTTATGTCCCAAACCTCTGATGTATAATATTTAAGTCAATTTAAATGAGTATTAGAGGATCCAGTATCCATCCACATAGAACATGTTGTGGGAATAAACCAAGGTAAAAAGGTTACAATAATATTCAGAGCATGGTTTCTTTTTCAGGTTAGACTACAACATTACATATTTTAAGTATATTTGTTTGAAAATAAAAATTTTTAAACATAGAGGTCTCGAGTTTGCTTCGGTGATTCTGACTCCTGGCTCTTGGCCCAAAGGTTTGATGCTCAATTCTCAGCAAATCACTTGTGAAAAATTAACTTCTCCAACATACCGCTGTGAAAAGCAGCAGCAAACAATTGCAAAATCATTTTGCCAAGTCTCCCTTGGTTATTCTGTTGTCACATCTCGGCAACAATGATTCAATATCTAAACAATATTCATATGATTACATCATCAACTTGAAAAAAAAAATAAACATGCATGTACACAATTACACATGCATGTTAACACATTCACATGCACATAAACATGTACAAGCTTACACAGAATACATGCACATGCAAATGTACACAATATTCACACTATGCATACACAACATGCACATACAATGTTCACACACAAAGTGCTAATTATGCATGCATGTGATGCATGCTCATTGTATACATACTTGTTACCCTCTTCATATGATCACTTCATCAATGTAAAAAAGATACGTACATGCACAGTTCCATGCATGCATGCATGCATACATGCATTTGCACACAATGCACCATGATTTATAGTATACTGCCAACTGGCTAGTTTAAGGAGGCTACCTGGCTGGACACACGAGGTTTAAAGGCACGACTGCATCTATACTAATATTATAAAGCTGAAGAGTTAGTTTGTTTGTTTATTTGTTTGAATGCGCTAATCTCAGGAACCACTGGTCCGATTTTAAAAATTCTTTCATTGTTGGATAGTACATTTATCGAGGAAGGCTATAGGCTATTTATATTATCAATAACACTAGGTATCCTTACTAAAAGTCCAATTTAGAATCAAATGCGTTGGAGGGTGTTAGATACAACATGCAGTACACGTACGAAGTGTGTGTTGAAGTTTATTTCCTATTGCCTATTAACATTGTTGCCACGCAGTAGATGCCTTATCATTCTTAATTTTCCCATACAAGTAAAAAACACCCGTGTGATATTAACAACGAAGCAATCAGTACCCTCATAAGAGTTCAATTAGTATTTAAATACTTTTTATCACTTTAAATCGCAAACCTAAACTATTTTTTTTCCTCTCTCTGTTTTTAATTTGTTTTTTTTATTGCCCTTTTTTCAAGTATATATATTTTACAGACTTTAAACTTCACAGTAATCTTCCTTATGTTACGAAGGATGACATTTTCCGAAAATTAGATCCCATGGGTGGTTAAAACCAGGCAACAGTGGGTACTTTGTCTGCATGAGAACAGGATTTTGCATTGTTCATGACTTCTGCGTCTCCATGGCAACGGGCATCGCGCGGCAGTGGCGTACCCACAAGGAGGGGCATGTATAATGAGCGGCGCAAGAGGGATCTGCCTGTAGACTGCCGTAGCGAAGTAAGGGTACATCAGTTGTACGTTGCGTGCACGAGTCGGGAAACCATCGGTGCTATTCATTTTCTCTCTGGTACATTATACAGCATTGTAATAAATTTTCACTGAATTTTTTTTTATTTACCATTACTGTAAATGGGAGATGTGGCTTAATTTTTTTCCATTAGTATAGCCGTGCGAAGCCGGGTCGGGCAGCTAGTTAATAACACTGGCCTACACATCACATGCTTCTTTGCCTGTATGCCTCGGGCACTGAACTGGCATTGTAATCTTAGCATTATATGCCTCTATGGGACTTTAGTGGTGACCCTATCATTTTATGTTGGAATATTAGATGAATGCTCCTTTGCATATGCCTATCCTACTAACATAACAGTGCACCAAATTTTTCATACCTGATAACATCAGTGAAAAAACTCATTTTAGTAATTTTTTTTGCTGCCAAAAAATACATGTAAAAAATCAAACCATTGGGAAGCAAAATGGGTTTTTTAATGCTATATTCAATCGGACACCTTCAAGAATTCTTGAGCAGTTTATAACATGTGCACATTGTTTTGATGGTCCATGCGTTTGACTTTCCCAGGCAACTAATGTAATTTATTAACCAAGGTAGTAAGTAAGTAAGTTTTTACAAGTCTCACTGAGTTGCTAAACATTAGTAACATTTGTAAATGAAACAAAGAATACTCTTTACTCATTTAATAGGTCTGTTTAATCATTGATCTGAGTAGGGCTGTAAAACTAAAAATAGGATTAAGACAAAATGTTTAAGAGACCACTAAAATTACACATTTAAGGCTTAACTTCATAGTCTAAAAAGGCATGTATAACTGAATAAATTTTTGTCTATTAGTTTTTAATTGTTTTGTGTTTTGAGATTTTCTTAATGTACATAAGATCTTCTAAAATGTATGCTGTATGTGGGTGATCATTAAATCCACCATTATTATACATACTAAGTACACTTTAATGTTACAAAACCTAAGGACTTAAATGTGTTCTTTATTCACGACATATCTGATCCAAAGAAACAAGGCACAGTAAAAGAATATTTTTACTTTAAACTAGTTGCAGCAAGATAGTACATCATGTCTAATAGATGAAGATGGCTCGGTGGCAAAACACTTATCTGTTAACCTGCATCATTCAACTTATCTTGAATACAAGAAATTTTGCTTCTTGCGGCATGCGACTTATCAAATGGGTTGTTTTCGTATACTGCTGTGCATTTCTGTGGTCGAGCTATTTTTATATTTGATGCTGCCAGTTAAAAAAAATCAATACTTCTAAGTGGCGTGTCTTTTTACACCATAGAAACATTGTTTTACATATTATGTTTTATTTCTCAGAGTTATTTTTTTTACCAACAATCCTTGAATGATCGGTGCTGAATACTATACTTTGTGGGTAAAAATTGCATTTCCTTTCTACACAGAAAAATAGTAAATTTACATTTCAGATGATTTAGGCTGGAATCCTGGTCTAGGCATCCTGATAGTGGTTTTTTTTCCGTTCCCATGATTTCACGTAATCATTGAGTTAATTTTGGGCAGTTTTTTATTATTTGCTTTCCCCAATTTTTCAGTATTCTGTCTTGTGTTACTGACTCTAAACACCTTCCTCCTGCATGTGCTGTGTTTTATGAAGTTATAGTTGTATAAAAATGATGTCCTCACAGTAAATGGATTTGTGTAACTAATGTAGGTTCTCGTTGGTTTAGCGTATAATAATTTTTACAAAAAGCTTTAAAAAATCTTATTAGTCTCCATTATCAATGACGTGTGTAAAATTACTGTTAAAATTATTTGTCCTCCCTGTGTTTGCTGGTGAAATGATAGTCCTCGTGTGATAATATTGAGTACACTAAAGTAATATTAAACTTTTATGAAACATTATTTTTGAATAAAATAAAGGAATGTACATCTTATGAAAACTTGCCTAATTGTAATGATATACTTATAAATGGTGTTTGTGCATTTCCCCTCGGTATCCTCATTTTGTGGCTTGGTGATGGTCCTCTTTAACTGTGCTGTTTGTGTATTGGTGTGTAAATACATGTATGTATGTATGTATGTATAATGCATATATATTTACTTGTGTAGTATAAGTATATATATTATTTTTACTTAAGTTTTAAGTTAGTGTTTGTTAATGTAATTCAATGTTGATGATGGGACATTAATTTTTTTTTTTTTTTTTTTTTTTTTTTTTTTTTTTTTTTTTTTTTTTTTTTTTTTAACTCCTATCCTGCATTACTTAGATGGTGTTAAAGAATATTGCTTGGCTAATATTTAAAATATGTTAATTTTAGCCGATCACTTTAGCAGATTGTTCTTTAAGAGTTTTGAAATAACTAGTTTTAATTGAAACAGACTCTTTCTCTTTTGAAGAATTTTTTATCCAATAATTTAATCAATTATAAAGAGACCACATTTGCTCTCAAATAATATTCATGCTACTTTGATAAAAAAGTTCATTTGCTTGCATTCAGTGTAAGAGCATGTTTTCTGGTGTCCTGCATTGTGGAGCTTTTGAAAGTTAAGATTTATTGGATTCAGTTGAGGCAGATTTTAGTATGTTTAGCCCTGCTTTCCAATAAAATACTTAAATAGGCTGATATTGTGTATTATTAATTATATTACGACTCTAAATCCTAAATGCACATTTGGTTGCGTTTGCCACACAATGGAGGCCACAATTTCTAAGGAGCTCTGCTCATTTGGTGAAGTGAGCGAGCTGTTGTTTGATTCCAACGTGCCGAATGACTCTTTAATGCTTACCAAGTTATTTTCGTGATTCCATTAATTTAAGGCTTTGTCTCACCTATCATTTTGAGTGGTTTTTATTTTTTTTTTATGTAATTGTTTCAACAAATTTTTAACTACAGAAATAAACATTTTAATTTTGGTTGCAAATTTTATCAGTTGCAAAGTATGCATTCTATGTGTACTCAGGGTGTCTAATGGTCAAAAAGTTCCCAGAACCGTGAAAAAGTAAAGAAATTAGACTAGTCGCGAAAGTCACAAAATATTTGCTAAATAACCAGCACTGGTGCTGGAGGTCAAAAAACTTCAATTTTCAACAACCTTTCGCTTACTCAAATTGTTTTTTTGACCCTTGCTGCAGTTTATATTCACGCTTTAAATATAAATGGTTGGTTGAGTGTCCACTTAAGTCACGTGGAAATTATCTCTGAAAAGGTTAACAGTTTCTCACTTAAATAACTGGTATTTTCCTGCAACTTGTACAAAATTTCATATATGTTCATGTTTAATTTTTAGTTGTATGTATTAAAAATCATCCTTTGATAATAAAAAAAAAAGAGCATGTGTAACTCAATACATGTAATAGAAGTGAAACTTTGTCAGTTAAAACCTTGACTCGTAAATATATTGTAAGGGGTAAAATGGCAGAGAGAGAAAGGAGACAATTTTTTGAAAACTTTATAGAAAAAATATCAGTTCAATTTTTTAATATTTACACAATATTTACACTATTATTGATATTATAGCTTTATGGTAAAATATTAAATGTACGTAAGCAACATTTCACACATAGTTTACAATATTTTTAATTTATTGAACCTAACCGAGCATTTACACAAATCTACAATATTTTAAATGTTGCTTACCTAACCTAACCAAATTATTAATCAGTTAATTACTGGCAAACTACTTAAAATATTGAAATGTTATTTTACACAATAGTTAGAAACAAGTATGTATTCTCTGTACTTTTCGCATCATAAATGTTTCACAACAATGTTTCATGAAAACGTTGGCCTTGAAATTTTACTCTCATTGCGCCCAAAGAAGTTTCACTTGGAAAATACTCGTATAAAACTGTTTAACAACACTGATTTACACAAGTAAATAAATAATGCGTACTTGAAAGAACACCACTTTCTTGTGAATATGGCTCGTCGCACGGTGTGCAATAAGTTCAAACCCCATTGGGTTTCCCTCTGCCCAAAGACTCCCTTACTTGATGCCAGCAAGTTTGGGGGGCGTCAGGTGGGTCCCTACCGCCGTGACCCGCCTATCCCTGCACCATGGCAGGGTTACACCTGAGCCACATGCTGCCACGGGGAGCCCGCTCAAGGGAACGAGGCCAGAGTTCTCTGCACCATCCACAACCGATTCTCCTCTTTGATTCCGAAACGTTTCACAACAATGTTTCACTAAAATTTTGCATTTAATTCAGCGTTGAAATTTTACTTTCATTGCACCCAAAAAAGTTTCACCTCAAAAACTTTCAGATAAAGTTTAATTAAAAGGTCTTGAAAAAGTCCTGAAATTAGTTCACCAGGTATTAGTAGGCACCATGGTACTGTAATCATCAGTAATGTGACTAAAGATCTGCTTCCTCAGTTTCACAGAAATTTGAACGCAACATGGCAGAACACGTGTAGTGGCTGTGGCCAGGAGGAGCCGGCGTGCTCAGCGGAGCACTGGTGCGGTGTTGCAGGGTCCCTGACGGGGCCGGGCGCGGGAGGCAGCTCCCTCAGCCCCGTCACTAGCATGCCCCTGGGCAGCCTGGCCGGCACTCCGCTCAACTCCATGGCATCCATCAACGGCCTGGGCTCGGGCCTCGGGGCCCACAACGGTTCCGGCCTGGAGGCGCTCACTTCCTACGCCGGCATCCAGCAGTACTCCGGTGAGCTCCCCGACCACCGGCTCAGCTCAGCAAACATGGACCGTTCATTCTGTGTTTCAATCAGTAACTTCAATCCCGAATGACGCGTTGCAAGCTCTATCAAATAATTAAATCTATTTATAGATGATATAAAAATATACAGAAAAGTTACTAATTGGATGGCTGCCACTTGCTTTCAGATTGAAATGTTTTCTGTTAAGTGGTGTGACGTAAACGTGGTCAATCTTCACTATGGAGAAACCACTACCACAACTTTCTGTAGGAATTTGCCCATTGATTTTAATTATAAAATAGTAAATTATCAAATTCTGATATTTTAAAGATTTAGGTATCTCACCCTATTAAAACTTTTTTTCATAGTTATTTAGAATCTCTTATATTGAATGATAATGGAATCCTTGCTCTCATTGAAAACTATACACATATGCATCTAATTTAGATTCTGTAGTTGGTCTTGTAACAGTCCAAACCTCCGGCCTGCTTAATTTCGTCAGACTAATGCATACCTAAACACTAAAATGAAGTTTTTGAGTGCCGAGAATACTGTTCAGTTCCATTAAAATTACGATTCCTGAAGAAGAAAAAACACACACACACAAAAACATTTATTGGTTTTACGGTTATTTATTCCTTTCAAAAATTCATAGGTCATAAGGGTGGCCATTTCCTGACCAAGACACGGACAAGATTATTCACAAAAAAAAAATCACAAAATAAAGTTGGCTGCTTCTAAAACTATTACTGAAATTTCAGAAAAAAAAAAAATATGTATTGCAGATATTGCTTCCAGAGGTCTGACGAGATTGAGTACAACCAAAAGAATCCGTCCTCTGATCAACAGTAATATTAATCTTGCCTTGTTGTGGGCTTTTGCAGATGACTTTGGTCATCCAAATATAATAATGCGTTGGAAAAAAGTTTCTCAATCTGCGTTTCCCGGATCACAGTCACAAAATTTGCTTTTCACACTACATTTTTATATTTATTTATTGAGTCATCACCCAGCGCAACCTCCTGGTACCATGACCACATCTCATGGCTATGGCTATTCTTCACGAAGAAGGTCTCACCACATGATACATCTAAAAACTAATCCCAGGCCTTCAATAAAAATAACAAGATATATTACAATACGAAAACCTCCAAATATTCCTTGCGGTTTTTGTCCATGTGATTCATCACATTGTACTCCCACTATTATTAAAATTTTTCCAACTGTTGGTGGGCATGTAACGAACTTAAATAAAAAAAATAAATTAATAAATTATGCATATGTAATTAACAGGCACATGGAATCATCGTGCTTTCAGACAAAGAATGAGAGCAAACAATGTATAAAAATATGTGGCTGCACATTAAAACCTAAGCTCCAGGCAAAAAATTAACCTTTTAGTGGCTTGACTAAATAAAACATAGTTAATTATTAGAAATGCTTGAAACCTTGCATTAATGCAAAATGCAATCTAAAAAAAAAAGCTTTACTATCACACCTCTAAATTCTATTAACAGCTGTTATTTACACTATCCTTAACAACTTAAGTTAGTATTGAATCTAATCATAAAACAAATCTTTTTTTAACAAATTATTTAATAGGTTTGGATGGTAAGATCTTGCTTTGCTACAGTCTTTTACTTAGCTTTGGTTAGATCCAAACTAGAGTATTGCTCTGTTATTTGGAACATGAGTAAATCTGATAAGACGTACTTGATAGTCCAAAACAAAGTAGGTAATCAATATAACAATCCAAAATGAGAATTTTAATAATGATGTTGGTTTACTATCCTTTCTTGGTTCTTTGCTAACAATGTAATGGTTGTAACTGCCATAAAATATACCTGAATATTAGTTATCTACTGAAAACTCCTGGTATCAAAGTTTCATCTTGCAACAGTTATCATGTAAATTAACAATAATAAATCATCATATAGTCATGAAATATTTTACTAATTATAATTATTATTTTTCTTAATGAGATAAAATAAGTGTAAAATCTTTCCTATACCATAATTAATTTAAATAATACCATATTACATTATCTTGAGTTTTCTAGTGTTGTCTAGTGTTGTTTAGTGTTTCTATAGTGTTGTTGAGTGTCATAGTAATAATTTCTTTGTTTTCTGTAATTCTCTATGTGTATTTTTGTTTCTATGTTGTGTGTGTTTGTATGTTATATATTTTTGCTTACCATTTACGTCTTCTAGTCATTTGTAGGCATGTCACAAATCAAATGAGATATTTGCATTTTCCTGTAGGACTGAAAGTCAATATTATGCTTGTACAAAAAATATCTCAGAATTGTTTGCAACCAAGCAGAAGGTTGAATTTTGCTGCTCTTAATAAATAAATGGTACTACATGACTCATTTACGTAAAATATTATCTATTGTAGTCTGGTAACTTATAATAGTATGAAGTTGCCAGATATCTACAAGAACTATTGATACTTGTAATGATACACTAAAATACCGTTTAAATGGTAATTACACTCTTCTCAACAAAAACTAGACCGGAAATTACAGAGCATAAATAAGTGTTTGTGTGTAGTGCCAGCCTATTAAGGACTATATGATCTGTTTGACTGGCATCAAAACTTTTGTAAATAAATAAAAAAATATGGAGGGAAATTGAATTTATCTCTAGAATTATCTGCTTTGCACTTGTTTAAGTAGTTTTAAAAATGCTAGCTTTCACAGAAGTTGATCTTCATAATGTTGTGAACATGTCATATAAATATATTAAAAAAACAAAATGTATTATAAGTAAATGTAAATTAAACAGTGACGTACCACTGTGCCCAACATGGGCTGAGCACAACTTTAATCATACAAATGACCTAACCAAAGAACATGAATCCTAACAAAAATGTTGTGCATCTTACTGTGTTTTAAAAAGTAAAATATATCAGAAGGTACTATAAACTTAATCCAAAACTAACCACGTGAATCCTTCAAACAAACATTTAAACATTTATTTAATGCCATTAGCATCATTCAGGTACAACAGTTTAAATCTAATCAATAATCTCTTGTTCTTGTTTCAAGCCAAGTGACAAAGCTGTCTTTTTGAAAGCTGATTTGGAAACCGGTTTGAGTGTAGAGATATTTATAATGTCCACTTGCATGGGCATTTTCTTGCGTTCATGGTCTCTTAGTTCTTAATCATGTTTTTTGTCTGGGATCCCATTGAATTTCGACATAATGTGCATGTTGCATTAAAGTGAAATCCTAGTCGTAAACATGTTTTTTTAGAGCTCCTGACTTAGCGCTATTCCCGCCAATTTGAAAGTGGGTTAAGGGTCAGGCTACGATTACCTAAGGCGGCTGGAGTTTCGACACTGTCTGCTCTCTTGATATTGGATGGATTCTTAAGAACAAGACAAAAATAAATTTCAGAGGCATTCTTCATGCACAAAGTTAGTTTTACTTGGATGGGTTCCTGTGTTAATTTTAGCTGTTTATGCACACGAATTATTAAGTATTGTTTTCAGTACCAATTTCTACTTTTTAATTCATCTACTTTATCACTAAGCAATTTCACATGTTTAATTAGTTCATCCGTATTTGAAACTTCCAACATGAATACTTCTTTCGATGGTTGCTCCTGGCTTCTGGTTTCTTTGGATTCCATCTTTTCAGGCGGAGATATGAACATACTTGTGTTTATGCCTGCTCTAAAACTAAAGGTAAAGACATTGTTTTGGGGTGAAAAAAAAACGGGAAATCAATTTTATTAATTAACAACGAATACTCACTATTAAAAACAACTATAGATTCATGAAATAGGCGGAGCGCACGCACACACGTCTGGCAGCTATGAACACCGGGCCGCTACTGACACCGGGTCACTACAGCTGATATACTGAAAAGTTTTATATCATAAGAATACTCTGAAAGTTGGGGAAGGCAGGGGTTTTGCAATGTCACATTTTAAATATCTAAACCACAGTTTAGGTTTTTGGTACACCATTTCTGTCCTCAGTTTGAGACTGATACGTGGAAACTAAGGAAATTTAGAAAGATAATTTAATTTGACAGTAATCATTCATTGAACTTTGCAAATAATTCAATTGAAGTAGCTGCCACTTTAAATTTTACCCTCATGGAAACAGCCATTACCTGGTAGGGTATGATCAGGCCAGCATCACTGCTTCAACAGAAACTACTACTTTTGTGAGGCTCACCTCCCACAAATACTCACTTAACGACCAAAATACCAAGAAAGCATGTTCTTAGCTACATCATCCCTCCACCAGCTGGTTGTCTCTCCATAACTGCTCTCGTTCTCCTAACGCTCAGGCCCGATGCTTGTGACTGTGTACGGAATCCTGGGCCCATCAGCTAATCACATTCCAGCTGCAACTACCAGCGACAAGAAAGGACCACTTTTTCCTCGAGTGTGTTCAGACCTGCTCTTCAAATACTGTGCTTACTTCAGATTCACATTTTTAAATTCTGTTGTCGCTACAACATCCAAGTACTTTGTCACTCCAGCATCCAGCGTGTAATGTGAAATTGTGTGGAGATTAACAGAAAACCAGGTTTTATGAACCGGGGAAAAAAAAATTAGAACAGACACATCACTACCTGTTAGTTCTGAAGGTCCCGTAGATTTAACACAACTTTATAAACATGATAAATACAAAGAATTTTTTGCTGTACCCATAATTGTTTTAGAATATTTATTAATGGTCTGTTGCATAACATATCTTATTACATTGTAACAGTCCAGACCTCCGGCCAGCTCAGTGGTCAGACTGTTACATGCATGTAAACACTTGAAAAAATTGTTGAGTTTCAAAATATTGTTCATTTCCAGGAAAAGTTTACTCTAGATGATTTAGGAAAAAAATTATTTTCCTGGAAAAATTTTTACTGATTTTTAACCTATTTTCATTCTTCCTGATTTGAAATTCACAAGCATAGTGGCATCTATCTTAAGACAAAAACACGATCTAGATTATTCGCTAAACAAATTTGCTGCTCTTAAATCAATTTACTTTTCGTAGGTACCGAATGTCCAATGAAACCAATTTTATTTGTTACTGATATTAATTCCTGATGTCCCTTAAGACAAATGGTGCATTCGGATCTACAACAAAACATTTCACGTTTGCGTCATTGTGGGCTTTGACCTACGACTCTGGTCAAGGAATTATAATAATTACATGTATGGACAAAAAAAATATTCGCAATAAATTTCGCCTGGACATCAGTCGTGAACTTTTCCTTCTACAAAATTATATCAAATTACATTGCATACTATCATCTGACACTACCTTCAGTACCATGACGAGGGAACGACTTTCATAGCTGCCTTTCTCTCCCACAGAGGAGAAAAGCAGTCGTGTAATACAACCTGATAACAGCCAGTCACAGACTATCATTAAATTTATATCCAATAACAAGATACTTTACTGGATGAAAACCTCTTAAGATTCCTTGCTGTTTCCATTCAACACAACATTATCCACAAGGCAAATCATGAGTTCTTGCTTCCTTGCTCTTACTGTTATTGTGCTGGCTGAAACTTGGACACATGTAGCATCAGTCTGCTTCCAGACAAAGAGCAATAGCAAATGATAAAAATAATGTGCGAGTACACTTTAAATTCAAGTAAGCAAGCAAAAAACAGGTAAAAATAACCTTAAGTGGTTTTATCAAATTAAATCAGGTACGATACAAGAAATGACTAAATACATGAACTAATGTAAAATATTACGCTCAAAACACGTCACTAAACCATGAATTCTTCTATTGTATATAATCAGGCGTTAATTACATTATACCAAAAAAACTCACAAAGTATTAAAACTTACTACAAAACATAATAAATAATTTCTTAAGGGCCCCGCCTACCCGGGCACACATGCGGTGCGCAGAGCTTCAGGAAAAACAATGTGATTTGATAACTACTCAAGATATCCGAGTGGGGTCTGCTTACGAAAAGCATTTAAGAGTTCGCTGAGGGCCGAAGAGTACTTTTGATTTTGGATTAAGTTTTTAAACTGTATTTTTATTAGAGTTAAAATGGCGAAAATGCATGTTTTCAAAGTAATTTTAAGGCGTTAAAACAACCGGTACAGATTTTTGAAAGTACTTAAGGGACTTGCATTACCCCTTTATCTTCATTTTTCCGCCATATAATGTTATGGTCACCGCTCAGATTTCGCAGTTATCCTGTGATGACGAGAAGACTGCGCGCCAGTTCAGAACTTGTGCTTATAGGCGATACCGCGTTATAAATACCAGCGAGAGTCGCGCTTATCGTCCCGCCTCACCAACACACATGCACTCCTGACGAGGCAGACCCCTTAAGTCAGGAGGGCAAGGGACTAAAACGTTAAAATTGTTTTTCTGAATTATTTTGCTTGGCTGCTGTACATCCATGACCCATGAGCAAAGGCTTCCTCTGGATGTATTAACTATGTTTCATCATGGATGAATACAGTATTGCATTTAGAGATTCCAGTATTGACATTTATCTCCCATGCCAACCCACTTTCCATGTTAACTGCTCATTTGTAAAATGTTTGCATAGTTATAAAAAAAAACAGGCTTTTCAAACCTTTATACATGTGAAAAAATTGGTAACATTTGATTTTAGTGTGACGCACATACATATTTAAAATTGTAATCTTTGTATTTAAGGTTTTCTGTAAGCTTTTTATTGTCTTTCTACTAGTTAAAAAAAATAATACTTCTCTTTACCCAGAATATAGTTTATTTTTTCATCATGTAGTTTTTAGATAAGAGAAAGGAAATGGGTAAATTGGAAAAAGATGAATGAAAGTAAATAAGGTCCAAAACTTCAGGTCATGCCTTAGTGGCTATAAAATTATAAAAAAAAATCATAAGATTAGCGACTTTACTGTAAGCTCTGTACTGGGCATGGGAATAATTTCAGAAAATATTCGTCATAATGTTTGCAGGAGATGTATGTTGGATGCCAGATGTAATGTTGATGGAAATACAGTAACTAATATATACCTAGTAGATATTTCTATGCACTACACGTACATTGTTTTACAGCATGGGAAAAATACATAGCTTCTATATGTGCAAATTTTTGTATTTATGGCTAATTGTTCCTTTAAGTTCAGACCTTTACCATACATCTTTATACATTATGTGAATTATCATCTCTGCTTAGAATCGTATTAAAGAGCAAAGAGAGGAATTGTGTGAACGTAGGCTAAGATCAGTATTTTCCTTACAAGCACAATACTTGCATCTTTGTGTAGCCAGCCAAGACAACCTAGAATGCTTCATGTGAAAGGGAACAGAGGGAATACAGTGTGGTTTATGTTGGCAGCAGGGTTCCCCTCGTTCGGTGGCGGAGGCCACTCTGCGAGCTCAGCGGCAAGTGCCGGCTCCCCGGGCTCCGGACCGGCGGGCAAGCAGATAGAGGGTCCCGAGGGTGCCAACCTGTTCATCTACCACCTCCCGCAGGAGTTCAGCGACGCTGACTTAGCATCCACATTCCTGCCGTTCGGGAACGTTGTCTCTGCCAAAGTGTTCATAGACAAGCAGACCAACTTGTCAAAGTGTTTCGGTGAGTCTAGCCTAGCTTGTAGGTCACCTGCATCACCCACCATTTCCCCTCACACACAGGGACACTTTAGGCTGCCCAACTGCCTGAAAATAGTTCAACGGAAACAATTTTATCTCAAAATTGTACTTTGCTGATGTTGCTGCAGTTCTATACAAAAAATACGTACCTACATAAATAAAATTAATTACATATTTTAGACAGTTTCCTGTTATACAGGATTCCTAGAGATTAATTTTTCAGGAAAGCTTACTGGTTCTTAATGATAATTTTTAGTTTTAAAACCAGAGGTCAGGGGCAAACGAAATTTAATTTATATACAGACTGTACCTTGGTGTCTGTGTGTTGTGGTATTATTACTACTAAAAAAAATTACCAGGTAATTAAATGAAAGAAGATTAATTCTTGTTTTTCTCACATTAAATGATAAATAGTTGGTTTTCTTTTGCTTTAGAGGACCAGCGATATATTAAAGCTGAACATAGATTGTGTAATATAAAGGAAAATTTGGGCCAACTTTCATGTAGTATTTAGAAATCTTATACATTATTGAGTTGCTTAGGTTTCAAAATGCTCGAATTATTTTAATTATTTTTTCATTGGTAGTCTTCATGATTACTATTTTTGTTTTAGATGGTTGTTGACTCTTAGTTACGAAATTGGTTATTCTGGTACTGAAATCAACTGGTGAAGAAAACACGGTAATAGTTCACATTCTTTAGAACTATCTGCTGTGTGCCCTCTGTAATGAAGGAGTCGTTTGGGGAATCCAAACTAAACGCTTCAATAGCAATGTGCCCCTGGCCCAGTAGGACACAAAGTAGAAATCCAGACTCCAAAACAGGGACCCTACTGAGCAGAAGCAAGCAGTGTTAAAAAAAAAACTTTCAATAGGATATGACCTTGGCAAAGAAGGATCTGAATTAAAAGGGAGATAAATGTAGGGTGTTAAGTTTCACTTACTGCTTGAAGGTGTTATTGGAAGCTACGTCATTGAAGAATTGATGAAACGATCATCCGAGCAAGAAAAGATAACCAGTGGGAAATAATTTCCTCAGTTAAGGGACTGTGTGCCGTGATAAAAATTCCACCACAGTTCTCTAAAAGTAAAAGCCAAGAGGCAGATGAGCTGGAACAGTGGTCGCAACCCAACTGCTCTGGAGGGTCAGGGGACGAGTGGGGAAGGAATATAGAGTAGTTCACAAGGTCTGGAGATGGCACACACAGCGTGGAATAGAGGTATAGGTGGTCAAATATAGTTGCCAAAGTGGCTGATAGACGGTATAAAAGGTGGGAAAGTAGGCATAGGGAAGGAGCAAGTAGTTGATATTTTGGCGGACAGAGGGTGTGCGGTGGTCTCGTGGGTGGAGAAGAGTGCCATACACGAGGGTGTGTCAGTGGAAATGGAGGAAGGGTTTGTGGTGTCTTGCAGGTGGGCCAAGTGAGGACCCTGGGAGGGGGGTAGAGTGGTCGCAGCTAATGCTTGGGGGGGAAGTAGAAGAAAGGAGTTCTGCATGTCCACTCACCATCTTCAGCAAGCGCATGCTCCAGTGTAGGAACCAGGCTGGCATCAGCCAGGACCGCAACTCGTATCAAACAGGACTTGCATGGCATGCCAGAGAGTGCCACGTGTGTGTGCTCGTAGAATTGGGCCCCACAGCCGAAGCCAAAGAGCGATAAAGGGTTATTTTAGACATGGCAGCTAGCACAGCATCTAGACAAGGACTGGCCTACAGAAAAACTAAAATCAAAACTGCTCCAGGAAAAATCAGACCAAGAAAGGAAATTTATATATTATTTCTCTAGCCTGTTTTCCTGTCGGTCCGCGTGATCTTCCTTATTCCTTTATCAAATTCCATGATTTACCCCTCATTTTAAAGCTTATCGTGCTGGCTAATGAGGAAAAATAGACCCATGGTCTAAAAATGTACCGCTTCTCTTAAATTTGAGATTTAAAATCATCTAAGAAGAGGTCCTTTAATGGATGCGTCGATTTTTCGATAGATATCGAATCGGATTTGATAAATATAGAATTGGATATCCACTTCAAACATCAGTGTTTACATATTTCTTTTTTAAATTGCACTTATGTCATATTAAACAGAACTTATGATAAAAAAATCTTAGAGCATCCTTCAACTTAACCAAAAAATTCCACCAATAAACTACTTAACCAAAACTTCTGGCACGTCAGACTTTTCTTATGAGTAAGTACTTTTGAAATTACTGTTGATATTTTGTATCACAAATATAACCTACAAACATAACCACTTACATTTACTTCTCATAGCATCAGTTAGTATTGAAGATACATACAACGAAAAAGTGAACAATGATCACATCATCACTTCCAACATTGTATTTAAATAGGTTTTGTAAACCCGTATATTATTGGTATTTTTGAATATACATAATACTTATGTAAAAAAAAATGTGTAACAGCTATTTGTACTGATGTGTTCAATTACATGTCTTCTTTTGTACCAACACCCGTTTATTTTTTTCTATTCATCTTCAAAATGTCATTTCTCCCAAATTTTTAAAGAATGGAATGCCACACAAAACAATTTGATGCGCACTGCGGAATTCCGCATGGGTTGACTAGTGATAGGATATTAGAAACACTTGTTTAAAGAACCATAAATTAGCAGCACATGGATTTGGTTGTATGACATAAAAAAGACTTAACAATTTTTTTTTTCTTTTTTGAATTGATTAACTGATTTTGAATCTTTGAAGCTATTCAGAGGCATTCATTCAACTTTTATCAATTTTTGGTAACCAAATCATAAACCAGAAGTCCCATAGAGGTTGTTAATGATGAAAATTGCCATGGGTTAATGATGCACATTCCTTCACTCATGGACTTAGAACTTGCTGAATTGCTCCGGGTAGACAGCACACATAAGTAGTACTTGGTTCTTGTAGGCTTGGAATGGAGTGACACCCTTAGAGAAAAATTACGTAAACGAAGAGCCAAGATAGATAAGGGAATCAAAGGAACCTGGAAAGTTTTACCTAACCTTTGCAGCATTGGTCACATTTTTCACGCATCTAACTAAAGACACCAAAAACTCTCATGAGCTTCTTACTGTTGTGTTGAGTCACATTCGAAACCTTAATCTTGCAGCGCTGTCCAGGAAAAGCAAGCATTTGGATAAAAACTTTTAAACAAGTTGCTTTTATCTATTACTAATAATAAAACTGTTTGAGGTAAAGAGTCTGTACGAGCACAAAATTATGGAAAAACTATTGGAAACAGCTAATATAATGTTTGGAACATACACATTGTTTTTAAAATTTTTGTCTGTAGGTTTTTTTGTTTGTTTTTTGTTGGTTTCTTTGTTTTACTGTTTATTCCTGCATCACTAAAAAAAAGCCAAAATTAACAATGAGTTACTGAGAATCATAAAATCTAAACTGACTTGACTACTAATTTTTACAAAGCAGCAAGTAAAAACTAAAATATGAAGTCTTGAATCATTAATATAATATGTTAAAAAAGGCAATCACTTAGGTAATTGGGTTTCCATTGCATAGACTCAGGGCAGCAACTAGAGTCTCTGGCACCCGGGGCATGAATTGATTCATGCCCCCCCCGCCCCCCCCCCCCCCCCTCTATTTTGCACATACCACACCAATAATGCGGGGGGTCTGAGGGCCCTCCCACGGAAAAATGGTGCTATTTAAGCATTTTCGGTACCTACATGTAACAGTTTCTGTGCTACTGTAACTTCCATGCATGAACCCACTAGTAGGAATTACAATGCAAGCGATTTCGGCGCCCCCACAGCTTTGCGCCCGGGGCGTATGCCCCGCTTGCCCCCCCCTAGTTGCGGCCCTGCATAGACTGCTTACTACATTACTTTTGTATTAATCTTATGTAGTGAATGTTTTAGTTTAATAAATTGAGGTTCTCGAAACCAACAATTAAAAATTTTAATGCAATTAAAAATTTTTATACTGTTAATGTTGTATTTGACCATTGTTTGTTTTGTCCTATGTGGTTTGTATTTCTTTTTATACTTTTATTTGTTATTGTTTTCTTATCGAAATCCATTAAACTCCATCTGACTGATTGTTATGTGCATATAACATTGTATGTATAACAATGTAGGTATAAAAAAATAATCTGTTTAAAATGTGCTAGGATTGAATTTTGCAATAAATTTTTTGTTGCAGGTTTTGTGTCTTATGACAATCCTGTGAGTGCACAAGCAGCAATTCAAGCTATGAATGGTTTCCAAATCGGCACGAAGCGCTTGAAAGTGCAGCTGAAGCGTTCGAAAGAAGCGTCGAGGCCATATTGAGGCTGGACAGGTGAGACATCTGCGTGGTTCGGAGTCCAACAGAGGACCGTTGTCTGGCTGGTCCAGCGTTGTCTTCAAGCCTTCCCTTTGTGTCCTCTTGACGAGGGATTGGCGGCGTGCTGAGGGCGAGTAGGTCCGGCATGATCGTTGCATCACAACTCTGTTCGACTTGAGCGCGTTGCACAAATATTTTTTTTATTTGTTCACATTTCTAGTCATTTTTGCATTTGGTGACCCAGGCAGTTTGATGGAAAAGTATGTTGTTTCATTTAAATGAATTTTTTTTTTCTTGCATAGCAAAGTAAAATTTGAGTTTTATGTATGTACAAGATAATAAATGGTTTTAAAGTAAAGAACATCTTTCATGTAAAATATTTTGGAAGTGAAAATATGATGGAAATGACACTTTCAAAGTTTTTCTTGATTCGTGCTTAGTAGATTTGTTTTAATTTTTTTTTTTTTAATCTAAGAGTCTTAATTCAATATCAGTTTAAGGTAAGTGTAATAGGCAGGGTAATTGCTAGAAAATATTTCGTTGAATTGTTCAGATTGTTAGAGAATTATTTAATATCCTTGGATTTAATGGGTAAACAAAATCTTTGCTGAATGCGAGAACCAATCAATGATTAAAATAAAACACATTCAAATAACTAAGAGTTTAAAAGGCTCCATCTCACATTGCATGTTAGTCAATTTGTTGTCTTGTCATTACTATTATTTAAGTATTCCTGTTAATGTGACTACTCTTTCTTTACTAGAGTAACAATATTCTGCTAAACTATCAGATAGTACCAAAATATTTTATACATACCAAAATATATAGATATTCTTGCATCTAAACGTCTATCTTGGCCACAAAAAAAAACTCTAAATTTGGGTGCCTTTCAGTGAATTTAATAAAATTTTAGATGCTATTTCTTGAGTTGTAAAATCTGATTTAATCTTGAATTAGAACAACACATGATATGGAAATAGTTTTGTATTGATGTTGAAGTTTTTGCACAATACTTCCAAACAGTGACACTATCTTTACAAGTAACAACTGGATAGTATGTGACAATTAAATATATAAAATTCTAAAACTAGACCATTAAAATAATTCTCAGCATCCAAAATATGGTTGAGATTTATGGTGAAAATCTCAAGTGTGTGATGTTACGTTAATATTAGTTGATATCAAAATATACAAACACTAATATGAAAATCTAGGAGTCAACTAAATTTTTAACAGTGCATTCGCACTAAACTCTGTCTTCAAGCAACATAAGAAAGTTTCTCTTAACCTTAATCAGACCTCTGGACTGAATGGAATCAGCACAAAACAAAAACAAAACTAAATGAAGTTACATTAATATTCCAATATAGCAAGCAAAATCAACAAGATCAATGTTTGTGTGTATATACGTACAGGTGTACATGTAACTATTCTGGATGCTAGGAACGAAAGACATATAATTCTCTTAAAACCAAATTAATATATTTACATACAGTAGAACCCCGATTTTGCGAACACGGATTTAACGAAAACAGCGATTTAACGTAAAGGTTTTCAGGAACCATCAAAAAACACCAATTTATTAAAATAATAATATAGATTTCCAAAAGATGAAAGTAAATAGTAATGGAATCTTATTAAAAAATACACTCTGTGGTGTCAGTAATAGAATGAAGGTACTATATATTAATATGTGCCTTTGCAACATCTGTCCAAACACGAAAAAATAAAAAAAATTGTTCAAATTGCTTAAAAACTCCGGGCGCTGTAATTGAATTGCGTAGGTGCGTGCCATTGCGCGCGCCTGGATAGATAGACTGTCCGCGACACATGACGTCATGAAGGGTTTCTTTGTCCGCATCCCCCTCCCCCATCAATATCCCTGGCTTGACTCACCACGTTATCTTCCAAACACGCCCGCATAGTAACAGTGCTAGCCAATAATCACACGTTTCCAAATATTCCCTTTTCCATCCTCCAGGTTTTTTCAACTTGTGACCACGTCACACCAATACGCCATTATCATTATTCTCTAGAGGTGTAAAAGTAACAAAAAAAAGCGTCCCCATATGTAATCGTTACTATTAACAATTAGTACTCGTTACTATCGTATCACGTTACATTACTCGTTACTTCTGATATCGCATAACATGCTATGTTATGTTGCAGCAACGAATTGAGTCGTATTGCGTACGCGTACAGTATGACGTCGCGTAAATAATAATAAATAGAATATAAACAATTAACAATATTTGATAATTAACAGTTTTTGTTAACCAAGAAACAATTAAATCTCATTAGAGCGGCTTTTTTATACTATCTCTTTTAAGATAAGAACAAAAAAACGTGAAAATACACGATAATAAAAAACATATTTCTAATTTGTAAACAATACTTTCTTACGTTGTATCTGTTCCAATCTCAAACTTTGTCTACACACACAATACCTTTAATAAACAGTAAAAAACTTTGACGATGAATTTCCAAATTATACTTTACTTAATAAACAAACATCGTTCTTTGTAACGCAAATTCATCGAATATGCGCGCGCATGCGTAAAACATACGAAAAATGTGAGTAACGAGATGCAGCCGTGTGTAACGTTTTGTTACTCGTTACTAGATGGCGCACCTGTTACTCAGTACCGAATACATACGGTTTGCTACAGCTCTATTATTCTCAGTAAGAGCTTTGTGCGCGGTGTTTTAGTTTTTGGAATACGTTTTTTATAAGTGCTGCGTAGCTCAGCGAACAAAGAGAGTCAGCCGGCGGCTACGCCGCGCCGTAACAGCAGCTGACCGAGTACAATGACCTTTCTCCGCGTACGGCGTGCTATTGACGGAAATTTTCCATGAATTTGCGGCAATTTTTTTTATTTTTTATTTTTTACTGTGACACAATATGTATGTAGCTCGTATTTGTTATAAACGCTGCAGGTTGCGACTGTATTTTAATAAACTTTAACGTATTTCTTACACTTTACATATTTTTAAATTTTTTTTTATTTTATGCCTCATTTTTCACGGTTTCTGAAAATCTGTATGTATGACCGAGGTGTACTTACGAACCGGGGGCCGTACGAGCGAGATTAAAAGACGTTGAAGATGTAAAGTTGACGAAGTCTGAGATAGCACGGCAGCACATGATATCAGTGTCGACCCTGTCTACGATATGGAAACGTAGGGACGCGATTATGAGTGCGGGGGTCATTGAAAATCGGTAAATCGGATTTAACGAAACATCGATTTAGAGTAAACATTTTCGGTAACCATAGCACTTCGTTAAATCGGGGTTCTACTGTACCTCATTTAAAAAACCACAATACCTTTGAAAGTCTTCTCTGGATATGAATTAAACCTTTCTATACCATTAACTAGTATTGATGACCTCATGGTGAAACAGGGTTCGACCATTCACTGCAACAGAAGATTCTACGTCCGGAAGCTGCAGTTGCCCTAATTCTCCATGGGTCTGCAGTCCTCTGCTTGCGATGTGACACAGGACCTATGATATTGACTCTTCGTTTAACACTTGCCTCTTGGTATGATTTGGCGCCTGCCAAAGCTCAGTTCTTACATGTCGGCGACACAGTCTCTTAATAAATGTGACAAAAACCAGTGCAGTCCTTGCACTCCAGTCGTAGTTGATGATTATTGAAGTAGCCGTTCATGCTTCTTTACGCACAAATAACACCGTGATAGCACAACGATCCACGTAATACTTTGGCTATAATTCAACAACACTCGTACTACGTGATTCACTTAAAATAGTCGTGGACTCCTAGGTCACTGACTTCAAAGTATTCGAGAATCCATACTAGGACAGTCACGTTCTTATCTAAAATTCTAAAATAAACAAACTTTCTTTTGGAAACTCCCTACACTTTTTCACCAGTAGAAAGTAACAATTTCAAGGAAAAAAATTTCCAAAGCTGTTTGTACAATAAACAACATTTGACTTGAAAATATAAATCCATAAACTAAATAGTTATTACAGGTATCATAGGGCCAGAAATGCCAAGTTAAACGATAAATTAATGAATGCATTTATCTTATATAAAGGATTCCCTTATACTGTTAATTTATCATGTTAGCGCTCTTGCATCTAATGCTTCGTCCCAAATTTTCTTAAAAGATTTACTGGAATTTATCTTATAGCCGTAAAAATTTACACAAGTGTTCATAATTGTAATCACTTCCATGACCTTTTACATCTTCTAAATAACATTATGTAAATACTAGGTGAGAACAATTGTGACCCAACAAAAAAATGCAAAATTGCTTTTGGAGTAAATGCACAGGATTCTTACCTTAATTGATAGTAATAATGACAAGAAAATGAAATAATCAACTCTTTGTGCAATTTGGAGCCTTGAGCAGATTGGTCTGGAAAAGCCAGTCTGTATTTTAAACAAATTTTATACCGGATATAAGGATGACAGCTATTGGTTATTCATACAAAATGGTATTATACTGGTCATATAAGCTGACAAAAAAATATATTATTTGTATTTAAATGGTATTTTATTGAAAACATTTTTCAGTTGGATCTCAGAACAGTCTATTTTATATTTTATTTATTTTTAATTTAACATTCTGTACGTACTCCACAAATTTGAAGGATTTTTTTATTGACTTTATTGTAACCTGCATGTCACAAAAGCTGGACATTGTATTTAGCACATACAGACTTAATTGTACATGTTTTGTAAATAATTTTAATCCCGAAAAGACTGAACTTGAGCTTTAAGAAGTTTTAAACCTGTGTAGTGTTGCTAAATTTTGTGAGGCAAGACTTTTAGGTGTTTATTAGAGTTTATCATTCTGGCAGGTAATTCATATTGTGCTGCTACCCTTCTGGATAACATGTTCTTCACCAGTGAAAGTATTTACGAACTTTGTCATATATGCATACATGTTATTTAAAAAATAGTTCACATGAGGCTTCTCATAGGAAAAATCAAAGAGGGTGGTTGGGGTTTTTTTGGCCCACTCATACAGCCAATGCTGCTGGCTGAAACCATCTGTTCATTCCCTTACAAGTTATTTTTTTATGTGTGTTTTAATGTGTGTTGTGTGCATGCGTGTATATATAATTATTTGCACGATTGTATTCCTTTCTCTCTCATCCTGTAATTGTTGTATAGAAACAAAGTTAACATGAAACTGTACCTTTCAAACAGCTTGCACTAGCTTGTTTTAACAAACAAAAATTTTTTTAACTCCTTGCTGTTTCTCTGACAAATGAATACTTGTTTGAAATTAGTTTTCAGTTCATTTTTGTCAGCATTCAAACAAAAAGAAATCTTGGAAAAATTTTAAACTGGGATTTTCACCAACCCTGAAGTGAAAGAAATGCCAAAATTCAGTTTATTTAATGCAAAAATCAAAATTCTTTAAAAACTGCTTGGTTTTCAAAATAGTGACAATATATACATGCACTTGTGTAAATGCCTAGCAATTAGTTCATTTATTCATACATAAGCCTAAACACATTTAATTGAAAACCTGACTAATAAAATATACCTCTATTCAAAAGGGATCCTGAATCTGATTCGCATATACTAAAATAAGACCTGGGAAAGTTCTTAGCGACAAAAAAGTGTGCAGATTCGGACTCAGGGGGAACATTAACAACCTCAAACTCATCTCTATTATATATCCGAGAGAGAGTGTCGGCAATAACATTATCTGTACCCTTATTGTGGTTTAACCGAAAATGGATCCTAGGAAGACGAACTATCCAATCAACCCAACTTCCTTAGATGGTGGGGATTATTGAATAGCTAGCTGTGGGACTTGGTTGTCATTAAATAGGTCAAATTACTGACAATCCAAGTACACCGCAAATTTCTAGACCCCGAATAGGCAGACTAAAGCCTCCTTTTCATACACGCCTAGCCGTTTCTCCGACTCTAGGAAGGCACGGCTGGCAAAGGCAACAGAGCGTAAAATACATTTTCCTCCATATGCCCTACCTAGTATGGTGCATAGAGCAATGGATGAGGCATTTACCTGCACGGTGAAACACTGATCAAAATCAGAGAGAACAAGTACAGGCGAGGAAGCTGTCTAAGATTTAAGGGTGTTGAAAGCTTTCTCCTGTTCTTCATCCCAGGAGAATTCAATGTCTTTTTTACGGAGGTGGTTCAACGGAGCACACACTGAGGCAAAATTAAGCACAAAGCGAGCAAAGTGCCCAATCATACCCAAAAAGCGCTGAACCCCCTTAAGGTTCTTATATTTATTTGACGGGAGAAGGTTCTGGAGAATCCGCAATGGAGGCATCCCAGGACTGCCATCCCAGGACTGCCTGACAAACTTCACCAACCGGGCTCGCAAAGAAGCCACGATCTCCGCGGTGTTGTAGGAAACTCCGTTCTCGTCCAAATGCTGCAGAAGCTCTGGACGTGAAACTTGGGGACGCATTAAAATGAATTGAATCAGTGAATCTAAAACAAAAACAGTAATAAATGGCCTACTCAAGACTAGAGCGCGAAAGTGCACTACAAAAAATGATAGTGCTATTTATGCATATACATAATTTCTTGTGTGACTAAGCCTTAATTATTTTATCTTTTAACTTAAAACCAAATTTACTATGTGATTTTTTTAGTAAAATAACATTTTTTAATAACATCAAAACAATTTTATATCAGCTTATTTCAAGTACTATAAAAGTAGGTCCCTATATATTAGTTTATTCAGAAATAAAACTGTACACTTTTGGTTGTTTGATTTAATATAAACTAATATTGGGACACTTTGGGGTGGCTCAACAACTTATGTAAAAACAAGTGGCGTGCAGTACCAGAAACATATTTATTATACATCATTATCACAACAAGAAAAGTGTAATGACAGAATGAAGATGGCTTCATCGGTTTCTGGTGTCACCCGCAGTTTTCAAAATAATGACCGTTATCACTGTGAACAACCAGTGACAGATATTTAGATTCCTCACATGTAGCTCGGTCCGGGGAAGCCGGTAAATCCAGCTCACAGAAGGGGAGGCCATGCTTGTAGACTTGAAACAAACAGAACACCACAAACACTGCTCTGCCTAGCAGAGTAGCACAGTGATTTGCAGCCCCTTAGGACATAAAAGTCATAAGTGACTACAAATGCGGACTGCACGAGAACACTAGAAACAACTGAAACACAGCTCCGTGCTAGAACTGAGAAGCAGAAGCAGTTTGTGTGCGTTAAAACCTGCTGCAAAGCAACCACAGGAACTCTTTAAGGCAGAATAATTAGTATGACATACAAAGAAATATTATACGGAACTCGGTTACTGCAGGCATAGCCTGGTTTAGTGGACTTGTTTTCAAAATGCTCAAATAATCATAACAGTCCGAAGGCATAAATACATAAACATGTTATAGATACATAGAATGTATGATTTATATTAAATATTTAAATTCCTCACATGTAAAAATTATTTGCACAGAGATAGCATGCCAACACAACATTATAACAGTACTGCAGCTCAAAAAGACATAATTTCAAAACACGAGCCAAGTGCCTCCATGAATACTTGAGCTCGCTCAGCACACAAGGGAAAAAGATTCTATACTGATTATCTGGAATTACGTTAACATTTAATCATTAAAATTTTGTGAGCCATAAAATATAAAATATTGCCCAAATGAAAACCGGCTATACTGTCACAGACATGCCAGAAATAACAACAATAAAATTGCAAACAAATTGACCATCTTTTATCTCATAATCTTCGCATGCGTATAATCGTTGCACCAATATTTTAGGGTGTCAAAATTTGGATTAAAAAAACCTCTCGCTTAAACGTTGCATGATGTTTTTGGTCCCGCTATTAGATTCCGATCACTTTGTGTAGGTATTTTTTCCGTATAAATCAATGTATTTTAAAGTATAGGTCAATCTAATATCTATTCGGAAATTACCTCTTACTTATTTAACGGAAATACGAAGTTGTCTGATGTGTAAATTTTCTTTTAAAGATATTTTTAAACTTTATAACCTTTATCTGTTAGCCTGCGTCGCCACGGTGTACCACTTATAAAAAATGTAGCCAGCGCTAGTTGGCATCATTCATGTTTGGTTATGTTGCTTCCTGTATAGAGCACGCACACATAGTCGAATATTGATATCTCGCCGATTGCATGCAACGCGCACTCTCTGTTGAGTGCCGAGTTAACTACATTTGATGACCTGCACTCTTTCGTGGTAAGTGTGTACTACGATGATAGTTATGTCTTAGTTCAGGCTCGTATTTGCATTCACATTTTGTTTTTCTATTTAAAGTTGAAGAAAAGTTTTTGTTGCATGAGTTATTAATTTAAATTTTCGGCGTGCTCAGGTATAATCCACTTTTAAATAAACGTACTTTCCGTGAATGGGTTTGGTTTTTATGATTAACTTCACCTAACAAATTTTTTTTTTCGCATAAATGTCGCACCCTTACTTTTCAAACTTGATTTTTGTATAAAATGTGCATCGATTATGCGATAAAACACGGTAATTAACTTCAGTCTGATTTAGCATCATTAAAATATATAATTTTTAATGGGACATGTGTTTTAACATGACTTTATATAAAATGCTTTCAACGACAGTTACCTAAGAATTACTATTATTTTAAGCAGCGGTTTATTAGTGCACATTGTCCCACCAACTGGACGCAAATCAAAAAGTCGCAACTCACCTTGCCAACATGTGATGCACAGACAAATTGTTTCAACAAATTCCTGACTCACACTGCACCACCCAGCGGGCAAAAACCTCGACTTGTGTAAGGCAGGTGACTCGGTGTGATAGCGGTTCCTCCCGCAGGTTTGTTCCGCTCAGGTATACTCGGTGAAGCTGACGAGCTTGTAGCTCAGTACATGCAGCTACTCCGACGTCTGAAGACACCAGTGCGTCCAAGTCTTGTCACATGGCAATGTCAGGACGAGTTTCACACTCGCTCCTGACCATCTTCATGAGAGCCGCACTTCGGCAGCAATCATAGTCACCATGTGAACAAACCCCTACGGCCAAAGTTTGGATTTAACCTGTCCCCAGTACCGAACAGACTTGCAATTATTTGTTCCATCACATACAATTCAGAACACTGTTACCAGCTTGTCATTCATACGACATAATACACAAGTAGTCGTCAGCCGTGGTTGGGGGGAAAATTGTCATTATAAGGAGATAACAGTACCAACACCCACTTCAAATAGGCCACACCTTACCATAACATGTGCGCCTCTTCAGCCCTTTGATTCTAAGCTCGCACCTTCCCAACACTCGAACTCATTGATTCGTCACGCAAGCCTACTCATGTACTCAATCCCCGAGCATAATTACCGAGGCTTGTGGAATCTTTGTCTCTAACCTCGGGACCGCAGCACCTTACCACTGCAGACCAGAGCTTCCGCGTCGAAGTGTGGCGGCTTCGGGCAACATGACGTCGCAGGCGGGCAGCGGCGCGGCGTGTTGGTCGTATTCTTTGGTTGATGATCTCCTGCTCCCTCTTTACTCCAGCCGAGGAGGTATATGAGACTCCACCTCGCAACAGTTCTTGGCTTATAGATTAATCGAATAGAGCCTTGCTCGGTGCATAATACTTCCAGGCCACCTGATAATGGTCTGGCACTTTGTAAGTGAAGTGATTTTGAAGCTAGCAGGCTGGCTAACTCTCAGGGATGAAGCGCACCCTAAGCTGAAGTATAACTGGTTGCTGTCACATCTGGGATTAAACATGTCCAGTATTGGAAACACGTTTCGCTAGTGATACATTCCAATGTCACGAAACACCAGAAACATTCAATTAAAAATTGGGCATTTATTATCTAATTTTGTGCAAGAGATTCACACTCATCAAAAGCACTTTCAATAATTAAAAAATAATAATAATATGTTACAGATAATTATTGATACTACTACTGCTACTACTTTATCCAAAATAATTTTGAAACCAAAAATGGGGCTTGGAATAATGTATATGAGAACACTAACTTCAAAATTTATAATATTGACAGAAATTCTTAGAGACTCTTAATTAAAGATTATTGCTGTAACAGGTTGTTCACTTGGTCACAGACAGTTATAAACATAGATAGTTATAATTATATATAAGATAGTTTTAAAAAATTCCCAAATCCTAGCAAAGGTCATGAACATCCCTATAAGATTTGAGAATCATACAATTTTTTCCCATTACTCACTAAAATATGTTTCTTGTGGTTGAAACTTGGCAACTGACTAAAGATATTGTGTGGTTCCAACGGCTTTAGATTTTTACATAGAACTGTGTAAAAAATGTTTTAGAAAGAAACCTGCTATTTTCTAAGTTGTAAACATAAAATCAATGGCATAAATTTACTACTTTTAATGCAACCAGTTAACACTCCATGTAAGTATAATTATTAAAAATATTTCTCTTTGTACTTGAGAAATTGTGTATAGTGTTTTAGTTCTTGCCGCTATTTCTCTGCAAGTGTATTTATTTATTTGCTTGAGAAAAAGTGCAACCATCTAACAGCAAACAAAGTAGCGTAAACTGCATAAACTATACGTAATATCTTATGGGTGTCTGAGATTTTGCTTTATAAAAAAACAGAAAAATTATTACCTATTTCTCAAAAGTGCTGTAATTTTTATTTCACGTGTTATCATTGAGAAGAGACCTGTAAAATTCTCATAGATTGATAACAATTATTAATGCTTCTTAAGTCTCCATAAATAGCAAGGCTAATTTACTTAATATTTTACAAAATGTGTAGGGAGATATTATTTACGTAATGTAAATGCGTAGAATTAATCTCACTGATAAATATGTCACACCATTCATCTTTGTAAGCCTACCATCTCAAATACTTCATATGACAAATACAACACCGCGTAACGGAAGATGGACGATTATGTACTTATCATCCGTTGGCTGGTTGGCTTGCCTGCCCGGACATGACCTTAAACTCACATTGCAAACCTTTCCACGAACTTTCCAAACCATCCTTTACTGGCAGTGAAACCAATATTACTGTCCGGATATTAACATTTTAATTATTAAAAAAGTAAAGTGCTTATTCATGTATCATGGCTTTGTTTACACCAGTCCTATCAGGTCCATGATATTTTTTTTCATTGCACAATTCATTTAACAACCTCTTCCATATGAATCATGTGTTCTTTCTGTTCTGGTATTTAATGTCAAATATATTTCCGCTAGTACAACCAACAGCATCATACTTATATAAAGGTTTGATACTCCTTATTTCGTACAATTTGATTTGCTTAAGTGCGACCAATATATTGACGACAGTCGTCGTACCCTCCCAGATACAGAGGCCGTACCTGGCCACCGACGCGGGCCTGAGGGGGCCTATTTTCCCCCCCAGTGAACCCCAGTGTGTGCGACGGCCAGGGACGCACCCGCGTGCGCCCTAGCATGCCAACGAGTGTTTTTTCTATGTGACTTTATCTTTTATTTCAGTGTGTATATATTTGTAAACGATTAAGGGATTTGAATGTGTGTAATTAACTTATTTTATTTATTATTCATTGTGCAAGTTCGCTGTGTAATTAATGTCTCGTGTATGTCTTTGTAAATAATTCAATAACTTTTTCTGAAGTGTTTCGCCGTAGTATGTAATTGCAGCCTGGCGCGCCGCGGGACGGAGCTCTCTCCCACGCCGGCCGATTTTCCCCTCCCTCCCCGCCACCCGCGGGCGCCGGCCCGCGGGCGAGCGGGGAGAGGCAGTCGCGTCCTGGTCTCGAGCGGAGACAGACGTGTTCGTTGCTCCGCGAGCCGCGCACGTTGCGCTCGGGATTGAACGTTCGCTCAGTCCGCAGTCGGTCACGGCAGCTGAGCTGCCACCGCGAATCAGCTTAGCATTGTTAACTTACGAGTCATCGGGAGACGTGTCTAGCGGGCAGTTTCTACAACGCGAACGTGGTGCTACGAGTCTCTGAACTTTTCGCCGTCCACGGAACATTACGTAACGGGCCGCGTATGTACAGCGTTCCGTCTTCGGGCCCTTTCTCACTGGGTCAGCCTAGCATTAATAAACTTTACGATTCGCGCCGAAACGTATTTGAGAACCGCACCGTCATCAGGGAGTCCGTGTCGCCGTGGTAGGGCACTTGTTCCGCGACGGTTCCGCCAGGCTGCGGCAGGACTTTATAAGCGTTAATAAAAGACGGCTCGTGAAATTCGTTAATGCCGTGTTCTGCTTGCGACAACCTACCAACATTCCTCGCAATCACTTCACTCTCCCTCCAGGTCCCGCCTTTCCCGGTCCCGGCCACGTTGGCCTGGACCCACACCTCTCCGACGAGGGCAGTACGGGCATAACAGGACATTTATTTCAACGGGAAAACGGGGACCTGAAGCCGAGGGACGTCATATGGCGCCCAACTAGTGTGGCCGTAAGCATACGCAAGCGCACGCAAGCGCACGCAAGCGCACGCAAGCGCACGCAAGCGCGCAGGTGCAGGACAGAACGGAAGCAGGTGCGGCTGCGCGGCGTGGGAGCGGCTCGAATTCGAGACGTCGCGCCGGCGCGCCGGCGGGAGATAACGCAGCGCGGGAACGGCGCGAACACGAGACGTTTCGGCGAGAGATAGCGCGTCGTGGGGGACAGAAATACAAGACGGCGGTGCAGCGGTATCCCGGACTGAAGATAACGCGCTGGGGAGGATCGTATTGTATTACTGGGGGAGATTGTGTTCACGATCCGCGGATCAGTAGCACAGGAGGACAGGATGGCGTGGAAACAGGCGGGACAAGAAAGATACGATCTAATCAGTTTCGAAACGGACTTGTGTGAGGAGGGAGACTCCGCGAAAATGGACGTAAAAAACGAGGTTTGCGGGTCCGGCGGCGCGGCCGAGGGCGCAAACAGCACGGACAGCACAGTTGAGGACAGTAAACGGGAACAGGGGGACAGGCACGCGGACGCAGATGGGCCGGTAGTGCGGTACGTGAGCACGCAGTTTGAGTTGCCAGAGTTTGCGGGGAGAGACAACGAGGACCCGCGGGAGTTTTTGCGGGAGTGTGAACACCTCCTAAAACTGTACGAAGTGCGACGGGCGGAGTGGACGCCGCGAGTGGCGGGACAGCTCCGCGGCGAGGCAAGGAACTGGTGGTCAATGGCCGGGAGTTTTGATACCGAGTGGGGACATTTTGTGCGCCAAGTCAAAACTAGGTTTGATAACGATCAGGCGCGGGCAATGTGTTTGCGGACATTTTATTGCCGAAACCAGGAGGAGGACGAGAGTGCAGAGCAGTTCATTTACGAGAAGTTACGCATGTTCCGCCGATTGGGGACAAGTGGGGACGTGAGTGCGGCGTTGCCAACCATTGTCGAACAATTGCTGCCAGAGTTTCGCCCCTTCATGAGGACGGCTGCTGGTCGTGACACGGAGGAGTTCGTGGCCCTCGCCCGCGTGATCGAACGTGACATGTCGCAGTGGAGGACGGCACTCAGGGGCGCGAGAGCTCCCCGTGCTCGCTCGGGGCCGCGAGGGGTCACCGTCACAGAGGTCACGGACAGTGACTTGACCGTGGTGAGCTACGCCGGCGGCGCGGGACCGCGCAGGACAACAGACCGCGGTGGCACCAGGGAACGCCCGGAACCAGCTGCGACAGGAGGAGGACGTCACGAGCGGACAGATACGAGAGAGAGGGACGAACGTCCGCCGCGATGCCGTTTTTGCCCGGACGCGTACCATTGGCATCGCCTCTGCCCCACCAGAGCCGCGTGGGAGGAGGCGCGCGAAGGCAACACGTCGCAGGCGGGAAACGCAGGACCGGGGGCGGAGGGACAACTGGGTGCCGCTCCCCGGCCCGCCAGCCACCGGCAGTCCCAGTAACTGACAGAACACGTCGACCACCACCGGCGCCTACCGCACTAACGTCCTGTATGCCGCCGGGAAGCAGGGGACAACGGGACTACTCCTCATCAGCTGTCCCCATGCCGAGGCAACTGCGGGGACAGCTGACTGCCGGCGCCACCACCGCGGCCCTGAGGCCGGGTATACCAGGGCCGGACCAGCCGCCTCGTCGACACGCCGTCGACGGGGTGGACAACCAGAGCGTCAGCGCAGGCATCCCGCCGGCCATCTCCGTGCAGGGACAGCTGACTGCCGGCGCCACCACCGCGGCCCTGAGGCCGGTTATACCAGGGCCGGACCAGCCGCCTCGTCGACACGCCGTCGACGGGGTGGACAATCAGAGCATCAGCGCAGGCGTCCCGCCGGCCATCTCCGGGCAGGGACAGCTGACTGCCGGCGCCACCACCGCGGCCCTGAGGCCGGGTGTACCAGGGCCGGACCAGCCGCCTCGTCGACACGCCGTCGACGGGGTGGACAATCAGAGCATCAGCGCAGGCATCCCGCCGGCCATCTCCGTGCAGGGACAGCTGACTGCCGGCGCCACCGCCGCGGCCCTGAGGCCGGTTATACCAGGGCCGGACCAGCCGCCTCGTCGACCTGTCGTCGACGAGGTGGACCACCGGAACGTCAACACGTCGGCGCCGGAGCGAGCCGCGGACCTCGCCGCGAGTTCCCCACGCCCGGACGGCCAGGTGGCCGGGGGCGGTGGGGGACAGACGACTGCACAGCTGGGGCAGGTCGGCCCCGAGGAGCCGGAGCTGCTGCGAATTCCTGTCCGCGCTAACGGGCGGGAGATGCTGGCCCTGGTGGACACCGCCGCCAGCCGAACCTACATCGCGGCCCACCTGGTGGGAGCGGAGGCAGTGACACCGCGGAGGGAGCTGGTGCAGCTGGCCACCAGGGATGCCGTCGTTGCAGCAGGGGGCATCACTCAGGTAACAATGAGCATCGTTGGTCACGTTAGCCACGTCGAGGCCTGGGTGGTCCCCGAGCTCCGCGAGGGGCTGATTCTGGGGGTCCCATGGCTGCACGAGGTCGACGCCACCGTGGAAGTACGAGCTGGCCGGATGCACTTCGGCACCCAGGGGCGCTGGACGGTGTACGGCGTGCACCAGGTTCCCCCCAGTCCCCCTCAGTCAGTCATTCGCCTAGAAGACCTTCAGCACGGTGTTCCAGAGGAGTACGTCGATGTCATCAACCATGTCCTCACCTCTCAGGCACAGGTATTTGCGGCCGCGGACCGGCTACGACGGACAAACGTGACGGAGCACCGGATACCGATGGTACCGCACCGCCCTCCCTTTGAGAAGGTATACGGATTTGGCATCCGGGAACGGGAGGCCATACAGACTCAAATTGACGAGATGTTACGTGACGGGGTAGTGGAACCCAGCACCTCCCCGTATAACTCACGGGTGGTGCTGGCCACCAAGAAAGACGGAAGTCTACGCTTTTGCGTAAACTTCAAGGCGATAAACAAACTGACCATTCCCGCCCCGCCCCCGCAGATCAATATCACAGACGCACTGGCAGGACTGGGGGACGCCACTATTTTCACGACACTAGACTTAAAATCAGGCTACTGGCAGGTGCCGGTATGTCTGGAGGACCGCCCTAAGACGGCATTTACGGCACCAGACGGTCGACGTTACCAGTTCTGCGCCATGCCGTTTGGTCTCATGGACGCCCCTGCCACGTTCCAGGCCCTGATGGTACGTGTTCTGGATGGGTACATTGGTGAGTTCGCCAGTGCCTATCTGGACGACGTTATCATCTGGTCCAGGACGTGGGAGGAACACGCGCACCATCTGGCATTGGTGCTAGAACGTATGGCCAGACACGGACTGACGTGCGCCCCAAAGAAATGCCACATTGGGGCCACGGAAATAGAGTTCCTAGGACACATAGTGACGGCGGAGGGGTGCCGCCCCCGACCTGAGCAGTTGGAGCTAATAGAGGGAAAGGGGGCACCGAAGACCAGGAAGCAGCTCCAGAAGCTGCTGGGGCTGCTCAACTGGCTGCGGTCCTTCGTCCCCGACTTCGCCACGGTGACGGCCCCGATGACGGACCTACTGTCGCCGAAGACTAAGTTCCGGTGGACCCCCGCCGCGGACGAGGCCTTGCGACAGGTGAAGCGCCGGTTCAGGAACTGTCACACGCTCTCACGCCTGGTGCCCAGCCGCCCCATCTTCATCCAGACGGATGCGAGTCAGGAGGGGATGGGGGCGGTGTTGTACCAGATGGATGACCGGGGCGAGAGGCGCGTGATCGAGTACGCCAGCGCCAAGTTTGGGCAGGCTGAGCGGAAGTATCACGTGAATGAGCAAGAGTGCCTTGCGGTGGTCTGGGCCCTACAGAGGTACCGTCACCACGTCGAGGGCCGCTCATTCACGCTGAGAACCGACAGCCAATGCCTCCGCTGGTTGGACTCCGCTCAGGGCCGGAAGTCTAAGTTCACTCGGTGGGCCATGCTGATCCAGGAATTCTCGTTCACGGTCGAGCACATTCCTGGACGTGAAAATCAGTTGGCCGACGAGTTGTCCCGGAATCCGGACCCTGAGAATGAGTTCCACGACGACCAGGGCTGGGAGGAAGTGCTCCTCCCTGAGCGTGAGCGCGGGGTAGAGGACTCGGTGCCGCGACCGTGCGCGTTGTACGCGCTGACAAGCCCCACTGCTCCTGCACCTGACGCGCGACCCGAGACTATGACTGACCTGCTGGCGTGGGTCCACGCGGCGCAACTCCGGGACCCTGACACCCGGACCCGACTGACAGAGTGTGGGGAGGGGGTGATACCGGGCTGCCGGAGCCTGAACGGGGTGCTCCAGACCAGGGGGGCTCACAGGTCGAGCGGGTGGCGGACCCACGTGCCGCCCGAGGCCAGGCGCTGGGTCCTGAGCTACCTGCATGACCACCCCCTGGCGGGACACCCGGGCGCGGAGCAGACGCTGCGTGAGGTCAGACGGACGTTCCGCTGGCCTGGCGACGCGGCAGAAGTAAGACGCTACGTGCGGGCCTGCCTGCGTTGCCAGGAGCGGAAGTCCAGGCGACCCGACGGCAAGGAGCAGCAGGTCCCACGACGGCCCCGGAATCCCTTCCACACTGTGGCGGTGGATATTATGGGGCCGTATCCTCGCACGTCCCGTGGTCGGCGATTCATTGTTGTGGTCACGGATGTCTTCACCCGCTGGGCGGAGGCGTTCGCAGTACCAAACGTGAAGGCCGGCACCGTGATTGCCCTGCTCGAGCGCGAGTTCTTCCCGCGATACGGGTACCCCGCGGTCCTGCTGACGGACAACGGGGTGCAGTTCACGGGGAGAAGCTGGCGAGTGTCCTGCGCGGGTTGGGGGGTGGAGCATCACACGACGCCCACCTACCATCCGCGCGCGAATCCGACCGAAAGGCGGAATCAGGACATTAAAACTCAGCTGCGCATCCGGTTGGACGAGGACCACACCAAGTGGGACCTGCACCTGCCGACGCTGCTGTTTTGCCTGCGCCGTCGGACGAACGCGGTCACGGGCCATTCCCCCGCTGAACTGGTGCAGGGCCGGAACCTCGCCCTGCCCGGGGAAGCGCGCGCAACCCCCGACTTGCACAACATGACCACGGACGATCTGCGCGAAGACGCCCGACGTCGCCAAGCTGACTACCTGACTAGACGTACGCCGCAGACGCACCAGCCCCCAGCACGACTAGAGCCTGGCCAGCAGGTGTTTGTTAAGTGTCATCACCTGTCGGCTGGCGAGCGGGGCTTTTGCGCCAGTCTGGCTCCTAAGTGGGCGGGGCCACAGGAGATCGTAGACAGACTGGGCACCACCTCGTACCTCGTGCGTCGCGCCGACGGACGGACAACTAAGGTGCACAGGGACGACATTCGACTGATAGGCGACCCGCACGACGAGTACGACCACGACGACAGCGGACCAGTGGACGGTGACGAGGCCGAGGATGACGTCACCGAAGGTGTACTGGCCGACCTCGGCGCCCCTGTGGTGGTACCGCCGGAGCCGGACCTGGGACGTCGACGGGGACACGCCCACCCCAGGTCACTGCGGGGGGTTGGCAGGGACGTTGACAGGGACGACGACACACGGGACGGGACCGATGACAACGTCGCAGTAGGAGTCCTGGTCGACCTCGATGACCCCGTGGTGACGCCACCGGAGCCGGATCAGGGACGTCGACGGGGACACGCCCACCCCAGGTCACTGCGGGGGGTGGGCAGGAACGTTGACAGGGACGACGACACACGGGACAGGACCGATGACAACGTCGCAGTAGGAGTCCTGGTCGACCTCGATGACCCCGTGGTGACGCCACCGGAGCCGGATCAGGGACGTCGACGGGGACACGCCCACCCCAGGTCACTGCGGGGGGTGGGCAGGAACGTTGACAGGGACGACGACACACGGGACAGGACCGATGACAACGTCGCAGTAGGGGTCCTGGTCGACCTCGGTGACCCCGTGGTGACGCCACCGGAGCCGGATCAGGGACGTCGACGGGGACACGCCCACCCCAGGTCACTGCGGGGGGTGGGCAGGAACGTTGACAGGGACGACGACACACGGGACAGGACCGATGACAACGTCGCAGTAGGAGTCCTGGTCGACCTCGGTGACCCCGTGGTGACGCCACCGGAGCCGGATCAGGGACGTCGACGAGGACACGCCCACCCCAGGTCACTGCGGGGGGTGGGCAGGAACGTTGACAGGGACGACGACACACGGGACAGGACCGATGACAACGTCGCAGTAGGAGTCCTGGTCGACCTCGGTGACCCCGTGGTGACGCCACCGGAGCCGGATCAGGGACGTCGACGAGGACACGCCCACCCCAAGTCACTGCGGGGGGTTGGCAGGAACGTTGACAGGGACGACGACACCTGGGGCACGACACATGGACGGGCCCCCACGACGACACCGACTCAGCCTCCTACGGGGGGACAGCAAAAGGGGAACGGTGGTTGGCAACTGGCAAGAGGGGGCGGGGAACGGACGCCCGTCAGAAGGGGCGGAAGGGGTCCGCGTGGCGCAAGCATGGCAGAGCTGGAGCGCTTCGTGGACCGGGTGCTCCCGCCTGATGACGTCAGCGCCTACGCCAACGACACTGATGGACCGCTCATCGAGGACGTAACACATGACAACACTGCTCAGGGCGACCTGGTCGACCTGAGTGAACCAGTGGTGACGTTGCCGGAGCCTACCCAGAGACGTGGACGGAGGTACGTCCACTCCTGGGAACGGCGGGTGACGGGGACGGACGTGAGCAAGGACGTGACAGACGGGGTAACGGTCCGGCTCCTCAGTGGGGAGGGCGATGTCGACAGGGCCCAGCAGGTGGTCCTGGACTTGCCTTCCGGGGAGCCGAGGATGACCGCTCACGCGGGGAGGGGACCGGCGTTGCGCCGGTCCACGCGTGAGAAGACGGCCCCCCACTACCTCCGGGACTACGAGTGGGGGAGTCAGCGCAAACCCCGCGACGTAAGACAAACGACCGACGGGGGGTTACGCTGCAGCGTGATGCAGCTCCTGCCCCAGTTTGCCCGACCCGGACGGAATGACGTGACGAGCTCCGACGACCAGACAAGTGGCCGGACGCGGACGCAGCTGCCGGTCTAGGTCGGCGTCGGGGGCCAGGACGGCCTCGGGAGAGGGGGGGCATATGACGACAGTCGTCGTACCCTCCCAGATACAGAGGCCGTACCTGGCCACCGACGCGGGCCTGAGGGGGCCTATTTTCCCCCCCAGTGAACCCCAGTGTGTGCGACGGCCAGGGACGCACCCGCGTGCGCCCTAGCATGCCAACGAGTGTTTTTTCTATGTGACTTTATCTTTTATTTCAGTGTGTATATATTTGTAAACGATTAAGGGATTTGAATGTGTGTAATTAACTTATTTTATTTATTATTCATTGTGCAAGTTCGCTGTGTAATTAATGTCTCGTGTATGTCTTTGTAAATAATTCAATAACTTTTTCTGAAGTGTTTCGCCGTAGTATGTAATTGCAGCCTGGCGCGCCGCGGGACGGAGCTCTCTCCCACGCCGGCCGATTTTCCCCTCCCTCCCCGCCACCCGCGGGCGCCGGCCCGCGGGCGAGCGGGGAGAGGCAGTCGCGTCCTGGTCTCGAGCGGAGACAGACGTGTTCGTTGCTCCGCGAGCCGCGCACGTTGCGCTCGGGATTGAACGTTCGCTCAGTCCGCAGTCGGTCACGGCAGCTGAGCTGCCACCGCGAATCAGCTTAGCATTGTTAACTTACGAGTCATCGGGAGACGTGTCTAGCGGGCAGTTTCTACAACGCGAACGTGGTGCTACGAGTCTCTGAACTTTTCGCCGTCCACGGAACATTACGTAACGGGCCGCGTATGTACAGCGTTCCGTCTTCGGGCCCTTTCTCACTGGGTCAGCCTAGCATTAATAAACTTTACGATTCGCGCCGAAACGTATTTGAGAACCGCACCGTCATCAGGGAGTCCGTGTCGCCGTGGTAGGGCACTTGTTCCGCGACGGTTCCGCCAGGCTGCGGCAGGACTTTATAAGCGTTAATAAAAGACGGCTCGTGAAATTCGTTAATGCCGTGTTCTGCTTGCGACAACCTACCAACATTCCTCGCAATCACTTCACTCTCCCTCCAGGTCCCGCCTTTCCCGGTCCCGGCCACGTTGGCCTGGACCCACACCTCTCCGACGAGGGCAGTACGGGCATAACAGGACATTTATTTCAACGGGAAAACGGGGACCTGAAGCCGAGGGACGTCAATATATGTGGCCTTCATGACATTCTTCTCAAATACTTGAACACTATGCATTATGCTCTCACTTGGAAGCCATGATTTCATTATGATTCCAACTGCAGGTGCTTGTGCACGTACAGCTGCCGGCAGACAAATGAGCAGACGTTGCTTTGTGTTGTTTGCGTGCGAGTTCCCTGCCACTGGCTAGACTGAAGTTCATCACGGCTCGGTCTGTGGCCGGGCTAAAACAGTACAGCTTCGCAGCATTGCGTGGACGTAAAAACATTTGGTCGTTTACACTCAATAGCCACAACTGAACTTATCATAGCTGATGTTTAACAGTCGATAGCGAAGTCAAACCTGCGTGCGCATCACTTTTCTCCTTGTATGGCTAACTGTATGCCACAGCACATCTGTTTACCGAGTTGAAGCATACTTTGTGGCGTTATGCCAGAATTTTTTTTTTGCCAGTGGCGATTTTGTACTAACTGAAATTTACAGACGTGCTATTCAAGACGGGCAATAAAATTAACAGGGCACTAAATGAATTCGTGCAATTTGAAAAGTGCTGTGAGGGATTGATGTATTATTCTTTTCTGGTTAATTTGAATGGTACAGAAGCCATTCAAAAAGTACAATCATCGCATAAACAAATATTGTGCAGTCTTGACAACCTGAAACCTAGCAGAGTCATTGAAATATTGACCCAGACTTTGTTACATGCACGTTTATGAATACATAGTAGAATAGTACCATAACATAACATGCAATGTGCAAGTTGTACTGGATTATTGGCCATGCCATTTTCCCTATTGGTAGAATATCTAGGAACATTTTCTCATGTACTGTTTTTTTTTTGTTAATCTGTTTGGTGCCATTGATGCACAAACAAGCCATTAACGTCCAGCTCCATTTTCTGTATATTAGTGATGTGTTGGTTCTACTTACGTACTTTCAAGTTCTCGGTTTGGTGTCGGTTCTCAAAAATTGGTGTTCAGATCTCAGTTTTAGGTTAACCACCACACAGTTTCCAGTCACACCAAAAGTGTTCTGAAAAGTATGTCCTTATATGTTTATTTTTTAAATATGATTTATCATTATTTATCATAATTTACCATAATTCGACCACAAAAAAGATACCTGGCCCCAAGGTAGCACAGTTGCTGTACGTCTCACTAGATGGCTGGAACAGCACTGTAACGACACACTGTGGTGCAGCAATATCTGGTAATACATGTTAACAGCTCTTTTTCTCTGGGTCACTATTTAATTTAGGCACACCAGTAAAAATTTCTTGAGAGAAAAGTAGGTAAATATTTGTTCACAAGAGATGTGTTGGTTCCATGTGCAGTCCACTCTACCACTCTACCATGCCAGCATTTAAAAATTACTCTTGAAAATATTTTACATTTCAGATTATAATTTACATAAAGTTTATTATACAACGTCCTATGCAAAATTTTGGGAGTATGTGAACCATTAGAAAAAAGTATTTTAAAATTTGGTATCAGTTTAAACTCTTCCAAAATAATTTTGTAACCACGTTTTCCAATGTTTTTAAGTACTCGTGGATAACTGCTTAAGATTAATCCACTGAAGTTCTTATTCATGAACACTCAATTTAGATTATGCGACTCTCTTAATAATGGTAGAATTACTAGAAATATCTCTCTATATCCTTTATATTAATAGTAACATGTTCTCAAGCTGCTTTTGAATTTACAATATATATATTTCCTATGAATTCTGATTTTGATTTTCATACAGACGTGCAATAAATGGCAATCGTTGATTACACAACTGCACGTTAACTGTGTATGATAAAGAACATTCAGACATGTGAAATATCAAAATAATTATTATGTCATAATTGTCGATAAAGTTGATCTCAAAATTCTTATATGTGTAAACTCTTAAGTGTTACTGAGCATAAGATAATTAATGCACTTAAGAAATACTGGCACTACAAATGACAATCTGTTTGTCTTGTATCAACAAATAAAGCAATATTTGCACACTTTAAAATCAAACATTTGTATTCACGTTTAGTAGTAGTAACATGCAAACATGTACCCTCAATTACGTATTATATTTAGGACTATCTGTGCAAACTTGAACTTTAAATCTATTAGAAATGCAATTAATATGAGACTCAGTTTTGTCAGTTATCATATGCATTACAATAGCTAAGGAAATCTGTGTCAGTATGTAGATTCGGCATATGAAAACCACCGACACAAGCCCAGATTTGTCAGCAGGAACATTCTTTTCTCAACTCTGGACCTCCGAATGATCTTTTTAGGTCTTGAAAAGTTTACAAATGTGAACTATCTCACCGAGGATGAGACATAAAATTTCAGGATTGACATTAATCTTGAAGCACTATTTATATGATAGCGACTGATGTGGTAATAAGAACTTCGATGTTGTACTATCTATATTCTGACAAAGGAATACACCTATCCCTCACTTAGCACGACTAATTCGTTCCTAAAATTTCTCGTGTCATTCGAAATTGTGTATTCTGAAGCATTAGTTTCCATAAATAGCAAGGCTAATTTATTTAATGTGTTCCAAAATTGTGTAAGAAAATATACTTTACATAATATAAATGCATTGAGTAACACTAAATATGTCACAGCATTTATCTTTGTATGCCTCCCATCACACTTCACTTTGTATGACAAATACGACACCGGGTAAAGAGAGATATGTGGTTATGTACTTTATCGTCAGTCGCCTGGCTGACTTGCCCTCCTGGGCGTGACCTTCAACTCAAATCGTGTACCTTTCCAAACCATCCTTTACTGACAGTGAAACCAATATTACTGTCCGGATATTTACATTTTAATTTTTCAAAAACTAAAGTGCTTATTCACATATCACCACCTGGTTCATACCAATCCTGCCAGGCCAATGATTATTTTTTTCATGGCAACATTCATTTAACAACCTTTTCAACGTGAATCATCTCTTTATATCTGTTCCGGTATCTAATGTCAAATATATTCCCGCTAGTACAACCAACATCAGACTTATATAAATTTTGGTAAGAGTCCTTATTTCGTATGATTGTGCGCACAGTTGACTTGTTTAAAACTAAAGTGTGACCAACATAAGTGTGGCCTTCATGACAATCTGCGCGCCGTAATACTAATAGTTTTGTCTCAAATACTTGAACCCGATGCATTATGAGTGATCAAGCACGTACAGTTACCGGCAGCTGAATGGGCAGACGTTGCTTTTGTTTGAGTGAATTCTATGCCACTGGTTTGTGGCCAGGCGACAACAGTGCAGCATGGCGGCATACGTGCTGACGTAAAAATATTTGGTCCTTTACACTCCATAGCCGCAATTTAACTTGTCATAGCTGATGTTTGTACAACAGCTGATAGCATAGTTAGACCTGCGTGCGCATCTTTTCCACTCTTGTTTGGTTAACTGTATCCCATGGCACATCTGTTGTTTACAGAAGTTGAAACAGACTTCGTGGTGTCGTGCTCAACTTTTTTTTGCCCGAGGAGATTACATGCTAACCGAATTTTGCAGGCATGCTATTCAAGACTGGGGCAGTAAAATTCACTTCACGCAAAATGAATCTGCGCAATCTGAAGACGTGCTAAGTGAGGGATAGGTGTAGTCAGAATTCCTCTCTCAGATTAAGTTAGATGACATTCTAACTAAATATTGCGGGTAACATTTTCCTTTCCAATTGCATCAGTTCAACTCTTTTCGTTCTAAAACGAAACTTTCTCTGTTTGGTTGTTGTAGCAACCCCACAAGCTGAGGGCCAAGAGAAAATGTGCTCAGCTATCGACACTATGGAATAGAGAAAAATAAGAAATATATATATGCCTAGTACAATGCTGGTATGAAACGTAATAAATACTCCAAAGAATAAATAATTGAAGGTCCTGAAATTACTTTATATCAGTTGAAAATAAGGATAAATGGAAATGGCTATCCTAATGGTTGCTTTTACTATTCTGGTTGCTTGCACACCTTGCAATTTAAATACAATTAAAATATAATAATTTTAAAATAATTTAAATAACAGCAGTAAAACCTGCATACAGTTCGACTGTTTACAAGATGGTAAACCAAAAAAAAAAAGAACTGATTAAATTTGCCCATTTCAGAATCTTCTATAATGTGTGAGCAATCAGGTAGCCTTCATACTTGCAAAAGGCATTATTAAAAGGTCCACTCATTTTACAACTCAGCAAATGTTAGCACCAGCACCATTCAAAATTAAATCAGATCAAAGTACTTACAGTTCTCGATGTTGTACGAAGCACTCGTTAGCTTTAGCAAAAGGCATATAAATTTCATGCCAATAAAAAGTGGTTGAATTTCAAACAACTTGAGTTTTAAGTTCCCTAAGGCTGCAACTGAGCAATCATGCTCAAGGTTTTCGTAGGAACACATAAAGGCCACAAAAACTGATATTAGCAAGTCACTACCCATAAGCATGCACTGTGTGCCCGCATCTACGTTTGACCGCCTTTCGGCCAACGACAACCAGCTGGAGCGAAGGCCGGTGCTACCCTCCCACTGCTGCCCAGACACCGTCGCACAGCCCGCAGATATGTCTCTCTTGCACAGAACCACTGTCACTAAAACTGCCCAGTGCTTAAACACTCATTTGCCACTCCTCGCGCACAGAAAATTAATAAAACCTAACATTTTTAAAAACTAAAATAAGACTTACATAAAAAATTTTAAATACCTTTAAAAACCATGAAAAAGATTTTTAAAAATGAATAAACTGTAACTAAGCAAATACCAAAATATAAATAATAAATACCAAAATAAATTATTAACAAACAAATTTTTAACAACAAATTGTTTAAAGAAAAAGGCTTAAACAACTAAAGGAAACATCTGGGCCAGGAGCCTGGCCATAGTTTTTTCCACTCGCTCAATAACTGCTGATGCACTATGAGATCCTAATTAATTGATGGGAAAGAAAAAAAGTGTTAAAATGTGAATAATTTTTTTGGCCGATCATTTAATTGATTTTGTTACATTTTTCTCTCTGCAATTTATTCATGTAAAACATAAAACATGCATAGTATTTTCATACTGTAAAAAATTAATTCTAGGCCTAAAGTATAAAATAACTGAAATGTAATGTGTAAACGAATATAAAAAAATAGTGATCCAAATATTTTTTTCCTTTTTTTTTTCAATTATTTTTTAGTCAGCAAAAATTTTCTCCACTTTAAAAATGACATTATTAATTAGATTTGTCACTTCACACATAATATTAACAAAAAAATTGGCATAAACCAGTTGTCAAATAGGTGTTAGCACCTCTCATAAACCATAAGTCATCCTGCAATTTAGTTAAAATTATTATTAAATTATTATTAAATTATTATTAAAGGTATGATGATACAAGCAATTTTTTTCAAGCTTGGACTACAGATTCGCACTGCATTTCATGGGTACATATCATATATTGGATGTGAGCCACCGAGGGGGGATACAATCTTCAGTGTTACTGTACCAGACATCACATGCATTTCCGTACACAAACAAATGACTTTGAAAGAATCCAACACCAAAAAATAGTAAACAATTGTTTTGGAATACCTCCTTAAAAGACTCCATAGAGTAAGAGATCCTTAAAATTTGCAATTTAAAGGAAGTCTGCCATTTTTGTTGACCTTCCAAGTAGTTGCATGGAGTCTTACAGAATCGCAGATGCAGCCTTTTGTGAAAACCGAAGTCAGTTACGTCCTTTCATGCATCCTTGCAACCTTTGAGGGGTTCGTGGTTGAGGGTTTATGGTTATCTTTTACTTTCAAATGATTAACTTTAATGTTAAAAAATTTAAAAAACAATTACCTGACAATATAAATTTAATAATTTGTAAATACAAACTAATGAAGGATTGACAAGAAGGTATATCTGTACTGATGCATCAGGTTGTGTTAGCATCAAAATTGTTTAAATAAAATTTAAATATCCTTTCATACTAAATGTAGTCTTGACATTGGTTAATGGACCATCCTTAAAGGACACACCTTTTTTATTCCTAAACAATATACATAATTAAATGTTGTTATATTAACCTTCAGTAACCTTCCTCAGTAAATTTATTGGTTGGTTTCGAACGTAACAATCCCTAAATATTATTTTCTGTAAAATCATGTACATTTAACTTGAAATATTTTTACTTACCAATTAAATTTTATGTATCATGTAGAACAGCATGTAATTAACTAGGAATGTGCATTTATCACATTTCCTAGAAAACTGATGTTTGTAGGGATTTAAGTTTTTTTTTTTTAATCAAAAACAAGAATTTTAAAATTTTCAAAAAAAGTTAACAATCCTATTCCAAAAATGTCTTAATACTGTGAAATGGACAATTAAGAATGAAATCACATAGATTTGTGTGATAATGAAGACCAAAGAATCATAGGAAACATTGAGTTCAAATTTTGACACCAAAATAAAATAGTCTGAATCTGGTGATAACTGAAAATGTGTAAACTTGACAAATTTACACAACATATATTTCAAACACCCAAATTTTGTAATAAACCTGGCCTCCATTTTCAGACATTTGCAGAATATTTTGCAGCCACAAATTTCAAAGTGCTGTTGAAGCAAGGAATAATTATGGAAAATTCATATCCTGATTTTTATACCTGATGCTATGATGCATCTGGCTTCCTTAATCAAATTTATATTCTGAAGGGTTAATGTTATTTTAATATTATTTTTGAAAGAAAAAATTAAGAGTATTTGTGTAAAAATTTGACAAAAATAAAAATATTAGTTTAAAAAAGCACCAATTTTTAACTGAGAATAACGCTACTGTTAACAAAACTGTGAGTCATGAAATAAAAATACAAACAAATGTTCTAACATTATGTGCACCCCTCTCCGTGTAGTGGCCCGATTCAATTGTTCTAGTGCCCAAACCAAGTGATTAGACACACACACTCTCTCACTAATGCACACTCACTCACTAACGCACACTCACTCACTAACGCACACTCACTCACTAATGCACACTCACTCACTAACGCACACTCACTCACTAACGCACACTCACTCACTAATGCACACTCACTCACTAATGCACACTCACTCACTAATGCACACACTCACTCACTAATGCACACACTCACTCAAAAATGTACGCACTAATGCACACACTCACTCACTAATGCACACACTAACGCACACACTCACTCACTAATGCACACACTAACACACACACTAACGCACACTCACTCACTAACGCACACACTCACTCACTAACACACTCACTAACACACGCACTAACACACTCACTCACTAATGCACGCACTAATGCACACACTCACTCACTAATGCATACACTAACGCACACACTCACGCACACACTCACTCACTAATGCACACACTAACGCGCACACTCACGCACTAACGCACACTCACGCACTAACGCACACTCACTCACTAACGCACACTCACTCACTAACGCACACTCACTCACTAACGCACACTCACTCACTAACGCACACTCACTCACTAACGCACACTCACTCACTAACGCACACACTCACTCACTCACTAACGCACACACTCACTCACTCACTAACGCACACACTCACTCACTCACGCACTCACTCGCTCACGCACTCACTCGCTCACTAACGCACACACACACTCGCTCACTAACGCACACCCACGGGTCGTACAAATCTTTTCTATGAAATGCCTGTGTTCAAACTTGTCTGTGTACAATTTTAATATGTTTTTTTTTTATAAATCAGGGTGTTACATGTGTTAGTCTGTAAATTTGAGGCATTGCAACATGTTTGCAGGGAATGTGGGCTGATTATAATTATATGCATGTTAATAGCTATTTTAAATAATTTATCTTTGCAGTCTATAATTTGTGCTTTGATGTTAATTCTCCTGCATTATTGCAGTAAACAATTCTTCCGAAGTCTTTTGTGTTTACTTTCTTTGTCTTTCTGCATTTAATAGTTGTAACTCTTTTGTGTTTACTTTCCTTTTCTTTATGCATGTAATAGTTGTAAATAAGTAAATGTAAAGTAGGCCCATTAAAAATCTTTTGTGACAAATGTGGATTTCGTGAAAGATGCAAACTTAGGTTGGGGGAAGATTGTTGAGTTTTTGGTTGAAATAGTGGTGTGTGTCTTAACATTTGCCTGCTGTTTTGCTAACCAGATATGTGGCTTGTGTTAATGTGTACACTGTGTATATTGATATAAAAAGTAATAAATTTAACACTGAGATTTATAGTGAATGGGGAATGTGATACACTTTTTGTAATTTTTTGTATTTATGACTTTTTTAAGGGGGGAAAAGGCCTAAATAATAATAATAATAATAATAATAACAATAATAATAATACCAATTTTTTCTTAAGTAATTACAGTAGCCTGTTAGTAACCAAACTATAAACACTACAAATCCAGGTAGTATGTAAATACTTTAGTCCACAAGTGTTAATTTGAACTATATGCCCAATTTATTATGCTTCAATACTAATATAAACACTGTACCTACTGAAAATTTTTATGAAATACAGTTTAAAGCATCCAACTTTCCATAATTTTATTGAATGGTTGGTGTTAAAACTGGTGGATCATTAGTAAGTTATTTTTATGCAACCTTAAGAAATAATAACATAGCATTTTTACATGATCTAGGTACACAAGTGCCTAGACCCATGATAGTTAATACAGCAAAACCTAGATTATCTGAAGTAATGATAGTGGACTGGTGCATGTTGACTATAAAGTCACATTATTACAATTTTTAAGATCTTGGCCTGAAATGTTCTATAATCTAAAAAATTTCTATAAATTTTTATTATAATTACAATGATTTTTAGCTTAATATAATTTTTTTTAAATATACAATATGTACAGTAAAACCCTAATATAGTGACCTCTTTATTACATAAGCTTTCTTACAACAAACTGTTTGCTATAGTCCAGTCAAAACTATTTCTAACAAAAGTCATTTTCACCTCTATAGGTAGGTATAACTAACTCTTTTCTTTTTTTAAGAGGTTATCTTTTTTTTAACAAAGTAGCAAAAATTACAATTCATAATTTTTTTAATAGCAAAAAAGTATTTATATGTGATTAATTATGTTTACGACTGAACAAATGACTTTTTTAAATATTTAATGAAAAACAATAGGAATTAAGAATGTTCACATGTAAATATTTATAAAAAATCCATAGCATAAATAGAAAGCTAAAAAAAAAAACTATGTAATAAATACTGAAAATTGCTTTTTAATTCTTGAGAAAGTGAAAAATAAAAACAAAAGACCATAGGTTTGACTCATTTCATTAAGAAATTTATTTTTTAATGGCATTTGAGTGTTTGACATCTTTAATAGGGATTGAATACGTATATAAATTCTTTTATTTCAAAAATAAATTTGTACTAAATTAATGCATTGAAAATTTTATGTGGTGTCCTTTAATAGTGGAAAATCTAATACCTTAAACTTACAGCCTTTGTTTCGTTGGTAAATATGTAGTGCAGCGGTATTTGCGAAAAAAATGTTAAAAATCCGAAAATACTTTTATTATATGCTCTTTCACTTCCTCTTTTCATTAAACCTAGTGGAAATAAGAAATTCCAAATACTGTAGGAGATATCGCCGTTCTTATTTTGCAATACAAGACCTGTGCTATCATTTGACCGCCGCAATTTTTTTATTTTGCCGTGTGTTCGTGAATGCCTAATTAAAATGGTCGATTAGGTCAGGTCAGTTACACTTTCAAACTAAGCTTACATAAAAAATAATGTGAATTAATTTTAATGGTTGTTTAGTTTTAAAGTATTTATAATGTAACTGACCTGACCAAACAAACCGGGACAAAGGATGAACAGTAGGAATTCACGTATTTTTTTTACTTATTACTTGCGCAACAATATCCAAATAACAAATAAAACATTAAAATTTGAAACTTTAAAAAAGTTAGAGGCGGGTACAATTCCTTTGCCATTAGTAGAAAATTATGTAGTTGTTCTCCTACATCGCGAAAAAAAAAAATTCATACTCGTTAACATGAAACATTAATGAATGCCACATGAATGCACAGGTATTGTGATGAATATTAAAAAATTTGATATCTCCTAAGATATTTGGAATTTCTTATCTCCACCGGGTTTAATGAAAAGAGGAAGTTAAAAAGCATAGAATAAAAGTGTTTTTTTATTTTTAAATTTTTTTAACAAATAACGCCCAACTATGAACATTAAAAAATTCAATATCTCCTAAAGTATTTGGAATTTCTTATCTCCGCCGGGTTTAATGAAAAGAGAAAGTGAAAGAGCATATGATAAAAGTATTTTCAGATTTTTAAATTTTTTTTCGCAAATACAGTTACTCTACATATTTACCGTTTCTTTTTACCCCTTTATAAAGAACTCTTATATTTTTTGCACTTTTATACATATCACGTGTTTGCCACAATCTCATGCCATCAGTGGATGTGAAGTACATCAGAACGTATTGATTTCTCACATTGTTTAATGAAATTCAACAGAAAAGGATTTAGAAAAAAAAACAATAGTAATTAGCAGTTTGATGAATAATTTGTTCCATGTTTACTTGCATAAAAATCAGAATCCTAGATTATTATCTGGAGGGGAATTTCAGAAAGTACCTCAAGGTAACATTTTATAGCTACTGATATATTTTTGTAACTACTAATTGCACTAACATTGCTGATCCAAGTTTGAATTAACACTTCTTTGTTTATAGATACCCTGTTCATAGAAGAAAAAAAAATTTGTTAGATTTTAAATATTTGTTTTGCACAGTTATAGGCATGATATTTAAATAGCAAGGCTTAAAATTGCAGTTAAGGTTTTTATTTGGATGTATTTATTGCTAATTGTTTTGTACAAGCAGTGTTTACTTTCGTTTATTATAGTATTTGTTTACAGTAGTTTCTGATAAAGATTTTTTAACAGGTGACACTAAACAATTGTACATGAGCAGGATTGGCACAACAAATTTTAAGAGATTCACACATTTGCAAGGAATCATAACTTTATTTGAGAATTTTTTGTTCGTAAGGACATTTGTTCTTTTGATTTTGCTTTAAAGTTTAAATCGGCGCATGCAATTTTATATAGCTTTAAACAATCATTGGAACAAAAACTTGATGATGTGTTGAAGGCATGAGAAATTTGGGCAAAATTTGCATCATTTCTAGTAGAAGGATCAAGGACTAATGTTTTTATTTTTCAGTGCATCACATACCGGTGAGTATTTATTGCCAATGGTGATACTTTAGAAAGATGCTATGGAATGTGTATATAGGTACTATAATTTGTGTATTGAGGGTGATTATTCAACAAAAATAAGCTACATTTCAGGATCATCTATTTGGTCAGTGTTGTAACTATAGAGAGGTGGCACAGTGGTAGGGCCCTGTATTCTTATTTCAGAGGACTCTGGCTTGGTTCCTGGTCATGCTCCACTGATTTCTATTGTTTTTGGTTTCCCTAACACAAGTCATGCTGGGATAGTTCCTCCTCATAGGTGTAGCCACTTCTTGCCAGTATTCCTGAATTACAATGCTTGCTGTGTTGCTGTGTTCATGTTTCATGTCTTTAGTAACTTTGCTGTGAATGAGATGTTGAGCCCAATATTTTAAAAAGTATCACATTAACTTTTTACTGGGGCCTTGTTGAATTCAGCTGATTAGTTTAGGAAATGATATTAATTTTTACTAAGAATTTAGAGAATAGAGAATTACTCAAAATCAAATCATTTTTATGTAGCAGTAAAAAATATAAGTAAATGATGAATTATCATTTTTCTTTTGTTTTTAATTACATATATTTTTATATATAGACTACAATTTGGTCTCTCTCACCTTCTTCGCCGATGTCGCACCTTTGCTCTCGGAACTACGGAACTGTTGCGAGACTCGCTCAGAACTCTCACAGCACTCGCATGGCATACCTCGCGGAACTGTCGCGTAGGCCGGCATCACTGCTTGAGTACTTGGGGGCGCCCTTCTCGAACCGACGAGAGTGGCTGTGACGAGTCACGTCATCCCGGGCCGACCCGACGCCCGAAACATTGAGAAAGATAGTGTTTATTCTCGCCACTCCGCGAAGCACCCCGCAGAATTCCCAAGGCTGCTCAGCGATAGATAACAGCACTGAGGCAGGTCGATGCGTTGGATGCTGAGGGGGGGTAATGGGGTAGCAACGGCCCTTGTAATCCGGCCAGGCACGCGTGGCATGCTTTGTCGGTGTACGGCACGTGACACGATGCCTAATGCCAGTGGTCGTGCAGAGCCGCAAGTCAGCACTGAACACTGCATCGCGGTCTGGTCTCTCGCGTTCGTAACAATATGTATAAAACAAGTGTTCTAGTTGGCAGCTATGGAATGTATGACTTGCGTAAAAGAAATTTGTAAACCTTCATTTGGCTTTAAAGATATCCGAAGTACAAATGGAATGAGTGATTATTAGGGACAATATTCTATGGTGATTCGCAATACAACCAAAGTAACACTGAAAAGTATGTCAGTACACAATATAACACTGAAATTTGAGCTAATACACCACAAAGCATCTAAATGCAGTTAAAATCTAAATCTAATCAGCATTTTCAATGAAAACTTAGCCTTAATGTGTAATACCGATTCTTTTAAATATTAAATTCAAGGAAAGTAATTTATTTAGCATGATGTTTGTATCACAATTTAATAAAAAAGATTGAAAAAAATTTACTTTCTTTAACCTTGCAACTATTATTTCTCATTTGAACACTACAACATTTTTGAAACCCAGAAGTACTTGAAACATTTATTTTTCCAAAAAAGTTGGACAAACTTATTACCAATCAGTATATTGAAAAAGTGCATCATGCATCATTCAAAATGACTCTGTTTTGGAGAAAATAAAAATATGGAACATTTAAGTATCATATTTGTTTAGTAATGTGCTATAATTTTTAATAAACAGAATTCATTAAAAATAAAACCATATAATCATGTCCCTGGTGATGATATATATGGGAGTTAAGCAGGAAGGTGAAGCAGCGGTAAATCACTAGACTCACATTCCAAAGGATCCAGGTTCGAGTACCGGTCTGGCCTTTTTCGTTTTGGTTATGTGGTCCTACCATTTAAAAAATACAATTATGCTGTCTTTAAGCTGAAATAATAAGCAAGAACATTCATTAAAATTTTCTCATTGGGCTCCTGATTTAGATGTGAATGGATGGTTTATTTTTATTTTCATGGCTGAGATAGAAAAATACTTATTGACGTATAAACATCTTAGCTCTGGGTATATGGCATTTGGTAGGAGTAATTTCATGAAAATGGAATGGAAGTTAAAGAATGGAAATTAAGACACAAAGAAGGTGGACCCACATGTAGACTCGCAAATCCATATATAGTCACTTGCATAAACATTAGGGTACATGCCAAACATATTGGTGTGCCAAATGAAACTATGATAGTGAAACTACCCTGGAATATATTTGATATAGTCAGATGTAAGATAATTATACCAAGTTTTAAAATACATAAGAATACTGGCATTACACTATTGATAATACATAGTCTCCTTCGCTAATCCCCGTTGTCTCGACAGCGAACGCAGAGGTTTATAAGATTTGGGGAATTTTTGACATGGTTCAAACCTAAGTATTGGAAAAACATGTTTTACATTTTTTAATAACAAGATTACTGATTGTACTAATTTTCTCTAAGAAAATATATATGAATACATTTTATTGTGTTTATATTATTGCTTTAATATTATTAAATACATAGCTCAGTCCAAAATATTATTTCATACTGGGTAGACCTATATCCTTAATTTTTCTTAAAATAAAATAAATTACATTATTAGGAAATGATTTGCATGGTATATAAAACTTTTTATTAGTACAACTATCCTTTAATACTTTTTTGTAATTTATCAAATTACGTGTGCTGAAACATTATTGTATTAACTGTTAATGGATTTTAACCAGATTGGCAGTATTTTAATAAAATTTCATATCTAAAATCTGGTTCAAAACCTGGGTTTGGTATTATTAAAGTCCTTTTTTTTTTATCAGAGCCATTTCATTATATAGTTTAACCTTTTGATCTGCAAATTGAATGATTCAATAGTTGACTTAGCTACTCCGGCAGTGAATTCTAGCAACAGGTACGGAACTACGTGTGATTCGCATCCAGAAATGAAGTTGAAAACACAATTTGTGTATATGTATATGTCACGCTCAGTATTATTTTAAAGATTTCTAGTTACGTTTTTTGAGTTTCGTAAAGTGTATTTGCAACATGAGAACACATGAATTTTCTCATTACTGAGGGTAAATGTTTACATATCACTGACAAGTACTGAAAGACTCGTTCTTCTTATAATTTTTTTTTCATCCTATATATTTTTAGTTTTCAGAATAATATTTTACGATATTTTTCAACATGGTTGTGTAGACCGTTCATTAACTGTTCAGAAAGCAAGTTGCTCTTGAAGCAGTCCGTCATCAAATGTTCTGAAAACAATATTTTTGGACCAAGAGTTTAAAGTTATCTGTTTACTGCAAAAGTGCTTTTCCCAAAATTTGCTCTCTATGAACTCAAAAAAAAAGTTATAGCGATCTTTGATTTCCCGCCCCCCCCCCCCCTTTTTTTTTAAAAAATAATATTTTTGCAAAGGAAAATTTAGTTTTGTGGTAAAATGTATTTATGTAAGAGTTCAATTTTTTTTTGTCTTTACGGTAGCTGCCAAGCACTTTCAACGAATGAAATATATTGATATTTGATATATTTGTGGGAAATATTAACTAAGATAATATTTAAAATTAAAACACAGCATTTATTACAGAGGTAATGTATTTGTGATCGGTTATAACACTGTAATAAGCTTGCAAATTAAAGAATGTCTGCTGTGATCATGAGGTAGCTATTTTTGTTGAATTAGACTTTCTGTGTGTAATCTGTAGATATTTGTGTATGTGAATGTTTGTGCTAACACATTCCCTTTCTTTTTTTCTGTTGGGTGTCAAGGTTCCCACATTGCCACGTTGCGTGTAGCGATCTGTGATCGTGATTGCCCTGGGCCGTCCGTAACCAATATAAAAATTTATGTGTGCTTTGTAGCGTGGGGGAAGTGAAACCAAAAAATTTTTTTCAAGCGAGAACCCCTGTGGATCCTGGAACTTGTACGAAAACAACGTACTGTCATAATTGATTCATGGTGATTGTGTGGTGGACTAACGAAGTAATCTACAGGCACTACGTACTTGTTGCACTTTACAACAGTCTTGTGTTGTTGAATACCTGACTGTACTGTACCATACGTTCCGATTGTGTCTGGACAAAGCAGTCGACCATATCAAGCAAGAACACTTGGTGGAGATTGTGTACAGTCTTGTCCTGTTGCTTTCGTATAAACAGCACACAACGTCTATGTGCAGAAAATAGTCGCAACATAGTTTTTTTTTACTATACAAAATTCTTCTGAGTTGCAGTTTCCATTATAACCTGCCTCTCTTGCACATTGTAAAATTGTGTAAAGTCATCACTTCTCACATGTTTTTTCTTAGTGTCCATGTTTATCTGTTGTCAGTGTGTTCTGGATTTATTTTTTGTTTGGAAACAATGTTTGTAATTATGTACAACACAGCACTTCCTCTTGGCAACCTGCAAAACTCTCATCCTGTAATCCTCTTGACTACAGCTTCTCTCTCCTCTCTCCTCACTCCTCGGCCGTCTGTTCTCCTGAAGTTGACTCCTTCGTGTCCTTCTCCTGTGTTGGTTGTGTTGGGCGTTGCAGGACAAGTGAACTCTAGGTCACTGTCTTTATTACATTTTTTTACAACAGGGGGCAGGTAGATCGTTATATCTTGATTGTTAAAACAAGGATATAGTAATATATTTTATCTACTAGTGTAAAGGATATTTTCTGTACAGACTTTTCTTTAAAGCTAATTAGCAGTAGTGTCTCTAATAAAACAGCAACAACAGAAAATCAATTGCAACATACTATCGAAAAGGGGATGGGAAGGCAGGGCATCGGCCTATCTTAAAATAAAATTTTGTGGTGTCAGAGTAAGGCAGCTTTTTTGAAGTTACAGTGTTGCCGGTGTTTTTTTTTTTTCTTAAATGCAGTAAAATAAAACTTTACTGCTGTGCCTTGTTTTTCTGTAATAACATTTAAAACTGTTGAAGAATTTGTGCAAGTTTCTGAGTGGAATGTTTCTGTGATGCTTAGGATTCCATCTCATTACCAAGTTTGAAAATAAAAAAATTCTAAATAAAAATTATATAATGAATAATTTTAGCCAGTCACATACAGAATTATTGCCACTCTGAAATTTTGATTTCTTTCTGTACTTTTTTTTTTTGTTAAGTACCTACTAAGTATCACAAAGAAATTTTTTTTTAGAACCATTAATATATCCACACTGGTTTTTACATTAAGTTAATGGGTTTGTGACATAATGAGTAAGTATTGGAGCCATCATACATATGCTGACTTTTTTTTTTCAGGTTCAGGTTTTTATTGTTGTTAAAAAAATTTCCTTAAATTTTTTACTGAAGTTTTATTTTTATTCTGATAGCATATTGAATGCAACAGTTGTGTTGTACAAGGAAGTAGTTGAATGTGGTCTTGATTATATTCATGTAAAAATATTTATTGCATGTTAGTTTTGTTTGTAATTTATCAGATGAGTCCTAACTTATTTGTTCTGTTTTATAAGTTTATGTGTGAAACAGTTACCAAAATGAATGTTTTTGGCCTAGTCTTACACAATATTAAATAAGCATTTTTATTACCATTGTGGTAATAGTACTTGATGTTGCCTGCTTTTGAATGGTTATGTAAAAGATGTGATCACAAGGTCTGCACACCATTCATAAGGTTGCAGGAATTATATTTATAACCAAAGATGTGTCTTAATGTTTTTGTTGCCTGTTTAATTCATGCACATGTTGTGTATTTTTGTGTGTACAGCTTTCGACTATTGTACTTAAAACTACGTAGTTACTTGTTCTTCTGTATCAAACTGAAGCAAGGCAAACAGCTTTTGAAAGATGTATTCAGTAAATTTTCTATACCAAAAGTTAATTAGCATAGAGGTTAACCAAAGCAAGGCAAACAGCTTGTGAAATATTGAGTCAAGTTTAATACCCAAAGTTCATTAGCACATAGCTTAACCGAAGCAAGGCAAACAGCTTTTAAAAAAAATAATCATAAAAGTTTCCATAGTCTCAAGTTAATTAGCAAATAAGTATTTATTAGTTCTTTTGAGCTGTATACTAAATTGTGTACATTTTTCGTATATTACTTAAGTAACAGCATTGTTTGCCTTGCATTGCAGTAAAATAGGGTAGTGCAATTTTGGGGTTTTTAACTTGCTTTTACTTTAGTTTGAGAATTTTATAGCTCTTATAAGGACTCCATTTGTTTGAGTTAACCATTTTAATTTATATTATGATTGGTCTTCTATTATTGTAGATGTCATGTGTTGTAGCTTTCCTTGCATAGTTGTACGTTTACATAAAATCAAAATCATGCAAGAATTTGAAAATAGGTGAAGGGTAGATATTTTTGTGTTCATAAATAAATGAAAAATATGTTCAGTTTGTTGTTGATCACAAATGACAATAATTTGTTGTTTAATGTATTGCCCATTAAATGCCTTGAAATTCCACTGAATGGGTACCTTCAGATGTGGGCAAACTAATTGTATGTCTGCTGGGATCATTTACTTATCAGAGGCTACGTAATTTGTTTTTGTAGTCCTGCTTTGTTGCGGTGTTTTTGTAGTTCTCTTTAGTTGTATCCAAAAATAATGAACTTTATTTTTGGTATGTTTTTGTGGTTGAAATGTTGCCAGTTTTGCGAACAAAAGTTTTCATTTTGTTGTTTTTAGTCTGCATTTTTGAGGCATTATTATATATTTAAGTTACAATCATTTTGGGATACGTGGTCAGTAACAATTTGCCAAAAAAAATTTTTTTTTGTTTTATTTGGAGTATTATTTGAAATATTCTATACACGTTTAGTTAAAATAGTTCTGTGAAGAAATTTAAATGCCATAATTTATGTGCAATTGCTGTAATGTACAGCTATAATTGTTATTTTATGTTTGTGAAAATTGTATTTACCATATCAGTGTTAACTATTTGTGCATTTGAATATAACAGCAGAAAAGTGTATTCTGGAGTAACTTTTTATACATTTATGGGTGCAAATTGAACAACCCTTCATCTTGTGGACATTGAGACGTTATGTACGTGTTTAACATGTGTATTATGTTCATGTTATGTTGGTCGTGCACATCCATATTTAGGTGTCTTCAAAATGGGAATTTAAACAATATCTCAGGAACAAAACTGTAGCGAACATGTTTGTGAGTGCACTTACAGTTTTGTGTACCTCGCCTGTTGTTGACAATGTCTTAAATGTTTTGTGAAAACAAACAACAAATGTGACAAATTTTATGCTCACACAATTTTGCAACATAGTATTAATGTATTATTAAATAATTATATACATTAAAAGAGAGAGATTAGACAGATTATTTAGTGTAAAAAAGAACTGGAAAAATATATTGAACAAAAATCTTTATACTAGTAGCCAGATAATTGAAAAGAGTTTAAAAGAACTGTGGTTATTTATAACTACAATTGTATGTTCATGGCAGCATGCTACAAATTAAAGTAAAACCTATTTTGAAAATAAAACTTGCTTTTTATTGCACCCTGAACATCCTTGATATTTGTTAATGCTTTTTTTTTACATTAATTATTTTGTATTTTTTTCTGGGTTTTAAAATTTGGATAAATACTGTCATATAAATGAACCAATTTTTATAAATTAAAATAATGAAATATTTTATTTTTGAAAATATTGTTGCACACCTACAAAGGCTTCATAGCTCAGCATGAATCTGCTGTGGAATAGTCAAAAGTGTGTTATACATACATAGTCAAAATCCATCCAATAATATTAGCTTCCAATGAAAACCAGTACATTCCCTTCTAAAATCTTGTGAACGCTAAGGCAAATGAGAATGATACTATAATTAGTGTCAGCATAAAGTGGTGTGTGTGTATTTCACAGGTTGTCATATCCATTTATTTAAATCACCACAAAATACAGTTACAATATATTTTTTTTAATTTTTTAACTACTCTGCTCTATTTAAAAAAAAAATTATTCACTAAGAGAAGAAATATCAGTGTTCAAGAAAGCCTGTACTCAAACTTTATATGCATTTATGTCTTCTGGGTAAAGTGAACTCCAAAATAATAAATAATATGTTTATAATAAAATATGTTTCTTTCAATTATTGGTACACATACACCATGGTAAGTTAAATGCAGTTGGTTTCTTTGATGCACAATACTTTATGAGAAGTTAGGAAGAGAGCAGTTTGGTTTTACAGGCCGATGCTGCAACATTTAAGGCCTGGCTTGGACGTTCTTGAGGGCATGCATTGAAGAATCGTAAGTACAAGTCTGGCGCATGCAGTATTACAGAGAAAAGGTTGGTGGAATTAAAAATTAACAAGATTTTTTCTACGATTTTTTATTAGTTTTTATTTTATTTTGAATATTAAAACAAAATAATATGAATGGTATAATGCAGCAAATATCTATATGTCAAAAATAATTAGATATTTAATTTTTTTCCCAATTATAATTTTCAATGCCATATTTTCAAAGAAAAAAACTTATTTCTATTTAGATACCTGTCCACACAATCTGTAATTGTTAATGGTTTATTAAAAAAAGTCTTTGTGTCTACCCACATTTGACATGGAGCCGATTCCAAGCGATGCAGAAACGTGGCTGACGTCTCAGAGTGGAAGTAGATGTCAGTTGCCCAATTTGTCCACCTCTAACAGAGCAGCTTCACATGCTGAGACAAGTATGTGGACCATGCGGTTCGTGTGGCCCACTGGAGAGACATCCACGCTGGGAACTACGGGTGGTGAGAGAAGAAAAAACAGCTGAGCAGGCTCGTTTTAGAGCCTGTGAGCAGCCTCTATATTAGTAGACAGATGATGGTTGAATTGTTTGTTCATTGCAGTGAGGTTTTGCACCGGAAAGTGCAACTAGAAGAAATGACTCAATCGATAGTGAAATTTAGATGATTTTATCTGGAACAACACTTGAATTTGAAACTAGGCAGTCGATGCACAGACGTGCAAGACACTTGACAAAAATAACTCCCTGATTCCGTTTGCCCTGAATTCGTTTTCCCGCCTGCATGCCAAGTGGTGCGAGGCTAGGAGGTAGAGGCAGGGGGGATTTGGTCTCCTGCTCAAAAGAAAGTTGGGGCTTCAAACAAGAAATTACACTGTTGACACTAAATTTGGTTAATTGCGATAAAGTTGGAAGCCCCACGGGACAGTGTTTGTCCCTGACAATGGCCGGACTAGACTCCAGTGAAGCGGCTTCTGTGCACACAGCCGGAAGTGAAGTTGTATCGCAATTGAAGTTAAAAATAATCACCAGTCTGTATTTATGTGACCTGAACAAGAAGAAATGGTACATCTACGTAGTCCATTTTTACTGTTAATGTATTTTGATGCTCCAGGGTTAAAGGAGTTTCACTAGGGGAGGTATCGGTCGGTTACCACGGACGCCACCACGCGGAGACACTGCGCAACAAGACCTTGTTGTGTCCTGTTCCCCCTTCGTCCGACCACACGATGATGATCTTAAGAGCCAGCTTAATTAATGCTTCTCTCGCGCCTTTGTCGCAACTGCTTTGAACACATGGTCGGTAGAAAAGAATACAAAATGGTGTCTGGGAAGATTGATTTTACAGTAAACTCACGATTATCAGTGTTAATTGGGACCCACAAATGCCGGATTAAATTAAATCTTGTAAAAAAAAAAAATTGGTTGTCTGTAAAGTCGGTTTACGGACGATAGTTTAACGTGACGTCATAACAAAACATTGATGACATGATTGATCCAGAAGAAAAGGAGACGGCCGTAATAGGTTTTTGCAACCAAACCATTTAGGCATTAAAAATATTATATTCTAATTTTTTTTTTTTTAATTTTTCTATCTTTTGTATGATAAAACATACTTTTATGAATAAAATTGAATCATTTTTATTGAATTATCACTATTTTGTATGGATACAAAGGAGTGAAATGAAATGTACAATTTAATTAATAAATTTACTTTTATTTGCATTCATTATTCAAATATATTTATTACTTTTGAAATGTTACGTGCGCCGTATTTATTTTTAAAAGTACAAAAAAATTTCGCACCTGCCGGGATTCGAACCGAGTACATTACAATTAGAAGATCAAATTCAAATTCAAAAGCTTTTTATTGACATGTTTGTTTACATTTTACATTAACAATGGTTCGCATAGTGGAACGCCAGCACATTGTGCTCTTTTTCCATATATTATATACATTTTACAACATTTATATACATTTGCAGGTGATAAATAACTGTTATTGGAGGAAAAGTTTAAAAAAACCGCTGATCGCTCAGCCACAAGGCCACATTCAATAATTAATAGTTTCAGATGTTATATATACATTTATAAAAATTTTGTTTACGGTAGGGGAATAATATTATTCCGTTTTTATAATTCGATTTTATAACAAATACGCATCCCAAATACACCAAACTTATTTATAATGTGTTACAATATTTTTTAAAACATTGTGCAAAAGATCCCGGTTGTAATTTGAATTATTATGTGTAACTGTATACCACCATTGTTGGTTCAAAACATATTTGAATATTCAACATTACTTTTAAATAACTGTACCGATTGTGCTGAAAACCGGTGGACGATCGTTAAATTACATAATATTAATAATTCAAACGACGAAAATATGATTGAAAAGTCAAATCGATGGTTGTTCCAATCGAGTGGAAGAGAGATGCCACGCATGCGTATTGCGTAGGCCCTACAATGAGCATGAAGAGAGATGCCACGCAGGCGTACAATGAGCAAACAGAACACATCCGTAGTGGGACATCCGTAGTGGGACACATTTTCGTGCGTGCAGCCGGCGTTCATCGATTTATTAGACGTCACGTCAAAAGAAAATCAGAAATTTTTGCTTGTTTGTTTTATTTTACAAACAACTTTATGCATCAGAACAATTTTCAATAAAATTTTAACTTGAGAAACGTAAAATACAAAACAATCCGATCGTAAGAAAACAACAACAAACGGGTATATTCAGTTCAAAGATTAATGAATGCACATAATATGAGATCCGTGCCTTCGTAAAGCGCGTGCACCATTTTCATAATCATTGCTAGTTGGCGCCACTAGTCTCGCTTGGTGCTGGCCATAGATGCTACTAGCGAAGTGCACAGTCTTCCTGATACTATTTATATCTATGGTGTGATGTTATTTTCTTACGTTTGCAAAGGTAAACAATGAACGTTTTTCAAAATAAAATCATTAATTAAAACGTAAATTATCAGGAGGAATATAACAAAAAAAAATGGTGAATTTTAGGACTTTTCCGCTTCGTAAAAACGTATGAAACGGGAAATTAATGATTTTATAAGTGTATGTTCCGGGAAAATAAACCATTGTAAATATAGTACTTTCGGCGGGACCAAAATTAATCGGCGTACGACACGGGAAAATGTATGAAACGGGAACGTATCATCAAGGTTCTACTGTAATTGTATTTTGTACGATAGCAACTCAAAACTTAATTCAATACAAATGAACAAGCATTCCGCTATCTTAAAAATGTATCGAACTTACAGTTTCGATACTCGATACCTTGCGATACCTTCAAGTATCGAAGGTATCGAGGTATCGAGGTATTGAAAATCCCATCACTAGTCATCTAATCTCTGGTCATAACAAATTATTGATGAAATGGTTGCATACTTTTATGAATAAAATTGAATCATTTTTATTTTAATAATAGAAGAATAAATACTTGAAATTATACCAGTAGGCCTATAATCAGTTTTTTTTAAATGCAAGAATAATTAACCTTTATTGCCGAAATTGTTTTAATAAGCAATGAAAATTAAATTAACTATTCACTTCACTTTATAAACAGTCGACGAAACAGTTCACGTGTAGATGACTTGTAATTAATTTTAAAAACTGGCATTTAGCCATAAAGTTTAATTATATAAAAACTCGTTCATAATTATATTTAAACTGTAATCAAATATCTATCATCAATTATATGAATCACCATAATTTTTTAGTCAATTGTAACATAACCTATTATTACTGCACTCTCCGACAGCGTAACAGAACACAGCGTCTCTCTCTCGCGCTCTCTCTCTCTCTCTCTCGCTCTCTCTCTCTCTCGCTCGCTCTCGTTAAATGATAAACACTGCGGGAAATTCACAAGTTCAACTTTACCATCGTAAGAATACACACAGAAAGAACCAGACAGCTCCTGTACTGAAAAAAAAAAGGCCATAAAAACTGGGCTCTGCCGAGTCGCGCAATGCCTCGCGTCCTTTCTTTCACTCAAAAAATACCATATGTTCTAGATTCATTATGGAAGATACTGAATAGCTCCGAACGTAAATAACATTTAAAGTAAATAACATACAGGAAAAAAAAATTATTCACATATATAAACTTAGTAAGAAAAAGTGAGACCCAGTAAAAATATAATTAAATGTATTTTTTTTATCTTTATCCAAAATTATTTACAAGAAGATTAATAATGATAAAGTACAAGTATAAAAAGTACCTAGTTCACTATAACCTTGAAACTATATATTCAGCTGACACCTTCTGAAAGACAGAAAATAATATTTATTCCTCAAACAAATATTCGTAAACGCTGTGGAGGGCAGGGTCTTGCAATATTACATATTTTTCTGTGAATTTATGCCCAAGAAGTCCGAAAAATTCGAAATTTGACGTTTTTCCCTTCAATTCGTTTGATAGTTCCAGACATTGCACTGATGTTTGATAAGTAGACTATTCAAACGATTCTGCTCAACTTTATTCATCTGTTTCTCATTTGTATGAGCGATCGTGTACGTGTGCTATGAAAGGAGCAATGTTCCAGAACCCTGCACTAGTTGGAAGTGAAAACTGGTTGCAATTAACTTCAAATCGTTAAGCATTCCCAGATATCGCAGACATAAATTTTGGAAATCTAACTATTCCGTGATGATTTGTGTGTATCATGCATGCTCCAGTTATATTTCTTGGAGCATAAAGTATTTTTAGATGCATTTCCCTAGCACCCTGCACATTGTCATTTAACACGGGGTTGAATTTTAATTTTATTAAGTATATCAGAATTATTGTACTTATGACAATGAAACTATCTTGTACAAAATAAGGTTGTATACATGTAGGGTTAGAAACTCAGAATTGTGTCCCCCCTGGGTTCTTTATTGCAAATCCTTGTATTATCCTAATCAAATATCTCAATTAAATAAAGGAAAAAAGTACAAAATTTCATACAGCAAACTAAATAACCTAATAAAACAGTAAAAATTTTATTAACATCGAAAGCTGTATTATCTGTGTCCTTTTGTTGTTATGTTTAAAAAAAAGTTTATTTTTAACAATCTTAAAGTCAATATAGTGTTTTAGATTGCGAAATTTTTTTAGATTATGAATACACCGTTTTAATGCAATGTATGGACTGTTAGTTGATTTTACTACAAAAACATATTTTCAAAAGACGAGAGAAAATCTGTGCCAAGATCTCCCATTGTAATACACTTGGATTCGAATTTTTCGAGTATTGTTCAAGCTGCGTCGCTAGGGTCACTGCAGTCTGGCGTTCCATTAAAAAAAAACTTGAGTTGATAACAGATCTCATTTAGTCATGTCATAACGATACGGCGTCTTAGTTAAAACGTCAAACAGTGAAACGTAAATACCGATCTCTTATGATGCATTTATTATATTATGATGATTGGTCATAAGTTAGCATGTCGCGTCAAAAGACAGAAACACAATTTTAATGTGAAAGTTTTCATTAATATTTGAACTTATATCTTAAATGTTTCCGCATTTTCAAGGTATTGCTGATATCTTATCATTGAAAGAAAATATTTTATGTGATTGATTCCAAACATTTGTACGTAGATACGTATAACAATAGGAAAGTTTGAGTTCGCAGAAACCGGCACCAGCAGATGCACCAGTTTGTCTCGGCAGCACATCAGCCCGACCACTCCGACCCAGCAAGCCCACGCGCCATGCGCCTGGCAAGCGCGGCAACACGCCTCACATCACAGTGTGCGGGTGGTCGGCCAGCAGGCGTGCCGCGTAACTCAAGTCAAGCAGAAGTACCGCCCACTCAGGCACGACGGAATTCTGGCTGGTGGGCCAGAGGGCCTGATGTTCCCGGAAAGGGGAAGGTACTATTCAAACCTTATTCTTGGTTTCAGGACATGTTATTATGTCCCTTTCTACATCATCCCGCGGGAGGAAATGGTAAACCACCGCGGGACCATCCTGGTCACGGGCTTGTTCACCCTCGCCGCCCTCCTTCGCCCTACATGCCCTCTTCCCGTTCCTTGCCGCGTCGCCATCCTCAGACTCTACGTCTTTTCAATCCTTCTGTACTGTTCCTCTATCTGGGCTCATACCTTTCCCACTGCCGCCACCCCTCCTATTTTTCATCGAGCTCCTCGCTTTCCCGTTCCCCCCGCTCCCTTCTAAACTCACAAATAGCGTCACCACATAGTCTCCTCTACAGCCCTGTATGATCCTTTACTCCTATATCCCCACAAGAGGCTTTGGGATTACCGTGCGGCCCCTCCCCCCCCCCCCCCAAACACCCCACGTAACCCTCCCCTGCACGTTGCGTCCCATTAACCCTCCACCACTGACAGCGCTAGTGCGACGAAGTGTTGAGGTGATGTAAACACAGTACCACGTGTGCGCCGCCCCCTGGGGCATTTCCGGTCTCGTGACCCGCCAGCGTGACGGAACACCTACTTCCTGCTTCCAGCAAGACGGCCCAAGAGTTTCCTCGGTCTACACTTCCTGAATGGGGATTTTAACATATTTTATCCCCATGTGTATGCATGTATGTATGTACTTATGTAATGTCATGTTTGTACAAAAGGGTCAGGTGTCAAATATATACTTTATTCGTACCCTATGCATGGAAAGAGACAATTGTCTGGAACTACTGTAATTGTCAAAATGTACCAACGTTGCCAACGGCTGCATATATTATATTTCCTGAATAAATTAATTTTGAAAACCAAACCAAACCTGTGATCACGCCACCCTGTAATTGGTAAAACGACTCAACATCATCATCATCATAATCATATGTTACATACCTGCTTAAAACCCGCGGCTTCGCTCGTTTAATTTCAGAGTGTTGCTCAAATCTTACCATTGAAAGAAAACTATTTGATTAATTCCAAACATTTTTACTAAATAAATAGACACAATAAATTTATCAGGTGCATAAAAGTTTTATTTTATTACAAAACCGTTTAAGAGTATTTTTTAATGTGCATATGCGTCGGCCTTTTTAATTTTTCTAGTATAGATCCAGTATCTGATTTTAAAACTTGCCTTTTAGAATGTTGTTGTATATTTTTTACCTTAATTAAATCACACCTCATTTTGTTTAACAAAATTAAATATAAATTTTAAAAAATGTTCAACTCTCATCTATTTCAATTTAACTTTTTTATGCCATCGTTTGCACTAACACAATCATTTACTATTGTTAAAGCTATGCTTAAAATAATTAAATAGTTTCACATTATTTCAAATACCTTCCATTATTTAAGGATATTTGCTACAATCGCATTTTAAAATAAATAAATAAAGAGTACAGATATCAAATTTATTATCCAACGTATAAATTGAATCTTAGTTTTCTTAGTATAAATTAAATTAAATCAACCAATTATTTAACCCTCTTCGCTTTTCTCATAAAAATGCCCATGTAAAAATTCTGAACTAAGTAAAGATAGCAATGTCCATTAACCAAACAAAAACCAAACTAATATTTTCCCCCCTTCTTTTTATCACAAGATGTGAATTCCAAAATAATTGTAATAAACTTTTATTTATATTAAGTATAAATTTATCTTGCCAAAACTTATTTTATTGATTTCATAACAATTTTAATTTTTTTTAATAATATTAACAACTGTTACAATTTAAGAGATGATATTTCGGAGAACGTTTTGACGTCCCTCGGCCTATGGTTCCTAAATCCCTGTGGTGAACTGTCCTGATTTGCCCGTGTAGCTCTCGTCGGTGAGGGATAGTGAGTTCAGGCCAACGTGGCCGGGACCGGAAAGTAAGGGACCAGGAGGGAACTATGCGTATGTGGAAGGAATGGTAGATGGTAACAAGGATAATGCGATGATGTCCGTTTTCACGAGCTCCTTTTATTCCGTGAAGAATCCTGTCGCAGCCTGGCCGGCACGTCGCGAAACGAGCGTCCTCCCCGCCGCGACCCGGACTCCCGGAAACAATCACTTGGAGACAAAATGAGAACCAGCGTAAAAACGAATGCGGTCCCGTAGCGAATCGTACCGGTTACGAAAAGTTCAGCGGTGCTTCGTAGCACGTACCCGACTCGTGACGTATGCGTAGACGACTCTATAACGATATATACAGGTTAAGAAAGTAGGAAGGTCCAGACGTGCACTGCGTGTTTCTCGAGCGGAATGAGTTGCGGAGTCACGAAGACGCGATCTTGTTAACGAGGCTTATCGCGAGGAATCCTGTCACAGCCTGGACGATCACGTCGGTAGACGAACGTTTCATCCACGCTGCGACCCGGACCCCGTGCTACCTCTCGCGGAGCGGAACGAAGCAGGTCCGCTCCGTGCGACTCCCAGTTGGCAACTAACTGACGCTCCGCTGCCCGCCCGCGCGGGCTGCGGAGGGGTGGAAGGGGAAACGGGCCGGCGGGGAAGACGCGGCTCGCGCGGCGCGGCGGGTCAGGCTTGTCGATCTACATGATATGACACAGCATAAGCACTTAAATATATATATACAGAAATCCCGAAATTAAAAGTATTAAAAGAAAAGGACATTAGAAATTATTTACAACACACAAGATCGTTTTTGGATGTCCCAGGGCGCACGCGGGTGCGTCCATGCTCGTAGCCAGGGGCGCAACAACTAAATTTCCAAAGGGGGGGGGGGGGCAATATACCTTTTTATAAAGAATCATCGATCCCCCCTATTGAAGCGGGGGGTCCGGGGGTCCTCCCCCGGGAAAATTTGTATTTCAAAGGTGGAAAATGGTGCTATTTAAGCAGTTTCATTATCTAAAAATTGATTACACAGCACTTTCTTTGCCCCCGTTTGCCCCCACTTCAAGGTTTCAGAGGGGGGGGGGCAAAATACCCTTGCCCCCCCCCCTGTTGTTGCGCTCCTGCTCGTAGCACTGCACTTAGGTTGCACTAGCAATGCAAGAGAGGACGTTGACGAGGCATAACGGCCTGAAGGAGCCGAGGAGACACTTGGGTCGACGTCAGTTTAATATGAGTTGACCGCGGTAGAGAGCAGACGTGTCGGCCGGTGCTCCGTTCAAACGCGAAGTATCGTGCCTAGTGAAAGTGTTTAAAAAAAGTATTTAAACTGTTTATTCTTAATTTTTCGTCAGTTAAATAATTCTTAACAATGTCAAATGATTCAGAAGTGTGTGGTAAATGTCTCATGTGTCTGGAGGCGGCGAATGTGAAAGACATTATTAAATGCTCAGGGATTTGTGAAAATTACTTTCATGTTCAGTGCACATCTTTGAAAACGGCAGAAAACTTAAGAAAACTTGGTTTGAAGAAAGACACCTGGAAATGTGAGAAGTGTAAAGCTCTTAAGGTGAGTAATATTGATCCGGTTGTTGATATTGTCACGTGCACCTAGCCGGTGCCACCGCCATTTCTGTCACGTCTCACTTTCAGAGGGGGGAGAGAATCGTAGCTCTTTACATAGAAACAACTCGCTTGGCATCAACTAGTCTTAACTTCATAAAATACTTTACTGTACCTAGGATCATAGGTTCGTCATCCCGTACAGGATGTCTGGTGAGAGCTGAACTAAGGAGATTTTGCAAAATAACATAATACTTAATTAAAATTATTTTATTCTTAAAGTCAAATACTCAACATCATTTTAAAGAACATTTAAATAGCGGGATTACAATTTAAAACAATAATCTCTTTACTTCCTTAACGATTGAACGACCTTACAAGAGAGAGAATGAGAGAACTTCACTAAACACTTCCCTAGTCCTTCCGAATACCTCAAATCATAATTAATACTTAAAATTAAAACAAAGATAAGTCCATACTCACATTTTCCGAAAAGCCTTTCTTGATCGATTACTTTAAAAAAAATAACGTAGGGGCCTCTCCTGCCCTTGAAATCCCGAACGAACATTACATTTTAAAAACTATGACGCGTGACCCCTGACGAGGGCCATAGCCTCCGCCCGAAAGCTTGACGACTACATTATGACCTAACTTAAATTAAACGACTCGTGGCCTCTGGCGTCGACCATAGCTTCCGCCCGAAAGCTTGAATTCCTACATCACGAACGAACTAACAACTCGTGACCACAGGTGAGACGCATAGCCTCCGCCTGAGTGAGCCCCGAGTCACCACTCACTTGCGCTTAAATTCGCGCGCCCTGCCGCGCCTACCATAACAAAAGCTCGTTATTGAAGTCAAATTTACTAAACAACTAACTAGAACATCTGGGAAGACTACCCCCCCTCTACCCCGATGTGCAGGCCACACCGCGCGGCTTGTTACGACAGCGCGCCCCAGTAACTGCGGCCCGTGGCTGCGCCAGCGCGCGGCCAAACAAACAAACAAAATTCTGCAAGCCCGCAGCGCGCCGCGCCGGCCCCGTGCCCCAATTACATGGTCACGCCACTTGCGCTGACGAGTGAACAGAGCAGCCAGCCCAGAGTCCCGTCAGTAAAGTCCCTAAATTTGATTTCAACAACCCTGCAAAATTTCAACCCGCGACATAACCCTCCCCTCACAGAGCTCGAGCCCCATCGAGCTACCTCAAAATTACAAATTGTCTTTTTCCATTAAACCATAACTATAAATTCCTCATTTCACAAAAATAATAATTTTCTTAGTTCCTTGCTGTCTGAACATACATCTAGATTCTGCATAAGATTTATTTTAAAACAACAAGTATTCATAAAATTAAATGTAAAACTTTTATCTGGTTTGTTCTCACAGGAACCTTCAGAGGCTCGAGTTCTCAATTCTAAAAAAATTGTTCTGTTAGTGAAGCTCTCTTTACAAATTAAATTACTGTTCTTAGTTTCTCAGTATTCGTTAAACAATGTGCAAATTCTTGATAATTATTATTATTATTTTTTTTCGGTTTCCGTTTATTACCATACTTCTTTCGTTCTTCAAAAAAAATTAAGTGTCCTTACAGTGTTTCAATTAATTAAACTCTTATCTCGTGAAGGTTGGTGCAACTCCTCGAAGTCAGTGTTGTCGAGAAGAGTAGCTCCCTGGGCTGGCCATCAGCAAACACCACTCAACTCCAACAGCTACTGGACTGGCTTCCAGGGCAGCTCACAACTTCTCCCCACATCTGCTTCGGAGTTGTGCCATCCTCATCACGAACAGATTACAATTCTGAAACATCATCAACAGGCATTACCATCACGCCTGACAAATACAAAACTAACTACTAAACTGCAATCGATGGGCAAGGATGCAAACACACAAAAAAATAAAATTAATTAATTCAACTGCTAACATAAAGTATCCCACCCTTAGCATAATCTAATCAGGCAAATAATTTGATAGGAAAAACTTAAGGAAGGGAAACATGACCTCCAATGATTTTCCCTAACTCTTGAGTCTTGATCTTCTCTATACAGCAAATAGTCCCCACGAAGTAACTGGGTTGAAGGTCAGTTCACATGACCCACCCATAACCTCTTCTACTCTTCTTTTCTTCTGGGGGCAACCACAATGCCCACCAATCTCTCTCCATGGTGCCGAACCAGCTATCCCATGAGAGTAAACAACGTAGTCAATAGAAGCGCAGAGGGGAAACACCAATCTCTGGCTTGTCGAGTCATAAAACTGCTTTATCTTCTTCTTCTTCTGAGTAAAAATATCTGACTAACCTTGCTTCTATTCTTCCAAACAGTAAAAGTTCATCAGGTATCTTCATGAAAGAAACATTCTAACTAATAATTCTTCATTTTTCTTCTTCTTTATTTCTGTTAGTTGTAATAGAAGGCCATGTTAGGGAGGTTATAGGGAAAAAGAGTGGCCAATTCCCACCCCATCACCCACCTAGATCATGACTAATTAACTTTTAAATTTTCTATTTCAAACAAATAAAAAAAACATTTTTTTATTCAAACTTTTAAATTATAATTACTTTTACTTCATAACCTCAAAAGCTAATCAATAATTCTAAATGAAATTGTGATTTACTGCATCCTTGTTCCATCCGATCTGTTTGTTTATAACCTTTCTTGTAAAGTATAAAATTTTCAAACATTACTAATTAAAAAAAAAATTAAATTCTGGTGTCCTTTGAGTTACAATTAACTTTACTATTTCTTAGCTTGAAATAATTTAAGTTTTCAGAACTATTTCATTGTCTAATTCACAACACTTAAAAATCAACTCAAAACAACAAATCATCAAAATCAATAAGATCATCTGACCTACCTATCAGTACTGTGAACTTGAACTGTTCGTACACATTTATAATAAGCTATTGTATTTAAATTCCAACCTAAATAAGGTTTAAAAAAAACTACTAATCCCTCTGTACATTAAGAAAATTAACTTTAAAAATTAAACTTAAGGTATTAGTTCTTTTTGACAGCTACCACAACTCACTAGTTCCATCACATTACTATAACCTAAAAAGTTCTGTAAATAATGTTTATAACAAAAAAAAAACTCCAGTTACTGTCTTCCATAAAAAAAAATAAAACTTTACATGACCTTATTAATCTCCACTTGTAAGTCCATGGCTGCCAGCTTTCTCTTCTCTTGAATCTTCAGTCTTGGCTCTTGTTTCAGTGATCTTGTATCTTGTCTCTCGAACTCTTGTCATCTTGTAAACTGGACTGCTGCTCAGCTCATCTTAAGGAATCTGTAACAGTTTCAAAAATACATGTTAATTTAAATTACATAATTCCTGTTCTTTGGTCCTAAAAAAAAATTGTATTATTAGTACACATTACCCTGAAACAACATTATTATTCATTGTTTATTACTTAAAAAAAATGCTTTACCATAAAATCCTTTTTTGTTCTTTTCATTAGGCCTATTTATTTTCCTTCTTCTTAATTAAATTCTGCTTCAAATGTTAATCCTAACTTAAGACCTACCATCTATTTATTATTCATTACCTACATTATTTATGTTACCCTAAAATTCCCATAAGTTTCTAATACTTCCTATCAAAGACATTCTCTCTAAAAAAAAATTTACTTGTGACTCTTAACTTAACAAACTTAAAAAAAACTTTTACACTAGACTTAACTTATTATTCATTCTTAGTTACTAAATTTCTATATGTAAACTTTAGTACTTACAAACAAAAACTGCCTATTTCTCTCTACCTCTTAATCTCTTTCAATTATTACAATAATAATGTTACCTTGCATCTTTAAACTTTCTTCTTTTCAATTAAATTAGACATCTCATAACAATAAAAATTCTGCCTATACTCTTCTTATGGGTGTACAAACCAACAACAAAATTTCAAATTCTCAAGTTTCCTTATATTTAAATTATGCAATACAAATAACCTCTGTGGTGCCTGTACCCTTTAGGCCTACCACCTTCTCCTCTCACAGCATGACAACTCTTATTCCTCGGGGTCTGTATTCACTGTTCCAAATCAAATATCTCAAATAAATTAAAAACAAATTTATTATTTTAAGAAAACAAAAATTTACATTGAATTTACTATGGAGCCTGGAAATCTTAATGTCTCACAGCAGCTAACATGACTAAATCCCATGGAACCCCAGGTTTACATAACCTGTGCCCAAAAATTTAAGCATACCAGGCTTTCTCTGCACTGGTTTTACAGCATCACACACTATTTAGGGCCCCTGATCTGCCATCAGTCCCAAGGAGTTTTCCCACAACCCCTCTCTACACAAGCGCCTACCGCATTCCTCTCAATTGGCTATCGGTTTTACGGCATTCTTTTGGGATCCGACCATCAAGTTAGGGCTAATCGAACATTAAACCTCCATACTTCCAAACTAATGTAAATCAATTAAATTTTCTCTGTAAATTCTAAAAATCAAAAAAAAATTATTCCAACATGCCAAAGAAACTTCCAAAAAAAATTCATAATCTTATCTTCAAACCATTAAAATAAAAATAAATAGATTACTCTGTTTTCTCCTTAATAACTGTAAACTGTCAACAAATATCATGTCGTAAATTTTAACTATGCTTACTGACTCTTAATCAAAAAATCTCATTTGTCCTAATTAATAAACAACCGATTTCCTTAAAATCTCACTGTATCTCTCACACTCAAACTTCACTGGCTGAATATCTCAATAAATTCAAAAACAATTATCTAAACTCTTAAAGAAACTCCTCCCCAATTATTCAAATTACTTCACCTTATTTTATTTCATTACTTAAAACACCTTACTCAAAAAAAATTAATTAATTATCTAGCTATCTTCCATTATTATTTATTTACCGAACAAAACTTTCTCCTAAATTAATTTAGTAAAATTCAATTTCACATTAGGCAAGTACACTAACTCTCTACAGCAATGTTTCTCATTTCCCTCCTTCCTAACTGAATCCAATCTTACTTAACCTCCAGGGAATTTACCTCACAAAATAACCAAATTCACTGTAGTGCCTATCTGCTATAGGCCCACTACACAGGGGGCTCTAACCCCACCAACAAACTTCATTGAAATGGTACCCTATCCCATACAGGATAGCCACTTCGGTACTACCATGGGGAACTCCTGCCCCAAACTACTCACAACTCTCAGGATTCTCCTGACCCTTAATTCCGTAGTCAGCCCATCTCCTATGGTCTGCGCTACAATTCCCTTTCTTCCCAGGGACACAACGCCTCACCTTAGGGTCCCTCGCCCTAATGAAAACATTAATTTTGTCTCTCTGTTCCCTTGGAGTAAATTCCCTCTACACACAAAAACTATCCTTCCCACTTTTCTCAATGCTTATCGATTTTATAGTGTACCTCCTTAATAATGTTTACAAATCCCAAAAAAATATTTTTAAAACCGAGGTAGAATTTAACTAACAAAAACATAAACAACTTACAACGAAACGCTTCTAGCCTATACATCATACACTTCTTAAAATAAATTACTTACATACTGAAAGTTCCTCTTCTTCTAAAACACACTTAAATTTAAATTTGTTTAACCAATAGTCTATTTTCTTATCGCTAAGTTACCGTACAGCTGATCAAAACAAGGTCACGGCCTGTCCACGTCTCCGTATGAGCCCGTGACGTCACCGAATTCCATCAGGTGCGCCAACCCTCGCTTGCGGTTCCTCCGTTCTCCGCTAGGTCTCAGCACCTCCCCGTCACGTGTTCACTCTGCCACGTCCACTGACGTGTCGTTCTGAAACAACTCTCAACATTTTTCTAATTAAAACAAAACATCACTATAAATTCTATAACTCTCTTTTACATAAACTCTCGTTTTCTTTTTAATTCCTTTCTAACGTTTATCCTTCCCTCGACTGATTTAATTCGTACGTCTCGTCTCCTACGCGCACGACAACAAAACAAACTTCACTTGAAAATAATTCCTATTTACGACAAAAAATTTTTATTTTAAATTATAATTCTCTTAACCTACAATCTTAAATTAACTTTAATAAAACTAAACCACTTGCATTATCTTTATTAAGTATTTAAATTATAACGTATTCTCCTCACGTAAAAATCCCCGATAAACTCAACGACTTAAAACAACTTATCACTATAAACTTTATCCTTACAAGTATACTCAAATAAACATCTGTTACGTCAAAAAAAAAATCTCAAAGACTTCCTCCACTTAGATTAAATTCCGTAATCCTCTCCTCAAGTAAACTCTTAATAACCTGCTATCAGAAGCTGAAACTAACTTAATAATAAACATAAAAATCTACCTCTCTCTCTCTCCAGAAATGGAACCTATCCGGCGAACTCTACCATTTCTGTCACGTGCACCTAGCCGGTGCCACCGCCATTTCTGTCACGTCTCACTTTCAGAGGGGGGAGAGAATCGTAGCTCTTTACATAGAAACAACTCGCTTGGCATCAACTAGTCTTAACTTCATAAAATACTTTACTGTACCTAGGATCATAGGTTCGTCATCCCGTACAGGATGTCTGGTGAGAGCTGAACTAAGGAGATTTTGCAAAATAACATAATACTTAATTAAAATTATTTTATTCTTAAAGTCAAATACTCAACATCATTTTAAAGAACATTTAAATAGCGGGATTACAATTTAAAACAATAATCTCTTTACTTCCTTAACGATTGAACGACCTTACAAGAGAGAGAATGAGAGAACTTCACTAAACACTTCCCTAGTCCTTCCGAATACCTCAAATCATAATTAATACTTAAAATTAAAACAAAGATAAGTCCATACTCACATTTTCCGAAAAGCCTTTCTTGATCGATTACTTTAAAAAAAATAACGTAGGGGCCTCTCCTGCCCTTGAAATCCCGAACGAACATTACATTTTAAAAACTATGACGCGTGACCCCTGACGAGGGCCATAGCCTCCGCCCGAAAGCTTGACGACTACATTATGACCTAACTTAAATTAAACGACTCGTGGCCTCTGGCGTCGACCATAGCTTCCGCCCGAAAGCTTGAATTCCTACATCACGAACGAACTAACAACTCGTGACCACAGGTGAGACGCATAGCCTCCGCCTGAGTGAGCCCCGAGTCACCACTCACTTGCGCTTAAATTCGCGCGCCCTGCCGCGCCTACCATAACAAAAGCTCGTTATTGAAGTCAAATTTACTAAACAACTAACTAGAACATCTGGGAAGACTACCCCCCCTCTACCCCGATGTGCAGGCCACACCGCGCGGCTTGTTACGACAGCGCGCCCCAGTAACTGCGGCCCGTGGCTGCGCCAGCGCGCGGCCAAACAAACAAACAAAATTCTGCAAGCCCGCAGCGCGCCGCGCCGGCCCCGTGCCCCAATTACATGGTCACGCCACTTGCGCTGACGAGTGAACAGAGCAGCCAGCCCAGAGTCCCGTCAGTAAAGTCCCTAAATTTGATTTCAACAACCCTGCAAAATTTCAACCCGCGACAATATAAAGCTTTTAATGGAACAAGTGGCTGAAATCCACCGCCAGTTACCGACTCTCCAAAAAGTTGTTCAAAAAATTGAATCCTTGGAAAACAGTGTCAAATTTATATCTGAACAGTTCGAGGAATTCCGTGCCACTACAAAAATAATCCAAGAAAAAAATGATAGACTAGAGAAAGAAAATGGGGTTTTAAAAAAATCCGTCAACGAGCTAGAAGAAAGAGTTAACGAACTTGAACAATACAGTAGAAACATGAACATTGAAATTGTTGGAATGACTGAGACGAGAGGCGAAAACTGTATTGCGGTGGTAGGCGAAATCGCTAAGGCTGTTGGCATTGACGTGGGCGACAAGGATGTCCAAGTTGCTCACAGATTACCCAGCAGCAGAAGAGACCAGCCTAGGCCAATACTTGCTCAATTGCTCTCCCGACAAACAAGAGATCAATGGTTACAGAAATTCAAAGAAAACAAGACGCTGTTGGCTTCAGAAGTGAATTCTAGATTTCCTGCAAGTAGGATTTTTATAAATGAACATCTCACGCACTACAATAAATCTCTTCTCTGGGAAACAAAGAAAGTAGCAAGAGAGAACAATTTCAAGTTTGTGTGGGTACGCGACGCGAAAATATTCGTAAGAAAAGAGGAAGGGAAACCTGCCACAAGAATCAGACGTCCGTCAGATCTTGAAAAATTAGTGCCTACAAGAATTTCTAGTTAATCCGTAAGTTTCCAAAATTCTTTTATGAATGAATTTTTACAATTATTAGATGCAGATATTTTCACATGGGACTGTCTTGACTGTTCTGAATTAGATAAAACTTTTGTAGATAATGGTTTTAGTGTCTTGCATTTAAATATTAGAAGTATAAGCAAAAACTTTGAACAGTTCTTGGTCTTATTATCAGATATTAGAGTAAAATTTGATATTATAGTTCTTACTGAAACCTGGCTAAGCGGGCAGAGTTCATTGTACTCCATTGCGAACTACAGCGCCTACTTTAGCAAAACAACGCTTCATAAAAGTGATGGAGTAGCAGTGTTCGTCAGAAGCGAGCTGGCTGCTGACGCAGAGGAGATTGTCCTCGCGGGAGCAGTCTGCTTGCGTGTCACTGTCGCGCTCAGTTGCAGCGACGCCGCTGTTTCAAGTCAAGCCTCGCTTTTAGCAGTTTACAGATCTCCTTCTGGGTGTCTTGACGACTTCCTTAATTCATTAGACAATGCGTTTACTATTCACAATACTTCAAAATTAATGCTAGTTGGTGACATTAATATAAATATATGTACGACTGTTTATGATAAATACACAGAAAAATATTTAAACATTCTTGCTAAGCATGGCTTAACATCTTGTATTAACAAATATACACGCAAAACACTTTTCACACAAACCTGTATAGACCATGCGTTTGCAAAAATCAAAAATCAAAATGATGTTTATGCTGCTGTGTTACACACTAATATTACAGACCATTTTGCTACTGTTGTTAGCTACAATATTGTGTGTCAAAGGTCTCTTAGGAAAAACAATATACAAACTAATTTTGATGAAAAAATTTTATCTGATTTTCTTGAATTTGAGTCTTGGAATTGTGTATTAAATGAACAAAATGTTGATATTGCAACAGATAATTTTGTAAATTTGATAGAAAATTACATAAACAAAGCTAGTTCGCTTACTGTTAATACACGTAAGTCAGTAAAAATGTTAAAACCATGGATTACAATCGGGTTGATTAAATCTATTAGAACACGAGACAAAATTAAACAACAATTAAACAAACAACCATTTAATACGCAGCTAAGACAAACATTTTGTAACTACAGAAATAGGCTTACGTCTCTTATACGAATAACTAAAGACAATTATTATAAAAGAAAAATTGCTGAAGTAAAAAATGATTCTAAAAAAGTTTGGAATGTTATTAAAGAGGTTACTGGCTCAAAAAATGAAAAAGTAGATATTAAAACTGTATTAAATGATAATAACATAATAAATGCCATGTCAAATCCTGAGCAAGCTGCAAACACACTAAATAGATATTTTACAAATGTTGGAAATGCTATGGCTTCAGAAATCATTAAAAATAATTCTAGTAAAAAGTCCAAAAATTATTCAGTTGCTACAAAAATTGTTCAAGGGTCTTTATTCTTAGCTCCTGTGTCAGAATATGATATACAATTAATTATTTCTGAAATTAAAAACTCCAATGCATTGGGTTCTGATAAGATAAGTGTAAACATATTAAAAGAACAAAGATATAAATTGTGTAAACCTCTAGCTCATATAGTAAATTTAAGCTTAAGTTTAGGGAAATTTCCTAGACGTCTCAAGGAAGCGATTGTCATACCATTGCATAAAGGGGGTAGCTTTTCATCCTCAAATTTTAGACCAATCTCTATATTAAGCAACATTTCAAAATTATAGAAAAATGTGTTAAAAAACAATTAATGTCATTTTTGGATAACAACAAAATACTGTCTGTAAACCAATTTGGGTTTAGAAAAGGCTTAAGTACAAATGATGCTCTAATTAAAGTAACAAACTTTGTGCACAAAGCCATAGAACAGGATAAAAAATGTATTGGTGTAATGTTGGATCTTGCTAAGGCTTTTGATACAGTCTCACATAAAATACTTTTAGATAAACTGGATAAAGTAGGAATAAGAGGTTTGGCAAATACTTGGTTTAAAAGTTATTTGGAGGGTAGATCTCAGAGAGTCAAAGTAAATAATAAATTAGGAGACATCCTACATATAAATATAGGCGTCCCACAAGGCAGTGTTCTTGGGCCAATTTTGTTTCTGATATATATAAATGATCTATGTAACTTAGACATAACGGGGCAGATAGTTTCTTTTGCAGATGATACTGCAATTTTATATTCATCCGACAATTGGCCTTCGGTTTTTGAAACGGCAAATAACGAACTTAAGAAAGTCAAAGAAATATTAGATGATAGTTTTCTTTCTCTAAACATAAATAAAACCAAATATATTACTTTCTCTGCCAACATTTTTGGTCAACCTATCGAACATGAACTAAAAATTCACGTATGTAACGAAATAAACGTTAACTGTAAAAAATGTAGTGTCATAGAAAGAGTACAGGATATAAAATACTTAGGTATAGTGCTCGACTCTTTTTTAAAATGGGATAAACATGTTTCTTATCTTACGAACAAGATTCGAAAAATGGTGTATAAATTCGTTGAACTAAGAACAATATTATCTATTGAAGGTATAAGAATGGTTTACTTTGCTATTTTTCAGTCTGTTATGCAATATGGTATTCTGTCTTGGGGAGGAATGAGTAAAACGTCAATTAAGCCACTTATAACAATTCAAAAACTTATTTTACGAGTTATTTTAAAAAAAAAACCACATGTACCCATCCAAGGAACTTTTTAAACTATTAAATGTATTTGATATTAAAAGATTGTTTATTAGAGCTGCAATAATTAATATGTATCAAAGGGATAATCAGTTAAATTATATAGATCATAATTATCCCACACGACATAGACAGAATATAAATTTACAAATCCCTCAATTTCATAAAACAATATCTCAGAGATCTTTAGAATTTTTGCTTCCAAAAATTGTTGTTATTCTTCCTGCAAAACTAAAAACCAAAAATTATTTTCAAATGAAAAAATATGTTAATATTTGGCTACATAATTTAACTGATGAAGAGATGGCTTTAGTATTTAAGTAAGTTTTATATATTGTTATAACTTTGTACCTGTACTTTACTTAAATACTAATTTTTATTTAATTGAATTTTCATTTATTCATGTAACAATTATATAATTTATACTTTTTTGTTTATACATAATATTGAATTTTAATAATTTGCTCTTTTTAACTTTCATATTTATATAACTAATGTAATATTTTATATATTTATTTCTCAGCTATTATACATTTACAAATGTTTACAATCGTCAAAATACCGCATGTAATTTAAAGTGACTAGATGCACTCACATACAAGCTTGCTTTCGTGAGTGCTAAATTTCCTGGTTAATTAAGTGAATATTGTCAACAAAGTGTAAAAAAAAATGGTAAATAAATTATTATTATTATTATTATTATTATTATTATTATTATTATTATTATTATTATAGCTGAAGATATGTTTATTTGACATTTTCAATATCTAAAATAAAGTTTGATTTGATGAGAAGATGCCGACCACCAGCTTAGATTGTGACGTAACAACGGCCATCTTGGTGTCGAATATCCTCAAAATTCCTAGGAATTTCCTTATTTTTATGGAAACTTGCCTGTTTTGAGGGAAAATTTCCCATTTTCCCCTCAAAAATTCATAAATTCGAAATGCCTCAAAATACATTTGCAAACAGAAAATTCCTAAATAGGTTTAAGACTTCTAAAATCAAGCTGTCATAAGCCACCGAGGTCACGACCTTCACCTTCACTGTAAACTTGAAATTCTTTAAAATTGGACCAAAAAATTATGTTGCACTTTTCGTTACGCTCACCATCTTGGATTCTAGATCACAACACTTTTCGTTACCCCCACCATATTGGTTTCTAGAATATACCGCCATTTTTAATTCCATAACTTTCCATTATCTTATGACATCATCGTTGCATTTTTCGTTATGGCGGCCATCTTGAATCCTGCCACATCCGCCATCTTGAATCTGACATCACAACCACTTTTTAGATTCTGATGCCATATTTTTGTCGTTTGCTGGAGGCCGCCATCTTGTATGATGTCATGGCCGCCATATTGTTTTTTTTCTGTTCTGCTGGAGGCCACCATCTTGGATACCATCATCTTATTTTCTACTGTTTCTTCCTAGAGAGTTCTAGAATCGTTCTGTCCCATCACATAAGGTCGATGTTCCATTACCTTCCAGAACTCTTATGGTCCTTATCAACATATTAAATTAAATTTTAATTAATACATTGGAAGTGCTGTGATTCGAACCATGATAGCCCTTACCTTTGGGTTGGAAAACATACACCTTTAACTGCACGGCCATCTTTTTTAATTTTTATTTTTTTTAATGTTTGGCTGGCCCGTGATTTTCATCATAAGCCAGCCAAACATACCCTCTTTATTTATTTATTCATTTATTATTTCTTATAGTTTGACATTTTGTGTGAATGTTTCATTGACTTCGACAAATTAGTGACAAATGTAAACACATATTTACACCCATGCCTTACACGGGACTCGAACCCAGAACCCTCGCACCGTAAGCCATTGCGCATCCGACAATGCTACGGAGGTCGAGACATTTACCAGACTGAAAATTAAATAAGTTATAGAAAAAAGTAACACACATTCGGAATTGTAAATGTTTGGAAATCAAAGGAATAATAGCACCATTTGGTCGAAATAGTCTTCTTTAATTTTTCAATATTTGCTACCAGGAGCGCTAGTTAACACATATCACCTGCTAGAGATTGCTGCCGCCATATTGTTTTCAGTAATGTCCCGTAGTACACACAAAGTCTGCCATAGAGCGCTGTCACCATGTTAATTTAATTTTAACTTGCTAGAGTGCAGGAATCATTTATTGCCAGGGCACCCACCATCTTAAAATTTGGCCACCATCTTGAAAATATGTAATTTATAAGTTAGAAAATCGGGTAAAATTTTTAAAATAATCAAAAAATTGTGTGTTAAAAACATTATTTATTTGATCACCTTAGTTCGATCCTTGACAGATGCAAAAACAATTAATTTAATTAAAATATCCGTTTAAGTGACAGGTTCAAGAAATAAAACAACAAAATTACAAATAAAAAAAATTATTACGAAATTTCTACAAATACAAATAAACCAGCGAATGACAAGCATTTCTCATTTTATACAGTCTTCTTAGTGAAGCGTGACTTACATGCCTTGGCATACGTTTTCAGGGCAGTTCTACATGACACTCGATTAATCACGCACATCCAGATGTTGGATAAACACCTCCAGTCACGAAATCGGAGGCCAGGAACATTCAGTTTGTGGCCAGGCATGTCCATCAAGCGACAAGATACGACCAGTTGTAGGCTAGACAGGCTCAGTTGTTGGTTAGGCACTGCCAATTTATGGTCAAGCACATGTAGTCGGTAGCCAGACTCATACGGTTGTTGGCAAGACACCTCCAGTCAGTGGCCAGAACACCCAGTCTGTGTTGAGCCACATCTTGATTTAAACTATTTATGTCATGTTCGTGGCAATGCACATCAGTCGGTTGGCCAGGTACGCACCTCCAGTCAGTGGCTAGACTAATCCAGTCCGTGACCAGCCACATCTTGAGGTAAGCTAGACATGTCTATTCAGTGTAGGTGGCCCGTCGCATCCAGCTGGCACCTAATGCACAATAAACCAAGAAGACTTAAATACAAAAAATATATGCAGGTAATTCGTGAGGCAAACAGAAAATTTGTTGGAGATTAAAATTACAAATAATAGCTTCCACTTACCAATACTTGTGTAGGCCATGACGATGGCAGAGATGCCAATTATGGTGAAATATAATCCAGGAATCGAAATAGAGATGCACTACACTACATGCTTAGAAAGTAGCAAAATCTAGGAGAACTCTCTCATTCGTTTGGGAACTACATTCCAAAGTAATTGATTGTTCGAGGAAAACTTAGATCAACTCGTGTACAGGTGAAGTGTAGTATATACCAGCCTGAGAACAAATGCCTGCCTCATATGGGAACAATGTGTAGTTAAACATGTCCAGAAGGGCACAAGTATGTGCCACTAGATGGCAAAGGAGGTTTCACTAACAGGTGCCTCGAGGCTTCAAGACCATTAAAGTTAGGGGGATGGTGGGTTGGCTGGCAACAAAATGGCAGGTGACACCGAGGCCTGTAGAGAAGAATCATGCCGACATTGTAGCGTGAAAAGATTATGTGGGCGCTGAGGGGAGGGAGGAATGCTAGCGATGCTGGGAACGGTGCTAGCGCAGCCAAATGCTTAGTGCCATGCATGTCTGGCACGACGGGAAAGGGGAGTCCCCGGATGTAACTAAAGATGTAGCACCTGCACCGGGCGCTTGTCGTACGTAATGATGCAGCATGAGTGGCGTGATGCATCTGGTCACAGTGGCCTGACAAACTGGTTAAACATTAAAGTTTGAATTATAAGGTCTCATGGGGTACATAAATTAAAGAAAATTAAATATGAGCCTCTGATGCTCATTAAAAACATGAATAAATAAAAGTGCAAAAGTGTGCCAAGGAAATTAAGAATTTTCGGTACATAACTCCCTCGCGGAAATGCAAAGCACAGGCTCTAGTCAAGAGGAAAAAAAAAAAATTTAAATTTAATAAAGTTAAATATGTAAAAACCGAACTATAGATAATAAGAAAATACCATATTGTTGGGGTGGAAATAAATAAAGTTGATCGCAGATGTTGGATATAGTGTACATTCGCAAAATCGGCACCACGAGTGAGGCCAAAAAACACTGAGGAACAAATGGAACTCTGTCCTTAAGAGCTCAATAAAAATGGGAAATGTACACCCCTGAATATGAATTATCTGGGTATTGTACCTCTGTACATGATTATTTCTAGAAACAAAAACAGAGAAAGGAATAGGGACTTAGCCTGCACTTTCTGGAATTGGAGAAGACCAAACGAAAATTGAATATTTCCTAAAACAAGCAAAGCAAACACCTTGGTCCCAGGTCCCTAGATCAAGTTGTCAACACTCTGAAATGTGATCAATTTTGAGCAGGAGAGAGTAGAGGTGGGTTGTTACAGCAATTTTCGGTATCTGTTCCAACCTGATACTGATACAGTAATGTACCTAGTTACAAGTCTCTGATACTTCTGTATCAGACGGTCCCAGAAAGCAACAAAGCTCCGCGTACGCAGACCGTGCGACCGGAAGGAGAATCTGATACATTATTTATCACGCCCTGTAATTCTCTAACTCTGTTACTCTCATGCCCGCCTGATACAGCCAGTATCAATCAGTTCAACATTCACTGCAGTTCGTCCTGGCCGTGTATCACCATGTACATTGTTGCGGGCTGTCATGCTTTGTAGTTAGTATCTTTATAGTGAAATAAGGAATGGATAAGTGCACGAAAAAGACTTCATTTGTGTGGAATTTTTTTACGGAAAATAATGAGTTTGCTAATTGTAATTTGTGTAAACAAAAACTGAGTTATAAATCATCATCGACTAATCTGAAGAAACATTTGAAACGTAAACATTGATATAGTATGCTCACTAATGTACGTATCTGTTTTTTTTTTTAATTTTTAATTTTTTATAAAATCGTAATCTTTTAATGTATTAAAACACTAGTTACTAATTGTTTTCGGAAGAAAAAAAAGTCTCATGTTGATTACATCTGCTATTAGTGTCAACTGAGAATTTATTTGCATTTTCATAGCTGTTTGGTGCACAAATATAAATATTATATCTTGTATTAATGTACTTTTTAATATTAAAATTTCATTAGTTTTATTATTGAACGAGTCTGTGCACGCACTGCGCTCTGAGCGTACTTTGATGTGGGACAATAACCAAACGACTCGTAACAATTTCGCTTTGCGCCTCTCCTTCAACGCCTTCCCCTGCGCTTCCTCCCCTACATTATTTCCCTTCTTTATCCCTTATTCGTCGTTCCTGCTCCCTCCCCTTTCACAAGCTCCGCCCAAGTGACCGTCATCTGCGATCGGGTTCTGCGCACATTGGCCGTGGTGTTGTTCCAGGCGAATTCTGAACTGATACTAAAGTACCTGATACTTTTCAAGTGTACTCGTTGCCGTTCCTGATACAGGCGCGTATCAGTGCCAAAGTATAAGGTTGATACTTTTCGACCCACCTCTAGGAGAGAGGAAGGGAGACAAACAATACCTACATTAGTGCACTGGCACAGGTGAAACAAACTCGCATTAAATGTAAACATTAAGAAAAGAAAACATTAAACTGTTCCAGAAAAGACAGCAGGGACATGTGCTACTGTCACATACAATTAAAACAACCAAACTTAGCCTGTTTTCCCATAAATATTATTTTAGCAAATGGAATGATGTATGTAAAAAAATAGGCCGTCCAAAGTTACACTCTGTGACTCAATAACATGAGAATGCACAAATCTAGAGGTACACTAATATGAAGCGGGAAAATAGTCGCATATTTTTTATGAACATACTTGGTTAGTAGAAGTAGCTAATAATGTTAAATGTTATGAAGTTCTACTGGCATGCGGTGTACATCCTTATTCTTCAATTACTTACAGTCAAAAATAAACATAATTTGTATTGCAGTCATCCAAGGTCTCAGGTTTGGGACCCGGGATAGCCCAGTGATTGCTGGCGGGGATTATTTAGTGGATTTTGTTATGCGAGGGCGCCAGGGTACCAGTTGCTGTTGCATGGGTCGTCGGCCCCAGCATTGATCACTGGACTCAATGCAATGATAAACTTGTTATCATTGAGCAGCGAAACAATTTTACGGAGTTACAAGAGTTTTTAAATAAAGCATTTTCATGTGCACTGCTCTTACTCAGTAAGCATTATTCTTCTCCTGGATAATTACCTGTTGCTTGTTGTGTTGGCTGGAACACTGGGGTGGATGCCACCACACACTTCACATAGTTATTCACCACCCACAATATTAATATTAACATGTGCTGTGGAGCACAATCGCGATTGCAATCATCATCCTAATTGGACACACCGTTCTATTTTTGGTTTTCCGTGGGATAGAGCATCCGCCCTTGGCCATGTTCTGTTGTCTACTGCTTCGCAGCGGCTTCGCGAACTTCCTCCGTGCAGGCCGCGCGAGGAATGCGTTCCGCCAGAGGGATCTGGTGTTGATGGGGTAGGGACCAGGCTTTACCGCCGCAGGAGGTACGACATCAACATTAATGTAGGTATATAATAATTAAAAAAATATTAAGTGATTAATATACATAATGATGACTTTTTTTGTAATTTTTTAAACAAAGTTAAAAGATTAATAAATTTAATTATTAAAACTTATAATGTTAAATCTATGAAGATTAATCCTAAATTTGTTTTCTTGATTTTAAGTACAAATTTTTGGGTTTTGTATTTCTATAATATATCACAGTTTATAAGTATTCATGTAGAATTATCTATAATAAACATTTTCTTAATTTAATACATATTTTTTTCCCAATATAATTATTTTTAGAAAGCATTCCCTCACTCTGTCAGTCATTAAATCATTTTATGTATTGTTTAAAACCATTATTTTAAAAGTTATAAACAAATATATGAAATACTATTACTCTTAAATAGTTCTAACACAGTTAAATTTTGGCTTTTTTCAATAAAAATTATTTCTTTATACAACAAAGTTACATGTATTCCAAACTCAAACTTCGGAATTTGATGAGAAATAGCTAGGTATGCTCGGAAACTGCACATACCACATTTCAGAAGAGTATGCCATTATTAATTTAGATGCGTTGACAGGTCGTGGCACGCACTGGGTAGCCTACATAAAGTCTGGAAAAAATTCTGAGTACTACGACAGTTTTGGTAACCTCCACCAAAAACCAAAATTTAGACGATATCTATATAGGTCTACATTGTTCTACAATTACGAAACCGAACAGTTGCCTAACCAAACAAAATGGGGTCATTTGGACCTTTGTTTTTAGACTAAAAAAATATTAGCTAAAAAATATTTTTGCTAATTAAATAACTGTACAGGCAAGGGCGCCCATATGATAATTTGTAGGGGGGGGCCAGACTTAGGGGTATGAAGTATTTTTAATCTTTTGGAAGACTTAACTGCGGCTTGTTACTAGCCATAAAATAGTTCCAGTTCTGACCCTGTTAAAATTTTTTGTCCTGTTACTAAAATACTAGACCACAGTACTCATTCGCCATAAAAAAAAATCTTTATTGGCTACTTTATTAATTAAATATTAACTATTTTATTGAAACAAATGAATTTTTAGCATTAAAAATGCAGGAATACAGTCCTTAAACTTTTACAGCGTCTCGGGTACACGGATATCAAGAATACAGTCCTTCAACTAATTGCTCTCTTTACCCCTAAATAAATGTCGCGTACAAATTAAATTAAAATAATTATAAAGTTGAAAACGTGTTGGTCAAAAGATTCAACTTTGGGAGAGAAACGATTTAAATATGTTATCACAGTCAGAAAACAGTTGTTTTTAAATGTAACACCTGAAATACGCTTATAATTATAGTCAAAAATTGTTTCACAATTAAATGAATATTACTATGTTTCGATATGAATCATAATTGCTTATCATTTAGAATTAGCACAGATGGATTCAGTAGTCGAGGACTATAAGTTTATTAAGTGATAGTAAAGCGCAGAAAAAATTAGTTTATTATTAAACTAGACAATTTAACCAAACAGTATTTATTTAGAGGTTAAGGAATTAAGTGACACCAAAACCAATGAAAATAATCGAAAATTTCTAAATGCTGACATAACTCATAATCAGCTTTACACAGAAGAGTTTAGTTCAGCGCAATTAATCCACACAAAACAACTGGACAATATGTCGACGCGTATTTTAAGAATATAAGAAGATCCACATCGCAGTATAATTTTTTTTCGTGTCGTGTGGTGCGGGCCCATAGGCTACAGCCTAGATAGCCTGCGCGTAAATACGGCCCTGATAAACCCTTAAATAACATGTTCAGTACTTAACTTCAGAATTAAGAGTACATTAGAACCTCGATTTTACGGAGCCCGGACTCAACGAAGCCGGGTTTTTACGAATACATTTTTCAGGAACCAACTAAAATTCGGAAATTTTGACACCAAAATATATTTAATAAAAATTAAAAAAACACTATGAAAACATATAAAAATATTAATTTTTTATGCACAGCGTATTCATATTTTAAAGCTAATACAACAGCCATTTACCGTTAGTGAATATTGTATAAGTTATTGCGGCATCAAACTCAAAATCGAAAAGAAAAAATGGACTAGTTACACTTTATTTGTCGCAAAGTTTGAAATTTCTTCGATTGAAAAATTATGTCAAGGCCGTAAAAATATATATTTTACCGCAAATGAACTATACTCAACATTACTTACTCATTCCAACATTTCCAGCTCGTGAGCATAGCAACTGAGCTTGAAACCTTGTGAAGCGTGAGAGAAAGAAACGATATTGAGTAGCTACTTCCTCTCCTTTCCGCTAATATCCAACAACCCATGCCATTAGGCATTATCTTGACATGTGTCGCATTCATTACCTTCGCTGCATCGGTTTCCCAGTAAAAAACGCTCAAAAATGGTATAACTGACAGCAAGTAGACGTGACGAGCGAATTTTCAACTAAGTTTTTTTTAACTTACTATACAAACAAATAATTCCCTGTGGCTATCACAAATTCAAGGGCTTCTCGCACTAAAATGTACTGTGTTTTTAATGAATGTCTGTCGTTACAGAGCAGCGTTTTTCTTCACCAAATAAGCCTATGATTAGAGACAGTAAAAATTCGCGGATTCCTTTCAAGACAGGCTGGAATCCAAACTCATTTAGCTTAATGCTGCGTCAGTGATTGGACCGCAATTTACCTGAAGGACTCTAGGCCAATGGCAAAGACTCAACTAAAGAAGTATCGAATCATAAGAATCGCAATAAACAGGTGTCCCGAGTCGGTAGCCAATGACCAGGTGATAGTTGCCCGAGTACATAGAGAATCGTGGAGTCTATCCGAGTGGTCATTGAAACCGCGAATTTTTTCAGTCCCTACCTATGATCACTTTTATGAAACAGTACAGGTGTACACTGAACTGTGTGCTTGATCTCCTCGATTATGTTACTAAAAGTGCGTTCATTCATATTCTTCAAGCCTATCTGTTAAAGATTAACTGATAAATATGATAAGGTGAAGTCCATAAAAATGCAAGGCAGGGAATTCTTCCAGCTCATCAACCTAACCCTGGAAAGTCTCGTCTGTTTTCAGTTGTCTCTGGCAAGGAGTGAACAAGTTTGCAAACTCAAATATAAATTTATTTTAGTAGCACGCGTCTTACGAAAAGGAAAGATATCCAAGAAAGGCATGTCGGACAACCTACTGTCACCACACAAAAGTTAACATGATGCAATGCGTGGTGCAACTGTGTTTAGTCGCTGTGATGTCACTATGCAATGAGGCAAGTTGTGGAATGTTAAAAAAAAATAAGGGGAACGCAAGGGAGGGCAGAGGGCAGATGGCAGTCTTGTTTTTACTATTTAATATTATATATATTCCGTTCAATAAATTATAACATGTATCTTCACGGGGTGGGGTGTTTAAAATTTTATGAAGATAACGATTTTACGAATGCAATCCAAGCGACCGTGAGCGTACGTAAAATCGAGATTCTAGTGTAAATTGCTTACGAGTCTACTGAAGGTAGCGGAATCCTTATCCCTTTAAACACTTTTGAAGGGAAAAAGTGGTTTTCCTCAAATTCAAAATTCCAACATAAATTTTACGTTGTAGACTTTTCTGGACAATAATTCTTATTTGAGTAACTTTAAAGGTGTTAGCTTACCTTAAAAATTGTGAATAATCTGAACGGATGTGACGAATGAGGAAATCTAAGAAACACTACATAATAACACTTTCACTGATTTATTTACACTTAAGTTATTTATACTGACTGAATACACTAAACTAAATCTAGACCAGATGCATAAAACTGTAGACCTAAAGACTATTGAAAAATCTCTGTTTTGAGATGTTATTTGTGAACATACACATTATGACGAAAAAGTAGCAAAACATTTCGCCGTCTACAAGCACGTGTCAACTGTCGCGTCGTCTAAACTCTGACTGTTCTAAATCTGTTGTGTTGTGTTATCGCGTGAGCTTGGGTAGCATTACGAAGGGGAATGACTCGCCACGGGCGTTGCGCTTGAACAGCGTTTTCTCCCTGTACACAACACCTTATATCGCAGCGGCAGAAACTAATGCTTGAACTAACATAAAAAATGAAGCAGACATGTAAAAAACGATATACAATAATATCTTCGTGTTGAACCACTTCTACATAATACCGAATTTAAATAATTTTCTTTAAAGTAAAGCACCTGACTACACTATTTTTTTTCCTTCCCTGAAAGCTAGGGGGGGGCCACGGCCCCCCCCTGCCCCCGGGTATGGGCGCCCTTGTGTACAGGCAAGAAAATACATCAGTCATGTCGATAACACTTATGTTGACAGGTCACACTTCAGAGCTGTGTGCTGTCCAACCTCTAGATTTAGATGGTGAATGGTATATTGGTATATTGGACTCGCAGATTTTCAAACGTATAATGCTATACCGAATATCGACGAAGAAAACTGCAAGATATGCTTCCTATAAGTTGACACAGACTGCCAATGCTCCTCTATGTCGCATAGACCGCTATGCCTCATCAACGTCTCACGAAGGCGTGTGCACCTAACGCGCTCGTGCGCGCACCGGAGTGTAGAAAGTGCGACGGGGCGAATGCCAGGTAACAAGTGCTACGTCGGCGGAAGGATCCGGCCGGATGTGGCATATCCCTCCGCTGAACTACAACAAATGTAATGTATGTAATTTTTTTCCACAGGATATTATTTGACATTATTTTCATTATTTAATACTTTATTTTCTCCAAAATAATGTTTCACCGTGCGATTAGTCCCGAACCTGGCCGGTTCAGTTACCCACGAAAATCACACGTTTCCACCGGAGGGCTGGCGGGAACGGGGGGTCGCGCGCGGTGAGAGCAGCAGTATCCTTCCGGAGCTCATAGAGGCCGACAGCCTCAGCGCAACACGGGACCAGCAATTTTTACTTTCACTGATATGTAGTTTCAATAGTTCTAATTTTTCGCAAACCTATCTCTTTCAGTTCCGTGGTCGGCTTCAACTTACCGAGTGGTATTTAACTTAATTATTGAGTGATCCAAGACGAGCGTTCGTTGTGCTACGTAAGTACTGTGTGCGAACTAAGAGATGTTACTTCGGCGCTTCACGCGATAATCTAGACAACCGGCTAACTAGTTTCAGCCCGCACGGGGCAGTCAGCAGGCAACACGTACATTCAAACATGCTAACGAGTCAATTTCTGGGACAGTCGTAATATTCAGGTAGCGACGCCGTAGTTACGGACCTACGTGTTCTTAGCCCAGTGTATTACGTAATTTGTAGTTGTGCAGTGTAATTTTTAATCAGGATTATAGTATGTAATGTTAGGGTTTGTTTTGTAATCACCGCATCGCGTCCAAGTGTATGACCTAACCGGGGAATAACATCGTGAGCAGCCACTGAGAGAGTGGTCGTGCGTGTGACAATTCAATTCGGGACAACCGTTCCGGCCAGGACGGGTAGCACTATGTATAGGGCTGTGCCGTAATAAATTAACCAGACATCAGTTGGTCTTTTCTTGTTATTTTCAGGCGTCCCGAGTGGCCTAAACAGCTCGGGGGGCCCTACTGTGTCGAACCCCTACCTCTAGCCACAAGGCCGAACCTACCCTGAGATTTCGAACAATACTAAAATCACGTAACTTTTAATAGAGGTAGCGGGGACGGCGTCAAAGTGATGGGTCCACTCAAAAAATACAGTTACCTGTTTGATCTTACGCAATTGACTACATTGCACATTACATCAGGGAAAAGTTACCACCAGATGTATACTTTCAACGGTGTGGAAATACAAACAAAAAAAAAGCATACAAACATGTATTGAAAATATCGACTTTATGAAACCATGAACCATAGTTACGATCCTCGGATTCAAACCATAGAATTATGCTGTAGGAAAAACATCCGAATCATGCTTGAACAGTAAAAATATTGCCCATGGATGTCATTCGAATAAATAGTAATTTGGCAAGTGGAACATATCTCAATGAGGTACTAAACAACGTGCTACACGAGTATTCACCAATGGTCCTGCCAGGATATAAACTAGTTGAAGAATCGCAAAGTATCCTTTACCTCCCAATCGTCGCGAAGTGCGCACATGAATTCGTCGTCAGATTCGTTGACCAGCGAGGACGAATTTTGGTGAACTTTCGTAACGAAAAAAATAAACTTAATCTGCCCTTGAAGCGATGGGCATAATGTTTGTGACACCGAACAGTTATAAATGAAACAGCATTGGCATGCAAAAGACCAGTTCTTTACCAGATGTTCGTGCATTAACACCTGATAGCTTAAAGATTCTTCTCAGTATTGGACAAGTGCCGAATAAATATAGAACACGAAATTCTCAACGGGGAAGACCCAGTCATTTTTGATGACAGCATTACGAAAATGGAACTGCACAAGTACCGGCCTTTCCTGCTCGGGCCGAACGCACTACGTTCTGAAGTATGCGTAGCTGTGCAGCACCAGGATATCTGTACTTTACCTTTGCAGTCATTTCTATGTATAAAAGGCACGCTGACCAAAGCAGATGGCACACATCCTACAATGTCAACAATTTCCTGAAATTGTATTTTTCACCTAATCGAGTGCATTACATATATACTCAATGGCATCGAGGTAGACCAGACAAGAGATGAACATCTGCTATGAAAAATTACCTTTAACTCAACATCAAACGATCTGACTGCGGCAAAGATGACTGGCTGGGCCCTCGAGTCTGAATTCAAGCTCCCTGTTTATGGAGAAGAAAAGTTCAAAGTTTGTGTTTCTCTGTCCATGCTGTACCGTATCATTTAATGTTTTCGCTCAGATTAAGTAATTATTTATGTACTCTATGCCAAATAGGTTATTTATTTAAAAATGGTATTTATTTTAAAGTGTATATCTATGTAATTGATGTTCTATGGACTGAAATGAACGTTTAAAATGAAAAATTGCAGAGACCCCTCTAAGGAGGTATTGACTTTTAACGGTAAACGGTGAATTTGACGCTGTTTATTATTTAATGTAAAATGTTATTTCATCAATATTTGTTTATTTAAATTTAATGAGAGATTTTGTGTTTCTCGCTATTTTTTCGCGTGGATTTCATTAGTTTGACGTTAATTAATGTAGGTAACAGTTTTTGGTTTTCGGCCAATCACGAGCCGTTATTTGAAATACGTCACTCATTGTTAACTGACTTAATTTAAGAAGGTTGAAACAGACTGTAATGGCCTGCTTAAGGGAGAACTCCTACAAGACGTATGTGTAAAAATATCCTGCAAAATAGCTAGGAAAATATAGGCATCCGCAAATAAGGATGATAGATTTGCATTGTTAGGAAGTAAACATGCATTTATAAGGCTTTATCTAAAAAGAAAAAGTAATTAGGAGTGAATTATACGTGAGTAAGAAATGTAAGTGTTAGTTACTCCATTTCTGTTATCTTCGTTCCGCTCGCCCTCCCTCGTCGCTCTACGCCCGGTTGCTCAGCTGTACTAGGTAGAGTGAGGTACGGCCAGTGTGGCCAGGAGGGACAAGCTAAGACATAGAATCAATATCCACCAGTCCGCGACGAAAACCCGATTTATTGGTACAAGGCCCTGTACATGGGGCTGTCCCAAACATGCCTGCGACAGTCTGGTTGGCGCGCGGCGACACAAGGGTTTATCCCCTGACTGGATACTCCACGTTACGCTCTGACTAACCTGCACCGTACTGATTCCGGTAATTCAGAGGCACCCGGAAAGGTGGCACGACACTAACACACTATGCCACGGGCTACTATCTGTAGAACTAAATGCCCCACCAGAAAATGTATGCTCCATAGAGGCCAATACTCCTCGCCACATAAAAGAACAAGCTATAATTAGGAAGCTGACGCCTAGCTGCCCCTACGCCTGCGTCGCGATGCACTTACTCTTGGTTGGCTTACAGCTCAGCGACCGTCTCGAGGCACGACTCCCCTCATGACACGACCGCTCCTCGCGCCTGCCTGGAAACGACTGACTTCCCCTCCGCGCTGTGGCACGGCACACGACGGCTCATCCCTTCCCCTCCCCCGCGTCCCGCGCCGACCCTGACGTGTCGCAGACGGGTGTGACGTAGTCGCCCAGTGAAAATCTCCTTCACGCGCGAATCTCCTTTGCCCCCCCTGCCCTAGCTCGAGAAGAGGCGTGGATGTTTGGATTTACGTGTGAACGGTGCCTAGCGAAGCTGTGTGTAGACGCTGACAAAATCGTCACGATGCCGCCCCGGGAGTTCACACATCCACAACTCCTGGGGACCGAACGACTACGAATGCCGAGTGGTCACACTGTGCGGACGCCGACATGTTGCTCACAATGTCTCTGCTTGAGACGACAATACTCCCGATGCCACTGCAACCGACACCACCGCTCCCAGACGCTGCCCCCGACTTTGCCGCCTCCAGCTGACCAGTGGGTTGCTGGTGCGACATCAGGCTGTATCGACATCGAGACAACACCATACCATGCCTTGACCACCACGCACGTCACCGAGGGCGTGCCACCACCGCCCGCCATGCACGTCACCAAAGGCGTGCCACCACCGCCCGCCACGCACATCACCGAGGGCGTGCCACCACCACCTGCCCCGCAAAGGAGATTCGCCCAGTGAACATGATAAGAATAAAACGTAAGCACTTCAAATGAGAGAATTTAATATTTACAATAAAAATAATGTTAATAAATATTTACAATGATATGTCTTGCTGTAACACAGCGTCCAGTCTTTACGTATTCACTGTTGATTCCCCTAGCCGCACTGCACAATTCGGCGCACACATGACACAGGGCAAGAGAAAGCGTTGGCGTGGCACAAGGGGCTGTGAGAGCTGGGTCGATGTCAAATGCCCCCCCCCTTCCCACGAGACCGTTATGCTCGCCAACGTCTCTCATTTATTCACACGCCAGCGAGTGATGTACTTGGCCGTTGCACCGGAGCTCTAACCTGGTGTGTCCGGCGGCATCGTGGTGTGCGTGTGTACCGCACCTGTCGCCATGGGGGCGGCCGAGGTGGGCGGCGGCTCGGTGCCTTCAGCGGCAGGCGGCGCGCCCAAGGTATCACACGTGGCAGGCGGAGGTGGCGTGGCGCCTTCAGCGGCGCACATGACGTGTGTAGGTGGCGCACCCACAGTGGTGTGCATGGTGGCGGCATGCCCTTGGTGACATGCGTGGTGGGTGGTGGTGGCTCTCCCTTGGTGACGTGCATGGCAGGCGGTGGTAGCACGCCCTCGGTGATGTGCGTGGCGGGCGGTGGTGACTCGCCCTCAGTGATGTGCGTGGAGGGCAGTGGTGGCTCGCTCTCAGTGACGTGCATGGTGGGCGGTGGTGGCATGCCCTCGGTAAAATGCGTGGCGGGTGGTGGTGACACGCCCTTGGTGATGTGCGTGGTGGGCGGTGGTGGCTCGCCCTCGGTGACGTGCATGGCGGGTTGTGATGACACGCCCTCAGTGATGTGCATGGCGGGCAGTGGTAGCATGCCCTCGGTGATGTGCGTGGCGGGCGGTGGTGGCACGCCTTTGGTGAAGTGCATGGCGGGCGGTGGTGGCACGCCCTCGGTGACGTGCGTGGTGGTCAAGGCATGGTATGGCGTTGTCTCGATGTCGATACAGCCTGATGTCGCACCAGCAACCCACTGGTCAGCTGGAGGCGGCAAAGTCGGGGGCGGCGTCTGGGGCGGTGGTGTCGGTTGCAGTGGCATTGGGAGTATTGTCGTCTCAAGCAGAGACATTGTGAGCAACATGTCGGTGTCCGCACAGTGTGACCACTCTGCATTCGTAGTCGTTTGGTCCCCAGGAGTTGTGGATGTGTGAACTCCCGGGGCGGCATCGTGACGATTTTGTCAGCATCTACACACAGCTTCGCTAGGCACCGTTCACACGTAAATCCAAACATCCACGCCTCTTCTCGAGCTATCAGATGTAAGCACTCCTCGTGCCTTAGACTCCCGCACTCCTCGCAGAACCACCCATCAGGTGTCCCGTCGGGGCATGAATTCACACCGCACATCGTCATGCCATACGTCTGGTATTCGAAACAAAATCCACATTCATAATTTGAGAAGTACTCGCAACTCTCGCCCGGGTCTGGAAAGTAAGCTTTGGCCCAGGACTCATACGCTTCCTGGAAGTCGTTCATGTTATCTCCTATGTTTCCTGCCGCAGACAACAAATCCTTTTCTCACGGTTGTTATCTCCGTGTTTCGTGCTCGCCAGATACTTTCCCGCCCGGCTGAAGATACGCGATAGCTCTGCAGCCTTATCGCTCCGCTCAACCGATCCCGGCGTGAGACGCGCCGTAATACAAGCCGACTCGTTATCTTACTCTCTGCGCCGCTCCATCGCGCCGCTCCGTCGCGCCGACTTCCAATACACCTACACGCCTTTATTTACGTCCTGTGACGTACGTGACAAGCCCTTTCACTGTCTTTGCCGGACTTTTCCCAAATTTGAAAAAATTTGAGACTTTGAAAGATTTGAAAGTTTGAAATTTTAGATAGGCCACCAACTTGGGCGCTACTTGTTGCTCCACTTGCCCTCCTTCGTCGCTCGATACCCGGTTGCTCAGTTGTACTAGGTAGATTGGAGTTCGGCCAGTGTGGCCAGGGAGGGACAAGCTAAGACGTAGAATTAATATCCACCAGTCCGCGACGAAAACCCGATTTATTGGTACAAGGCCCTGTACATGGGGCTGTCCCAACCCTGCCTGTGACAGTCTGGTTGGCGCGCGGCGACACGAGGGTTAATCCCCTGACTGGATACTCCACGTTACGCTCTGACTAACCTGCACCGTACTGAGTCCGGTAGTTCAGAGGCAACTGGAAAGGTGGCACGACACTAACACACTATGCCACGGGCTACTGTCTGTAGACCTAAATGCCCCACCAGAAAATGTATACTCTGTAGAGGCCACTACTCCTCGCCACATAAAAGAAAAGCTGGAATTAGGAAGCTGACGACTAGCTGCCCCTATGCCTGCGTCGCGATGCACGACTCCTCTCGTGACGCGACCGCTCCTCGTGCCTGCCAGGCAACGACTGATTTCCCCTCCGCACTGCGGCGTGGCGCACGACGGCTCATCCCTTTCCCTCCCCTGCGTCACGCGCTGCTACTGACGTGTCGCAGACGGGTGTGACGTAGTCGCCCAGTGAACATGATAAGAACAAAACATAAGCACTTCAAATGAGAGAACTGGACTTAAGTATTATTATCTACGAGAATCTATTTTTTTGATATAATTTATTGTTACACACAATTATCATCACTCAGTGGTCTGATGAACGAGAGCCTCAGAGCTCTAGCGACATAAGTAAATTTTATCTAGTCGAGGTAAAAACTTTAAAGAAACCTAATTTTTGAACTGAAACTGTGTAAATATCTTCGAACCCGAACTAAATACAGTTGCTTAGTAAAGGAATGTGCGCATCGTCACTCCAGTCATTTGGTATTTTTATGTTTTCTTCAGTGCCAATAAATAGTTAGGAAGTTTGAAAGTAATAACTAAGTATTATTATTAGAGTATCCATGCCTATGACTTTCAAGCTAATACCTAACTGTGGCCTAGTATTAATAACACATGTCAACTGTGACGCCAACCGCCAGTGCTCCCTCTGGTTCGCACATGCCTTTATGTCACAACAACACTTACTCTTAAGTGCATCGAACACGCCCGATCGTGATGTCCGCCGAGTGGGTGAAAGTGCACCACGACGAACACCAAGGCGACGACAGCGCCCGGCCGGGTGTGGCAATGCACTAAACTAAATCAGTAATTATTCTTTTAACTCAAAAACAACCAAATTAATAACAATTAAAGATAATTAATTCAAGGGATCAATCATATATTGTGAAATATGTATTTTAAGTTGCCCTCAACTGCGGTCTCGTGTTCGATGTCGGGCGCAAGTCCTAGCGGGGTGGCTGGCTTTTTCTGAGATTTCTGTTCCGGGAGGGCGCCAGGTAGGCTCGGTGTCTAACTGTGTGATGGTCGTGGGTTAGTTGCCCCAGCGTGGCCCGCTAGAACCGTCAGCGGTGATGGAATTTGGTTCCTGATTAGGTTGGGTTGTTTATGTTAATTTACATACACTGTTCTGGTTGTTTTACGGGTCGCACGTCGCGCACGGGAGGTGCGGGGTGGACGTTTTATTTTTCACGTTTTACACTGGTTCATTACATTGGGCGCGAAATCTACTCGGCGGTACATGACTGCCAGTGAGGCGTCGGATCACGTAGAAGTTTTGGTTATACTATTACACGATTACATTTGAAAAAACTGCACACTGTGGTGCTCTTACGTACACGATTACACTCCACACGTTATCTAAGGGGGACACCTGCGTGCCTCTAAGTGTGTTTACTTATTAAGCCATCACGCCAGTCGAGGGTTGGAGGGGGGGGGGGGAAGCTTGATTGTTTGTCGGCCAATCCCGTAAATCGTATCTACATTGTGGGCCGGGCCACTTGCGTGGACCGCTGTCTTTAGGCTAAATTAGGTTCACAAGCGAAGTGTCGTTGTGGCCGGTGCCGGTGCACACGGCTTTTAGTTAAAGTTCTGCGGTGGCGGGAGTCGGCCCGTGCCGTACGTTGAACTGCCCCGCGTAGCCCTGGTGCGGGGAGTTTTATTAATGAGCGGCTGGGTTAGTCCCTACACCGGAAAAGGACCGGGGACACACGGGGAGTTTAATTGTAAGAGAAAAGGTTGATGTTTTAAATGACTATATTTACCAGAAGTGCTCCGTCGGTGAACAAAGGGTGATGACTCCCCGTGGAACGCACGTCCGCCCCAGCCCGCAAGCTGCTCTCAACTGGCGTGTGACCCTGGCGAAGGGGGAAGGGCTCGTCCGTTCTCTCGCGCCAAAGTTCCCCAAGTTCCGTTAATCGGAAATTACTATGTTTACTAAAGGCTGAAGGCCGCTTAAAATTCCTAATATTATTACTAATGACAAGTTCTGACAAAATACTCTCTTAAATAATTGCAATTTAGTGTTTCACGTAATAAAGTTTGAATTTGTAACGTCACACCAGAGACTGTCTGTCTCTTGTTAACCGCTCCGGGGCTAATCAATTATGTAAGCACTGGGTTGCACACTGATGTTAATTCGTTGCTGTATTTAAGTTAGGCTGAAGGCCGCAAGGGGGGCACTCACACACGTATTGTTTACTTAATACGTGTGAGTGACCCGGGCTTTCCTACGTCGCACTCTATTAGTTAGGGGGTTTTGTTTGTTTCTGATTAATTAATTATTGTGTGGGGAATTTTGTAGGCACGGGGAGTGCGTTGCATGTGTAATTAAAATGGTTCGCTATTCTCTACCTTGGGCTGCGGTCCGCTCACTTGACTCAGGTGGGCCATGGCTAGGGGTGCTTTCCGTTAGCGGAGTCGAGTACTGGCAGGTGCAGGTCGGGCTTTGGGGTGGCCTTCGGCCATACGATGTCAAACGCCCCCCCCCCCCTCGAGAATCACGACCTTGCGCCGCCAGTGGCTCCGCCACGTGAGGGCGCCCTAGCTTCGGCAGCAGCACCGCTTCAGCGGTGTCCGTGGTGGCTGCAGCTGGTAGGACCTGCGCTCTGGATCTGGTGGCTGCGTCTGGGTATCCGGTGTGTGTGCCTCCTCGGCTGTTGCTGTGGCAGGTGGGCAGAGGGGCGGCGGCGTTGCGCCTGTGGAGGTGAGAGTGCGCTCCTCCCTGGCTGCGGCAGTAGCAGGCTGGCTAGGGGGAGGCATCGGCGATAGAGACGTGAGTGTTGCTGCATTAGGGGTGGCAGCACGTCTAATCTGGCGGGGGCTGTTGCGGCCGCAGCTGGTAGATTCTGTCCGTCGCGGATGGGTCGTCTCGGGTTGGCAACTCGGAGTTGTGGGTGGTGTTGTTTCTCTTTGTGGGCCTCCCGAGGTCATATTCGGCTAGGTATTCTGGGCATCGCCGGTCCCTCTGGGGCCTCCCCGTCCGTGGTGGTGGTGGTGTATTCGGTGTTCCGTGCGGTGAGTGGGTCCTTGAGACTGCCGGCATGTTTGGTTTGTTGTGCCTCAGTCATTGGTCCATGGCGTCGGCCGCTTACGATCCGCTTGCGTAGGGCTCTCTCCTGCGCTCTGGGATACCTGGAGCTTCGCTTGTTTCCGTGTCGTTGGGGTCGAACAGTTGGCGTGGCTTCGGTCCTAGGCGCGGCGCAGATGTTCCCTCATCGGGTTCTTCTATGAACATACTGAATGTGGCATCCGCGAGAGAGGCCGAGTGTCCCATGCTCCGCGCGTCGGGCTTACACAGTGGGTAGCGTCTAAGTCCTCTGGCTCCTCCGTGATTGCCTTCACATCGTCCGGTTTGGGTGTCAAGTCCCCTGTCGACATTTCTGTGATCGTTGCATGCTCGAACTCTGTCGTTCGCCCTTGTTGGTGAGGCGTCATTTCCTGGTGCAGGTTTTCTGGCGCGGGTGGTAGTCGGTCTCTTGAGGTTTGTGCACTCGTCTCTAGTGTTGGTGGTGCGTCATTGTGGTTGTTACTTGTGGGTGTTGAACTGGCACCCTCCTCCGGGTTATCGTGTTCCGGGGGTTCGTCATGGTTTTGGTCATCTGGTGGAGGTTCCCTGGGGCTAGAGGCGAGGCGTAAGTCGTCGCGGTGGATTTTTCGCACTCGTCTGACTCCGAGTTGAACCAGGTACGACGTCCTCCCTAGAGGTCCTTGCATGGTGTAGGCCCCCCTCCCCCCCAGCGGGGTGCTAGCCTGGCGCAGTAATTGCACGGTGTTGCGGACAGTGGGTGGATGCGGACGTATAAGCGATCACCTGCTCGTACCGCGGGGGGCTCCTGCGCGGTCTTGGGGGTGATTTCTTGCGTATAATTCGCCTGGCGCTGCCTGGCGCTCTCATGCATTGCGGTCAGACGCCGTGCACTTTCCCTTCTTCTTCTCACGCGTGTGGGACGCCGTGGGTACCCCACTCGCCTGGCAGTGGCAGGTTGTTCCCCTGTACCATCTCTGCCGGGGTTCGTCCGGTCGCAGCGTTTACATGACGGTGGGTGCAAAACAATGCGTCTGCGACGTGCTGGTCCCACTGGGTGTGGTTGTCGCCAAGCCTGAGGCGGAGTTGGACCTTCAAGTCCTGGTTCCTGTGCTCAGTGGGGTTGGGCCTTGGGTGGTAGGCTGGGGTGGTGTGGTGCTGGATGCTCATTCGGTTGCACAAATGTTGCCACTGTTTGCCCAGAAATTGGCTGCTGTTATCTGTCAGCGCTGATTGCGGGTAGCCCCACCGAGGCAAGAACTCGCGAGTCATGATGTGGATGATGGTGGTGGCCCTCGCGTTACAACAGGCGTAAGCTTCCGTCCATCGCGTAAACATGTGAGTTACCATGAGCAAAAATTGTTTGCCCCTGGGTGACCGGGGTAGGGCTCCATCACGTCCAGTGCGATGGTCTGGAACACTTGTGTCGATTGGCGGGGTTGTTGTTGTTGCTCGCCGTCCCGCCGGCGCGCTTTACGTACTTGACACACCTCGCATTCCCGAACGTATTTCCTGACGTCCCTTGCCATCCCGGGCCAGTGGTGGTGCTGTGAGACCGCTCTCTGTGTTTGGTCTGTGCCTGGGTGGCCTGCAAGGTCATGGACGTGAAAAAAGCGGAGTACCGCCTCGCGCGCTTCGGGTGGCACATACGTGTTCCAGTCTTCCAGGCTCCCTGGGGCGCTATTTAGGATTCGGTTAGCTTCGACTTTCCAATTGGCGTGGGGTTCTTCTCCTAGACGACGCCGATGTCGGTTGGCCTTGGGAGACTGTTGTTGGGCTGCCAGTACCGTTTGGTCCAGGTCAGCGGCGGTGTTAGGTGGTGTGTCGGCCCCTTCCTCATCCGTGATTATGCGTGTGCACGTGGCTGGTGGATGGTGCCAGCCGTCCCTCGGGGAGGGGGGTAGCATCTCCTCCCACCCCTCGGCATCTGTCACTTCGTGCTGGTCGCTCGGGTGCCTGGATAGCATGTCTGGCAGTTGGTTCTCCTCTCCTGGTACGTGTTCGACCACGAAATCTAACGACTGGAGAGGAGAGCCCAACGTATCAGTTTACCCTTACGCCCTTGCATGGTCTGGAGCCAGGTGAGGCAGCGGTTGTCCGTACGGAGGGTGAATGTCCGCCCTTCGAGGTGGGGATGGTACTTTTTGACCGCCCATATCACGGCTAGGCATTCCTGCTCATTGCTATGATATTTTCGCTCGGCGGACCCAAATTTCGCGCTGGTGTACTCAATGACCTGTTTGTTTCCCTGGTCATCCGCCTGAAACAGTACCGCCCCAACTCCTAGTGCGCTGGCGTCGGTCTGAAGTATTAAGGGGCGTTCGGGGTCAATGCATGCTAGCGTATGACACCTGGTGAACGTGCCCTTTACCTGTTCAAATGCCTGTTGGGCCCAGGTGTTCCAGCGGTAACGAGTCTTAGGGGACAGCAAATCCGTGAGGGGTGAAATTATGTGGGAAAAATTTGGTATGTAGTTTCTTAACCAGTTGACCAGGCCAATAAATCGTTGCAGTTGTTTCTGCGTACGCAGGGCCTCTGCCGCTGCGATTTTTTGCAGGTGGGACGGTTGAGGGTGGCTCCCTTCCGCATTGACTAGGTGCCCCAGGACTTCTACTTCTCGCGTGCCTAGATGACATTTCGCCGGGTTGGCCGTTAGGTGTTGGATGGCAAGCCGTTCGAGGACTAGGGCAAGGTGGCGACAGTGGTCCTCCCACATCTCCGAGAAGACGATGACGTCATCCAAGTACGCGAGAGCAAATTGGCCGAGGTATCCCTCCAGCACGCGGGTCATCATGGCTTGGAAGGTAGCCGGCGCGCACTTTAGGCCAAATGGCATGGCTCGGAACTGGAAACGTCGGCCGTCTGGGATCGTAAATGCCATTTTCTCTCGGTCCTGCTGCCGTATGGGCACTTGCCAATAACCCGATTTGAGGTCTAGTGTGCTCAATACCCGGGCTCTAACGAGACTGGCTACGGCGGTCTCGACGATGATCTGTGGGGGTGGCGAACTGATTGTCATGGCATTAAGTGAGTGGAAGTCTGCGCAAAAACGTAAGGTGCCGTCCTTCTTGGCTGCCAGTACTATGCATGCATTATATGGGCTGTTGGAGGGCTCTATTACCCTGCCGTGCAGCATTTCCATCACCTGTTCGCGTATTATTCGCTGTTCGCGAAACCCGTATCTGCAGGGTGACTCGTAGATGGTTTGGTCGCTGGTGGTGGGGATGGAATGTTCGGCTACTGTTGTGTGCCATAGGGGCTCAGTGGTTGTGAACACATCCCGTTGTTCACGCAAGATTTTGTTCACCGCGTCTTCGAACTCAGGTGGGATGTTATGACGTAAGTCAGGGAGGGTCACGCCTCTGTCTGCCGGTGTGGGGGCTCGCCCTATGGTGTAGACTACGAACCTTTCGGACCATCCGACATTTACTATGGCGGGGCCTAGTTCCAGTACGGCATCGTGCTCGGTCAACCAAGGTTGCCCTAGCACGATCTCCTCACTTAGGTCGCTCACAACGATGGCAGTCGCGTTAGTAATCAGCTCCCTTAGGCTTATCTGGACGTCTGCGTACCCCACCATCTGGCCGGCGTGCATAGTGGTGGCCAGACGCAGCTTGCCCCAGGGTGGGGGAAGGGCGCCGGGTGGTACCAGTGAGGGGTGGATGAACACATGGCTCGCTCTTGTGTCCACGAATGCAATGGCTGGCTGGTTGTTGATTTCCACTGGTATGCGAAGCAGGTTGTCCGGTGGTTGGGTCAGTTGTCCCAGTCTGGGTGGGGGGTGCCCCCCGGGGGCCGTGTTGGTCGTCGCGTTTGGTTGGTCGTCGTTGTGGTTTGTTGACATTGCGTTTGCGTGTGCGGTGGTTCCCTCGACGGTTGGTTGGTGGACTCTGTTTCAGTTCCCCCTAGGTCCGTTTCCCGCTGGTTGTGTGTCGCACGGCGGTTGTTGACGTGTGTTCCTCTGCGTATTCCCCCTCTGTGGGCACTCATAGCACCAGTGGAAGGTGCCCCTTGGGCATCCCAGTTGGCAGTGTGGTGGTCGGGGGGCCGCGTTGGCATCCGCTTGAGGAGACTCCGGCGCATAGGGAGGGTGTCGGCCGACGAGGGATGGGGCCCCGCGTTGTTGGGGCGGTGGTGCCCCTTGGATGGCTAGTAGGTGCCGGTCGTTCGGCGGGTGGTGGTCCTCCCGGTTTGCCCTGCGAGGGATCCTCCACCAGGCCCTCTGGAAGTTTTGTTCTGTGGCCACTGCCAGCTGGACGTAGTCCTCGACGGTGGTGGCGCGGCTTATGCGTAGGAAAGGTTGGAGTTCGTCTCTGAGTAGTAGTGTGATCATGGGCAGTGCCCTGGTCGGTTCTACGAGTGGCGATATCCGGCGGAAATGCCGTAGCTTGTGGGCTATGACATTTTCAACTGGTTCCCCTTCTCGCTGCATGCTACTGTAAAATTGTGAGGTATATCGTACCAGCGTAGATCTGGAGTTGAAATGGTGGAGGATTGAAGGAGGGGGGAGCTGTTCGGATGGCCGCGCGAAGCGGAGAGTTGCTAGGAGGTGGAGGGGTGGGGGAGTAGCGCCCGGGCAGCCGCACCAAGGGGAGAGCGAAGAGGTGGGTGGAGTGGTGGGGGGGGGGGTGAGGAGGTGGGGGGAAGGGCGTTCGGCCCGTCGCGCGAAAGAGAAAGCGGGATGGTGCGGAAGTGAAGAGGGGTTGAAGGTGGGCGCTGCGCTGTAACGTCGCTCGCCTGCGTCGCGCGTTCTGCTGGAATGTCGTGTGCTGGGGGAGGGGGAGAGGGATCCTTTGTCCGCTGCTCTTGGCACATCAGCCTGTCTAACCCTCGCGCGTCCAAAATCGCTGTTTTATTGCAGTTTGTTCCGTTTTCACGTATTTTGTTCAAAATTTAGCCACACGCAGGGGCGCCATTTTCCGTCAGCTGCGGTCTCGTGTTCGATGTCGGGCGCAAGTCCTAGCGGGGTGCTGGCTTTTTTAGAGATTTCTGTTCCGGGAGGGTGCCAGGTTAGCTCGGTGTCTAACCGTGTGATGGTCGTGGGTTCGTTGCCCCAGCGTGGCCCGCTAGAACCGTCGGCGGTGATGGAATTTGGTTCCTGATTAGGTTGGGTTGTTTAGGTTAATTTACATACACTGTTCTGGTTGTTTTACAGGTCGCACGTCCCGCACAGGAGGTGCGGGGTGGACGTTTTATTTTTCACGTTTTACACTGGTTCATTACATTGGGCGCGAGATCTACTCGGCGGTACATGACTGCCAGTGAGGCGTCGGATCACGTAGAAGTTTTGGTTATACTATTACACGATTACATTTGAAAAAACTGCACACTGTGGTGCTCTTACGTACACGATTACACTCCACACGTTATCTAAGGGGGACACCTGCGTGCCTCTAAGTGTGTTTACTTATTAAACCCTCACGCCAGTCGAGGGTTGGAGGGGGGGGGGAAGCTTGATTGTTTGTCGGCCAATCCCGTAAATCGTATCTACATTGTGGGCCGGGCCACTTGCGTGGACCGCTGTCTTTAGGCTAAATTAGGTTCACAAGCGAAGTGTCGTTGTGGCCGGTGCCGGTGCACACGGCTTTTAGTTAAAGTTCTGCGGTGGCGGGAGTCGGCCCGTGCCGTACGTTGAACTGCCCCGCGTAGCCACTGGTGCGGGGAGTTTTATTAATGAGTGGCTGGGTTAGTCCCTACACCGGAAAAGGACCAGGGACACACGGGGAGTTTAATTGTAAGAGAAAAGGTTGATGTTTTAAATGACTATATTTACCAGAAGTGCTCGGTCGGTGAACAAAGGGTGATGACTCCCCGTGGAACGCACGTCCGCCCCGGCCCGCGAGCTGCTCTCAACTGGCGTGTGACCCTGGCGCGAGGGAAGGGCTCGTCCGTTCTCTTGCGCCAAAGTTTCCCAAGTTCCGTTATTCGGAAATTACTATGTTTACAAAAGGCTGAAGGCTGCTTAAAATTCCTAATATTATTACTAATGACAAGTTCTGACAAAATACTCTCTTAAATAATTGCAATTTAGTGTTTCACATAATAAATTTTGAATTTGTAACGTCACACCAGAGACTGTCTGTCTCTTGTTAACTGCTCCGGGGCTAATCAGTTATGTAAGCATTGGGTTGTACACTGATATTAATTAGTTGCTGTATTTAAGTTAGGCTGAAGGCCGCAAGGGGGGCACTCACACACGTATTGTTTACTTAATACGTGTGAGTGACCCGGGCTTTCCTACGTCGCACTCTATTAGTTAGGGGCTTTTGTTTGTTTCTGATTAATTAATTATTGTATGGAGAATTTTGTAGGCACGAGGAGTGCGTTGCATGTGTAATTAAAATGGTTCGCTATTCTCTACCTTGGGCTGCGGTCCGCTCACTTGACTCAGATGGGCCATGGCTAGGGGTGCTTTCCGTTAGCGGAGTTGAGTACTGGCGGGTGCAGATCGGGGTTTGGGGTGGCCTTCGGCCATACGATGTCAAAGTCCAAAACTGGTCGTAGCTGTTTTACCGCGCTTCACGTGTCGCGGCGTGAGGTCGCAGGGCTCTCTCGCGCTCAGTTAGCGTCGGGAGCACGCAGGGGTCGGTCGCTCCGCGAATGCAGAGCCTTCAACTTTCGCGCTACATCCAAGTCTCAGCAATAGTGTAAGTTATTTAAATCCTTTTACCATCTCTGCGCCGACCCCTTTCAGTCGCACGTTATTTCGTGCGACTCGTTAATTAATCATTTTATCCCACCAGGGAGTTTTTCATTTATTACGTATTTCCATGTCCAGAGTTTAAGGACAGCGTAATTGAGGTAGGCCGTTTTCCGGCTTCTGCAGCCAAGTAATCGTTATTGTCGAAGGCTTTCAGCCAGCCACGTGTGTCGAATTTTTACTCGTTAATTTACGTATTTAACTTTCACCGTATTTATATGTGTAACTTGTAATCTGAATCCCAACCACGTCATAACCATTTAATTAGTGACTGTAACTTGTATGTCTTATCTAACCAAACCCACATACTTTTCGGGACTTTTAATATTTTGCAACAGGCTAGATTGCAACTAACTATAGAACATTCATTCGTACGTGCTGTCGTACATAATAACGTCAATCCCTGCATAATCTACGGCAGCATTGCAACTCCGCGAATATATGCCGCGTCTTTCACGTTGATAATCGGCCACTGTAGAAGTCCGCACATACCACTTTACAACCTATCCTGGCCGCGCATATAATCTACGAATAGAGACTCGCGTGCCGTGACGGTCAGAGAACAGACGCGGCCAGTACTTGGACCAGTGTGTGTAATGGTTCTCAATAAAGTGCAGTGTCGTGTCAACCAGTTTATTATTTATTTATAAGGCATCCTGGGTGGCCTGAACAGCCCGGGTAGGTTTCGAACTACGACGCGCTCCTGCCTGCAGCCACGAGGCCGAACCCCCATTAAAATCCCTGAGATCACTTTTCAAATTAATAACTACTTTAAAACCTTAGACAGGCAGCGGGATTGGAGTCAACTGATTTTTGTCTAAGCACAGTATCTTTACACAGAGAAAGTAGTACCTACATAGTAAGCTATCGCCTTAAAGTGGGACCTAATATATATATATATATATTGATGCCATCCCCGCTGCCTGTCCTGAAATTATTATAATTTTTTACGTTAACTAGAATTTGGTCTCGAGGGTGGGGTTCTTTGCCTCATGGCTGCAGGCAGGGACGCGTCTACAAAGGGCCCCCCGGGCTGTTTTGGCCACCCAGAATGCCGTACTATTGAAAAACACACGTAAACGTAACTGGTTTTATTGCTGCGTCACTCGTTACAGTACTTCACCTTGTACAGTACATTTTCACGTGACTGGCCGTATCATCGTCTACCTTCTCATTTCCGCTCACACGGCCCTCGTTTGGCGGTACTGGTTAACGTCTGGCGGTATTCCGGGAGACTACCACATCGAGGGACACAGGCTATCCTGAGAGCGACGGCGACGACGATTAAGGCACGCGGCGAATTTAGTGATTAGGACGTGGTAGTCCGGACGGTACATTACAAAGAGAGTTCACTAGTTACTGAATGAAGAATCACACAAAACACTAAAATTGACTCTTACGCATGGTTGATGGCACACACTAACACTGAAATCTGGTAATAAAGTTTACTACAAGAATGTCCCAGAGCTCGGGATGATACTAATGCCTCCCGTTCAGGGAAATTACGTGATAATCGAGGCTCATCCTCGTGGTGGCGTGGGCCATGTTAAACTGGGTACGAGCGCGGTGGTACCTGACGTGGTAACTCACCTGCGACACGTCCCAGGATTTGATGCGTTATTAAGTTTGAGTTCGCGTTAGGCGTAATGCCACCCCGCGTGGGCAAAGTTCAAGTACTCCGGATGGAGTGATAAAGCGTGAAGCGCAGGCACCTCGGCGGGCTGCCCAAAAACACTATGATTTACGTAGCACACGAAAACGACTCGTAGTCGAGTCACACATTTTACTAACGGACCGTATAACACGTCATACGGCCGAGTTAGGGCCGACCGTGGAGCAGAAGAAAGCGGATTTAGAAATATTACCTATTGAAGCTACATGCTGATTCTGGCGCGAAAAGTTAGAAGCTCCACGTGCACAGAGCTGCCGGCCCTGGTGAGTGCTGGCAGGCGAGGAAAATCCGCGGGAAGCTACGGAGCGCGGGATGATGATGCCGGCCAGTTTTGTGAATGAAAAGAGTTTACAACTTCATTAATTAATTATTAAGAAATATTTGACATATTAAAAGTTTTAGTCCGTGTTTGTTATTTAAATTGCATATGCACTGAATTCCCTTTTGCGCATTGCCACACCCGGCCGGGTGCTTCGTATACACAGCCGGCCGTGACTTATGTCACGCCGTTCGAGGCACTGCTCCCCCCTGCACTATGCTACACGCGTGGGAGTGTTCGTAGCACTGGCCCTAATTCAGTTGTTGAGGACACATAACGGCCTGTGCTCTCAGAGGGAGCACAGACAGTGGCGTCAAAATATATACATATACACTGCCAGCAAAGAACTGAAAGTAGCAGTACAATGCTAAACATTTAAACTATAACAACATTAAAAAAGCATTAAACCTAAACTTTATATTCAAAAAATAAGGAATAACTAATCAAATTGGGTATATTTACTGATTCGTTTTAATCTAATGTATATTGATATATAATTGGCTTTGATTTGCTGAAGACGACAAGCATATAATCATTAATTCGAAACAAGAGCTTGTACTGCTTCTAACCAACACCTAAATTAATGCAGTTGTTGCTGTTGCAGAAAACCCACCGAGTGTCTAACGAGTGGATACTGCCTTACATCCAAGTGAGCATGCTTGAGCATATCAAGATGCTGAATAACGTAGAAAGTGGCATAACTCTTGTGGGGAAACTAACCCTCACAGTATGATTGATATTTTATTTCAAATATAAATATTGCCAGTGTAACCTAGAGTGTCATAGATTTGTAAATAAAAAAATGATCACTGCAGAAGTTAATTTAAAGCAATATTTAAATATTCGTATCTAGCGTTGCCTTTAATAGTTGGGCGCACAACACGTATCAAAAGTTCTTAAAATATCTAATTTAAAAGTTTTTGCCGGCTAATTTACCACTCAGAGTCATGAGTTCTTTATTCCTCTACCACTGGTATAGTATCTAGTTGCAATTTATTCCTGTTTGTACCCACATACCTGATGAAACTATTTCTTGGCATACAATTCTTTAATTATTTCATACAGCAAAACATTTTATTCAGAACTCACTATTAACAATCCGAAACTTCCATTTTCATTTTTAAACTTCTTTTTTTTGTTACAAGTCAGCAAAGATATTGCACTTCTTTGCAAAAACAAAGCACGTAAAATAAAATAATCTTTTCTCATAGTGTTCATTCGAGTCCAAAGACAAAATAGGGGGTCGGGCCGCGTTGCCAAGGGACTTAGTCGCCATAATAACAATTGACACACTCGAAGACAGTTTCCAGATTCTTTATATACGGTAAATCGAACCCTTTACAGGGGGCTGCCGCATTTCTGCCTGTGACTGTTTCTGTAGGGCGAAGCCCGGTTCCGAGCACTTATACTGTATTGGAAAAATACATGACGTCCCGATCGTGACGAGCATTACCGACGCCGCTAAGACTTGAACTCGCTATGACTCGCGCAATCAGCTGACTGTCTGACCGGACAACACAGTGTCCGGGAGGGCCCGTAGATTACCGTACGCGCAATGGCGAATATCCAGTCCACAAAAGTAATCCGTGACTCGCAAACCTCCAGAGAAACACGCACGCGAGAAGAATGACAAACTGCAAACCGCGACTGAATGACGAGGTGACACACTCGCCTGAATGACAATACGACTGTTAGAAGTGAAATTCCTTCTCCTCGGCAAGGCCTGAATTACAGCAAGACACCGCGCCCATTCCGCTCTCACCGTTATAACAAACGCTGGGCTGCAGGTAAACACTCAACAATGAATAATTAAATTAATGCCTTGGAAGCGTCAGCCCAGAAAACAAAACAATAACAACAATAATCATAGAGGTGCCCAGATGTCGTACAAAAGAATTTTATTTATAACCTCCTAGCAACTCTAGTAGGCTATGTGGATCGGGGATGAATAATAATGAAATAACAAGACTGGTGGTTTGATTTATAAAAGTGCCCTTTTACTAAAATAATTTATTTTTTTGGTATCTTTTAAGTACACTGGTATTAAAACATATTGATTACAAAATGGAGGGAGCCCCGAGGCAACAAAATACTTATAGAAGTAACACAATAATACATCTTGAACTTAATACTGGTTTTAAGTAAGCTCGCAGGCTCAAAAGAAAGAAACAATTACATTGTGTTTTTAATTTTTTTTATAAAGGAATTTAATTATATCCTGTGTCCTGGCACCGGAGGTTTCGGTTGATTAAAGTCCACAAGGAATCATTTTGTATAAACTTGGAGATAAACTTGGAGATAAACTTGGAGTTAACTTGCAGCTAATTTTGGAGGTAAACTTCGATGCTGAACTTGGAGCTAATTTTGGAGCTCATTTTGGAGTTAACTTGGAGCTAAACTTCAAGGCTGATTTTGGAGATAAACTTCAAGGCCGATTTTGGACCCCACCTGCAACCAAAGTCCTAAATAACTTAGACTGGTTAACAGGCGGCTAAGCCTGGGCAAGACTATGCCCTGGGAAAGGCAAAAAAAAAGGGGGGGGGGAGGGATGAGGACCACTTACCCAAAACAGCGGGGGGTGAAGTCATGTAGGCTGACTGCAGGAGCAGAGAAGGCAGCTCACGGCACGGAAGGTCGCGGTAGTCATGTTGAGAGATAATGAAATAATTTAGATTACCAAAAAACTATTGCGGGCAGCTAAATTTAAAAATAAGAAAATTGAGGCCTCTATGCCTTGACGTTGGCGACTACATGACGTAGTGTCGAGTCTTGGACGAACAACGGAGATTGACTCTCGTGAATCGCGACGCGTGGTCCGCACAGACCAGAGGCTGCCCGCCGAATCACCAAAAAATGGCGTCGGGGCGCCTAATTAAAGGAAGCAACTGCCCCCAGCCAAAGAAAGGGGGGTGGTATTGCCCGAAGGTGTCCGGGAACGTCCGAAGGGGCGAATCAGACTGCAAAATGTTCGCTGCGCTTTCACGCGAGTCACCGGCGAACTAATATCGCAATCGCACTACAACTGCTGCCAAGGTCGATTGTGACAAGCTGTCTCTTATGGGAGGGATGAGTAGTGCACTCTGGCGGCCAAGACCAGAACCTGCCTGGAGGGTCACAGAAACGTCCACTAGAGTGCAGTGGGCGCGCTCACGACCAGCGCTCAGAGCAAGGTTAGGGATTTTTCCCGCCGCTAGACTTCGCTGAGGGCTTTGTTTTACAAGGGCGAAAGTCCTTGAAGAGACAGTGTCCCCGCCTGGGTTCACTGGGGGTCGATGCTCCGGGTTGGAGTTCCTGTGAAGCCACATGTGGCTGATGAGGGGAGGGGTGTACTACTGCTAAACTTCTTCGGTGTGTTGAGCCCACTGTTGTGGTAGCCACTCTCTCTACTGCTGCTTACTGCTGGCGCCAGTACCATTAATAGTACTCGTTGATTTATAAATAGACCCTTTTGTTGTGTGTGTGTTGTCTGGACGATATACACTGGCTGTCACTATTTTTCAAAAAATATATATAGACATATATATATATATATGTCAATGGTACTGTTATGCTCTTGTACTGTGACCCTTAGAAGCATGCATAAAATGTTATTATCATGAAACACACACTCTTGGACACAGGTAGCTAGGTAACATATATCAACACATAGGGATATAATTCAGGTTTTTATTATTAAAAATAAAATGGCTATTTATCTGGGACAATTAACATATGTGTAGAGATAAAAATCAATATTAATATAATTAGATAAAAATCACAGAAAAACAATCCTAACGATACTGAACATTACTCGTGGATATGCGCTTATGTAAATTAAACATCAGGAAAATACGTAGCACACATGAATCGTTCACAAAAGTTCGTTAGTGTAAGTTCAGAAAATCAATCAAATGATGTTTTTACGGACGAATTCTTACATAACAGAAAAATGTTTGAAATCATAGCACAATTAATTAGTATGATTACTATTTATGTTTATATTTGGGTTCGTATTTGCCTTGGCTTAACTCAGTTTATATGGTAGAGACACGAAACTTGTACTCTCATTTCACCTCTGGGTATCACAAAATAAAATAATAATTTAAATCTTGGAAATAACAATTCATGACGTAGTTCAGGATAATTGACACCTTTTACGTGAAAACTAATCAGTTTGTAGTCAAATCGAAGTGATTCACGAAGAAATTACATACAGCTGGGTATGTCTATGGGCGATACAAAATGCAAGATCTTTACTTACAGATTTTCACTCCTAATAACATATCCGTCAGAATATGCCCTTATAATCTTACACATTATTTATTTATACGTCGTTTAAGCTCATCCTGAGTGTCGGATGGCATAATCTAGCTAGCTATCTTTCAAATTTAAAATAGGCCTCGCGCCTTTGCATCGGCATCAGACGGCTTCATACAACCAATCTTCTTATTAATTAAGACGTTCTAGACGCCTTGACGCCGTCCCCGCTACCTCTGACTATTTAGACGTGATTTTTGTTCGGGTTCGTGATCTCAGGGAAGGTTCGGCCTTGTGGCTAGAGGTAGGGGTCAACGCAGTAGGGCCCCCCGAGCTGTTATGGCCACTCGGGACGCCTGAAGAATAACACAAAGTTTAGTTGGTGAATTTAATACAGCACAGCCCAATACATGGTGCTGCCCGTTCTGGCCATAACGGTTTGCCCGACGCGACTAGTCACACGAGCAGCTCACTTCCTCAGTGGCGGCTCACGATTTTAATGCGCGTGAGGGGCGGACTTGTACACGTGATGCGATAGTTACAAAAATACACTCTGACATGGCACACGATATCTTGACGAACAATACACTACACTATTACCTAGCTCTTAATAAACTGGGCTAGCAGCACGTAGGCTCGTGTCTCCGGCAACTCTACGTGATGTCTAGGTGTGTCCCAGGGACTGACTCGTTATTATGTTTGGCGGCGCAATGCCGTACGACGATGATACATAAACCCTGACGTGACAGATAACACTTGGACGAACAACTAATTCATTGATACCTTACACTTAATAAACTGGGCTAGCGACACGTAGGCCCGTGTCTCCGGCGACTCTACGTGGTGTCTAGGTGTGTCCCAGGGACTGACTCGTTATAAAGTTCGATGGCACGCGTCGCCTGCTGGCTGCCCCCCGTGCGGGCCAAAACTATGTAGCCGGTAGGCTAGGTTGGGGCGTGAAGCGCCGACGTAAATTCACATAAACTCCCCACAGTACTTATGTATGACGTAGAACACTCATCTCGGAGCACTGATTGAATTAAGTTAAGTACCTCATGGTAAATTTAGGCCGACCGCGGAACTGTACGTGAAAAGGTTGAAAAGAAATTACACTATTGAAAACTACATGTCGGTGAAAGCAAAGGTTGAAGGTTCCGCGTTGCGCGCAGGCTGCCGGCCTGGTTGAGCTCTCGAAGGACACTGCCGGTGTCGCCGCGCGCGACCCCCCTTCCCCTGCCAGCCCTCCCGCGGAAACGTGTGAATTTCGCGGGAAACTGAACCGGCCAGGTTCGGGACAAATCGCACAGTGAAACATGATTTTGCAAAGACTGAATTATTAGTTAATGAAAAATAATGTTTAATAAAACCCTGTGGAAAACATAATAAAATAATTTGTTGTAGGGCGGCGGAGGGATATGCCACACCTGGCCGGATCCTTCCGCCGGCGCAGCACTCGTTGCATGGCGTTCGCCTCGTCGCACGCACTACACTTTGCTGCGCGCACGAGCGCGTTCGGTGCACACGTTTTTACGAGACGTTGACGAGGCATAGCGGTCTATGCGACAGGGGAAGTCTACATTTCACAAAGGGTTGAGGACCAACCCGAACATGCCCGAAGACTTAACCTTCGGCCAACTTCGGGACTTTGTTTTTCTTTTAACAAGACGCGCGGGAATTTTGATTAGTGAAGGCCCACCGCCCATACTTAAGGACAGAGGCTATTCCTATCTTGCAGAATCTCGTCACTGTTCAACTATGTAACAGAACTTAACTGAATTAAACATGTTTCAGGATAATTATATTTAGTGTTGTATCTATAGCATGTTTCAATTGTTTTTCATGGAAAATTCAAAATCATCTTTATATATTTACAGCTTAAAAATTTTATTTTATTTCCGGGAGGGTGCCAGGCTAACTTATGCAGCTGTTTGGTGGGTCGTCGGCCCCAGCTTTGTTCATTAGGATCGTGGCAGTGGTTGAATTACTAACTAGAGAAGTAGTATCACACTCCTCAGGCAGCATGGTTGGCTGATGCCTAACTTAGGTAAGGGGGCACTGGAAATCACTGTCAATTTGTTCTCGCATTTATTGGCATGCTATGCATTGCGGTGTTACACTATGCGTTATACCTTATACTTTACCCTGACAAAAGTTTCTGATTGCTTCGTTATGTGCTTACGTTACATCTAACAGCAGTCTTATTGGGGATTTGCATGGAGTCGGCCATACCCGTAAGTTTTTGAATTACGACTCGAACAGGCTCTACGAGCCGTGAATCTACAAGTGCTTTAACGTCTTTGTTTGGGGCAGCAGACATATGCACGGCTACATTAAATTAAAACGCTTACCTCTGGAGTCAGCGAGTTCCATAATTGTCGACCCTGCGGCGTGGTCACGTGGCAGGGTTAAATCTAAGGCGGTTGGGATAAGCCCGGCTCCGCAAAGATGACCCAGGGATGTGTGGGTAACGAGAGAAAAAAGATTTAGAGGTGAGAAAGTCTATAAAACATTTACCACAATATTTCAAGACATGTGTGTGAAAATGCTGAGTTAATATTGTGGTCATTCACTAAAAACTGGTTTCATTATATTTGTGAGGTTCATACTGTGCAGCTATACTGCATGACTATTAAGTAAATTATATAAACAATTATTTTATGCACAAATTACTACATTATGTTTCTCACCATAAAAGTAATTGTCCATAAAGGTACATACTGAAGTTTAAAACAATAGCATGTTATGAGACTTTGTAGTGTCACCTGATGGTATAATGTAAAGAGGAAATATTACTGTGTAAGCTCTGTGTTGGTAATGCTCAGTATAGAAATTCAGTAATGTATGAGACATTTGCAGCCTAGATTGTCACTAAAGAATATTTTTTTTATGAAAAAAAAAAAAAAAAAAACATAAATATTAAAATTTTTTTTGTGTCCACATTAATCTCTTTCCATTGTATTATTTTATCCGTAACATTCCTGTATAAAAAACCCAATCATTGTAGCTTTCCTAATTGTTCGTTGGTTTACTTGATATGTACCAACACTTATTCGTTGGTTTACTTGATATGTACCAACACAGTGGGTGAATGTATCTTGAAAGTGATACCACATAAAAGGTTACATGTTACATTTAAATTTATATGTTCACTTTATAAAAAAAAAAATTCATTTATGTGCTGTGGAATGAAAAAAACGAAGACACATTGAATATTTAAACACTATTTTAAAGGCATAAAATCTTGCACTTTCTTTCTTGTACATACTAATAACTACAATGTGTTTTAAAGATAACTGACATGTCCAGTGGCGTAGCCAGGATTTGTGTATGGGGGGTGTTAAGAAGCATGCAACCCCCCCCCCCCCCCCCCGTATTAAAGCGGGGGGTCCGGGGGTCCTCCCCCGGGAAAATTTGGATTTTAAGGTGTAAAATAGTGCTATTTTAGCGGTTTTCGGTACTTAAATTGAAATATTGTAATGGTAAAATTTTTATTAAATTTAATATGAAATTTGTTTGAGTGATTAATAAGAAATTAATTAAATATTTGGTGCTAAGGGGGGGGTTTGAACCCCTAAAACCCCCCCCTGGCTACGCCCCTGGACATGTCAAAAGGTAAAATTATTTATTATGAACGTTCAGCAAAAATTTTTACACTTTTCTTTCCTTTAAATGACAGCATTATTTTTTCCATATGAAACACCCAAGTTTGGTAAGTTTTGAAGATAGACAATCATGAAATATAAGGTTGTAAAAAATACTCTTTATTTCTCCAAAAAAAAAAAAAATTATTTCACTTTCTTAGTTACTATCAATTAACTGGCAATGAAATAAAATTCTAAGTAAAATAAAAAAAGCACTATTATAACAAAAATTCACAAAATAAATCATTTTCATTGAATGTCCAAAGAATTTAATCTACAAGAAAATGTTCTAATGTCTTCACATGCCAGCATTAAACAGAAAATAATTCTTCCTTTCTATGGAGTGTCCAAGGAGTTTAATGTTTCAGCTCATTTTCTAATTTCCTTACATACCTGCAACAAACAGAAACAATTACAAGTACTGAGAATGTAGAGAATAAGTCATATAAATGGCAATCTGGAGACAAAGTCCATAACAGAAACTGTAGAGCAATAAAGTAATACATAGTATTTAACAGAAACTATATAGCAGAAAAATAATATTCATGGCAACATGATACACACCAGATGGTCAACACATTTCATTTGGTAAGTATATGTATAATTTGATAAGCTCAATAGTTTTGGTAGGCCTATCTTATTTAAATGTATACTGTGCTTCATGTATTCACAGCTTTCAATATATTTTTTTTGTTTTATATTTGTCAAACATTCAGTTACATAAAAAATTGGAAATATTGTATACCTACATTACAAAGAGTGTTTGGTGATTTAATGCAATGGCAAAATTAGCACCTAATTACACACATTAATTAAAAAAAAAAAACTACTACTGCTTATAAACACAAGTGGTAACAATAGTTAACAGCACTTAGCTCTTAATGTTTCTCAGGTAGATGTATAGAATATAAATGTGTGGTGATTGTAGTAGTGACTGCATTTTGCGATACTGTATGCTGCAACACTAAGTGAGATTAATGGCAGAACAGTAAATATTTTTTGTGTAAACTTAAGACAAGCAGCCAGAAAAGTAGGTGGTTTATTTTTATAATTTTATAAAATGTTATAGTAATTAAGTAGTAGTGTTTTGTGTTCATTGTAATTTTACAGTTTATCAGATTTTTTGCAAACAAGAAAATAAAAATTACAAAATACCTTTTGCTTCCTGAAATGCTTTGGAATCATTTTGTAAGACAGCACTGTGTTACATCAAGCAGTCTACCAATAGTTTTATAGTTTTAACATTCATGATTGCGATATCGCAAGCGCCGCCATGTGCGAGTCCCTGCTGTGCTTGCAAAAAGCTTGCTTCAATAAAAACAAGGGCCTCATAATCAGATTTTGTCACATATGGAGTTATGTGTTTCTTGCTGCAAGTATTGCTCTCTTGGGTAATGACTGAAAAACATATCAGGAAGTAAAAAAAAAAAGTTATAATTTTTACTCTTCTTACTTTTGTTGATTAAAACAAACTTAATAAAATCTTGTGCAGTTTTAAAAACGATAAACAACTTAAAGTACCTCAACATTCTCTTGGGAAATATTTCGATACATGTCAGGATGTGAAAAAACGTTTTTCAGAATTTTTTTCTTTATTTATTTAAAAGCCACAAAACAATACAATTACTCTGTGCATTTTATTTGCTGTTAGGAGAGAGGTGGGTAATAATCTTACGTTGTGGCTTTTCCACAAACTAAAAAAAAATTAGACAAAAACTTTTTTTGAAACTAGTCATAGCCCTGAATTTATCCTGAAAACAGACTTTAAATTTCTACAGGTTAGCAAGTAATCAAAGTTTAAAGCTTACATTATAATACCTGTGCATTCACACATACCTGTACGTTCTTAAAGTACAAACACTGGAAAAAAAACTTTTGGACGGAGGACATTCATATGCTTCTGTTACATCAGATATATATCTTGAGAAATAATAATGAAATGTAATATATCTTCAGTCTGGTGTTATATTATACTAGTACAGGAAGGGCTTGTTCTTAAGTATAGAATATGATACCACAGGTAAAATATATACTGTAGTAGGTATGTTCTAAATCTAGAATAAGCATGGCCATAGCATAAAATACGTTACCAGAAAGCTAGTTTAATACACAAACATATTTTGTGCAAAACAAGCATTAGAATACTCCCCAACTAAAACCCCCATATAATCATGCTAGTCACATAATAATGCAGATATGGTAATGACATAAATGTGCCATGTTAATGTCGTCATTAATGTGATAATGATATTGTGATACATACTTGTCCGAAAGTGAAATTGGTAAAAGTTCCGTATAACATATTCAAATTAATCCCTTGATCCAGAAGGCATGATCTTGTATACATAGTTCCTGTGGTACATTTTGCTTGATGTTTTGATTTGGTACATTGAAAGAACATGGGCATACTAACTTGTGTTATTACAATTTATATATGAATGTAAAACAGTTACAAATAAAATTATTTCACAACATCTGAGATAATTTGTGTCTTGTGATGTTCTAGTATTTGTTATGTCCATACTCTTTCGACGTAACAAATTAAAACAGCAAGCATCTTGTACCACAAAACCAAGGGATCAATTTGGACACGTGATACGAAAAAAATTACGTCAACCTAGGCTAAACTTTAAAACCTGTAGAGAGAAAATATGAACTAAATGATGATACATATCTCTTAATTTACACGCAAATCTGAAAGTTAGTTAAAGTTCAGTATCGCATATCCAAGTTTTTCACTTGATCCCGAGGTACATCATGCTTGCTGTTTTAATTTAGTGCGTTGAAAGATCCTGAACATAACGAATACTTGTAATATAACAGTGAATAATAATCTTGAGATTATTACTAAATATGCACTTTCTTTCTATGAATTAAACACTTAACCTCACAATTATTATTAATAAGTGTTTTTGATATCCACCAACATGGCCGTGCTGTTATGAAAATAAAAGCAAAGTCCCGAAGTTGGCCGAAGGTGAAGTCTTCGGGCATGTTCGGGTTGGTCCTCAACCCTTTGTGAAATGTAGGCTTCCCTATGCGACAGAGGAGCATTGGCGATCGGCGTCAGCCTCACATCTAAAACACGGCCGCTCATTGGCCGAAACCGAAATCGGTTAGCGTAATTTACAATAGGAATACCGTAAATAACACTTATTAATACAATTGAAAACACAAAAAATGCGGTAAATTTAAAACGAAAATTTCCAACAATGAAAATTTCTTTAAGTAATACCCCGAATAAAATCATCGTTTATTCGTTAAGTTCATTAGTCCTTAGAGGGGTATACTCAATTGACTGTCCATATAAGTCCATTTCAGGTCATAGAGCATAGCTCTCGTAGATATACATAATTAATAAAAATATATTTAAATAACATTTGCGGACGAACAATATACAAATTAAATAATAAAATTTCATAATAATAATAACAATCAAAATAATAAGACTTTATAAATAATAGTATCATTAAAATAAATCATTACTTTCTGTGCATTATGAAAATAGTAACAGCACAGGGGGGTTTTAATTTGCTAAATCGCCTGGGAAAGGCATCATGTGGACCATCCCGAGGCTTCGCCGCTGGCTGTAACCTAGTCCAGTACGTGCTGGCAAAGCCCTTACGTATGCTTGTTTCCGAGAAATGAAAGTTGCTAGCAGTGGGCTTGGGGTATCGTTCGCTAGCACGAAAGTCATTCTGTTACATGGAGAAAACGTGACGCGAACCGCGGCCGAGATGCTGCGATCGCAAATCGTCAGCAAACAGTATCTAATTGAAGCCTGCGAACAAGCGCAGGTGCACTGGGTTTGCCAAAGATTACGTCGGAGTGTACAGTAATGGAAACAAAATTAATTAAATAAAAAAAATGCATATTTATTATTTGGTTTCCTTCTTTAAAAAGTACAAATTAAATTTAAAATCATACATTTGTGCCTGAAAGTGGCACTGAAACGGCACACCGTCTTGGAGCGATGCGCAGACATGTCCGATGTCTTCCGCGCCCAGCTGCCGACTGCCTACTTCCCCGCCTGGCACGCCAGAGTGCCCGCGCCCCTCCCCTCTCCGCAAGCCCGCGGAACACGCTCATTGGCCACAGGCGGAAGCCACGGCCTTGGCGCCTGGTGAACAAGTAAAAATTTATACATAACTTATACATAACACTTCAAATAATAAAATAAACTATTTACAGTAAAGAATGTTAAAGAATATTTACAATAATTAGTCACGTCCGGTTCTTATATATTTACATTAAATTTCCACTGGCGCGCGAATCTCTCTTCGCTCCCCTGCTCTATCCGCACAGCACTATCGTCGCACACGCAATACAGGGCAGGAGAAGGCGTTGGCGTGGCATAACGGGCTGTGAGAGCTGGGTCGACACTTTGGTCGACGTCAAAATTTAAAACATTTTTGGGCATTGTAATTAATTAAATGTTGGACTTATTTCTGTGAATGAATGTTATTTTGTATTTTCATTTTAAGTTTCACTTTAGACCCACAAAATGATGTTCCAATTTAAATTCTTATTGAGATATTTTATGACTGCATTATACTTTTTTTAATCATGCATTTAATAAATTGTAACATAGATGAATAAATAACAATAATGTACATTAATATGTTTCCTATTAATTTATTTCCATTAGATTAAACATGAAGGTTTGGAGCTGTATCCTACATAAAAATCAGGTGTAATACAAAAGCGAGGCACTCTCTACCACCTCTTCAGTTTGACTGGCAATTGTTGTGAAAAATTGAGTTCTTACGGATTAGACACTACCAAGCACACAAAAAAAAATGCAAATCTGGAAAAATATTCAATATTTTGTGTTGAAATTAGAAATAATATTATATGCTATGCCTATTAAACAAATTGCTATAAATGGGCTTAAATACTATTACCGCTTTTAGTTTGTAAGTAATCGTTAGCTACACTATTCGAACGAGACATGCCAAGGCAACGAATAGGATGTTTCCATACCTATGTATATGACTTTGGTTGGGGGTGTGAATCTCAGTGTTTTTAATAATTATGATTGGCAAGGGTTCTTGTGTCATAATAATAGGTGTCATAATGGGATGAAGTTGATGTTGTTTAGAAGCACAGATCAATTTCTGTCTTTTTTTACGACATGACAATGTTTCAACATTAGCTCATTGAATTTTGAATAGGTTATGTGTTCGTGAATCATTTTCAAAATTGCAGTAAGTAGCTACATGAATCATCAATTGCGTGTACTTATTTGCTTAGATAAAACTGTTAAACTTAGAATAAAAGTCTTGTAATAGTGGGACGGTGAAAATTGTTTTGATTGTACCACTGCCGGTGCCGAACTTGTCTCAACTTTGCGAGCTACAATTTGCTTTGCTGTTCTGGCGCTTGGATAATGTGCATTCATGATAATCATTTTAATAAATATCTAAGCTATTGTAAGAAATAACTAAATACAAGCGGAACGAAACTTAATTTTTTCGCTTAGTTGACGTTTTTAATCTGTAACTTACTGATCATAAATTAAAAAATATATACCTATATATAAATATTTGTAATCTTTTTGACCTAATCAATTATGGTTAAAGTAATGAACCGTAATATGTTTACAAGTTGTTAAAACACCATACGCATTCATCTGTCATTAAAAGTAGGTCTGCATGAAAAATAACTTTATTTACTTTTTTGTAAATGCATGGTTTTAATCTTTTTTACTAGGAAATACATTTTTCCTTGCATATTGTGTACAACCATTATAAATATTATTTGCGAACATCACACAGATAATGTATCTCCTGCTCTTTGCAGGACTGCTGTTGAATCTGTCAGCCATAAAATAAAAGTTGGCCATCTTGACCGTATTGAAACAGCACGCATGAGTGACATCAGATGTGACGTGGGCCAAACAAGTTTCAAAATTGAAACCAACTTATAGTTGCATGGGTAATATTTTTATGTCACAACTTGTCCGTAAATAAAATAAAATTACGAATTGCTTTTTTTAAACACCTAAGTTGTTCATATATTTACCTTAAAAACAGCATTTCTTAATTCATTGTGGTTTCTGAGAAATCACAGTTTAGAGCTTACATTACAATGCATGTGCATTGATGCGGCCGTCACATTTTTATAAAAAAGTTTTTGTACATGGAGAATCACAGGACCTGAACATTAACAACAGTTTGTTCTGAGGCCGCTTTCATGCGTGTTCGGTGTAAGTATTACAAATGGTCGATTAGATTATATTAGCTACATTAAAATACTTTAAATTAGTGTGGACGGTTGATTAGATTAAGTTAGCTACATTACAAATACTATGAAATCATGCAAACAGTGGGTTGGGTCATTATAGTTACATCTTAAATTGGTAATTCCTAAGCAACCATTAAAAATATTTTACAGTATTTTTAATGTAGCTATACTAATCTAACTAACCATCAAAAATATTTCTAAGTATTTTTAATGTTGCTAACATAACCTAATGGACCATTCTCATGATTTGACTTAAGTTTTCAAATCACACACATTGAGACCCACACAGAAGCAAAAATTGGCAGCGGATACATTAATACACAGGTATTGTAATGTAAGGTATAAACTGTGATTTTTGAGAAACGAGAAGGAACGCTGTTTTCAAGGTTAAACTATGAATGTCAGAAATACTTTTAAACACCATTTTCGTAATTTAGTAATTTTATTTACGTAAAAGCTGAGTCATAAGAATATTACAGCTGCATTAATAAGCATTATCTTACTTTGTAGCTTTGCAAAAATTTAAAAAAACTTAACATTTTAGCTCTGATTTATTTATTTGAATAACTTTATTAGATACTATTCAAGACTTTCATGAACTAATTATTAGTGATTATAGACTGATATAATTTTAGTTGTTTTCTTACCGATTGTCTTTTGACAGCAAGTGAAATGACATGGCAAGGGATTGTGGTTGTCTCACTGATGCTGCAGACATGTATAAGTTAACCATGTTTGTTCTTTTATATTGTGGCGTGTGTGCCACTTTCATTTTCCTAGGTCCTTTTAATATGAAATTATTTTTGTTAAGCCACTCTTTTTTTAAAATTTCTTTATTTAGATGCAAATGGCCTCTGATGTTTTAGCTGTATTTTATTTTTAGGTGGTTTATTTACTCTTTAATTTTGCGGTTAGCTGTTATCCTCCAACCGAAGGCCATGACTTCCAGAAGCTTTAAAAATGCTGTGTCACTTGATTCAAGTTTAAAACTTAATCATTTTATAAAGTTATTTTCAGTATTTTCTTTTTAGTAAATTGGCTGAACGTATTTTAAAGAGACTTAAAATGGTTAACCTCTGCAAGAAAAGAGGGGAGCAGAAGTGAAGTGCGATGCTAGGTGCTAGAGGGCGTGAAATCAGAGGTGTGGAGAGGACGAGTGAGTCGTGGCTGGCTTGCGGAATGAACATCATCCATGTCAGTTGCTGCAACTCTGCGTTTTACAGACATGTTTCGGGTGCCGGGTCGGGAAACTGTGCTGGTATAATGAAATCTTTATCACGTTAGCATTACATATATATACATAAGCATACTGGGAGTAATAAGCTTACGTCGGGAGTGATACAATGGTGTTAAGTTTTCCAGCGGTAACTACTACGTCGGTATGTGCATGTTCGGCTCTTACGTGAATCCAACTTACGTTGGAGTACTTAAGCTGGAGTTAGCTGTACTGCTGCTACGGTAAGAGGCGGAGAGGACAGAAACATCTAAGTGACCATGGACATTTACTTTTTTTTTGTTGGAACAAATTTTGGGATCCCAAACTCAGCGATGTGGATTTAACACACGAACCAAGTATTTCACACTGACTGAATTTGCGTGCAATACTTAGCTGTAAAAAAGCTGCTATTAGCGGAGTAATATGCGCGCATAAGAAGTTTATTGACTGATTGTAAACTGTTGAGAATATGGCTACGAGAGACTGTTTTACATTAGTAACCGACGGTGAAGTTGCAAAGCAAATAGCGAAGCGCCCCCATTAAATTTTAGTGAGCGCATCAGACTGCAGACTCTTCCCCCCGAGTGAGGACTGTTGAGAAATGTTGAAATTTTTATTGAAACTAATTATTCATAAGAATGATTATGCATAAATAATGAATAAATAAATTTGGGAACTCCCGTTTTCTTTAATATATGGCTATCGTAACTGTAAAATATTTATAAATATATTTGTTGTATTTATTGGCTGTTAACATATTTATAATTGAGTCTGGAAGTGTGACCAGAAATTGTAATTGAGGTGGCATGAACAAACAGGAAGTAATATGATTTACTAGCTGGTTTAAGTGTTTTTTTTATTGTAAATTGTTTATAAACATTTCAATTTTTTTTTGTAATTAGTATATTTTTAGTAATACCCTTTTTCACGATCAATTTTTATGACTCAAGAAAGAACTGTTGTAAATGAGTTTGCAATTTGTGAGAAAGATGTTAGTTAGAAAATAAAGTTGTTAAAAAGTTTCATAAATATTTTTGAAATGCTACTCCAAAATCCTACCTTTAATCGTATATTCAAATGCCCAGTACAGTTTATTTAATTTTGCCTGCACCCGAGAGAGAGGTTTTATGGTCATAAAAATTAAAAATTCTAATTAAATTTTCTGTTGTGATTTGGTGCTAAAGAGACACTAAATCTTAGACAGGTGTGGAGGTTGTCTTCTTTAGCTCAAATGACGAGTAAAGTATACTACTTATATAGTAATCGAATTCAGTTAGGTTTAAGTTGAACGTAATTCTACTTTTTCTGAAATTATTTTTTAAATTCCAAACTACATTAAAATATTTTCTTACATGTTTTTGAATAATTTCCTCCGAGTTTACCATTTAAATGAGTGGTTGGGAATATTTTGAATACTACTACATTTTGTAAAAAAATTATTTTGAAAATTACAAAATGCATATTAGTACTTCTTAGCATGTTTTCTAATTATTTTGTAAAAGCTCATTACATTTAAAATAGTGGTTCCCCATAATAACCATTTTAAGTAGAGGTTATATTAAAGTACTCAGATGTGAAAAATTGTATTTTTGGGTTAACAGTTATTATAAAATTATTGTTACTCTTATTACCCGTAATGTAAAATACTGATGTAAATTTATGGTGTTATTTAATAACTTAGTGGAGAATATTTTCTACAAGAGATATCCCAGATCATGTTTCTTTTGATCTTGGCTGTAACTTGATCCTATTTTCTCAAGAGATCCTTAGAAATATAGTGCAGCCTATGCTGTTTCCATAAAGACAGGGATTGTTAATATAAATAAGTTATGGCCAGGTAGGAGTGAAATAAAATCTACAATTTAATTGATAAATTTACTTTTATTTGCACTCATTAATTCAAATATGTTTATTACTTTATCAAAGAAATTATTTTAACTATAACTTCTATACATGTTTGCTATATAACTTCTTCCAATCTTTGTTATTCTGTTAAGGATAGGACGATGATAGGAAAAATAGGAAACAAATGGGAGTGTTTAAAGTTTAATGTGCCTCGAAAAAGTCAACTCGATGGTTGTTCTAATTGAGTGGAAGAGAGATAGATGCAGAGCAAGCATACAATAAGCATAACGGGACACAGCGTAATGGGACAATGTGCGTAACGGGACACTTTTTGTGCGTGCAGCCGGCGTTCATCGATTTATTAGACGTCACGTTAATAAAATAATAATTCTTAAAATTCATGATACATACTAAATTTTTCAGGTTATTAGAATTTAGAAAAATAAGTTATTGTGCCATGAATTAATCTCTAAAGTGGCATAGTATCAATAAATTTATTTCATACTAAATATAAATCAATCATAAATGATACTGGCAGTGTTACAACCTTATTATTTTAATTTTTAGTTAAACATGCTAATCAAAACATTTGTGTGCATGTAATTTATGCAAGTACGATCACTTCTCTTCAACAAGTTTGCACGGTGACTGCAACATATATTGCTGCTAGTCAGAACATTTTCATTCACATTTGATTTTAACTAGAAGACTTTGCAAGTTTTACCAATTACCTCTAGGTTTGCATTTAATTAGTATCTGGGTGATGGTGGTGAAAATAGTGGGAGAGCCAGTAAGTACCCACATTTCAGAAACAAACCATTATTAGAAAATCTAGCCTGGGTTGGCAACTTCAATACCTATTTATATTCAATACTAAAATGAAAGTATGTATAGTATGTCCATAAAAGATACTGCTTTGATGTTTTCTCGCATGCAAAGCGAAAGAATGGCTCTGTCCCTAATTAGTAAAGGGTGAACCTGTAATTTTTATTTGGCAACAGAATGGTGCCCCTCCTATTGGAATCTTTGTACGAGAGTGGTTGAACATCAAAGTCCCTGACTGTTGGATTGGTAGTGATGGTCGAGATGACAGAGTTCTTTTTTGCAGGCCTCCACGTTCAACTGACATAACGCCATGCAATTTTTTCCTTTGGTGCTTTATAAAAGATTGTGTTCTACGTTCCACTGCTACCTAATGATCTGCCAGAGTTGAGACACAGAATTGAAGAGGCTATTGCTTCCATTACTCCGGACTTGTTAACCAAACCAAAGTGTGGGAAGAATTGGATTTGGGTTGGATGTGTGCTCTATAACTAAACATGCAAATATTGAACATTTGTTAAAAAAAAAAAACTACGTAGGTTAGTTTACCTTAAATTTAATGTTGGTCATAAATAGTTTAAATTAAACAGTTATAATATACCATTGAAACAACTGGGGCTTTCTTTTATGGGACATTCTGTATTTATTTGTACAAAGTTGGTTATTTCAGTTGTATGTTATTGTTTCAGCCCGTGATGGAAACAGTGAGTGATCTGCATGCCAAGTACCAGAAACTGGCTACAGAATACTCTAAGGTCAGTATTCGTCATGGAACTGGATGTTGTATTCAATGTTGGTTGCGTTTATGTACAATAAACTGTCTGTTAACCGTGTAATATTAAATGAAAGGTCTATTAATAAATTCAAAGCAGTCTTCATAGAAATACACATGTAATTAAACATGATTATATGCATGAAAATAAACATAATTATTGTTATAATGGGTAGAGAAGTGTTGTTAACGCATGTGCATTCCTTGTGGTCCACATGCATCTCGATCTGAAAATAGTGTAATATAAGCCATCTTGGTGTACTACTTTCAGTACGTGCCAATATACTGTTTTTTAACTTTTCATACAGCTACTACAATTTGGTAAAGTGCTGCTAGTCTGTATCACAATACAACAATAAATACATAGTATTTATATTACCCTTTTGAAATTTTCAGTATGAGGACATATGATGTAATACAAAACAAACTTTATACTGATTAATAGTGTTGAATTGTACTACGTATTTTAATATCAGTTAAGGACAAATTATTTCACATATGAGAATATACCATTCACACAAGTGAAACAAATACAGACAAATACACAATACAATATACATACTAGCAGCATTTGCATACAATTTAAACACTGCAGTTGTTTTTAAACAATAGGTTTTGCACCTACCAAAACGTTGAAACATGGCAGGCAAAAATTGACTATTACACTGATGTCATAAAACATGATTTCACATGTCAAATTCTGAAACCAGATATGTAGAATAACATAATTTAAAACATAAAAAATACTTACATACAAAACATTACATTAAATAGACAATTAAAAAAAAGTAGCAAAGAGGAAGTTAGACCTAAGATTTTGCTAACTTCAATACTGTCTAAACCATTAGAATCTAAAGAGTAAATATAATTTCTACATAGATGAACAAAATTAAGTAAATGGATTAAAACCCAGTTTTAAAAAATAAAAAATGTGGGCAAGCCCTGTACGCCTTTACACGTGCATCGGAAACCCAATTTTATGCTGTGTGGCAGTGTAACATGAAAAACTTTCTTCTGAAATTATTATATTTAGTCTCTTCCTCTTATAAATTTCTAAGCAGCCAAGTATGACCATATAAGCAGCATGTGCTTAGGATAGTCTTGCCCTGGTGTGCCAGCAACAGAGGCAATTTATTTGTAGGACAGCGTTAATAATAGTGTATCCATGAGAGGCAGTACAAAAAGTTTACAAGTAAGCAATTCCTTTAGGAAAATTTATATCATGTTCATTACTTTATTTTTAATCTTGGAGTTATTTTATCAACATATGTAATTAAAACAAGAGTGTCAGTTTTTTTTTCTGACATCTTGCAACATTTCATTATCAGCTTTGACTAACCCTGTTGAAAACATGACTGTCAGGTTCTGACAGATGTTGTAACATCACTAACAATAAGATAATAAGAGATGAGTTTTCTTTTAAATTTGAATAGTTAACTGTGTTGAAAGCAGTTAATTAATTTTAAGACAAAAGGTTTGGGATGGTAATTTTCACTCAATTTATTTAATATTTTGGAATTTACATATTAACAAGGTTAGTAAAATACAAGAGAAACTTTAGCTGTATTCGAGTACACAGGGATGCATCCATAGCAACCACAATGTGGAGGTCACATTTCTAAGGGATGGATAGTATTGGAATACTTTTACTGCTAGCACCACCTGTTGACAGTCATACTGTTGTGCACGTAACCTTTTTAAGTCATGAAGTCTATGAATATTCAGCAAAATGAAATAACAACCACCAATTTAAAAAAAATTAATATAGCGTGGATGTTATGAATGTTAGCAGTCAAAATAAAATTTTTGTTATGAATCTCAAAATATTAAAAATACTTATAATGAGCATTAAATACCCCTGTAAGATTAATTTCACCTTTCGGTAATATTTACTAAAGATTTTACATGTCTTTGTTTGATGTATCACTTATGCTTATAACGTTTGAAACAAATCTTATGCCAAAAATTCTGAAGTAATGTTATATATACAAACAAAAATAAAACTCGGATCTGAAGCTAATGGATGTAGGGACGCATTAGTGGCTGCGAGTGTCGTGTGCCTAGAAATCCAGGTTTTAGTGTATCTACTTAGGGAGAGCTTGGAAGACTGCGGCACACTGCGACTCACCAGCCAGTATTAGGATGGTGAGCGGTGCGTGTGTGCAGATGCGGGCCCAGACGGGCGTGCTGAAGGCGGCCGTGCTGGAGGAGCGCGGCCTGGTGGCGGAGCTCCGGGAGCAGGCGCGCCAGAAGGAGCAGCGCGTGCGCAAGGCCCAGCAGGAGATGGACGGCCTGACGTTCCGCAACCAGCAGCTGGCCAAGAGGGTGGCGGTGCTGCAGGACGAGCTGGATGTGGCCCAGGTAGCGCTCCCCGCATGCCCCTCGGTGCTTCTCTATGTCCACCGTGTTCAGTTTTACACAGAGAAAAAAAATAAAAAAAGTAATACGACGTAGCAAAATGGGTGTGTGTAGTGTACTTCTGTACGTGAATTAGACGTTATATGGACGTAGTTATGCAAAAAGGAACCAACCCACAATTTTGTTATATTTTATTTGAAAATATATTTAAAAAGTACAAGGTTGATCGTACCGTCGTTGCTATTTTTATATCAGTATTTATACTAGACCATTAAAATTATACCCACATTATGTTATCAATACGAGAATTACAATTTATAATTAACTCTAACTTCAAAATACTCAGAATAGGTTTCATGTGGGTTGGTTCCTTTTTGCATAACTACGTCCATATTTGCTGTAAAAAACTAATTTTAATTTTGCACACAAACAATTAATAGAAATATAATAAAAAGAACTGAAGTTATATAATTAATGTTGTTGATAATGTATAAGTTCAATAAAATTAAAAAAAATATATGCAATATAAAATTAATTATTTAATTTAGTAAAATAATCAATATAAAATAATTAATAATGGAAATTAATAAATTAGCTAAATGTTTATTCTAATTAATTAAATTTAATTATTTAAAAATAATATGATGCAGGTGAATTATACATACGGAAACACTTAAAAACTTTTATGAACACAATTTTTATCACTAATATTTACAATAAAAACATGTTTTTTATTATATGGACCATTTATATATATTTAAATGAAATGGCATAATTGAGTAACTACGAGGGTTATTTTTTTTTTCAACCTCCGATCGGCTGTAATAAAAAAACGGTAATGAATTGGGAAATTATTTTAATGTCAAAAGAAACGTACATCTTTACTCTATTTTTCCACACAATCACCGTGCAGATTGAGGCATTTGTCGTACCGATGCACCAGTTTTCCAATACCCTCTGCATAAAAAGATGCCTCCTGCCTATTCAGCCACGTTTTAACAGTGCCCTGCAGTGTGATTACAGTTTCATTTCTCCATGGCATGCCCATTAATCGATACCCTAATCGCTCGTACACGAATCGACACGTCTCGTAGTGTTTACCCCCTTCCAGCAACCATGTGGAGCGGCCAACTCACACCTCAGTTGAAGCTTGGTTATGGGAATGTCAACATGGCTGCAACGATAAACTGTACGGCGAAATGCGAGCTGCGTGGAGTCATCCGTTTCTTACAGGCAGAAGGGCACACTGCAGCAGAAATCCATCGCCGAATGTGTTTTGTGTGTTAAAACGTGGCTGAATAGGCAGGAGGCATCATTTTATGCAGAGGGTATTGGAAAGCTGGTGCATTGGTACGACAAATGCCTCAATCTGCACGGTGATTATGTGGAAAAATAGAGTAAAGATGTACGTTTCTTTTGACATTAAAATAATTTCCCAATTCATTCCCGTTTTTTTATTACAGCCGATCGGAGGTTGAAAAAAAAATAACCCTAGTATATTAATGTTTATATCTTGACTCATTTCTTTGGAATACCACAGGGTGCACCTGGAAAATTTAAGAGCGCACATTTTGAAAACCACTGGGATAATGCCTTGCAGATGTAATTGAGGTTTTTAAGTTCTCCAGGCAAATGCTGGCATGATATTCCTTACTGTAGCCCAAGACTGGTTTCTTTACCAATATCCCTGAATTGACGAGCTGTAAAATGACAGCACTTAAATCTTTTCCACATTAATATTTACTTGTTTGATGTTTCTAAATACTAAGTAGTCAGATGACTACAGTGGATATGTCATCTTGTGGATCAGTAATGAATGGTGCCTTGCACTATAAACCATTTCGCTCTTAGCTTGCAGTGCATGGCTTTTGGTGTGTGCTGTTGCCAAATCTCCCAACACATTATGAATTTCAGAAGATGTGTTTCTTTGGAATTCTTATTGCACATGAACCATTTTAAGAACTCATATAGTAATTTATAACTGAGCTAAAAAAATTAACAATCATTTTCACACATATCTAAGAGTACTTGGCACCGAAGCACTAGCATGTCCTTTTGTTCGTCCTGTCAACATTTTTGGCAGCAGTTTGGCGCACACCTTTTTCATGTTCAAATTTTTGGTTACAATGCGATAAACGGTTGTTTTCATCATGTTTAGAGATTGTGCTATCAATTGGAGGCTCAAATGTCAGTCATAATTCAAACAATCTTGCACACACATTACATTTTCGTTGATCGGGAGGTTGATCGACGTCCACTGCTGGGTTCGTCGGTGATCTCCGCTCAGCCCTCCTTGAAGGGCTTGTGCCTTCAGAAAACTTGTATGGGCGATCACTCCCAATGGCATGCTGAATTAAAGGAAACATTTTGATGGTATACTTCTCAAATTTAATGCAAAACTCTATAGTGTAATGTTGCTCCAAAAAGATTCATCATGCTGTGTTACATTAACTTATGGGAACGCACGTCCTGACTCTTGGCAGTTCAGAGGTGACTGAGACCGGGTGTGTTTTGAAGCTAAAACCCTCCTCCACCTAGCCCAGCAGATTATAACATAATTGGTCGCTTTACTTACAAAACTCACCCTTTATGCTTCTAGTTATTACGGTAACAGGCTGCACATGTTGTGAACTTAAGGTTAGCTGACTGTAAATGTTAACACCATATAATGTTGTGTAAAACATTATCACATAATGTAATTGTAAATCCAGTATCTGTAAAACTTAATGTCTGTGGGTATGGCAAATTCTGTAATCTGGTACTTGTGAGCCGCTCATGTTCAGATTTTTTCAGGTGGATTCTGCTGTTGACTTTTGCCACCAGGTTACATTACTGTGCTGGTGATTTTTTCACTTCTCTCAGAGTCTATTGTTTCTGTCGGTTTTCATTTGAGTACGGTTTCTTGTTTTGTATTTGGTTACATTTCACATTTTCACATTTGGTATTCCTGTGAAAACTATAATGACATTCAGTAATGCTGAAAAATTCACTTGTCAGGAAAGGCCGGGTTGCGAACGTGTTGTATTGAAGACCATTCACTGTATTATTTTATTCAGAATAAAGTTTATTTTTGAAGTTATACTTATTTAGATGCATTATAAAAAAATGTTCAGAGTGAATTTTTATGATGCTCATGCACCATCCAACAAAAACTGACAGGATGAAAAAAGGCTACATACAAATAAAAATTATATATGCTTTTAAATCATATACTTTAGTGATTGATATTGAATACTGGTTCATATAATTAAAAACATTTATTTATTATAAAAGTGATAGAAATTGTTCATGAACTTTTTCAAATGTACATTTATAAGTGTGGTTATGTTCACGTATGTATTTTTTATTTGTATTATAATTATTACATTATTATTTAATAAATAATTAGAATTATAAATTAGAACAAACATTCAGAAAATTCATTGATTTCCATTAGTAACATTTTTCTCAATTATTTTACTAAATTAAATGATTAATTTTATACACGTCTTTATATTAATATTGAATATTTATTTAAATTTTTAAATTTGATTGAGATACTTTACTAACCGTATTTATAATATCACTCCAGTCCTTTTATTATTCTATTTCTATTAATTATTTGCATGCAAAATTAAAATTAGTTTTTTACTTTGCCAAGTAAGTAGGTATAACTTCTAATGAGTGTACATAAGTACATGCACCCATTTGCTTTTGTTTGAAAGAGCTGAACCAGGTATGGTATTTGTTTTGCAGAGTCGGACGAGAAAAGGTAGGGGCAAAGGTTCCGGAGATCCTGGATACACAGCTGAGAGCTCGAACCATGTCCTGGATGAAGAGTTTCATAACAAAATCGAGGAAAATGCTCGTCTGCTATCTCTGGTTAGTATCACATTAAAGTATGTAGATAGTTTGCCATTAGCCAGCTGAATTAAATGAGCCATTACTGATCATGTGCCTAGCAACAGTGTAGTAATGAGTTTGAGTGACTGCAGTAAAGCCTGTGCCTGTGTTGATATTGTAAATAAAATGCAAAATGTATTTTTTTTATGCTTTGAAAGCTCTTAATTTTTTAAAAAATAATTTTTCATTTGTAACTGTAAAGAAGACAGTCATAGCTGATAACTAATTTTTACAGTTGAAAACTATGTTAAATATACTGTTAAAAAACTTAATTAGAAATGTTTATGTATTATGTCATTTAAAAAAGTTTTGGAATTATAATTTTTTCTTAATATTTTAGTTTATTTGGGTTATTTAGTGTACCTATTGAACTAGTTAAAGTGTACAGAGGACAGTAACTTGATAATTTTTGTTTTCATAATTTTTCAAATTGCTGTTTTTACCACCTTCTGTTTGGTTTGTTTACATTTTGATAAGCATTTGCAAATATTCAAATACGAATAATAAACTATTTGTATTCGATTCAAAATTATATACACTAAGAATTAACTTCAGTGAAACCTCATTAATTTAATATTGGTTAATCCAAAATCCTGTTTAAATCCCTGACAACATGAATAAGAAGTTCAGTGTTAATTTGTTTGTATATAATGAAATACTGGATAATATGTATTTTGAAGTTCTATTGTGGCCCAAAATTAATTTCACGTGTATTTAAGATCTAATAAAACTAAGTGTTAGAGTGAAATCTTGTATTTGCATTCTAGGTATTTACGTTTCCCGCTATTAACATTTTCTTTAGGTCCCATTTACGTGTCATTAAATTCAATGCTATATACTTTTTGTCAATTTACACAGCGAAAACTACTTTCTTCCCACTATTCATGTCTCGTTTATTACGTAAAAAAACCTGATTTTTATTTAAATAAAACTCACTTAAGACTTTCTCACACAATACTATTTCCCATCAAATATGATCAAATGTTTCAATTGCACCATTTTCTCCATAAGATGTATGATGTATGATATACGTATTATTCCTGATGTTGAAGTTGACCAAAAACTTTGTTTCTTGTATGAAACTGATTTATTTTGTTGAAATACATTATTCATTAGGAAATTACTGTTTACTTATTTAATAACATAAATACGAAGCTATCTGATGTGAAAATTTTCTTTCAGGGATGTTTTCAATTATCTGTGCTGTCACCGCAGTGGAGCACTGGTTGTCATCATATTTGGTTAGGTTGATGCCTGTATAGAGTGTGTGCATGTAGTGGAGTATCAATATTGATAGTTCGCCAATTACACTCAACGTGCGGATTTTGTTTTTTGCAGATTGAACTAATTTAAAGGCCTGCACTCTTTCGTGGTTAGTGTAATTATATGTACACTACGTTAGTTTTGTGTCACATTTGGAACACTGTTTTTATTTACATTTTATTTTAAGGTGATAAAAAATATTTTTGTTTCGTAATATTTATTTACTACATATGTAGTTATAGAAGGTCAACTAAAATTGAGGTTATTCGCAAAAGTAGAGATTTGTTTGATGTGTAAATTCTCATTCAAAAACTTTTAAACAACTCAATTTTTGTAGATTCTTATTTAACCATATAATTAGAGATGGTGATTTATAGCATTTAAAATAATAACATTTAGCATTTTGAATTTGAAATTTAGCATTTTGTAGCATTTTTAAAACAAGATTTAGCCAATTCTCTCATTTTATATTACTGAAAAAAAGTATGTTTTTAAAAAGCATTAAATAATACACATATTAATTATTAACAACCACAGAAATACAGATTTAGCACTTATTAGTGCAATAAATTGAATACTTGAAATTACAATAAATATTTTTTAGCCGTGTTCATGGCCATAGTTGATGTAGAGTGCACAAATAATGTTACTGAAACTCGTTTTTTTTATCAATTTTTTTTTGTTTTTTCAATTTTCGCCTTCTTTTGGTTTTCGATCATGCCAGAAACCGTTGCTTGCCGTTTTACCGACTTTTTTTCTTCATCAGATTTCTCGGTGAATTTTTTTTTTTGCAGCCTGATGTCCCTCAGATTCAATGTGCTTTTCAAGTACATCTTTTTTTTTTCCACTCCAGACGGCGATTAAATAAATTGCACATTAAAATATTCCAAACTTTTTTGTAGAACTGTTCACTTTTGTATTTATTTATGCGATCGCGAATGGAAATTACGTTTCGTCCCATTTTTACCACGAGAAATAACAGTATACAACACATTTACGAGTATGCACGTATTTGTAAACACACCACCTTTCACAGACTACACAAGAACGTGGCTTTCACGTGAAACACAGCCAGAAAATGGGACTTACAAATATTGTTAGCGTGGCGAAGCAGAGATGTCGCAATATGGTGGCCTAAAAACTTATACTCTGCAAGATGACGGACAATCTTCCAGCTAGTTGTTCTTTGCTTTGTTTACATTCGCGAGGCACGGATGGCCATTCTTCATTCAATATTTACGAACAATAGTTGTGAATGACGTGACAATAAGATAATTGTGCTGAATACGCCATATAATGATGGTTTCTTTTGATACTGAACTGAAACGAAATGCAATAGGTAAATAAATTGTGTAGAGTGAAGACGAATCTATGTTTTTTACCTTGATTTCGCATTTATCTCGGAATAGTCTAGATTTCGCATTTTATAACGGAAAAAATATAATTTAGCTTATTTTCGCATCTATTTCGCGAAAACGAAAAATCACCATCCCTACATATAATACAAATAAGATGAATTAATTTAATCAAAATAAAATTTAAATTTTTTGTGGTTTTTTATGTCTTGTATTTATGGCACGTGATATTATACAGTAAGCTGTTATACATTAAATTTTTCTTTACTGTAAAGTGAAAAAAAATATATTGAAGAAAGCATACTGGAAATGTACTTCTGTATTACAGGAGTTTAAAAGTTTTCCCTCAATTTACACTTTTCTGCAATACTGACACTGTAAAAAATTGAAGCCTTTGACCATTTGAGTGGCTTTATCCAAAGCATGTTTAAAAAAATTAGAAGCATACAAGATAATGGATTGTTTTTACCTAAATCTTCTCAGTGATCTAGTGGATATAAAATGCATGTCAAAACATTACATAACACCGAAATGCAATATAGTACTGAAATTGAAGTTATATCATTTAACCAAAATTTAATTCAAATTATAAAAAAAGAAATATTTTAATGTTATAAATTCAAGGAATGTTGTTTCTTCCTGACAAAGTATTGTACCAAAGTGCATGGATCAGAAAAATTAATTCAATTTGTTTTACTGTACATCTCTTATTGAATCAATTATATTATAAACCATAAATTCTCACTAATTAGTTTTATTCCTATTTATTAAAAATTATTTTACAGTACAAATGCAGCATATTAATTTTACTCCTATTTAAGTATTACAAAACAGCTGTTATAAAAATAAAAACAATAAAACAGAACACCTCTGTTTTAAAAATGTAATTAGATTAAAAATAAAACCATAAGATCTTGTCTATATACAAAGTTATTTTTCCTGGAGCCTGTAATTTCTCTGTATGCTCCTGAAATGGAGTGCCGAGGGAATGAACACGGGCCCAGTGTTATGACGTGTGTCGGTGGGAGAAGGGTGATGTGCAGAGTGTAGCGGTGTGTGTGTGCGCATGTGCGCAGCTGCAGGAGAAGGAGGACGCACACCAGCAGGAGGTGTGTGCGCTCACGGACCGGCTCCGGCACCTGGAGCAGGAGCTGCAGGACAGACACCAAGTCACCAGCGAGTCGGAGGAGAACTTCAAGGTGACTTGTCTTTGTTCCTCTCCGGACGCTAACGTCGTCAGGCTTCCGTGTGTTCTAGTGAGAGCTGTAACTGAAAGCATAAATCATTTATTTACCTACATGACCTAAACAAACTGACAACATTTTTGCCATAAAAAAGGATAATGGGGTTATGATGTATGTGCATCCACATAAAGGCTTCAAATAAAATCACATATATGAATAAATTGCACGGCACAGGGACAGTTTCGATATGCCTATGCAAGATTTAAAAATGAAACTTTAATTGGTCGACATGGCAAATACGCTTACGTGTCACGGCCATGATTGGTCGTCATTAATTGACAATGATTTTTAGTTAAGAGAAAAAAGGGAGTGAAAAATGACGCCATTCTGTTAATCGTGGTGTTAATTCCCTCAGGGAATTTTATTAAATGGCGAGTTAATATTCAGTGTTTTCGTCGTAAGAAATACGTCTTCCGCAAGAGGATTAGTTGAAGCAGCACTGACCTTGAATGCCAGTTTCAAGCATTAATTTTCCGTGTGTTACGGCGGAATTTGAGGCGGTAATTAATCGTCCAACTATCAGGTACGGCCGGCGTTCGCAACGTATAGTGACGCCAATGTGATATTACTGTGAATATCACTCCAGATGTTAATAAACATTGTTCGTTCCATTCCTAATTTCTTGATAAATTAAATAAACTGTGACATTTTGGCATAAAAATATTAATTTATTTTAAACACATCATAATAGCTACACACAGGTCTAGAGGTCTTGAAGGAAGGACTCTAGTGCGTGAGCGAACCGGAGTAAAACCCCAAAAACTTTACGTTTTGAACACTTTAGAGGAATTAATTAAATTTTAATTTTTTTAAATATTTTTTTTGTATTAGTTTAACATTCAGATATTACTCAAGAAATACCATAGACTGAACAACTCTAGTTATCTCATATTTGGTTTTGTTTGTTTAATTATGACTCGAGGTTTTTTTTATGAGATTGGTAATGTAATAAAATAATTATTTAATTTTAGTTCAAGTTTGCACTAAATGTATTTTCTAACTTCTATGGTCTTCATTTTGTCCTATGTTCTAATTTACTGGCGCCCAAGGCAATTTGTTCCTTTATCGATAGTTCGTTCGTATTAAAATTATTTTTATTCGAAACACGTTTGTGTACACTACCCATTTATAGATATGAGTAAATTCTGTTTGTAGTGTGTGTAACACGTTTGTGTACACTACCCATTTATAGATCTGAGTAAATTCTGTTTGTAGTGTGTGTAAACTGTGAGGCTAGGACACTATCGTCATCACAATCAAAGCCATGATATAGTTGCTGTTTTGAATACACTTTAAATACATAATACATTTTAAAATTATTTGACAAGAAAACCTGTAAAATATCATTTGAATACTGATATAGGTAATTTACCAGTATATGCAAGTCATATAAATGCATGTCTTGTGAGCAACTGTTAAAAGATCGTTAACATACTTAATATCTATATTATTATTATTTCAGTAATTTTATTGGAATTTTATTTTGTTGCAAATACCCAGATTATATTACATTTGCTTTTTCACTGATAGTGTGATAGGCAAATACGAATATGCAAAACTAAGTATTTACACCATTTACACATATTTTCGAATACAAATATGTTCACAAATTAGGAAATAAAGAAATTTCATACAAATATACAACTGTACTTCTATTCACTCCTGCAAATATAAATTTATTCAAAACTTATTTGTAAACATTTGTATTTATAGAATTTAATTTTTATGAATACATTTGTTTTGGTAGATAGATAACATGCACTGTGTGTAGTACAGTATAGCAATATGCAGTGCTCAAAATAAATGCAAGAGAGTTACTGTTTACTAGTTTGACTTTTTTAACCAAATTTTTCAAGGTTCCCCAGTAAAAGGTTGTTGGTTTGATGGGTGTTAATTTCGGGGGCCTAGAATCAGGAGTTGATTAAAGGTAAATAAGACTCACATGTGCAGCATATATCCACATTAGTAGGGACAAGATTATATAGTGAATTGCAATAAAACCGAAAAAACACAGAAAAGCATGTCATAACACCGTATAACACCGAAATGCAAGTTAATACACCATGTTGCACTGAAATGAAAGTTAAATCATGGAATTAAACAGCATTTAACCAAAACTTAATTCAAATCATAAAAACATTAATCTTTTAATGTTTGAAATACAAGGACTGTCATTATTTCTGGACAAAATTTGTACCAAGGGTTTGGATCGGAAAAATTAATTTAATTAGTTTTGTTGTGCATCTCTTATTGAATCACTTTCATACCACAAATGCTCGCTAATTTATTTTTATTTTGAAATTATCTGTTTTAGAACAATATTAAGCAAACACATTATTTCATCGAAAAAATGCAGCATTTAAAATTTACAACTATTTTGTTTGGAGTAAGTATTACAAAACAGCTTTTACTAAAATGAAAACCATAATGCTTTAATCCTGTATTTTTAGAACAAAATTGGATTAAAAATAAAACCATAAAATGTTGTCTACACATTAGTAGGAACAAGATTTTATCGTTTTATTTCTATGAAAATTTCATTTTTAAAACAGATATTTCAGTGTTATAGTTTTAATTTTTATATATTGTCTTTATTCATTCAAAAATAGTATAATTCAACAAATATGAAACTAAACTATTTCTTAATACATATTTTACCAAAACAGTCTCATTTTGATTGACAACTGATGCACTTAAAACTAATTCAGTAAAATCATTAGTAATAAGCCTGTCCAAAACAGAACTACTCAAAAAATAATAATTTATCAGAGATTTTTGTGTTTGAAACATGTGCCGTCCTTAGTGTAAAAACTTGTTACTAACGTAAGACATGCAAGATTAAACAATATCTAATATTAATTTTTTTTTATAATTCTTTAGGTCATATATTTTAGAACAAAATGCAGCTAAATAAATTACATTAAATAATTTTACCACGATAAAACATTACATTTTTGTAATTTGAGTTAAGATTTGTCAAAAGAATGATTGATTTAATGTTTTTCGTTAAATTTTGTTGCTAAATGGTGTTATTTTGGTTTTGTCGCAATTAACCATGTAATCTCATCCCTACACATTAGTCTAGGGGTGGAGGCGGTGAGACTGGTGTTGCATGCAGGTCGCGGTAAATCGGCTGGAGCAGGAGAAAGCTGAGCTGCAGGAGGCGGCGGCGGCGAGGGACTCTGCCAACGACCAGCTGGTCTCCTTGCAGCATCAGTACTACCAACTGCAAAGGGAGCTGGGCTCGCAGCTCCAGGCCACGAATAGCATCGTTCGGTACCACCTGCCATTCGTCGACACCAGTTAGTGTTCTCTGGTCGTTTAATTATAATTATCTTCTGTCAAGTTTCCTTTGTTTCATGTATATGGGAAGTGAAAACCCATGTTTACTTACCCTTCTTGGGACCATGAACTAAGGAAGAAATTTATAAAATTCAGAAAGTGTAAAAAGGAGGAATTTTGCATACTCTTTTAGCCCAGGAATTGTTGGTAAAATAGCAATTTTATGATAGCTGAATTTTAGTATGGATGCATGAGAGAGAAACTTTCATGTTCGAGGGGTACATTGTTCTCAATCTTGATTCAACTTATTCAGTAAATTCTCTCTTTAACATCACTTTCACATATGTACAATTCAATACAACATATTAAAAATGTCAATCCCTTAAATTGCGTGCATAAATCATTGGGTATATTATCATATAATGTGGGGATACATGCCAATACTCCCGCTTTAGGTGGGAGACTCCTGAATTTTCACCCAATCTCCCGCCGTACTTATTAGTAGCGGCCGGAAAAATTTGCATCTTGCTATAGATGCTACTGTTTTGTTAATTTACACTTTAAATGTTATTTTTTTGCTCATTTTCAACATAAATAAATGCTTCTTTTTTTCCAGCTTGATTAGTTTAAAATGCTCATCATTTGTAAAAATATCCTTTATAAAATGCCATGTAACTGCTTCATATTTTAGAACAGTTTTCAAAAATTGTTGCAAAAATTTAATCTTTTCACTTTTGGAAAGAAACAACCCTTCTGGTAGATTTTGGACCTGACTCACCTTATATTTGTACTTTGTGGTTTGTGTACGACACATGTGCATGTAAAATTAAAATATTTTAATTTATATTGTCATGTAAGACTGATCACCTCTTCATTTAATACACAAACACGATATGTCCATCATCTTTGCCGCAGATTTTCTCATCTCGCAGATGAAAGGTGTACGGTTTGCTAATAAGATGAAAACAGGCTGCACTCTTGCATTTTGTTTAGCACAATAAACCACAGCAGTAATGCAGGTAATTGTTACTCCTCAAAATTTTTTACTTGAACCATGTGGTGATTTTCTGGTAATTGTTCTCTACACTCGTTTTCATGACATACATTATTTGTGATATTGCCATGTCTCTGTTGATAGTCAAGTTATGTGCATGTTTCAGAAATTAATTAAAAATATAAGTTCCACTGAATTAATACAGTTGATTTTTTGTATTATTCTATGAATTAAATGTGTGATTCAGTATTTGCTAGCACTACCGATTTTTTTAAGTAAAATAACTAAATAAGCATTATATTTTTTTGTGGTTTTGATTTGAAAAGTATGGGACAAAAGCTATCTGTACAAATTTGAAGAAGAGGTTTTTTTTTGTAGATATTTGTTTATGTGAATATTTATTTTACAAAAATTGAGGAATGTAATATACCTGCAGTATAAATGCTAATTTCACAATATACAAAAATGAACTTTTAAAAGTGCCTTCATCATACTTATAACGTTCATGATGCCTTTTTCTAAGAACTTAAGAGCTACTTATGTATACATTAATTAATACTTTTCGCCTATCACTAAATAATGTTAAAAATTTTTTCATAGTGTTTTTTCGGGAACCACTCTATCACATGTATGATTTGTATGTTCATTATAATTGTTTTGATGTGCTTTTCAAATGACTCTAACATGCTTTGACTGGAAGAAGATATCTTAATATTTGAGTAAACAGTTTTTCGGTGATTGTGTAAGCCCAGCAATTTCTAAAGTTAATTATGATAAACATATAACTATCAAATTAGTCATTGGTCTTATGTACCCACTTTTTCAAAGCAAGTAATGTGTCAAATTGATTTTTTTTAACTATCCAAAATAATATTGCGCATGCAGATCTGTAATGAAGAAGCATTTTTCATCTGTTTGCAAGATTGAAGTTTTCTAAAGTTTTCATAACTTCCAAATCTAAAATTGTTTTTCCTACTGCAAGAAAAAAACTTTTCTTTAAGGGTGCCATCTGATCTTGGTGTGTGTGTGTGTTAGTGATGCGGGATGATAAGCATGATGCTCGCTGGTATTTGTAGCACGATATAGCCCCTAAGCGCAAGGCTTTTGACTGGCACGCAGTCTTCTCGCGTCACAGGAAAACTGTGAAATGTGAGCAGTGATCGTAGATTTTATGACGGAGAAATGAGGATAAATGTGTAATGCAAGTCCTTTAAGTGCTTTCAAGAATCTGTACTGGTTGTTTTACACCTAAAAATTACTCCAAAAACACGCCTTTTAGCCATTTTCAGTCTTCTAAAAACACAGTTTAAAAACTTAATTCAAAATCAAAAGTACTTTTCTGCCCTCAGAAAATTCTTAAATGCTTTTTGTAAACAGACCCCACTAGTATATTTTGAGTAGTTTTGAATTCACATTGTTTTTCCTGAAGCTCTGTGCACCGTATGTGCGCCTGTACAGATGTCACCTTAAAGTGCCCGAATTTATTTCCTAAGTATTTCACCCAATTCAATTTTAGAACTAAACCTGAGATCCTCTGACAATAAGTGCATGTTTCTTCATCACCTTCATTTTAGTTAGAATTTTCATAAAATTACATGCAATTCAACACAAATGTTTTTTCCACAGTTTTTACGTGGTTTTAATTTCAAACTCATTCAACAACAATAACCGTTCCAACTTTACGTTTTTTTTGACATGTTATTACAAGCAGATGCGATACTAAACTACGGTCATGGATAGGAGCGGATGGGTTGGTAAGCCGAGCCGGGGCTACAAGTCACGTGATGCTCAGAATGATGGGCAAGCGATCAAGGCACCCTCTATATACAGGGTGGCCACCAAACCGGGAAAAACCGGGAATATGTCGGGAATTTGAAAGGGCCCGGGTAAAACCGGGAATATGTCGGGAATTTGAAAGGGCCCGGGTAAAACCGGGAAACTGTCTGGAATTTTATTTCTTTCCTGGGCAAATGCTGCGGTGTAAATGCGCACAACTTATATAAGACGTACATCGCGGCGTCTGATAATCACGCGGCAAATCTGTACAGTGTGATGTTGGCAGCGACTGTAGTGTTTCCAGGCGTGTCATGTTTCTTCTTTCCTCATAGACGCAATACGTCACTAAGAGGCGGAGGGGGAGGGGGAATATGAACCGCACTACGGTGTGCAACACGGGGTGGTGTTCTAATTTGTTCTGTTCAGTACAAGTCTTCGAGCGGTTTTAGTCTTACGCTGTGCAGTTTGTTAGGAAGCTATTGCGGCAATGTCTACTAGGTATTCCTGTCGTTATGAGTCTTGAGGTTCCATGGGCTACTGAGGATGCGAAAGACAGAACTTGTGTGAGATGCAAGATATGCAATAAAAGTTTCAAGATCGATACGATGGGTAGGGGAGCATTTACAAGCCATGCCAAATCTAAGAATTACAATAGAGTTATAAATAACCAATCAAGAAACCTGCAAGTTACAGAATTTTGTTTCCACTCAACCTGCTCAGGATGAAGCCCACGCTTCCTGTAACAAAGTTTTATTAGTACTTTAATTTATACTAGTAGCTTCCAACGGTTTAGCGGTGTTATAAACTACAACGTCTTGTAATCCATCGCTTATCAATAAACTGTCAAATATGTCCAGTAACTAACGACACAACACGTTTTTTTATGAATATTCGCAGCATGTTGAGGCCGGCCGATAAACCTTCCGCATTAACTTACCTTTAACGTCGGTAATGCTATGTTCACTTAAAATTTGTAAAATAATAATACTAAACATATAATTATTATGTACACCAGAACCCCGATTTCACGAACACCGGATTTAACGAAGCAGTGATTTTACGAGTACATTCTCGGGAACCATAAAAAAATTGGAAATTTTGACCAAAATGTGAAAAACAGAAAAAAATATTTAAAAAAAAATGCATTGAAAGATCATATATACCGAATAAAAGCATGTTGGACCTCCTGCGGTCACCAGCAAAGCATAAACACGACCCAATGCGTGGTGCAACTGCTACATCGCTTCGTTATTGCTCGCGCGAGAGGCGGGACGTGGAATGCTAGAAGAAATGAAGGGGGAAATGCGGGGGATGACAGACAGCAGCCAGTGTGTTTTCTGCGTGGGGAATAAGTGGCGTAGCTCCTTTTTTTATGCTGTGTGAAGCGACCTTTTTCTATCAACTCACGGGAAAAGATAATTGCTTGAGCTGTCAAAATAAACATCGCTGCGACAGTTAAAACAAGACGCGGGCGAGCATCCGGTAGGTCGATGTGTATATCTACTCGAAAAACATATCTCAATTCATGACACTAATAAGATTCCTTATAACTTACACGTATAGCCTGATGTTTTCAGCCTGATCCATGCAAGTTCTTTAGCCATGTTTTGAATGAAAACAACAACCAGCCGGCCAGTGTTGTGCCCTGTTTAATACGCACAAAATATACCAAATATATTTGGTTAAAAAAAAAAAAACAGAAAAGAACCTCAGGGAACTTAAGGCAAAAAAGTCAAAATAATGAGTGATGCCTTAAAACAGACCGCTCTCATAGACGAAGAAATTTTAAACACAAAAAAGGTTAAAGTTATGTGGCAAATATATATTTAGTGAACTGCCACCTGTTTTTTTAGTTGGGTATGTATCACATTTTGTGCATTTTTGTTTTATATTTAGTACTATACAGTTCCGTGTTTTAAAATGTGTGCTTTGTATCATGTATTACATAAATAAAAACATGTCATTTTGTATATATATTGCAAAACCTGGAAAATCTTGAAAATACCTGGAAAAACCTGGAAAAAACCTGGAATTTTTTATCACAAATATAGTGGCCACCCTGTATATACTAACCTTGTATTTTACCAGGTTTATTCACTGGTAATTTTCACATAAAACTTATGTTTAAGCACATATATCTGAAATACTAATGTTGGTGGTAGCTGTAATTTTGAAATTTTTTTTGGTACGTACTTTGTTTGTCTTTTTTATCCAATCAGAAAATGTTGCATTGCATACGTTATCTAAGAGGCGCTGTATACATTGTAGATTGTTTGGCAGTATTTATGGGTTTTTATTACAGCAAAGTCGTGAAATTGGTTCCATTGTTTGTACATACCTGCCAACTTTGACCGTTTCCCCAAAATTTATATGTTATTTAGTATATGTAAATTTTATATGTAAATATCCACCCTACATCCTGTTATTAGATACTGTGACTACAATTTTCTGTTTAGAAATCCTGCTTGAATAGCCATCTTTTTAAAATAACTTGTTAAGTAAGCATGGTACATTTTTTTGCACTATGAATAGTCAAAAGTTACCAGATAAATTTTTTTTGCTCTGTACGAGAAAGTTGTGTAAAGAAATTTTTTCCCCCCAAATGTGTAGCATGTTTCATTTTATTTTAAATTATTATTAATAGTGGGGTTATTCATGATTGCATAATAAATATAATAGTTAAATATGGAAATTTGTAGTCGTAGTATCTAGTAATTTGGTGCAGGGTAGGGATGTTAAAAAAAGTTAAAAAAAAAAAAAATTCAACTCGTAAACTACTATATATGCCACTTTTTTTAAAATTTAGAACCATCATTAGTCGGTCTATAAACAGTTCATGTGTGATGTTGAGTTAAGAAACACCTTGTTTATCATGTAATATAGTATTCAACATCTATTTTTTTTAAAATTTAACTTAATTGTAGGTAACAAATTGATACATTCTTTTAATGATAACATGAGACTTCCATCAGCAACCATTCAGTATTAGACACTTCATTATTGTCACCAGACTTACTAATTGTGTATAATTATTTATTTAGTTAATTTTATAAGAATATCTAGCTAACAAAGTCTAAATGTTCACTGAACAGAGTGTAGTAGAAGCTGAGTTTTTTTTTAGAGTGGTGTGCTTGTGTGAAAGGCCCCAACTGACAATTTTTTTTTTTGCAATGGAATGTGAGTCTTCTATTTTTGTCATCTAGGGGTAATAAATAATTGCTCAATCTGTCAAAAAGATAACCATTGTCAGTGTCAGTCGCCGTAAAGGGGTTTGGGGGCAGTGGTCCAGCATCCGGGATTATCTCCTCCTTTCCCCTCTTCATTCCTTCTGTTTATTATTTAAGGAGGAATGTACTGACATTTCTAATCCATCTTTAACTGCTTAAATGGTTCTATCTCATTTAAAATGGCAGTTAGCCGACACCCCAGATGTTATTTATGTTTCAAACAGTGGCGTGAAATCTAGCTTTTAACATATTTATATTCAGCCCTAACTTTCCCAAAGTCAAAGTCGAAGATAATTAGTCTTTGATTTAATATTCGACTTTGACTTTTCAAATGTTCGCACACACTTCCAAATAATGTGTATCCACTTGTAGTTGCTTATTATGAATCTTTTTCTAGTTCAATTGTTAGTTCTTTGTTGGCTATTCCATATTTGCAAGATGCTTCAACTGGCAAAATTATTGACCAGCTTTTAGTAACAGAACTCGAAAATTTGAGTGTGCCTTTCAAAATTGTATAGCCTTTTGCTTTTGTTCTGATAATGTAGTGGTTGTTATTGGACATTAGAACAGTGTGGGTCCTATCTTAAAATAAAATCAGCTAAATTTATTGTTTTTATTTTTTTACGTGTACTTTAAATAGCCTTTTAGATATTTCATATTTTTTATAGATTGGCATTCATTAACTTGTCATGGTGATGCTTTGTTTACTGTTCTGTCTATGTGCCTTATGCTTGACAATTTATCAAAAATATCTGCCTACTGGGTTTGAAGGGTTGGTGCACAGGCACTTGGCTTGAGGGGGGGGGGGGGGTGGTCTCTTCCCCTGTCTCCGTAGGAGAATGGTATCTATCTGCTTATGTCTTTACTCACGGGCGTCTGGGGTACTGTGGAGGCTACTGGGCGGCTGGTCCTTCCGGGAGATGGTGCAAGCTGGGCTGAAAAGAGTTGTTTGTTGTGGCTTTCCTGTAGGTTCCCTTTTTCCCGAAAGTATATACACGTAATCACATGTAGTCTTGGTACATCAGTTTATTGGCAAAGGATACATAAGCAGGGATGACAGCCTCCTCTTACAACCTGGCCTAGAACTGGTTGACTCTCCCTACTCTACGGCCTGTAGGTAGGCAGTTCCTGGACTTGACTGTCGTTCCATTACGATGTCTACTATGCGACTCTTTCTCACTTATTCCACATGTACGGGTGTGGGTTTGATGCTTGGGTCACGACTCAGAACGGGCGGCATTCTCGTCATCTGGCGCGATCAGCACAATAACTCCTGAGGTTGGAAGGAGAGAGAGAAAGGTCAGCGCAGTGAGCAAGCTCAGCTGCTGAGGAGGCGTGGTGAGTTTTGAGGTGCAAAATGTGGCGCCGGAACTGGGCCGCCATCTTGAACTGGTCTGGGGTCCTTGAAGCACTCTGGAATTCTTGAGTACTCTGGGATTCTGGAACCCTCTGGGATTCTGGAACCCTGCCTATAACCAATAATCCACCTGGATTAGCTGGGTTAGCAGGCAGTTTATGCCGGGCGAAGTTAAGTCCAAAAAAAGGCAACCTAACAGGTTTGTGTGGGACGAAGTGCAGCTTACCTTAGCTGGCAGGGTGAAGTAGATAGTGGCTGTCCCTGGGGGTGATCCGGGGACACGCGTTGCGGGAGCTCGCAGTAGCCATAGAAGAAATAATTATGCCGAAAACCAAAAAAAACTAAAGTTAAACTTAACTATTTGGGCAGCTACGAAGAAAAACTAAAAAAATCTAGGCGACATGGCCTGGCTCAGAAAGCAACTACATTATTGCCGAAAGCGGATCACGATAGCTGCTGGTCGTTACTGCGACCTGTTGCGAAGATGCGCGCTGGACGAGAGCTGCCCTCAAAATCCCTGAAATGGCGCCGGGACGCTAACTTAAAATTAACTCCGGTCGTCTGTTCCTCTGGAGGAGGGGATCGGGAAACCCGAAGTGCTCCGAAAGAAAAAAAAAAGGGCTCCGGCGACCTATCAACTGAGTGTGAGGTCGACTGTTTCTCCTGGTGGGGATAGGGTGGTCAGTAGTGCGCTCTCGCTCTCAGCTGGTTCGTCCTTTCGCCGATAGATGGTGTGGGCATGCAGATCGGAGTCTCGCAGAGACCATCGCGGCACTTGGTGGCCGCCATTTTGCAAGGGGGGGGGATTTTGGCCTTGAGGTTGGTCATTGCCGCGGCTGGCCGATGACTGCTGTGGACCAGGACAGGGTGGGGGGTATGTCCGGTGAATGACCTGCCCTGGAAGAGTTCGCCGGCCAGACGTCGGGACGTGCGGCGGAGCTTGAAAAAAGGACACCAAAACGTGTTAGAGACTGCAAACTTCAGCACACCTCCGAGAAGGGGTGGAGGTGACCATGGGAAGCTTAGGGCGGCTACTTTCGTCACGCGTAGCGCTAAACTCGTAACGAAACGCGACGGCCAGTGGATACCGTTGCTGATGATAGCCCTGTAGTCGGCTAGACCCAGCAAATTTGGTGGGAAACGGCGGTGAGAGCACTATACTGCTCAACAAGCTAACCTGCCGGTACACTCGACCGAACAAGTTTGGATGGGGCGAAAGCAGCGGGCGAAAGAGTAAAATTATAGTTATAAAAAAAATTTAAAATTTTGTAAAACTAAGAAAATAAAAAAAAATCGTGCCTAAAGTAGCACTGATTCGGCACATTATCATGCTGGTTCACTCTTTAAAAAGATGTTTGGAGCTAGTGAAATTGTCAAAAATTATGTTTGTGACAGAAACTCCAAAATAAAAAAAATAAAATCTTGTGTTAACATTGCAGCAAGATGCAAAGCCGTATCGTATGATTTATACATACTACAATAATGAGGCATTAATGATTGAGAGTTCTGTGTTAAATATTTAGTATATATTGAAGGGTGATTCCACAGATTTACTGCTGTACAGTATTGAAAACCAACACTGTCATCCCTTCCAGAAAACCACTTGAACCTTTTTCTTTTTCTTTATTATTTAAACCAACTGTTCCAGTAGTAGTTGGGCAACTATACAGTAGCTACAAGTCTAAAATGTTAAAGATTGGTAACTTTAAAACTTAAATATCTCCAATGCCTCACATTTACAATCTCTTAGTGGTACTGTTAGGTGTTGACTTTAAAATACAAAGCTGCAATTTTGAATTACAACCTCTGTAACTCTTTAATTCTACAAATCTCAATCTCGCTTTACATTTACAAACTTTTAAAATAACATTTTTATCTTTTAACACACAGCAGCAATACAAAAATATTACACCTGGTAACTTTCCAACAATACAAGTTCCACAGCCTCGCTTTTGCAACCACAACCTGTTACACTATTAGTAGTTAGACCTTTAAATGCAAAGTTGTATTAGTGCATTACTAAATTTTTACCCTTGATACTTCATGTTAGGAGAATGGAAAATGAAAGGTCATGAGGAAGGATGTTGAACTTGAATTAAAAATAAAGAACATCAAGGTATGCCAAAGAATAGATCAGAAGTGCTGACTGTGACTTGGCTGCTAACTACTTACTAACACTCTCTCTTATAATGATACAACTTACTACATTAAAAAAAGGGACTGAGATAAAATTTTTGAAATGTTAAGTGCTTGTGTTCATTGTTTAAAATAATTTGCATGCAACTATCTGATATGTCAAGAGCATTTCAGTGAAGTTACAATTATTTTGATGTCTGTAATTATTAACTGAGCAAAGTGGGTCTCCTTAACTACTAGAGTGATAAGCATTTATATGTTTGCATGTTTGTGACTTTGTCCAAAGATAACTTTAGAACTGTTGAATAGATTTTTATAAATTTGGTTGATAGGTGGGTATGGCCAGTGAAATTAAGTTCATGTATGATCAAAAATGGTTGAGGGGTTTCGATGTTTTTAACAAATACACATTTTGCTTTCAAAATTAAATAGTGTCCATAGTGATCATGATACTGCAGGCCTCAATAACAAGCAATTAAATATAACTGCATCATAGCTACTACGTATGTAAGACTGTAATCTTTGCGTTAAATTAAATTTTTTTTTTGCACAATTACCTATGTTTCTTATTATTTTTACAGGATGTTGATTGCATTGTAAATATTAGTTATTAGTTTGGTATCATTTTTCTTCAAACAGTTCCCATGGTTTGTTTTGATGAGGAGGGACAAGATTAAATGGTGTATTGCAATAAAACCGAAATAACACCAAAAAGCATGTCAAAACACAGCATAACATCAAAACGAAAGTTAATTTACTGTACACCACCAAAATTCAAGTTATATCATGGAAACCAAAACTTAATTAAAATCATAAAAAAATTAATTTGTTAATGTTTAAAATCAAGTAATGTAATTTCCGAACATAAAATTGTACCAAAGTGAATGGATCAGAAAAAATTATTTTTTGTATTGTGCATCTCTTTTTGAATAACTTTCAAACCACAAATGCTCTCTTATTTTATTTTTATTGCTCTGAATGTATCTGTTTGAGACCAATTTATTTTCAAATTATTTTATCGTAAATATGCAGAATATAAATTGTACCACTATTTTGGTGGGGTGAATATTACAAAACAGCTTTTACAAAAATTTAAAACCATTGCACCAAAATATTCTGTTTTAAAAACAAAATTGGACTAAAAATAAAACTGTTGAATCTTGTCTCTAACAACAAGTGAGTAGGTAAACGCTGAAAACGGAAGATGGCGAGGTGAACTACTGGTCTTGTTTGCTTCAGAAAAGGAGGACCTGAACGAGCTGAACGTCCCGCGCTACGACCGCAGGCAGCAGCTGTACGCCGTGCACGTCCTGACGCAGGCGGGGAACCACGTGAAGGAGGTGGCGTCGGCGCTGTCCGACTACCACACCTACACGGAGCAACGGTTGCACACACTGTCCGACAGACTGAGCCACGCCAACTGCAGGGTGGGTGCCTCTGGCTCTGAGTGCTTGCTTTGTGATGTCCCCTTATTCTGAACAAGTCAAGGCATATCCGGGGAAAGTCAAGAAATATCAGTGAGTTTACTAAATATTTTGGGGGTGGGGGGGGGAATCCTTGGATGCTCTTCATTTGAGGGGAAAAAATTATATTACAGTCTGCATTCACCTAGACTGTGAAAGCAGTTATTTTCGGCTGTTTTTATGCACAATACACACAATGTAAAATGGCAAAGGCAAGGTTCTGTTTTAACTAGGCCAGCTAAAGGGATGGTGGAGTATGGATTTTCTTTATCTCTTTCAGGAATCTGAAAAATTGTTAAATATTTAAAATGAAAATGTGAGGATAATTTTAAATTTTGGTCATGTAAAGTTAGGAAAAAGTCTGGGTAATTTTATTACAGATTTGTGTGGACGCCCTGTTTAAAATGTTTCACCTAATTGGAAAATATCAGAATGTATCTTGTAGCAACCCAGGCCAATGCCATCCCCACTTTCTTAATATGTTTATTAAATATTTTTTGTGGTTTTATTATCAGTAATGAACTATGGTTAGCTTTTCTGATTTGATGTAAATAACAGCTCTTGAGAGGTATTCGTGCATTTGCAAAATAATTTATGATCAATATTTACATTGGTTCATGATTTTTTTAATGTTTTCTGATTTGTTTTCTTTATGGTGAATAAGCCACTTAAAGTTATTTTTAACATGGTATTATTAGCTTCACTTTTAACTAACTATGGAATCAAATCTTGTAAGTCAATTTTAACCTACTTCTAATTGTCATATCGAATGAAATTTTGCAAGTATTTGTAATCCTGATGACAATAAAATAATTTCATGAATTTGATCCAAGAGAGTATTATTAACTGTAAGCATTGTAGAGTGTTGGTTCAAGGTCACAATCAAAGAGTGACTCAAACAGTTTTAGCTTAGCAATTACTGCTTAGTTGTTTTCTCTCTGCAGCGCCACCTACGCAAAATGACAACTCCTGAGCATACAGTGTTTTGTGTTCTGCAATTTGCTAAGAGTGAATCTGTAATTTCTGTTCAACGTGCTTTTCGTTTAAAGTTTGTGATCCCCCATGTGGCCAAAACATCCGCCGATGGTATAGGCAATTCAATATGACCGGATGTGGTTGTAAAAAAGAAAAGCATGGACTGACATAAAGCTATGCAATTTTTTCCTTTGGGGCTTAATAAAAGATTATTTCTTATGTTGCTTCTATTACTCCCAACGTGTTAACCAAAGTGTGGGAAGAATTGGACTTATGGTTGTATGTGTGCCGTATAGCGAAAGGTGCACATATTGAACATTTGTAAGAACAATCAGGTTAGTTTACCTTCAATTTGATGTATGATTTGTTGAATTGTTGAATTGAACTGTTACAACATACCATTGAAACTGGGCTTTTTTTTATGTACATTCTGTATAATGACGTTTGATAATCCAAAAATCACTAATGTCGCATAGCCTGTGGTATTGAATAAATATCTTTTACTGTTATAATAAAGAAGCATTGTGCTTATATAATGCCAGGCAAACTCTGTTGGTTTAAGGTACCGTAGTTGCAGAGCTACACAATTTTTTTAATATTTTTTTTTTTTAGCATGGCTTGAGAAGGGACAGGTGGCCAATTTCTACGTGGGCTGGTGGGCAAGCACAGGTGGCAATTTATCCCCAGGGGCATATTCTACAGGTTACTGCATGGAGTCTGTATACATGTGTGGATTGACTAGGGTAAATGCCAAGTGTCTGACATATTTTTGGTTCACTGGCTCTTTAAGAGCTGCATTCTGTGATCAAGTGTGCAGTTCACATGCTTATACGACCCATCGATGCATCTGCACTGCTGTGAATAAAAATCTTGTTTAACTTATCATCTCAAAACAAATATATTTATATTTTCATGTGTCTACTTGTGGCCATATATTACTACGTATTCTCAGTTTTATATATATTTTTTGATTTTTACTTTTGTGCTGACTATTATAAAAATATTATCTATTGATTTTCTTGTTGGACTTGGTGAGGTTGGTGGAAGTGAGGTGCAGGAGTTGTCATCTTTTGTTTTGTAGTTTTCTGCTCACTTGAAGGAGAATGCGCGGTACCTGCGGGCGTTGGAGCAAGGCTACGTGGAATTCCAGCGAGGCATAGAGTACGGGGAGAGCCTCGTCAGCCTGGAGTGCTTGTCGTCGCTGCAGTGTCTGTCGTCGCCTCTGGCCGCGTACACCAGCTACTTCACCAAGCTGGCATCGTCCCACGTGCTCAGGTGTGGAGGCTGCTCGCGCTTTCTTGGGATTGTCACTGTACCTGTGGCACGTGAGGTCTGCTGGGATTACCTGCAGGCAATATCCTGTGTTGTGCTGTTTTTGATGGCTGAATCAAAGGACAAATAATAATGATTTCTTGGCAAATCATGTTTTGACACACTCCCTTTATGTATTTTAATCTTTATCTCTTTCAAATGCAAATTCATTATTTATTTATTTGTTTATTCTTATATGCCTACCAACAGTTTTAGAATTCTAATGGTAGGCACAACAAAAAGACATTACACAAAGGACACAAACACAAATGACACAACATAAGCAAGTATAAGTTAACAGCAACATCGTTTGCCAAAACAACAAACAACGGTACCTACTTAAAAAAAAAGTGAGAATAACAATTCTAAATAAATTTGACAAATACTGATGTGTAAATAACTAAATGTAAGTAAATAAAGTAAATTTAGAATTTTTAATAGGGATCGGGCGAATCCTGATTTCCTCGAATCCGAATCCTAACTCAAATCCTAGACTGGATTTGCCGAATCTCGAACCCAAACCCGAATCTTTTAACAGATGATATCCACATATCTAATGTAAGTGAGATGTATTCTGCTTGCACTAAAAGTCCCTTGACTTTATTACATGTAGTTTGGTACATTTCTGGTATAATTGTATATAAAGACAAAAATTTTTTCTTGAGAAATTTCAGTTTTAGTACAGATTAGCGGTTAGGATTTTTTCTATAAATAAATAGAGGTCTGCGAGCCTAAGAATTTTACTTCAAGCCGAGCTCAAGCTTTTGTGGTACAGTTACATTTTTGGGAAATTATTTTTATCTTAAACTTAGTATAATGTTTGCATAAAGTATTAAAATGAAGTGGGCTTATTAATTTTGGGTAACTATTCACAGTGTGTGTTTACATTTTGCACTGCTATAAAAAAAAAAATTTTATCCATTGAATCTTACCTGTTTCCATTGGTTCATTAGTAACTGATATCATCCAACTAACATAACCAAATATATGTTTGTGTAAATGTAACATATCTTTGGAAAAATTTCATCCTTGTCAATTTTTCTGGAGTCCTTACTGAGCTTCAACAAACTTAGCACCAAAAATCATGTTGTTTGAAAAGTACATTCACATTGTTTCAACATTTCCACTTTTCCTCACAATAATTCTGAGAGAGATTGTCACAGAGTATTAAATTCTGTTCTTTAATCTATCATGCAGAACAATAATTTGTTCTGCACGTTCAGGAGTTAAATTAGCTCTACGATTGGAGATGAGATAGTGTTTCCAGCAGAAGAGAAGCATCTCTCGCTGGCAACTTGCGTGGCTGGAATGCTTTAGTAAAATTGCTTAACCTCAAAATTAGTGTCATAAATATCTGTAACTGGTCTTTAAAGTTTAATCAATTGAAAGCAATAAAAATAAAAGCATTTTACTTAATTCAATTTACACTTGCAAAAAAAACACACACACAATAAACCTACATGGAAATTAAAGCCTTTTTCAATATCCTGAAGTCTGAAATATGTTTACTCATGTCATCAAATGTAGAGCTGTACTGAAGAAGCCGATTTTGCCAATATTTAGTTGAATCGGCATTTCTGCAGACTTCCGATACAGTACGCTTGTTAATTTTCGGCCGATATTACTGAAAAACGAAAGAGACTGCCATAACCTAAAAATCCACGAGTACCATTTTCACTTTTCGTAGTAGTACTGCATTCTTTCAGATCACATTATTTCTTAGCAACATGTGCCAACCGTACATATCAAAGTTTAACATCTTTTTTTTTCAACAATGTTCTTTAATTTAATATGTCATAAATAAATAATAAATTACTATCACTGTAAATATACATTTTGGTTGTTACGGTAACTATAGTGCAAATATGGTAGCTATCGTGCTTCTGTAGTAATTATGGTATTCTAAAAAGAGTCTTGTTCTTTTTATGGTAATTATCTTAAAATAACTATTGGGTTTGTACTGTAGTTATGGTACATCATCCATTTTTCTTCGTATGTTGTTGTTCATTTGTTTTTTCTTCATATTTACTAGAGGTGTAAAAGTAACGAAAAAATGTGTACCCGTATGTATTCGTTACTATAACAATCAGTACTCGTTACTTTCGTATCGTTACTCGTTACTTCTGATACCGCATAACATGACACATGCTATGTTATGTAACAGCAACGAATCGAGTCGTATTTCGTACGCGTACAGTATGACGTCGCGTAAATAAAAATAAATCTAATATAAACAATTAAAAATATTTGATAATTAACAGCTTTTGTTAACCAAGAAACAATTAAATCTTATTAGAGCGGCTTTATTATAATATATCTTTTAATATAAGAACATAAAACGTGAAAATACGCGATAATAAAAAACAAAAACATACATATTTATAATTTGTAAAAAATACTTTCTTACGTTGTTTCTGTTCGAATCTAAAACATTGTCTACACACACAATACCTTTAATAAACAGTAAAAAACTTGGAGGACGAATTTCCAAATTATACTTTTATTAATAAACAAACATCGTTCTTTGTAACGAATAAGCGCGCGCATGCGTAAAACATACAAAAGATGCGAGTAACGAAATGCATTTGTGTGTAACGTTTCGTTACTAGTTACTAGATGCCGCACCCGTTACTCAGTAACGAATAAATACGGTTTGCTACAGCTCTAATATTTACGTGTGCCATTATTTGAGACAGGAAGTTTCAGAAAAAATTTTAACGGACTTTATATCACACATTTAATGGCGTAAATGATGAGACCTCGGGCAATTTAAACACTTTATACGGAAAAACCTACCATGCGGGACCTCGTAAACAAGTTTTACTGTATTATTTTTTTCCGTAAATAGTAAAAAACCGAATCCTTTGACGAATCCTATATCAGACCTGCCGAAGCTTCGAATCCCTAGGATTCGGTGGATTCGGCGGATATTGGATTCGGTCGCCCCATCCCTAATTTTTAACAGATTAAAGTTGTTGGACAATAAAGAAGACTACCGTATTTACTTGCATATAGGTCGCACCCATAATTTGAAGTCTTGAATTTGGTATTTAAGATTCCCCCTTATAGGTCGCACCGGTAATTTAATGACGCGAATGGCCGGCGCGCCGTGCACGAAAGAGTTAACGGGTACTGTAAAACTCCGCTACTACGAGAGCTGATAATGGCATGATAAATTGTTGTAACAACAAGTACTCATAATAACCGAATATACTAGAAAATTGAAGTCAAGTTAGATTCCTGACTTCTTAAAATGTCTTATTTGTAGACTATAACTCGAAAACAATGCTTTGTATTAAAAAAAATGCACAGAATAAAAGTTGTAGTAAATTTAATTACGAATAAAAAAGGCCTGTTATGATTTTTTATATCTGCAGCGGTTTTTGTTATGGGTTCCGATAAATACTCACGCTAAGTGAATTCACGTGACGCGAGTTCGGCTATGCTAGCCGGCTGGTTGTTATTTTCATTCAAAACGTGGCGAAGGAACTTGTTTGGATCAGGTAGAAAACATTCGGCTATAAACGAAAGATATAAGAACAATGCTATCCTGAAATGCTGTGACATGTTTTTGGAGTAGATAATCACAGCGACAGACCGACAGGATGCGCTCCCGCCCTTGCCGTCAGCGATGTTTATTTTGACAGCTCAAGCAATTTTCTTTTCCACGACCCTTCACAGCGTAAAAAAAAAAACACGTTGGAATGCAGTCGGAAAAGTAACTATGCAGTAAAATAAATATATTTACAGCCCTGCTAAATTTTTCTATTCAATAAAATTTGAGGTATTAGTGATTTTTCAGCAGTGTGTGAATAATAAACAAATTATATCATAATAACTTATAAAGTATTTATTAACGGCGAAGGACAGTCATATAAGCCCATAAAAATATTTATTTTACAGAGAATGGACTATAAAAACTGGCTTTTGCCGCACGCGGTGTGGGAGGGGAGGAGGATGCTGACAGTTTCTCACGCAGAAGGTAGAAATAAGGGAGGGAATGTGTTGAAATGTTAGTTGGAAAAGGGGGAGGGGGGTGTTTTTACATGGTTTGTGGCTCTGGGAGGGATGAGCCTTGAAGAATTAGCAGGGGATGGGAGAGGTAAGCGACACATCACGTATGACGTCAAGCCGCCGCTACCGCCAGCCTGGCCGGACGAGTTTCTTATGCTCTCGCAGAAGCTACCACAGTGGCTTTTCGTGCGATAGTGGACGCGCCGAGATCGGCTAGACACTGCCGCGTGGACAGTCTAGAGGGGTGGTATCTATTTTTAGCCGTCCTTTGTATGCCTGCCTGCTTACAGTACATCTCTCGCCAAGATAAACGTGAACACATAGCGCCCAACAAAGTGTAACAGACTTGTTTTTCAGCAGATTTTACTCAAATTTTCGACTTTCTCTGCTCAAATGTTTCACGGTTTCTCAAAAAACGTTCGTATAAACGGAATGGACGCATCAGAGGGGGGTCGCATAGGCGGGATTCTACTGTATCGTATTGCAAAAAAAATTCCTCAAAAATTAAAAAAAAAATTTTCTCCGCATATAGGTCGCACTTCACTTTTTCCCCATCAAATCTGGTAAAATTGCCACGACCTATATGCGAGTAAATACGGTATGTGTAATATAAGGTGACTATACATATTGAAAAGAATATACCAAAATTAGGGATGGGACGAATCCACATTTTGGTCGAATCCGAATCCTTGTTCGAATCCTCAGTGTTTGTCATCGAATCTCGAATCCCAGTCCCACACTAAACTTCACCACATGTTATTAAAAAAAATCACACATTTATTTTAAAAAATTACATAGGACTATGTATTAAAAAAAATCACATGTGTATTTATAAAATTGTAAAATAAGTGCATAGTGTATACACCTGATATAAAATAGAGACAAATAACCTCAAAAACCACACACATAAGTTTGCATCTGTCTAATTCTCTGTTAAATTAATCCTTCCTATGTTTTCAATAAAATACTTTTGTATAACAGACACCATTTAAAAAAATTACTTTTTTTCTGCAATGTTATATTATTGAAGGTTGGAAATGATCGAGTAGTTATGCTAATTGACAAAATGCAGCGTAGTTTATCTTATGTTTGTGCTATTTCCGTTACCTTTATAATACAGTTTAGGTATACAATTCTCTAGAGCTGGGCGAACCTCAGTTCTCTGGTTTCGAACCGAACCAAACTGAATCGAACAATAGCAAAAAAATTTTGAACCAAGCCGAACCGAACCTCATACAGAAATAATTGTTTTGAATTAAAATGAACCGACCACCAGCATTTTGGTCTTTAACTGAATGGTGAGAAAGAAAGGTTCTCCAGCCATATGTAAAATTAAAACATTATATAGCTTAGCTTTATTAAAACATTGCAAAACATTTTATAAGTAAAGTTTATGCAATAAATAATGAAGGAAAGAAAACAGTTTAGAGAAAATCATTTTTCATTTAATTTCTTTACATATATATACTTTTAATTCATGAAGAAGTTCCATCTAAATTTCAAAAAGATTATCTTCCTTTTTCAGTGTACACTAACATTCATTAAAAAAAAAATAAGATTATAAAGATGACGAACATTCAGCATAAGGCCACATAACATATTTTTGTGGTAGACATAACCTAACATTTTTAAAAAGTAAAACTTTTTAATAGGACATTAAAAAAAAGTCGAATGTGAATTAAGTTACCTATCCACATTACAAAACCCGCTGACTGCAGTTGCTGTTTTCTTGGAAGAATGCTGCTCGTCAGAAGAAACTTGACATTATTTGGGGTGGTTCTGGGTCATCTGGGTCGTCATTATCTTTTCTCCATTTGGAAAACTTAAACGACGTAAGTCCTGCTAGTCGCAAATCACCTCAAGAACAATAATATTGTAAACGTAACGTAAGTCAGTGTGGTTATAAAAATTTGCGTCGGAAAAAAGAAAACACGAGAAATAATGATGGCTGCCGCAACTACGCTAGTCAACTTAGTACCGTACTGTAAAATTTACTGGACCAGTACTTTTAATACACAAGATTAAATTATTATTTTCAGTACCTGACTGTTATAACCAAAAAGTCCAAAGAAAATAAATACATTTCAGTAATTTAAAATACATAATTTACGTAATCATTTCCTACCGCATTTGTCTTGTGTTAACTTGATCACGTTAGTTTTGCCGAAATACGAGAATTCTCGTACATGCGCTTTAGTTTAACGTATGGGGTACGCAATCTTTGGTGATTTTACAACACTTCTCGTACACGCACTATAGTTAAAGGTATAATATACAATACCTTTGGCATTTGTACGATAGTTTATATTACGTAGTACGAGAAATGCATACAAAATTCTCTAAAGTAAACAAAAAACAAAGCGCGCCTATATGAAAAAAATGCTATGAGAGTTATGCGACGATTAATAATTTTTTTTTATTATTTTGTCTGCGCTTGAAACTGTTGAGGCGACGATTATGGGATAAAAGTCGGAATATTACAAGTAATGGAATTTTTTTGTGCTGTTTTGTGAATGGTCTCAAATGGGGGTTGGAAAATTATAAAAACGTAATTTTTTTTTTAAATGAACGTTCGGTTTTTCGAATATATTTTAAGAGGTTTCGAACCGAACGTAAGGATTCGGTTCGGTTCGAAATTTTCAAACTTCGCCCAGCACTACAATTTTAAATTACTTAAACAATTTTAAACTCTTAAAAACCCACCTCGAATCCCACCTCGAATCCCACCTCGGATCCTACGAATCCTCGAATCCATAGGATTCGGTATATTCGACGAATCCAAGATTTGAAAATCCCATCCCTAACCAAAATTAATTTTAACTAATTTTCATGTTCATTTTATTAAGGTTTGTAATTAATATATAAATAATATTGTTCTTGTGGAGGATACACAGGGAAGATAACAGATTTATACCTCAAACTACGTGCTTTACTATCATAACATAGTTACCGTGTTTTATCGCATAATTGTCGCACATTTTATATTAAAATCAAGTTTGAAAAGTAGAGGTGCGACGTTTATGTGGAAAAAAATTTTTTTGGTTTGGTAAAGTTATTCATAAAAACCGAACCCATTCATGGAAAGTACGTTTAATTAAAAAGTGGAGTGTACAAGAGCACGCCAAACAATTTAAATTAATAACCTTTCTTCAAATTTTATAAAAAAAAACAATCTGTGACCTGAATGTGAGCCTGAAGTAACGCATAACTATCGTCGTAGTACACACCATGATGTATGGGCCATCAAATGTATTTAACTCGGCACTTGACAGAGAGCACGTGTTGCCTGAATCGGTGAGATATCGATATTCGACTTCGTGTGCGCGCTCTATACGGGAAGCAACATAACCAAACATGAATGAAGCCAACTAGCGCTGGCTACTTTTTTTAAGCGGTACACCGCGGCGACGTAAGACGAATAGATAAAGGTTATAATGTTTAGAAACGTCTTTAAAAGAAAATTTACACATCAGACAACTTCGTATTTCCGTTAATTAAATAAGTAAGTGGTAATGTCTGAATATATATTAATACATTGTTTTATACGGAAAAGATAATTACACAAAGCGCTCGGAATCAAATAGCAGGACCAAAAACATCATGCGACGTTTACACGAGAGTTTTTTTTATCCTAATTTTGACGCCCTAAAATATGGGTGCGGTAATTATGCAAGTGCGACGATTATGCGATAAAGGAGGGTATCTGATCAGATACAAGGATTTAAATAAGCATATTACTGTCGTATTTACCAATTTGAAGTTGCATTTAGAGTAGGCTTGTGTGAATATTCAAATTTTTGAATACAAATACAATAAAACCCTCTTAAGAAAATATTGGAAAACCAAACAAAATGTGCTTCTTAAGCAGGAAAACTTATTAAAAACCTAAATAAGAAAAATAAATGTTTACAGGTTAAATAGTTGTGATTTTCGTAAAGTATACACTATTAATGTCTAACTGGAATTACATAGAGGAAAACAATTACATTAGTGAAACCTCACTGATACAAACCTGGAGAAATCTAGGATTATATATTCCTACTTTGTAACTGTCATATACCGTGTTTTCTTGCATAATCGTCGCACATTTTATTCTAAAATCAAGTTTGAAAAGCAGGGGTGCGACATCGGATAAATACAAAAGCAAGCAGATGATTGGGCGAACGGTGGCGAACGGTGTTTGGAACAGCCTTACGTGAGTGGCCATACCATGTCAGCCGGGGGCGCTGGCATATAGTTGGAACAGTGTCGTAGTATCAAGCAGATTATCAGGCGAACCAGGTACCAGGCTCTGGAAACTCTTAAAGGGGACCTTGGGAACTATCTTTACTTTGTCACCCAGCGGTACGGGGCAGCACAAGCATTTTAAATCGCGCCAAAAAGCGGAAAAATGTAAACAAACATTCATTTTCGAATGGTGTGACGATGATGATTAGTTGGTCAGCAGTGTTTTATAGATTTTTTTGGGTCGTTACCACAACGCCGAATGTCAAAATTGACCAGAACGCCGAAATAACAACGAATGAATTTGTGCGTGTTTCTTAAATGTAACTTAACGCCGAAATACCACAATCAAGTACAACACTTTCATTTGCTAGTTCTCTAGTTGTTGCTTAATTTTGTTACTGTTTCATTTCACAAATTTTTTAGTTAATTTCTACCCTTCTCTAAGTTAGGCAAGTTGTTTGAACAAAAATAATTTATACTGCTCAAGGAATGCCTAAAATATTTTTTTATAGTTTATTCTGTATTACAAAACAAATTTTAGATTAGTTTGACCCCTTTGACATATGAGCAACTTCTAATGATGTAAAAATTTATATGAGTTAATGTTAATAACTTAGTTGTGTACTCAAATTTGATAAATATGAATTTATGATGTATGCTACATCATATATGTATAGAAAACTGAAAAAATAGTTGCAAACAGAATTTGAATTATTTAATATTAAGTTAACTAGGTGATTATCGAGTATTGAGAATCGAAGGATTTTTAAAGGAATCGCTAATCGGTAGGCCTGTGCGAATATTCAAATTTTCGAATTTCAAAACGAATAGTTTATTATTCGTATTCGATTCGATTTCGAATACTAACACTTCGAAAAAACGAATATTCAGTCATTTACGAAAAAGGCTGAGCGGGATCACTACATCTGGCCACGTAAAGCCCGTTTGAACACAGTAATTCGGAGCGATAACTAACGTATTTTATGTAGAAGAATGTCGTCAGGTCGTTTAAAATAGATTTGAACTGTCAGCATACTGATAAAGATAAATATGTGTCTGTAAAATCCATACAACCGGGACGTTATAGGTGACAGTTTTCAGATTAGAGGGTGAAACGTGGTTTGTCGGCACTGTAATTTCGTTCCGAACGTGACGGCGAAGAGAAAGAAAATTGTACAGACCATGTGGAAAACATCTGGCCGCATACTCACAGCAAAGACTCCAAAAGCCTAACATGCTACATCAATGTTTTTCAATAGGATAATACACAGCAAACGACCGGATGCAGGCGGAAACCCCCCCCCCCGGCCCCACCGCCCCCCACTTTATACCCTTCCCACCCTTCCCAAATTCCTCGCGTAGTGACAGCTCAGGCAATTATCCTGTCCCGCGCGTCAAAAAAAAGAACTCTTGCCAAGAACTTACGTACTTAAAAGCTTGCGATCACATTACATGGTGTACCAAGATTGTGAAGTAAATGTGTTTTCTATGGGTTGGCCATCATGGAATTCTCAGATAATACATATTTTAATGTTGGTAGTCTACACAAACCAAACTTGGTCCTAACAAAATTCATTAATAGAACGTGTATCAGAATATTTAAAATTGAATTGCGATTAAAATAATAATTGTATAATGTATTAATTTTTGTCATTCATTATTTCATTGTTATTACTACATTTGCGACCGTAACTTATGATGAAAGTCGGCATTACTGTTGTATTACTAAGTAACAGATTTCTCTGTAAAGTTATTTAAAAAAAACAAGATTCATATTTAGTCTAGATCCCAAAAATGCTTTATTTTATTTTTTAGCATATTCTGAGAATACATATGTGATTTATGCCTTATTTAATGCCAATGTAGCGACAATGCATCCATGTTCAAGAATATAAAGTAAGTTTCCCAAATCAGTACATGCTTCATAATTTTTTTTATATAATAACGAATTAAAAGTACATTACAGTTGAACCTTGTTAATCCGTGATGCGCTAATTCGGGAATCGGATAATCCGGGACGATTTAAAAGAGAAGAAAAAGAAAAGAAGTAAAAATTGTCAGCGCTTAAAATTAACGTCACGCGGGCCGGCGGCGGCCGGCAAACACTGCAAGCCATCACGTGGGCCGCCAAACTCTGCAAAGCTGTTTGTACCGACCCTTTGTGTCACCCCCCTTTCAGCTGTCACATTTGTCACTCTTTAAACTTGAGGGGGATGTCCTGACTTCTGCTTCCCGTCTCCCTTTGTTTGTTTCCACCCGCCAACGCGCGGCAGGCAGGCGCCTGGCGAGTGACGTGTCTGGCTGGCATTCGGCTGTACGAAGTGGGCGAGGGGGGAGGATGCAAGGTCAGCACGATCTTATCTTTCTCTCTTCGGCTGTTGTAAATGACCGTGAACTAATGGCTAGGCAGTGCTGTATTTTTTTAAGCCGAGACACTAATTCGAAGACGGCCAGCCCTTACCGTGAACGGCCTTAACCCAGCTGCACGCCGGTGTCTGAGAAGCTTGACAAGACCTTCCGAGCTTTTAATCACTATTCCGTGAAATTCGTGATTATCTCGGTCCTGACCATCTCGTATTAACGAAGTTCTATTGTACCTCAATAGGATGTGTTTCAAGGAAAACGTAAACAGGCCAAGTAAATTGTAAGCATTTAAGTTTTTAAAGTACTACATTTACATCAATATTTTTCCTCGAATCCCGAATCTTTTCCCTCGAATTTCGAATCTTTCGAATACTAGAGATTCGGTGGGATTCAAGGATTCGAGGATTCGACCGGCCCATCCCTACTATAAACTGTTGTTTCTTACCTGTGCCTCTCACCAACTGATACCAGTCATGAGGATGGTAGATGGGAACAGCATGTTTCTTTTTTTGCTTCTCAATTAGGACGTGAGCTACATCACATTCCATATGGGTGTGACCTGGCACTAGAAATTTGTGATGAATGACACGAAGGTGAGGATAGTCCACCATTGATTTCATAAGCATTGCTGCCACATGGGTGTTCTTATTCTGCCCACCACATGTGTCAGAATAAAATGTCACTTCTGTGACAGATTCAGAAAGTGTGCCGAGATGGTGATATAAACAAGATGCCACTTCGTTTGCACCTGCTAACCCTTCATGCCACATGTTGTTTACCGATGTTTCACTTGTAGTATCATACACTGTAAGGTTGAAACTCCACAACTGTCTTTTATAGAAAGCCACAGATGAAGCAAGAAATGGTGTTGGTAGGCATTGTTGGAGATCAAAAGTGAAGCACCTTTTACTTGGATCTTCTGTGGCTTGAGCTTTGTTACTGCTTTTGCACAGATATGCACGGTCAGCATTTTCTTGGTGCTCTTTTAATGCATTTTCTGCTTCACACTTATCTTCTGAGGCTCCTGTTTCCGCAGCTGCGGCTACTTGCATTCGTAAAGTATCACATTTATGACAGGTGTCAACCTTGGGTGATTTAAATGAAAATTTCATTTTGTGAAATTCATTTCTGTAAAGTTTCCTTGAAACTGGGTTATCACATGTATCACAATTTAAATCATACATAATCTGAAGGTTTAAGTGTGATGGGAGAAATTTCTTTTCATTTTTACGTCTTGTGTAATGGCTTTCATGGGCTGGGAAAGATTTGATATGATTTCTTACCTTCTCTAATTCCTCTTCTGTTATCTTGTTGAAAATTAGTCTTTTGCCTCTTTGATCAAGGAAATGTCACACCCGAGGTACTGAAGATCTTATTTTTGTGAACCAATTTTATGAATTTTTCTTTTTCGCCTAGTGTTATGCAAAAACAACCCTTACATACAGCATGTTTACTCCCATTGCATTCTAAGAAATACTGATGTGTTACATTCCTTGTCTTGGAACTTTCTGCTTTTCTTTTACTACTTGATGACTTTTCTTTGGATGTAACATGTGCAGCTACAAAGGCTACAAAGGCTACTCTTTTGTCCCGAGAATCAAGAGCCCAGTACTCACGGAAAATATAATTCCGCAAATCCTCATTCAGGAAATGGCTACACTTTTTCCTGCATTGTTTAATGGTTTCATTTGTCTAGTCTCAACTACTGCTCCTTTGTAATTGGTATAAGCTTATCCTTTATTCATCTTGTGAGTTCTTCCTTTGCGACTTTTCCTTGACCAAGGTTTTTGTGTTGGTATTCAATGATACAGTTGGATGTTCCTCTGCACTTTCAGCATCGTTGCATTTGCATTATCAGTATGCCCACCTAGCTTACTTTTCGTGTCAATCTTCCTCCTTTTACTATGTAAGCCTCCATCACTACTTTCACTTTCTTCAGTCGGATGGTATGTTTTATCAACATCACTATCATCTTCCATTAAAATGGAGCACTGGAATATTATCTTCATCTTCATTAACACGAAGTGGCGAGGATTCTTCACACCTGATATTGTCACCACAGCATTCTTCTACATCTGTACAGAGTTCATTACACACTCCAGGATGTGGCGATAACAGCGTAGACAGGTTCCCAGATCCGATGCGAAACTGGAACGATCATTCCAAAAATTATAACTAACCTCAAAATACCATATTAGTAGAGACCTGAAAAAATAGGTTTTTCTATCAAAAATAGGTGTTGCTTTTCCGTACTGAAATGATGTGTTGATGTCGCTGGGGCTGATCCCGTCTGTAGTAGTGGTTGAAGTCCTGGCTGCTCAGGTGGGTGGTAGAGGGGTTCGAGCCTCGTGGCCTGGGGGATCAAGCCTAGCGCAGGTGTGTCACTGTCCCGGAGAGTACCGCAAATTCTCGTAGTGGAACGAGATGACGAACCTGAGAAGTTCCCTCGCCATGGTTGCGTCCCGCGTCCGTCCGCGAGCGTCCGCGAGCACGCGCCTCCAGCGCGTCTCACGACTCCGCTGTCCACAGCAACACTCGTCACTGCTGCGACAGCTGCGCGACTTCTGATGTGTCGTCTTTAGCAACCGGCGCGATACTGCGCGCGCGATGATCCAGCATGCGAGATTATCTCTCCCCCAATCACTCCCCTCTTCCTAGTGTGTCTTTGGCCCGCGTTCCCACACCTCTTTCCTTTCGTTCAATTCCCCCCTTTATCAACACTTTTCCACACACATGCACATCGGGGCAAAGACTTGGGGCGACGTCAGTGTTTTTCAGCATGAAAATTGTGGAGTAACCATACATTATGCAATTAGAGGTTCGCAATGTAAACAACAATGCAAAATTAAAATTATTTTTCTGTTTCTTCTGTGAAAACAAGTGCTGTAATAATAAAACTACTAAGAGAAATTTTTTCTTCTGATTGAAAATATAGACCACTTTAACTACAAACCTCTCTGTTCTTAGGCAACCATTAGGAACGTCTAATGAAGGGACGTGTCTTTAAGTTCCGCCGCCATTTTATTGGTTGCGTAAACCATCTGGAACCTAACTTTTGATTGCACAGTATGGAAATAAACAATACTCTTATTCAAGTGCATGCAGATTAATACGTTCAAAATGCAGCAAATGTTTTTACTTACAAGTAACACTAAACAAGAGTGAAATGTTTAAGTATCTAATCAAAAATTTATTAAATAAGAAAAACTCGCCATATCAAAACAAAGTTGTTAATTTAGTGCATTGATGTTTTTTTAATATAAAAATCTTCATAATATTATGTTATCCCATTTTTTTATTTTTTTTTATTTGTTTGCATTATAGAACATTCTATTTTTTCAGGTTTCTGCATAGTGGCAATACAATGATTTGAAACACATAAATAAACTACCTTTATTCCATTCAGTTTTATTCCTCTCAAGGACCATATCCAAAATTCTACTATACCGATCAGCCGTTTCTTCATTTTGTGTCAATTATTCACCATAAAAAACACAACTGTTTAACAGTACATCTTTCAAGACTGTCCCAACAGAGAATAAACATATGAACTGCTGCAGTGCATTGGTAGATCAATCTTTTGCTTCAATTTATTTTTTACTATGAAAATATTTGTACAAATATCAGTTGTCGTCCATAATGACATAAATTTATTATCTGTGTGTTTGTACAAATAGTTTGTGAGATTTTGATGATAATGTGTATTCTTATTTCTAAATTCAGTAGACACTCATATTCAGTAGGTCTACGTTAAACTTTATGTATACCATGTAAAAAAAAAAATTATGTGCATGCCTTTGTTTGTATTTAAAGCATGTCTTGCACTATCAAACAACTTGTAACAACCCAGGCTACTTACTGCCCTCCCCACTTTGTAAAGATTTATTGGGTTTTTGTTATCAGAAATAATACCATGTTAGGTTTTCTGATATGATGTAAATAACAGCTATTTGTTCTTTTAAGAGGTATTTGTGCATTTGCAGCATATTTTATGAACATAATTTACATTGAATTGAATTTTTTTTTAAATATCTCTGTAGATTGATCGACTTTTTTGTGAAAAAAGTTGTATTTTTACCTGATTTTTTTCCCTTGTTGTTTAAGATTTTATGTGTTAGTGTAATTTTCTTTGTATTATTTACTATGGTTCTTTTTCTGAAAGCTGGCTTAGTAATAGTTTGCCAGTTATGTAAGCGTTGTAGAGACTTGTGATTTGGGTGAAACGTTGTTGCCATGTGCTAGTATTGGGTTATATTTTTTCTCTACATTTTTGTGATTGGTCAAGAATCACATCACATGGGCACCTTTGTCTTTCTCAGAAGAGAAGGGTGGTTATGGAGTTAGTCAGCATCAGTACAAGTTACCGAGAGGTTTTGTGTTGGGCGGTTGCTCGGATTCAACAAAATAATATGGAGGCAGAGAATTTCGCAGTTTTGGTTAGGGCTCTACAGTTATGTTTCACTTTTTTTTTTTTTTTTTTGGGAAATTTTAATTGGAAATTTTGATTACTGTCATGGGTAACAGCCCACAACGATGATAGAGTAATTTCATCATTGTTCCAATGACGTAGTTCTTTGGCTTGTAATGTGAGTTGCAACAACCATGGGATTTACTTGTGAACAGCATAAAATTTCATCTTTCAGTACCCACAAACAGTAAATTGGTATTTTGGAGTCAGTGCAGATGTTTTGTGCGACCTGTTTATATTTTCGAAACATATATGTACGTTCATGATCGAGAGATGGTGGCCATTGTGACTAGTGAATTTTCTTGAAGGATTAATAAAAAAAAACAATTAAAATCAGTTTGTTTCCGAGAAATGTTATTTCAGTAATCAACATCATCATTTATTGTGGGAAATTAAACATTTTTTTCATAGTTCAATCAAACTTTTAAAGTGTTTATGTAGGTGCACTGTAGACCAGTTTTGAGCTAGCCAGAGGTCTGAAGTATTACAAACTTTTTTTAAGTTCCCATTTTTTTATTACTTCTTAGCTCTATACAGTTTTTGTCTGGTTCATGTTGCTTGCCAGCTTGGAGGAGGAGAGTGCTGCAATGTCTGCCACGGAGAAGCTGTGTGCGGCCAACAAGGAAGTGCTTGGTCATTTCACAGCCGTGGGTGCCCAGATTTCCAAGCTCAACATGTATGTCAAACTGCTTGCATCTCAGAGTGAGTGTCTCCGCTTGGATTCGTCTTGTTTTCCTATTGCACAGGCTATAACCTAGTGTTTTTATTATTATTGTAGTCAAACTCTTGAATTTGTTTCCTTGTGGCATCTGGTATTTCGTTTTTGAAAAAATTTTAACTGTAAAAATTACAAAAAAAATTTAAATACTTTTTTTTATGTTTTGTTCGAGTTTGTCTCCGTTTATAAAATCACATTTAAATTTCCTAAATATAACATAATTTGGTTTGTATGTCTTCCTAATAATTAAATGCTGTGATAGAATCCATACTTCCTCTCTTTGGTAACAAAATAAATAAGTGTAAACATAAGGGCTTGTGTTTAGTTATTATTATAGGGTAGTGTCATTTTTAGTACAGATGGGCCCAGAACTTGGAAACTCAAGTAGAGTTAAATGAGTAGCTACAACTTCTCAATTAAAAAATCAAGTTAATTTTACTCAACAGGATGAGACTCAGCTGTATTTTTCTTAAAGTGCAATTCTGATTTGATGTGCAACAAGCATACAATCATGTACAATTTTTTTGGTATTTTTTGCCATTTTTGCATTACAGTAGAGTCTCACTAATCCGGACTTGTCCGGACCGGACCCTGTCCAGATCACCGAAAGTCCGGATCATCCGTAATCAACTTTAAAATGTATCAAAAACAAGTTTTATAGGCTAAATAAAAAATCTTTATGCTTAAAAATCAACTGCGTTTTATTATAAGGTACTTAAGAAACTATATACATATGTATGTAACATATATAAAACAATAATATGTATTGTACATACCTACATGTAATTAAAAAGTATAAAACAATTAAAGTTTAAAACAATTAATTTACTCGAAAAAGTCTGTAATATTCTTTTGTTTTAAAGAAGATTGCCGTCGTTTTGCCGTGCGATCTCGTAGGCGCCTCAACGTCAGTAGCTCAGCAGACGTTGTGTCGCTTTGCTTCTCAAAGTAACTCAGCAACCCCTCCAGCATTGTAGTCGCTTCGCCATGAGTTGGGCCAGCTGATTCCTCCGTACCTCCATCGTCATCTTCCGAACTGTCTATTTCAGTTGCTGTGTTTGCAATGCATGCCTCCACAATTTCATCTTCACTTAACATTTGATGACCAATACCGTTGTCATCGTTAATCCATTCTGATATGTCATTCTCCTCTATGTTGGCACAACCCTCCAACTGTTGAAAAACATGTACAAAATCAAAGCTAGTTGAAGTTGGTTGAGTTTCGTCTTGTTCCTGTTTTTCCTGTGAAATGCTTGGCCACAAATTTTTCCAGCTTTTTTGAAGAGTTGACGGCTTAATTTCTTCCCATGCTTCTGCGACCAAGTAAATGACAGTCTTCATTGTCACTTTCTTAATATGATCCATTAAGTTAGCTGACGGGTCTGCTTCTTGTTGCTCTAAAAGAAACATGATCATTTTTTTCCTATATCGCCGTTTTATTGCTTCAATCACCCCTTGATCCATTGGTTGTATCAAAGCAGTCACGTTTGGTGGCAGAAATTTTACGAAAATTTCACCGTCTCGCAATTCTTCTTCACTCGAGTGGCATGGTGCATTATCAATTAACAACACAGCTTTTTCTGGGCGGTTTTCGTCTCTCAAAAACTTTTTTGTTTTAGGAACAAATGTTTCAAAAAACCAAGCTTTAAAAATTTTTCTGTCCATCCATGCTGATTTTTGTGAAGTGTACTGGGCTGGAAGAGCATTTCTATCAAGATTTTTAAGGGCCCTAGGCTTAGCCGATTTACCTATAACCAATAGTGGAATTTTCAAGTTGCCAGAAGCATTACTACAAGGAAGTAAAGTTACTCTTTCTTTTTTTACCTTATGACCTTTGGCTACAGAATCCAATTTTGATGCTAATGTTTTTTTTTGAAAGCATTTTGTAATTTAATCCTGTTTCATCAGCGTTAAACACTTGGCAAGGCTCTAAGTTTTCATCTTTAACAAACTTTTCAAATTTTACTTTAAAGTCTTCACTTGCACTATTGTCACCTGACAACATTTCACCACTTACACTAAGTTCACGAATACCGTGTCGATCTTTCCAACGAGATAACCATCCCACACTGGCAGTAAAAGCAGGGTCACATTTTAATTTTTCATTGAGTTTGAGCGCGAACGCTTGTAATGTTACGCCCGACAGCGGAACGCCTTCTTCACTTTGTTGGCAAAACGAAATGTACAAAGCCTCTTCTAAAGTTTCATTTTTTGGTTTTTTTAACGTGCTTCTGTTACCCAGACTGTCCTTACTCACCATTTTAGCACAAAAATCTTCAATTTCTTTCCGATTTTTTTTCCAATCAGAAACAGTTTGTTTTCCCACTCCTAGATCTTGCGCGATTCTAGTTAATTATTCACCCGCATCAATACGAAATAAGGCTTGGAGTTTTTGCTCCATAGTTAGAGTCACTTTCTTACGTTTAGTAGCCATTACGTTGCTCTTAATAAGTGTACACAATACAATGCTCGCACTGAATAAAATTAAACTGTCACAAACACTTGTCACCAGCACGAGTAACCATCGACTGAAGGGAACAAAACAAAACAACTCGCAGGTATAGATAGAGTGAGTCACTTCTTGGAAAAGACGATGAATGGAAAACTAGCGGTAATACTCCCGGCTACTGAGGGCAAGAGGACCCTCGCTTACAAATATATTTTCTTATTTTCCTTTGTCACAATATTCTTATTCATCATTTACGTATTTTTTATATCCGTCCGGATTAACCGGATGTCCGGACTAGCGGGGTCCGAATTAGCGAGACTCTACTGTATTTTCTCTCACAATATTTACAATATTCCTTAACTGACCGCTCATTAAAATGGTAAACTACTTCAAAAATATCAACGTTCTCATAGAGAATAATTTGAAAATATGTATGTCTGAAAAAAAAAATTCTTAATTTTCTTTTTTTTTATTTCGGAAAAATGAGTTTTCCTTCAGAATCACTTTCTATTTAAATTGTAAGATGAAAACTATTAAAATCTATAAAAATTATGCATAATAATTTTGATATTTTCTAATTTTTAATTCTCTAAACTTCACTATTTTTCCTTGACTTCAAGTGCCTTCACAACTTTTGAGTTCTAGAATACAGTGGGAATAAAATAATCAATCTTAAAAGCAATGATAAATTGGTTAAGTTGATAATTATACTTTACCTATTCACTTGACACAAATGACTGTCACATAGAATACAAATATGGACTTAAATATGGTGAAAATATATATTGTGAATCACCAGGAACATAAAATTGTTCTCAAAAAGTTTTGCACCAATCCCTGAGCTCAACTTGGTTTTTGATTGGACTTGGCTCAAGCAAAAAGTAATTAGTTAGGACTACACTCAATTCTAAGGTATTATTACTGAACGAGACTGGACTCAATTAAAAAATCTAAAGAATTTTTAGTGTCTTATTTTCAGAAAAATTATGTTTTAATTAGTAAAGGTTTATTCTAAATTTTCTTGAATACGAATCGCAAAGAGTACCTTGAATCTACTTCTCGAATCTGAATCTAGGTCTCTAAACCTAAATAATGTACAAGAAATAAAAGAAATTTATTTATTTCAAATGCTTCTTCATAGCGCTTGTTGTTCGGCTCGGGTCACCACGAGAAATTTTTGTTTACAATACAGTGGAACCCTGTTATGTTTCTGCTTATAATGTTTTCCTGCTTCTATTTTAAGTCCCGAAATTTTCCCCTTAAGGACAATATATTTATTTCCTGCGTATATTGTTTCATGAATGGTGCAATTCCTGCTTATATATGCTTTCTAAATTTAAATAAATAAAAAAAAAAGTAATCCAACTTTATCCCATCTGTGAAGTTTAACAAGTTTAAATGTTTACTTAATACTTTAAATTTGGTGTTGTTTACTATCACTCTTATACTATAGATGTAGATAGTTCAAATAGGATTAGTTGCAAAAACAAAAGTATAGTTGATGTATTGACAGTACATAACAATCGTAGTTATGCATATGTTGGCACCCTTGTCATGGAAAAAAAAGGTTTTTCCATTCCTTGTAATTCTAGTGTTTTTTCAGATGTACGTGAGTAGTCCTACAATATTATAGTTGCCAACTAATCCTTTATGGCAAAAAAAAAATACTGTTTTATATTGATGATAAAGTTTAATTAATTTAATTTGTAGAGTGAAATCCTATAATTACACATTTTCACGTGGCGAAGAAATTGAAATTAGGCATTCCTGCTCTAAACTTTGTTGTCATGAATCGTTAAGACAATGTCACAGAAATGTGTTAGTGTGTCTTTAAAGACAATTAAAATAGGTAGAAGTCGTATGCATGAAGTTGAAAAATTGTTGGCTTGCTTAAGAGGCCACTCCAGTGTTTCAGGGGCACTACGCTACCCGCGTTTACCTGATAAGATTCAATGCTATTTTCATTTTGCTTATAACTAATTAACTAATATAGATTTCGAAATGATGCTTGCTTGATATGTAAGACAACGATGCTCTTATCAAAGCCCCTTTCTTCAAAAACGTGCATAAATTATGGTTCAAACCTAGACAATACACTTATACATATTAGTAAAGATTAGTGTAAAACCATAATTTATGCACGTTTTTTGAAGAAAGGGGCTTTGATAAGAGTATCGTCTTACATATCAAGCAAGCATCATTTCGAAATCTATATTAGTTAATTAGTTAATTAGTTATAAGCAAAATGAAAATAGTGTTACGATTTCTTTGCGGGTTCGTAAAGGATAGCCGAATTAATAGATTTTATTTCACACACACAGTTTTATTTATTACCACTACTTGTCACAAATAATCTTCTAAATTGGCAGATAATTAATTACACGTAAAGAAATGTCAATTCCCCAGTCACTCGTTTCACACACCTTGCTGGGCCGCACTTCCGGCGCAACTCTCGCCGCAGCACCCCTTGTGGGTCTCCGCCGCGGGATTCCATCGCCGCACTCCGCCGCCGCCGTCACACCCTTCGCCGAGATCCCACACGACGACTCGCTCGCAACTTCACTCGGGACTCCGCCGCGCCCGCGACTCTATCGCCCGGAAACTCCCGACTCCACTGATCTCACTCACTCCCTGCCCTGGAACCTTCGTCCAAGGACTTCGCCACTCTGCCGCACCCGCGGCACTATCGCCCGGAAACTCCGCCGCGGGAGAACTCCCCACTCCGACTCCTACTCAGACTGACTCTAAGGTCGGCCCAACCTCCTTATATAGCCCTTGGGTTCCCGTCCAGAACAATCGGGCATGTCTCCGAGATATCGCGCGACCTTCGCCGTCGAAATGCCCAGAAACGCGTCGTGAGTCCTCGAAGGTTGCGGCGGCTGCTCAAAGAACGCCGATAGACGCAAAAAGCATCGGGTTCCCACAAAACGCGCCGATAAACATGTCTGAGTCCTTTTATTCCGCAGTGCGGCCTCTTTAAGTAACTCGATCTGAGGCAGGTGCGCGCTGCGACGGTCAGGATGTCGCGTGATAGTATGACACGAGATACCAAGGAGAGGATGCGGGTGGAAGGGGGCGCAGACAGGCCGAACGAGCGCGGCGACGCCAAGCACTGCAGCCAAGCGCGATCGTAACAATAGCATTGAATCTTATGAGGTTAACGCGGGTTGCGTAGTGCCCCTGAAACACTAGAGTGGCCTCTTAAGCACATTCAAGCATTAAGTGTACCCATCAGTGGGTTTAACATTATATTTATTTACATAGCTTGATGAGTCCATCGGTGAAAATTTCAAACAATGATAAATGCTTATTGATATTTCCTACTTGTAATATTTTCTTGCTTATAATCCCTTGAAAAAATATTATAACAGGTTTCTACTGTACCTTTTTAAAAATGACATATGTATTTGGGGTCTTCAACACAAATTGAAAAATGTTCCCTTAATTTATTGGTCATTTTGATCAAATTGATATTTGTTAAATGTTCTCACATTTATAGATCATTCAAAAGTTAATCCTTATACAAACACCGCACTTTCTGTGTATTAGGGATGGGTCGGTACCGGTTCTCGGTTCTCGGTTCCTACGGTTCTCAGCATTTTAACCGGCACCGAGAACCGCAGCTAAAATGTCGGTGCCGGTACCGGTACCGGCAGTATAGCAAAACCCTTTACGAAAATAGTCCTTCACTATAACTTAACTGCAGCATGAAATGACTCAACTCACGCCCAAACCACATATGAATTATTATTTTGGACTTCCGCGGAATAATATTCATCTCTAACTATAAAATAAATAACACGTGAAAATATTTAATGTTCTAGCCACATCTGTAAACAAAGTACGTTTTACAATCAAAACATAACAGTTGAAGGTGCCATAGATGTAGTTCATAGAAGTGTGCAACTCTATGACGTGCCTCAGCAGAGATGTGAGAACAGAAAGACGCCATGTTTGTTTCAATTTGTTTTTAAAAATAGGCAGTTAATTGAGTCGTTGACACGTTAGTAAGAGTGACTGGTGTATTGCAAATTCCACAGAATATTTGTTTAATATAATTAATGATTGATTACAAATTTTCCGTAATAATTTTCGGCGTTATAAAATTTTATGCATTTTTTTGTGCAGTGCTTTGGAATGTAAGTTCACTGCATCTGCAGTCATCTAGTGTAATGGCTAGTAACTTTCTCATTTAGACAAACGGGATTTTTTTGAAGGGGGAAGTTACAAAATGCTTGTTGACACTTCTAAAGTATAATTATTCTGGCCAAATAGAGCAAATTGTGTAAGAAATGGCATCAGAAGTGTGGCAGTAATTTACTGTTGACTGTGCAAACATACTGAATTCAATGTAGGCAATAAGTTTGATGGACAATTTAATATTTTAATTCTTTGAAAGTTCACCATCATTGTATTTATTTCCATTATTGTAACTTTTTCTTTTTATTCCTATGTTTTAAAGTAGGGTTTAATTAATATAGTAAATTTTAGTTTTATTAAGGTTGGTGTGTTTACTGTAGCTTGAAAACTATACTAAACCTTTTAATTTGCTTTGATAGCCTCTTTAAAGACTGAATCATTATGCCAATGCATTTCTTTGTAAGCATACAATAAAAAACATTGAGGACAGAACAATACAAACAAATTATTATTTTCAGTGTTATAAACAGTAAATTGTTGAAGTTGTAAGTATGGACACATGCTTTTTAGTGCTTTTTTGTAGCCAAAACAGTAAATAGTTTATTACTTAAAAAACCTCATAAATAATGTGTGAATAATATTTATTTTATTTTTTTAAGTCAGAACCGAGGAACCGAGAACCGAGAACCAATTTTTAAGAACCGGTACCGAACCGAGAACCGGGAAAAAACAGGAATTGACCCATCACTACTGTGTATGCATATACTAACTGGAAATTTAACTCCACCTAATGGAATAAATTTAGTGCTACCAACCTAACATTGATTAACAGTCACAAATGTAGGCAAAACAAGCAAGCGCATGTGTGAAATAAGAAAGGTAAAAACTAGTGGTGGGTCAGATCCCATTTTTCTTGAATCCAAATCTTAAATTTGAATCCCAGGAAGTACCTCAAATAAAATCCAAATCTATGTGTCAAGGGTCAAAAAATAAATATTACATTAAATGACAAATATTACCATGGTCTTCAGCTCTTTAAATGTTTGTTTTGTAAACTAAGTTTCCAGAATCAATACTTACAGTAATTTTATTTATATAATTATATGTTTAAAGTACAATGTCTTGGGGAATGTTTACAGGATATGTATAAAGAAAAAATTTGACCTAGTAAAGTTCAGAGTTTATCAGTATTGGATTTTTTATTTACTTTATCTCTTCTAATATTTTTCTTCAAATCTTTTTCCTTGAATATTCAATCACTAAGGATTTGATGGTATTTGAAGATTTGATGGTATTTGAGGATTTGATTGGCCCTTCGGTAGTAAAAACAAAAATTCGCCATCTTAGTTACAACAGTTTTTAGGGCATAATTTTGTATCGTTTGATTGTGAAAATTTGGCCTCTTTAAAGTGTGGTTGGGTTGCAGAAACTTTTCTCAATAAATATATGTGATCATCTCTATAACTTCCATCAAATTCAACCAAAAATCTAAAACCACTTAACATTTAAATCATTAAGACACACAGTAAGTACTAAATAAAGCAGTTCACCAACTTATATATTTTTTTCACGTAAACAGGACCTACACAAAGTATACATTTCTAGATTTTTAAAAACTAAAGAAGATTTAAAAAAGTAATGAGACTAAAAGTATGTAAAGTGGATTTAACATCTCCTCACATATCATTGACCTAAACTATAATATTTCTTAAAAGGTAAACTTAAATGCATATTTCGCTTAGTTCAATTGTTCAAATCATTTCATCGAAGATAAAAATTTAGGGAGTGGAAGTTGAAAATCAGACTATGACAAGGTTACATGCGAGATGGTCGTGCGATCTGTGTTGCTTTTTGCAGGCAGAAGATCCGGTCAGAACCCTCCGTCCTCACAGGCAAGGCTGCTGTCGGAACTGACGACGGTGGTGGCTGCGCTTCATGATGCCTTCAGAGGTTATCACATTTGCTCACTAAGTATTTGCATCTACTAGAGATGGGCATGTAGATTCTTCAGTGCTTCGATTCCACCGATTCTACTTGGAATTGGAACCGTAGATTCTCAAGCTGTGGAGGAATTGTATCATATAAGGAATCGTATCTATCATCTTTAGAATGGTAGGTCATATGAACTGCCGATAATTTGTATGTAAAATAGTCACATAAATTGATTCTTGCCACAAATAAATATTTTGCGGCCAGTAAGCTGACAATGTTTACCCAGCTCGCCTAGTACTAATATACTAAAAATGGAGTAATGCAGCATGCTGTGTAGATGGTGTAGGGAGGGGAAGAGGCGATATCTCACTCCCCTATGCTGCAGGCGGGACTCATGGTCCAAGGTCACGCAGCAACATTGAGCCGGGTGCATTTTGGGACGGTGACTGTCTCTGCATGCACCCGGGCGCCAGTAAAGATGGGACAAGGGAATTACTGTCTGTCGGTAGATGCATGTGTGTTATGCACAAATTTTATTGTACTACTCAACTTGTCTCTAAATTAAAGCCGTCACAATAAAACTGATAGCATTTTCATTCATGAAATCATTTAAATGTTTAGATTTCTTAAGCCTAAAATTTTCCCAAGGGAATAACTTTTACCTGCCCAAAAAACTTTTCAAAAACATTTTCTATCCTGCCCAGCTCTACTTTTTAACCATATTTGAGGGAAAATATATTAAGGGCCTAATACATATACTACGTAACATTTTTGAAATTTACTTTCCTTAGTTTACTCAAATGTTGGTTCTTATTTTGGAAGTTAATATTTATGAATAATAATGATAGTAGTGTGTAGTAATTTTAAAAACATTTCGTTCAAGCCTTTTGCTGGAAAACTACCCAAAGAACAGAAATTTGTGGTTTTAGTGGTTTTTTTAAATACATTATTTTTTTAACAGATGAAAATTATTGAATTTTTTTTCCTTTTGGTGCCTAATCACTAGACTCATTATTGTTCTTTTTCAATAATTGTCAGATTATGTTTCAGATATGCAGAGGTCGTGGACCAGAAAGACTGAAGTAGAGAGTCAGTTGCCTACTACGTCTGAGAAGATGCGCACAACTAACACTTGCCTAACCAATGCTCTCGCTGCGGTTGTCGCTTCTCTTGGCAAGGTATTAACATGACTGTAGCATTTTGCTATTGGGTCCTCTGTAGGCATGATCACTAATGCTTAGAGACAAGATTTTACAGTTCAATTTTCAGGCCAATTTCATTTTTAAAACAGGAGATTTCTATGTTATTGTTTTAAAATTTTATGAAATCTATTTATTAAAAATGATAGCATATTACTGATCAAATGTGACAAATGTTCCATAATACCAATTTCTCCAAAACAATGTCATTTTCACTAAAATGTGATGAACTTTACAATTTAATGATTTGTTTAGAGCCTGTCTAACTCTTTGGAATAAATAAAATTAATCTGTTAAGTATTTCTGTGTTGATAGATGTATTATTAATGTTGTAATGTAAAAATGAGATACTTACTAATCACAGTAACAAGATCAAAAACACTAAACTTTTCCAATATTTTTTTACATATATATAGTGGTACAAACTTCATGCTAAGTAAATTACTTTTATTGAATTTATTGTTTAAAAAATTAAATATTTGTCACTGCAGTTAATGTTTTGTTAGGAATGTTTGTTAGTTTCATTATTTTAATTGCATTTCGGTGCCTTGTGGAGTAGTAACTAGAATTTTGGTGTTATGTAGTGTATTGACATGCTTTTAGGTGTTATTTCGGTTTCCTCGCAATTCACCATATAATCTTGTTCCTAGTTTTGCATCTTGCTCATGTGGCAAAGATTGTGGGTTTACTCCCAACACTGAGGCATGACCACTACAATCTTGGGGTCCCATCACCTGGAACCTTTATGGGTTATGCCTTGAAAAAGTCTTTCAAACAAACATAATTCCATCAAAATGTGCGTGTGATGTACACCCAGCCTTTAAATAACACACTTATTCATTCCAGGAAAACAGAATGCTAATGAAATATGTTTTTTTTTCCATAAGAGTATGCTAATCAAATAAATTGGTTTCCCAACTACGTAGGTGTACTAGTGGACTATTATTTAATTAAGGTACTACTCCCATTTAAGTTAATATACAGTGTTAATTTTATGTTTGATATTATGTTTAAATAAATGTTTGAATTACATTTTGAGAGTACATACACAACAAAAAAAAAAAATCACATAACAGGACAGGCCAGCATTAGGGCATAACATTTTTTAAGTAGGCATTAACAATGTTTCTGAGTTTAAAAAAAATCTATTGTTTCAATTATAATAATGTAAAAATCATAAACTTAACATTTTCTATTAACTATAAAGATTACTTACTACCTGTTAATGTAATTCCTAATTCTTTTGTTTACTAAGGCCAGTATTCCAAGACACAATAATAAGGGTTAAGGTGTTGAATATGCTACACCTGTACCCTAACCGTATTCCTAGTGCACATTACCCCTCCCAGACCCTTAACTAGGACGCGGCCAGTCCCTTGGTTTTAGGGAATGGATTTTGGTGTCCTATCCGTGACCTGTCAGTGGCCCAAACTTACGTGCATGCAGAATGCTTATTTTTTTGTGATTTGGTCTAGATGGCAGACCCATATCTGGCCTCATTAATTCTTTCCTGAAAATTAGATGATGTAACAAATGTATACGTGTGCCAAATGAAAGTTTAATACAGCCTTGAATACACATAGTTTCTTCATCATATCTGTAGCTGAATGGTTAAGTGCACGGTATGGAAGAATCAGTATAGGATAGTAGCAAGTTCAAACCCTGACAGAGGGAAACTATTTTTTAGCATCTTATAAAATTGCAATATAAACTCTATAATTTGTGTAAAATAAATTATTAAGTATTATTTTTTTGAGTACACCAATCCCTCACTTAGCACGACTAATTCGTTCCTAAAAATGTTCGTGTTAATCGAAATCGCGTATTCTGAAGCATTAGTCCCCATACATATAAGGCTAAATTATTTAATGTGTTCCAAGATGTGTAGGGAAGTAATCTTTACATAATATAAATGCGTAGAATAATACTTGAAAATGCATATGTCATATCATTTATCTTATTAAGCCTACCACCGAATACGTTAGATAAAGAAAACATGGCACAGTGTAACGGGAGATAAGTGGTAACATATTTACCGTTAGTCAGCAGGTTGGCTTGCCCGCCCAGGCGTGACCTTCAACACGCGCGTGCGTCTGTCTGCCTGCTGTTGCAAGCAGCTGGATCCTTTGTTATTACGTTTAAAACTTAACAAAATTAAAACACTTTTATGAAATTAAGAACCGGTTTTATATAACTTTAAAACACACAGCCATATGTAAACATTTAATTTGTTATGCACACCTCTTATCAAAGCGGCTATGTAAACAAATCAGTTAACAGATAAACAGATTTAGATTTTCCCTAGAGCACAAACATAACATTAAAATACGGGTAGGGCCTACACTCCCTATTTAACGCGGTTGTCGGGGGACATAACTTTTACCCGCGTTGTTGCATAACCGCGATGTTTCGATGTGACCAAGGTCAAAAGGCATAAAACACCGCCTGTGTTCTAATAGGTCGGCAAGCACGCACAGTATAGACGGCCCGCCTTTGTGCGGACTTTGCATCCGCAGTTTCCACTAAACACGGGTGAAAAAATAAAAATAATAAATTTTAAAGATAAATATTAAATGTTGAATTGTTTTTATTTTTCCGTGTGCCGCGCACAGTTTGTCGCACGGCCTACGAGCGCGCCACACGCCGCCATACACACGTGCGGCACACAAGCTGCTGCCAGTCTCGTGGTGTCAGCCACAGTATCTGCTTCGTCAGTGTCCGTAACAAAGTAAGTGCAGTGTGTGCGGTTACACACGATTCTGTGGTCAAAGTCTTCTAAAAAGAAAGGCCGTAGTGATACTTCAAACCGAATATGAATCGCAAAGTACCGAATTTGATTGACAAAATAAAAATTCTAGATTTACTTACAGATAGCTTGTCTTTTGTAGAAGCAGGCCGCAGAAACAGGAAAAAAAAACGATTCTAGCATTCGTACAATAAAAAATAAAGAATCGTCTATCGTGTCAAGTGGTTAAACTTTATTATCCATGCTTACAGTAAATTATAAATGGTCACATGTGGGAAACAAAAATTGCGCCAATTTAATTTTAGCGCAATCAGTGACGCCGTATTAAAAACCGTGTTAAACTTTGTCTTTACTTATTTCACCAAACGCTGTGTCGAGTTGCTGAGTGTGTGTGGCTCGGATCGGCAAGTGTTATATTCCCCAGCCTCTGTTTAAAGGTCGGGAGACCGCTACACATAAACATTTCCGGGACTTGTTTACTACCTCACGGAAAAAGTGGTACAGTATGGTTCACGTAAATATTGGACCACTGGGAATTCCTGGGCAAAGATTAAAAATACGCTAGCCGATTTACTTTACTATTTAATGTTAAAACATTATACCAAAGTAAAAAGATGAACTTGTATAATACAATGAATTACCCAATAATATTACGTCTGTAGGTTTAAGTTGTAACAAAACATTTATATACAGATGTCCAGTAAAGTACCAATTAAGATTCTGGAGTGGAATTTTAAACACCGGACTACCTGATTTTGCCTTGTACGCAGGGACGCTGCTCAGTCAAGTGACTCATGCTCTGCCTGTGTGCTGCGTGAACACATTCCCTCCCCCATTTCCCCTGGTGTTTCTGCCCGCTCTAATCTCTACCTCTCTCCATGTTCTCGGCTAGCCTCTCCCTATCCAGCGCTTGCCGACAACCAAGCCTATCCAACATCAATCCCCAGCCGAGTCACGCTGGATAATGTCGCTGGACGGTGGGCAGTATCAGGTCCCCTGTCCGATGCTTCATTTGTGAGATAAAGCGACGTTAAGAACTAGTGTTATCTTTAAAAGATTTGTGCAATGGGAGTGCATGTCTTGATGTAAGTTTTTGGACATACGCCATTGCTAAGAACTTTTTCTGTTTGAAGAAAAACTAATAAATAAAATAAATAAATAAAAATACTCAAAAAAAGACAAAAAACACACAAAATTAAGCAAACAATTGCTGTTGTCAACAAGGATATGAACACCACAAAATATTCCGAAACAGGAATATGGTCAGCAAACAAACAAAGAAAAACAAAGAAAAATGTACTAAGAGAACGAAAAAATCCCCACAAATGATGACAACACAAAAATATTGAAACCCAAAATAATTCAGCACAACAGTTGAAGCGAGACAAAAAACATGACAAAACGAAAAGACAAACAAATACAATAGTTTTACCTAAACAGTAGGTAAAACTATTGTATTTGTTTGTCTTTTCGTTTTGTCATGTTTTTTGTCTCGCTTCAACTGTTGTGCTGAATTATTTTGGGTTTCAATATTTTTGTGTTGTCATCATTTGTGGGGATTTTTTCGTTCTCTTAGTACATTTTTCTTTGTTTTTCTTTGTTTGTTTGCTGACCATATTCCTGTTTCGGAATATTTTGTGGTGTTCATATCCTTGTTGACAACAGCAATTGTTTGCTTAATTTTGTGTGTTTTTTGTCTTTTTTTGAGTATTTTTATTTATTTATTTTATTTATTAGTTTTTCTTCAAACAGAAAAAGTTCTTAGCAATGGCGTATGTCCAAAAACTTACATCAAGTTAAGAACTAGTGTTTCAGAAAATATCACTGGGCTGGATTGGACCATAATTTGAAAACCCTACAAGATAGAGGAATAATGTACGGAGATATCTTGTTTAGAATTTTACTGCGGACATTTTCTACGCCTAGGCTTTTTTCTGCCCGATGCTTAGTTTGTTAGTTACAACGCAAAATTATCCTAATCGGCTGTCAACCATTTATTCCATTATTATTATTCATTTCTGACTGGGGGACATGGTTTGACCCGCGATATACCCGATTCCGCGATCAATCGGGGCGCGATATACCGGGAGTTTACTGTATGTACAATATGTACATATACAAAACATAAAAGTTAGTTAAATATTTTCTGGGGTGAAATTAACACTATCATCTTGCTTTTTTTTAAAAAACGTGTCCAATTTCATCTGCTTTGGTTTCTGTACGGTACGGCCTGGTCTGCGGCCGGGCATCAACAGTACGGCCCGGTGTTTGTTTATCTGCGTGCGCATCTCTTTCCCCTCGCATTCCAAACCACTCTTCCCCCCTCGAATTCCATACCTGACGTCGCGTCGTTTCCGAGATTTTTTTTAGCCTGTGGCGATTTCGTGCTAACTGAAATTTACAGACGTGCTATTCGAGACTAGGGCAGTAAAATTTACATCGTGCTAACTGAATTCGCTTTAATTGAAGACGTGCTATGCGAGGGATTGGTGTATTTGCTATTTATAACTCCTAATACACATCATTGCTTAGATAACAATCCCACCTAATTAACATTTCAGTAACTTTATAGCAGGGCCCTAAAGATGCTTGCTTATTTTCAGTATGTATAGTGTGTATTTAATGTAATGTTTTAAAATCATTTTTAAAATTTTTTTTTCTAAACTTTAAAGCATGGAGCTTTCTACAGTGTCTATTTTATGTATTTAGGTAGTTCCATTTTTATGTGATGGTACTTCTCTCAAGGATTTTTGCGGTAAAAATAGTATTGAACTGAAATATTTGACCGTATTGGATGAGAAATTATATTGTGCTGTTTCATCTTAACATCTGAACTAATTTTTATTGTAATTTTTATTACTGTAATTTCTCATTATATCTATCACACTGCCTGACAGCAACTTGAAATATGATTGCTGTTGCACAGTGATCTTTGGCAAGGCCATGTTTACCACCTAAACAAAGCGTTCAAAATCTAACAGCGGAAATAAAATATGTGATTTTTATGCGAGAATTTTTGTTATAAATTTTGACACTCTAAAATAGCACTTCAACAATTATGCGAGTTGACGATTATGAAATAAAATATGGTAATGCTATAAAATATTTAAGGAAACTTTAACTCTTACTTCAGCGAATACTAAGTTTTTTGTCTTTGATTTTGATTTGAATTTTAAAAAAAGTTTTGCACACCATTACTGCCTGATGAGGGTGTAATCAGAACCAAAATAAACTGTTGCATTTAGTAAATAAGTATGTAATTAATATCTACCCCTAGTTGTAAGTCCAAAGCTCGGGATTTTTATTTATACTGTCATGTGCGGACCTTTTTGACACATGGTTCAGAGAGTATGGAATATCATACGTGATTTAAATTGCATATTTTAAGTCATTAGAAACAGTCAGGATGTAACACAGCCAGTTGCATTAGATATCGCCCTTAGCCCAGCCAAGCTGACTCTTAATTTGGTTGGAAAAAATGAGTGTATTTTTGAAGTAACAATTTTCAAGCGTTATGAAAATTTTGATTGCATGAGGAGAAATAGCTAGCTATGTTGTGGGGGGAGTACGTCGTTTGCCCTACAGGCGTTTGCCCTAAACGCATTTTCGAAGCATATTCTCGCATTCCTCATTCCATACAGGCGTTTGCCCTAAGAGTGTTTGCCCTAAAGGCGTTTGTCCTAAAGTTGTTTGCCCTACAGGCGTTTGCCCTACAGGCGTTTGTCCTACAGGCGTTTACCCTAAAGGCGTTTGCACAAAATGTTTGATAATCACATTCGGACCAAGCTCCGGCATTTGCCCTAAAGGCGTTTGCCCTAAAAGAAGTTTTTCGACAGACGTTTGCCCTACAGGCGTTTGCCCTACAGGCTTTTGCCCTAAAAGTTTGCGAATTTTCAATAATCCGAAAATGAATGCTTGCTGGCGTTTGCCCTACAGTCATTTGCCCTAAAGGCATTTGCCCTAAAGTCGTTTGCCCTACAGGCGTTTGTCCTACGAACCTTTTCGAAGATAGATGTCCTTACGTGTCGGCCCTGTTGACAAATGTTGGAACCATTCTCCAAATGAGTACAAAGTACAAAATTCACAAATTAGATGGCAGCACATACAGTTGGCTTTCCCAACGTTGAAGTCTAAGAATGCAGCTGGTAATTGAACCTTACAACAGATGTTGCGCCAATCTCAGTGACTGGATTGTATTTTTTAAATAATTTTTTAACATAGAGGTTGATGATGTAATATTTTCCATGGTGGGCGGTGGGGGGGGGGGGGGGGTTAACTAGCGACCGAATTGACTTAATTTAATATTGCTGCTATATATAAAAACAAGCGTTAGCAAAAGGAGCTTACAAAATTTTATTATCCTTGCCTGCTGAAATTTTCACTTAAAGTCGTCCTAAAAACGATGACCCTAAAATAATTTAAGGCAGAGGATTAAACATATGCATTTATAAAATCATTTTCGGTGTTAAAAAGTTACTGTTAAAATAGCCTCCGAGACCTTCATGCATATTTTCAATTTTTATATAACATGTGCCCAACTGGATCTGTCGTTTTATTAATATGTTTGTAGAATGCGGTGAAAATACTTCCATCGAGAGTGTGCATATTTTGCTAATTCGCTCAGACCATCTATAGCTTAACCCCTAATAAGTGTTATGGGAACAAGTGAAGTATAATAAAAGACTGATTTTATGTGTGACAGCCAATGAAATGTACAACTTTTCAAAATGCATTTAATCATATCATCCATATTGCCACAATATTTGAATGAATGTCATAAGTATGAGTGTAAACTAGGAACAATTTTGATATGTCGTGGACTGTACAATAATTCATTACGTAAAAGTATAATACACAAAGAAAGATCATTAAATATAACTCTGTTTCAGATGCTAATGAATCAGCAAAAAAAGTGCAATTTTAGTTAATATATTTTCAAAACAATTCAGTTTCAAAATTGCTATGATCTTGTTTTTAAAACACGGAATCAACTTCTCTAATTTTTTTGCAAGTGAAGCTTAGAAAATAAACATTAAAAAAAAATTCACCGAATTACATAATTTTCTAAATAAACAGTTGCAATTTTATTTAGTTAATTACATATTTGTCACATGCCCACAAACAGTCTTACGACTTTCACAGTGGGCACGATATATATATATATATATATATATATATATATATATATATATATATATATATATATATATATATATATATATATATATATATATATATATATATATATATATATATATATATATATATATATATATATATATATATATATATATATATATATATATATATATATATATATATATATATATATATATATATATATATATATATATATATATATATATATATATATATATATATATATATATATATATATATATATATATATATATATATATATATATATATATATATATATATATATATATATATATATATATATATATATATATATATATATATATATATATATATATATATATATATATATATATATATATATATATATATATATATATATATATATATATATATATACAGTATTTGGTTAAATGTACGCAATAGGTTTATCCAACCCGACTTGCTTGCCTTGGTCGGCAAATATGTTGGCTTTTTTTGCTCTGTTAGAACTCTGGGTATCGTGTGTATGGAGTAATGAATTCTTTCTTCACTTCTGCTAATGAAATTTATATACCCACTTTTATACCCATGGGTATAATAGAATATAAAGCAGAAATTGGGCGTCGTGCGGGGTGGCTTACAGGACAGCAAAACATAACAAAAACTGTTAGCATAACAATCATGTATCAAAAATAGTATTAGTTGTGCACGCGCAGTTCATCTCCACAAATTAAGTTTGTACGTGACTAAATTTTTTTCTCATGAGATCGTTTTTAGGTAGATTTCGCAGAGCGACTTACAGAAAATTTTACGATATTTTCTCCGATCTAGGTCCTATGAATTTCAGAATTTCTAATTGAGGTAAATATGAATGTATAATGTATTGTTGGATTGGATTTATATCCCATAAATATTGTTGAGCCAACAATTAATTTGCAATTTATTGTTACATTGGATATTCTAGAAATATTCACAAGATTTTACATAGTTATTAAACTTCTGGAATTTTTCAGAAAGTTTTTTTATATTGTTAGGCCGCACGGCGAAATCTACCTTTCCGACTGGCTGCCATCGAGGATTTTTCATTTATAATTATGGGATATATGATTTCACACTATTATGCACACATACGCTTCATATCTAAAACAATCTTGTTCAAACGAAAGGTTTTTAATTTTTTAATAAGACATTTTTTTTGTGACAGATATCTCAAAGAAAACAAAACCAGTAATTCGGCAGAATTCTATACGAGCCTCGTTGCCAAATTTAATGGACGAAAAATAATAAATTACCTACACACAGACACAGCGAGGCTCTTTTCAGCGTAAATGTTACATGGCAGGACAAGATTCAAGAAAGGTTTAGCTTGTGAGAAGAGTTCTTTCAAAAAAATGTCAGGTAGGAGCCCTGGTTCAATAATCAAGAAAGTCATTCGTAAAAAGATACGGCACAACTCGGCGTAAACTGGCTTGCCAAGAAGATAGTCGGTTGAAACTAAAACGGCGTGAACTCCAATCGACTAAACCAAATGTTGACTATGGATCCTCATCAGGGCAAGTTACTGATGTGCAAGGGTGTGATCTTCCTGAAAATGAACTATTAAGTAAATGTGAACATTACATCGTGTCACTGCAAGTCACTTTGGAAGAAGGAAGGAATATTGTGGAACAAACAAATATGCATACAATCCCGCAAGGAAAGTAGTTCTGTGTGCGGTGGGATAAAGTTAAATTATTATTATTATTGAGAAATATCATTCCGTATCTTCATTATTTTATTTTGGGAATATAAAAGGAATCCACTATGGAAATATGGGAAATATTATGGATATATTTAAATATATATTATATTACGGATGTAGCCTATTTTAAGAATCGTGCCAACCAATGACTATTATCGGCCAACTCTTATAACTGAACGTCAAATTGATCTAACACAAACATTACAAACTAAATGCCAATTATGTAAAACCCAGAACAAAACGAACTGGAATACTTCTTCATTGTGTACTTCAGCTGTATGTTGTGTATACATTCCAGAATAAAATAGTATGAACAATATGTAGGAGTTTAACCGCATTATTACTATTATGCTAATTAAGAAAATGTTTAACAGCTAGTATTCGCATTATTTACCTATATGCTCGTAATATTTTAAGTAATCATAGCGTAATGCGCGTCTGACAGCTGAAATTGAAATAAGCAAAGCCCCGGAAAAAAAGTTGAACCTTTTTCCAGCGATATTTTTGTTAAATCGCCAATACTGTTTTTTATTATACGATTTTTTTTTTGGTCGAAGACCTTACATCACCTAATGTTCCGAAATATTTTACAGAAAAAATATTCGATAACATTGAACTTAGCGCAGGGAACAATCTGTTGGTGAATCTAGGAAGTTCATACCACATGAATTCCCACGAAACCTCGATATAGGCTTACAAAAGTGCCATCTAGCAACGGTTTTGTAAACTTTGCATTTAGAGGGAAAACATTTATTTAGGTACTGCCACCTGCGGAGGAAATATAAACTACAAGAACACTGTTTGAATCGATACATAATTGAAAAAACCTACATTACCCAAAATAACCTAAACTTCGTTTACCCTAAAGTCATTTGCCCTACAGGCGTTTGCCCTAAAGGCATTTGCCCTACAGGCGTTTGCCCTACAGGCATTTGCCCTAAAGGCGTTTGCACAAAATGTTTGATAATCCCATTCGGACCAAGCTCCGGCAATTGCCCTAAAGGCGTTTGCCCTAAAATAAGTTTTTCGACTGTCGTTTGCCCTACAGGCATTTGCCCTACAGGCGTCTGCCCTAAAAGTTGGTGTGGTTTCGTTAATCCAAAACATAAGTGCTTGCCGGCGTTTGCCCTACAGTCGTTTGTACTAAACGGCATTTGCCCTAAAGTCGTTTGCCCTACAGGCATTTGCCCTACGTTTAGGGCAAACGCCTGTAGGGCAAACGATGTGTACCCGTTGTGGGGGAACCGGGAGAGGAGAGAAATAGTTAGGTACGCGGTGGAGGAACCAATTGAGGAGATGGCATACTTGCTTTCTTGCACTCTTGCTCCCTTGCGCTCTTACGTACTCGCACACTTGCACACTTTCATGTGAGCGGTCGTTTCTTGGTGGTGGATGTCATGCTGTCCCCACACCGGGGTCGTTGGTATGGTCAGTGATCGCTGGAGCAGCCTTGAGCTGGCTCCACGTGGTGTACTGCCATGCTGCAGGGATAGACGGATCGCGCCGGTTGGAACCCACCTGCACCTGACCCCCCCCAACTTTAGGGAGTATTTAGGCAGAGAGCAACACAGTGGAGTTTGAGCTTATTACTGTGCACTGTGCCTCAGGCCTTATTTGAAAGAAAATTAGAAAATATTGTTCTTTCATTTATGTATCATTAATTTAATTACTTGTGTAAATCAAATTGTTAAATAGTGTTATGTGAATATTGTTTTAGCTGTATAACTAAATATTTATGCTGGTTTCTTTAGTTTGACATGGGTAATTATTTGTCATGAATTATTGTTTGATTAACTAAATCACACACTGTATTATAGTTACAAGCGACAAGTGTGTAAATATGTGAAGTTCAACTAAGAGGCGTGAATATTTATCGATCAGAGTGTAGCTGTGTGTGTGTGACTGTGGCTCAACAAAGTAGCATTGGGCTAGGTCCTATTTGTATGCCATGTTGTCACTTTCACATGCCAGATACCTACCTCAGACTACACACGTCCATTGGAAAATTAGTTAAGCTGCATAAACTATCTAATTATCTGCTAGCTTCAAGTTTAAGTATTATTTAAAATCAAAGTTTGTGTTAAATGTACGAGAAATAATTTTAGTAATTTTTTTAATTCAAAGAATATACAATTTATTTATTCATGTGGAAAACAGTTATTTCATTTGAGATCTTACCCACATCCTAACTATTCTCAATTATTATCTCTTGTTCTATTAAAAAAATATTGGTAATTTTTCCCTATCTATAATTAATAAGCAAGAAGTATCACTTCTGTTGCACATGGACTCCACGCGCACGTTTTTTTAGTAAGTTAGTTTTGAGTAGGTACAATGAGCGCAGAGACATAGCTTGGTGCAACACAGCATGATATGAGGTAACGAAGGTGACATGTGTGCTTGCAGTTGTCGGGTCTGCTACGCGATAGCCGCTCGGAGCTGTGCCGTAGTTCCGTACCTTCCTCCCAGACACACCCTGTCGTGGCGAGGTACAAGCGTCGAGCAGTGGCCTACATGAACTGCCTGGAGCAGGTGTGTGTAGCAGTTATGAAGAAGTTTACAAATTATTGACATTTTAACTAAATTAGCTTAAAAAAAGGCAATTCTCAAAAATAGCTAAAATATAATTAATGTTGGAAATTAGCAAAGTGTAAATTAGCAGAAAAAAAATAGCATCTATAGCAAGATGCTAATTTTTCCGGCTATTATGAATGTGTTTATTGCTAGGCATTGAATGGTCGAGAACATGTTATAGAAAGTTTATACAGCAGACTTTTGTACCAATAGTTTATTAGGGATTTAGGTCGACAGTGTGGTCATTAAGAGATGACACGGATCAAGACCATTCCATGATGAATCCTACTTATAAGTATGAAATCAGGTCTTTGTTCCGTATTATGCGTCTCAGTTTATTCCTTGATCCCGATGTTATGATTGATCTTGAGTACATATATTGATCCTGTGGTACATGATGCTTGCAGTTTATATTTAGTACATTGAAAGATACTGACCAAACAGAACCAAAAAATCACAATACAAAAAATTATGTCAGGTCTTGTGAACATTTTTTTCTTTCGTATTTACAATATTTCTTTAAATTTACAATCATAATTCATTGTTATATGACAAGTTTTTATGTCCAGGATCTTTTGGATACTAAATTAAAACAGCAAGCTTTATGTACAACAGAATCAATGCATACAGGATCATTCCGTCAGTATGAAGGGATAAACTTGGACATATGATATGGAATGTTTACCTTTGCCAAAGCAAACTGAGTTCAGTTCCCCATTAGAAACACGCCTGTATTTTTGCAAGTGGGAACATGGTGGACGTTGCCATTAGCCGGTAGGTTTCTTTAGGAATGCTCGTGTTTTCCCCAGCCATTCATCCTGCAAATGCTTGTTTCTCATCTGTTCACTCTTCACCAGCTGTGGGAACGTCAAGCAGCAACCCACTGATTCACGGGAGTGCGGGCGACGCGTGTGCGCAGGAGGAGCCTCCCTCTGTGCCGTACGACGACGCACTGAGGGAGCGCGAGCAGATGCGCAGCACAGTGAGCTCCATGCGCGCCCTGCAGAGCCAGCTGCTGGATGCACAGCAGAGGGTTGCTCGCCTCGACCAGGAGAAGGAGCACTGGAAACTGGAGTTCCAGTTGCTGGAGCTCAGGCACTCCAAGGTCAGACCTCCTCTCAACCATTCAGCCCAAGTCAGAGTACTGTTGTGCAATAACATTCTATTACAATGTTTTTTTTTTTTTTTTTTTTTCTGTTTTGGGATGGGTCAAGTACAATGTTTTATTGATTTAGCTTTCAAGATGATTCCTCAATTTTTATTTTCTCTTTCAAATGAATACAGTTTAAAAACCAAAGATTACTAAGAAAAAGTATCATCAGAGTTTTGCTGTGAGTTATTGGCTATTGACTCAAGTTCTTTGTTATGTGGTGACGGAAGCTGAAAAGTTCACCAGAAAATTGATGGGACATAGCAGCGCCCAGACCTAGTTGTGCCTAGACTGCCATCTTAAATTTTACTGACTGTTGTTCGACACACAAAGCCTGGAGAATGTTTTGTCTGCATCCAAACAACAGCACTGCACGAAAAATAAATACTGTGACATGCCCAAGCTCCACATCAAGAAATGTGAAACATATATACAAATGGTCTTTTTAAAGTCACTGAACATCCCACCCAACTTGAAATAAAAATTTCTACTCATCCTTGGGGTAAGGGGCACAGCTTCGCTATTGGTTGAGTAACAACTCCTTGGACTACACAACCACCCCATCAGGAGATGGAAAGGTTTTCATCACTTGTCGTAGTCTCCAACGAAGTGGAGGCAAGTTTAGGTCCTGAACCAACACTAGGTTGCACATCCACTCCAGCTTGAGTCCACTTTCCCCACGCCTGCATCTGATGCAAAGAATCCCTATGCTAGCACTGCCAGAAGCATTGGTGAGCTTGCTGCAAAATATTCCACCTTGATAGCTGATTCATAGGCACTGATGTCACCTCCTCCTTAAGTAATTCAGTATGCAGACCTGCCAACTCTCACGATTTTGGTGTGAGGCTCACGATTTTAAGGTCCATCTCACGCCCTCACGCCAAAATAGTGTTTCCTCACGATTTTTTGAGGCCCCAAGATTTTGTTTGTAAAAGTTACAAAACAAGTTTTACGAAAGCTTACAGTAACGAGTTTCCATCAATACTCGAGTCACGTAAAGGAAGCAATTTTGCGTTTTATAGCATGTGCCGTGCTGATTTTTCTATCTCGCATAGTGGAAGAGGAGACATTGTGAAACATGTCGCTACAAAAAAAAAACACAACTAACACGTGAAGTGTATTGCTTCCAATAAAAAGATTAATTTTGCTGTGAACAGTGATAATAGTGTTACACGAGCAGAATGTTATTTTACATCTTTTTTAGTTGCGGCCCTGCATGATCACTACACAACAGCGCTAAATTATGTTCATCTAAATTAAATCTGCAATCTATAATTTGTTGAAATAAATTTTGAAGCAGAGACCATGTAACATATGTACAGGTATGTCACTTAAATTTAAAGATTCTCATTTGTTGTTTTTTATTTCTAATTTGTATTTATGGGCCTGAAAATTTTTATCGAGGACCTCATGATTTTTTAAATTTGAATGTTGGCAGGTCTGAGTATGTCCATAAAAGAATGTCCCAGTAATAAATTTTAATAGTATCAATTGTAGCAATGTAGAGTTATTGGTTCTAGGTCACAATTAAATAGTAACTCAAATATTTGTATATAAGCGCATGCGTGAGTACTGCTTTGTTGTTTTCTCCCTTGCAGTGCCACCTACACAAAATGATGACTTCTGAGTATAAAGTGTTTTGTGCTCTGCAATTTGCTAAGCGTGAATCTGTAATTTCAGTTCAATGTGCATATCATTTGTACGAGAGTGTTTGAGCATTGAAGTCTCTGATCCCTGACCGTGGGATTGGTTGTAATGGTCGAGATGACTGCTCTTTTTCGATGACTCCACATTCACCTTACATAATGCTATGGAATGTTTTCCTTTGGGGCTTCATAAAAGATTGTGTTTACATTCCGCCGCTACCTTAATATTTGCTAGAGTTGAGACATAGAATTGAAGAGGTTATTGCTACCATTACTCTGGACGTGTTAACCAAAGGTGGGAAGAATTGGACTTTATGTTTGGATGTATGCCATATAACTAAAGGTGCACATATTGAACATTTATAAGAAAAACTAAGTTAGTTTACCATCAATCAGATTGTAAATAGTCTAAATTAAACTGTTATAATACACCATTGAAACTAGGACATACTTTTATGGTAATCCTGTGTTTGGGGAGGGCCCAAAGTGAGGAAGTGACTCGGTGTCAGCGCTGTCAGATCACTTGGGTTGATTGACAGTGGGTTCAGCAGCCATGAATTCAATACACCCTCAACTTGGGTGAGGACTGTATAAAATTCCTAGTTTATCAGCAGCTGACTGCCAATCACCTTACTTAAATGAGCCTTCACAGACTTAATCCTGCCTACCATAGGTCTCCAAAATGAGGTGTGTGTGGTGGATTTAAGTGCCATGCAGTTCCATGGCTTCCCAATGCATGAGTATTGGCAGAATTGTGTGCCATTTTGCTGAATAATGACTGCAAAGCTTTCAACTGATGATTAGCACCCACAAAGTTGGTACTACAGTCACTGAAGATATCTGTGCAAGAGTCAGATCTTACCACAAATCTACCAAATGCAGCAAAAAATACTTCAGTAGATAAATCAGACACCAATTCGAGATGTAACCTTTGGTGGTAAAACACACAAACAAATACACACACAAAATGCCAGTGGTTTTCAGGCCCGAGCCATTGTTTTGGTAAATGACCCAGCATAGTAAATTCAGTTTTGAGGAATGGTTTGCCTGTTTCAGCAGGCAGGTTACCCATCTTAGGGATTTCTGGCCGTGGCCTGACACTGAAACAGATCACTCACCTGTGCAGTTGCTGCCTGATTACATCCTTGCCATTCACAACCCAAAAGTCTTGTTGCAGAACAGAAAGCAAATGTTGGGTGCAGCAAGTCCTTACGTAGGTGATCGACGATCAGTTCCATCAAGCGACACCTTATTTGAAGCAAGATCTGTTGTTTTTGGCTATATGGCAAGCATGAGGCCTGGAGCCTACCACCTACTCTGAAAATGCCATTGGAATCCACGAAAGGGTTCAATATCTTCAAGGAGGTTGGGCATTGCCCCTTTTCCACAGCCAATAGTTTAGTAGGAAACTCAACATCCTTGGCCCTTCTGCTTGAAACTCATCCTACCTAAAGGACGCCATTATGGCCAAAGTGGCCACATTGGGTTACTCCGACAAAGTTATATTAAATTCATATTTTTGTTACCATAAATATAATAAATAAGTGAAAACCAACATGTGTTGAACGAAAGGACAATGATTCAAGAAATAACTACGAACACCACACCGTCACTCAAAGCAAATATGACATCCTCTCCTGCCTCGAGGACTGCACCATCACCCACAGCAAATATGACATCCTCTCCTTCTTTGCGCTCCTTTGCTCCTTGTCAGAACTGTCAATATTGATAAATGTAGACAGTACAACAGTAGACTATTATCCATTTGATTTTTTTGAGGGAGGAAAAACAAATGAAGGAACAAATAGTTTTCACCTGTGAGTGTGGGGACAAAGAGTTCAGCAGGCTGATTACGCTGTTCAATGAGCAACTCTGCATTAGTGGTAGATGATGTCCAGCTGAGATGTGGTTTGTCCCTCACGCAACCATGGTGAGCCTGTCCACCACAACACGTGGTTCACCAGTTGGGAGGGCAAGTGACCTCTAGAGGTTCAGACAGCAGGATTATCAGCCGAAGGACTGTGGTGCCACCGTCAGGTGAAGTGTTTTTTGGATTTCTCCCACATAATTTGCCACAAATGATTTCCAGCGATAGGATGATGACCTTATCCAAGATAGGGTTACAGTGAAATCTGTCCAGGCGAAGATGTGATTCAAATTTAGAAATTAAAAATCACCAAAATATAACGTAGAAGTTTTTGTAGTAAAACAGCTCTACAAAGTTCTAGATGAGATAGATAACCATTAGCATTTGTACTTGTTGGACTCTCGTGTGGTACTTCACGAAGATGTACTACAGCAGCTTATCCTAGCTGTGAACTGTCAATGAAGCCATGAAGTTCGAGCAATAAGTCTGTTGCACTCAATATAGGTTTCCTAGAAATTTTAATGTCCTCCAATAATGATATCTGCGCCTTAAAACGAATCTACTTCACCTCTAATCTGCTAGGCAGGTTGTCATCCCTATCAACACCCTCTAACCATAACGCTTGTATCATTGACTTTGCCAGTAACAACAGAGGTAATAGCCAACCTAGTGGATCAAATATTCTTTGCCACATCGATAGAATCTTTAAAAAAACAGCTGCATTAAAAATAGTTGCATTAGTATACATAAAGAATCAAAGTAAGTAATATTAAAATGTGTAAATTATGAAAAATACACAAATTACCAACAATGATGACAACTGTTTAAAAGGTAATGTAAATTAAACAATCATCACAAAACAATAACTCTATATAAAGTTACAAGGCAAAACTTTCAAGTTAAACACAGTAAATTGAAAATATATAATTACAAAAATCTCTACTATTTTGACAAACTGTACCGGTCTATACCCTTACTGTCTAGACGCCATGGAAAAAGATTTAATTTATGATACAAAAATTTCCTCACCCAAAATGAGGTGCTTTAAGAATAAAAATACCATCGCTTTATGCTTTCTCAAAATGCTGTGTGGTTCCTTAGCGACTCCTAAATTCTCAGAGGGAAATCACCATGGCACCGCACTGAAGTAGCCGACCAGTTGATTTCCAGGGCTGACAATATTCTTCATGTGTTGCCTGCCTCTCAAAGCTGACTGACTACTTGTTTGCCTCGTTCCTGCTTGTACACACTTTAGAAACAAATCTAAGAAGTCTTCTTAACTTCAACGACCAGGACGAAAGTGGGTTACACTGAGACTTCTCTCCCAACAAACACTCATACAGCCCACACAAATTGCCCATGCAGTCCTAAAACGTCTCCAAGTCTTATACGGAGATTACTTAAGTCATTGTGAATGGAAAAGTAAAACTTTGCCATTCATGCGGGAAACTTAAGAATGTTATGTAGTGTAGTCAACTGATCACATTGCTGCATATCACTTATCCCTAAATTTACGTAATGTAAACTCATATGTATGTAATGTAAGTATATCTGGTCATTCATGTTACGTTGAATCGTCAACCGAGTGATAGTTTGTAAACCACAAGATGGCCGCCCAGCTAGCTCAACAGTGTCGCGCCCCAGTAGAAGTCAGTAACATCTTGAAACAAATAAGTCTTTGGGTGATCTCTTCAAAAACTATGTCCAAACTGTAGTTGAAATTAATAAGTCCTTTGGCCTTGCGAAAATAATCTCAGTCCCACTGACCAGAAAATATTCTATCACCAAAGTAGAGTCTTACATGAATTATTCTAAGTCGAACTTCTGCAGGAAATATTCTATCACCCAATTGGCTTTCCTCAGGAATATTGCTAAGTTCCGCACATTCTTCATTTAGCTTCTATCAACCAAGTAACAATACTGAAACGTCGACATACCAAGGTCTTCATGGCAGCAGCATAATGTCGGGGCGTCGACCTGGAGCGTGAAAGCGCCATCAACTTCTTTCACTCTGAGGATGACTACTCCTGAGTAATGTACAGGCGAGTTTGTATACTTAAATCATGGCGATTGCCGCGAGGAAGAAGCTTTTATAACCATCCAGTACCGGTAACAGGAACTGTCATAGCGGCTTGTTGACACTAGGTACACTTTTTCTACAGAGGAGCATTTTTATACACTCAGCAACACCGGTACCCTACCTATCAGGTGCCATACTTGGTCACATCAGGGAGTATCAACAATAGCCTAGCTACATATGTCAAAACAAACACATTAGAGTTAGGAAGAATGCCTTTCTTCCAATATCCAGGCGGCACCCTTAACAATTGTTGTAACACTGGGCAAACTTATTTTTATGTAACAGTTATCATTGGAATGGTGACACAGGTTATTAAAACAATATTGCCTTTCCTATTGTTTCAGTTAACATGTTCGTGCAAGGGTTGCAAATATATATCAGCTGAGCACCTGGAGTCCCAATCCCACAGTTTCTATTCACTGAAAACTAAATCAAGACAGAGAAGTTATCTTTTGGGTCTGATCACAGTACATAGTGCCAATAAAACATTGCTGACACAGTACCCTACGATAGGCCCGAATCAATTCTCCGTCAGTGCATTCACAACAATGTTCTCCCAGATGGAAAAGTTGAGTTCTCAAACATATGCAGTTAAACCTTCCAAGATATATTTGCTGTGGAACTTTGGTCGTTAGTGTATTGTTGATAAAAGGAAGCAGAAAAATGTGGAGGTGCACACCACATCACTGTAACGAATGAAATGAAGGATGACATTATTCAAAATATAGAATCATTTCCATATGACAAAAACCACGTCAGTAGAATGAAATCAAACAAGTGCTTTTGAGTCCTGGTTTCATATCAATTGAATATACGAGGTTTTCAGAACCAATCATCCTATTACTTCTGTTACATACAGAAACTACTACTTTTTTTATTCAAGATGGAATACTTACACTTGCGATTTGGAAGGTCTTACTCTGATACTTGTGGAAGATGTGACAGCCAAAATGAATGCAGCTTCAAAGGAAGACAAAAAAATTTGCTGCAACAGCTCGAGCTTCATCATCGGAAAACTGAGAAAGCAAGAGACAAGATGAAAGTGGACAACGCATTCTCAGATATTGTTTTCTCTGCAACTTTCAGTTTACAACTTGTGTATTTGTCCATGTTTGTAATACCAATGACACATTTATGTGTTTGTGAACTGAAGCTGTTGTAAGAAAATGGAAATGAGATAGCTTCAGTGTTACTGAAATTTCTTGCGGAAAAATTTGGGAACATTTACTCCAAGGTAGTCATTTATCTGGTGTGATAACTGCACTGGTAGGAATGAAAATCAAATGGTGCTATTTCACTATTTGTCATGATGTTCTCGGTGTCCAGAGGAGTATGTGAAACATTTGAACAAAGGGTATGAATATTAGTGATAGAAATTGTGTTTATAAACTTTCAAGTCTATTTATATATGTGAGGTTATGTTCTTATGTGTATAATTTATTTGCATTATCAATATTACATTATTATTTAATAAATAATTAAAATTAATAAATTAAAATAAACATTCAGTATATGTTTGATTTTTGAAAGTAAAAAATAAATTATATTGCTTATTTTACTTAATTAAATACTTAATTTTATATATGTGTTTATATTAATAATGAATACTGAGTGTTTATTAAAATATTTAAATTTTATGGAATTTTTACTTAAACCGAATGTATTTGTAATATCACTCCAGTCCTTTATTATTTTATTTATGTTAATTACTTGAAAGCAAAATTAAAGTTAGTTTTTTATCACACCAAGTAAGTATAACTTCTAACATGCGTACCTACATAAGTGTACACACCCATTTCCCCCCCCCCCCCCCCCCTCCCCTCCATTTCTGTTCAGTGCTTCCTACAGTTTCCTGTGTTGGTTCAAGAACATGTGAATGGTAGTTTGTAAACTATTGTTCCAGAAAGTGAGGGAGCTGGAGGAGGGACTGGCGGCAGCGACGGGCCAGGCGGGAGAGCCGCCTCGACCCAGGAGTGAGACGGAGACAACTCCCCCTGTGAACCTCACCAGTCTGGTGCGTGCTGCTGTGCTTGGTCGTGTGCTGCTTGTCAGACTTGGGATCCACCCTGGTCTAGATTAATGGTCTTTAGTAGGGACAAGATTATATGGTGGATTACGATAAAACCGAAATAACACCAAAAAGTAGGGGTGCACGAGTATTGCTTTTTTAAGTCGAGTCGAGTAGTGCCAAAGAATCGAGTATTTTCGAGTCGAGTAGCCAACATTTTTTATGTATATGATAAGATGTACTTTATTTTTAACGTGGTAAAATAAATCAAATATAAAATAGTTTAACAACACACATAAAAATTTATGCATAAGTTATAGTTGAATTTCGGTTCATCTTGTACATTAGTCCTACAGATTCTTCACTAAATATATTTCTAATTTTTAAATTAAAAAAAATAGCATTTATTTAAAATATACATATAAATAAACTAAGCAAGTGGATAAAACTCCAACCTTAAGCTGCAAGCATATATTACTGATGTACATAGTAGGGATGTGCCGATTCATGAAAAAACCGATTCCGATTCGAACTGCCGATTCCGATTCTGATTTATTCCGATTCCGATTATTTAATAAATTTGTGGTAAACATTTTATACAATATTTTTTTTTTGTAATATTTAAAAGTATATGAAACTTTATCAGTTAATGTAGGTACTTACATCATTTGAAGGCGACACTTTTATTTATTTCAATTTTTCTTGTTTTACCCCAAATTATCCCTTCCACATTTTACTACTTATAATGAAATTATTTAGTTCTTGCAGTGACATTTTTTAAATTGGCCTGGGTTGAATAGGCCTTCTAAATACAGTAGAACCCTGTTATAATGAATCTGAAGGGAGTAGTTTATATGTTCACTATAGAGGGGAAACTTTATATCTGGGAAAACTTTTATATTGGCAATACATACTCAAAAGCATAATCTTAACTACACATAGGCCTAAGCCAAGAAAAGAACGAATGGAAATACTCAAAGCAACAGTTTTATGAGCAAATGCAGATATTATTTTTAATACACTACACATGTACAAACTTTCTCTTAATGGTTCTTCGACATCGGCGTATTTTCCCTTTTTCAGGCGTTTAATACTCTGTGACGTATTCGCAGCTTGAGAAAGAAGATTGTTCAGCTTGTTTAATATTGTATTTAATGTGGATGTTGCAATTCCCAGTTCCTTTGCTATTAACACGTGCGGGACAGTGGGGTTGGAGTCTACCTTTTTAATAATGTCCAGTTTATCTCGCACAGATAATGCCTTACATTTTTTAACGCGTTTTTCACCCTTTTTTATGTACGTATTTCTTATTGAAGCACATTTGCAGCTTAATAACACGAAATTCTTTTTACCGTCAAAAGTAAATAAACGAAAAATAACGAGTCTGGCGCATCAAAGATCACTACGTATCATTTAGTATCGCAGTTGCTAAAGCTGGAACGAAAATTTCTTACTTTCTATGGAAAAATTTTGTCCACAGAGTTCTATCTAGTGGTAGTCTTACGAACCTTACTCGATCAAAATGTCCGAAACGTGAACGATAAAAATTAGACGTGAATTTGCTGCTATAATGTACATACTTATTTGTGTGGCGGTAATTTATGTTTAATTTTGATAACTTATTAAATGTACACGCGTTCGCCCATTATTTAACTATGCAGGGAAAACTATTTTTATTTTCACCAAACTGAGCACCATTTCTGGCTACACGTAGCCTACCGAGGCCACTCGATTACGACTTGTTTATAATATGAACAGTGGACAATCGAGTAGCATATTGCGATGAAAAACGTTAATGTGATCCAAAATAGACGTTTTGTGAAAATACTTGTAATTATATGAAAATATTTGAGATAAATGTGCATTATGTCGGCAAAATTTGTTCGTGGTACACGGGAAAACGTATCAACATTGACAAAAGTTGTGCGCTATATCCAATAAATTAATACATAACCTCACATCATTTTGCCGGGACCGAGACGGAAATTCACAATAAACGGGAATTCATTATAGGCGGGTTCACTATAAACGGGTTCTACTGTATCAGTGTCTGTAGCAAAGGGAAATAAATTAGATCTAAAACACTATTTCCAAATATTTTTATTTTAAAATAGGTTGGAAAAATCTCATTTTCTAGATAATTACCTAGATAATTACCAACTACCTAAAATTAATACTTTATTTTGAAAACTAAATCAGTAAGTGTATCAGAACACTGTAAGATTCTTTTTCAAGAACATCAGCTTTTGAAGAGTCTGTGGCTGCAGTCTGTTACATTTCTTATCTGCTATATCCCCAGCAACACTAAACAGTCTTTCAGAGTTGACAGTGCTCAGAGGAATACCCAAGAACTTCCGTGCAACTGATCTTAGTTTCAAGTGTTGAGAATGATGCCAGTAGTTAAAAATGTCAGCACTAATTGACAAATTTGGTTCACTGAGATATTGAGTCAATTCATTTTCTGCAGCTTGACTTGGGGAAGTTTGATGACTGGAAATGTCAGATGCACTCATCATAAGCTCTTCGCAAATTGCCCACAAAGAAGCTTCTTTGACACTAATGACGACAGTGTTTACTTCAGTCGCTTTGGGCTTTGGAATATTGTCATTCAAACTAGTACATGTGATTGTCATTGCTTTTAAGAGCTCCTCTTTCACTAGTATCACAGTATTCTCCTCTTGAAATGGTCTACAACAAATAAGAAATGGTCATATACACCAGCTAGTCTAAAGTTTTAGATGCATTTAAAGGTTTGGATGTCCGTACAGCCTAGTTTTTCAGTGGCTGATAAATCTGAAATGACATGAACATGATGTAGTATCCACTTGCAACTGCATTATTTCAGCATGATTTCCACATGGGAAAACTGGGAGTGATCCAACCAGGAATCGAACCTGTATCTATTTTAATGGGAAGCAAGCCCTATTATCTCTTTGACTACAACTGCCCCATGTGCATATGTCAGCAATAGGCCTACTTCAAAGTTATTGTTTGCATGTCAAGAATCACAAATAAAGAAAAGACTATTGGTCATCCTTACCGAATTTTGTAAAGAGGATCAACAGCAGTTGCTATCGAGTAGATCGGGTCATCTTTAATATGACCAAATCTTGTATAAAGTAATCTTTTAATATCTTTCGCTATACAACCCAATCCTTGAATTGTGAAGAACTTCTCTGCTGCACACTTTAGGCTTGTAATAATAGGTATTACATCTTCGAGTGTAGCTTTAGATGACCTGAGAGAATGTGTTGCCTCATCAAATAAATTGAGGATCTTCACCAAATTTTCTGTAAGCACCAGTCACTGTTGGTTAATTCTACATTCAAACTGATTGAGGCAGTGGCCACTGCAATAGCAGTTCGTTGTTCGTACAGCCTCTGCAGCATGTGGAATGTGGAGTTCCAACGCGTGGGTTCGTCTTGGATCAGTTCATGTTGAGGAAGTCCCAAAGATACTTGTGTCTGCCTCAGAAATTTGTAAGAATTAGTTGAATGATATAAGTGGTGTGCTGTAACACACTAATAATAATATGACGACAGACAACTGTTATGCTGGATTGGAGTGACCCAAACGTAAATGAACACCTCGTTTGTTTACAAACACAGAACTGACTGAATGGTAGATGATATTTGTCAATACACGAGTGCCTAACATTACTTGGCCCTGTTTGCCATAACTTTAAAATATTATTATTATTATTATTTAAAATATTATCAAGGTGACTAACCTGTAATACAAATAAACAATATATGATTTTCAAAGAAATTTTAATAATATTGATGAATTTGAGGCAAAACAATAACATAAAATTGGACTTATACTTGACAATGGCTAAAGTTCTCTGAGACACAATGTGACTAGCAAAAATAAGAATGTTATTGAAACTGCAGGACGTTACGAAGGGCACCCGACTCGACAAAAGTCCATTTCACGTTGAGTCTCTATTGTTGGTATCCGACACAACACGTAGATGCCGCCTACACATTCAATAAGGGTGGGGTTTGCTCCGGGCTAAACTCTGTCGGTAGGCTATTTCTACCCCCAGGACCTCTGGGGGGACCGCGTACATTTACTATTAGGAGGCACAGTCTCTGCGATAACGTCTCGTAGCAGGGATCACCGCGCAAGATGAGGGGAGTTTGCAGTCCAACAATGCGCTGGCGCCGACTCAAGGCGACCGCGCCTTACCTTGAGAATGCTGCGCTGGCTCCACGGTCTCCAGACTGCGTGATGGCTGTCCCAGGAAGTGCGTTGAGATGCACCAGTAGGCACCCCACACTTTTAGTCACCAGAGCACTCACACAGGCGAAGTTCCGGCGCGCGCGAAGTCGTTTCCCGGACCGCGGACGCGTTGATGAATTCGATAATTACCGTCCCAAATGTTGATAATACCGAACGTTCAACTTCAAATCGCGATTCCGCAGCCCGGAATCGCGGGTAGCGAAAATTTCTTAAGCGGAGCGATACGTGCTCCGACTCAGTGCAGCGGACCGACTCCCCGAGAAATCGCCAGGAGGCTCTTTTATACTTCCGCCGAGCGTCCCCAGCGGCCTCTCCTATTGGCTCATTTTTAAGTTCAGTCGGTTGCCGATTGCCGCTAATTCTCCTGGCGCTGGCGCGCATGCGCCGTCACACTGGCACTTCGAAAGTCGAATATTTACTACTGCCGCGGACCATTGTTGACTAAGTCCCTTCAAACACAGTTTATATTTAATTAAATAAGCTCTATTGACAATATATATTTATATGTGGGCCGTGTATCGGTACAGTGGGTTACTATTTTTTTTGCAATTTGACACAAGGTTCGAGACAGAACTCTTGATGAAACAGCTGTCTTTCAATACAAGTTGAAGTGTATGTATGTTGCATGTTAAACCCTTAGCAGGTGAATGTGTTGATGAAAGGGCCAACTTCATATTCGCAGCACCATCCTTTACTATGGCAACTATTTTGTTGAAGAGCCCCGACTTATAAACCACAGTTTCCCAGTTTTCTACAACCAATGCCGCAGTATGTGAAGCACCTTCGAAAAGAATCACCTCCAGAGCCAGTTCTGTGAGTGCCCAGTCTTCTTTAATGAAATGAGCTGTATCATTAAGGTAGTCTTGTCCTCGGACATTTGTCCAAATGTCACTAGTTACTGCAATGTTTTCTGCACTTGCTAATTCATTCATGACTTGACACTTAAATTTCTCATACATAACTGGTATCACAGTATTGGCCAGATGCTGCCTTGTTACCATATGGTATCTTGGCTCTAGATGGGAAATTAATCTGCGAAAACCGATATCTTCAACAACAGAAAATGGTTGACTGTCAGTGCAGACCATTTCTGATATTTTTTTGGTTATTGCCTTACTCCTGGGATCATCACTGCCAAACGTCTTTGTTTTGTTTATGATGGCCATCAATGTTGGTTGCCTTAGAACTCCAGGTGATGAAGCTGAAGCAGTTTTTACTACTTCTTTCTGTAAATGTATTCCTGGAGCTGAAGTTACAGTGGAACTTGAAGATGAAAGGGAAAATGATATTTGTGCACTACTACCAGCACTGAAACTGGGGATGCCAGGATAATCTTCACTTTGTGAACTTGATATAAGATTAGTGTGTGACACAACACAGTTTTTAACAATGACAATGTCATGTTTCATTCGCAAGTGATTTTGAAGATTTGTGGTACTGAATGTTCATTTGTTTTTTCCATCTCACTTAATACAACATTTGCACGAATTACAAATCGCGATCGACTCGTCGGTTGTTTTAACGGAAAAATAATTCAAAACAATACTCTTTGCCATCACATTTACTAATTATAATCAAACATTAATCAAACATTCAAACAGCACCTCACATTGAAGCTTTCTATATAATATTGACGTGAATTGTTTATGTTAGGAAGATCAATGTTATAAGTTTGGCACACTAAATGATTTCGCCGCTAGATAGCAGTGTTGTTCGATCCAAGCACCACATTCATTTGTTTTAATGCTTTCATGGCGGTCTCTTGCATATTAATTTCAAAGTGAAAGAGTAATTTGTGTATAACTTGTCAGTTCAAATTAAATTCAGAATAAGAAAAGCGAAAATTTTATATTGTAGTAGAATTAACCTTAACATTGCATAAAAAAAAACATAGTACCAACACATCTGCAAGAAATTACCGTTAAACTAATAATTTTTTTCACTTACGCAAAAGCAACAAAAAAAGTTTTAGAATTTATTTATTCTTAATGGAAAAATTGTTCATTAAAATTGCCGCAATCAAAACGCATTCAACTAAATACCAAACAAATTAACGTATTTGACTTACCGTCGCGTTTACCTCCCATTCTCACCACCATAACCGGGCTCTTTATTTTTTTTTTTTCAAAATAAAAAAAGTAAACAAGATATACTGCTGCTATGCCAGCGCACCTAGCGACAGAATTTTTTCCCGTTCCAAACTTGCCCATTAGACAATCCGTTTTCTTCCTAACCTGTAGTAGAATTAACCTTAATTGCACGCAAGAAACGACAGATTAACATGCGTGAAATTCGTGAAATTAGTTTTTATTTAAAATGAAATATTTTTTTGTATTATTTTTTAGTGTTATTAATTATACGTGATCATTGCAGTACAGGTTTTTACCACTGGAAAAAATAACATCGTTCGGCCTTATATGAGGTTTTGGTAATTATTTGAGTGTTTCCGTTAATATAAATCTGGGTATTGTAGTGAAGTATGTACTGAACTTTAATTAAAAAATTATCTGTATAAAGTATAAATCTATAAATTATTACAATCGGAATCGGAATAAATCAGTCGTTTTTCGATTATTTGAGAATAGGTGATTTACCTGAAATCCGCCGGTTCCGATCTCTTGCCGATGCATCGGTAACAACCCTAGTACATAGTTTTACTTTATACTAGAATGGTTGCATTTAAATGAATTACGTATCGTATTACTAGCCACCTATTAACTTCCCGTGTTAAGAATTAACATTTATAAGAATACATGTATGCTTATCTACAAGTTCTCGTGCAAGAACACAAAATCTTCTACGTGTTCTTTTGTTAAAGAGTTCTTGTAGCGGTAACTACATTCCCTGCTTGAGAGAAAGCACGTTCGCTTGCAGCACTAGTTGCTGGAATAGGTAACTATTTCCGAACAACTTTTCTGAAAGCAGGAAATCGTGTTATATTTTCTTTCCACCACTTCCATGGGTCTATATTTCTTGAAATTGTTTTTTCTGCAAGATATTCATCCACTTGTAGTCTTGCCAAATTAACTTCTAGATAGAAATCTGGCACATTCATCTTTGTGTTTTGGACTGCATCATCAAATGCTTCCCATAAACTGCTGGATGTTACAGAAGATTCACTAGCACAATCTGGAAAGAAAGCAACACAATTTAAATTGTTTCCTAAATTTTTAAATATTAATATACACGTACTTTAAAGTAAATTTACAAATAACATTTTACCTGCAGTGTGTTTTGACCTTAATGTGCTCCTCACACATTCTTCTACTTCATCCTGCGGTTTTTTTGTCTACAACTATCTTTTCATGTTCTGGAAGAATTATGTTTTTAAACGAGGATTAGAAGCATCGACATTAAGTGGGTTGGATTTTATTGAGAATATTTTTCAGGAAATTGTGTTGTTCCAGCCAGTGCTTTCTGAATATTTCTTGCAAATGTAATACCTGTTGATCCTTGTTTCTCTCTAATAAACTTATTGTTCATATACTTTAGTCCAAAAACTATTGGTAGAACCATAGAGAGAGTTGGTTTGGTATCCAAGCATACTTCTGTTGTTGCTTAATGAAGTGGCTGTAATTGAGCAACGTACGACTCTGCCAAGCACCATTCTCCTTCTGTAAGTGTAGAAACAGAGCTGGGATTTGCAGCTAGTTCTACATTTATAGACTTTTTCATTGTTAGAAATTCATGTAAATGTTGGAAATAACTATGAAAAAATTGAAGGGTGCTAAGAACCAGGATCCGAACAACCCTCAATCGGCACTTGGCAAAACACATGATATTAGACGTGGAATCCATTCTGATATGGATTAGAGTGACTACTAGTGGTTAATAATCAAAAATAAACAGAGCAAATCGTAAAAAAGTAACTAACTCTTTTCCCCTTTTATTCAATGCAAATCTCACATTATAAATATAATAACAATGAAAAGGTGAACCAGAGTTGCTGTAATGTACCAAGACTTACAATAAGAGCCATACATATAAAGCCAATAAATATTGAGAACAAGAAGTTAAACACACGAGTGTCAATAAGAGATACATGCAAATTTAAAGTTATACAAGCATAAACAATGTAACTAAAAGTTACAAGATGTAAATTAAATACCCTGTTTTATCGCATAATCATAGTCTGCACATAATGTCGCATGCGCATGATCATCGCACCTATATTTTTGGGCATAATAATTTGGATAGAAAAACCTCACTTGCAAACGTCGCATGATGTTTTTGACCCACTATTAGATTCCGAGTGCTTTGTGTAGGTATCTTTTTTTGTATAATACGATGTATTTTAAAGTTGAAATCTAATATTTATTCGGACATTACCACTTACTTATTTAATTAACGGAAATAAGAACATTTCTGATATGTAAATTTTCTTCCTTTATCTGTTTGCGTCACCGCGGTGTAGCGCTTATAAAAATGTAGCATTCGCTACTTGGCATCATTCATGTTTGGTTATGTTGCTTCCCGTATAGAGCGCGCACACGAAGTCAAATATTGATATCTCGCCGATTCATGCAACACGCGCTCTCTGTCAAGTGCCGAGTTAACTACATTTGATGGCCCGTACATCATGGTGTGTACTACAGCGATAGTTATGCGTTAGTTCAGGCTCTCATTGGGGTCACAGATTTAGTTTTTCTATTTAAAGTTGAAGAAAGGTTTTCATTGCATGACTTATTAATTATATTGTTCGTTGTGTTTTTATATACTCCACTTTTTAAATAAACGTACTTTCCATGAATGGGTTTTTTGACGTGACAACGTCTAATAAATCGATGAACGCCGGCTGCACGCACGAAAAAGTGTCCCGTAACGCACATTGTCCCACTACGGATGTGTCCTGTTATGCTCATTGTACGCATGCGTGGCATCTCTCTTCCACTCGATTGGAACAACCATCAATTTGACTTTTTAATCATATTTTTGTTGTGTGAATCATTAATATTATGTAATTTAACGATCTTCCACTGATTTTCAGCACAATCGGTACGGTTATTTAAAAGTAATGTTGAATATTCAAATACGTTTTTAAACGAATAATATGTTTTGCAGTTACACATAATAATTCAAATTACACCCGGGATCTTTTGCACAATGTTTAAAAAAAAATTGTAACACATTATAAATAAGTTTGTTGTTTTTGGGATGCGTATTTGTTATAAAATCGTGCCACGAGGCCATATTAGAAATAATAGTTTCAGATGTTTTTATATATATATATAATATATAATATATAATATATAATATATAATATATATAATACCAAAAATAGAAAAATTAAAAAAAAATTACTTCCTCAAAGAATAACATATTTTTAACGAACAATGGTGTTTTACAGTTACACATAATAATTCAAATTACACCCGGGATCTTTTGCACAATGTTTTAAAAAATATTTTAACATATTATAATTAAGTTTGGTGTATTTGGGATGCGTATTTGTTATAAAATTGTGTTATAAAAACGAAATAATATTATTCCCCTACCGTGTTGCTATCTACAGTGACGGACACGAACCGAATGAAATGCGATATCTATCCGCAATCACGGGAACCAGGCACGGCGAGTGCAGAAATAATAGGTTATGTTAGATATTTGATTATAGTTTATTTATATGAAGTTTATTTATATGAAAACTTGTTCATAATTATATTAAAACTTTTTAGCTAAACGCGCCAGTTTTTAAAATTAATTACAAATCATGTACACGTGAACTGTTTCGTCGACTGTTTATAAAGTGAAGTGAAAAGTTAATGTGGTTTTCATTGCTTATTACAACAACAATTTCGGCAATAAAGGTTAATTATTCTTGCATTTTAAAAATCTGATTACTAGTATAATTTCAAGTATTTATTTTTATTATTAAAATAAAAATGATTCAATTTTATTCATAAAAGTATGCAATCATTTCATCAATGTTTTGTTATGACGTTGTCATGTTAAACTATCGTCCGTAAACCGACTTTACAGACAACCAATTTTTTAGGAATAACTTTACCTTAAAAAAAAATATATATTTTCGTAAAAGTCGCACCCCTAATTTTTTACTTTTCAAATTTGAATTTTGTATAAAATGTGCAACGATTATGTGTGATAAAACACGGTATACACTAACAGGAATGTAGCTCAGGAAAAACGGCTCAACAATAAATTACGTTCATAATACCATAAGCTACTTGCACCAAAAATTTAAAATACATTACTTGAAAATGCATGAACATACAATATTGTGTGCACAAGTACCAATCGGAACACCCGCCCCAACCTACATGTAATACATGAACTGGTGAGAGGCAGACACTCAACCAACGTAAGGAACAATGCTCCAGACAACGCACCATAATTTATAATAAGCTTCTATACAGCTGTACACTGTATGTGCACGGTTGTAGTATTGTGCAAACGTGATATATAACCCTCTAGAAAACAGGAATCCACCGGGGACTATGTATCTGAATGGGAGAAGCTCAGTGGCTGAAATAGAGAGTGGTGGGAACAGCGGGAACCAGATTAGCAAGCTTCAAACCATTCTGTTAATGTGTGAAAACTGAAAGTGTTGTTGTGTGTGAATGCTAGATGTGTGTTGTGTTTGCTGTTGGTCAGCTGGGGCGACTGGACAGCCCGTTGCCTGTGCTGGGGGCGGAGGTGGAGGCGCGGGAAGAGGAGGTGAAGAGGTACTTCAAGGGCAAGATAAATGAGCTGGTGGAAAAGGTCCAGGATATGGAGACCAAGGCATCCATGTACTCCTACGAGGTCAGTGCTCTAAACACTTCTGCTTATGAACAAGTATTGCTTTGGTACCAGTATTGTTAATAAGTAGAGACAACGTTTTATGGTTTTATTTTCAGGACAATTATGTTTTTAAAACAAAGATTTCAATGTTATTGTTTTTATTTTTTATGAAATCTGTTTAGTAACTTCAATGTTCTGTCACTATTTTCTCCAAAACAGTGTCATTTTGATTCATAATTGATGCAGTTTTTCAATATAATGATTTGTAATAAGGACGTTTAACTTTTCAGAGCAAATAAAATAAATATGTTAAATATTTCTGTGTTTGAAAAATGTTCTAAGGTTGTAATAAAAAATGAGTTTAACTAATGACATTTGCAAAGAGTAAACCTTTTTCCAATTTTTTTAATTTAATTTTGGTACAAACATCATGCTAAATATATTACTTTTATTGAATATAATATTTAAAAGATTAGGTATTTGTCATTAGAGTTAAGTTTTGATTGAAAATGCTGATTAGTTTCATGATTTTAATTGCATTTTGGTGCTTTGAGGTGTATTAACTTGAATTTCAGTGTTATGTGGTGTTTGACATGCTTTTCGTTGATGTTTTGGTTTTATTGCAATTCACCGTATAATCTTGTCCCTATTAATAAGTCAATACACTACCACATAAATTAACTAGAAGCTGGGAATCTATCTTTGCCATCAGAATTTTGATGAGTAGGGCTAGTCACTGGTTCAATTACGTACCTATGGTACGGGGGTAGCGGGGTATTGATCAGTGTTTAAACATAGCAACAGGTTGTTGCTCTTTAAATACCACGTGGCGAGGAGCCACACAGGCTGTTGGACCACGTGGTGGTGTTATTCCTGTCTACTGGTGACTTCACAGTTAGTTAAGGTAGGTGTTGCTGATGTGAGGAGCGCTGGTGTTATTTTAAGTAATAAAAATCCAATTGCGGTAGATTGGGCCCAAACTGAGGGGCGCACGCATCTTTGAGTTGGCAGGCAGAGATCTTGGCCACTGGGCTACCAAATCAGTTGGGATATAATTAAATAAATAAAAATATATGCTTTCAAATTATGTCGTATGGTACTAATAATGTATGGTAGGTACCATTATATATAAATTTAAAAAATAGATTCACAGAGGGCGTCATCTTTAATTCCAACTTAGGCTTCCAGAAGGTGCCACATTCTGCCATTTTTAGTAGCAGTTGTTGCTACTAGAGTGTGCCAGGCTATAGTACTAGCTGGTGGTGCCACATTGAAGTACTAAAGGGTGCCGAATTTAAATTAAAAAAATATATATATTTCCCATAGGGTGCCGAATTTAAATTAAAAAATATATATATTTCCCATAGGGTGCCATGTTTAAATTTAAAAAATGATGTATCTGGTAAAGTGTGTCAATTTAAATTTTGAAAGCTGTTGGAAGAGTACCATATTGGATGGAGAGACATGATGTGCCTAAGGACTTGTTCCATTAACTGCACATAATGCACAAGGAAAGCCTTTAATGCACTACAGCCACCCACTATCTCGAATTAAAAAAGACGTCATCTAGGATGGAGAGGCATGATGCACCTAAGAACTAAAGACTTTCATAGGGCGCACTAAGAAATGCCTTTAACATCCCCAACTATCCCCTGCCATCTTGGATGGAGAGGTGTCGGGACAGTGCATTTAAGGATATGTTCCTTTATGTGCATTAAAAGCATGCATGAGATGAATAAAAATGTCCTTGTTAAATTTTGTTATAGTATTATGTATGCCTATAGGAAAAGTGGTAGAGTCTAGTATAGCTTATAGTAATAAATATATGCATGGAAGGATATTAGTAGATATAGGTTTATTAAATGTGTTTTAATTTGCTGTTAGGTTATTTATAATTTTTTAAGTATGCTTTTAAGGAGAGTGCTAGCTCTGGCTTATAGGCATTCTGTTATGAGTTACATTTTTCCTTAAGTCATGTGACTGTAGGAGAATGAATACACAGTTTAGTTTTAATATTAATTCAAAATTCCTTCCTTTTATTGTCATGTTTTATCCTTATGAATTAATTTAATTTAATTTTTATGTATCTATCTAACTGCCAACATATGTTTTTGATTTTTGATTTTCGAGATTTTCTTAGCAACCATTATTACGCTTTGTAATTAGCAAAATCTTATATTTTAAATTTGTAAATTAATTAAATAAGCTATAGATCTAATATTTCTCGTAGATGTTTATTTCTGGGCATAATATTTTAAGGCATATTTTTCTGCTTGGAAAATGACTAATGTGTTGGATTTAAGAAGTTTGTAAAATTCATGCAATTTTTAAATGCCACTACTGATTGGCTGAATAGTTTTTTGCGATAATGAGGTATCCAAGCTCGGCTGTTTGGTAGGTTTAGTTGAGTCTCAGAACTTTGTGAGCTACTGTCTTAAGTTTCATTGAGCTTCACAAAATATTAGTAAAACTTAATAGAAAATTTCTAATTAATTATTAGACAGGTAATTCATAGTTGTATAAAATATTACAACTATTGTGACCAGATTGGTCGTCAACTACGTAATATTGAAGGAGTTATATTCCCACAGCCAAACAGTTACTAAACTAAGTTGTGTTGAGGAATTTTGCTGTGCGTTGGAATCTTGAAAATAACTGAATAGAATTATCCTGCAAAGTGAACTAATTTCTGGTACTGGTGAAATGAATCAAAGTTTTGTTCAACTGAAACAACAATGTGACAGTTCATCTAATTATAAGTAGATAATTTTTTGGGCAACCATAAGTTATGGTTTCAAACAGTAAAATTTTAAGAAATAGGCTGAAAAGTATCTTTTTTTGCTGCTCCCAAAAAATGTGTTACATAAAATTAATCCTTCTATTATTATTGTTATTATTATTTTTATTTTATTTTATATATACAGTGTAAACTCTTTATAACGTCACTCGATGTAACGACAAACTCCTTAAAACGTTGAAATTGCTTGACTTTGGTTGGTTTAACTTGTTTTCTATACAATAATACATTCTATATAGCATTAGCATCACGCTCACTCTATTTAACAACAACAATACGGCATTATAAATCATTCAGAAGTACTTTCTAAGTTGTCGAAGTTGTCAAGAACTGCAGCTGTTTACGTTCTTTTGTTTGCTGTTTTGTTGTATTATCTAGCAAGTGTTTACTTCGACTGACGTACCGGAGATTCTAAGATATTTTGTCTTTTATGTTTGTATGACGAACTTGCACATGTTTACCTTGGTCACTAGACTTTTGTCAATTTGTTACACGTTATCATTATCGCAGTTGCTTACATACTTTCAAACTGTAAACATGGCGAGTAAACGAAAATCTTTGTGTATTGACGAAAAAGTTTTATTAAGCACTTGATGCAGCGAAACTATTAGAACAATACTTTTTTAGTTTTTATATAATCACGGTGATCCTGCAGTATCTCAAGATATCAGTAAAATACATAAGAAAATACAATTAAAATATTGGAGCAGCAAAAAACATCAGACGAAGATAACGAACTATATGCAATAATTGTTGTTATTTGTATGAATATTAAGGGCTCGGTTCACTCCCATGCTAGCCGAATGGCGGGATAGGGATTTACAGGTTAAACTTAAATGCACGCGATTCCATCAGTTATTGTAATAGAAAACTAAAACAAACACCAAATTGTAGATATTATAAGCATACAGGTTTCTACGAAAACAATTTTAATTTAATTTAAGTTTTTAAGTTTGATATTGTAAAATTAAGTTTTAATTTTGTCACAATTATCAGTCAGTATGTTCTACCCCCCTAATCATCTCGTAACAACGTTGGTCATATCTCAATCTCACGAAAAGTCCTTGGCTTTGGCAATGTATCTGGTTAAATATACAAGCAACACGAATTTTTTTAAATGTATATTGTGTAAGTGCCTCATGTATAGGCTGCAATGCACGCTGGTAATATGACGTGCTCCGCCGGCGGCGGTCAAGAGATAAGGACCGCGTGGAATGAGAGAAGGAACGGCCTAGTTGCCACTTCGCCTATCTCCCCCTCACCCACCCCTTATCTTCAGCTGTCACGCGACAGTAAACCCGCACTTCAAGTGATTTTGTTCCTCGGTTCAATTCTCCAGTTACTACGCTACAGCCATGGGAAGAAATTGGCGTAAGTGTTCCAAGATCTCGCGACCTTTATCTCACCGTAGAAAGCCCATGAAAAATCGAATGAAGCTTCTTCTAGCATCTAAACGTCAAAGTAAATGGTATATATTTATATGATGCAACAATTATTTTAATAAAATTTAATTGTAACTTTTTTACAGCTGGTAAAGTAAGATGATGCGGTGTTGTAATCAGCATAACAAAAGCGTAACGCTTACAGGGTAACTATCAGCAGTGTCGTGCTCGAAGGAGGATAGGGGAACGGGGCTCAGGAGTGAGGTGCTGAATTAAATTTTTGCATTATAGCACACTCGCTTAATTGAATACTTGCGCATTTGTCTACTTTCTCACTTGCATACTTGCACACAATCCACACATTCGTAGACATTATTATTCCCCTATCACTTACATATATTGATACATCACTTCTAACGCGCATAGCGGCCACTCGTCCATATGATTTTTATGGGTTTTACGGCTAGAGTGTGCTTTTGAAATCAACACAGTCAGTACAGTATATAATTCTGTAGTGAACAACCGGCTTAGAGCTTAAGGTTTCCAGCGGGAAATGAATATATATTTCATTCGTAAAATGTTTTTATTGGCCTTATAGGTTGTGTTTGGTACATGCAGCCTTACAAGAAAAACAATACACATTTTAAAGTTTTATTATTTTGCCTGCCTATAAATTCAGCAAGCCTTTTTAAAAGATTGCAAGCAATACAGTTTAAATGTGCAACATGAAATGACCACTCTATGCGATATTCCCCAGTATTATTTCAGGTGACCATAGCTGAAGTCGCTATGTACCTTTGGAAGTAATTTGGATCAGAATGTCGGGTGTGCCATGAATTTAGTTAAAATTGTATAATTTTTTTAATATAATTTATTTGTCCATCCGCCCCGGACTGGCAGACGTAAAGAGCGAGCGTTGAAAAGCAACAATTTCACAAGAAACTATCTAAGCTTAATTACTGCATAAAATGCGATGAAACTATTTAAACTATCAAAAAACCTATGGACGTCTAAACCTGGATCAGAGATTTTGAAATAAACTTTAGGTATAAGTAATAAAGATTCCGCCGGCTTTCGCGGCCATTGTCTTGCATTTATTGGCCAATAAATTTAGGCATTAGTGTTCCTAAGATTAGGTAGTTGATACGCCGAGCCCTAACAAACCCGCCGGCACACGGGAACCTGTAAAATAAAATAAGGTATCAAAGTTTTTAAAACTAGTGAGTGCTGAAATTAATGGCGTTGAAATATTGGATGTTTTAAAATGAATATTACTAAGAAGGATATTAATACATTGTTATCAGTTAAAAAATTTCTTACTTACAAGAGAATGTAATACTATCATCATGCCAATTACTACAATTATAATACGCACAATGTTATTATGTTGCTCTTTTTATAACATGGTTGTATTTGATTTGAACAACAGGAAAAAATTATTTTTCTTTACAAACTATATTTACGAAATTGTAGTAATTCGACAGGCCCTTGAAAATAATTTTGTTATGGTAGCCATTGATTAGGCCTATGTTAAACAAAATTAATTGTAAATTAATTTAGATGGTTCATGAGGCTGGAATATATATATATATATATATATATATATATATATATATATATATATATATATATATATATATATATATAAAAATTACATTTAGGTTTATGTAGTGAAGTGGTCACATAGTAACTGCAATTACGTTTCTTTTCTCCCATAATCTTCAGTATAATTTGCGCCAAAATTCTTAGCGGGCGAATTTTCACGATGTTGTGCATTACCACATCAAAGAACTTCTGACTCAATGTCCAGTCGTTATCTTGGTAATAGTCTGCTTACAGCCGAGCTGTTAGCAATTTAAGCTACGGTGAACAGTGCTCTTCTGAGGATCATTGAGTGAGCAACTAGATGGATGAGTAGTTGTGATATTGCTTGGACAGTTATTAGAAGCAGCGATTTTTTTTACCTCTTAATTTATGAATATATATTCAAAATACTGAACATTTAAATGATATGTAAAGCAAGTTAAATTGTACAACTCATTTAATATTGTAAATAGATAGGTAAACTGAATAATTCCATCTTTTATTTCAGACTGTTAAATAAAATAATAAATGTTGTTTCTTACATCCACAGCGCACGCTGTTCACCATGTATTTGAAAAAGATAAACATGAACGAACTATTTAACTGATAGAATTAGTTTATGAACATTTTATAATGTGCCTGAGCATTTAAAATCTAAATGTATTCTAAATTTTATTCTTCAGGTCAGATCAGTGCAAATAACTATTTCCCCCAAAAAAGAACATATATTCAAGCCGGCGCATACAAAATACAACTGCAATACATATTAGAGATGAAAGAGTTGAGGAAATTAGCTAAAAAGCTAAAATAGAATTAAATAGAGCTGGAAAAAAAGTGTGAATTAAGAATTCGTGTGAAGCTATTTCATTTTTATCTGGGAACCACAACTTATTAATTATTTTTTTATACACAGGAAAAAAAACACTACAAAATAGCTACTTTTATTTTTAAGAAGTAGAGAAATGTTCGTTATAGCTGTAGGTTTTCACTGTGATTTTTAAGGTCTTGTGTGTTTCGGCATAGTAGTGGGAAAACCTCGACAGAAAAGTAATAATATAAAGATACGCGAGGACTGATAGCCACATTATTATTATCGTTCCACTATTCGTCTTGCTATTTTTAATATATGAAATAATTAAACAATTATAAATATTTAACTAAGGCTATTTAGATGTACATCTCAGTAATTTTTTTAAAGGAAACCTGCTACGGAAAATTTTAACATAATAGGGCTAGTTTACATCTTACATTATTACGATGCGGAGATTAAGATTTACTTTAAATGCACTTAAATGAATCATTCTTGTCTCCAGTGATAATTACTATGTGAACAAACATTTTATGAATAATTTTAGTTTTCATACAGAATATTCTCCTCTGTCATTTTCAACACAAGAACAAAATATAGCATGTTATCCTGAGCATTTCATTAATAATAAAGTCTTTAAGTAAAATCAGAACTAATATTCATTTTAAAAAAGTTTGTTTTTTAAGCCCTAAAAACGTTTAATAAGATGATAGGATTATACAATATCGAGGTTTTGTAGCGATGCATTTCATTAACATATGACCATTTTGCATCATTAACACGTCTTTGTCTGAAAACAATATTTCCGAATCAAATGCCAAATCATAACTGTGTAATAAGCATGCTTTCTTAACAATAGTCATGTATTCAACATTTAGTTAAAATATGTATTTGTACTAATTTCTTATTTTATTATTGTTAAGCACATTTTATTCTTATTTTTATTTTACAGTTCGGCTGTTTGTGAAGATTTTAATGAGCATTTACCAAACCTCATTGTTGAAAACAGCCAAATTGAGAGTTCCTCATGGATAAATTTACAAGGAAACGGGATATTCAGACCCTCATATGTAATGCCATATTTATTAAACCAACAAGAAAAGCACACAAGACAGTGCACTGCAGGAACCATTCAGTTCAAAAAAGAAATTCGTCATGGTCTTTAGAATATTTAATTCCTATTACTTTTAACTGATAATAATGTATTCTTTATGGGACTTACTCAAGTAGAACATGGATATTGATTATTTACTACGTAGCTTCACAAAATTAGTGGGTAACGTTTATTAATTGAGTTCCTACCATATAGTACGATTTTGAAATGAACTCAAAACTAGAGAGTAAAGTAAGGAAGACTGCAGTACTTGTGTAATTTATTAATCACAGTTGTGGCCTTATTTGTATCACTGTGCATTGTGTTCACGAATTTTCCTGTATTTTTTATACTGACACCACTTCCAGCCTCCTGATCCCGAAGTAACTACAGCGACACAGGTAGAAGATTTATCTTGACTCTGAAGTGCAGACCGATTCGGGCCTCTTACAACTCCTAGAAAACAACTTAAAACTATTACCACAATTATTCTATTTTTAGGGAAGCTGTAGCTGGATTTATTGTAATATGAGACTGAATCAAATTCTGTGATTGAATTTATGTTTTGTAATCAGTGAAATGTATGATGTTTGAAAAATTGAAACATTTATCACGGTAAATCTTTATATTTACTTACCTAAATTTGTGTAACATTAAAACACTGACGAGCGTTTATATGTTTGGAATGCCAATTTTTTACTTAGCATAAAGCTAAGTGTAATTAATACATCATATTTGATATAAACAGTAGACAAATCAATTGTGATACTTCAAATAATCACAAACCGAAATCACACCATGGATATATATATATATATATATATATATATATATATATATATATATATATATATATATATATATATATATATATAACACGATCTACTTTGTAACTCTTCAAGTTTACCTGGGAAACTAAATATTGCTTGAGTTTCATCGAATACCTATAACAAAATCATTATACATCTTTGGTGTGGTCGTACATAGACCTTTCAGGAGTTTCCCCTCTTTTCTTTGTTGACCCGGCGCTCTTAGCCATAAGGCCCTGCCGCCCCGGGCCCCCACGGGCGTGGATATGGATGCGACATATACGCAATCGGAAAAGCCGCTAGAGCTCCGGCTATGCACAGAGGCTGAGGCATGTCCACCCCCTCGGCCCCCTGCTCGCTCAGCTCACCTTAGCCCCTAGAGCAGCACTGCTGGCGCCTACATCACCCAGTCAACCCGCGGTCCGGTGGAGGCCGTCCCGGTGTTGTCGTACAGTAGTGTCTCGCTTATCCGCCATAAACCGGTCAGCAGAAAGTCGGATAGTTAAAATGTCGGATTAATAGGGAATTGCTAATAAAAACATTATAAATGTAAAAATTTGCTAATGTTTTAAACATTTCAAACCTAATAAACATTTTTAAAACCAAAAAAATAACAAAAATATCTGGCTGAATAATAAGTTGCAGTACCTAGAGTCGGGATCAACAAAAATTATTATGACACAAATTGTCGTTTATGTTTCCGATAGAATAGTTTATTTTTTATTTTTGAGATGTCGGATAATACGAAATGTTGGATAAGAAAAGGTCGGGTGAACGTGACACTTCGGTATTTGATTATTTGTGCATAATTCAGTCATATTCATTCAGTAAGAAAATGAAAGTAGGTAATGAAAATAAATCATAACATTGTGTGGTTAAGTTCATATCAATCATTTATTGGAATTAAATAAAACCTGCATGTGTAGTTCCGATGCGAGTGGTAAAGTCTCTGTTTTCAATGAGTAGAATTCGTTTTTTTCCGGAGGTTCAAAGTACAGGAGGTGCTTTTGGGCGTTATTTATTTAATGCCTAAATTATTTCGATAAATACTAAATTTTTTACATGGAATTATGTTAATATAAAGCAGTGTATACGTTTACAGTAGTCAAATGTCAAGTTTCCTTTCGAATGACTGTGAAAAACGGGGAGGTTCATCGCAGCAATGAAGGAAATATTTTTGTGTCCAATTTAAGTTATAAGCCGAGGCTCCAGATTGTAAGGATCTCAAGGCAATCGCGGGCTACATATATCTTGGGTGAAAAATATTGGGTCAAGTAAAGTATTGCATTAAATGTTCTGGACATTTATAACCCGTAACCACGAGATGAAAATAAACTGTAGAAAAAAAATGCTAAAATGTCGTTTATTTATTATTAATTCTGATTGCGTTTTGTAACATATTATCCCAGCCTAATCAAAACGCGAGTCAATAGGCCTCAAAGATATAAATTTTTTATTGGTAAAAATTATTAGCCTGGATTAGTATATATTCCACTGAAGAATTTCTGTTTGTCACACAACATATTATTTTCAATCCAGTGTTAGTTTAATACGGTACAATTTCAAATTTATATAAATATAGTAACATTTCAAAACAAACAAACGGTACGTATTTTCCTGAATGTATCAAATATTTAGACAATTGTAAAACCGATGGGATGATATCAGGCAACTAAAAAAAGTTACGTTAACTTATTAAAATATTGTTTGCCAAAATCGAAACCATTGAAATAAATATATTTATATATGTCCTTTATGGAAATAACTTTAAACTGAGAATACACAAAAAAAATAATTCTGTTTTAATTCTTGAATCACTGTATTAGGATTTTGCCCTTAGTTCTGTGTTTTTTTTTATTTGAATATAATTTTGTAGGTAATATTCTATTTAACTTTTCCTTAATCGTACCAGACTGCCTTTCCCACCAGCCGGCCAAATGGTCCACGGACTGCTATTCAATATATCCATGGTTAAACCAGCAAGCAAATAGCACACGCCGCCAATTGGGGCCCATTCGGAAGCAGAAGGCACTGCCTAGCTGCCCTCGGATAGCTAGCAGAGCGACCGCGGTACCGCCTGTCTTCGGTAGCCCATAGCCCTTGGTGCGAGCGTCACATGTCAGATAACGCTTGGCAACACCGCGTTGTAATTATCGTGTCCCCCCCGCTTCTACCCGGATGACAGCGGCGCCCCGGGAAGAATATATGTCTGTGATAACAAGTGTTCAACTGATCGTGACTACTAGCGCTCTCCAGCGGGACAGAATCACAACCGTGACCTTGAACCGAGCCCTTAATGTTCATGTGTAAAATGTGTACTATATTAGTAAATACATATTATTATAGAAAAGTAAAATTATATCTTTTATTTCTCTCCATTTAACGACCACTCTCTATAACGCCGAAAAATGCTCAGTCCGTTAATTGTCGTTATATAGAGTTTACACTGTATATATAAAGTAGAGTTTTGTATGAAATAAATAAAATTTTGATGTTGGTTAGATAATCTTTGTATCGCTTCAATGGTTGACAACATTTGCAGTGTCACTGTGAGAGATCATATCCAAGAGTATGAAATCTGCGACACATCGTAATTATTTTTCATACATGTATGTATATGTTCTCCCTCTTACACGTTTACTGCGTGCCACGCATTACCTGATGTGGTGCCCATAGTTAATACTACTGTGGTGCCGTGCTAATGCTACTCATTCCCTCCACCAAGACAATGTAGGTTAATTCCCAGCAGGGTTTTACCAGCATTTTTTGCATTTGGGAAATAAGGGTGTGTGGCAAGTTTTCTAGCATTTAGGCACACTAAACACTGCGTTTTATCACTTTGCAACCTTTGTTTGAAGGAACTTAATTTTCAACAATATTACTCGGTGGTCGTACAACATACCGCTTACTACATGTACATATCATCTAAGCCAGTGGGACTTTGGAATTACAGAACGAAACTGATTAAGAAGGCAAAAATTAGCTGCTTTTGTTAGACTTATTTGAAACAAGTTTGACTTCACCACTTTGAATACACTTGGGTATCCATTTGTTTCATGCAAAACTGTATTCTCTCGGTAGACTGGTCATTCTCATGTTCTGCCTGCATTTAAACAAATATTTATTGCCATGATTCTTACAAATAACCAAATTCCTTAATTGAATAAAATGAGAAATCCCTAACTATCCCAGCATTGCCTGTTATAATGATGTTCCCAGAAATTAAACACGGTTCCTCCAGAATCAGTGTGACTACAGGTCAGAAAAGTCACAAAAAGTAAGATAACTGGACTGATTACTAAAGAAATGAAGTCTCAAAATAAAAAATAATATTTCTGGAAGCCTGGAAAATTTAATTTCCACAGTCGTTTGTGAACTTGCCCTTTTTTTTATGTTTCATTCCAGTTTGTAGGCATATCAAATGAAAAGTAATAGAGACTGTCATGTATGAATTATCACTAATATGATTTAAGCTTTATAATTAAAAATTGGTTGCTCCTGCGAATAGTAAATATGTTTTGTATTACATTAGCACATGTACATTTGGGCTTATTATTGGAGACAAGATAATATGGTGAATTGTGGTAAAACCAAAATAACACTGAAAACCACATCAATGCACCGTATAACATCAAAATGCAAGTTACTAAATTATAAAGCACTGAAATGCACCTTTAATTAATATTTTATTCAAATCACAATATTGAAATATTTTAATTTACTTTTTTCAATGGATGTAATTTATTTAGCATGAAGTTTGTTCCAAAATATATGTATAATTAAAATGAATTTTGTTTTAACTTCTTTTTGATCTTGCAACTGGTATTAATAACTAATTTTTACATTATATGTTTGTACATTTTTCAAACACACTAATTCTTTCAGTTTTTTTTGGTTCATAGTAGTTCTGTCCTAGACATACAACAAATTATAATACACTAGTTTGGTGGAATATATGTCATGAAACATTTAAATGCCATATTTGTTGAATAATATGCTGTTTTCATAAATAAACATAATTTATTATATCTAAAAAAAACACATGTTATATTTAAAAAAACTGTGATATAACAAAATGGGTGCATGTACTGATGTAAGTGCGTTAGAAGACATATTTACTTAGTGTAATAAAAAATTAACTTTAATTTTGCATGAAAATAATTAATAGAAATAATAAAAGGGCTGGAGTGATATTACAAAAACAGTCGGTAAGTATAAAAGCAGTCAAATAAAAAATTTGAATAAATACTCAGTATTCAATATAAGTATAAGCACCTGTATCAAATAAATGATTTAATTTAGTAAAAATTTTTGAGATAAATTTTTAAATTAATAATGAAAATCAATAAATATGCTCAATGTTTATTTAATTTATTAATTTTAATTATCTATTAAATACAGTTAAAAAAACATTTAGAAGCACAATTCATATCACTAATATTCACAATACATAAATGTTTTTAATTAAATGGAACCAGTATTCAATATCAATCAATAAATTATATTGTTTAGAAACACATATATCATTTTTTTTGTATGTAGCCATTTTTTCATCTTGTTGCATGGTGCACGGGCATTGTAAAAATTCACTCTGGTCGTTTCTTCACAACTTGCCTGAAGAAGTATAGCGTCAAGAAAGGTTGTAACTTGAAGTCACTAAAAGGTGTGGACAAAGTGCCGCGCCGTGCTTGTCGAGCGAGGAAGGGTGTGGTGTGTGCGGCAGTGCGACAGCATGCGGGAGCGGCTGGAGCTGTGCGTGGCGGGCAAGCAGAGCTCGGACGCCAGCCTGGGCCAAGTGCAGGAGGGGGCGGCCCGGCTGCAGGAGGAGCTGGCCACCACCACCGAGAGCTACGAGCTGCAGCTGCGCATCATGTCCGAGCACCTGGCGGGCATGAACGACAAGCTCACAGCGCAGCAGGACGAGATCGACCAGCTCAAGTACCAGCTCACCGCCAAGGTCAGTCTCCCTCCCCGTTAGAGGGGGTGTTCACAAAACTAAATTGAAACTAATAGTTTTGCTGCATGATGCCCAGCAACGCGGAGAAACGGTAAAAGACTAACGAAACTATTTACAGATGGCACTGCTGAACACGATTACCGCCACAGTGGCGCACTCACGATCGATGGCGCCAAATTCAAATATCCAAACCACCACACATTCTAGCACTATGCCCAAACATACTGCCCACCAAAAATAACATTTTTTATGTTTCACTACACTGGTTCTTAGTTGACTGACAACCGACACAATTTTATCACTGGCCGCTTCACCACTCGATGCTGCTGTTTGATGGTAGCTACTCTTGACACACCATCCTGACCAGGATGTAGGGTTGCGACGCGGCCGAGTTGCCACTGCAGGGGTGGAAGGTGGTCTTCTTTGATGAGGACAAGGTCACCAACCTGCAGGTCACCTTCGCTTTTGGTCCACTTGCCATGTGGTTGTAGAGTTTGCAAATATTCCTTGTGCCACCGCTGCCAGAAGTGGTGTGATGCACTCTGTACCAGCTGCCATCTGTCTAATCTGTTGGTCTGAATTTCCGTGAGGTCTGCAGCTGGAGGAGATGTCAGAGAAGTGCCAACAAGGAAATGTGCTGGCGTAAGGGCCTCCACGTCATTTGGGTCTGATGAAATGGCACAGAGTGGACGTGAATTGAGGACAGCTTCAATTTAAGTGAAAAAAGTCGACAGCTCTTCAAATGTGAGTATCTGCTGGCCAACGACTCTCTTGAGATGGTACTTCGCAGACTTGATGCTTGCCTCCCACAGGCCTCCAAAATGTGGCGCAGATGGAGGATTGAGGTTCCACTGAATCCCACGAGTAGCCAGAGTGTCTGCCACACAATGCCAGTTAGAGGTGTTCCTCAGGTACCTTTGAAGGTCATTGAAGTAGCGACGTGCCCCTATGAAGTTTGTTCCACAATCTGAAAAAACAGCCTTACAGAGTCCAGGCCTAGCCACGAATCTGAAAAAGGCATTTAAGTAGGCAGTGGTACTCAATGATGAAACAACTTCCAAGTGTACTGCCTTAGTTGCTAAGCATATGAATAAACACAGGTAGGCCTTGGATGAACGACTGTTTCGACCATTTGAAAGCCTGACTTGGAAAGGGCCCCCATAGTCAACACCCATATTCAGAAATGGTCTTGTTTGTTGCACTCGACTTGGTGGAAGATTTCCCATGGATGGCTGCACATTGGTGGCTCTGAATCTGTAACATTTTACACAGGCATGTATCCTAGTCTTGACAGCTCCTCTACCTGCCACTATCCAGTACTCACACCGAATTGCAGCATGTGTGGCACTGGGGCCAGCATGAAGGTGTAAGACATGATAGTAGTCAATGATCATTTCTGTCACAAAACTCCTTTTGGGAAGCAGGACTTGATGTTTCATTTCATAGGCTACATGTGAATTCTGCAGGCGTCCACCTACACGGATAATCCCATCAGCGTCAATGAATGGCTGTAGTCTTTTAATTCCAGAAGAACATTCGCGAGCTGCAGCCAAACAATCAAACTCTAATTTGAAATTCTCTTGCTGAAGCTGCTTCAAACAGACCTTCTTGGCAGCATCAATTTCTGCTACAGTGAGAGGACCTGTATGTCGCAACTCCCTTGAAACCTTTAAATTTAATGCAAATCTCAACACGTACGCAAGTACTCTTTGCAGTCGTGACCAGGACGAAAACCTACAAAGGATGTTAAGAATGTTCTGTATACACTGACCAACCAATGAGACTAGCGTGATTGCCTTCAACTCCTCTTTACCTTCCTCTGAACTGGTATATCCTTGACTGGGCCATAAATCCACCTCTGCTGTCAACCAACCTGGCCCAGTCCACCAAAGTGGGTGTGTTAGAAGCTCCTTGGGTGAGAGTCCTCTTGATGCACAGTCTGCAGCATTTTCAGCAGAGGAAAGATGTCTCCAGTGGACCGGAACTTTGCTCTCCTGAATACGAGAAACTCTGTTCGCCACAAATGTTTTCAGCCGATGTGGTGGAATCTTAATCCAAGCAAGCACTACGGTCGAGTCACACCATGCATAAATGCAACTTATATGGATTCGCTCAGACAGTGTTGTGATCAGTGATTCAATCAATTTGATAAGCATGAGTGCAGCCTGCAATTCAAGTCGCGGAAGTATGACGGTCTTCAGTGGTGCAACACGTGACTTGGCGAGAAGCAAATATGATTTTGTTTCACCCTGGCTAGAAGTCCGCAAATACACGACAGCTGCGTAACCTTCATTGGATGCATCACTAAAACCATGGAGCTGGTATTCAGACTGTGGTGCAGAAACAAGAGGTACGGACAGCTTGCTTAGGACATCCAACTGGCCAATGAAAACCTGCCAATCGGCAACCAAGTCTAGTGGTGGGGTTTCGTCCCAAGAAACTCCCAGTAACCAAAGCCTTTGGAGAAAGATTTTGGCTCGAATGATGACTGAAGTAATCCACCCTAGCGGATCATATAACCTAGCAATTTCTGAAAGGATGGTTCTCTTGGTGACTGTTGCACTAGCATTCTGAACATGATATGAGAAAACGTCTGCCTTCCAATCCCATTGAAGACCAAGTACCTTAATAACTTCATTGCTACCATGAAAACTAAGTGGACTCTCCCGGTGATCTTCTGGAACTGCATCCAAAACTGCCTTACTATTACTGGACCATTTTCTTAGTTCAAAACCACCTTGCTTAAGGAGATTTATTAATTCTTGCTGTAATGCGAGAGCTTCCGTGACTGATGCTGCACCAGTCACAATGTCATCTACAAACACGTCATCCATCACAACCCTTGCTGCCATCGGATACCGAGGACCCTCTTCCATTGCAAGTTGCTGTAAGGCTCTCATCGCCATAAATGGAGCGGCTGAGACTCCGTAAGTGACAGTGTCAAGTTGGAATTCACGTATTGGTTGGTCAGGGTTCTCCCTCCACAGAATTACCTGGTATGGTGCATCGTCTGGATGCACGAGAACCTGATGATACATTTTGCAGATGTCTGTAGTTATACCACACGGTGAAGACGGAAGTGAGTGATTATATCCACAATGTCATTTTGAAGCTTGGGTCCAGTCATCAAAACATCATTCAGTGACTTCCCAGAAGTGGAGCGAGTTGAGGCATCAAACACCACTCGTAACCTTGTTGAGCTGGATTCCTTGCACACATAGTGATGAGGGATGTAGAAACTACGTTCCTGACCAGTTGCATTATCTAGACAATGCATGTGCCCCAGTTGCTCATATTCACGGAGGAACTTGCAATATTCTGTATAGGCTTCCGGTTGGTGATGTAGTCTGGATTCCAACTGACGTAACCTCTTAACTGCATGACTACGTGTATCTCCTAAATCTGGGTCTCTCTCCTTAAATGGTAGTCTCAGTACATATCTTCCTTCTGGGTTTCGTGAGTGAGTTTCAACAAAATGATTCTCACATTTTGTGTCTTCTAGGCTGGAATGCTGGACAGATGGTAACTCCTCGGTCTCCCAGGACTTGCGGATGGTATCTGTTAGCGCTGTATCCGATGATGCATATATTGAGACAACACCACTACTGGAAGTATCTGCAACCTGAGTCACCTTACCCATAATAACCCAACCAAATATACTGTGCAACGCTACGGGAACTCCGTTCGAAGGCTGGTACCGCCCACCATCAAACACGTCTGTATATACATCAGCACCAAGAAGGATATCAATTGCTCCTGGAGTATCAAAAGATGGGTCCGCTAGTTCCAGATGTCGATAGATGTCTCTCACATGGTGGGGAAGGAGAATGGTGGGTAAATTGGCAGCTATGTTCTTCAACACTAAAGCATCAGTAACAACGTCAGTTCCTACGCCCTTACATGATGTTATAAAACAAGTAACTGCACCACTGTTAGCAACAACAACAGAGTGAGCCAGACCCACAACAGGAACCTTAGCCTTTCAACACTTTAGCCCCAACCTATGAACACATTCTTTGGTAATAAATGAGCTGTGCGATCCTGAATCGAGTCAACTCTAACATTTTGCAGCATTCCACTTGCATCCTGGACTCGTACCACAGCAGTACCTAGAACGACAGTGGTTGAAACTGCAGTTGAAGAAGTTAGTGATACCACTGTTGCTGCATCCTCCTTGTGACTTGCTTGTGGCATAGTAATCTCTTGGATGGATTCACCTGCAGGTAGTTTCACTTCTTGATTGGGAACTGCAGTGTGGAGGAGAGAATGGTGTCTCCTGCCGCAGTGATAACAGTTTCTTCTTGACCTACAATCTTTCACTCTGTGACCTTGTAAGCAGTTAAAACACAGCATCTTCCTACGTACAAACTCTATCCTGTCATCGCTTGACTGACCCGTAAAAACAGGGCACTTGTGAAGTCCATGCATGTCTCCACAGGCACTACAGGGCTCTGCTTCTGCTGTCACTAGAAATGAGGATTTAAAATTTGGGTTTTGTGGCAGTGACCTCTTTGGAAAAGGGCGTGCGGCAGGCACTACAGATGAGTGTGATTAGACATCATCAAGGCCTTAGACTGCAGCTCCACGAACTCTAACAATTGACTAAATGTGGGCATTTGAACATTTTTGTGTGCTATTTCAAACTGATTTCTTGTATCTGGATCAAGTTTTGGTAACATTAGATTCAGCAACACAAAGCTCCATTCATTAACAGGCAACTTGAGAACTTTCAAGGCACCCAGATTCTCCTTTAGAACATCTACCATATTTCTCAGTTTGTCAGGCACGACAATTGACAGACGAGGGGAAGTTGCACAATCTTGTCCCAATGCATGTTTGCAATTGCCCGGACATTGTGATATCTATCTACCAAAGTTTGCCATGCCAGAATATAATTTTCCTTAGACAGTGGGAGTGTCTTTATTAGATTAAATGGCTCACCTGATAGTGATGTAAGAAGGTATTGGTGTTTCTCCACATCTGACAGGCCCTCATTATTATGCACCAAGGATGTGAAAAGGTCATAAAATGTGGGCCAGTCAGTCAAGAGACTCTTGAATTCTGGCAACTGCAGCTTCGGCAACTTAACGTTCGAAGATGTCTTGGCAATTTGATTGCGTTGTTTGTTCTGGCCTGTTTCATTTACAGTGAGCTTGTTAAATACTTCCTCTATCCTATAGTAGGCTTCATCAAATTCCTCAAGTTCCCTTTCGATGGCTTCAGATTCCACTAACGACTCTGTCTCTGAAGCTTGAATAGCAAGTTGCATGTGATTTTCTTCAAAGTCTGTCTTCAACTGGTGTAAATCGGTACACGTGGCCTTGAAAAGTCCCGCGCGACTCGGGTTGCGCTCGACTTCGTCGGCGAGCGTCAGAAGTCTTGTAATGCGGCACTTACCGAGGCGCAAACGCATTTTGGCTTGATTTGACATTTTAAGTAACGGTCTTGCAGACGTTCGGACGCACCGGCAATACACGAACCACTGCAAGATAGGTAACCTAGGCCTAACCTAAAACCACACGTGTTGCCTATAATCGCTTGCACACAATCAAAATTACGTAAAGTACATTTATGAGCTCAAATAATACAGTGTTTGCGTATACACTGATATTATCTTGCTAGCACAACACTATAATCCTGGATAAAGTCACGCATGCTATTCGTAACGGTACTGCACATGTCTTTTCGAACAAAGAAGACCGAAATCTGAATGACTTTTACGTTGTTTATGCGATCCACCGAATAAACTGGCTCAAACATACAGATATCCGGCCCGGAGGACCAAAAATATTCACAAAGCTAAATTGAAACTACCGTATTTACTCGCATATAGGTCGCGGCAATTTTACCAGATTTGATGGGGGAAAAAATGAAGTGCGACCTATATGTGAAGAAAATTTTTTTTAAATTTTTGAGGAATTTTTTTTGCAATACAGTAGAATCCCGCCGATGCGACCCCCCTCTGATGCGTCCATTCCGTTTATACGAACGTTTTTTGAGAAACCGTGAAACATTTGAGCAGAGAAAGTCGAAAATTTGAGTAAAATCTGCTGAAAAACAAGTCTGTTACACTTTGTTGGGCGCTATGTGTTCACGTTTATCTTGGCGAGAGCTGTACTGTAAGCAGGGAGGCATACAGAAGACGGCTAAAAATAGATACCACCCCTCTAGACTGTCCACGCGGCAGTGTCTAGCCGAGCTCGGCGCGTCCACTATCGCACGAAAAGCCGTCTCAGCTGTCATGAAACTCGTCCGGCCAGGCTGGCGGTAGCGGCGGCTTGACGTCATACGTGACGTGACGCTTACCTCTCCCATCCCCTGCTAATTCTTCAAGGCTCATCCCTCCCAGAGCCACAAACCATGTAAAAACAACCTCCCCCCTTTTCCAACTAACATTTCAACACATTCCCTCCCTTATTTCAACCTTCTGTGTGAGAAACTGTCAGCATCCTCCTCCCCTCCCACACCGCGTGCGGCAAAAGCCAGGTTGTATAGTCCATTCTCGGTAAAATAAATATTTTTATGGGCTTATACGACTGTCCTTAGCCGTTAAGAAATACTTTATAAGTTTAAGTTATTATGATACAATTTGTTTATTAGTTACACAGCAGTTTCTGCTGAAAAATCACTAATACCTCGAATTTTATTGAATAGAAAAATTTATCAGGGTAGTAAATATATTTATTTTATTGCATAGTTACTTCCCCATCTGCATTCAAACGAGTTTTTTTTCTATTTTTTTTTACGCTGTGAAGGGTCGTGGAAAAGATAATTACTTGAGCTGTCAAAATAAACATCTCTGACGGCAAGGGCGGGAGCGCATCCTGTCGGTCTGTCGCTGTGATTATCTACTCCAAAAACATGTCACAGCATTTCAGGATAGCATTGTTCTTATATCTCTCGTTTATAGCCGAATGTTTTCTACCTGATCCATACAAGTACCTTCGCCACGTTTTGAACGAAAATAACAACCAGCCGGCTAGCATAGCCCAACTTGCGTCACGTGAATTCACTTAGCGTGAATATTTATGGGAACCCATAACGAAAACCGCTGTAGATATACCGTATTTACTCGTGTATAGCGCGCCCTCGTGTATAGTGCGCACCACGATTTTTGCAACTAATTCCAAAGAAAAAAAAATTGAAATTTTTTTTTCCCCCATAAATAAATTTTACTAACATTTTGTGGTACCTGATTATTTAAATTGATGTGTGGTGATGCGTCAGGAAAATACATAAACTCTGCTGTCTAAACGGAAGATAATGAAGCGCTATATCGTCACAACTGGTACGTGGAAGGAAGGAAGGGAGGGAGGCGTGCCGCGCTACGTTGCTAAGCTGGCGCGGAGAACTTGATGACTCACCGGTGAGGAATGGAGGAAGCGAAGAAGTTGCCGGGGGGGGGGGGGGGAACTGTTGACAACATTCTCTCTTTCTCTCTCTCTCTTTTTACTAGCTTCTGAGCTGGCTTTCTGTAAAGGGGGGAGGTCTAAAAATAAACAAGAGACCATGATGTGCGAGCTTGCGCGCGCGCGCGCGTGTGTGTGTGTGTGTGAAACAGAGGCCTTGTTGCTTGTGCGTATGTGTGGGGGCTGGCCAGAAACGTCACCCGTCACCCGGCAGTTAACGACTTCCACTCCTCCCCGCCTCCCCCCCCCCAAAAATTTTTTTTCCCGTGTATAGCGCGCATCCTTATTTTTTTCCTTTACTTGAGGGGAAAAAAGGGCGCGCTATACACGAGTATATACGGTAAAAAATCATAACAGGCCTTTTTTATTCATAATTAAATTTACTACAACATTTATTCTGTGCATTTTTTCAATACAAAGCATTGTTTTCGAGTTATAGTCTACAATTAAGACATTTTAAGTCAGGAATCTAACTTGACTTCAATTTTCTATATTCGGTTATTACGAGTACTTGTTGTTACAACAATTTATTACGCCATCATCAGCTCTCGTAGTAGCGGAGTTTTACTGTACCCGTTAACTCTTTCGTGCACGGCGCGCCGGCCGTTCGCGTCATTAAATTACCGGTGCGACTTATATGGGGGGAATCTTAAATACCAAATTCAAGACCTCAAATTATGGGTGCGACCTATATGCGATGGCGACCTATATGCGAGTAAATACGGTAATAGTTTTGCTGCATGATGCCCAGCAACACGGAGAAACGGTAAAAGACTAACGAAACTATTTACAGATGGCACTGCTGAACACGATGACCGCCACAGTGGCGCACTCACGATCGATGGCGCCAAATTCAAATATCCAAACCACCACACATTCTAGCACTATGCCCAAACAGGGGGATAGTGCTCCGAACTAAACTACCAGCGTCCGTGATCTCTCCTTGGTGGGTGTTTCCCCACGACGGCATTACATCATTTAAATAATTGTATATGAGGGGTGTTTTTTAATTAAGTACTGTTTTGTTACTAGGCGGCTGCAGCACTGCAGTCTGCATTATGAGCAAGTGGGCTGTGTACCTACACATGTAAGCAAGCCACAGACACTATTACAGAAACATTAGACAGTGTTTACGTTTGTTTGTAAGTACTATTTAAAATGCCTCCTCCATTGAGAATCCTGCCGACTGTGAAATAAATGCTGTGATTCAATTTCTTAATGCTTGAGGCATGCAAGCTTGATACACTTGCCGGGAAAGGATAGTAATCAAAGTCTTAAAAATTTTGGAACAAGGCGTTCAAAGCTACAGATGTTTATTGGACACCAAGTTTATATCACAAAATAATTAAAGGTGTGGGAAATGTAACAAATTAGCTTCAATGGCAAAATATTCACCAGGGACGGTATAGTAAATATGTGAACCCAAAAAGGGCTGATATTTTACGTTATCAACTGTGGCCAGTCACATAAAAAAAGCCACATCAGTTAAAAGGCAACATGGAAATACTAATAATAATAATTATTATTATTATTATTATGGCTCTCAAATAACCATAAACATTTACAGTAAAACACCGTTTTAACGAACTTTATTAGAGCGAACAATTCATTACTACAAACTATGCCTTTGGTCCCGTCAGACGTCCATATAACATAAGGTAAAAAAATTTCACTAGTACGAATTTTCTCGCTCAAATTTTTAAAATATTCTATAAATATTCATTTAAACGAACACTTTTCTGCCTGGCATGGTAAACGACAAACGGATAAAATCGTCCCAATTCACCCACAAACTGCCATATTATTTATTTTGATACGCGCCATAGATGACTGCAATGGACTAGTGTTGAAATTAATGCACAAAACTGGTGTAGTGACTAAAGCGCTGCATTGTGGTGTTCTATGCTCGCACGACGTGTTTAACCGATGCGAAGTTCTACATCATTAAGTATTGCTACTCACACTTCTCTGGTCGTTTCCTTGTTTATTGTTTATTGTTTGAGAGAAACGTGGCTATACTACGAGTATAACTTATTTTTACATGTGTCGGGTCCATTTGTTTTTATAGTTTAAAAAACCGTACTACTGAACATTTATTCTAGGAAACGAAAGGCAATTGATGTGAAACTTGAAATGTTAATATCAGTAGATAAAGGAAATAAAAAGACTGATGTGGCTAAAAAGTTCAGTATATCCATATCAACATTATCCACAATTCTCACCCAGCGATCCAGTTTGGAAGACAATAAAATGTAAAAAAAAATTTTCCTAACTTTTAAATTTTATATTTTTGATTTATTACAGCATTTTTGCAAACAGCTTGTCTTGATTCCAAAGGTAGGTATACTGTTTTGGCAAACAACTTACCTATGTATTTTTGTATTGTACATATACATACTAGTTTGTATGTATGCAGTATGTATCTTGATCCCAAAGTATAGCTGTTAAAGTAATTGATACTTGTACCACTCATATTGGTATTAGATTTTCTACTTTGTTTTTTAACAAGATCGAGTTATGTTAAAAACCCCAAATCAGGCAATCATTGTGATTTCGGTATAAAGAACTTCATTATAACAAACTGCCATAATTTTGGTCCCTTCATGTTCTTTATAATGAAGCTCTACTGTAAAATGTAAAGGCCGTTCTTCGCACAAATTATGCCCATACAAAAATAGTTAAAATAATTAACATTATAGATGAACCTCTCAGCAAGCACTACAAATAAAATTATTATACAAGGGCTTGACTAAAAAAATTAAGAATATAAATAAAGAAAACATTCAGCCGTCTCATAAATGATAGCCGAAAGGGCTGAGAGTTGCAATAGTTATAGAGCCACCACCAATGAGAGTGTTGTAACGAAAATAAAGCATTACTATTCACCACGCAGAAATATGCTGAGTGAGTAGGAGGTAGCCGAGACACACCAAGCACGAGTAGATGTGGCGACGAGTAGAACAGAGGAGAGGAGGTTTGTCCCATCTTCTGCCAATTGGGGGAGGGGGGAGGTTAAATGATCCGCGTCTCGCTTGGCTGTCTGCGACTCTTCTTTGCCAACTGCTAGGAATGCCTCTGTCCGAAGACTATGCGAACACACTAGTGAATATCACAAGTTGTTTATTCAATCTCCTTCTTCACGTGCCATAACGAGGTCGGGGAGGTGATTCAAATAGCTGAGTTTCAACATTCGTCGTGTATCCACCTTCCAACTGCATCAGTAATGTCCTGGGGTTGTCCACAGATATGCTCGTTCAGCAACATCATACATTTCCGTGGTACAACGCCAGCCTCGCTGCCTCGCTCGCCTCGCCTCGTGGGTAGCCCAGGTTTCCAATAGACCATTGTGAACAAGTCTTAAAACCACCCATTCTGAACTCAAATATCTGAGAGCGAGTTCAAAGTAGCAACTTGTTATGTTACTCGCTTCCTTTCTGTGTACAACACTCACTCAGGGATCAGCCTATTTCCTTTTATAAGACTTTACTTCAGACAATATCTTTAAGCAGGATAGGTCTAAGTCTTTAAACGTGTCTATATAGCTGCAGGCTTACCAAACTTAAAAGTCCATGAGGCGGGCAGCAGGCATGGTGACATCAGGTGGTGGGCGGTAGAAGGGTTGGAGAGCGAGGCAGCACCTCAGTGCTGGTTGCTATGGTTCTCTTTTTCACTCCTCAGCGGTGGGATTTCTTTACCCCTCTTCCAGCCGTAGTTCCGGTGATATAACTTTTCATATGATGGTAGCTTCCACGTGGCCGGAAGTGCAGAATCGTAACGGTGAAAACTGCCAGCGCTGTTCGAAGCGGAGCCACGTGTATGTGTGCGGGTGTAGGCAGCATCAGGGAAAAAGTTATGTACAGGTGGAGTCATCAGGAGTGTGGCGGATGGTATTTCCACTGTGATTAGGGGCAAAAATACAGACGAGAGTCTACCAGTAACAAGCGGCAGAAATTCATTGTCAAATCAGTGAAGTGTATGGAGAAAACATCATGACCAATGGAATGGTACAGATTTGGGTTAAAACTTTTAAAGATGGCTGCACGAATGTTTATGATAAGGAATGAAGTGAAAATTTGATTAAGAAAGTTGATGAAAAAGTGAAAGTGAACAGACATTTTATGATTTCATCATTTCTGATGTGTGCTACAGTGGTTGTTAAATCAGGCAGCAGAATTCTATGAGGATGGGATTCAAAAGTTGGTTGTAGGATATGATAAGGGCCTTATTGGTGGAAATTATGTAGAAAAGTAGATCAGGTTGTCACTTTCTGCTTTTTTCCACTAACTACTGTAGATGTGTCTTATTCTCAGCGGCTGTACTTTACAATGTCTGCCTGCAGGTCTGTGACGGATCGGCCTTGGCTTGCCGTAATGCAGATTCCTTGGTGGGGTGGGGTAGAGGGAAATGGCTTGATGAGCTCGGGAGGATATCCCTATAGGGGGATGCCTTGAAGATGGTGGTCCACAGTCTCAGTCTGTCCTTGAGATGATTGCTGTCCTGGGGTGGAGGACTGGTTCTCCCTGTTAGAGGGGGCGTGGGCAGGTCTTATCCTGATGGGCGCTGGAAAGAACACGGCGGGTCTGCGTGGGGCCATTGCACTTTTCCTTCTCTCGACCGCAACATGGTCTCGGGCCAAGAGGCCTCATCAGATGAATCTCGTAGCCTGGACAGGGGAACAGCGCAAGCATCTTGCCCTTGCCTTTGTAGGAGAATGGCATCAGCTGGTTACTTACAGGCTTTGTTCGTTGATGGCGGCTGCTGGTTGGCTGGAGGTGGTGCAGACTGCTCTGAGGGCCTGCATAGGTTCCCCTGGCCCTGAAGATATACACTAGTATTGCCGGTGTGATGGTATAGTAGAAATGGCATACCAGCGGGTGTGATAGCCTCCCCTTACACTCTGGCCTAGAAACTGTCCAATTACTTTACCCTATGGCCTACAGGCAGGCAGGTCCTGGCCAAGGACACCTACTGTACTTACTTTAAAAACATACCTCATATTTTAATACTAGCTGAAGTACCCAGCATTGCCCAGGCTTTACGTATTGTGAAGAGGCTTCTCTAGTAGATGGGAATAGTTTTTTTCAGATCTCACGTAGACAGTAGATTTTATTTAGAAGAAAACAAACAACCAAACATACATTTTAAAAAAAAATCTTTAATTGCAATGCTTAAGGGTACACAATGTTTTTCGTTGGCCTATCCAGAGCGTAAACAAACAATGGCATGCCGACTCTTGAGCTAGCTATGTGTAGTTGCCTCTGTGTCGTGTTGATACTCATAGCGAATGGAAGCTGGATGGATAACTACATATTATATTCTCTTGAATCGAAGGACGTATTTGATTTAGTAATGGCCTGATACTGAAAAATCTTGATTCCGATACAGGTTCCAATAATTCACACTTTATCAATCTCATGCCTTATAACAGATATTATTAAAAGCTTAAAAAATATTTTGGTCACTAAGTGAATTAAAAAAAACAAGCACCAGAATTTTTTTTGTAACATATGTTATTAAAGACCTACGGGCTATTGAGAACTCTATTTCCAACATATTCATGTTAGTCTACATTTAAAGCTCTAAAACTGATAATCTTACGTGACTGCATCTCTGGTAAATAACAACTGCACATGAGCAATACAGATATTGCTAGAGATAAAAGTTAATCAGAACACAATGTTTAGTATATTTATATCACTATGATGCTCAGTACGTATTTGTATGAATGTAATTTATAAGCACAATACAAGAAATAAATACATGCCACTGGTAAATTTGATAACAAAAGAGGCCGTACTTAGAAAGAATGCTATGCTCCCTCAACATTTACAAGGAAATGTGCTCTCAAACAGACTTTTTTTTAAGAACAAGTAAAATACCTCTTGATTGGTCATTCTTTCCATTCTGTCAGTTAAATTTTGTGCTATAATCATTAAATATACTTATGTTCTTTAGTATTTAGTGCATCTTTACACTATTTTATTTTATTTTTTACATGTAAGGATTACTGAATAGCTAAAATCATTTCATCATATGATATTTAAAAGAACTTATTTCCCGGAAAGTACTTCTACAACTTTATTGTTGCAAATAGTATGGCAAATTTATTTTGATGTCAATAAATAAACACAAAACTTTTGACTTGTTCCCAACATCAGCATGTACAGTCTGATAACAGTTAAAACTTGTGGTAAGTATCTGCTGTTTGATTTCTTGCATCAATTAGATCTTTTTGTGTGTACATGTATCTGACTTTCAATAAAATAATGATCTTTTCTATGAAATTAATGAAAACCGTTTTGGGTAAAGACCATATTTTCCCCGTCAATTTCTAAGTCAAAGAAAAGATAAGTCAAGTATTATGCTATGTTAAAAAATTTTCATTGATAAAATTTTCAGTGCTTAGTTATGTGCTTTATCATCACATCCTGCATACCAAACACTTAAGGGAGAACAGTTTGGAAGACAGAAAGTAAGTTTGTAAGTATAAAGCCATAATTGTTAAATCAAAATTACAGATACAATACCAAGATCAACTTATTTATGTAGTTACATTTGAAAAGTGAACACTAAAATTATGTATTTTGTACAACTAAGCTTATTTTCAGAAGGCTTAAAAACAAGCTATTGTGCCAATTTCAAAAATACTGTGTCATAAATTTTACTTTTTCTCTAAATTAAATTATTTTGAGCCTCTCTAGTTTCTAAGTTTGTCATGCAGCACCACTGTACAGGCCATTGCAACATTATGACATACCACCCCCCCTCCACCCCTTCATTTTTAGGCCTACCCAGGGTAACCCCATTTTCAGCTTAGTATCTCCATCTTGTTTCTTTTTCTGCCCCTAAGTGTCCCTTTGACTATGCATGGCGACTACCCCTCGAGAGCTGTGACTACTGGTGTGTGAGCCCGCTCAGACCTAACTCTCCATGTCTTGAGTTTTTTGGTGAAAGATTGGCCAGGAACTCTTTACGACATGTAGTCGTGATCCCCTTTCTCTCCTTATTTTTAATCATGTATTGTGTTAGTTCTATTCTTCAAGTTTGTCTGATTTTGTTTTGGGTGTTGTTTTCCGCTTCCCAGCTATGTTTAAATTCAGTGCTACCCATCACAAATCGTGAAATTTCCTTCTATTTTTGGCGGTCAGTTTCTATTTCTATTTCCTTGCCATTGAGCCTTTATTTCCTATTTATTTACTATGCATGCTTATTTTGTCTACATAGTGTAGGTACAACTTCCCCCCCTATCCACTTCCTCGGGTGGGCCTGCAGCCTAATTCTCAGTCTTGGAGTGGATCACCATAGCCTTTTTCCTTTGGGCTCGCTTTCCTTCTTTCATCATAACATAACGATCTTTTCCTCGGAGTTGGTTGGGAAATAAGTCTCTACTAGAATGTGACACAATTTGTCTCTCTCGCAACTACCTAATGTGAGTGGACATAGGACTTCAAAATAATTATCAAGAACATCTCCATAGTCAAGTTTAGTTTTTACAGTTTCTATTTGTTTATCTTTTTCAATGTAATTTGATAATCTGATTCAATTAAAAGTAAAAATATAACTGTATCACGGCTGACCATCCCAATTTTTTTTAATAACTTTTATGGATTTTAGCTAGTAGATCTAATTTATTCAACAAAAATTAAAAAAAAAAAAAATGCTTATGGCACTCTTTGTTCATCTTTAAAATGGATCACGAGTAATCAATCACAGACAAACTTGAAATTCCGGTGTGGACTATTTTTTATTTATTTATTTTTATTTTATGTTTTTGGGATGTTACCAACCATTTAATCAATGATTTACAATAGCTATACAGTATAAGTTTGTATATGTTTAGCTAAATTTTATTCATGTAAACTGAGCTCCCCCTATGATTCCTTTAATACTTTTATATAACTATCAATACTATAACTATCAATACTTAGAGGTGCTCCAGCCATTTGTGTCACTCTCCGGCATGTCGACTCCAGAGCAAGCCACATATAGTTGACCCATGTTGAAAAATTTGTGTTTCCATGTATTTGAATTACTGGGTATCAACGGAATGTGAACATCAGCAATATAATAGCTGTTGCCAGAAGATAATGCATCAACAATGTGATGGCAAAATTTCATCAAGAAGTATCAACAGTATGCTTTAAGGGCGTATGTCCCGTTCCAGGTCATGATTTTAGATTTATATTAATCACTGATCAACTTTTAGACATTTTGAATCGTTTAACTTTCATGAAATGAAAAATATATATAGTTGCATACTTTTTTCATAATTAGCTGCCAAAGTTACATTTTTAACCTTTTTGGGTTGTACAAATAAGGAGAATTTAATTTATTGCAGAACTGAAACTTTTTAGGATTAACTGCTATGCCACTGGCTACTTCAAGAAATGGTTTGCATTTCTTTCAGAAAATATTAATTAATTTTACCTGACATTTCAAAATTCTCAAAATTTGTATGATCTTGACAGCCAAGAAACATGAAATGAGTTTTTGTGATAGAAATGCAAACCATTTCTTGAAGTAGCCAGTGGCATTGCAGTTAATCCTAAAAAGTTTCAGTTCTGCAATAAATTAAATTCTCGTTATTTGTACAACCCAAAAAGGTTAAAAATGTAACTTTGGCAGCTAATTATGCAAAAAGTATGCAACTATATATATTTTTCATTTCGTGAAAGTTAAACGATTGAAAATATCTAAAAGTTGATCAGTGATTAATATAAATCTAAAATCATGACCTGTAATGGGTCATACACCCTTAAGGATTATGGAAAAGGGGAATGAGGGTGGTTTTGTGACATCTCATGTATGTAGTTGAAGATCTTGTTATAGAGTTCAGGTGTGCAAGAGACTATCTTCCTTGCCTTATCATATGCACACTCATCCATATGACTCAATGCAGTGGTATACTTCTTTTGTATTTTTAATAATGATGATACTGCTCTTTTATTGATGAAAATAATCATCTCAATTAAGTTTTTTCTAATAGTGTATCACATGCAATGAAACAATTTTTAATAAGTTTAAGTTTTTGCTGTGTGGAAATTAAAATTTATGCTTATTAATCTTACAAATCAAAACATAAGTTTTACAAGCAGGAGTCATAAATGTTTATCTAATGTATCTTGTATGTCCTACCTGTGCTTTGCAGCACGAGTGATAAAATAAAGTTTTGAAAGTTGTACATGTCGGTGTGTGTTGTGTCCCGCAGCCTGGTTGGAAGGGAAAGCAGAAGTGAAGGAACAACCAAATGCTGTGATAAGCAGAGCCATTTCCTGCCTTTGTGGGTCCCCAACGCAGCCTGCAGTCTTCACAAACAGACGTGTAACCACCGACTGTTGGCACGGGCAAGTGATATGGACCTGTACTGGTGGGTTCAATTGGTTGACTGTTTGTAGTCATTTGTGAACAAAGAAATGTTGGGTAAAAGATTTTCATCCTAAATTGTTTCCTAGCTATTGAAATTATAAGTATTGTTTGTATTTAATTTTTTTACAGCATTACCAATGTGTTTAATTTGTTGTGATGTAAGCTAGACGTAGCCACTGTTGAGTTTGTTCCTACCAATATGCTTTGTGAATAAGCCTCATATATTAATTTTTATCTATATTTCCTGATGAAATATTTCATCTCTGTACATTATGTGAGTAATATAATTTTTCTTTAGTAAAATTTATTGCGATGCACACAGCTGTTAGCTTATTAAGTTGATCAAATGTATTTTGAGTAACTTTCTTCATTGGTCACACTGATAGCTGATAAATGCTTTCACAATTTATAGCCTAGTTTATAAAGCAAAATCATGGTTCAGAAGGAAAAGTTAAATATACCAATAAATCATACATTTATACTTCCCTTCTGCCTTCTGTAATTTTTATACCATAGTAGGTTGGTGCATATTAATCTACCTTAATCAGTTTATTTGTACTATTTATTTCCTTATTCCTATTTAGCAGTTGTTCATGGAATTATGGAAGAAGAAAATACATATTTTTACACAGATTTACGTGAATACTTGTTAGAAGGTATGTTGCTGGTATCACAGTTTTATTTTTTTATTTTTAACATTTTTGTATATTCTAAATATTATATTATTGCCATGATTTTGCATGGAGTTTGTTTTATAAAAATTTCCTATAAGCTAACTGACAATGTTTGACTAACATTGCATCAGTCATTTCTGTTTTTGCTCTTTTTAACTATCACTTGTAATGGTTATAAAAATTACTCTAATTAAATAATCTGTCCATTCTAATTTTTATCTCGGTTCTCAATTTGGTTACAGTTCTTAAAAATCTGTTGTCAGTTCTAGGTTAACCCCCAACTTAATTTTCAGTTTCACCAAAGATACAGTATGTTCTGATAGATGTTGTGTTTATTTGTTCAGTATGACTTCTAAGTACCCCACTATATCATAATTCCTCCACAAACAATTCCTCTAGCTCCTAGGCAACATATGTGTTTAATGTGTCTCTAGGTGGCGACAGTAGTACAGAACCTACATCCTATAGTGCTGAAAAATCTAGTAATACATATTAGGTTACAGGTTTTTTTTCTTTGCTGAGACAATATTTAATTTAGGCACACTAAAAAATTGCTTTAAAAAAAGTAATATCTTCACATTAGATTAAGTAAATTATGAAAAAAAAACCATCATAACAGTAGCAGCACATCAAAGCAATTGCAAGTTATGTATTATAATGGGTAATGGATGTAACCCTCAAGTAAACAAAGGTCTGTTATATACACACATTATTTGTTGGTTGAGTTAGAAGTGATGTAGGGCTACAGGAGTGGTAGCAAACATCTACAGTTCATTACAAGACAAGTATAAACAATGGTAGTTTATTTTTAATTTAAGAGTTTAAAAAGTACATAAATATTGAGCCTGTGTTATTTTTCCAGGGGTCAACTTTCAGTTAAAATGATTATCCCTGTCTCAAAATAAAAAGAGTGACAAAAAAGGTTTGGGGGAGGGGGGTTTCTCAGCACAAAGAACTCTTGTTTACGTGGACACATCCTACTGGTGCAGCGGTATATTTCCAATTGGTCCTGAAGGATGGGAAAAGGTAGGGAAGCTTTCAACCAGTTTGATAGTTGTGTATGTAGGTTGCACCAAAGAAATGTACCATATTTAATTTACCCACAAAATGGTCGTACCCATAATTCTGGGCAAAAAATCAAAAATTTTCACCATAATATAAGTTGCGCCATATAACTGTCTCCAGTAGAATACACGTGATGTCTCTAAGGTCCTGTCTCATCTTATTGCCGCGTGAGAAACGGCACTGATATCCTTTGTCTTTCCCCTCTTCATACTTTATGGCCCTTCCTTCCCCCTCACCCTTCAACGCTCACTATCTAACAAAAAATTACAAAGGAAAATAATGCTATATCCATGTTTCCCTTTCCGTCTTCCCCAAGAGAGAAAATACCACAAGCTATTTTTAACTATCTTCTCTTCTAATTTTTTGTCAGTTGCTTCAAAGAAAACAAGCATGTCCTTTACAGCAGTTTTGTCATGAATTAAATGTTGCAGTAGAAAGCGTAGGAATCTCACGCAAAAACAATGCTTGGACACAGTTGCACCACAAAAACCTGTCAAGATAGACGGGATAATTGTGTACGGTGCCAGTTCACTACATCGAGAGAGAGAGAACCATAAACACTGCTGCATGGCCACACACACTCAAACACACACACACACGCATTCCTTTCCCTCCACCACTCTTTCTGGCTGGTTTAATTTTAGATTCCCTCTCTTGCCGAGCGTCAACCCTGCGGCAGACAGCCAGTTACTTACTGTGCCGGCGACAGGTGACAGATGTAGCTTAGTGGTGCAGTTCATGATGCTTTACACTCACTGCTGATATACATATTATATTTACCCGTGACATATTTATTAAAAACCAGCACAGGCTAGTTATTTAAGCATATAGTCAACCACAACAGTGCAATGTTATTTTTATTTTACCCAAAAAGGAATTTTGTGCATATGGGTAGCAGTAAATTTTATCAAACAAAAAATTGGCATAAATTCTGCTATCTGTATGCGGGTAAATATGGTACGTCCCCCTAAAACAGAGTTTTTACCCCGTTTTACAGGAGAAGTCTATATTATTTTCACCTAAAGATTTGGCTGTTAAGTTTTCTGAAGTATCGTGGTTAACACCAGCCCCCCCCCCCCCCCCCCCCCCTTTTTTATTTATGTTTTCAGTGGCAGTGACTTTTCTTAGAACCTGAATTGAGAACCGGGACTGGGACCGACCCATCACCACTATATTGCATTTGGAATTCAAATAGTACTACCAGCCTTCCAGAAAGTACTATACGTCATGCAACACTAAAAAAGTACATATGTACTGTATTTTTATCATGTAGATGAAATGTATAAACACAATTCATTATGTAGCCTACTATTAAAATTCCAACCAATTTACCCTGATTAAAGTTTTGTACTGAAAGCTGTAATATCACTAGAGATGTAGTGAGAATTTTATAATGACTTTTCTGAATTTGTGAGGTAACTTTTTTGGGGCAGTGTTGTATCCATAAGATTAGAAATAAAAATGGGTGTAACTGCTGTGTTACAAATAATGGAAGTTATTCTTGTTTAAACAATATAAAGTTAGTAGTCTCATATTTATTTTATTTAAGATATGAAAGAATGTTGTAATTACGGTTATATGCCTTGTGATAGTTTCCTGTTAGTAGAAAATGATGTTTTGTATGTAGTTAAACATAATTTGAATTGAAGTGATCTGGGTGTGCAGATTTTGATGTAATTTTATTGGTAAAATTTTAACAACCAAGGATTTTTGGTCTGGAAGGATTCTTGATAGTTAAAGTTAATAGAGAAAAAGTATAATTTCTATTGAGTTCCTGTTTAACAATTATTTGATGATTCTGGAAACAATTACAAAGTCTAAAAATTATGGTTATGAATTATTATAGCAGTTCATATGAATATTTATTTTATTTATAATTTTTTTGTGCTGTAGTTTTGTTTTCCACACAGTGTCTGCTTGTGGCGAAGAAAGGGATTTACTTTCTATTATTGATAATTGAAATATTAAGTTGTGTATGGGCTTAAATGTAATTATTTATTTTTTAGCAATGAATTAGGAGCTACTACATTTGATATAAACTGAAAAATAATTGGGGGTGGTAATTTCAGTGTATGAAGAGTTTGGGAAGAAGACTCTAGATTTCCTGTTGAGTTTGTTTATTTCAGTTGTATATCTTAGTATGTTGAGGAATATTATTTTTTTGCAGTTAATACAGACACATTCTGTTTATGTTATTTTTTTAAATATTTTTTCATATATTATTTGTACTACGATACATTCTACCTAATTAAATATGTGTACGTAAATGATTATTTGTTCATTTTTATAAGTAGTAGTACTTTATTTTTTTTAATTATTGGTTCAGATATTTATATTTGAATTGAAAATCTATTTATTCCTACTGTTGTCATTTTGGTTTGACCTGTAGAAAGTCTCTTAGTTGATGCTTGTGTAGTAGAAAGGTCACAGTATCTCTCTGAGCTGGATGGTGACAAGTTACTAGTTGAAGATGATTTTGATACACAAGGAAGAGTTATTTTTGAATTTTTTTAAATGTTGTAATTCTTTTTAAGTTAATTTTTTTAAAGTGCTATATAGTAAATACATAATGCAACTACAGTATGTAAAGGCCTGTATACATAACTGCAAAGTTTTGTATTTACTTTGATGAATTTTTGTGGTCATTGTGCATGTATAGTAGGACTTAAGTATTGTACAGCTGTAATATTTGTACACCAATATAATTAAAATATTTGGAAATATGCATCAAAGAAATTATTTTCTATATTTATTCGTTCTAAAAACACAGTTTCTTGTTTTGATACCTAAAATGTTATGTGCTACAATTTCAATAATTTTGTTTATTTATGCACAATATAATTTACACATGTTTATCACTATAAAAATGATAAGTAACAAATCTTAGCAAGCAAATTTATAACATTATTCTCACTAAAATACAGTATAACCATAAAAGAATGTCCCAGTATGTAATACATTTTAATAGTATCAACTGTAAGTGTTGTAGAGTTTTGGTTCAAGGTCACAAAGAGTAACTTAAAACAGTTTTAGATAAGCTCACGTGCGAGTACTGCTTTGTTGTTTTCTCATTTGCAACGCCACGTATGAAAAAGCGTAAAGCATTTTATATTCTGAAATTTGCTAAGAGTGAATCTGTAATTTCAGTTCAACGTGTGTCTTTTATAGTTTAATTGTCAAAGTCCCTGACCATTGGATTGGTTGTAATGGTTTAGGCGACAGAGCTCTTATTCGCTGGCCTCGTTCACGTGACATAGCCATGCAATTTTTTTCTTTGGGGCTTTCAGTAATGTGTCGGTTCTACTTTTTTTACGGTTCTCAGTTCGGTTGCAGTTCTAAAAAATCTGTTCCCAGTTCTCATTTCTCAATTTTAGGTTAACCTCCACACAATTTCAAGTCACACTAAAGATACACTACATGCAATTTTATAAAATAAGTTCGCGAGTGAATTCGAAGTCAAAATATTTTTTTTTTTTTCATATTTAACTTTCATTAAAAAAACATTTCCTGCTAAATAATAATGTTTGGTGATTTTTTGAATGTTCATGAGTCACAATATTTCTGGGTCTCTAGTTATAAGTGATGTAAAAATGCAAACATCATAGCTCATACAGTTAATTAGTATTGGACAACTTTAAATGATGGTAGTTTATTTTTATGATAATTTTTGAAAGAATTTTGGGCCTGTGCTATTTTTATATAGATATGCTTTTAGTTGAAATGATCATCCGTGTCTGTTAGTTAAATGGCGGTGGGGGGGGGGGGGGGGGGGGGGGGAGTTTGAGATCTCCTCATAAAGAACTCTGTTTACGTTGGGACACTTCCTGCAAGTGTTATCTTTCCATGTGGGCGTGCTAGCGCAAGGCAGGGAAGGAAGAGCAGGGGAGACTGAAAACTCAGGGTGATACCGGCAAAGGGCAAAGATTTTCCAACCATTCTCTTGTCACATGGGGTTTAAGTGAAATTAAAAAAGACTTTTGCGTGCTGGTCTGTGGTGATATACTGCAGCGTTTTACCGGGAAGTCTGTTGTATTTTCACTGTCATGCTTTCCGTAGTACCGGTACCAACATATTTACAGTGATCGGTGCCAGTTAATTTGCTGAGAACTGGCAGAACCAAGAACAGAGAACCGGGATCAACCCATCACTAGAGGCTTTATAAAAGATTGCGTCTACGTTCTGCCACTTCCTAATAATTTGCCAAAGTTGAGACACAGAATTGAATGGGGCTGTTTATTGCTTTCATTACTCCAGAGATATAGACCAAGGTTTGGTAAATATTGAACTTTAGGGTGGATGTGTGCTGTATAACTAAAGGTGCACATATTGAACATTAGTAAGAAAAACTAGGTTAGTTTACCTTCAATGTGATGTACCCTTTGTTGTTAATAGTCCAAATTAAACTGTTATAATTAGAGACCTTAAAAAGGGAGGTTATTTTTTTTTTTTTGACGTGACAACGTCTAATAAATCGATGAACGCCAGCTGCACGCATGAAAAAGTGTCCCACTACAGATGTCTCACTACGGATGTGTTCTGTTTGCTCATTGTACGCATGCGTGGCATCTCTCTTCATGCTCATTGTACGCATGCGTGGCATCTCTCTTCCACTTGATTGGAACAACCATCAATTTGATTTTTCAATCATATTTTCACCGTTTGAATTATTAATATTATGTAATTTAACGATTGTCCACCGATTTTCAGCACAATCGGTACGGTTATTTAAAAGTAATGTTGAAAATTCAAATACGTTTTGAACCAACAATGGTGTTTTCAGTTACACATAATAATTCAAATTACACCCGGGATCTTTTGCACAATGTTTTAAAAAATATTGTAACACATTATAAATAAGTTTGGTGTATTTGGGATGCGTATTTGTTATGAAATCGTAATAATATTATACCCCTACCGTGAACAAAGTTTATATATATACACACACACAAAACAGTGCTGTTCCCACAACAACCGGAACTCAACTTTTCCATCGAACAGTATGACACTCAGGTGATCCCACCAGTGACTGTGGAACAACTAATGGAAGCTTGCGGCAGATTCGGTGATGCCAAGGCCCCGGGTCTAGACGGGATACCCAACATCGCCCTGAAAGCAGCCATCAAAGCAGCACCAGGATTATTCCTAGAAGTATATAATGCATGCCTTCAGGAAGGAACTTTTCCTGCCAAATGGAAGCAGCAGAGATTGGTCCTTCTCCCCAAAGGGAAGAAACCACCAGATGAACCCTCGTCCTACAGGCCGCTCTGCATGCTGGACACAGCTGGGAAAATATTGGAACGCATCCTCCATAAAAGGATTGCAGATGTGGTAGAACCACAGCTAGCCGACAATCAGTACGGTTTCCGCAGAGGCCGCTCTACGCTTGATGCGATCAAGCTGGTTGTTTCCATCGCCCAGGAGGCGATTGCCGGCACTCGATGGAAAGGAGGCAAGAAGAAGTACTGCCTGTTGGCAACTTTGGACATCAAGAATGCATTCAACTCCGTTAGGTGGGACTGCATCATGGAGGCACTCATAAGGATGAATGTACCAGAATACCTTCAGAGGATGGTGGGTAGCTACTTCACTGACAGGATACTGAGGTATGATACCGAAGATGGTCCCAGAGAATATCAAGTCACCGGTGGAGTTCCACAGGGCTCAGTACTCGGTCCTCTCCTGTGGAACATCATGTATGATGGCCTACTAAAACTGGCATTACCAACTGCAACAAGGCTCGTTGCATTCGCGGATGACGTGGCCCTCATCATAGTCGCAAAACACCTGGAGGAGATAAATTCCATTTTCGACGAGACCTTCGAGAGGATCCGCCGATGGATGGCCTCCGTAGGACTGAAGTTGGCAGATCACAAGACGGAAGCTGTCCTCATCTCGAGCAGAAAGAAGGTAGAAACCATCACGCTGCGGGTGGGTGACCATGAAATCACATCTCAGCCGTATCTTCGGTACCTGGGAGTGATTATTGATACCAGGCTCAACTTCAAGCAGCAAACGGAGCATGCTGGGACAAAGGCGTCGGCTGTCCGGACTGTCCTGTCTCGGCTCATGCCCAACATTGGAGGCCCAAAGCAGAAAAGAAGGGCACTACTGTCGTCGGTGGTCACGTCGGTTCTAACGTATGGCATCTCTATCTGGGCTGATGCACTCCAGGCGCAAGAAGCCAGGCGGAAAGTGGCACCAGTCTACCGACAGAGTGCCCTCAGAGTGGTCAGCGCATTTCGAACAGTGTCGGAGGATGCTGTGTGTGTCATTGCCGGAATGCTGCCCATAGGAGTGCTTGCCGTAGAACGAAGATACCTATTTCAGCGAAAGGGATCTACCACACCAAGTGCAGAACAAGTGAAGGCAGAGGAAAGGACCAACAGCCTAAACAGATGGCAGCTGCTGTGAGATGCCTCGACCAAGGGGAGATGGACTCACCGCCTAATCCCGCAGGTGGAGAGATGGGTCAACCGACCACATGGAGAGATCAACTACTACCTTACACAGATGCTCACAGGACATGGTTGTTTCCGGGCCTATCTTCACAAATTCAAGCATGAGGATTCCCCGGAATGCCCAGTCTGCACAGGAGTCCCAGAAGATGTGGAACAGGCGTTTTTTGTGTGCCCGCGCTTCACCATACCCCGCAACACACTCGAGACTGCACTCGGACAGAGGATACAGCCTAAAAACCTGGTGGAAGCTATGCTACGGTCAGAGTCAACCTGGGAAGCAACCAGCACCTTCGCGGTGGAAATACTAAAGGAATTACGGCAAGCCGAACAAGAGAGAAATAAGGATTAGGGGAAGATGAAGAACAACCGAAAGGAAGGAAGCAAGGACTTCAAATCCATGGAGGAAAAGCTGCGGCTCAACCCTCCCCCGTGAAGTAATGCCTAACGGCGATTCCACAGGGAATAGGAGGCAGGTGATAGAGGATATTTTTTTAGTCGGTACGGGTTGCAAATTGCTGAGCCACCTCCATGGTGGCTCATGGTCAAGATCATCTAAGACCAGACCAAGTCCGACACTGCACTACGGGTATCTTCAACCCGGGTCCTAGTGCGTGCGTAACAGCATTTTTTCACACCTCTATAAAAAAAAAACACACACACATATATATAAAACATTTGAAACTACATTACTTTAGTATGGCCTCGTGGGCGTGTGGTTAGCGTACCTATATCTTAAACCAAAGGTTGTCGGTTTGAAACCCGGCAGCTGCGAAATTCTTTTTTGTACTTGTAAAAATAAATATGGCGCACCCAACATTTCAAAAGTAATAAATATATTTGAATTAATGAATGCAAATAAGAGTAAATTTATTAATTCAATTGCACATTTAATTTCACTCCTTTGTATCCATTCAAAATAGTGATAATTCAATAAAAATGATTCAATTTTATTCATAAAAGTATGCAGAGGTAGATTTTATCATGCAAAAGATTGAAAAATTTAAAAAACATTCTTCCTCAAAGAATATAATATTTTTAATGCCTAAATGGTTTGGTTGCAAAAACCTATTACGGCTCAGTCTCAGGCCGAATATGATATTTCCTTTTCTTCTGGATCAATCATTTCATCAAAGTTTTGTTATGACGTTGTCACGTTAAACTATCGTCGGTAAACCGACTTTACAGACAAACAATTTTTTTTCCAGAAGCAGTGTTTTTTTTTTTTTTTTACAAAATTTGCTACAAAAAGTGACATTTTATTTTTAAGTGCAATTAATATGAAAACATTTAATTTTAAAAACATAAATGATAACGTAAATTCTATTCAATAATTGTTTTATATTATTACATTTAAAACTAAAGCAGCACAAAAATTTAAACTGTAAGTGTTGAATTTACTCACCAAAAGACAGTATAGTGAACACTTCATCATTGCTTTCTTTCAGGTTCTTCCTTCTGTCTGTGACAACTAAGTTGTAGTGACTAAGTAACATCCACTGTCAACATTGTTTAAAGGTCTACAAACAGCACGCAGGACTGCTAGTGCAAAATGTTTGTAATTTATACCTGAGAAGTCAACACTTTCAACATATCTGCAAATCGCTCATATTTTTTAAGGGCTTCGTAATCCTTAAAAATCTCAAAATAATGGAGTTCTGCAATAGTTTTTATTAGTAAAATAACAGCTTTTTACTTGTTAAGAATTATGTTCTTGGGGTTGAAACACACATTTATAGTACTGAATACTGGTGCAGAAGGGTCATTGTCCAACATCATTACCACTAAAGCAGTTTTGCCTGGCATTCGCATGTTTGTTTGTCACTTTATATGTGCTTTGCAATGGAATTTTGATTTCATTTCTTTCAAACGTAACTTTGCAGTTGCAGTATTCACACATTAGTGAAATGGCATTGGATGCATAAACACTGTGACTTTTAAATTTGTCAGCTTGTTGCCTTGCACTTAACACATATTTAGCATTTTCTATGTGGAGAAATTAACATTTAAGACTGGAAATTCTGATAAAGGGTGTTATTTACATGGCCTATGTTAAAACCGCAGGCAGTTATTAAAAAAATATACGTAGTTTACTGCATTATAAAATACATTGTTGGGAAAGCCCACGTATAACAGAAGTAAAGAGTGCGTGGGATTAGATGGGGTGGCATATCCAGGGAATGACTTCACAGCAGAAACAGAGAGAGGAGAGGAAGGTATAAGGATACTGTGACTGCTCCATTAGAACTCTCTCTCCCCCTTTCCAGGAAATTCGGAAGTGTAATCCCGTGTCATCTGTCACCAGAGACAATATTGCAGAGGGAGTAAAATAAAAACAGGCATACAAATGTAGTTTAGAGGCAGAGCGTGTGGTTTTTCAACTAAGCTGTTCCAGCCCTCGGCCTGGCATGTGACAATACGGTTATGGTTCTTGGTGTTGGGGAGAAGAGCTACAAAACACGATCACAGAAGTAAATGTAACATGTGTTTATTTGTGTAGAAATTTGTGAAAAAAAGATGGAAAAAAATTATAAAATCGTGTTTTGACTTTAAAACATCAAAATTCACGTTATTTTTTGAATTTATGCGATCTCGATTTTTTAAGATCCCTAGTTATAATATATCATTAAAACTGGGACATTCTTTTATGGACAACCTGTAATTTTTTCTTTAATGCATGTTCAAATTTATTGGTAATAGATCATGTGGTGACTAAGTAAACTCATCCGTACAAACACATTTGGTTGCATTTAAATTAACATTTCTGGAAGCCTTGCTTGTGCTCAACCCCCAGTTACTTGTTTATTCTTAAACTGAATGGATGTGGCATCATTACCAATATCCTTCAGTAGATCATGCACAACTTTAAAAATGCTAACATAAATTACTATAATTGATATGCAAAGTCCTATTTCAATTAGTACAAACTAGTCATGGGTCGGATCCAAATTTCCTTGAATCCGAATCTCGAATCCCAGCAAGTACCTTGTATATACCCATCGAATCTGAATCTAGTTGTCAAGGATCAAAAATAAAATAATGAACAATGAATAAAAAATATAAACTATGGTATTGTAGCATTCAACCCTTTGAATGGTTGTTTCACAAACCCAGTTTCCAGAATCAATACATATAGTAATTTTATTTATATGTCAACACAGAACATGGGACAGCTGTTGTGTGATACGGACGTTGGAAGACAGCAAGCAAACCAAGAGCGACCACGCCCACCTAGCACTAGCGGTGTAACGCCCCTCGTGCCTCAAAATTAAATTATTTTAAATTAATTAAAAAGAGCCTTGGAAACTGCTGGGTAAGAAAAATAAGAAAAATTAAGTTTTTGACCAGAGGTGGCACGAGGTGGAGAACAAGATAATTTGGATCTCCCTGACACAAGCAACTTGGGAGCTGGTGGATCTTTTAAGGGAAGAAGGTAATTTTATTTATATGTCAACACAGAACATGGGACAGCTGTTGTGTGATACGGACGTTGGAAGACAGCAAGCAAACCAAGAGCGACCACGCCCACCTAGCACTAGCGGTGTAACGCCCCTCGTGCCTCAAAATTAAATTATTTTAAATTAATTAAAAAGAGCCTTGGAAACTGCTGGGTAAGAAAAATAAGAAAAATTAAGTTTTTGACCAGAGGTGGCACGAGGTGGAGAACAAGATAATTTGGATCTCCCTGACACAAGCAACTTGGGAGCTGGTGGATCTTTTAAGGGAAGAAGGTATATCATAAATAAATTAACACTACACAAGTAGCTTGGTCTATAGGTTCCCTGGTTTATTATTAAGGAATTTTGTGTTCGTATTATTCAAACCTGACAATAAAAATCTTAGTAATTAACAAAGTTAAAGGGGGGCGCCCCAGGATTATTTAAAATAATACATATTACATCTTAACAAAAAATTATTACATAATCAAAAATTTAAAAATTGCACCAAATTTGAATGTCCCAACAATTACATATATATATGAGTTTCCTCGATTTTACAGATTCTTGAGGATGACATCCTTAAAGCACTACTCGCTGGTATCTTTGTTTTAGTTCCTTCTATTTAAGTGAAAAAATATATATATATCTCATATCACCCGGGTCTTTCCAGGATGACCTCGGACTGCAGGCCAAAATCTTCTAACCAGGGGGGGGGGGGGGGGGGGGAGGATCAGCTGGAGGTCCCGAAGATCATGCAGGGGCAATTTCTCCCTCCGTAACTTCGACCCTGTCAGACAGGGAAGTTGACTTCTATTTACAGATGCGTCGCCAGCCAGGAACTGGATCCCGCGAATACGCGGCTGGGCGCGGTCGTTTTCTAATTTCAAAAAAAAAATTAAAAGATAAAAAAAATAACTATTACATTTTATACTACGCAGACGGACTAAACTACTTGAAAAAGATTATAGGGATAGCATCCCTCATTTAGGCGACTACATAGTCAGTTGCGGCCGGATGGAAGTTTTGCAGAGTCTCGTCGACTCGCCGATAATCAAACGGTCCGTCTGCAGTCGCGGCGCGAAGTGTCCCGCGGAGAAACGCGTCTCATAATTAAAAGTAAAACTTGAATCAAAAGTGGAGGGGAGGACTGGGAGTCCGGACCGAAAGGTCCCGAAGTTCCCCGAGTGAGGGCCATACAAAAAAACTCTGATTGAAGTCTCGAAGCTGGTAGCATTGCGTCGACTTTAGCGCTACCTGTTGAGGGCTGTCTGAAATTAAAAAAAAGGATCGACTCGCCCAAGGCGTCTGCTTAAACCAAGGGTTAAAGGGCGCAGTCTAGTGCTACACTCTGGCGGCCTACAGGGTAAGTTGGCTGGGTGGTTAGCGAGTTTGCCGCTAGGTGTCGCGGGGTGGTCCATCTTGGCACACACATTTTTTTTATGCAAGGCATCCTAGGAGACGGTCGCTGTCTGCTGGGGTTTCTGACCTGTCATTGGCCTTAGGCGAATTCTTAGAACCGAAAGAGGAGGGGGGGAGCCAAAGTGCAACGACGCTGAGAACAAGCGTCCATGACGTGCTTTTCGAGGAGAGAACCTAATACGTATTCGTGACCAGACTTACTTCTCTCAGCAGCTCTCTGAGAAGTAGCAGCTTGCAGCCCAGAAGCTGCTCTATGCAGTTTTGGTCATGCAGGGAATTAAAATTACAAACTCGGGACGTGACTGCAGGCGAGAGAAATTTCAACCGGACTGACCATGTCCACATTAGCCAGCTGAATATCAGATTGGCCCCCTGGGAAGGGGCTTCGGTCCACTGGCACAAAGTTTAAAACCGTGTTGTACACCGGCCTAACAAAAGTAAATCACCCCCATTAACAACCAGATAAATTAAAAAAATAAGAAATCCCCAAAAATTTTAAAATTATAGAACAAAAATTAAAAAAAGGTGACGAAATGCCTAATTTCCGGCACATACTCCCCCACTTGATTGCGGAGCATATAGGGAAAATAAAGAAAAACACTTACACTGCTCAGTAAAACTAGTACCAGGTTCGCCTGTATCCTACTACTTACAAAAATTTATGTTGATCAAATCGAAGGTGTATTATAATTGTCTAAATCACCCTTAACGGTGAATCATGTAATTCGGAAAGTTGATCTCAGATGTTGGGAATGGTGTCACGTGACAAAAACTCTGAACATGGGCACTGTGAGGCTGGGCCGAAAACACTAGGCCGGAACCGGAACTTGGTCCGTCGGGTGCCAGTTATGAAAGGTGGGGATTTGTGTACCCCTGAAAATTGTCTTTCCATAAGAAGCCGAAGGCATTGGGACTTAGCCCTGCACAGTCAGGCGATGGAGAAGACGGTCGAATTTGCTGCTTGCTCGAAGGCGAAACAGAGCCTCAGTCCCAGAGTGACACAGGACCTATGGGTGGATTTCCCTTGGCGGAATTTTAAATATTTGGGGATGAAAACCCCAAAAGATCAACGATCCGTAGAAATGAATGAATTTAAAAATATTAAATATTCTATAAATTAGGAAATTTCATTGCATACCACTCTGATGTTTATTATTATTAACTAATATTTATTATTTAAATGTATTCTGCAAACAAAACGATAAATTAACGACTCTTCACACTCAAATTTAAATTATTTAAAGAAATGTAAAATGCAATAAACCAACAATTATAAATCAAAAAGGGATAAATTATAATGGAGCAGTTAGATCTTCCATGACTGCTGATAGGCTTCGCACTGCCTGAAAGGGGGTTTGAACATAGGCCGTCCAAAGATGAGTGGTGGGAATGTAACCCAAAGAACACTCGAAAATGGTCATGAGATTTTTCACTCAGAGGACCTGGTCATGGCTCGTTGGCTCAGAGGACCCTAACTTTCGCGCCGCTCGTTGGCTAGCTTGACCTAGCTCCTATTTTAGAAAAACACATAAAAGAAACCAGTTTGCCGTCTGGAAGTCACGTAGCTCTTACTTAAATAAACAATCTCATCGATGACGATGTAAAAGAAATACAACTTTGGGGTAGAATGCAAAAGAAAAAAGAAAAATGGCTAGATGTGACAGCTTCAGTGCTCAGACTATATGTACGTCACTGTACATCACATTTACGTACAAGGAAAATAAAAAATATAAACTTTGTTAAATCAAAAGTCAGTTAAAAAAAATTACTACAAAAAATTATTCTTGCTTACTTTACCAATTATGGTTATTAAAAAAAAGGAACGTAATCAGAAATTAAATATATGAAATCGTGGAACAAGATTCATGAAGATTCAAAAAATATCAGAGAGGTATTTCTGAGTAAAAAAATATTAAAACTATTTACATCAAGTAGCTTGTTAAAGACTGAACTTACGTATGTAAAAATTAAAAATTAAAATATCTTAAATTACCTAGCTTGTGCTAGCCTAGAAACGGGATGCTCAAACATACCCAAATTAATTAAGTGGACCTTTCGTTGGGGGTTGATAGTATTTCAGTACTCTCGGAGATTACCTTAAATATTCAAATGAGACTAGTCACCTCGTAGCTGCTTAATTTCAGGGGAATACGTATTTTGATATGCTTGATTTTATTATTATATTATTGAGCAAAAAAAGATGCCTGTTGTCCTACTACTTGTAATAGAAGCCGAATTAATTCCATGTCCTTTGACTGTAACATTTCCTGAGTCAAACACAAGGTTGATAATTAAATAGGGTCCATTTAAACTTGGTTTGAATTATTTAACATAAATCCTTAAAATCATTTAATAAATAAAAATATTAAATTTAAAGCTTAACCTTAAAGTACCTGTATGCTTACAACTATTTATGTCTTTGCTATATTAATGAAATGAATTCATCCTGTTGATCTCAGATTTTGGATATCGTGTAGGAACACAAAATGGGCGCTATGAGGGAGGCCGAAAAGCACTGAGGCCGAAACAAGGGAAATGCGTCCTTGAGCACTCAGTGACTAATGGGGACTGTAACCCCTGTAAATGGGTATGGTAACCCGTAACTTACAAACTAAATTTGGGAATATAACCCCTGTACATAATTGTTTCGCTGTCCATAAGAAGTCGAAGGCATTGAGTCATAGCTCTGCACAATCTGACGATGGATCAGACGAAATATATGAATTTAATACTTGCTTAAAAAGCGAAGTACACCTCGGTCCCGGATACCTACATTTATTAACTCACATAGGCTCAATATGTTCAAGCTCTGACGGTTGATCAGACCATCAGGCTGAAGCAGAGAGACCTACGAGGGAATTTCACCCCTGAGTTAGTTCGGGTTCGAAACCCGAAAGATCAACAAATTTGGATGAAAAATTGATTATGTAAAGAAAATTTAGATTATAAGAAATTTACTGATATAATATTGTAGTTATTATATAATTTTAATTAATCATAATTCTTGCACTAAAATTTAATAAAAAAACTATAAGTAACATCGTAACATGATATATTATGATCCTAAAAAAAAGCTAATTTTAAATTAATTATAATCTCGCTGTCGGATCTTCCATGGCGGGCACAAAAGTTGACACTACCTAAGAGGGGGTTTGAACATAGGTCGTCCAAAGGGTGAGTGCTGGGGATGTAACCCAGGGAACACTCTATGGTCATAGGATTTTTCACCTAGAGGGCCAGGTCTTGGCTCATTGGCTCAGAGGACCTCTCACGATTTAACGCCTGAATTTAGTGCTGCACTGTGACTAGCTTGACCTAGCTCGACTTTAGAAATACATAAAATTAAACCTTAATGCCACCTTGGAAGTCACAATTGCAAAACAATGCAAAATAATAATGAACATCAAACTACTAATTTTAGAGAGCAAGAAAACAATCAAATTTAGTGTACCGTGATGCACGAGCTACTGTACTCAGTTTTAAATACGTAGTTGTACACCACCTTATGAAAGAAATTAAAACCGATCCAAAAAAAAATATAAAAGTTAATAAATTGTTGACTCAAATTTCATAATTACAAAAATATTATTTATCCTTTACCTTGCATTCTTAGATTAATTGGTAATTTGCTCATAGAAAACTCGACGTTAAAAAAGTATAGTACTCTATCTTACAATAAATTCCTCACCTCATGGCTAGCGTAAAAAGTATTGGGGATTCAACCCGTGTATATAAACAATTTAATTCAGTAACCTTTCCTTAAAGGCACGAGTGATTGCACCTCTTGTTGGGTGATCACGAAATAAATCTAAACAAAAGCTAGGCACATGGATGTGTGTACTAACACAATGAAATGGTACGTCGAAGTATATTCACGTTGCTTGTGAACGATGCAATAGGATTAGAGTACTTGTTAATGTTACTTAAGAGCATATTCTTATTTTATATTACTTAATGAATGGACCCTTTATAAATTTATTTTATGTACTATTAAAATACTTAATCGTTAATTTTAAGATACTTAGAAATAGTAAACAATGGAAGTTTCTTAACATTAGCTAAACCAAAAGGTTTATATTATCATATTATTTATATTGTTAATATTATTATAAGGTATATATAAAATTATTATGTTATATTTTAGTAACCCTAGAATAGAAAATTCTTTGCTGCTAGATTTAATGCAGTATAGAATATTTATAGTGCTTGTTTTGTGACACAAAAATTATATTATTAGGACATACAAAGCATGGGTAGTTTGTTTACAAAATACGTGGTACGTGGGTGGAGTAGAGAAGAGTTCCGCGCGGTTGGCGGCCCTGTCATGTGGTGAAGAGATAACATGTTGGCGCGCGCAAGGCGCCGAGAGACACAACAAAAAATACCACGATGTCCGAAAGGACTTCTATTATCGGTTTTTCACAAAGATGGCCTGGTTTGCAGGCGGATGTGTTATAAAAAAAAACACAGATAAAAGGAGGAATTTAGAAAAACTCAGGGCACTGTCGGTCGTGAGAAACAAACTAGATTGCAAAGCATTGTTACGCTGCCGGACACGGGGTCAACGGCATGACCTTGCCTCCTCCAGCCGGTGAGGCTTGAAGGGGAGGGGTGAAGAGGATGACAGGGAGAATGACACGCGCGCCTGATAAAGCACGCTGCCTGAGGGCCGTCGCACCGACGCGACGGGGGCCGCGCGGTGTCTGACCGCGTGCAAACACAATCACAGTGGGACGTAAAACTCAAAATAAATTTTAACATAGAAAAGGCAATATAACTACCGGGTGTACCAGCGATCAGTTCACAATGTTATTATTACAAATTTGCTATCACAAAATTTAATTAATTTTTTTTATCTATATTTATTATTTTTTTATTTTAGGTATGCCTACTCGATTTAGGTATGCCTATAGACCAAACCATGCTCTGCTACCAAATGTAACGCCCCTCGTGCCTCAAAATTAAATTATTTTAAATTAATTAAAAAGAGCCTTGGAAACTGCTGGGTAAGAAAAATAAGAAAAATTAAGTTTTTGACCAGAGGTGGCACGAGGTGGAGAACAAGATAATTTGGATCTCCCTGACACAAGCAACTTGGGAGCTGGTGGATCTTTTAAGGGAAGAAGGTATATCATAAATAAATTAACACTACACAAGTAGCTTGGTCTATAGGTTCCCTGGTTTATTATTAAGGAATTTTGTGTTCGTATTATTCAAACCTGACAATAAAAATCTTAGTAATTAACAAAGTTAAAGGGGGGCGCCCCAGGATTATTTAAAATAATACATATTACATCTTAACAAAAAATTATTACATAATCAAAAATTTAAAAATTGCACCAAATTTGAATGTCCCAACAATTACATATATATATGAGTTTCCTCGATTTTACAGATTCTTGAGGATGACGTCCTTAAAGCACTACTCGCTGGTATCTTTGTTTTAGTTCCTTCTATTTAAGTGAAAAAATATATATATATATATCTCATATCACCCGGGTCTTTCCAGGATGACCTCGGACTGCGGGCCAAAATCTTCTAACCAGGGGGGGGGGGGAGGATCAGCTGGAGGTCCCGAAGATCATGCAGGGGCAATTTCTCCCTCCGTAACTTCGACCCTGTCAGACAGGGAAGTTGACTTCTATTTACAGATGCGTCGCCAGCCAGGAACTGGATCCCGCGAATACGCGGCTGGGCGCGGTCGTTTTCTAATTTCAAAAAAAAATTAAAAGATAAAAAAAATAACTATTACATTTTATACTACGCAGACGGACTAAACTACTTGAAAAAGATTATAGGGATAGCATCCCTCATTTAGGCGACTACATAGTCGGTTGCGGCCGGATGGAAGTTTTGCAGAGTCTCGTCGACTCGCCGATAATCAAACGGTCCGTCTGCAGTCGCGGCGCGAAGTGTCCCGCGGAGAAACGCGTCTCGTAATTAAAAGTAAAACTTGAATCAAAAGTGGAGGGGAGGACTGGGAGTCCGGACCGAAAGGTCCCGAAGTTCCCCGAGTGAGGGCCATACAAAAAAACTCTGATTGAAGTCTCGAAGCTGGTAGCATTGCGTCGACTTTAGCGCTACCTGTTGAGGGCTGTCTGAAATTAAAAAAAAGGATCGACTCGCCCAAGGCGTCTGCTTAAACCAAGGGTTAAAGGGCGCAGTCTAGTGCTACACTCTGGCGGCCTACAGGGTAAGTTGGCTGGGTGGTTAGCGAGTTTGCCGCTAGGTGTCGCGGGGTGGTCCATCTTGGCACACACATTTTTTTTATGCAAGGCATCCTAGGAGACGGTCGCTGTCTGCTGGGGTTTCTGACCTGTCATTGGCCTTAGGCGAATTCTTAGAACCGAAAGAGGAGGGGGGGAGCCAAAGTGCAACGACGCTGAGAACAAGCGTCCATGACGTGCTTTTCGAGGAGAGAACCTAATACGTATTCGTGACCAGACTTACTTCTCTCAGCAGCTCTCTGAGAAGTAGCAGCTTGCAGCCCAGAAGCTGCTCTATGCAGTTTTGGTCATGCAGGGAATTAAAATTACAAACTCGGGACGTGACTGCAGGCGAGAGAAATTTCAACCGGACTGACCATGTCCACATTAGCCAGCTAAATATCAGATTGGCCCCCTGGGAAGGGGCTTCGGTCCACTGGCACAAAGTTTAAAACCGTGTTGTACACCGGCCTAACAAAAGTAAATCACCCCCATTAACAACCAGATAAATTAAAAAAATAAGAAATCCCCAAAAATTTTAAAATTATAGAACAAAAATTAAAAAAAGGTGACGAAATGCCTAATTTCCGGCACAGCGGAAACGTCGGCATGACAGGCTATTCGCGGGGGGGGGGGGGGGGGAATTGACGTCAGCCGGGGCTTTGTCCCATGAGCATGATCATCCTCCATTCCCTTTCCCACACCTTTCCTACCCGGCATTTGTACCGTGACGTACGTAGTCGTGTGAGCATTTGAATTGCGCATCACAAACTACCACAAGAGGGCTCTTAGCTGCAGTGCGCCGCACCCCTGAATGTAATTTAATAATACATATTGTTAACCTTTTATTTTCACCCCAAAACAGTGTCACGACGAGTCAGTCAAGTGAGTGCCCTTTGTTTTCTAATATAATATTCTTTTTAATAAAGTAAGTGCAAACACGGCCAAGGACGCTCCCTAGCGGGCGACGGCGGAACTAATATATAACATTATTCAAACTAATTTCATGCATAAGCAATTATTACAGACAGTCTGGTCGTGGATGTGTGTATGTTAATTTTATAAAGAGTTCATGTTATTCTCTATAATAACCCGGGGCACACAGTAGCTAAGATGTTAACGGTAATTGTGTTCAGCGCGAAGGGTGCCATGTTTCCTGTCGCAAGCCTTGTCTCGCCACAGTCTCCTTCTACAGCCGGCCGAGAGCGGACGTCTCTCCATACACCCCGAGGACATCACCGTTGTCTCACAGATAGTAGCTCTGTTAACTTAAATAATCCAAATCGTTTTCTTTTTCATCCTCGGGGTCTCTTTTGGTTGGTGGGGCTGTGTAATTATTAATTTCTATACTCTCAGGAGTTTTTCACCACCTTCGTTTTACGTAAAAGCTTGAGGCGGCCACGTGTGTGGTCCGCCTCCTCAACTTATACCGATTCGTGCCTCGGGCGTGTTAACTGTGCAAAGGGAGGATTGTAAGAGGACGTGTAACGTAGAAATAAAAATACAACTTAATTGAGTCACGTGTCTGTGTTCGGGGGGGCCACGTGGGTCCTTAACCCAGTCAGCAGCGTGTGGGACGCGCTAAGTGCCCACTGCGGTTAGGTAGAAGCGTGCCCGATGCTGAGAGCGAGCTTGGTTAGGAGCAGGTGTGGGATTCGAGATCAGGAGGGCTAATATCTCGCCTCACACGGGCCACATAACGCCCTGAATAAGAGTCGCTAGTCGGGTCCACATGCCCACTCACGTGGTGGCGCCCACTATTAACACAACTAGTTAAAAACGTAACACCGGTATGCCCTCAATAATTAGGAATTTTTTCACCATACCGATGTAAATTATGCGCACAATCACGCGACAAGAAACACCAGCCATGCTCACATCAGTAAATACATCAGTACAAAACCCACAAATCACTATGCACAACCCTATATTTCTGCTCACAGACATAGATGGTTTCAGTAAGCAAACAAACACCACACCAAAGGATAAGCAAAAAAACTTCAATTTGATGATTTTCTCCATTTCACTTCGTAGGACAAAATATATTTTGAAATTACAACTAACACAAATAACTTAAAACAAATTTTCTTTATATTTGCAGTCAATGTGCGTAGCCAATTTTTTTTTTGATGATCATGGAAATCAAGTCAAAAATTTTTTGACTTGGTTTTAGCTAGGTACTAATTATGTACGTATATAAATTTAGCACTTGAACTGTAAAACTTTGGCAAGTAATCTCACAATCTTGCACTCCTGTCTCATCACAAATATCATGATAGTAGAACTTAAATATAACAATTTTTAAATGGCTTTCCTTTTTTTAACACAGAAGATACTAATTTTGAATTTCCCATCATAAATAGAAAGATACGCAGCAAGAAATACTGTGCAAAAATAATAGTTCTTTGAATTTGGTAGAGAAACAAGCAGACTGGCAAAATTTTTAGGTGTATGTAACAGATAATTTGCCAAAAAAAGATGCTGCCAACCTTGAAATAAAAGAAAATATAAACTCTGCAGTAACAGAATAAACGGTAAATTTTCAAACTTCAATGAACCATTGCATCCAGAAAAGAAGGTTAGGTTAATGCATGATGAACTGTCAATGTATATTAGGAAATTACTAAAACCAGAAAAATAAATAAAGGTGCGAATTTACAAGATGTAGGCAGCATGACATTAAAAGGCGCATTAATGCAATATAAAATATAATTTCCGATGAAATACTTCTATGGATCCAGCACCTGGGAATTGACAAAGCGGTACCCCCATAAAATAGATAAAATATCACTGATGAAAACCCCCACTGCGATCACATTCCAACGAACAGGAAAGACACAAGCCTTCGCAAAAACCCTTAAATTAGTTTTTCAACCCAGCCACGAGCCCAGAGACCCACAATTCACACCCGATTTGTATTGCCAACTCAGAATTTAACTTGATTAGCCTTTAGGTTTAGATTCAGAGCCATATTTATCTCTAGTACAGGAAATTAAACATGCTAGTGAGTGTATGAAACATGGTAAAGCCTTGTGAAACTGCCTAACGAGACCTTACAGTATCTTGCTGATTGTATCAATGCAGTTTAGGCTGCAATACTTGCCTCGCAGTGAAAAGAGGGACATCATAGTTTTACACAAGCCGGGTAAAGATAAGAAAACTGGCGCAAAATCATTGGCCCTCAGTTTACTACGCACAGTGTCTAAAATACCAGAATGTTTAACTTAGCAAAGTATTTTTTTTTATAGTATGACCAATCATATTTACCATATTAAAAATGTTTACAGCGTAAATTTCAAATAATTTTTTTCTCTAAATGTATAGCATTTTTTATTTAATTTAGAATCATTATCCATAGTAAGGTTATTTATGGTTGCGTAGGAAATATGTTTATTCAGAGAATATCTAATAATTTAGTGCAAGTTGGGGATTTCAAAACTTTTGAAAAATACCTATAACTACGGCACTTTTTAATATATATACGTATATTATCATCATTTATTCAGAACCGTAATTCACTGCCCTATCAACTGTTCTCAGCCTGATGCTGAGTTATTGACATTCTGTACAAAGAAGATTTTCTATTCTTTTGTTTGTTTCTTACACAAATAAATCTACAGCTTCATTCTGAGCTTGAAATTCTGCACACTTGACCTACAAAACAAAATTAAGGTACTTTTTATGCGAGATTTTTAAAAATCAACCCCATCCTTCTTATCCACTTCTTAAATAAAAATGTTGGTACTTTATGATGAAATTTTTCACACTTTATGTCCAAAATTAAATGAAAATTAGTGTATACTTCCAATTAAAAAAAAAAAACCTACCCCCATGCCCCTGTCTACATAGGATTATGAAAAGCCACTTCATACCCCTTTCCCAAAGTATAATTTTGGTAATTCTTGATGGAAATTTTCACACGTTATTGTTCAAAATAAGATGAAAATTACTGTCTATATCTGATTTAGAAAAGATGATGATGATGGCCACGGCCGACATCAGATTTAGAAAAACCACCCCTATTCACCATTTCCACCCCTTAAAAAAAAAAAAAATTGGTATTACTTCATGAAATTTTACACACTTTACATTTGAAAAAAATGGAAATTACTGTCAACATCTGATTTCAAAAACACTATCCATATCTCCTTAATGCGTAAAGCCCGGGCAATGCTGGGTACTTAAGCTAATGCAACTCATATAAGAGAAAATAACATATTGCCCAGCATCAGCAAACAATTCACTTTCCACAGCTTGCATTCGACAACAAATCAGCTAGTCCACATGACTGAACAAATAATAACTGTGTATAATTGTAATGTTATATTCTAGCAGCATTTTTAGATATATAAAAGCTTTGGCTGGGGTATTTCATGCGTGCTTAATTTATGAACTTTATCAAACTGGCTCCCTTGACTGTCATTATAAATTTTCTTAGATTGATGTAAATACCTTTTAGAGTCATGACCCAAGAGGCAAAATCGAACCTACAAATAATTAGAGCAAGAGAACTGCAAGGCAGCATCTTAGGGCCAAGTTTAATTCAATATTTACATTCACGAAATGCCTAAACCTGCACATCGAGTTCAATTTGGCCGCTATGCAGATGATACGACCTTGTTTAGCAGCTCTCCCAACTTACAGCTAGCATCAGGTAGAATGCAAATTGCATTAGATTTTAATGTAAAAATGGCGCACAAAATGGATTAAAGTTAATCCAGCTAAATCAGAAGCCATAGATTATTTGTGTTACCTACCTCAATGGAAGGCCACAGTTAATGCTTTTTAATAAACAAATCCTAAATAAAAATTTAGTTAAATATTTAGGAGTGATAATGAGTAGGAAACTACTCTGGAGAGATCACATGATTTTGAAACTTAGAGTAAGTGGTTATCTCAATAATGGGACCACTCTACCACGACCGGGACCACCACTATGATTGGACCACACCACCACCGGGACTAACGATGGGACCATTTTCACAACCGGGACAAATACCACTACCAGGACCACCACCAATTGTGCTAAGTATACTTGACTATCATGTATGAACCAACCATTTATTACAAATTCCATGTGGATAATGTCACAGGTACAGCTAAATACAAATTTACCATTACTGGTTGGAGATCGGAATGCAGAATTTTTGCAAATAAATAATGATTTTTTAAGAAATAATAATAATAAAAATGCAAACTTAAATTTCTGAAATTAATTTTTTTGTAAAAATAAATAATTAAATTTACCACCAAAACGAGAGAAAAAAATGCCACCACCTTTTAAATGTATTTCTAACAAGCATCAATAAAGTTAAGCTTGATGTTACTACACAAGAGTATGAAATATAGGAAATGTTTTTTTTAGGGATGACCACAGCGGTGTAGGTGTTTGGGTATTGCAGTTAATTTAATATTGTTATAGGAGGTCGGATTAATTCTCCATCATTGCTAGCATAAACACTCAATTAACACGCCCAATATATGTAAAACGTTTTTGAAATTTTGTCATTATTAAGACAGTAACTCAACAATCCTAACTAAAGAACTTTTCTTAATAGTTTCTGTGTCACTTTTAATGTCAAATTAGGTGAAATTTCTGCCAGTAGTTATTGTTCCTCTGATTAGAATTTAAAAAAAAGTAAACAAATCATACTCTTGAGATTTTTTATTTTCAACAAAACATAAAAATAAATTTTATATACTAATATCACATTTAATACAGATTTTCTCAAACAAGACCACAAGTTTTTAATACAAACATTTTGAATGCAGGTGAAGAATGGGTTTCCTTGAATCCCACACTGGGCACATTGATTACTGATTTCCTTGTTTTCCCTAGCCACCATTTTCTGTATTCTGTGCTCTTTGGTTTAAATCTCCCCATCTGAGTTGGGGGAAGGGTTAGAAGGGGTAAAATATTGCAGGATAGGCTGACAAATTTGTTGTAGACTAAAAACATTTGAAATAAAAGGCAACTAGAAAAAAGAAGTCCACAATATATACCTACTAATAAATTATTTTGATTTTACTCATTGTCAATGAATAAGTTTTCTGTGGTCATCTTTAGTACTCAGTTTCTAGTGAGTTTGTGCCATATTCTTGTGTAGAGGCCATGAAATTCAATGTACATTCAAACACTGGTAAATACATGGGGTTTGATCAAATTTAACTTAAAATTTTACATACAGTATTTTCCGGGTGAAGGAATGGCTAGTCTCGTTCTCACATCAGCATTTTTCTTTGAAATCATTTAATAAGTTATGATTCTGCAACGTGAATGGCGTGAAAGATCAAGGCCAGTGTATGTGCACACTCTGTTTGGTGTGTATTCAAATAATGGGGTGTCAATATGAACTCATAGCTTGAGCTACTAACTTCATTATGTTCTTGGTAAAATTTTTGTTTCAGCCTCATAAATATTTTCATTTTGTTTTAGTTGTAATTTTCTCATATATGTATTGGTTTAGTGTTTTTTTGAGTCTGTTAGTTCTCCTCTTAAAACACCATCATTAGTTCTATTGGCTCAGGTATGCACAATTAGCTTGTTACTACGTTACGCTATGTTTCCTATGTTGGGATTGCCAACATTGTTCGCCATCGCTGTTAGAGAACGTAATAACTCACGTTTATTGCACTTGATTCTCAGACTTGTCATCTATGATGTTAGGTTCCTCGAGGTTTAATGTTACATACATAACACAATGTATGCACAAAGTTTTAATGTTTTCTTGGGTTGTAAGTTCGCAATCAGAAACATTCAAAATGGTGCAGTGTTCCTTTTATTTATCCCTGTACACAGAAATATATATTTTTTGCATTATATCACACACCTCTGAGTTATATTACTTTAGCAAAACTAACTTGAGAAATTTTCACTTAATATGCCTGTGTGTGTATTGATGTAAGATTATAAAAATTAAGGTTTTTCAGCTCTTTTGATTCTCTTAATGAACTGCAAGCTGATATTTTTAGTAACTCAAGATCTTGCTTCTTCCGAATGTCAATACCAGAATTAACATTATTTGCATTATTTGTTTAGGTGCACACTTCCCATCTATCAGCCCTGGCGACATACCGTGCACACGGTTTTGTTTTCAGTACATTTCGAGCTTGAGAAATAAATTCTTGGTTTATAGCACAAAAAAAACTGAAGCTTTTATATTTTTTCTTTACTATCTGCAGTAAATTCCTTAAAGTTAATGTTGTAACAATGGTGGGGTTATATACATTAAAACTTAAGAATTTAAATGTTGAGCTTTTTGAAATTAGCATTTGCATTTGCATTTGCAGCAAATAAATGTTGACCCACTGTGAGTTACATCACTAAATTATCCTATTTTTTCCACACAGTTTATGAACAACTTCGTTAGTAACCAGACCGAGATGAACACAGAACAGGTGTTACATAAGTGTATGAATGTTTGTTGCTAACTGCCTGATGAACGAGTGCTAGCACCTACTACAGCTTGATCGCGAAGGACGCTCCGCACGAGCAGCCCTGCTCTGCCTGCGGGTTGTTGACGATGCGGAACGCGGAGCGGATCAGCTCCTCGTGATACTCTATGGTGGAGCCGCGAACGTAGTCCAGCGACGTCTCGTCTATCACCACCTTTGCTCCGTCCTTCTCCAAAACACTGGCCGTCCACATGAAAACAAAACACATCACTGTTCTCAGTGCAAACAAACATTATTTGTTCCTCTTAACCACTACCTATGTATGTATTAACTATAACTAGGGACAAGATTAGATGGTTTTATTTTTAGGATAATTTTGTTTTTAAAAACATAAGATTTTGGTGTTGTTTTTATTTCTTGTGAATTCTGTTTATTCATACCTATAGCATATTATTAAAAAAATATAACACGAATGATTTTGACTAATATAACTTTTAAAAATTATAATTTTTAGTAAGCATGTTTAACTATTTGGTACAATAAAAATAAATTGGCAAGTATTAGTGTATTGGGTAAATGTACCTACCAACTCATTATATACTACTAAGTTACTAATAACACTTGCAAGATAAAAAAAAAGGTAAAAAATTTACCAATATTTTTAGTACATATCATTTGGTACAAATTAATAACTAAATAAATAAACACTACAACTAAATAAATTACATTTTTTGAATTTAATGTATTAAAAGGTTAAGTTTTGTGATTTGAATTAATTTTTGTTTATAAATGATAATTAATTTCATGATTTTAGTTGCATTTCAAGTGTTATTTCGGTATTATTGTAATCCACCATATAATCTTGTCCCTAACTATAACAGTTCCTTGGTTCATCATGTTATCATTTTATCTCTGGCTTAAAAACAGACAAAAAATATTTTTAGTGTAATTATCACAGGTGTAACAGTTAATCTATTTCAGTACTGCTGATTGAAACATTATACATACCTATTCATTATGAATCACATTACAAAATGTTGTTAATTTATAAATTTTCTTTCCAACCTCTATATATGTGAACTGTAATTAAGGTAGTTTATCATCAGTTATTTTCTCCCAGTCAGATTCTATTAATAAATAACAGACCAAAACAAGGTTCTAAAGCTTGAAATAGTACATACGCTTGATAACTTGTCATGCCAAACATTTGAATGAATAGCTCACAATCCAAGATGGATGAGACCAATCCCTCCTGAAAGCCCAACTGCAATTAGTTAGAGAGTATGTCTTTACTAGAAAAAAAACTTTTTGAACAATTTTTGAAAAATTTTGTACAAAGTGCATTGCAACTTGAAAAATATTATAACATTTGCCTGGTTTTTCATTCCTTGGTATTAAGTAGACGGTGAATCCCAATTTCAGGACATAAATTAAAATTACAGCAGAACTCCTCATATCCAACCTTACCACAACCGACTCTTCCGGATATCTGTGGTTGGCGAGCCTGTTCAGACTTGAAAAAGTGACGCATCTACATGTTTTTGTGTCACAAACTGTCAGTTCAACCGTGATTGTTGGTGTAGAATGTGCTCATACTATAATCTTGTATGTTCTATGTATTTTAACGCCAATACTGTTTGTGTTTATTCACGACTACACATAGCTCTATTGTGGGGTTACATGTGTGACAATGGCAACTAAAAAACGTAAATGTGTTTGTGTTTCTTTGCAACAAAAACTTGACGTGTTACAAAGATTGGACCAAGGTGAGTCTGTTATTAAGCTAGCTTCTGAGTTGAGTGGAGGGGTAACTACAGTAAAAGTTTGGAAAAAGAACCGTAAAGATTTGTAAGCGTTGAGACAGATCATGTGTTAAAAAGTAGAAAAATGTTGAAAAAACCAAAACTTGAACTTATGGCTGAAGCGTTATGGGTTTGGTTTTGTCAGGAAATGTGCAAGGGAACGCCTTTGTCAGGCCCCATCGTAAAGGAAAAAGCCATAAAATTATATGAAAAGTTGGGAGGTTATCTAGAAAAGTTTTGCGCTAGCGAAGGGTGACTTCATAAATGGAAGTTGCGTCATGGCATACAACATGTTATAATTGCGGGGGGAAAACTCTCTGCTGATGGTTATGCTGCTGAAGAATTTGTACAAAAATTTGAGCAGTTGGTTACAGAACAGAATCTTGTACCTGAACAAGTCTACAATGTAGATGAAACAGGTCTAAATTACAAAATGCTTTCAAAAACCACCCTTGCTGCTAAAAATGAACCTGTGTTAAGAACAAAGCTTGCTAAAGACAGACTCACAATTGCAACTTGTAGCAATGCCAATGGATGCCACAAAATACAGTTGTTCATCATAGGAAAATCCAAGAAGCCAAGAGCATTTCAAAATCTAAACATGGCAAAACTTCCAGTTTATTATCGGAATCAATCATCTGCTTGGATGGATGATTCATTGTTTAAGGAGTGGTTTTTCGATGAATTTGTCCCTGCTGTAAAAAAACATTTAAAGTCTAAAAACTTACCTGCTCGTGCTGTTTTGCTCTTAGATAACGCTCCCAGTCACCCCTCTTAATGTGAACTATAGAAAGGAAACATCAAGGCTATATTTTTACCTTCCCATTTGACACCTTTAATACAACCCATGGATCAGGGCATCATTGAGTAGTTAAAGAGAAGATACAGAAGAAAATATGTCGGCTCTCTGTTGGACAAAACAGAAGAAGGATATAACCTTTTTGAGGCAATGAAAAGTTTAAACATCAAAGACGCTATCTACACCGTTGCTGCAGCTTGGGACGAACTTAATCCAACCACCCTTCAGAAGGCTTGGAAAAAAATTGAGATGAATACAATGTAAGCATACCTTATTTAAAGAATTCAGTAATGGATTTTTGTTTCAGTTTTGTCAATCTTGATTTTTCGGAAGTGACCCTCCATTGGGTTGCTTCTGGATGTTGCTCGATGTATTTCAGCGCAACTTCAAAGGCTTCCTTAGCAGCAGAATGACTGTTTGAAATGAATGTTTGAAATGAATACAGCAACAATTTTACAAATAAAGTTGTATTACTGTACTTACTGTATAACTGGGAAAGGCGTTTTTTTTGCTCCTACGGATATCCGACATTTTGGCTGTTCTGACCATGGCCCGGTCCCGTCATGGTCGGATATGAGAGGTTCTTCTGTAAATCACTTAAAGGAGATAAATGATAACTAAAGCTGCTAAGGAAACCCAATACATATATAAATTAAAATTTCTGTTATTTTTTATTGAAAAATTATTTCAGTGCTCAAACATTTCAAGAAAATGAAATGTACATAAAAGAGAGCAAAGGAAAGAGTGATTCTGTGATGGAACATTAGGAATTAAAGAAGAAAATCAGTGGCGTATACTTTTCCCATACTGAACACTCCTAAATGCTAGACCAGGCAGCGTGTTTACATGTCGTCGTCGTGGATGTCCTCGACGAGCTGGAACTTGTACTGAAACCCGGAGCAGCCGCCTCCTTCCACCAGGACCCTGAGTGCGCGGCCGTCCCTGGCTATCTCCTTGAGGCGGCGCGCGCAGCTCTCGCTCACATGCAGGGGCTCCGCTCGGGACGCCGTGGAGGCGCTGCAACAGCGAGCAGCAGCACTACTGCGACTGCTGTCTCGGCCCGGGCACAGGAGACTTCCCAATCACCTGAACCACCAAGTCTTCCATTGGGGTCGAGACCATCAATGTGAACATTTTTGTTATGCCTACAGTTGTTTTTGCTGGGGACAAGAAAACACGGCGAATTGCGATAAACCCGCAATTAGCACTGAAAATCACATCGATACACCATACAGTACCAAAATGCAAGTTAAATCATGATGATAAAAACAGTTTAACCATAAATTAAATCAAATCACAATAAAAAAAGTAATTTTTGAATGTTTTAAATTCAAGGGTATCATTATTTCCATACAAGTTATGTACGTGCCAAAAAGCGTATATCAGAAAAATTAATTTTTTATGTTTGATTTTGCATCTATTGAATCATTTTTAAACTATGCACAGATGCTCGGCAATCCATTTTTATTGTTCTGAATGTATCTGCTTTAGACAAACTGATCACAAATGATTTTATTGTAAAATTGCAGCATTTACACTTTTTGATGGATATTACAAAACAGAATTTATAAAAATAAATCATAAAATATGGTTTCCATTGTTTGGGCTTGGAAGACATGCCGACGTTCCAGCCACATCCATGTTTTCACAGTTCACAGGCACGGCTTAAACCCATGAGCACACAACCAGGCAGGATCACGTAAAAAGTTATTATTAATTAACTAGTTTCAATCCACTTTTTACACTTGCATCCATACTTACAAACTTCCCATGTTGAGTATACTGTAATTATCAAATGCTATTTTATATGGTCTATTTTTTTATGTAGTTAAATTTAAAAGCAAGATATAGTCTGCCCAGAAATCTTGCAAGCTGGGTTCTGTGTTCTATGTTCACGTGCTGCTTGAAACGTACCAGCATTACCAAACAGTGGGCGGAGCAATAAACGTCTGATTTGGCACTGCCTGGTTACACATAAACTGTTCTAACTTCTAAACCATTATCCATGATAATGACGCCGCAGAGTTTTTCCGCAAAAAAATCTGTCAACACCGAAAACATTTTTTCACCAGTAGTAAGTTTTAATAAGTTACACTATCAAAAACTTGTGCATATTTTTATTGTATAAAACTCCCTTCTGCTACACCCATGACACCATTTTTGTTATTAGTATTTTTATTTCTGTTGCTAACATTTTCATAAAAGTCTTCATTTTGGTTTTCCATGCTTCTTCAATATAAAATGTTGGGCTCGAATCCCATGTTTCTTACTTCATCACACATCAGTGTCCGACTTTGGGTCAAGTTTCCTCTAAATTGCTAACAAACTTGTAATGTCTCTCTCACACTCCTGATTACAATTCATGTTAAAATGGTGATTATGTTTAAGAGTTTTACAAGTACATATGTGTTTGATTTAATGTCTCATCTGTGGCGTGCTGCTACCTAATGTGAATATAAAAAATTTATGGAACTTTGGCAAAATAGTCTCTCACAATAAGTACATAGTATACCTAAATGAATACATAGGTCTATGCATACATGCAGCATAGCACATATATATGTGGCAGGTTTCCATACTATTGAGGAATTTTTTTCAATGAAATGGTGGAGATTTGTCTGATTCATAAAGCTTGATGAGTTGGCTGGAGCAGGGAGGGGGACTCTAGGCTAAGACTTGCTCCAGCAGGTCTGGACACGAACATGACGACGAACAACTCATAGCTGAATGAGCCAGTCCTTGCGTATCTAATGGTGTAAACGGTTGGTTATGTTAGGTTAGCTACATACAAAGTAGTACTTTGAAATTGTATGCACTGTTTGTTAGCAGTCATCCACAAGATAAAACCAAGACTGAAATTTTTTAAATATTTTATATTTTTATTATTGTATTGAGGAAATACATACTACAGTAAGGACCAAATAATGAAAGGAATATTGAGATCACAGTCAATAAGTTTTGATGCAGAATAAAATGATAATGGAATTCTTTTTGCAATGTTTTCAATTGTACTGTTGGCCAAATTTGACAGCATAGTCTTAAAGTACCAAAAAGTCTGGCTCTACCTATGCAAGACACGATTGACAGATTAAATAATGGTTATAACAAGGTACATTAATGAAGAATTCAATTAAATTACTAGTCTATTTGTCTTTCTTTATGAAAGTTACATCACCAGGAGCTACAAGTTACGTATCAATAAAGCTATATTCCTTTTGCAATTGCCAAGGATGCTTGCAGCGGCCTCTTAAGATTGTAACCACTTATATAGACTATACATTCGCAGATGTCTGATGGTGACGTTCACTAGCAGATGTTCGTTTCCCTGCGATGCGCCGTTCCTCCCCTGCCTCCGCTCAGTTTGCTACTTGGGCGCTCGTGCAAGCCAGCGATAGGTCGCTGCGGCTGGCACTGTGACCATATCACGTGGAGTCAGAATGAGTCTTCCATCAACTTGAATTGCTGTTCGGGACCTAATCACACAGCATTGTGTTGCTTTTGTAAACTGGAGAGTTTGATGTCTAGCAATATTGCTGTTACGTGTATCTCCACAAGACTGTGTAGTGTCATGGACAAATCTTTGCAAAACACACATATTTTCAAAAATTGGGTGTGGAGTCCATGCGAGACACAAGTGAAACTTCTTGCTTATTATATTATTAGTTATAGGAAACATAACTCTCTTTGGCCAAGGTCTCTGATCAAAAAAATACAAATGCAAGTATGCGAGCACTAAATTATGCTATTGCACAAGTATGCAAGTGTGTAATAATTATGGAAGTGTGCAAATATGCAAGTGTGCAAATATGTTGCGGTGTTCTACCTCTCCCCTGCCATCTCCTCCACTACTGATTCCATAACCACGTATCTAACTATTCCCCTCATGCGATCGGAGTTTTCGTAATGCTCAAAAATTGTAGCCTCCTGAGCAAAGAAGTTTCACTTCAACAAGGGTTTCTTCATTCGCAGAAAGTTATTATTAGAATGGAAAAAATTTGTTTTACAGAAAGTACAAATAACTCACACCTATTGTACTGTATTAAATTAATTACCAGTTTCAGGTGATATATCAAATTGAAAATTTGAAAAAGGCTAGAACCCAATACCCTTAAGTGTATTTCTTGACCACAAAAGGTAACATTACATATAACACTAATTCCAATTGTAGCTAGTGTGCAAGAAGTATTGATGACGATATACATGTCACTATTTATTTAAAGGCATCACTGACAAAGGCATTTGTGAAATCCACTGTATATAGTAGTGTATACATCCTACAGGAAAACAAACAAACAACCCCAAACAAACACACGCACACACACACACATATTTTGGGACCTTCAGAATACTTCCGAAACATTCCCAAATAACATTTATGCATACTCCATGCTACCAAGATGTTTTTAATGTTTTATATTTAAAACATGCAGCTATTACCTAAGTATAATTTCTAGAATATTCTTGATAAGAATGACATGGCCATGTATTGACAATGATTGCATTAGAAGATTTACAATTTTGAACAGGTTTGATGTCATTTAAACGGCAAGGAATTTTTTTTTTGTTCAGTGCCATCATTTTGTTCACCTCTTGTTTGCAGTAAAAAAAATTATTTCATACAAATGTTTTAGATTTTCCCACACTTGGAGTTCATTCCCTCTCCCTCCCCCCTTGTGTTGCACTAACAACAAACTTCAATGATGAATCAACTTTTTTGTTGGTGCAATGGAATTAAAATGCCAGGTTGTTTCTCCAGGCAGGTTGTTCTGTTGCTTTGGATACAAGTTGGAAAATAGATCAGAATTGATATTCGGTAGTGCAATCAACATCAAAACATACAGTAGATTTATTCTTGTTATCAATAAGAAATTCTTTTCATTAATATCAATGTTTATATGAAACTAACTGAAGTACCCGGCATAAGGAACAACACTACCGAGTTTCAAGTCTGAAGGACATACGCTTGAAAAAAATGGGAAATTTGTTTTCAAATCCTATTGATTGCACAATCTCAGTGCATCAAGGCTACACATCAACAAAATCGGTACACCAATCTTCAGCTTCATTTTGTGGGAAGGCAGGTAACCCCTAGGCAAGACGTGACAGACGCACCAAACGATAGCACGTTACAAATTCAAGGCAACACCATCTATTGTTGAAGTTCTAAAATAAACTGTTATTAAAGGCTTTATTTCACTAGCAGCCATGAGTTTCACTAAGTGAATGGGTTTCATCAAGGAGAAGGATAGGAAGTTGCCTGACCTTACTTTATGACCATGTGGTGGACATAGAGAAATGACACAAACTCACTGTTTGTGTGTCCATCATCTACCTCCTATGATTTTCTATTATAAAACTGATTTTATACCCTTTTTACTCCCTTATGAATGGAATTTCAAAATAATATGTAGTCTGTCACTCTTCGGCCCATAAACTACCTATATGCAAAAATCATGTCGATCTGTTGCTCCAGTGCTGCGTGAAAGGACAAACAGACAAACACACTTTCACATTTATAACATTAGTAAGGATTACTGTACTAGTTGGAGCCTATGTATTTTTTTTTTTTTACTAAAAAACTCAATATTTAAAGTATTAATTGCAATTTTTAAACGTCATTCAGTCGTACATGATGACTTCAAATGCAAGATTCCTTAAAATATTTATTAATGAAATGTAAGGCCACACAAAATATGGCCTAAGGTGGTTCGTATATTTTTTTTTATTCTTCAAGTGTGATTAAAGTTTTGTTATATTATTTTTTTATTTCATATTGCATGAGAAAAAATTACTTTCAACAATTCTGAAAAATTATTGGCACAGATATATGGGAACAAATAAAGATACCAGAGCTCTGAGCTATGGTATAAGAAACCAACAAGAGATTGGTAATACTAACACACCAAATAAAAAAAATTGTAAAAGGCATTTAATATTATTGGTATAAAAATCCAAACTTCAAATTTTAATTGAGATAAAAGGGGTACTTTGCACCATAACTTATTTTTTCATCAAAAATTCCAAAATCCAATTTGTAAAACAGTTAAAAACAAAGTTGAGGCCACACAGAAAGCTACGCTATGTTCACTGTGCCAAGTGGCCAGATCAGTCTAGTTCGCGATGTCAGAGAGAAGCATGCTGTGGGATTCCAATGATGATAATATTCTGCTGGCTCAACTCAGTTTGATAGCATTTTCTCTCTCATCAAGAATAAAATTAAGAAAAATCTACATTACAGGGAAAGCATTTTAGCAGAAGAATGACTGACTATTTGCTTGAGGTCAGTAAACAATGATTTCATGATGATATAATTCTTTAATGATTAATCGTCAACAAAATAAAAGGACAATTAAGAACAATGGGAATTCACACCAATAATTATTGATTCCTTAACAAACAGCATTAGTGAACCTCCATTGAAATCAAATCCCAGGCATTACCTCGCATAGGATATTGCTTTCTATATCCTTCTATTGATTTATTCCATAAACAATGATACTTTCATACAGGGCCGCAACTAGGGAGGGGGGGGGGGGGGCAAGCAGGGCATACGCCCCGGGCGCAAAGCTGTGGGCCCGCCGAAATCGCTTGCATTGTAATTCCTTCGTACTACAACTGGTAACTGGTAAAAAGTTTTTTAACTTGCATGCCAGGAATGTCTAATCTGATTTACAATATAACGTCTCAACATAGCACCATTTTTCCGTGGGAGGGCCCCCGGACTCCCCGCTTTATTGGTATGGTATGTGCAAAAAAAGAGGGGGGGGGGGGGGGGGGGGGGGGGGGGCATCAATCCATTTATGCCCCGGGTGCCAGAGACTCTAGTTGCCGCCCTGCTTTCATGCTTCTTCAATGAACTTATCCATTAACATGATACTAATTTAAAGCAAACAGAAGTACAGTACAATTCCGCACGAAAACAGATGTTTTTGTTAGGTAGTATGCATATGCGGCGTTTTAGAAAAATAGCTGAGAACCAAACACCTTGCGACGTCTCCAACATAGCGAATACAGCTTTGTGTAGTGACACATGAGATGCAGCTGGCTATATTTACTTGCATAGCGAACATAGCGTCCTGTGTGGACAAAGCTTACGTCATCTTCTAGTTAATACATAACAATAAATTCCTCAACATTAACTTCCTTTTCAAATATAAAATTTTTCAAGTACTATAACAATTATATTATATTTTAAAGTTCATCCCAATAAATTTGTAAAATATCACAGGATTAAATAGTTAGCCTAAACTCATTCAGATGAGAAAATTGAAATAATATTCATGATTAACCAAAATGACAGATAGGCCTTAAGATAATAAGCTACTTTTAAATTTAACCAAATGCAGACCATTAAATAACACACTACATATGATTTCAAATGTAATTGAGCTTCAAATGTAAGATCCTAGCTTGATTAAGTTGATGCAGCAAAAATTAAGTCACAACAATAACAAACTGCAATACATTTTGAGAACTATTCATATTTAGCTTAAATTATAAACAAGTATTTCCAAAAAAATTTTATATGACATGATTTGATTTAAATACAATATTGGGCAATTGATTCATAACACACATCATCCACATTTATCACTAGATTGATGGCATGATCATGTATATATTGATCATGTGGTATTGTGTATTTAATAATGCTTGCTGTATTAATTTAATACGTTGAAATATCCTGGCCAAACAAAAACTCAAATATCACAATACAAACAAATTATGTAAAATTGTTGTGTAAATTTGTTTTTGTATGGAACTTACAATCATAATTCCTTGTTATTTCACAAGTTTTGGTTATGACCAGTAGCTTTTAATGTATTAAATTAAAACAGCAAGCATCATGTACCACAGGATCAATGTATATGGGATCATTCCATCACGATGAAGGGATGAATTTGGATACATGATGCTACTACTCACCTGAGCAGATAGATTGATTGCATCTCAACAGCTCAGTTATGAGGTTTTATCTAGTTAAATAATAACAGATAAAAAACAGTGCAGAAAATAATTACATGCATAGGCTGGGCATAACTATTTAAACAGAATGTGTGTAATGTTATGATTAGAGTACCTAATTCACAACACTGGGTTATTAATGTCTTAATTCATTATTCTTAACCAAGAATTCTGTCACCCGTCCATTGGTGACAAGGGTTGTGACAGACGAGTGCATCAGCACATATCAAGAAAACTACAATGCATGAGTAGAGGTGGGCAAGCAGGACATACCTTCCACTAACATGAAGATGCCAACAGTTATATAAAAACTGTCTAAGCTTAAAATTTTGCCAAACATTACGAGAATCCACCAAAACCCAGCAAACCACAACAAACTTGACTAGCCATTTATTCATTTAGAGCAGGCGAACCACATCTAACTGTCACAAATACACAGCGAAGAGCAATGTCACAGAAGGTTAGTACTCGTGAGTGAAACAGCTGTGCACCAGAGCAGTACCTGCTGAAACTGTACATGATGACACTGAAGACAGTTACAATTCACGAAGCCTACAACTGGCTATGTTGTGGGCGAAACAGCAGCAGCGAAGAGCCGAATCACAGTTTCCAAACTGTTGGACATTAGTGCTGAATGCGTGAGGCACGTCCCCAGCAGGAGACGGGCAAGTGGAAGACCCGCTCAGCGTCGCCGCCATCACTTGCGCCGCCGGCACTTGGCCCGCGTCCTGCGGCGCCGTGGGCCGGCGTTGGGCGTCGTCTTCTTGACGACGCGCGATCCCATACGCCCCACCGGCGTGCCCGGCTTCTTGCCGTGCAGCAGGTGCTGTTGCACCAGGTCTGCCAACTTGCCCTGCTGCGCCAGCATCGACAGGAACGTGCAGATGAAGTCATCGTAGTTGTGCGTGCGACGGCAGTCGTCAATCTGGTACTGCTTGCGCTTTTCGTTCTCGTCGCGCAGGCTGGCCTCGCATGCCCGCATGTCGCCCTCCAGGCTTCTGAGCAGCGACAGTAGGTCGTTGGGTGCGAAGGCGTGCGGCTCCAGCACGCCCGGGTACTTGCAGTGGAGCTTGGACTCCGCGCTCCTCTTGTCGGCGCCGCTCTCCGCCGCGGCATCCAGCAGCACCTTCTTCGCGGTCGCCGCGCACACTTCCGCAGGCAGTCGCTTCCTGCCGTCCGGCTCCGTCGCCATCTGCACGACCACCAGCTTCTTGAAGTCCTTCGTGGACATGGGGCTGCTTTGACCGCTGTTCCAGCCCCAGCCCTGAGTCGGCGAGTTGAAGGCCGAGCCCACTTCCGAAGAGGTGTCCGTGCTGGAACAGCTCGGCGCGGGAGATGTCTGCACGGTTAGTGGTGTTGAATAGTCGAGGGCAGCGCTGCCATCCAGCTTCGTCTGCGAGGAGTCCATCATGCCCACTAGCTGGATCTTTGTCAAACTCTGAGATTCAAGAACTGGTTTATGTAGAATTATTTCAGATTCTTTTGATTGATTTAAAGTCTTTGCATCACCATTATCAACTGGAACTTGTTTTTCATTTTCCTGAATGGACTTTAAATGTTCCATATTTGAAACATTACATTCTTCGTCCTTTTTATCTTTTAAACGCTCAACTTCTTCCTTTGTGTTACTTGTTTTCAGCTTCACCAATTGTTGCAGAGCTTCTGATACTATTTGCTTATTCGTCTTTAGCATATTGAGCTTGTGGGTGAGGGCAAGTCTCCGATCCGGCACCACTGCCATGAGGTTGAAACGAATGTCGTGCGATTGCTCTTGACTTGCAGTCTCCAACCTATCGGTGATTACTCGACGAAACTTCTCCGTCCAACTTTCCTTCTCGCCCCATGGTCCATGATCCATTGGGTAAGGCTTCAGTCCATCCAGCTCGAACAGTTTCCCTTGAATTGGGACATAGCTGACAAAGTGAAAAGTTTCTCCTGTGTACCGGCCAGTGCTGCCAATGCAAATGTTTGATGGTGACTTGTCCACACATCTCCGTGCCTGGGGCATTGCATGTGAATTGTGTGCTTTAGCAAGTTCAGGAGTGTTCCCAATTGCCCAGCCTTTATTTTCTGGACACATGCCAACTGTATGAGCTTTTAGCCTACTTAGAGTATCACCCAGATGTATCTTCGGGCAGTTCAGAAGGACCGAAAGTAAAGCATGCGTAGCACAACTATTTGGCACAATTTGCTGAGCAAAAAATATGTTATTTACTACTTCCTCATCTTTCACAAATGTTTCACACTGGTCGACAATTTTACGTCTTGAACGCCTCTCTTCCGTCCAACGGAATAGAAATATAAAACCGTAAACTGTATCATCAAGAGACTTTTGCAAATCATAAATTTCTTCGACCTGAACACCGTTCACCCCAAAGTCCTCCAAAAGCAATGTAAACAAACCCGGATCACTCTCTAACTCCAGCCAACCTTCCGTCAAACTGTTAATATCCACAGGCATTGTTATAATAGTGATGAAACGATGGCTGACAAATATATTTTTCACTTCTTAGGATGTAAAACGTTTAACAGCTTTCCTGTCGTTGCCAGTTTCATGTCCATGCAGATGTAAACATAACATATATATAAATACGCTACACGCATTTTAAACGACATTCCACTACCGGCAAACTTTAAGCTAAAACGCTGAATAAATTTTGCAAAAATATCCGCGTGCAAAAACACTGACAAGTATGTATAACAGAACGTAAACATTTATAATTATTCCTATTCATCCTCCGAAAACATCGATCCAATCGTTAGTACATACACACATTTATAGGTGGCATTCGGGTCAGTTGTTTTTCAATTGTCAGAAACGGATAATTATAATTTAAGAATTCTAATTAAACACGTTCAGTAACATAATTAAATGTAAGACAAATATTTGAGCTGTTATGCTATAGTGACAATTGATACTTACTTTAAGAGCTTCAAATAAATGGATCTGGAGCGCAAATGTGAATAAAAGTTGCGCACTAGCCGACCACTGATCATCGCCATGTTGGATGTATTTGTGACGTAACGAAAGGCATTCTGGGATTGCTAATTAGAGTGCAGTGAATTTTTATCAAAATCGACCTTCATGGCTGTCAAGGAAGCTTTTATTTTGAAAGGAATTTCAAGAGTTTCCTTATGCGGTTTCCAGATAGTTTAGTAACGTGAGTGGGCTGACAGTTTGGCTGAAGAGTTTCGTCGGAGTTGTTGGTCAGACGACGCCAATGTTCACTGGAACCGTGAGAGTGAAAATATGCGAGGCTTGCGGGTTGAGACCTACGGATTTTCAAAAGCGGCATAACATGGCGTTTGGGAAACCAGATGATCAGCCTATAGATCCTTACGTTTCTATAGACGTGGACGAAAATCATTTCGATCGGTCGTCGACGAAACCAAAAACTTTCGATCCGGTATGGAACGAGTACTTCGTCCACGATGTTCAAGGAGCGGTCAACCTGTGGTTCACCGTTTTTCACGATGCTGCCATCCCCCCGGACGATTTTGTGGCCAACTGCAGTATTCCGTTCGAAGATTTAGTTCAAAGAGATCGAGAGGCAACAGATTTCTGGGTATGAACCAATGTGCTTCACTATCCTAGTCTGCTGCATAGAATGCTTGCCGTCGATGTAACCTGCTCTTCACCTTTCTCACCAACAGAAAACCTTTTTTCGTACTCATAACTGCATGCCCGGTTGCGTCGAATGGGTCAGATGTTTGAAGGCCGGCGAATGACACATGTGTTTGTTTTTGGTTCTTATCTGTTATGGTTTAAAGTCCAGTGTCAAGTATCAGCTGTGACTTGTTACACAACACGATAATATATGGATTAATTTGATCATACATCAACAGATAAATCATGTGTGCATGAAGGCAGTGATGGTTTATTTAACATTTTAAGACTGTTTCTATTTCAAATTTGGGTAATTATTCTTTATCACATATCCAAGTTTATCCCGTAATACTAATGGCATTATCCATTCTACATTGATCCAGTGTTTGATGTTGCTTACAGTTTTAATGTAGTAATAATTCAAATCATCCTAGATGTAAAAAAAGTAAATATCACAATACAAACAAATTATGTCAGGTCTTGTGTAAATTTATTCTTCCGTATACATTTTTTGCAATCGTAATTCATTGTTCTTTTACAAGTTTTTGTTATGTCAAGGGTCTTTCGCTGTTCTATATTAAAACAGCAAGCATCCTGTATCATAGGATCAGTGTATACAGGATCATGCCATCAGGATGAAGAAATAAACTTGGATACATAATATGAAACTTTTACCCACTATTGGTTCAAATAGTTCTATTGTGCTGTTAATGAAATGCATGGCTTTTTTTGCATCTGGATTGGTGGTTTAAGCATGTTTTTTAAATACTTGTTAGCTGTGATTAGTGTGTATACATTGTTTGTTTTTGTGTTTTATAAAAATTATTATTCATTCGTATGAGCTGTACCTTTCACAACTTCTGCACTAAAGGGTGTAGTGAGCGTAGAGGAAAAAAGTCTAGGAATAAGAAAGTTTGAAAGATATAGCCTTAATATTACCACTCAAAAAGTTGAGACAAGGAAAGAAATGATTTTATTATTTACTAATATAGATACTCTTTTAAATAAAAATTTTGAATTTAAAAAATATGTAGTTTTTAGTACTTATGTTTATTTTAATAATACCTCATTAGTGTCGTTGCAATAATCTTTCTTTCCTTGTTTTAATTTTCACTTGTATGTCTATAGTTGTGATGTTACTATTGCCAGGAGTAGTCTAGATCCTGATACCATAACAATATTGATATCACCAAGATGGTGGCGCTAACATTACCACCCCTACATTCGTACGGGAGAAGCACAGGAATTTGGGGGTTTTGGGCGGGGAACATTTCCATGCTTGTTTTGCATAAAATGTGTTTCTTTTGAAACTAAGGTAAATATGTAGAGTAGCGGTATATACGAAAACAAATGCTAAAAATCCGAAAATACTTTTATTCTGTGCTCTTTCACTTCTTCTTTTCAAATCAACCGGCGGAGATAAGAAATTCCAAATACTTTAGGACACGCACACACACACACACACACACAGCACAGCACAGCTGACTTACCCTTACAGAATCTTTTGCTTTGTTATGTTACTACTTCGATTGCAAAACATATTAACCCTAGGAAAAGATTTCAGTGATTCCAGTATAACAATCTTTACATTACCTCAACCAAATTTTTCATTTGTCTACTTGAATGATGCCATACATTTCTCCTCCAACAAATTTTTCCACCGAATAACAAACATCTGTAATGCACAGTATTGTGTTGTGTGCGCGAACCGGATTGCCTCATGTGTAAAATGGGTGTAAACTTGCCTATAAGGTAAAATTTGTGTCAACTATGGGAGAAGTAAAGTAATAAATTTAAAAAAAAAATTTTTTACTAATCGTAACATAGGTAGTTGAAAAGTATTATGGGGCAGTTAAGGTAAATGTTAAAAGAGTGGAAGGTTTTTAAATACTGTTACCTACACTAAATTTTAAGGACATAATAAATTTGCTAAAAATATTTTTATTTCCATTTAAGTAGGTATTATCTTGTAAACATTACGTTGAACGATCAAAGTACAGAAATTTTCTTAGCTAATCTGGATCTTGAATTTGAATCTGTCAGTGTGAAATGAAATATTATTATGTTCAATTACATTTCCTAAGCTTTTCTAGTTCGTAATAGTTGTAGTTAGCTGCGAATAGAAAATTATTGAGTATTTGAAGCAGTTTTATTTTATTGAATTCTGATATTTTATGCAGTTCTTAATGGTTTGTGTTTCTTGAAGCGATACAGCCGGTCATTATAAATTACCTGGTGGTTCCGAGTAGGGGTATGTCTTTAAGGGTTTGAATATTTTTGTGTTTTGTTTGGTGTGACTTGGGTAATATGATAATTCATGTTGCTGCTGTTTGACTTTATTGTTTAATAGCATAGCTGACCTTTTCCGCTTGATATTGTCCTGATCCTGTTGTTACTGCCATATTGAGAACCTGATACTTGCTCCAACTTGATCCTATGGTTCTCCAGATATCCTTAGAAATATAGCATAGTGGAAACTGTGTTCCAAAAGACAGGAACTTTCATGTCAATACTTTACGCTAGGACCAAGACTGTTTTTCACATTAATTTGTTTTCCATGCCTCTCTTCAACTGGTTTCACACCACCATTTTCCTCCACTTCATTGCCCTACCCACTATTGAATTTCTTAAAATCTAGTGTTAATTTCATAATGCTCTTTTAGGGGTGAACAAAGAAACTTCTGCAATGATTTTGAGGTTCATTTGCCACTTCACTTAAATAATATTGATTACTTTAAATTTTACAGTTTCTGGATCATTCCTATCACATCACACATAAGTCATGAATTAGTTAATGCTATATCTGATTTTTCTGCAAATTACTTCATATTTTAAACATAGCGTCTAACATCGTCTGCCATCCATAACCGTAGATGCTTTTAACGTCCTCTTCCTCTTGAAACATGCTTTTTGCTTTGCTTTGAAAGCAATTACTTCTAAAACATATGATTACAAGCAGGCCTCTACTTGCATACATACATATTATGTTCCAGAAAATATGTGTGAAAGTCGAATCTAATACTGTATTATGTTCAATTAGAAGGGTTTCTTTTTCGGCGATACTGAAAATTTTACAATAATCATTACTATGTTAGAGTAGCTTATCCTATTAATTAAGAGTCATTGAATAAATATTTTGAAACATCACTTACGTTTAAAAAAAAAAACTTTAAAGTTTTTTTTTGGATAACAATAAAACCACAAATGTAACAGTAAAATTGATTTGGCATATAAGAACCAGAAATTACTTTATCATTACAACCTAGTTGTGAATCATTTTCACTCTCTCTCTTATATCAGTTTTTTGTGAAAGAATTTAAATTGAACGTTAAACTAGTTTATTTTTTCTTTCCCAACAGAACTATGAACTTGTATGTGATCTGTGTACTTTTTATATTTACACAGTAAACAGGATGTGTTTCAATCCTGCCTCTGTGTTTCTTATTTGTGGTCTTACTATTATTCTTTATATTGTCTTTGGTGGTGGTTTTGATGATTGGGTAAGCTGGAATGAAATCCATAATAAATAACAAATTCTGTCAACTTATACTTATGTCTGGGGAAAATTGTAACTCTACAGAACACTCACTCACTTAGTATCATAATTGCATGACTGTGCAAGTAAGCGGATCTATCTTTTCTTGGTAACTTTAATAAATACAGTCTTAATCAGGATATTTTTAACTAAGTTTAATTCCCAGAACAGGGTGTTTCTGGTGAAAACTATGGGACTTAACCTAAAAATAAATTAACACTAGTTTCAAAAATAAACATTTATTTTTAAAAAAATTCTAAACTTAATAGGCTAAATCAGTTTTTTAGACCTTAAGATTACAGAACTACTCATTTAAAAATTAAAGAAAGCTCATAGATGGTGTCAGAATCTTTTATAGTACTAGGCATTAACTATATCGCACTCTATATGACTAGCAAATGGTTGGTCTAGGAATGGACATAACATAAACACGTGCATAAATAATTTGGGTGCTAAAATTAAGTTCCAGAAAAAATATCATTGTCATCTATTAGTTACTGAAATAATGTCTCGCATACACCAAACTGATATTAACATTAACAGATTTTTTTTAATACTCGTAGAAAATTCAAAGTCATCATGGCAGCCTTCTTGCGATCACAAAAAAGTACATACATGTAGAGTATATAACCTTTCTCACATAACCTCTTCATTGACTCAGAAAACACATACGTTGACTGTTCACAGGTACCAAAAAATAACTATTAATTTGTAAGGCAGTTCGCACTTATGTCCTGTGGTTGCAAACAATCTGACGGTATGAAGCCGAAAGGACTATGTCCTTGGAACAATTATTGCACAATCACTCGGAAATTGCTGTGGACTAACACCTGCAAACTGTGATCAAAATTCTAGTCAAAAGTTTCGAAAGACAAAAACAAGTTGATGATTAAATATAGCACCTGGGCCACAGCTGTGAAATTCTCTCTTAAATTTCATAATCATTTTAATTCTCGAGCCATCGCCTGACTGCCACAATTCAATACCATGACCAAACAACGATTGAGTAACAAGGCTACACAGCCGCATATGCCTGAAGGATGTTGCATGTATGCTACCTCTTCAGCCAATCACAGCACAGCACTCACAAAACCATAGCATTACATATACCAGTTTCATGCACCCCGGAGCGATGCGCTTTTGACAGAGATTGCATCAAGAAACATAAATGGCCAAATATAAAAAGAATAATTAAATTTTGCTTTTAAAGATTGGCTTTATCGAAATTTCACCAGAACAGTGATCTTTCTTGTGTTTCTAAGTTCAAGTGTTCAAAGTTTTCTTGCAATTGGATGAATGGTTTAGGACGCATAAGAAAAAAAACACAATAACACACACACACACACAATATATTTTGCAGTGACCACACAAATCTTTAATTAAATTTTACAAATTTTTCCTGAACAAATTTTAAATTTCCTTAGCTATTTTTTAAAAAAATAATTTATGTATGTTGTAATTTTCTGAAAGAAATAAAGAAAATCCAGCCACGAACATCCCCATAGCTGGTTTAGTTTTCTCTAACTTTATCCCAAACAATGTTTGATACTCCGGCAAAACTCCTAATTCAGCACAGTATTGGTCCTGAATATGCAAGAGTAAAATCCTTTCACTGAACTAGCCTGCAAATGTTGCTTGATTGTCCTGCAAAGGGATGCTTTTTATTGCTACTGGATTCTGAAATATTATTTAGAAGGGAGGGCAATGAAGTCCAGGAAATTTTGGGTGAAACGCATTAAAACCAGAAAATATTTCAATGAAAGTTATTAAATTGCTATAGATTTTATTACAGTGATTTAACGACTTTCCATCAATATTTAAGATTTTTAATTTTTAAAAACTACACAATTTCCCATGACTTCCAGGCACATTAGAGCTACAGATTTTTCCAGAATCTGTTGGCATAAAAAAACACAAAATTTGTGAGTATTAAAACTTAACATTTCAATTTGGCTACAATCACCTAGACAGGCAGACAGGCAAACATCCCCCTCCCATAAAAAATAAAATAAACGATGAATTATTGTGAGGAATTGAATTTTCAAACAGTGATTTTTTGATATTATTTATGCAACTGACCCAACATAACCAACCTTACACTTTATTAATATGATCATTTAAAAATGTAAATACATAGTTTCCGTGGGGGAAAAAACCCTTACAAAATCATACTCTTTGCAGAAAGTGAACACAACATGACAATGTAAATTACAATAAAAATACACAGCACCACATATAATACTTTTTTTTGAGTTTCTATCAGCTTTTAAAAATTGCACTTGCAGACATACACAGTAACTGCTTTGTTATATATAATTAAATGTTGTCGCCAACTTTCTATGATTGCTGCAGATTTTGGAAGGAAATATTGAACTGCAAATGTAATTCAGCCTATGGTTCAGACAGACCGCAACCTTTAAATGGTATTATATGGCAAACACAATCACCACAGAAAAAGTGATCCTGATTGTAAATGCACAGAGGTATTTGATTCTTTATTATTTGACGTGTAAATATCTTAGCTCTCTGTATACAGCATCAGGTAGGAGTAATTTTGTGAAAATGGAATACAAGTCAATGAACAGAAATGTGTCACAAAGATGGCGGGCCCACGTGTACCAACATAAAACATGTATGTAGTCACTTTCGTAAACATTTGGGTACATAACAAACATACTGGTATACCGAATGAAACTTTATGACAGTGAAACTATCCTGGAATATATTTGGTAAACTAAAATAGTCATAGTAAAAATTAATCACAAATTTCAAAACACCTAAGGAACATGGCATTACAATTATTATAACACATATTTTCCTGAATTTCCAAGAGGCTTAGTAGCACAGCAGTAAGACATGTGCTTCATAATCTCAAAGGACGTGTATCAAATCTCGCCAGTTGAGTTTTTTTTTTACTTTTTAATAATATAATAATAATGTTGAATCAGCTGAATAATGTTCAGGTTTGTTTGTAGTAAATATTTACAGACTATTTTAGTCATTTAAGCAAAATCAAATATACAAACATATACTTTGTGTTATAATATGTTTTAAAATTGCCATAGAAGTATAACTTCTAATGTGTGCAGAAACTTTACAGTATTAACTTTTTAGTGAATTTCAACAAGATGAGCAGTATTTTAATAAAATTACTTGTTGAAAATCAGGTCCAAAGCCTGGGTTTTATCTGAGCCATTTCTAGTAGTTTAAAATTTCCTGTTGTTTCATGCTGCTAATTGCTATCTGCATTTGAGGGCGGCAAGCAATGTTTACGATTCAGGCAGCAAATTCTAGCAGCGGGTACAGAAAGTGTGTGATTTGCATCCTTAAATTTTGGTATTTGAAAACCGTACAGCATCATGCCGTTCAATCCATCTTGTTTCACACAGTTCCTTGAGAGTATGTTTCCCTTTCTTCAGCCTGTCTCCCATTTCTTGGTCTAATGCATGAATTCTCCCAGCGGATTCACGAAAAAAGTTTGCTACTGAAGAAATCACCCCTACAGCATTCCATATGCTGGGCACCGTACAAGCTTTACTTACAGCCAAATTAAGTCTGTGATTAGCACAGTGAGTGTATAGGGCCAGCGGCTGTAGCTGCATATTCTAGCCTGAACGCCTTTAAACTTTCCACTCATATTTGACCCGCCGTCAAATGCTTGTCTACGACAGTTACGAATGTCCAGGTTCAATTTGGCAAGTTCTCCTAATACTGTACGGCAAATGTTTTCGCCAGTAAGGTCTACAACGTCAACAAACCATATAAAGTCTTCTTTAATGGAATAAGTAGCAAGGTCGTAATAGCGAATACAGACGGACACTTGTTCCTTAATAGAATTATCTGTTTCATCAACAATCAAGCTAAAATATACTGCATTCTTGATTTTAGCTGCAATTTTGTCTGTTATTACCTCACCACAACACTGGATTATATCGGTTTGAGTGGTATTGCTTATATACGTGCTGTTTTTGCTACATGACTATATGTGACAATAGGTTCTTGTCTCCAGCATCTACTCAAAACTTCAATAAAGCCCTAAAATTACCTTCTCCATAGGAAGACTCCTCTGTTTTTAAGTCTCCATCCCTGTGTCCTCTAAGTGGAATATTTTGGACACGACAAAAAATTACCGTTTTTATGATAGGTATCAAATTCTTTTTGTTTTCTTTGACAAGAGCCTTTTCTGCACTTCTGATTTGACAAATCATATGAGATTTTCCCTCCATCACCATTACAAAATTCTGGCTTGCTACTACATTTACTTTATGGTATTTGGTGTTCGAATGATGTTTTAAAGTTTCTGTTGCCTTTTTGAAAGTACTTAAAGGCTCTACAACCAGTTTACCTAAATGAACATCATTCGTACCACCCTCAGATCGTCCAAAGAGTACGCAACTTTTACACAATCCTCCGTTAAGCTTTTTGCTATACGCGAGCCATGGATAGAGTTTCAACCAGTTATACTGAAACGACCTATTCTTTTTTCCCTCAAGAATCAAAGGAAAGTTGTAGTCAGTTGGAGGTACCCACGAGTTCTTCATCCATTTGTATATGTCTTCATTTGATAGTGAAATTGAAACACTTTCATTGTCCAAAAGATATCCAAAGTCACGATCATGCCACGAAATTGCTGGCACCGGCACCTCACTACTAATCAGGTCTGTTTTACTTAAAGTAGATTGAGAACTAGTAGACAAAGAAGAGGAAGTTGTAGGCTTAATCTCATCCTGTTTATTCGAGGGTTTGGAGGAAAGTGGTTCTGCCAGTACTTCGTGCTTCTCTGATTCTTCTACTATGCCCAAAAATAAAACACAATGAAATTCAAGTTTAGTTTTGAATAGCCTGAAATTAAATTTAAAAACATTCACGTACCAATTTGTTCACATAATAACGGTTTGGGGCACGTGTTATTTGTGCCAACATTCCTATGTAGGCGCAAAATAAATAATATTTTAACAAAAAATAACCTAATTCAAAATAACATTTTAATAAAGAAGCAATAAAAAGTAAAAAATAATTGCTTTATTAATTTACTTCTGTTTACTTTAATTGATTAATACACCTGTTAATGTAATTCCCGCATCTGCTTTCTAAATGTGTATCTGAAATGAAATGACACACCAGCGCGATCTGGTAGCGTGAGGTAAAATAACGCGGAAAGCTTCTTGTTTTTCTCACCAGAGCATTTACTGATGTGGTAGATGGAGTGGCGTACTGTAAACATTGGCTGAACATGGAATGAAAATGAAGGAAGCGAATAGCTATAAAGGAAAGGGCAAAATATTGTTAGTTGATTCGTCACATTTATTCGTTGCATTGTATTAACTACACACATGATTATGCTATTTTGTGCGCACAGAAATAAACATCTTAAAAGAAAACAGCGCTACTTTGAATCTATAGTTGCACTACTTAAAATCATGCCCTAATTAATTGGCTTCGTTATTTTAAAACAGCGCTAATCAAACCGCATTACTTCGAGGGGCTTGTGTATTTTGGAATTAATTTTCCGTTCATCGTATTGATTACGTTTTGCGGGTATTTACTTACATAGTAATTATTGTTATTGCAAAGTCTCACAGTGAAAATAAGTACATACACAGCCCTATATAATTTTGGGATTCACTTACCTTCGATTTTTTGCAGAAAAAAGAATCCAAGCCCAGTTGTCTCCTCTTTTTCTTACTATTCATCTTGACAGCACTGAATTAAAAACACTAAATATAAACTAATGCATAAATAAAAATCCTAAAATGCTGTTGGGCGAGATGGTAACTCACTAAGCCACATAACCTGCCCTAGGTTATAGATACTATCCCTTCTGCCTGGATCCTGGAACATTCTTGGCCGGTCCCAACAGTTCCTAGCAATCCCTGGCGGTGTTAGCTGGAACTACTTGTACTACCTTGAATCGAGATTATATAATATTAGAAGTAACTTCGATGTGCGGCTCTAATGAATAAGTACCGTAAAATGTAAACCACATGAATGTATTTTCATTAAATTACATAAAAATATATTTTATGCACTAATTTATCCAGTGCGTCTTTTAACCTTCGGTGGGGGGGGGGGGGGGTACTTGCCCCCGTGGTTCCCCCCCACCTTCCCCCTGGATCCGCTTCTGTTCATACATAACCTTTAAAAGATATTTTTTCTGATTTTTAAAAATCTGTTACGGAAGGACAATTCTTGTTACGAAAGGAAATTTTCTGTTACACAAGGAAAATTTGTTATGAAAGGACTATTTTCTTTTGCGAAAAAAAAAATTGAAACAAGTACATGTTCCAGTTTAGTTGGCAGTACTTGAAATGTAATGCATTATATCTTTGTTTTCCTGCCAATTTATTTTTCCCACACATTTATTCTACAGGAAGACATTGTTTACATTCTGTAGGTACTTGAGTTTTTAAACTTAATGATATTTAAATTAATGTATAAAATGGTTTTCGAAAAAAAATGTCTAAATCAACTGCTCAGAGAGTAAAAGAGTATAGAGAAAGAAGAAAACTGAATCCATTACTTGTTGAAGAAGACGGAAAGAAAGATAGAGAATGCAAGTCCAAATTGAGGTTAGAATTTACACACACTGGAAGAATTGAAAAACTTATAAAATATGAAATACTTCAGAGAAAAAAAAGCAGAAGCTTAGAAGACAGACAGAACAACAACAAAAGGCAGAGGTGATAAACAAAATGTCTCCTTCAGCATTAGGCAAAGCTACATCACGAGTTAAGAGAGCTCTTCCTCATTCACCAAGCAAAACAGTTCAGGTGATTGGAAAACTTGTGATGTCTTTATCTCCAAAGAAAAACGGTATGGTGATGAATATAGCCAATGAGGGAAAACATTTTAAGCAGCTGATATCAGCAAGAAAAAAGAGAAGTGATGCTGTTTCAGAAGATACTGCTAAATCTGTTAAGGCATTCTTTATGAGGGATGATATCAGCTGGCAGTGTCCTGGACGAAAGGATGTAAAGTCCTTCAAAACAGGAAATGGACGTGAACAAAGACAAAAGAGGTTGTTGTTAGTAAATCCGCATGAAGCATACAGTATATTCTGTAAGGATTATGATATTCCTCCTTTAAAACTATCCAAATATAAGGAACTGGAGTCTAAAGAAGTTGAACCCATGAATCTAAAGGATCAAGAGACGTGTGTGTGCGTATATCATGCAAATGCTGAGCTGTTACCGTATTCACTGAATAAAATTGTTCCTGATCTATCAAAATCCTTGACTGAAGTGGTACAAAATACAGTTTGTTCTCTAGAAAACCAAACTTGTATTGACAGACTTTGTTCACAGTGTGGAGTTAATAAATTAGATACTTACTTTGAAAAACTGTGCCCAGGGCTGGATGTAGTCTATTACAAATGGGGTACTGAGAATGGGTGCACTGTTAAAAGTAAATTTACTGGAACACTTTTTGAGGCCAAACAAGATTTTTATGGACAACTGCAAGATATTTCCAGACATGTGTACAATGGATTTCAGGATTTTAAAGCAGAAAATAATATGCATTTTAAGAAATCAGAAAGGGTACCTTTCCAGATTATTTTCTGCTGTGTCATTGTACACAAAATCCTGAGAGGTACCCTTTCCGAGGGGATACCTTTCCAGTCCATATTTGCATTAAAACTGAAACATTTTAATAAATCGGAAAGGGGTACCTTTACAGTTTCTACCCAGCTACACTACCGCCACCAAAAGTATGAAGGTACCCTTTCCAAGGGGATACAATTCAGCCCCCCCGCCAGATGTTACACATCTCTGGCAAGTACTGATTTTTTTTTTTTTTTTAAATACTTAATTTGTATATGTATTTAGAATGGTTTGATATGTTGAAATTTCAATGCAGCTTAAGTTCACTTTCAATTATTGTGCTGCTTTTGTTTTGTTGTTTACTGCCTGTAGGAACATAAATGTGGGTGCATAAACTTTTTTTATTACATTAACTACTATAACTCAGTTGGCTGTTTTGCAGAATAGCAACTCATTTAAAGATGTAAAATAGAAATTAATAAAGATGGTGGTCTTAGCATTTATGAATATTCTATACTCTGTTAGTTTCTCTTAAGCAGATTTAAAAATTTTAGATAATGATTTAGAATTAAATGGTAAAGTTGGTTATGAGCATCATTATTTTTGCTTTGTGCATATAGCAAATACATTTTCCAGACACGTATAAGCCATGGCTATATACATGATGTACACAAGCGGCACAGACGCACACGCACAGCATAGTATTCAGTGTTACATTCGCACACAAGTACACAAAACAGCAGTCATAAACATTCCTATTGCTTTTTTGTTAACTTCGTGTGTGCCAAGTGTATGCAGTGTTTCTGTGCGCATGCTATTTATTCAATGCAGTACCTGTTATTTAATTGTATATATGTATTCAACTCCCGTGCATGAGCATTGTGTGCGTGCAGTTGCAAATTCAGCCCAGGCTCTACGATTTAATGTTCTGTGATGTGTAATGCTGAGATATAGAACAAAGCAGTTATGCAGAAGTGTCCTTCATGCTTGCTCAGCTCATGCTCTGGAAAGCGGTAAACCTACAGATTTGCAACAATAGGTAAACAAACATACATCATTTGAAATAAAACAATATTTAGAATGTAATGATGTTAAACTACAGTAGAGAACCCGCTAAGCCGGATTAGATGAAACCAGACGCTGTCCATATTACCAGACGCTATAAGGATTAAATGGAATTTGCCTAAAAGTGCACATAATACAAGTTTTGGATGGGTAAAATTATATTTAAAAAGAATTTATTTTCTTTGTAAATACAACTTTTCTTAAAGTTTAATTTTTGTTTTAATACAACTGTATATGTATACCTAAGCTTTTATCCAACAAACTGATGCAAAAAGAAATATTTTCTGTTGTAATTAACTGTATGTACAGTCGAGCAGGGTCTGTATTAGCTGGACACTACTGTAACACTATTAAATAATATTTACTAATGTTATAATACTAAAACTAAATTCAAAATCAACTTTATTTTTTGATGTTTTAAAGGTATTTAAAAATGTTGTAAATGCAACGTGTTGAAATAACTACCAAATGATATAAGATATAGTGAACACTTCATTTTTTTTTTTTTTTCACTGTCTTAGCATTAGTCACTTCTCAAGACAGAATGCACACTTCTACAACTGCTTTGTATTCCTCCCTGATGGCTGGGTAAGTCGGGGGAGTGTGCTGTTAGAACCCGGCATGGTTGGGGTAGTCAACCTGGAGGCTCCCCAGCCATTGCCGTGGGGAGACGACCATGGCGTGAATGCAGTGAACTAGACGAGGTGACACTGCTTCCTCAGTATGGCGGTGAAGGGACGTCACAGCAGGGACCAATATTCCATGAACCCAAGCCCTACTTTTAGAGTGATGAAATGTATATTTAATTTGATTCTGGATCAGTTATAATACATTATTTCAGCATCATTAGTAATTTAAACAAAAAAACTCCAAATATTTAAGAGTCATTTTCACTCCGCTCCTAATGTCAGAATCTGTTATCTGTTGTCCTCTTCTTTCGCCTAAACTCAAAGCTAGGCTATCTTCATGTTTTAAGCTTGTGCTCAAAGCTAGAACGTGGCCAGACTGGGGAAACCAAACCTTAGCTCTGCTTCCCTCGCTGCAACAACGTGTGATATTGTTATGAGGATCGTAGAGATGAGGCAATGCGACAGGCAAGCCGGCCAGCGCATGGGGTCCAGGGGACAGGTAGCACTCGTCCCTCTGCGGAAATACAATTAAGAGCAGCGCCTCTCTCCCGCGGCACTTCTCTCCCTGTCTTAAGAGTGTTCGGCACGTTTCCAGAGCCCCATCTGCATGAAGTGGCTTTATTAAACGTCATTATTCTCTAAGCTTTAAATATTAAGTCAGGGATTCTGATGACGCGAAACGTCAGAGGGCTGTGAGACCTTTCCAATTTGGGAATTACCAGGTGTATAAGACGGAGGCCTGAGAGAAGCTGGTGGAGACACTGGTGTGTGCGAGTGATACCAGCAAATCCTCTGAGCAATGAAAGAGTGAAATAAAGAGGACGAGTGACCCCTTGGTAAGCAAAAGTGGACGACAAGCGAAGGGCTTCGTGTGCGAAGATTGGTGCATTGAGGACAGAAGCATCCAGGTGTTGTATGTGTGGCGGATGAGTGAGTAGTGTGAGGCAGTGTGTTGAGACAGAGGTGCGCGTAAGAGACTAGTAGTAGAGAGAGCCACTGTCAAGCCGAGCTCCAGTGAGAAGAGTAAATTGTGGACTTAATGAAAGAGTGATTAATATGTGGACAGACAATTAAATTGTTATAACTTAATTAATAGTGTCAATATTAGCTAAGAAATAAAACTCTAGCTTTTCAAACCTTTTTTCTCACTCGTAACAATATTATGAATTGTGTTTTTAAAGAATGGTATGCTGTAAGAACAGTGACTTTGTAACAACAAATTTCAGAAAATGTCTTATAAATCTCAATATGTGAAAAGGATTGTTGAAATGCAGTAAAATATGTAAACTCATCCCTCTTAGGTTTGGCCGTGGTTATACACTGCAAGGGAACAGAGGACAAGTTTAGCATCCTCCAGCCATACAAGCGAAGGGGAAGGAGGGGAGCAGTGCATGTAGGGCAGGATGGAGACAATAAACAATTATGCTAGACTGTGCAGCTTTGATGTTGTGTTGGAAAATTAGCTATTTAAAAAATTTGGTGGTGAGATAATTGAATTAATTTAAATGGAAGACCATCAAAATGTATATTAATACAAAATTGAAATGTGGGATTTTAAAATGGGCTGAGAACAAGATTAAGGTTTAAGTTATGTACCATGTTTAAGTGTTAAATGTGAACTAATGAGGAGAATATGTGGATTAAGTTAAATCACATCTTTTTCTCATATATACATAATATCTATTTAATGTTATAAATGTGAAACTGTTTGTCTGTTTGTCCTTCGTTCACGTGGCAACTGAGCAACGGATGGACATGATTTTTTGCATATAGATAATTTGTGCCAGAGAGTGACATAGACTACAAATAATTATGAAATTCCATCCCTAAGGGAGTGAAAAATAGGAAAATTCAGTTTTATGATAAAAAATCATATGACGTAAGGTCATACACACAAACAGTGAGTTTGTGTCATTTCTCTATGTCTGTCACACGGTCATATAGTTGAAGTTTGGCAACTTCCTATCCTTCTCCTTGTCAAAACCCATCCGCTTAGTGAAGCTCGTGGCTGCTAGAGAACTAAAGACACTAATATCAGATTAGTTTAGAACTTCGTCAATAGATGTCATTGCCTTGAATTTGTAATGCACTATCCTTAGGTGCATCTGCCATGTCTTTCCTAGGGATTACATGCGTTCCCACAAAATGTTGCTGAAGATTGGTGTCCCAGTTTTGCTGATGCATAGCCTTGATGCACCGTTTTCATGGCCTTTCACCAACAAATATCTATGCACAGTTCCTGTTTTGAACTGCAACTTAAAAAAAAAAATTCACACAGACCTTTACTGAACTAACATGTTTGAACAAGCGCTATCCGAGGAACATGCTTGTGAGGTGTAGAATTTTGCTCCCTGGCATTTTTTCCACTTTAGTAAGGTTGGAGTAAGCTCTGTGTTCCGTTTTTGAAAAAGTAACTTAACTGAAAGACTGGTCACTAAAGTCACAAATAGGTTCTAAAATAAACTGTAAGTTGCAAAAATGTAATTTTAGCAACCTTTTTCTAATTTGCATTTGTTTTTTTGATGCCACCTAAGTTTATAGTTGCACATTCAATATAAATAGTTGCAGACTTTCCATTTAAAATATGTAAAAATTATTTCTGAGTAGGTTTTAGCTTTTTAAAATAAAAACACCAAGTTCCTGCAAATAGGACTTCGGGGGAAACAATATTGGCATATGGTAATACAGCATTTAGGCCTCAATAACCCTTATTATAAATCTCTTTACATCATTACTCTATAGCCACAAAGCACGCTGCAACCAGTTTGTGATCAGCACAGTAGCTAGGTTACCTCCTAAACAAACACAACAAGGTTAGTATGAAGCATGATGTACATCTAGGAATAAATTTGAACAAAGCGAGACTGCATCTTCTCTAAGGCCCTTTGATCACATTTACCAAAGCTTGTTCTTTGAAGATGGGTAGTTTCCAGGTATAATAAACAACTCTCAACCAATAATTGTCTAAAAGTGCCAAAAGCAAGCCTTGGACTGTTTATACAGTTACTGAATAAACTGAGTTTTCATCCCAGGGAGTAAGTTTATTTCAGGCTAGTTGCACAATAGAGAATCTGCTTGGTAACTTTCCTGTCAACTTCACGGCCGTAATACACGACTGTTACTAGCCTTATTGTCCGTAATGAATCCCCAATGATGTACAGTTGGCAGCATGCCATTCTTTCATGGTTAACTCACCCTCAGCATCTTGCAGACTTGCTGGTAGCACTTGCCAGCTGTTACTCGCTGCCTTCATCGGGGGTCCCTTGATGCATACTGTCATTAGTACGGCATCACTCCCCGTTCCCAGACAGTTGGTCTAAGTGCCTACTTGCTCTGGTTCTGTTCCCGGTACTCGTCTGCCTCCCCGTAGTCTGTCTTCAGCAGACTCTAAGCTGACTGCCCAACTCCTCCTCAGCTTCTTCACCCTTTCTTAATTTGGAGCTCTGCTTAGCTGTTCGCCGACTCGCCTCGTCTGTCTGGTCGCTCAACTGCTCGCTTTCGCAGCTCGCACTCGCCTCCGCGACGAGTTCTTCTCCATTGATGGCCCACCTAGTACCCTTCTAACTGAGGGAGTGTTCTGTCTCCATGGTTGGGATCCCTCGTTTGGACTCATGGTTCCGATTCGTAACTCGTGGCAACTCTTGTGACAGAAATTTCACTGACTCGCCCTCTGACCATGACGCCACTGCTGCCATGTTGGTCGCGACTCCTCTCCACCTGATCCTCAGATTATACAAACTATTTCAAGTTCTGCATGCTGATGTTCTTGCAGAGGCTCCCCGAACACCTTTGCCCTTACAGTGTGTGTTGAATACTGCATCCATCCAATACTGGGTGTCCAGCTGTCTGATGATGATTTTTTTTTTTTTTTCATTTAATTTATTGCAAAGTTAAAATGTATACTGCCTAGACTTGATGTTAGCGCTTGAAAAAGTCTCTGCTCTCCATGTGACTCAAACATCATGAAACCTTGTCGATACGAGTGTTGGGGGTTTCACAAAAATTTCTTCACTATTCTCAGGGTGTCTACTGACCCTGGAAAACCTGGAAATATCAGGGAATATTGTAATCAGGGAAAAATCAGGGAATTTTTTTAAAAATCAGGGAATTTTTGTTTGGTAGTTTGTAGTTTGCAATACGTTTTTTGTGTATTGATCAGCTTGCATTGACGTAGCATAATGTGTATCCCCTCCCATTTTTATTTTTGAATGGCAAATAACGAATAGTTCCCACGTCCATTTTCTTTTATTTACCATCGGATTCGGAAGTGGCAACAAATCACGTGATACAAACTGGTCCAAGCTGGTCTGTTATCCTGCTGACGTACGTGCTGCAGCATGTGCTTCCCACGTTCGGATTATACCGACAGGTGCATTTAATTTTAAGTATCTATGGATGCCCTCAACGTAAACTGGACATTTTTGTTAGCTTTGAAAATACATATCACAGACACTTTTGGTGAAGATTCGCCATCGTTGCTAGAAATTGGTAGCTGTGGGCTTCATACGGTCCATGGTGCTTTCAAAACTGGCTTTTCTGCTACACAATGTGACGTTGTTAGTTTTTTGAGGCACAGTTACTATTTGTTTAAGCACATACCTGCAAGGAGGGCAGATTACATTAGAATAACTGGATCAGAGCTTTTTACCAAGAAATTTTGTGCAATCAGATGGAATACTGCAGTTGCTGAGCGTGCTATGAAAACGTTACCCCACCTAAAGAAATTTGTTAGTGAAGTTTCTATTTCATCTCTCTCTTTCAGTGTAGTGAAAAGTGCTCTTGAAGATAATCTTCTAGAAGTAAAATTGACATTCTTCCACTTTTTGGCATCAGAGCTGGAATTGTTTCTCACAATGTTCCAAAGTAAAGCACCCATGGCACCTTTTCTCTATAATTCACTGGTAGACATTTTATTAGCTTTAGCAGGAAAGTTTTTGAAACCAGAGGTACTGAAGAGCTTTAGGGAGAAACGCAATGTATCTCGATTGGATGTAGATAACCAGGAAAATCTATTGACTGCTAACAATATCAAGTTTGGTTATGCAGTACGCCATGCCATCAAGAAAGAGAAAGTACTAGAAAAGTCTGCCCTGTTACAGAAAAATGATAGGACTTGTCTAAAGGTTATGGTAAAAAAACTTCAAGACAAAAGTCCCCTGAAGTACAATCTTACCAAGGGAATTTCCTGCTTATGTCCGTCTGTGGCTTTAAATTTGGGTGTGAGGAAACAGTGTGTGAAGTACAGTTTATAATGTTGTCTTCAAAACAGGTGGCTATCAGGACAAGAAGCTGATAACATTGAGTGATCATATCAGTTGGTATGTTCCTCGCAAGATTCTGCAGCACTGTTCTCGTCTTTTTCTCAAGAAGACGGGCGCCTTGATCACTTGTGGATGCTCATTCTTAAGGCACATACAGTAGCTGCCAAAACAGGCCTTCTAAAGTTTGTGAGGATGGTGTTGGTACTTTCCCATGGAAATGCATCATTGGAAAGAGGATTTTCAGTGAATTATAATTTGCTGACTGAAAACTTGCAGGAAGAAATACTGATCGCACAAAGACAGATGTACGACTTTGTTCAACGTTCTGGAGGTGTAGAGCATGTTGATATCACCAAGTCCATGTTACAGTATGTAAGAAATGCTAGTTGTAGGCGTAAGGAAGCCCTGCAAACAAAACAAAAAGAAAAGGAAGCTACAGACAAGAAGAAGGCAGGAAAAAGAAGAGTTGAAGAGGAGATCAAGGCACTGCAGTTGAAGAAGGCTCGAATGTTGGATTTGGCTTGTTCTGAAGTAAGTGCAATAGACGCAAAAGTTGAGTCACTGCGAAATTGATGGGAGCTTCCTTTTACTAATGTTTTTTGCAAAAGGAAGTGTGTGAAATATTTGTAGCAGCATGTTTTATTTTCCATCAATTGAGTCACTTTGGCCACGTCTGGAAGAAGGTAATTTTTTTACTAATTTAAGTAAGTTGAAATACTTTGAAACCATCAATGTAATATTATGCAATTTTTTCAGTTTCTTGGAATGTTGTAATTGTGTTAAAGAAAACCTGGAAAAATTCAGTTTTAGACCTGGAAAACCTGGAAAAATCAGGGAATTTAATTTACTAGATCTGGTAGACACCCTGTATTCTGCAAATAGTAGAAAAATAACTTGCAGTGATAGTTTTGGTGGTAAACAGGTGTATGCCTCATTACAACTAGTATCGATGGCTATTGTTGTATTACAGTATCGAAAGTACCATTCTGATCTTAGCTTTGAGATAAGAGTTTTGAATATTGATATATTTTTTGCACGGGTTCTCATAAAAAATTATTCAGGCAAATACAGGGATGGTTCCTTGTATGCGTGTCCTATTCATTTCCCAGTATCCGTGATTTGTGTTATCTTTGCTTGAAAGGATTAACATGTTAAATTTTGTCTAGAACTAATTTTTTTTTAACTTAAAAGATATGGTTACTATGTTGAAAATAAATAAGCATTGGTATTGGATTTCTTTGGTTAGCTGTAGTTTCAGTGGCTTTCATTTATCCAAGCAGTTGGGCGCTGATCTTTGAAGTTGCTGTAGCACTAGGGGTTGATATGTTCGTAGAGACTTAGTGTTTAGCCTAGGACGCCACCACATGTATTACGGGCGTGTGGACCCGGCTACTCTCTCCTCAGGGCTGTGACGTAGCCCGTGTGCAATGAGGCCTATTTTCCTCAATATAAATAAAATGCATGGAATTGTGTCCCCTCTCGGCGGGGGTCACGCTATATGTGAAGACAACAAAATTAGGTAGTCTCTCGAAGGCGGCCTACATGCCTCAGTCTGTGTGTTGTCTCCCCACATGGTCACCCGCACAAAAAACAACCGAGCTGTTGATTCAATGCTTTTATTGACAATACTCGTCTGTACATTTTACACATTATCACTGTTAATAAGAGCCGGTGGCATGAATCGGTATAAGGGTGGTCCAGACACATGTACTGGACTGTGTTAGAGGTCGTATGTATAACATGACCAGAATCCGTCTAGCAAATTAAATAAAACTTAAGTTAAACAGTCTACTGTCCGAGGTAAGCCCTGAAGTTAAAAGAAAGGGATTTATATGAAATAAGTATGCAGATGGACGTGAATCAGTGATAGTACAGAGTTGCAGACGACGGGTGCGTGAAGCTCCTTACCTCTGGCAGCCGCTGCAGCAGACTGGCTCCTCCCAGCGTGCCCACGAGGCGGGACCACAACTCCCATCTGGCCAACGGTATAGCCGCGTATTATCACGCGCACGCCAATAGCGAGTGGTGGCCGAGAGGTCGTCTACCGGTCCGGCCCTCAGGATCGTGAAGGAGGGGGGGGGGGGTTTGTACTTGCATGATAAGACACGTCGCGCAGAGGCATTGAGCAGCTGGCCTCTGCACTGAGGTCCAGGGACGACCAGGAAGCTGTGAAGGGCCGAACTAAATTTGGTCTTCTGATCTTAAAATGTCAAGGTCCCCATGGGTCAGGAGTTGATAGAGTAAAGATTTATAATGCCTACTGAATAGGGAAGAAGTATCGGCCAAAACTAAAGGCAGAGCTGGTTTTTTCTTTATAAGTTGGAAATTTTTAAAGAGTAAAATTTAGTATCACAAGGTGAAAATACTGTCTGCCAGTTTACATAGAGATTAAACATTTTTATTTTTAAGTTTAAATTTTTTATTATTTTTTGGGTAGTACTATAACACTAGGGTATGCTTATAAGCAAATATGCTCTGCTACCATCTGTTACTGCCCTTGTGTTGTTAAAAAAAAGCTTTATATTAATTTTGTTATTAAAGCCCTGGAAGCTGCTTTAAGTGGGCGAAAGACACTACAGTATACTCAGAGGTACACAAGGGAGAAACATTAAAAAATAAAACTTACTTCTCACAATAGGAAGTAGAAAATGGATTATATTTGAAGAAATAAATAAAATTAAAAAATGAAGAGGTTTGCTTAAAGCTTACCCTTTTTATTGTTAGTTATGGTTTTCATTATTTTCTTTTGATAGTTTCAGGAATTACAAAATTACACAGATCAAAATTAATTGGGGTCCCGGCTGTCAAGACATATCGATTACAATTAGATTATTAATTTTACCTGGAATATAAATCTAACATTTTCCTTTGACATAATCAAGCTTTCACAAAAATTAACGTTAATACTTTAATAAGCATATTTTTATGCTTAAACATTTGTTAGCCCACTATGGCAGGACTATGTCAAGTCTAATTTAACAGTATCTGATTGTTGACTGTTCATTGGCGGTGACTGGAAGCGGAGAGACGCGTAGAATTTATGTTCATTCCAGAGGGAAGGGTGTAAATTTAGGTGAATTTCGTGATGAGGTTGAGCTGGAAAAAACCTGAACTCTTGCAACACCTCTTGGACCCCACTGGAACAAAAAAAAAGGGGATCCAGTGGTCAAGAATAGAATTAAGTTGATAAGCAAACAGGAATCAAGAAGTCAGGACAAAAGTTAAGTAGGGAGCCAACTATAGGCAAAAGGGCATAAAATTTTTCACTTACCATTCTGGGGGTGGAATGATGGAAAATCACTCCTTAAGATGCAGTAGTGCTCGCAGTAGCCACGCGCGAGTCATGCTATGAGATTACCTGGTAATGCGAACCAAGGGCCTAGCAATCTAGAAAATAAAAAAACTTAGGGATCACATCCCTTAGGTTAGTTGCGGTGAGACTGCTTCCGAATGGAGTCGCGGGCGAGAAGCACCAGATATAAGCGACCACGGTGATAACAGAAGGACGAATCTATCAATCCATAGGGCTACATGTAGTTAACATCTTGTGTTAGGGTCCTGGAGGCCCAGGAAATGGGGGAACTGCCCTCTGATTGGCTGGGGGAAGCGGTAAATAGCTCTCTCTGCCTACCAAAAAAAAAAAAAATAACAAAGGCGGCTGGTAGCCTAACTTAAGAGGCATTGGAGGTCACTCGTTGCGCCGCGTCTGAGAACAGGCGAAACAGACTCGGGGTTAGTTCACAAAAGTCCCGCAAGAGGTACTAGCGTAAGCCTGGCACTTATGGGACCAGCTGGTAGGCAACTCTGTTGGGCAAAAAGAGAACTAGGGAGAGGTGTGATAGCGGCCGGTAGAGGTCTCGCTACAACGCAGAACTAAAGAAAAGTAATTGGCATCTTAGCTGTGAGATGGTGAAAGCAGGCCATTCGCCGACCAGCGAGATGTCCATTATAGGCAGGGTTAAGGACCACTGTCAATGCTCTTGGTGGGGTTCCTGGAAAATATGCTAACTCATGAGAAAAGTTTTAGGGTGAGGCACCGATACGTGCCCGACAGCCCTGGAACATTAGAATGGGTCATGACTAGAGCTGCTAACCTAAGCTGAGCTCTGGGAAGAAGGTTGCCCTGGGAGGACGCTGAGAAAGCACTCTCTGTCACGAAGTTGGACACTGTTACTTTTCACGTTCGTGGCCCGAGGTGGGAAGAAAAAATGAAGTCTTATACTAGCCTGGCGAAATCACATCAGGGTCTCGGGTGTGGCGCCGGGAAAACGTTGTGGGACTCTAGTAGGAAAGATTTGATCTGGCAGAACAATTGGCTAACAAAGTTTTTATTAAGGACTTTAGGTGAAAAATAAAATTGTGCCAATTATTTCAAATTTGGGGCCCAACGGCCATTACATGCATTTAAATAAAGTGTACCACGTACCACCGGAAAAAGGAATGAACATATATAAACCTTTAATTAAATTTTCCTACTGGCTGCGAACAATAACATTACATAGCTAATTGGATTCAACTAATTTAATATTTACATATAGTCTGCCTCGGGAATGTTGGACCTCGCTCGGCATCGTTCGGGCCACGGATTATTAATGTTACAATTTAAAGAAAAACCCATCATGAAGCAATTATTCCATTTGCTAGAACATAAAACACTGTAGGAAAGAAACAAGCAAGTTACATTTAATTAGGCTGGCATCAATAAAAGAGCGAAGCACTGATGTCACACCGGTGGGCGCGGGCCCACGCACACGCATACACTTCGGCTGGCGGTCACAAAGGGTGGTGGTGGAAGGAGTGGGCCTGCAGCGAGCGAGGAGGGAGGTGGTGGCACATCGGGCTCAGAAGGGCGTAGTAAATCATCAATAAGTGTAATGTCCAGTTCACACCACTGCAAGCGGAAGAAAACACAAGCGAACAAGCATCAGCAGCGATCCATTTACTCACTGGGGTGTAAACCTTACACGCTTGTGAACTTCACCCTCTGTTCAGTCGTGTTGGTTCTACATAAGCTCTTTACAGTACATTCTCTGAAAAACATTTCTTCAGTTGGACTTTGTCTTAAGTCTGCATTGTCTGGTTCTTTGTTCATCCATATAATAGAAACAATTTTTAAATATCATTGCCAACTTTCTATGTTTCCTGCAGATTTTGGAAGGAACTATTGAAATAATATATGTAATTTTAATGCAATTTTTCCCAAACTAGGGTTTGTTAAACAACAGAAATTTATATTATGTCACTGATCTGCTGTGGACCATCAATACTTTGCCAAACTTTTAGAATTTACCTAAAATAGTTTAGTTGCATAAAATCATTGGATAATAAATTGTTCTGCAACTTTAAATCTCTTTGCTTATTTTAAAGCTATTAATAGAATACAAAGCTTCCATTAGAAATGATGAATATCGGTACAGTATCTGAAACTATGTTTTAATCAAATGCTGTCAGTTAAATTCATAAAAACATCTATACTATCTGCTGCCACCATTACTGCTATGTTGGTTTCTGGTCTGAGCGATTGCTTGAGTAAAAATGCTTGAGCACTCTCTGTGCAATGTACAGAGCACGCACTAATGCTTGCGAAAATGCTCAGCACAACTGCAGCCCACCCTGAGTCTACCGTGTAAGATTATGCTTACTATTTAGGATCATATCATGAATGATAAAAGTTTAGTCTTGTTAAAATCTGTAAATTCCTAATTTGGATGGTGTTTGTCAAACATTATTTTATTGTGTAACAAATATTTTAATTTGAACTACGCTTAACCAAAGAAATCGTCTAGTCCTAGATCTTTCCCATATGTTTATAGTTATAATAATGTTTAGATAGGTATGTTAAAAAAAATTCACTTTGGGTAGTACTTTAATTGAACTACCAATTTAAAAGTACATATTAATTTATTTTTAATATTCATAAGATATTTACAACCTGCACAAAATTGCTGCTGATACAGATACCCAAATGTTGTTAATAACAAAATGAATTAAAGTACATATTTTTGAAAAATTTGTCAGTGTATTGTATACTTAACTTGTAATAAATACATCTTGGCCACTTGAAGCAGCAGCAGCCGGCACCGCCGATTCACTGTCACAAGATGATAGCCGATAGCAACTGACTAGATGTGAAAAGCAATAATTTCAGATGAAGTTGGGCTTTACTAACCTGTTTTGTACATTGGAAGTTTAGAGTTTATTTGCCAAAATGTTGATAAGTAGGTCAATGTTTAAAAGAATACACTTATGTTTGAATAGTTATTTTTCATTTGGGAATCTATAGACCAAAAGACAATGTGACATGCTCCAGAGAAATCTGATGAAGAAAGACAATAAGATGAGATGATACACTAATTTATAAACCTCTCACAGTCATGCACACTGTGGTTTAGGTCCAGGTCCAGCCCATTCATGCCTGTGTTCCCAAACCATGGTGAAACATATCAGGTTAAAAGTCCAGAAAATAACAATAAAACACGATGATTAACTCCTGCATCAATTTTGAGGGCTTATGCCCGAAACCAAAAATTGACTATGTTCATATGAGATGCCTACTCTTAAAATGTAGACTAAAGAGTGGAAATAATGGCGGCTTGATGGTCAGAAGCTTCCATTCCCAACACACCGACTAATGCGAGTGGGCGTGCTCATTCTTGCATTACCTGACTCTCTATCAATCACAATTGTAAACTAAAAAAAAATTGATATTGTTAACCATGGCATAGATCCCAATCTGGAGGAGGGGTCCTCTTGGAATTAAGAAGCCACTCACGTAGAGGGCCCACTTGCGCTTGCAAAAGCGTAACTGTGAAACAGGTTTGTGTCTAAACTATAATGGAAAACTTTCTTTATACTTTAAATTTTTCTGCTTATTACATTCATGCTGGCCAAAACATGGACAGTATACGACATACAAGCACGGTATGATGTTTGAGTTAACCCTGTGTGCAGAACTCTCAGGCTGCTCGGGTCCCCCTTGAGAATCTTACTGATTTGTGCCCTTGGGCAAATTTATTGGGAAATCTATTCACAGAACTTGCTAAAGTTAAAAATAGACTTGCAATTGGTCATCTCACAGAGAAACTGACACACACCCCCACAGATGGCCCTGCCTAAACCAGATTCTAGCAATTTTCAAATAATCACAAATATTCTTTTGCTTATTTAAGTAACAGTTACAAAAGGAATACTTACTGCATTAAGAAAATACTAGTAATATTCAGGCCCTGTAATCAAATTTAGGAATAACTAAGTTATGTAGCTAAAATATTATAGGGCCTATATATTGATATAATCTATATAAAAGTTTACAAACTTTTACACATATTGACACTTTGCTGACAAAGAAGTAAAATTGTTTATATGGGTTGTGTGTGAAAGAAAACAACACACACAGGACCAAAACCTTTGAGTGGTGTTACCGTAAAGTAACCAAGTTATGAAACAAGATATATGGATGCTAAGTTGCTGCCAATGATACTGGTGAAGCAGTTTAATAATCTAGTTGTGACAAGTTCAGCAAGAATAATGCTGAGCATTACGATTTCATAAAATATTTGAGAGACTTGCTCTCAAGACTTTACTCAGCCCATATGCATGTTGAAGAACTGTCACGCAGACATTTCCTGTTTATTCCCTAGAAAGGTTCCTTAGTTAAAATCTGTGGCATGAATACTGGCCTTAAGTGCTTGCGTTGTAAAACCTTATTTATTCAGATCAATTGGGACTGGGGTAAATCCAGGTTGAAGAATATTGGGGTTAGTCACACATTTAGGGGAAAATCAATATAAGACAGCAAACTTCCAGAGAAATTTCTTTATAATGAACAAACACTTTTGAAACACATGCAACCTGTTGACTCAATTTGACATGTGAGATTCACTGCATCGTACACTGTCCGATCAAACACATGCCTCCATGTTTTAGCTCTCTCTGATTATCATTCAAGGCTTCGGTTTTCAATAACTTTTTGTTTATTGGTCTTAATCCGTGTGGGTTACCCGTAGATCTGAGTTAGAAGGGATTGCTTGTTAACAAGGTTTTACTGTTATGGCTGAATACATAGTAAACATGTTGAAAGTACTTGAAATACTGCTCCATTATTTACTGATAGGTAGGCTGTTTTTTTTTCACTAATGCATTGCTTTTATTTTGTTTAATAAACATGACAGTTATCAGCATTTTTCAAGTTCAGATTAAACTCAAAGAAAGGTTATTGTAATACGGTCAACTGGAGTCGCAAAAGAATTTAACATTTAACTTTAAAATGAGGTATCTAAAAGTTATTGTTTATACATTAACTTTTTGAATGTACTACTTATACCTATTAATATTTCTGAAGAGACACGGATATGTTAAGACAAAACTATTGTTTACATTGTTTACTTAACAGAAAAAGACAATAGCACAAGTTAATGCATGCCAAAAAATAAGCAGTATGCTAATACATACACAATCTATAGAAAAAAATTTGTGAGTGCAACTTTGATTGTTTAAAATTATTATTTTCTTATGGTGTAATATTTAGAGTTTGAAAATTTCGGGTGTTGAATTCTACTTGAGTAAATTAGTGGTTTTTAAATATTTCCGTACTTCATTTTATTTTGCAAGCACAAATAATTTTCCTTGTATTTTGTTTGTTGTACCGTTCAACTTTTTTATATTTGTGCATTGTTCAATTATATTCAGTTAAATGTCATGCCTTCAGTAAGAAAGTTTGCCTTCCAAACATGCCCAAGGAGAACTAAAGTTCAGTGGTTTCCATTTTATTAGTGAGCTGTTTTTTTCCTCCCACTACTGTAAAAACTTGTTTGGCTTACTGTTAGAGATTTCACTGACATGTTTCCTTACCAAAAAAAGTACACTTATGGTGCAAATACAGCTTGTGTATCCATTTTTGGTTATTAACACTTCTATAGTTTTAAAAAAGGGGAATTTTTTTTTACAAAAAACATGCACTGGATCATTGTTAAAAATGAAGAGAATGAGTACCTGATTTTCTGATTTTTTGGTATAGACACGGTATGACCATAAAAGAGTGTTCCAGTTTATAAATTTTAATAGTATCAACTGTAAGCATTGTATAATGTTGGTTCAAGGTCATAATTAAAGAGTAACTCAAGCAGTTTTAAATAATCACATGCACGAGTACTGCTTTGTTGTTTTCTCGCAGCGCCACCTATGCAAAATAGCAACTCCAGAGCGTAAAATGTTTTGTTTTCTGCAATTTGCTAAGAGTAAATCTGTAATTTCAGTTCAATGTGCATTTCATTTAAAGTTAAATTGTGATCCCCCATGTGGCAAAAACATCTCCCAATGGTATATGCAATTCGAGACTTCAAACTCTTTTTCACTGGCCTCCGTGTTCACCTGACAATGCAGTTTTTTTCATTTGGGGCTTTATAAAAAATCGTGTCTTATGTTCTGCCGCTATAAATTTCCAGAGTTGAGATACAGAATTGAAGAGGCTATTGCTTCCATTACCCTGGACTTGTTAACCAAAGTGTGGGAATAATTAGATTTAAGGTTGGATGTGTACCATATGTGCTCATATTGAACGTTTGTAAGGAAAACTAGGTTAGTTTACCTTTAATTTGATGTATTATTTAGTAAATAGTCTAAATTAAACTGTTAGAATATACAATTGAAACTGGGACATTCTTTTATGGATATCCTGTATTTAAATGTTATTTGTGGCTTATTAATATATACTTGTTGCATCTGCACCATCAATATACCTACATATGTAGTTTTAATCAGAGGGATAGTTTGTGATTGTTGGTGGCAAAGTATATTGTAGGCTACTGATCTTGCGATTTCTTGTAATATTTGAATGTTCTTGTATACCTTATTTAACCCTTTAAGACATTTAGGATTGCAACAAAAGTTGGTAGTACAGACCTTTTTCCCTTTTTATTTATTTCTGATGATTGGTTTTGGTATTACTAGCTATTTCATGTGTAAATATAAAGGGGTAAAAATGTTTGCAAAGCATGCTGGAAGTGGTATCTTTGTTTTTATGTGGAAATGGTGCTAGCATGTAAAAATAAATGGGTTACAAGGTGTGTCTTGTTCTTTTTTAAGTTTATTCTGATAGCAGTGACTATTCACATTGTTTTTCCACCCACATCTCTTGATCCTTTCACTGGTCTTTGGGAACTTGCTTCTTGACACGAGGACTTGAAGAGTTTCAATGGAAACCAGGGGTGAGCCGATCACCACATTTGCCGATCATGCCGATGCCAGAAAAGTGGTACAGATAATGCCGATTTTTTTGACCGATTAGTGCTTTTTTTAAGTTGGTTGTAAAATATGCTCCAAATTACTTTAAAAGTATTGCATAAAGATACAAACAGAATCATTGTTGGTATATATATATATATATATATATATATATATATATATATATATATATATATGTGTGTGTATATGTATATGTATATGTATATATATATATGTATATGTATATATATATATATATGTGTGTGTATATGTATATGTATATGTATATATATATATGTATATGTATATATATATATATATATATATGCATTCTTACCCTACAAACAATTTAATGTGAAATATGTTTTTAAAAACATATAATCAAAAATTCAAAATTACATTTCTGAAACATTATAAATCTTCCATTGACTGTAAGTATTTTACACATAAACTTCACATACATCATACTCATCACAAGAAAACATTACACAGCTTAGAGTAAAAAATATATATAACAACATGCATAGAGAAAACTGTTACAAAAGTGGAGGGAAAAGTGTTCAGTCTTTAAAGTTCATACACCTCTTTCAGCACAAAATATTTGTCATTTCTTCGGGTAACTAGACATCCAGTTGCATTGTTGTTCATGTGAAATATTGGAGGTTCTTGTTAAGAAACGCCAGCAGGATGACCTTTCCTGGATTAAATGAACTATTCTTACTGCTGATCAAACCAGCAGTACTGAACAACCGTTCAGAAGGAACAGATGCTGCAGGTGGGGTTAAGTATTTAACTGCCATTTTCTTGAGCGACTTGAACTCTGACGATTTCCAATATAAGAAAGTACTTTCATCTGTAGGTAGCAAAGTTTCGGCCAAGTATTTTTGCAACTGTTGTCGAGCAGATACAGAAACACAGATTTCAACGGAGGCATTACTTTTGGCAGCTATTAATCTGCTGTACAGAGATGACATTGGACCAGACGGTGTTGCAAGTCGCAACACTTTACTTTCTGTTGGATCTACAGAAAGGACATTCTCAAGTTCCTGTAGCAGTGCCTGCCTTCCCTGTTCAGCAAATCATGGCTCACTGAAAACACTAGTCTTAAATCGTGGATCTAAGATTGTTGCAAACCTGAATAAATTACTTTCAGTTTCAACATTACAGTAGTATTCATTTAACCGATGAACTACATCTTTTACAATGGAATGCAAGCTTGCATGCACAGTTTCATCAGAAAATTTTTCCAGGTCCATTTTCAATCCATTAACTATAGGGATAATTTCAGAAATGGTGGTCTGTGAATTACTGACTGCTAGGGTGTGTCTGTGGAACAGCTCAAGCAAAGGTAATACCTTCTCCATGAGACCCCAGTCAGAGAGGACAAGTCAACTAGTAAATTTAGTTCTGGAAGCAAGTACATAACCGCTTTTCTTTGCTCAGAGTCGCTGTAGCATAAAAAAATGTGCTGTCCCATCTAGTGGGTTCATCTTGCTTTAGACGATTTTTTGGCAAACTGTTTTGTTGAAATTCTGCCAATTTCTTTGTAGCTAACACGGAATGATGGAAGTGGCCATTCAACTTTCTTTGCTCGATTGCACATGTCATGCACATTTCTCTGTTTCAACACAGAATTATTAACAACTAATTGTAGTGTGTGGGCTGCACAGGGAGCTCTGACTAGTCTTGCTTCCTTCATTCCTGAAATCATATTCTTTGCATTATCTGTAATAACACAGTGAATTTTGGATTGACTGATTTCCCATGATTCAAAGGTAGTTTTCAAGAAACTGGAAATGTTACCTGCAGCATGGTGGTAAAAGGTAAATGGAATCACTTCCAAGCAGTACTCTAGTCTTTCCATTTCACTGGTAAAGGAATGAAAAGTTAATGACAGGTAGTCTTGTTTTGAAATTGAAGACCACATGTCCAATGTTAAACTACCGTGCAATACTGACTTGAGAGAGAGTTTCATTTTGTCTTGGGTTTCATTATATAACTCTGGAATGAGTTTCCTTGAGAAAGTACTGCGATGAGTAGAGACCTGCAAAATTCGCGGATTCATTTCGTGATATGCTACAACTCAAATAATTCTACCTTAGCGCTGCTTATACCACTGGTTCACTGTTAATCTGGATTAATGAGGGCCAATTAGAGACCCTCGCTCAAAGAAGTGTCGAATCACAGACACTCAGTCGAGACGACTCACAAGTCAGCAGCCAATGAACAGGTGGCATTTGCCCGAGTGTAGTAGAGTTTATCCTGGAGGTCATTGAACCCGCGAATTTTGCAGGGTTCTAGCGATGAGGTATTGTATATCTGGGTTGCAAATATGCCACGAGATTGCAAAAACCTGGAATGAAGTAAAAAAAATTATTAATTCATTATTCATTATAAAATAACAAAGGGCAGACTATGTTTGAGCTTACACTGTTAGTTGAGCTCTCAATGGTAGCCTACTTTATTTAAGTAAGCAAAATATATAAGTTAATGACTTATATTTGAGATCACAGTGTTTTTTATGCGACTTAGGCTAAATTTTATTGTATTGCATAAACAAAATTAATAGAAAAACTATTCTTACCGGGATCTTCAACGAAACTGAAGGGCTGTAAGTCCTTGCACACCATTTCGGTTATAAATCGCGTAATTTTAACAGCTTTTGGGCTAGTTTGTAGAAGTGGTGTTTTCTTTGCGAAGAGTTCTAACACCGAAGTTTGTTTCAGTCCGTCAGACTTGTGTAGCTTGGCAGGCGTACTGTGTATTTTAATTCTGGCACCAGAAATAGTTGCATTCGACATACTTTCATGACTTGCATCGCTGTCTGTCATTGTTTCCATTTTCAATATATCTGCATTTATTTCACGGTCATGAAATGACATTAAATGTCTTAACAAATTTGTGGTGTTGAAGCCACGTGTCGAATTTCCACCACGTGAAATTTCGGCTTTGCAAAGGTTGCATCTTGCTTTCTCCTCATCACATAAAAAAACAACGGTAAAATGTTTCCAAACAAAGCTGCTTTTCTTTGACATTTACAATCAAAATGCAATATTTAACTGGAAAATATAAACTTCAATTTTTAACTCTGACTTTCAAAACATTAACAAAATGACTAAACGATAAACGTGATAAATACTGTTGTAAACACGCCAGACAGTCGAGGTCAACTATCGCAGTTTGTTACACAATCAATTAGTAATGATTTGTTTTCAATCGAGTCGTCTATATACATACCCGTGTTTTATCGCATAATCATTGCACCGTTATTTTAAGACGTCCAAATTTGGAGGGGGGAAAACGTCGCATTATGTTTTGGTCCCGCTGTTAGATTCTAACTGCTTTGTGTATGTAGTTTTCCCATATAAAACAATGTATTTTATAGTTTAAATCTATTATTCATTTGGATTTTACCGTTTATGTATTAAATTTGCAGAAATACGAAGTTGTCTGATGTGTAAATTTTCTTTTAAAGATGTTTTCAAACATTTTAACCTTTATCTGTTTGTCTTCGTCGCCGCTACTTATCGCATATAAAAATGTAGCCGGTTGGCATTATTCATGTTTAATTATGTTGATTCCAATGTAGAGCGAGCCCACGTCGTCGAATATTGATATCGATAGCTCGCCGTACGCATGCAACGTGAGCGCTCTTTCTCTTGTCGAGTTAACTAAATTTAATAACCCGCACTTTTTTGTGGTAAGTGTGTACTACGACGATAGTTCAGAAAACAAACCTGGACAATGTAGCAAACTTATAAACACAACGATGAAAATAAACAAGTAGTATGGACAACACAATGACGAAATGTGTTTTCTTTTTTCTATTTTAAGTTGAACAAAATGTTTTTTTTTGCATGACTTCTTAAATGGTTTGGTGTGCTTTTGTTTACTCTTTTTAAACAAATGTACTTTTCATGAATATGTTTATTTTTTAAGAATAACTTTACTTAATTTTTTTTCAGCAGAAAAGATTAAAACATGTAAGTAACGTAAATGTTACTTAAAAACGTCAAGCATCAGTTCTGAAGCAAAAAAATATGTCGGCAATTTTGTGTTATGTAAAGAGATTTCTTTTGTCTTCAGAAAGCGGTAATCGGCAAAAAGGATCTGCATGCATGAAGCCGATCATGCAAATGGCAAAATGACCAAAATCGGCCGATCTTAATAATCTGCAATCGGCATCGGCATCGGCTCACCCCTAATGGAAACATGACCCTCCTATTTCCACCTGCACTGTCAGAGTGGGCTGTGAATGTTAGTAAAATGTGGGTTTGCATGCAAGTTTGACAGTAGTGTGGTTTGGTGAATATTTTAAAGGAGACACTGTTGGTGCAATGGTGGTAGTGATGGGAAACTAAATGAACACCTTTGGGTGGCTCTTCACAGAGAGCATGATTAATGATGTCACAGCATTGTAACAATTATCCTTCCGCTTCTCTCTTCCTTTCCAGAAGCACATTGGCAAGCAGGTAAAAAGGAGTTGTTGGAGAAGTAAATTGTTAATCATTGTTCAGATACTCCAATTTTGATTAAGTTTATGTAAATAGCTTGTGTTGACTATCACTGTACAAAATTTTTTTGACATTTAATAAAATATATGTATTCAGTCCAACAGAAAAAATACAAACTACAATGGTTTATTTTGATAAATTCTTATATAATGTTCCTTAGTTAAACTTGTTTTGATACCAAGTTCTATTCTTATCCAACGCAAAATATATATATATATTTTTTTTTTTTTCTAAAATCACACATGCTCTTATGTAATTGAGGGATGTCAAAGATATTGTATGATCTTATAAATTCACCATACATCAGTTTCCCAGTGTCGTGTGGGATGTTTTTTGGTATATGTACATTTTTACATTGTGTCTTGCATTTTAAAGTGTGCATAAAGAAAATGTCTGCAGTTTTTTATATGCCTAGCTTTATTATTGAAATATATAAATTTAATTATTCATCTGTGGCTGGCGCTCCTGGCTCTAAGCTGGGTTCTTGCAAGAGGATGTTCACTTTCTCCCACCATATTCCCAGGCCTTCTGCCTCCCGAGTCACTAGGCCTCAGTTTTTCAGACACAAGACTTTGCTCGTAGTTTGAGTGTCCTAGTTTGTACCTGCCAACCTGCTGCACTGAGAGTGTATGGCTGTATAAAACTGTTGGATGACTACAGGCACTGAATTATTTTTGTGTAATTGTGCTTGGAGCACCATTTAATCAATGAACAATTTATGTGTGTACATATAAATGTGTATATATTTGTGTGTGTTTATTAACTTCTTGCCAAAGTGAATTTTTGTGAGAGACGAAATGTGAATTTTCATAGTGGGATTTGCATTATAAAATTTCCATTAATAATATTGTAATAGCTATGTATAATTGATACAAGGAGAAAAATTGTGTTTATATCATTTGCAATAAAAGTAAAGGGGTCTCAGTTGACAATCTTTAGCTACTTGCAGCTCAGAGAAAATACTTTGTAATAGAAAAGTGAAGATAGTGTGTGTCCTCCCTTTTTGTAGAAGCCAAACACACAATCCGAAACCCCAGCTGCTGGTATCCTCCAATTTAATTTTTAATAAATTCTAAGTACTTTCCACCTAACTTTTTTTTATCAGAATACATACACGTAATACCTACCTCAGCTTAAAACTCAACCAAAACAAACTCAATGCAAGATTTGGTTCAAATTGATATTTGTATCAAATTGATATCATGATTAAACTTTAATCATAAATGTATTTTACTGCCAACATCAAGCAAAAAGATTTACAAAACTGTGAACCAAAACAAAAACCAATCTGAATACAAAACAAAAATGTCCAATCTGAATAAGGTTGTTAATGTTACCTAAAATAGTTAAATATAATATCAAGGTAAAATCGATAGCCTATTCACAAAGTTACCACAAAAAAAATCATGTATTTAAACCAAACATTGCCAATCAATACAGACACACATATCTATTTGATATCTTGCAATAAATAATATTATCTAGAATTTTAAATGTAGGTGCTGTATTGAGGTATAGAGACTATTGCAAATAATTATATTGTATATGAGAAGTATTATTTTTGAGTACCATCAGCACGTGTGGGTATTAGTTTCCTGCTGCGGCTACAATGATGTTTTATTTGGTGGGAGACATACTTTTGAAATGTTAATTTAAAGGTATTTTGTAAAGTACATCCATAATAAATTGACTTCATGTAAACAATATGTATTTTTATATGTAAACATCTTAACTCTTGGTATATTGCATTTGGTAGGTGTAATTTCGTGAAAGTGGAATGGAAGTCTATGAACGGAATTGTGGGACAGAGATGATTGACACACATGTAGTCACTTCTGTTAATAATCATAGTAAAAAGTAATCCAAAGTTAAATAATATAAAAATGGCATTACACTGTTGATAATACATAGTCTCCTTCCTAAACTCAAAGAGTCCTGATAGCTTAGTGGAAGAATGTGCGCTTGTGAACTTGAAGGGATGTGATTAAAATCACATCATTAAATTTATTTCTACTTTTTTAAATAACATATGAATATAATCAGCTCAATAAGATTCAGGTTGGTCATTTAAGCAAAAACAAATTTATAAAAATGATTGTTATAATACATGTTTTAAAATGTTTCAGGTTAATATTTTTTGAAATGCCATAGAAGTATAACTTCTAATGTATGCTGAAACTTATGTGTATTAACTTGTCACGGGTATCACTAAAGGAACAGGAAACCCTAACAAGGCAGGAAAGAACGGATTAGAGTGTGTCAGAAAATTAGGTGCCCAGTAGAATTCGTAAATACAACAATTTATTAACAGGAATATTCTCACAAACGATTATCTCATATCATTCTCGAACTGACATTGATCGTTATGAAGCTGTACCCCTGCGTGGTGGGGTTGAATACTCGTTACAGGTCAGCTATAACAAAAACACAAAAAATTAACAATCTGATAAAAATATCGAAGCAGCACCCTTAATCAAGTTTGTGCCAGCCTCGGCTCAACCTACTGCCCATACACTTATACAACGGTGGTTGGCCATAGATTTACTGGGTGACATTTCCAAAAAAAAATTATAAACAATTGAACAAATTCTCAATGAAATATTTGCAGCCCAGTACATATAGAATTCACTTAAAAGGGATATAAAAATATATTTATACAATCAATAACAAGTACTGCCTGTGGTTAAAATTAATTACTACCATAATAAATACAAAATAAAATTGACATATGGTATCTGTAGAAGTTGGCTAAAGTTTCTACTATGTCCACAAAATGTCTCGCTGTCACCCAAATCACTTGTATTCCACGTAGTTATTCTTATGCACCTCGTGCCGTGAGTTAATACCTACTGAAAACAGCTGCAGCAACTTATTTTGTGAGCGCGGTGTTACGTTTGCCTGTGTTCGTTATGTACGGAGTTGCCAGTCGACGTCAGTATTTGTATTTACGTATAGTGTTCTGTTCATGTTTTCTGAAGCCCCCCTCGCTCGCCCTCATGGAAGATGCCTTACACTCGCCAATTATGACTTCTTATTAGAGACTTGAATTCAGTTTCTAACTGCTCTCAGAATTTTATGCTTGCAAAGCGACACTATCTTCTTTCACTTGTCTCTATCAACGTTTATGACATGAAATAGTCTCACCAAAATGAAGTCCGTCGGGGTCTCTAGGAGCCGGTGACTCCACAAAGTTTTACAGCGTAGCGCGGCGGCCTGACTCGGTGAAGTCCCAGTTTATCTGCTTTCTGTTGACTCGAAGCATTGCCCTTTTATACTCGCAGAACTCCTTACCAGGCCACCAGCCTCAGCGTTCAAAGCCCCCGCGCTCAGTGTTGCGCGGGCGGCATCCACAGACATGTTAGGGGCAATGACGATTCTGAGTAGGTATGTACGAAGGTACACACGTTACAAACTTTTTAGTGAAATTTAACAAGATGGGTAGTATTTTAATAAAATCTCTTGTCGTAAATCAAGTCCAAAGCTGGGATCTATTGGACTGCAACTTGTAGATTGAAAAATACATTTGGCGCTATGTTCGTATACCAAAATAATTTTCCTGGCTAGTAAATTATTGGTATTTTTAAATTTGCTAATATTTATATATATATACATAGACACACACACACATACACATACATACAGTTTTTCCCTGAAGTGAATACTTTTCATATATTTATCACGCTCGGCGTTATTATTAACAATACATTAGAACCTTGATTAACCGGGGTAATTGCGGGCGGTGGGAAAGGGGGGGGGGAAGTTGAACACGGATAAGCGAAAATCACGGATAATCAAATTATAATGTATTTAGGATAAACAATACAGAAACATTTAGTTAATAATTTATACAAAACAAATGTACAAGTATTACTGACACTAATATTTTTTTAAGAATATGTATGAAATAAATTATTTCAAATGAAGCGATTGTAGGAAAGAATGTCAGTTGTTCCGTACTTGTAATTCACCTTAACTCAGACTAGTATTTCTTCTCACGGGCAATTCTAGTCCGTTTCTTGATTCGTTTATTTCTAATTTTAATACGTAGTTTAGTTTTACTCCTTTCTTGTCCCTTCCCTAATGAATTACATTTCGCGGGCTTGGTTCCCCCCCTTCCCGCCCAAACATATGTTTAATTTTTAATTGAGAACCCGGTTAACTGAATGCCCGGTTAATTGGGTCACGTATAATCGAGGTTCTACCGTATTAAGAATTGTACATTAAATTTGGTGTCTGAATTTAGTATTATGAATTTATTTGCAACATGAGAACACATGATTTTGCTCGTTACCGAGGTACTATGATCACTGGCGACTACTGAAAACTCGCTTACATTTTTTTTTTTTTGTTATTTTCCTTCACGTTTGATTATTAAGAAATAAATACAACAAACATCAAAAAACAAGTTGTTTAAAGTTGGAAAGAACCTTAATGTTTCTCATACCTGTATACAGGAGAAAAGGACATTTTGCCTATACAGTGATATGTACCTTGGCACTATATTTATTTTCTATGTTTTTTCCCAACACTGCTTAAGATTATTATTTAAGTGTCAACCCGATTTAGACGAGCTAATAAAAACTATTTTATAGTTATATAAAATATAGTAGATATAAATATATAGTACGCAATATTTCGTCAGTGTCAGTCAAAAATACTGCACTAAGGTTAACTACACTATGCCGTCAGCATAGAGGCGATGTTGCATCATGCTCCAATCAATGTTGTCCTTTGGGTTCGGCCTCATCAACCATGTTTAATTACTATTTGTATTTATTGCAATTTTTAGAAGTGTTTCCTTATAATAAGCATTGCATTTTTGGTTGTTACTTTAATGCCAGATATATTTTACACATTATCTACTATTTGTAAAATTCGGTCAAATTTTCATCTTTTAAATGTTGGCTGGACTGATTGCCATGGTCACTCATTAGAATTTTATTTTTTACAGGTAGGTAATGAATATAATTATCATCTGTAGTCCCATTTTCGAAACATCTTTTCCTTCATTAAAATCTGGAACTAGCCAAAAACAAAATTTGATCATTCCATCTTTAACACGGACTACGTCACAGAGATTTTCTCTGAATCAGCAAGGTGATTAAATACAACATGGTTAGGTTGTTCTGGCGAGACAATACCACAAGAATGCAAGATTTAAAAAAAAAGTCTTCTGCAACTTTACAACAAAAAATATTTTGTAAAAATGCTGACATTTAAGTGCTACGGACACTTGTGTATGTGTGTTGCTTGCTATAACAGTTGTATTGAATGCCATAAGTCTATCTGGATATAATAGACTACTGAATCTAAATTGAAATACGTCGAGGTAAAGTAAACCAGTCTGTTTAATTGAAGACGGTGTTTATGACCTCATTTCAAATCCTGCGCGAGCCCTTTTTCATACGTGGCAACGTGGATTATGTGTGAACATGATAGCGCTGGCACGCGCCTGGATGCGTGACACACGCTGAGTTGACGAACACTACAAAAGTGCGACCAAGTGCGAGAGAGCGCAGTTCTCCCTGAACGACTGTCGTCGAAGGAACTGGGTTTCGCACTCAACGTCATAACGAGTGTATTCTATCCCGGCGCTTTTTTCCAATCCCAAGATTTATCTTTATTGTGCACAGACAATTCCGGGATTTGGGATGGCAAATAAAAAAACATACAAACAGTATGCTAAGTCCATTTTTTTTTTTCATTTTAATTTTACTAACAAAATTTTTCCATCTTCAGCGATCATGAAATAGCTCCACACTGATGATACATCTATGACTTTTCTTATGCTGTACAAATTAAATTTCTTCAGATAACGACATGCGCAGTGGCAAGTTTTTTTTAACAGTCTGTTCATGAATAGCTATTAAAAAAGGAAAAACTGTATTAATATTGAATCTTACAAATAAAAATTATAAAAATCACTTAATAATTATATCACAGCAAGTGTGGTGAGGAGAATTTGTTTTCTTCGAGTTGAATTACGTTGGCAGATATAAAAGTGAAAGTTGCTTGTCATGTTATCTAAATAAAAATTGTTTAGTTTAAAGTGAGATTGGGATGGTGACTTATTGAATGGAAAAATCGAAAGAAAGAGATAAACACACGTATAATCTGGGAAAACGCAAAAAAAAAAAAAAAATGCAATGCACTACAAGAAAATATTTTCAGTTTGCTATTCACACTTGTAAACAATAATAAAATGACCCAAATTTAGTACATTACCATTCTTTAGGTAATTTATGCTAATTAAAAAAACGCATAAATAATGCTACTTACGCGATGCAAAGTGCAGCCTTTTAGACACCTTTTCTCTCACAAATCACAACTTCTCTGTTGGCCGGTGCAAACGGGACTAAAATCAGCAAAGTGACTGACATGAAGTGAGTGCGTTTCGTTAGGAAATGTTTTGTTTTAGATGTATGTTCCATGCCATTTTTTTCTTTTTTTGCCAATCCGGAAAATCACTGATTTAGGACATTTACATCGAGAAAATTTCGGGACTGGAAATGGGCCGGGATCCTGGGATCGAATCCTCTATTCGTAGAACCCATACCCAAAAGATGTGGGAATGGAGTGAGGAAGCGCAGTGGTAGGACACTGGTCCAGAGTTTAGGGCCGGTTTTCAAGACACAAAAATAAGGGTTTAGGTTTTGAATATGTTCCACTTGTACCCTAACCATATTCCTAGTGCGCGATAGGACACTGCTAGTTCCTTATATTTAGACAACCGATTTTGGTGTCCTATCCATTGCCGTTCTATTTCCAAAATTACGCGCATGCGCAGAACTCAATTTTTCGTTGATTTCGTACAGATGTCTGAGTCGCATCTGGCGCCATTAACTCGTATATAGTCATTTTTTGTTATGATGATCGGGCAACGTACCAAGCGTGTTGGTGTGCCAAATGAAACTTTATGATAACGAAACTATTATGGAATACATTTCGTACACTTAAATGGCCATAAAAACAAATAATAGCAACTTTAAAAGTACTTGAGAAAATTTAACTAACACCATTTAATTTGAGCGATCGTGCTGCTATCTGTAGCTTATTTGGCGTAGCAAATGTATCTATGGTGGCCAAATGTTCTCTAGAATGCATTGAAATTATTTTCTAGCCTCGTGCAGGACACAGTTTATTAAAACTGTTTCTTTTTAGTCAACTAACAGGGATTAGGTTTGGACATGTTCCGGAATACGGTCTGCGAGTTATTTGCTACCTTACCCGAATGTCATGAAATACCGCCCTAGGAAAGGATACAGATGGAATATAAGCCATCAGATGTGAAGCCGTTTTATTCTCCCATTCCCCCCCCCCCCCCCCCCCCCCCCCTGATTTTCACATACCAATATTGTGGGGAGGGGTGTTTGATTATATTTGTATCAGCTTTTATTAACGACTATAGTTGTTAGGAAGAAAATTAGGTCAAAATATTACTGGTTTACATATATTAGAAGTCCAAACCGATTATTCATTATACAAATGTAATGATATGAGTTGACATTTATTTCCAATTTAACCTCCAATACAGATACAGCTGATACACTTGTAAACAAATGGCCGCCATATTGGTATGTGTAGTACACTGAAATCCCCCTCCCATTTTGTCATAAAATATTTCGGAAATGAGACCATATAAGTAACAATGTAAACTGTTGCCCAAATGTGAGAAATATAGTGAATTATTGTAAGTCAGTATGAATAAATACACCAAGCAAAATGTTATGACTTTTAGGTAGATTTTTTAAGAAATAGGTACTACCTATTGTAGCCGTTACTATGGTGCGACTTTCGAAAAAAATTTATATAGTTTTTCGTTTCATGATCCATAAACTCCAAAACCATCGTCAACTCAAAAGTTATATATAAACAATTTTGTGGGCACTATAACTGTCGCAATTTTTCACAAATTAGTTCCAAGCTGATACATCAAATCTAGTAGTGGAAAATCTCGGTCTAGTTCGTTAAATTCGACAAAAGGGGTAAAAATGGGGAATATTTTAAGGACAAAAAAAACAACAGAAAAATAGCTTTAACTTCCATAATATGGAAAATATCACATCCATTTTAACGTATAATAATTCGTAGGAGTAATACCAAAATCTTTAATCTGAATACAATTTTTGATACGACCAACCATAACTGCAAGTGGTTGAAAAAACAAGGGTTGGAGGACAAAAAAAAGCATAACTCCCTTCGTAGGTACACTATCAAATCCGTTCAAATTGTTTGTAAATCTAATAATTTTTACCTAAAACTTTTGTCTGAAATAATTTTGGATAATATAAACCATTACTGCAAGAGGTGGAAATAACAAGGGTAGAAATATGTCATTACTTTTTTTAAAGATGAATATACCATTAATTCCAATATAATTGCTTGTAAAACGCCGTAGCGTTATTTAAAACCTTTGGCTGAAACAATTTTTGATGAAACTAACTATTACCGTAAAACAGTGGTTAAAATTAAAAAAAAATTAAAACTTTGTTAGTATCAAATTTGTTTGAATTTATTAATAACCATCTTAACGTACCTTAAACATTTGTCCAATAAAGCTTATACGATAACGTATTAGTGCAAGCGATGTAATATAGTGTTTGAAGATAAATAATAATTGCATAGCTACCTTAGTAGGCATAAAATGAAATTCGTTATTACATTAATGCTGGATGTATTAAGTTAAAAATATTCGAAATATTTTTGCTGCATTGAATGTGAGAAAATTTTAAATCGATCTTTTTTGAATATTAGCGAACATATGGGATGTTATGTAGGCTACATTAAGTTGTTAAAACATTCCAGGAGTTTATAGAAGTTCCAAAATATTTCCAGAAAAAATAGATACTTCGAAATCACCTAAGCCGGCTGTGCCGAAAGGATTTTTTTTTTTCATATAGCAGTTTACGTATCTGTTGAAAAAATTTTCTTAAAGCCAAATACAACATGTACGCATACTGGTTGTTCGAAAACTCGTTCAATATATTTCTGAAGAAAATTCATGTGTGAGTAAAAATAGTTTGTATAAGCCATTTACAGTCCAACTCAGTTTCTAAGTGTGATGTTTGGCATTGAAAATCGATTTAGTGAGTTATTTCCGGAAAGCGTTTGAAACCTAACAATTATTCTGAGAATAATAATTTATATTACAGAGAACTTTACACTATTAAGCAATGTAAAATAAAACTGTCACACATTCATATTATTAAAAATAATATAAGGAGTAGCATTTATAACTTTTTTGCCATCCGATGTTTTGGATATTTTATATCGTTTTGTTGAGGTTCATTGCATAACGTACAAAAACACTCTTGTTGTATATCAGTTCCTAATATGTGTCATTTTTGCGTACCACACATGCTAAAGTGTAAGCGAACAACGCCTGAAAGTAGGCAGTATGTACTTCGTGCGCGCAAAGGTTAGCACAGTACGTTCAGGCGGGGAAACGCACATCGACTGATTGCTAACAGGAACAAACAGCACAGAAAATACGTTACTTTTGTAGCACGTTTGATAGTTGTATGTGAGGAGTCACGCGGCTTCAGTACCGTTATTTATGTATTTGGTGAGCGTTCAGGCAAATGCAGTCTGCCGCATGTGGGCGAATTCCTCCGATGTGAACTTGGAAATGTTCGCCCCCTTATGTAAGATTAGAGAATACCAACTGTGTGTCACAAAGTATTGGCTACTTCAACGCGTGATATCATTGTCCTGCAACGTTTTAACAAGAGTTTTTTTTACATTAAGTAATAAACCTAAAAAAACTCAGATATTCATAACATTGTATGACAAAATTGTATGCAATATCTAAGTGTTGCTAACCCCTATTATTTTTATGAAATGTAGAACATGTTATTGAAAGTGAGAAAAACTCCGTCGATTGCAACAGTTATCATTGAATAATTGTTTAATTTGAAAAAAAAATGTTTTTATGTTATTTACGAATACCGATTCTAATATAATATCCAAGTGGGAATCTCGTCATTAGGAATTGAGTAAAGCTGTAAGTGGCTTTTACAAACTTCCTAAACTTCCGCAAGTTGTCTTAAATGTTCAGGGTGAGACTCAAAACAATCTGCATAATAGCAAATGCGTATGAAGGCATGAACACTGGATGAGACTGAGCTCAGACACAGCGGCGTGGTGTTGGCGTGAAGAGAGTGCCGATTCGACACGACAGTCACGCTCGTGTAAGAAATACTTAAAGTAGGCAAAAAAAATCACAAATGGAGTCACAGGAAGAATCAAAATTTATCGCGGTTTCAAATGCTTTATTTAATCATGGCTTTGAAAACGTTTAAAAATAAAGGTTTTGGAGGTTTTTTGGTATTATTGTTATTATGTCTAATAAATCTACATAATCCATTTTAAAAGCTGCTTATATTTTCCTTAGTAAACGAACAATATGTCTAAACAAGCAGGGACGGATCTATGTTTTCCTTCAGCCGGGTCAGAAATTGCGTCCCCCCCCCCTCTTCCTCCAAATACCTTCCCAACAGCATTCGTGTATGCTATATGTAAAATGTTATCAAACCCCTTATGATTATTGATAATAGGTAAAATCAAAATATTAATACATATTGTATAATTATTTTATATACAGTATAACTCTGTTATAATGTTACTTATAACATCATATTTGTTAATCCTCTTCATTTTACCCATAAGGAGGATAATGTAATTAGTTCCTGCATATAACGTTTAACGAATGGTGCATTTCCTGCTTATAAAGTTTGCTTTCTAAAATAAATAAATTCAGAAAAAGTTCTAAAAAAATGCACTATTCCAACACTTATACCATCTGTATAATTTAACATGTTAAAAGGTTTTCTTTATCCTTAAAGTACGTTTTTGTTGACAATCACTGTTACAGAATGTATTCAAATTCTTCAAAGAGGGTTGTTTGCGATAACAAACTGAAAGTGTGCCAAAACACTAGCGCTACATGTTAGTGTTGGCTAACGCTGTGTATTCAATATATCGAAGGTACTTAACATTCGCAGTAACGTGGCTTGTTGGCACGCTTATCTTAAAAAAATAAATCCTTCCATTCAGTGCTATTCTAGTGTATTTTCAGATGTACGTACGTAGTCCCTCAATATTTTAGTTTGCCAACTATTCCGTAATGGAAAAAAAAAATTGTGTTTTCTATTGCTGATAGAGTTTAATTTATTTTAATTGTAGGTACGAATCTCAAAATTTCACATTCTGACGTGACGAAGGAATTGGATATAGGCATTCCCTTCTAAACATCAGGGTCAAAAATTGTGATACAATTTTACAGTGTGTGTTGTTTTTAAATACAAGTAAAATAGAAGCTGGAAGCACGACGACGTTGAAAAATTGTTGGCTTGATTAAGCAAATTCTAGCGTGTATGTAGGCTATCTATCAGTGGTTTTAACATTAATTTCGCCTGCGTAGATCGATAAGTTCATTAGTAATAAAAAACAAAAAACACTGACAAATGATAAATTTATATTTTCTGCTTATAAAATTTTCCTGCTTATAATGTTTTTTTTATTATGACCCCTTTAAAAACTTTGTAATAGAGTTCTGCTGTATTTGCCTTTTATTTCACAATTTTTGTAGTCTATAAAAAATTTGTCGACTCATTGTGTGACCCCTCTAACCCCAAGCTACGCACTGCCATATCCGTTCCTGACAAATAGCTTTGTTTCAGTTGTGCCACTACGAGCAGTGGCTGGCCAAACGTGCGGCGTACATGCGAGGCGGGTTGCAGCGTCCAGTCGAGTAGGCGCCGCGTAGAGAGCATTAGTTTGCACCATGCCTGGTCGAGAGGATTATGATGCTTATGCAATCTTGCCAGCAGTCGGACAGTGGAGCTAACTTTTGAAGTGAAACTTCTTTGCTGAGGGGGCTACAATTTTCGAGCGTTACGAAAATTCCGATCGTTTGAGGGGACCAGTTAGGTACGTGGTGGGGGAACCGGTAGAGGACATGCCACTCCAACGCATGCACTAGCGGTAGAATGGGATGAGGGCAAGAGGGGGGATAGGTACGTAACGTAGCATGCTATATGCTATTTGTAACGGCCGGAAGGGGAGACGGTACAAATGACCCAGCAGTGATGCTATGGAATTCTCATAATGCTGCCTGCCCTACTCCTCAGTTTTTTTTTTTTTTCATTTGAAAACATACCCGCATCTGTTAACTATTGTTCAATAAATATGCTAATAATTTATCTCTGTGTGTAACTAATAAGTAAGAAGTTTCACTTCTGTCGGGATTAGAATAGACGCTCACACTTTTTTTGTATCTGCATTCACGAAAAAATGAGAAAACTCTAAAGTAATGTGCATATTGGAATCCCTAGAAAATTAAGTTCAGTAGTAGACACATCAACATCTCTCTAATCACGTGATATAAATATCTGTTGCATCTAATCGTCGATTCACTTCCTTCATACTCTACTTATTCTATTCTCTTATTCCAGTAGTAATATTTAGATTTAACAGTTTTAATTGACTTCTTATGTGCATCATACTGATTACATTTTTGCTGTTCCTTAGAGAAATAAGCATTTAGTGTTTAAACTTCTAAGTCACCTCGACTTTCATGATTGGCAAAATTTCGCTGATAAATTATTGAACTAGATGTGTTTATATATATATATATATATATATATATATATATATATATATATATATATATATAGGCTATATCAATTGCCGTGAGTTAGTCTCGCAAAAAACTCGAAAATAGCTTGACCGATTTGAATTTTTTTTCCTTCGCCTTAATACTTGGGTGTTTTTTTAAAAGAACGTTAAGAAAAACCCAAAGGAACAGCCAAAAAATTGAAAAAAAAAAATCGAAAAAAAAAATCGATTTTTGTATTATGTATGGGAATTGCCACTTCGGATTACTTTCAATAGATGACGTTCGTGGCGGACCTATCGTTTGACAGCTGCACCATGCATAACTTATTAATTCTGTGCAGTTGTGTGAAATCTATTACATTTAAAAAAAAATTTCTTAAAAAAAAAAGGTAGTGGATTTTGAGAATAGATTTGTTGAAGCGAATTTAATTACATATTACCAAGGCACACGATAGGACGTTGCCAGACCTATCTGCATGACCTTGACCACTCATGCCACGCGTGTCGGTCCGCCCGCGCCCGATGCTCGATGTCCCTTCGCCGGCCCTTAGGCTTCTCTCGTCCAGGCTTCCTCTGCAGTCACTCCTGAGGGCTGATTACAAACACTTTACGCAGCCATGCGGTGTTCTCCGCGCTCCACCGAAACACCCAGGTACAGTAGTTGGTGACTACGAACCAACACGCGGTGTGTGTTTCCTTATGATCCGCGGGTCTTGTGAGCCGCGGTATCAATCAGTGACGTCAAAGGCAAGAAACCACTGAATATTTAATGTGTTCGTTGGATAAACTAATTTTTTTTAAGTTAAACTTCTTTAGGCGCGTTATGGAAAAATGATGAGAGTGAATTTTTACGACGCACGCACATCATGCAACGAAATTTTCACAGGAAGATGGCGGACCTACGTTTATGAACATAGACTCATAAAAATTAGGGGAGATACCAAACGTACTGGTGTGCCAAAAGAAACCTTATGATAGCGAAACTACCCTGGAATATATTTGGTAAACTGAAATAGTCATAGTAAAGAATAATTTCAATTTTTAATTTCTGTCGGCTCTGGTTCGATACCCGCTGGTACGGTAGGAGTTTACAATTTTTTTTTGCACACAATATTAAAATATTAATTATATAAATTATTTTTTTTAAACAGTTAAATGTATAATACTTTTATTTCAATCTTCTGTTGGGCTTCGCAACTCAGTGGTTATTGTGAGCGTTTGATAAACCTGAGGTTCTAACCGCAGCAGTGGATTATTTTTTTATTATTTTGAAGTTACACTTTTTAGGCGTGTTATTAAAAAATTACGGGAGTGAATTTTTACGATGCGCGCGCACCATAAAACAAAATTTTCACAGGATGAAAAAAAGCTACATACAATAAAATGCTACATACAAATAAAATTATATATATATGTTTTAAATTTTATACTTTAGTGATTGGTATTGAATACTCGTCTTTATATTTAAAAAAATATTTATTTATTGTGAATATTAGTGATATAAATTGTGTTTATATTTTTTCGAGTGTATTTGTGTGAGATTATATTCCCATATATATAATTTATTTCCCATTATAAATTATTACATTAGTATTTATTAATTAATTTGAATTAATAAATTATAAAATGCATACAGTGTATTTATTGATTTTAATTACTAATAAATAATTTATTTCGATTATTTTACTAAATTAAATAATTATTTTTATACACATGTTTCTATTTATATTGAATAGTGAGTATTTATTTAATTAATTTTTATGAATACTGGGTATTTCATTAATTAATTTTTATAACAATAAATTTGAAATGGTTGAGTGTCATAAATAAAAAAAAAATTGGTTGTCTGTAAAGTCGGTTTACGGACGATAGTTTAACGTGACGTCATAACAAAACATTGATGAAATGATTGCATACTTTTATGAATAAAATTGAATCATTTTTATTCTAATATTAAAAAAATAAATACTTGAAATTATACAAGTAAATAGATTTTAAAAATGCAAGAATAATTAACCTTTATTTCCGAAATTCTTGTTGTAATAAGCAATGAAAACCACATTAACTTTTCACTTCAGTAGTATGTAAATGGGCATACTGAAACAGGCTTCAGGCTGTGGAGCCGGGAGCCGACCGCCATCTTGGATTGTGACGTCACGGTGGCCATTTTTGACTCAAAATTCCTCAAAAATGACTCAAAATGACTCAAAATTTCCCGTTTTCGAGGGAAAATTTCCCGTTTCGAGGGGAAAATTCCCGTTTCGATTAAAAATTATGATTTCGAAAAACCACAAAAGTCGTTTTGCCTTAAAAACCACGAAATTCCTAAATGAGGTTTAAGAATCCTTGTCTACAGCCTCCAATAAGCCTCTTTTAGGATTATGACGTCACCGTTGCAATTTTCGTTACGCCCGCCATCTTGAAAATCTGCAATTTTTATGTTAGAAAATCGGGATAGATTAAAAAAATCATTAAAAAATATAATAATCGAATTAAATAAAAATCTTAAAAACCACTGTTACAGTAAACGTTACGGTCGCCATCTTGGATTATATAAATGTTGCATATTTCGTTACACATGTCGTCTTGGTTGAGTACCATGTCATTCTTACACTTTATGTTACGACCACCATATTGTATCCTATTAATGTTGCAATTATCGTTATGGTCGCCATCTTGAAATTTAGACGCCATCTTGTAAATCTTTATTTATTATCCGATTTTAATGAAAAAAAGTTCAAATCTCATCAAAATATTAACTTAATAGATTTCTGATTATATCGATTCCCGTCCTTGGTTCGAAACCGGTCAGGGCAAAAAATAAAAAAAACATCAGATCCTTCCTCCACAGAAGCCACCTACAGACTGAACTACCACCACCAATACCAAGGTATTTACCATCAGCTGGTATGACGTCATGTCCGCCATCTTGTCTTCGTCCGCTGGAGGCCACCATCTTGTTTTCGTCTGCTAGAGTGTGCTGACGTCATGTTAGTATAATGTTCAGTTCACCATAACTTTAACCTTGTCTATTTACATTGAACTTTGACCTTGACCTTGACAATAATTATCCTTGTCTTGGGAGAGATTATGTTCGCGGCTCTTCCGATCTCGACAAAGAACTTAAATTTAAGGTCGATTATGATTTATGGAAGAATGAAGACAATGGAAGAATCTTTAACGTGAAAAGTGAGAATACATTCCAGCCGAATTCAAGTAGATATTTCCTACTTTGTAAAAATGATGGACTCCTAAAAAGGAAGCATGAAGACGATGAAGACGCTTCGACATCATCGACATCGAATTCTTATGGTAATCTGGGTGAAGATGATGCCTTCTACGGTGATTGCTACAGCGACTCTGAGGCTGTTGACAAAGGTATAGACTGTGATGAAGCAACTAAAGCAGGCAAGATCGAAGACTGTGGTGGTGACCAGAGACCGAAACGATGGAAACATCGTGATATATTAAATAAATCGGATCAAGCTTGTGATGATCATTGTCTCGATAATGAAAGTTACCCTGAGGATGGTGTTAAAACGGAAGACACCAGAGAAAATAATATTTATAATAAACAAACAAGTAAGATGGTGGTAGAAGAGACTGATTACACATCATGGAAAGATCCAAACATATTGGTTGACTGGCTAAGACTTCTACATGACTCGCTTTGTGCAGGAAACTATTCGTGCATCAAAGAAATATCATTCACACACCAAAAAAAAAACTGAGAAAAACTGGCTACATACAATAATGGCTTGTTTTACTTGCATTTGTATAATGTAAAGAAATAAATAATTGCAATTTAAAAATTTAATGTTTTTTTTTCCTTGTATTCAGATTTCTAACTAAGACTAAGTTCTCGTAACTTGTACTTCCAAATGTGCTTCATTTTCGTTGATGGTGCGGCCTTTTCGTTGATAGTGCTGCCTTTTCGTTGGTGGTTCTGCCTTTTCGTTGGCGGTGCCTCCAAATGAGCTGCCTTTTCGTTGGCGGTGCCTCCAAATGAGCTGCCTTTTCGTTGGCGGTGCTTCCAAATGAGCTGCCTTTTCGTTGGCGGTCCTTCCAAATGTGCTGTCTTTTCGTTGACGTTGCTGCCTTTTCGTTGTCGGTACTTTCAAATGTGCTGCCTTTTCGTTGATGGTGCTGCCTTTTCGTTGTCGGTGCTTCCATATGTGCTGCCTTTTCGTTGTCGGTGCTTCCAAATGTGCTGCCTTTTCGTTGTTGGTGCTTCCAAATGTGCTGCCTTTACGATGACGGTGCTGCCTTTTCGTTGTCGGTGCTTCCTTGTGTTCTGCCTTTTCGATGTCGGTGCTTCCAAATGTGCTGCCTTTTCGTTGGTGGTGCTGTCTTTTAGTTGTCGGTGCTTCCAAATGTGCTGACTTTTCTTTGGCGGTGCTGCCTTTTCGTTGTCGGTTCTACCAATTGTGCTGCCTTTTCATTGATGGTGCTGCCTTTTCGTTGTCGGTGCTTCCAAATGTGCTGCCTTTTCGTTGTTGGTGCTGTCTTTTAGTTGTCGGTGCTTCCAAATGTGCTGACTTTTCGTTGGCGGTGCTGTCTTTTATATGTCGGTGCTTCCAAATGAGCTGCCTTTTCGTTGGCGGTGCCACCTTTTCGATGGCTGTGCTTCCAAATGTGCTGCCTTTTCGTTGGCGGTGCTGCCTTTTCGTTGGCGGTGCTGCCTTTTCGTTGTCGGTGCTTCCCTTTTGTTGATTGCGCGTAGTACAAAATGTAGTGATTGAATATTTACTAATTTAAAACCTCTTGGTGTTACTAAAATATTTTTCAAGGACACTTGGTCCTTTAGTATGTATAAAAAATGTCACGATGGATTAATAGAATATAATTAGATAACGACGAAGTTCATGCGGTCCTGAAATGACTAGCCTATACGTCTGATAATGTCATGACTCGGTCCCATGGACTGAAGACATTTGATCTATATGTGTGGCTTTGTACATGAACGGCTTATAGGTTATTCAGATTATTGAAAAATTAGACTTTCATAATAGGCTAATCGGCACTGTATTAATTCATTGGTCAGGTATATTGACTTGAGTTGTTTTTCGTAGAGCGAATGATTAATAAACTCCGCGAAAGGTAATGGAATACAGAATCTAACATTTATTTAATAATTAGTTACAACTGTCACTGGTCAGGAATCGAACCGTGGACAGGAATCCATCGATTCAATTTGAAAATTAATAATTGATTTTTTCGGAGACTTTTGGAATTTTCCCTCGCATTTCTAGCTAAATAATTACATGATTTCATGATGGCGGCCAAATTTCAAGATGGTGGGCACCTCAGTAATAATAAATGATTACTGCACTGTAGCAGGTTATAATAAAACTAGCATGATGGTAAGACGAGTACACACAAGATGGTGTCCTCCCGCAGACGAAAACATGATGGTGGCAATGACCGCTAGCATGTGGTAGCTCCTGGTAGCATGTACTGAACATACAATGACGGATCCATGATGGATGTCAAGATCAAAGTCAAAGAGCAAGGTCAAGGTCAAATTTCAAGGTCAAGGTCAAAGGTCAAGGTTAAGGTCAAAGTTCAAGGTCAGAGTTCAATGTAAATAGACAAGGTTAAAGTTATGGTGAACTGAACATTATACTAACATGTCGTCAGCACACTCTAGCAGACGAAAACAAGATGGTGGCCTCCAGCAGACGAAGACAAGATGGCGGACATGACGTCATACCAGGTGATGGTAAATACCTTGTTATTGGTGGTGGTAGGTGTTAAAAAAGAAAAAGAAAATTTTGATCTTGGTTGAATATCCACGTTGTCGTTGCCCATTGTGTTACATATTTTTTGTATAGATGTCTATGACTGTTGTGTATTCTTGCTGTGCAATCGTTTGTTACTTTAATATAAAACATATTAAAGTATATTTTCTCAGTTTTATTCACTAAGAAACCCTAACTTTAATAGGTTATGGGCCCAGGAAACGCTGAAAACTGAAGAATTAAGAAAACAGCAAAGAAGAAGTCATATTTTGCATTATCGAATAAATCACGCCATATAACCTCCAAATGGAACGAACTTTGAATGTGGATAAATTTGACGGAAGAAACTTCAGGCAATGGAAATTCCAGATAAAATGTGCCCTGAAAGCAAAAGGAATCGATATTTCGATACAAAGAACAGAAGCAAATGCGGATGCATGGCTAAAAAAGGATGGCATGGCTATGTACATTATCACGTCGTCGATGGATTTAAATCAAATAACCCTAATAGAAAACTGTGAAACCGCCTTGGAAATTATGTCGAAATTAGAATCCATATATGAACAAAAAAGTGAATTGAACAAAATGTTAATTCATGAACGGTTTTACCAGTATAAAATGTCACCAAGTGACAGTGTTGCACAACATATTGCAAAGGTTGAAAATCTCGCAAAGCAGCTCAAGGAAAGTGGTGAAAGCATCAGCGACAATGCTATAATCACGAAAATATTGGGAACTCTGCCTCCTAAATATAGATCACTTAGGCAAGCATGGATGTCGCTGGATTCTAAAAAACAAAACTTGAATAACTTAACGGCAAGACTACTTGATGAGGAAGCTAATATTACTTGTGAAGAAGAACAAGAAATGGCTTTTTTGGTTGCTAATACTAAACCGAAGAAAGAATCAACCAAAAATGAACCTAGTACAAGTGGAATTAGCAAAGAGAAACCTGCGAAGCATCGTTTTGAATGTTACAACTGCGGAAGAAGGGGGCACTTTGCCAGAGAATGTCGTGCACCAAAGAAAATACATAAGAAACCAGCTGAAGGTAAGAATACCATGCTAGCTTTTAATGTAGTTGATGAGTCAAATATAGGCAGTGGTTCAGAAGAAGACACCTGGATCTTGGATAGTGGTGCTTCGGCCCATATGACATATAGAAAAGAATTTTTTGAAGAATATACAGCTTGTACTCAGAAATCATTGACATTGGGGAACAAAGAGTCCATAGAAGTATGTGGAATTGGAAAAATTTTAATAAAAAGATGTGTCAATGGACAGTGGGAGCTAAGCATGTTACATGAAGTACTACATGTGCCTAACTTAAGAAGAAATTTAGTTTCTGAAGGCATGGTAACAAGAAAAGGTTATGCCATTGTAAAGAAGGACAGTAATGCTCTAATTTACAATGGTGATGAAGTTGTGATGTGTGCAAAAATGAAGTTGAACAATTTATATGAACTGGACATTGAAACAGTTGTTCCTGACACATGCAACTTAGTGCAGAAAAATAAAAGTGATATTAAAAAATGGCACGAAAGATTAGGACATTTAAACTTTAAAGAAATAAAACAAATGAGCGTGAACAATATAGTTGAAGGTTTAAATATTGAAAAAAGTAATGAAACTGACTTAGTGTGTGAAGCATGTGCTTATGGGAAACAATCTCGGTTTCCATTCCAGAAATCAAGTCGGGCAGAACTACAACCTGGTGACCTAGTATATAGTGATGTATGTGGTCCAATGAGTCATACATCGGTTCAAGGTATGAGGTATTTTTTATTATTCAAGGATGCGGCAACCAGCTACAGACATGTGTACTTCATGAGAAATAAGAGCGATACTCTTGAATATTTCAAGAAATATAATGCAATTGTGAAAAACAAATACCTGCACAGTGTAAAAGCCTTGCATACAGATAATGGAAGTGAATATATTAATACTGCATTTAAAGACTACTTAGATAAAGAAGGAATTGTTCATGAATGTACTGCTCCATATACCCCAGAACAAAATGGGCGTGCAGAAAGAGATATCAGAACAATAGTAGAAAGCGCTCGATCCATGCTGTATGCACGTGATGTATCTTTGGATTTATGGGCAGAAGCCATAAATTGTGCAGTTTATTTGCTTAATAGAACCTCATTTAGCCAAACATCAGACAAAACGCCATCAGAGTTGTGGAATGGAGTCAAACCAGTTTTGGGGCATGTAAGAGTATTTGGTAGTGAAGGATATGTACATATTCCTGATCAGTTGCGGACCAAATTAGAAAAAAAAAGTGAAAAGATGATATTGGTTGGATATGATAATACCAATTACAGAATGTTCAACATGAAAACAAAACGAATTAAAGTATCAAGAAATGTTGTTTTTGATGAGAATAAATATCCTGAACAAAGACAGAATATAGCAAAAATATTCATAGAAGAAAGTGATGAAAATGTCAAACAGGATAACTCTGAAGTCATACTCAAAAACGACCCTGCTTTGAGTGATAATTCTTTAAATGAAATCTCACTGAATGAGAATGAGGAAAGTATGCTCAGTTGTAAGAATGATGATCCTAATTATGAACCATCACATACCCTCAATGATTCTCCATGTGAACCAATGAATCTGAGACCCAGGAGAAATTTGAATTTAGAAGCCAATTTAATGGAATTTGTATTACCATCATCATTTGATGAGGCAATGAAGAGTTCGCAGAAGAATGAATGTTTGCAAGCCGTTAAAGAAGAACTAAGTGCTCATGATGAAAATCAGACTTGGACCCCAGTGAAGCGAGCTGGACAGAGAACACTCACAGCCAAGTGGGTATTTTCCATTAAGAGGGGTGACGATGGAAAAGTAAACCGTTACAAAGCTCGATTATGTGCACGAGGGTTCAATCAAATCCCTGGTATTGATTACCAGCAAATATTTTCCCCTACCACAAGGTATGATTCAATTAGAATTATTTTAAGTATTGCAGCTAAGTATACTTAGAAATCCAACAATTTGATGTCAAAACTGCTTTTTTGAACGGGGATCTTGAAGAAGAAATTTATTTAGAAATTCCTGATGGTGTGCTTGTTGACAAAAGTAATGTATTAAAATTGAATAGGTCACTCTATGGGTTAAAACAGGCAGCAAGGTGTTGGAACAAGAAGTTTACTGAATTCTTAAAATCATATGGTTTTGTTCAGTCACAAGCTGATTACTGTGTATATGTTAGAAATGTTGAAAGTATCAAGGTTATAATGATAATATATGTTGACGATGCTCTCATAATATCATCAAGTAAAAAGGTAATTAAAGATATAATTAGTTTCTTGAAACAGGCATTTAAAATTAAGGAATTGAATTTGTCACATTTTGTAGGCATAGAAGTGTTAAAGTCTGATAACTGTATTTGTTTACATCAGCGAGAGTACATCGATCAAATTGTTAAAACTTTTGATATGAGTGAATGCAATCATGCATCAACTCCTGCTGATCCGAATGTTGTTATATGTAAAAATCTTGAGGAAACTGCTGTGAAATTCCCTTATAGGGAAGCTATTGGTTCACTGTTGTTTCTATGCTCAGTGTCCAGACCTGATATTTCATATGCGGTTAACATGTTGAGTCGGTATATTAATAATCCTAGTCTACTACATATTAATGCAGTGAAGCGTGTGATTAGATATTTGGTTAATACAAAAAATGTTTGTATTAGATATGGAGAAAGCAATGATCTTATCGGGTACTCCGATGCTGATTTTGCAGGCGATGTTGATACTAGAAAGTCTACTACTGGATATATATTCTTAATGAATGGCGGGCCAGTAACATGGTTAAGCCAAAAGCAAAAGACCATTGCTCTCTCTACCACCGAAGCAGAATTTGTTGCAGCCTGTGAGTCTGCAAAGGAAATACTATGGTTAAAGCAATTGTTGTTGGACTTGGATGAAAAATATGATTGTATTAAGCTATATGTTGACAATCAGAGTGCCATTAAGTTAATTAATAACCCAGTTTTTCACAAACGAACCAAACATATAGATGTCAAATACAACTTTATCCGAGAGAAAGTGGAGAATGGTGTAATAAATATATCCTATGTCCCAAGTAAGAATCAGCTTGCTGATATATTAACAAAGCCATTGCCCACTCAACCTTTTGTCTTTCTAAGAGAACAAATAATGGATAAGCTGTAATAGTGAAATGTTTGAATGTAAAATATTTTTTTTGCTCTCATGATGTAAAATTTTAGTGGGAGTGTTAAAAAAGAAAAAGAAAATTTTGATCTTGGTTGAATATCCACGTTGTCGTTGCCCATTGTGTTACATATTTTTTGTTTAGATGTCTATGACTGTTGTGTATTCTTGCTGTGCAATCGTTTGTTACTTTAATATAAAACATATTAAAGTATATTTTCTCAGTTTTATTCACTAAGAAACCCTAACTTTAATAGTAGGTCAGTCTGTAGGTGGCTTCTGTAAAGGAAGGATCTGATGTTTTTTTTTGCCCTGACCGGTTTCGAACCAAGGACGGTAATCGATATAATCAGAAATCTATTAAGTTAATATTTTGATGAGATTTGAACTTTTTTTCATTAAAATCGGATAATAAATAAAGATTTCCAAGATGGCGTCTAAATTTCAAGATGGCGACCATAACGATAATTGCAACATTAATAGGATCCAATATGGTGGTCGTAACATAAAGTTTAAGAATGGCATGGTACTCAACCAAGATGGCATGTGTAACGAAATATGCAACATTTATATAATCCAAGATGGCGACCGTAATGTTTACTGCAACAGTGGTTTTTAAGATTTTTATTTAATTCGATTATTTAAATTTTTTAATGATTTTTTAAATTTATCCCGATTTTCTAACATAAAAATTGCGGATTTTCAAGATGGCGGGCGTAACGAAAATTGCAACGGTGACGTCATAATCCTAAAAGAGGCTTATTGGAGGCTGTAGACAAGGCTTCTTAAACCTCATTTAGGAATTTCGTGGATTTTAAGGCAAAACGACTTTTGTGGTTTTTCGAAATCCTAATTTTCCATCGAAACGGGAATTTTTTCCTCGAAACGGGAAATTTTCCCTCGAAAACGGGAAATTTTGAGTCATTTTGAGTCATTTTTGAGGAATTTTGAGGAATTTTGAGTCAAAAATGGCCGCCGTGACGTCACAATCCTAGATGGCGGTCGGCTCCCGGCTCCACAGCCTGAAGCCTGTTTCAGTATGCCCATTTACATACTACTCACTTCACTTTATAAACAGTCAACGAAACAGTTCACGTGTAGATGACTTGTAATTAATTTTAAAAACTGGCGTTTAGCGATAAAGTTTAAATATAATTATGAACAAGTTTTCATATAAATAAACTATAATCAAATATCTAACATAACCTATAATTACTGCACTCGCCGACAGATGCTACTTTTTTAATAATGAAAGAATAAATACTTGAAATTATACAAGTAAATAGATTTTTAAAATGCAAGAATAATTAACCTTTATTGCCACAAATCTTGTTGTAATAAGCAATGAAAACCACATTAACTTTTCACTTCACTTTATAAACAGTCGACGAAACAGTTCACGTGTAGATGACTTGTAATTAATTTTAAAAACTGGCGTTTAGCTATAAAGTTTAAATATAATTATGAACAAGTTTTCATATAAATAAACTGTAATGAAATATCTATCATGAATTATATGAATCACCATATTTTTTTAGTCAATTGTAACATAACCTATTATTACTGCACTCGCCGTGCCTGGTTCTCGCGATAGCGGATAGATATCGCGTTTCATTCGGTTCGCGTCCGTTACCGTAGATAGCAGCATGGTAGGGGAATAATATTATTTCGTTTTTATAACACGATTTAATAACAAATATGTAAGTATCCCAAATACACCAAAATTATTTATGTGTTACAATATTTTTTAAAACATTGTGCAAAAGATCCTGGGTGTAATTTGAATTATTATGTGTAACTGTAAAACACCATTGTTCGTTAAAAATATGTCATTCTTTGAGGAAGTATTTTTTTTTAATTTTTCTTATCTTTTGTATGATAAAATCTACCTCTGCATACTTTTATGAATAAAATTGAATCATTTTTATTGAATTATAACTATTTTGTATGGATACAAAGAAGGAGTGAAATGAAATCTAATATTTAATTGATAAATTTACTTTTATTTGCACTCATTAATTCAAATATGTTTATTACTTTTGTAGTGTCGCGTGCGCCGTATTTAATTTTACAAATACAAAAACGAAAATATAGCAGCGGCGGGATTCGTTCTGTCAACCTTTGTATTGGTAGTCAGGGATGCTAACCGCATGGCCACGAGGCTAAATTTGAAAGATGATAGTTTCAGATGTTTTATATATTTTTATAAAAATTTTGTTCACGGTAGGGGAATAATATTACTTCGTTTTTATAACACGATTTTATAACAAATACGCATCCCAAATACACAAAACTTATTTATAATGTGTTACAATTTTTTTTAAAACTTTGTGCAAAAGATCCCGGGTGTAATTTGAATTATTAGGTATGTGTAACTGTAAACACCATTTTTCGTTAAAAACGTATTTGAATATTCAACATTACTTTTAAATAACCGTACCGATTGTGCTGAAAATCGGTGGACGATAGTTAAATTACATAATATTAATAATTCAAACGACGAAAATATGATTGAAAAGTCAAATCGATGGTTGTTCCAATCTAGTGGAAGAGAGATGCCACGCATGCGTACAATGAGCATAACAGGACACATCCGTAGTGGGACAATGTGCGTTACGGGACACTTTTTCGTGCGTGCAGCCGGCGTTCATCGATTTATTAGACGTTGTCACGTCAAAAAGAAGTATAACTTCCAGCGTGCGTACATAAGCACTTTTTTTTCAAAGTTTAGTACTCAAAACTACCATTGAAATTGGTTGGTTCAAAAACCTTGTTAGATTATCTTTCCTGCCGAGACTATTCCCTCGGTAGGGCCCCTCTCCGAAATATCAGGGTCCCGCATGAGCGAATCGGCCCAGGCCGCCTGCAGCCACGACCAACAGGACGCGCGCGCCTGCAGATGGCGGCTATTGCAAGCGGAGGAGGGCAGACACACGCGCCCCAGAGACCCGGCCAGCCAGGAGGCAGGAGGCGACCCAGTGATGCGCACACCACTGTTGTCTGCGCGCGTCGTTCTCCGCGTGTTTTATTCGTGGTCGTCGGCGTGGGGGGGGGGGGGGGGGGGAAGGGGGCGGTGGCTTGTAATAAATAGAACATAATTAAAAAACTTTGCGTTTTAATTTCCTTTTCTTCATCCTGACCCCCAATATCCACTTCCCCCTCGCCGGAATGTTGGTCACTGCTCTTGCTGTCGATTATTGAAACGTTCAGTTTGTCTGTCTGTGGGTGGGTTGGGTTGGTGGTGAGGGATGCCTATATAGTGTTTTCAATTGCGTGTGCTCCCCCTCCCCTCCCCCGAACTCTACTTCTCGCCGCGTCATCTCGTCTATAAATACACGCGGCCAATCGGCAGGTTGGACAATTAGACTCCCAGCTTCCCAAGTGTCAGCGGTTTGGTGTACGATGATGAAAGGGGTTTTTTAATTATAGGTTTTGCTCCCTGCGGCCTGTGCAGACCTTTCCTTTAAAAAAAAAAAAAAATGCTTTTTATCTAGCATCTTCATCCAGAGTACCCAAAAGGATTTTTTTTTCTTTCGTATCATTGGGACAAACATTTTATAAGTTGCCCTAAATGTAAGTACATCTCACTTGTTCGAGTAGGCTTGTCCACTCGCCATTTTAGAATAGCATTTAACACAAAGAAGCCTTGCAAACAAATTATGATTTTTAATTTTTTTAAATTCATCCAATGTTAAGTCATAACTGGTATAGTATACACTCCAGTTTAGATTTTTCAAAAACCAGTTTTCAAACTTAGACACAATGCCATATTGTTGACAACTTTTGGCCACAAAAGGCAATCTCGCTGAAAGGAATACGCCAATTTTTGAGTTTTAAAACGTTTATGTTAAACACTTTAATGTAAAATTGAATTTATTATAATGAGAAGCCAAGTTGAAATAACTATAAACATGAAATATGTGTTAATCAAAAAATTTTAAAATGCTGTACAGACTACATTTTATCTACCACCCAGAAAGCGATTCTTTATTTCAAGCGTAATAATCCCTGCATGTGTATTTTGTGCATAAGGCAGTGACGTAATCATAACGGAAGAACCGACAGAATCTCTCATTTGGAGTTAAGAGGCGTGGCCTTGCATATACATGTATAACGTATGTTCCATCACCTGACGTTGCATGAAAAGTAGAAGAGTTTGGCCTATTTCATAGTTCGTACATGAACAGTGCCTCGTGTGGTTACAGCTGCGACTATTCTGACTCCACAGTTATAATGATGGCTGCATTAAATACATATTTCGAACCTCCATGCAATGATGTCGGCACTTTCGCGCTTTTGTTGGCGCCGTTAATTAGTATCGCTGTTTCGGCAATACATGTGCATTTGAGCATTGGTAGCTAGTGAATTTGTTAAAAATAACATCGCTAATATCTCGCCATGTTCCAGGATCTAACTTATTCCCTTTGCTCAGGGGCTACTCTCGTTTTCCCCTCTCACTGCTCCATCTTAGAGCCTCAGATCGCGTGACAACCAGGGATGAAATGCTCCTATAGTGCATTCTCGCCAGTCTGAAAAATTGGGAGCAGATGTTTGACATTATTTGCCATCCAACAAACGCGCAAATTAAATTTTGATTTTCTTTACGTACTTCCTGGTTGGGACAAGTAGTTTCATGTTTTAATACTTTCTTGACGAGAAGAAAACGATTATCAATAATTCAAAAGTGTTCATATAAGCAGGGTTGCACTGTACCTGCGGGTGCCCTAAGGTTGCATACTCTATTCGATATTTATGAATGTTTTCATCTTCCCGCCTTATTCGTGAACTATCTTTACCTTAATTCTTTAAATGTAAGTCTTTTTGTGTCTTTTTTGTCACTAAGACCTTCTCGTAATGTAGGGAACGTGGCGACTATAAATCAAAGGAAGTATCCTTATTGCATTACTTAGAATCACAGCATCGATTTAGCTTCGAATTCCTAAAGCACTTTGGTTTTCTATGTGTAATATCTTAACTCTCGGTACACGCCATTTGGTATGAGTAATTTCGTTAATGGAACGGAAGTCGCATGGGACGGAAATGTGTAACCACGGTGCTGCCATCTGTGACGGATGGCGCGAACCAAAGTTCTCAAACTAAAGGGAAACTTTATAGTATTAACTGCTTAATGAATTTTAACAAGATGGGAGTATTTTAATAAAATTCCTTATCTAAATTAACGTCCAAATCCAGGGTTTGGTATGGTTTGAAATCTTTTTCGCTTTTATCATTATATATTTTAAAATTTCGCTCTGTAAATCGATTGATTCGACAGTCGACGTACCAACGAATTCTGACGGCGGGTGCGGAAATTGCGTGTGATACACGTCTCTTGCGAATACTGAAAGACTCACTCACATTTTAAGGAGATTTCGGAGAAATACTACCCTTGCATCTTCCGGAAAATGTTTTATGTATTTCTTCGTTTCATGGTCCATAGACCCTAAACCCATCGTCATATCAAAAGTTTATATAAATGAATGTATATAAACATTTTTATAGAAACACTAACTGCCGTAATTTTTTCACAAATCATTTCCAAACTTATAAAAAAATTCTAGTAATGGAAAATCTCGGTCGAGTTCGTTAAGGGGCAATATCCATTAAAAGGGGTAGAAATGGGGAAAGGTTTTTTGAAAAAATAAAAATAAAAATCGTTATAACTCCTATAATATGAAGAAAATTACATCCATTTTAACGTAATATAACTCGTAGGATTAAGACCAGAAACATTGATTTAAATAAATTTTTTATACGACCAACTATAACTGCAATGGGTGGGGGAAAAAAAATTTGGAAGCCAAAAAAAGTTATAACTCCCTTCGTAGGCATCCCATCGAATACTTTCAAATTATTTATATTTTTCTCTAAAAATTTTGCCTGAAACAATTTTTGATAATATTGTCACGAACACCTAGCCGGTGCCACCGCCATTTCTGTCACGATCCACCTTCAGAGGGGGGGGCGAGAATCGTAGCTCTTTACATAGAAACAACTCGCTTGGCATCAACTAGTCTTAACTTCATAAAATACTTTACTGTACCTAGGATCATAGGTTCGTCATCCCGTACAGGATGTCTGGTGAGAGCTGAACTAAGGAGATTTTGCAAAATAACATAATACTTAATTAAAATTATTTTATTCTTAAAGTCAAATACTCAACATCATTTTAAAGAACATTTAAATAGCAGGATTACAATTTAAAACAATAATCTCTTTACTTCCTTAACGATTGAACGACCTTACAAGAGAGAGAATGAGAGAACTTCACTAAACACTTCCCTAGTCCTTCCGAATACCTCAAATCATAATTAATACTTAAAATTAAAACAAAGATAAGTCCATACTCACATTTTCCGAAAAGCCTTTCTTGATCGATTACTTTAAAAAAATAACGTAGGGGCCTCTCCTGCCCTTGAAATCCCGAACGAACATTACATTTTAAAAACTATGACGCGTGACCCCTGACGAGGGCCATAGCCTCCGCCCGAAAGCTTGACGACTACATTATGACCTAACTTAAATTAAACGACTCGTGGCCTCTGGCGTCGACCATAGCTTCCGCCCGAAAGCTTGAATTCCTACATCACGAACGAACTAACAACTCGTGACCACAGGTGAGACGCATAGCCTCCGCCTGAGTGAGCCTGAATTCCTACATCACGAACGAACTAACAACTCGTGACCACAGGTGAGACGCATAGCCTCCGCCTGAGTGAGCCCCGAGTCACCAATCACTTGCGCTTAAATTCGCGCGCCCTGCCGCGCCTACCATAACAAAAGCTCGTTATTGAAGTCAAATTTACTAAACAACTAACTAGAACATCTGGGAAGACTACCCCCCCCTCTACCCCAATGTGCAGGCCACACCGCGCGGCTTGTTACGACAGCGCGCCCCAGTAACTGCGGCCCGTGGCTGCGCCAGCGTGCGGCCAAACAAACAAACAAAATTCTGCAAGCCCGCAGCGCGCCGCGCCGGCCCCGTGCCCCAATTACATGGTCACGCCACTTGCGCTGACGAGTGAACAGAGCAGCCAGCCCAGAGTCCCGTCAGTAAAGTCCCTAAATTTGATTTCAACAACCCTGCAAAATTTCAACCCGCGACATAACCCTCCCCTCACAGAGCTCGAGCCCCATCGAGCTACCTCAAAATTACAAATTGTCTTTTTCCATTAAACCATAACTATAAATTCCTCATTTCACAAAAATAATAATTTTCTTAGTTCCTTGCTGTCTGAACATACATCTAGATTCTGCATAAGATTTATTTTAAAACAACAAGTATTCATAAAATTAAATGTAAAACTTTTATCTGGTTTGTTCTCACAGGAACCTTCAGAGGCTCGAGTTCTCAATTCTAAAAAAATTGTTCTGTTAGTGAAGCTCTCTTTACAAATTAAATTACTGTTCTTAGTTTCTCAGTATTCGTTAAACAATGTGCAAATTCTTGATAATTATTATTATTTTTTTTTTTTCGGTTTCCGTTTATTACCATACTTCTTTCGTTCTTCAAAAAAAATTAAGTGTCCTTACAGTGTTTCAATTAATTAAACTCTTATCTCGTGAAGGTTGGTGCAACTCCTCGAAGTCAGTGTTGTCGAGAAGAGTAGCTCCCTGGGCTGGCCATCAGCAAACACCACTCAACTTCAACAGCTACTGGACTGGCTTCCAGGGCAGCTCACAACTTCTCCCCACATCTGCTTCGGAGTTGTGCCATCCTCATCACGAACAGATTACAATTCTGAAACATCATCAACAGGTATTACCATCACGCCTGACAAATACAAAACTAACTACTAAACTGCAATCGATGGGCAAGGATGCAAACACACAAAAAAATAAAATTAATTAATTCAACTGCTAACATAAAGTATCCCACCCTTAGCATAATCTAATCAGGCAAATAATTTGATAGGAAAAACTTAAGGAAGGGAAACATGACCTCCAATGATTTTCCCTAACTCTTGAGTCTTGATCTTCTCTATACAGCAAATAGTCCCCACGAAGTAACTGGGTTGAAGGTCAGTTCACATGACCCACCCATAACCTCTTCTACTCTTCTTTTCTTCTGGGGGCAACCACAATGCCCACCAATCTCTCTCCATGGTGCCGAACCAGCTATCCCATGAGAGTAAACAACGTAGTCAATAGAAGCGCAGAGGGGAAACACCAATCTCTGGCTTGTCGAGTCATAAAACTGCTTTATCTTCTTCTTCTTCTGAGTAAAAATATCTGACTAACCTTGCTTCTATTCTTCCAAACAGTAAAAGTTCATCAGGTATCTTCATGAAAGAAACATTCTAACTAATAATTCTTCATTTTTCTTCTTCTTTATTTCTGTTAGTTGTAATAGAAGGCCATGTTAGGGAGGTTATAGGGAAAAAGAGTGGCCAATTCCCACCCCATCACCCACCTAGATCATGACTAATTAACTTTTAAACTTTCTATTTCAAACAAATAAAAAAAAACATTTTTTTTTATTCAAACTTTTAAACTATAATTACTTTTACTTCATAACCTCAAAAGCTAATCAATAATTCTAAATGAAATTGTGATTTACTGCATCCTTGTTCCATCCGATCTGTTTGTTTATAACCTTTCTTGTAAAGTATAAAATTTTCAAACATTACTAATTCAAAAAAAAATTAAATTCTGGTGTCCTTTGAGTTACAATTAACTTTACTATTTCTTAGCTTGAAATAATTTAAGTTTTCAGAACTATTTCATTGTCTAATTCACAACACTTAAAAATCAACTCAAAACAACAAATCATCAAAATCAATAAGATCATCTGACCTACCTATCAGTACTGTGAACTTGAACTGTTCGTACACATTTATAATAAGCTATTGTATTTAAATTCCAACCTAAATAAGGTTTAAAAAAAAACTACTAATCCCTCTGTAAATTAAGAAAATTAACTTTAAAAATTAAACTTAAGGTATTAGTTCTTTTTGACAGCTACCACAACTCACTAGTTCCATTACATTACTATAACCTAAAAAGTTCTGTAAATAATGTTTATAACAAAAAAAAACTCCAGTTACTGTCTTCCATAAAAAAAAATAAAACTTTACATGACCTTATTAATCTCCACTTGTAAGTCCATGGCTGCCAGCTTTCTCTTCTCTTGAATCTTCAGTCTTGGCTCTTGTTTCAGTGATCTTGTATCTTGTCTCTCGAACTCTTGTCATCTTGTAAACTGGACTGCTGCTCAGCTCATCTTAAGGAATCTGTAACAGTTTCAAAAATACATGTTAATTTAAATTACATAATTCCTGTTCTTTGGTCCTAAAAAAAAATTGTATTATTAGTACACATTACCCTGAAACAACATTATTATTCATTGTTTATTACTTAAAAAAAATGCTTTACCATAAAATCCTTTTTTTGTTCTTTTCATTAGGCCTATTTATTTTCCTTCTTCTTAATTAAATTCTGCTTCAAATGTTAATCCTAACTTAAGACCTACCATCTATTTATTATTCATTACCTACATTATTTATGTTACCCTAAAATTCCCATAAGTTTCTAATACTTCCTATCAAAGACATTCTCTCTAAAAAAAAATTTACTTGTGACTCTTAACTTAACAAACTTAAAAAAAACTTTTACACTAGACTTAACTTATTATTCATTCTTAGTTACTAAATTTCTATTTGTAAACTTTAGTACTTACAAACAAAAACTGCCTATTTCTCTCTACCTCTTAATCTCTTTCAATTATTACAATAATAATGTTACCTTGCATCTTTAAACTTTCTTCTTTTCAATTAAATTAGACATCTCATAACAATAAAAATTCTGCCTATACTCTTCTTATGGGTGTACAAACCAACAACAAAATTTTAAATTCTCAAGTTTCCTTATATTTAAATTATGCAATACAAATAACCTCTGTGGTGCCTGTACCCTTTTAGGCCTACCACCTTCTCCTCTCACATCATGACAACTCTTATTCCTCGGGGTCTGTATTCACTGTTACAAATCAAATATCTCAAATAAATTAAAAACAAATTTATTATTTTAAGAAAACAAAAATTTACATTGACTTTACTATGGAGCCTGGAAATCTCAATGTCCCACAGCAGCTAACATGACTAAATCCCATGGAACCCCAGGTTTACATAACCTGTGCCCAAAAATTTAAGCATACCAGGCTTTCTCTGCACTGGTTTTACAGCATCACACACTATTTAGGGCCCCTGATCTGCCATCAGTCCCAAGGAGTTTTCCCACAACCCCTCTCTACACAAGCGCCTACCGCATTCCTCTCAATTGGCTATCGGTTTTACGGCATTCTTTTGGGATCCGACCATCAAGTTAGGGCTAATCGAACACTAAACCTCCATACTTCCAAACTAATGTAAATCAATTAAATTTTCTCTGTAAATTCTAAAAATCAAAAAAAATTATTCCAACATGCCAAAGAAACTTCCAAAAAAAATTCATAATCTTATCTTCAAACCATTAAAATAAAAATAAATAGATTACTCTGTTTTCTCCTTAATAACTGTAAACTGTCAACAAATATCATGTCGTAAATTTTAACTATGCTTACTGACTCTTAATCATAAAATCTCATTTGTCCTAATTAATAAACAACCGATTTCCTTAAAATCTCACTGTATCTCTCACACTCAAACTTCACTGGCTGAATATCTCAATAAATTCAAAAACAATTATCTAAACTCTTAAAGAAACTCCTCCCCAATTATTCAAATTACTTCACCTTATTTTATTTCATTACTTAAAACACCTTACTCAAAAAAAATTAATTAATTATCTAGCTATCTTCCATTATTATTTATTTACCGAACAAAACTTTCTCCTAAATTAATTTAGTAAAATTCAATTTCACATTAGGCAAGTACACTAACTCTCTACAGCAATGTTTCTCATTTCCCTCCTTCCTAACTGAATCCAATCTTACTTAACCTCCAGGGAATTTACCTCACAAAATAACCAAAAATTTCACTGTAGTGCCTATCTGCTATAGGCCCACTACACAGGGGGCTCTAACCCCACCAACAAACTTCATTGAAATGGTACCCTATCCCATACAGGATAGCCACTTCGGTACTACCATGGGGAACTCCTGCCCCAAACTACTCACAACTCTCAGGATTCTCCTGACCCTTAATTCCGTAGTCAGCCCATCTCCTATGGTCTGCGCTACAATTCCCTTTCTTCCCAGGGACACAACACCTCACCTTAGGGTCCCTCGCCTTAAAGAAAACATTAATTTTCTCTGTTCCCTTGGAGTAAATTCCCTCTACACACAAAAACTATCCTTCCACTTTTATCAATGCTTATTGATTTTATAGTGTACCTCCTTATTACTGTTTACAAATCCCAAAAAAATATTTTTAAAACCGAGGTAGGATTTAACTAACAAAACATAAACAACTTACAACGAAACACTTCTAGCCTATACATCATACACTTCTTAAATTAAATTACTTACATACTGAAAGTTCCTCTTCTCCTAAAACACACTTAAATTTAAATTTATTTAACCCATAGTCTATTTTCTTATCGCTAAGTTACCGTACAGCTGATCAAAACAAGGTCACGGCCGTCCACGTCTCTGTACGTGCTCGTGACGTCACCGAATTCCATCAGGTGCGCCAACCCTCGCTTGCGGTTCCTCCGTTCTCCGCTAGGTCTCAGCACCTCCCCGTCACGTGTTCACTCTGCCACGTCCACTGACGTGTCGTTCTGAAACAACTCTCAACATTTTTCTAATTAAAACAAAACATCACTATAAATTCTATAACTCTCTTTTACATAAACTCTCGTTTTCTCTTTAATTCCTTTCTAACGTTTATCCTTCCCTCGACTGATTTAATTCGTACGTCTCGTCTCCTACGCGCACGACAACAAAACAAACTTCACTTGAAAATAATTCCTATTTACGACAAAAAATTTTTATTTTAAATTATAATTCTCTTAACCTACAATCTTAAATTAACTTTAATAAAACTAAACCACTTGCATTATCTTTATTAAGTATTTAAATTATAACGTATTCTCCTCACGTAAAAATCCCCGATAAACTCAACGACTTAAAACAACTTATCACTATAAACTTTATCCTTACAAGTATACTCAAATAATCATCTGTTACGTCAAAAAAAAAATCTCAAAGACTTCCTCCACTATAGACTAAAATTCCGTAATCCTCTCCTCAAGTAAACTCTTAATAACCTGCTATCAGAAGCTGAAACTAACTTAATAATAAACATAAAAATCTACCTCTCTCTCTCTCCAGAAATAGAACCTATCCGGCGAACTCTACCATTTCTATCACGTGCACCTAGCCGGTGCCACCGCCATTTCTGTCACGATCCACCTTCAGAGGGGGGGGCGAGAATCGTAGCTCTTTACATAGAAACAACTCGCTTGGCATCAACTAGTCTTAACTTCATAAAATACTTTACTGTACCTAGGATCATAGGTTCGTCATCCCGTACAGGATGTCTGGTGAGAGCTGAACTAAGGAGATTTTGCAAAATAACATAATACTTAATTAAAATTATTTTATTCTTAAAGTCAAATACTCAACATCATTTTAAAGAACATTTAAATAGCAGGATTACAATTTAAAACAATAATCTCTTTACTTCCTTAACGATTGAACGACCTTACAAGAGAGAGAATGAGAGAACTTCACTAAACACTTCCCTAGTCCTTCCGAATACCTCAAATCATAATTAATACTTAAAATTAAAACAAAGATAAGTCCATACTCACATTTTCCGAAAAGCCTTTCTTGATCGATTACTTTAAAAAAATAACGTAGGGGCCTCTCCTGCCCTTGAAATCCCGAACGAACATTACATTTTAAAAACTATGACGCGTGACCCCTGACGAGGGCCATAGCCTCCGCCCGAAAGCTTGACGACTACATTATGACCTAACTTAAATTAAACGACTCGTGGCCTCTGGCGTCGACCATAGTTTCCGCCCGAAAGCTTGAATTCCTACATCACGAACGAACTAACAACTCGTGACCACAGGTGAGACGCATAGCCTCCGCCTGAGTGAGCCTGAATTCCTACATCACGAACGAACTAACAACTCGTGACCACAGGTGAGACGCATAGCCTCCGCCTGAGTGAGCCCCGAGTCACCAATCACTTGCGCTTAAATTCGCGCGCCCTGCCGCGCCTACCATAACAAAAGCTCGTTATTGAAGTCAAATTTACTAAACAACTAACTAGAACATCTGGGAAGACTACCCCCCCCTCTACCCCAATGTGCAGGCCACACCGCGCGGCTTGTTACGACAGCGCGCCCCAGTAACTGCGGCCCGTGGCTGCGCCAGCGTGCGGCCAAACAAACAAACAAAATTCTGCAAGCCCGCAGCGCGCCGCGCCGGCCCCGTGCCCCAATTACATGGTCACGCCACTTGCGCTGACGAGTGAACAGAGCAGCCAGCCCAGAGTCCCGTCAGTAAAGTCCCTAAATTTGATTTCAACAACCCTGCAAAATTTCAACCCGCGACAATATGAACCATTGCTGCAAGGGGTTCAAAAACAGAGAGGTAGGATTAAAAATAGAATCATAATCTCCGTGCCATGTACACTGTTAAATTCGTTCTAATTTATTGTTAAACCATAAATTATTATCTACAACTTTCGTCTGAAATTTTTTTTATATGATCTACAATTCCTGCAAGGGATGATATAAACAGGGGTTGAATGCCAAAAAAAAAATGCATAACTCCCTAAGAAGGCACACTATCAAATACTTTCAAATTGTTAGTAAATCCTACAAATTTTATCTAAAACTTTTGTCTGAAACAATTTTTAATAAAACCCACCATTGCAAAGTGTGGATAAAGATAAGTTTAAATACAAACATAAAATAATAACTCCCTTCGTAGGCACACCATCAAATCCTTCGAATTGTTTGTAAATTTTATAATTTTTATCTAAAACTTTTATCTGAAACAATTTTTGATAATACAAACCATTATTGCAAGGGGTTGAAAAAACCTGGGGTTAGAATAAGAATATATATAAAACTTTCCTACCATGTACACTATAAAATCCATTCATATTTTGGTTTACTTTCTAAATGTTGTCTAAATCCTTTGTTAAAACAATTTTTTTACGTAATCAATCATTACTACAAGAAGTGGAAATATCAAGGGTTGAAACAAAAAAAAAATACTTTTTTAAAATAGATGTACTATGAAATCCGTTATATTTCATTGTATAAATCCTTAACTTTATCTGAAGGATACTTTGGCTGAAACATTTTTTTTAAAATTAAACGAGTTACTAACGTAAAACAGGGATTGAAATAATAAAACAAAATTAAAAACTTCCTTAGTATCACATTCGCTCGAATTTATTTCAAGCCATATTAATAATATTGTAAACCTCAGTGCAAAGAAAATGTTTATACTACAACAAATTAGTACAAGGGATGAAAAATAGTGTTTGAAGATCAAAACAATGTAACAAATATCTTAGTTGGCATAATATGAAATTCGTTCTAAGCTATTCAGTGCTGGATACATTGAGAAAATGTTTAATCAATAATTTTGTAATATTGGAGAACATAAAGCTGTTATTTACATTAAATTCTTAAAATGTTCAAGGAGTGTACAGAAGTTTCCAAAATATTTCCAGAAGAAATAGGTACTTTTAAATCGACCTACGCCTGTAGGCTGTGCCAAAAGGGATTTTTTTTATATAGAGTATGATTCATGTAAGTGGTTTGGAAGTTTTGAACCCTTCAACCTGGACCAATCTATTTCAACCTCAATCACTTTGTATTTTTACATTTGTGTTTTTGTAAGTATGTTCGTTTTCCATTATCTATAGATTTTTTTAGATAGTATATATAACCCACTCACATCCTATATAGATATGAAAGAGTAATTGTCGCTCTGGAAAATTCAGTTTTATAATTTTTCTACAGAAAAAAATTAAATTTTTTGAAATAGAACTACTATTCTCTTCAAAATGTTTTTATGTTAATGAATATTTCACTTTCTTAACCAACTTTTAATAATATTCCCTTCTATTCGTCCAAATAATAACGGGTAGCACTACATTTTGCATTCACCTTTTGTTGCCATCTGGTGTTATGAAAATTGTATGCTGTTTTATTAAGGGTACGACAAAAATATAACTTATATGTTATAAATACTAGCACGCACAGTTTATACGCGCTACGCATGCCATGCAGGTTTTGCAACGCCTGAAAGTAGGCAGTATGTACTTCGTGCGCGCAAAATTTAGCACAGTACGTTCAGGCGGGGAAACGCACATTGACTGATTGCTAGCAGGAACAAATAGACAGCACAGAAAATAAGTTATTCTTTCAGCTCGTTTATTAGTTGGATATGAGGAGTCACGCGGCTTCAGTGCCTTTATTGGTTCATTTGGTGAGCGTTCAGGCAAGTGCAGTCTGCCACACATGGGCAAATTCCTCCGACGTGAACTTGGAAATGTTCGCCCCCTTGCGTAAGGCAAGAGTACACCAACTGGCGTGGCTGTAGTGATCCTGTATGAAGCATTGCATTCTTCAAGTGTGGTATCGTTTTCGCTGGAACTTTTGCATTAGCAATGCGCAGAAAAGATTCGTCCAAGTCAAGCCCCCCCCCCCCCCCCAAAAAAAAAAAAATAAACAATCCACAACATCGTATTGTGAAATTGAGTATAAGAAGTGGGTGCAACCTTTGACTTTCAATAGTTTATAGATACGCATTTATTTTTTAAAACAATAATTAGAGACCCGAGAATTTCGCGGATTCAATGACCCCCAGGATAGACTCCAATATCCTCTACACACTCGGGCAAATACCAACTGTTCATTGGCTGTTGACTTGTGAGTCGTCTTGACTGGGTGGCCTGTGATTCGACATTTCTATGAGTGAGGGTCTCTAATTGGCCCTCAGTCCTCCAGATTAACAGAGAACCAATGACAGAAGCAGCACTAAGGTATAATTATTTGAATTTTAGCATAACACGAAATGAATCCGCGAAATTCACGGGTCTCTAACAATAATTTTATTTACTATATTGATAAAGCTGACTAGCTCCGGATAAACCAAGTGCGTCACTAATCACGCTCTACCTCCACGCAGGTAATAGGTAATTGGAAGGTTGGTGACTGTTGGAGCCGGCCGTTAACAAGGGCAGTTGCGACACAGTGTTCTTGAATGGCGGTTCCTGTGATACCAGCCCCGCACGGGTGCACCAGGGCGCGTCCCGCGGGGGTGGGGGGTGGGGGGCGGAACAGCCGTGACAGGACGTGCGCGCAGATGAGATACAGTGGCAGCGCATGGCCTCCCCATTTGCCTCGCATCGTTCACGAATTACAACCACTCCATATTCTTGGCTACCATTTCAGCTTAGCAAAATATAATCTTGTTTTAGTAATAATGTATTTCTCTTAAACTACAAAAAAAAAGTGCGTGTAATTATGTACGCGCGTTATCAGTTATACTTACTTGGCGTAATAAAAAACTTTTTATTTTGCATGAAAATAATTAATTGAAATAAAATAATAAAAGGACTGAAGTGATATTATAAATACGGTTGGTAAAGTTTAAACTCAAAAGAAAAACTTAAAAAATACTCAGTATTAAATTTTAATATAAACATGTGAATATAATTAAATATATATATTAAAATAATGGTGAATAATTTTAATAATATTAAAGATCAATAAATATGCTGAATGTTCTGGTTTATTCATTTTGATTATTTATAAAATAAAAATGTAATAATTAATAATTCGAATAAATTATACATATGGGAACATAACCTAACTTATATAAAGAACACTTGAAAATACACTCGAAAAAGTTTATAAACACAATTTATATCACTAGTATTAACGATAAATAATTTTTTTTAATTATATGGACCAGTGTGTAATTAAAACAACCAAATTATATGATTTAGAAGTACAAATATAATTTTTTTGAATGTAGCTTTTTTTCCCATCCTGTGAAAATTTCGTTGCATAGTGCGCGTGCATCGTAGAAATTCTCTGTCATCATTTTTTTCATAACGTTTTTATTTTACACCGAGAGTGGTCTGTTTAATCTTTAATGGTATGATAATAATCCCAAAACGTCTTAACTACTAAAATTTCCAAATCAGTAAGAATAATTTTAACTTTCCCATAAGAAGCCTCTGCAAATTAATAAGTTTGCATGCGTATTTCTCTACAAAAAATTATGCTTCTCTTGGTGCTTTTTTATTGTGGAAACTGTACAAAACATCTTTCAAATCCATAGCTTGTTAAGTACGTATTTGGTCGCTTTTAGTGCTGTGAAGCTGGTCGGAGTTTCGTGCGTAGACAAAAACACATCACTGGCTTGCCTTCTTACTACACGTCACCAACTTAACTGATAATGGCATGTGACCTCGCTTCTTCCTTATCGTCTTGAAAATTTAAAGAACACAATCAATATTCACCTGTATCATCATTTATATCACCTATTCTACTTTATTTTATAGTTAATAAAATAAATTTAATGATAGATATGGGGGATAAATGAAATATATCATTCTTGGAAGCGGGGGGGGGGGGAGGAGCTGTCCCCCTTCTGTTCCCACGGTTGTGGCACCCATATTCAAACAATAAATTTTCAGTAGTTAGGAATAGCCGAGTCTGGCCCAGGGTCCAGGGTGGGGTTCGGGGTGCGGGTCAGTATCCGACCCTCATGACGTCATGGCAGCCATCTTGGATGACCTTGACCTTGAATACATCATTTTTGATTCTAGAACTTTCCACCATCTTGGAATCGAATACAACACTCTCTAATGTTGTACTTTTCGTTACGCCCGCCATCTTGGATTATGATTTCACCATTGCACTTTTCGTTACAATTTCTATCTTGAAAATCCACCATTTTCATCAAAAACTCGGAAAATATTTTAAAATAAAAAGATTAACTAATAACATTTTAATTTAAAATCGCACTTACATATTAAAGTCCTCGGTTCGAACCCGGTGAAGTCGTTGGACTAAAAATGGCGATGTATACTTTCTGCATAGAAACCACCGGCAGACTGACCTCACACTACTTATACATAATTCTTATATTATGGCGGCCATCTTGGATCCACAATTTTCTTTTCGTCTTTTAGAGGGTACTACCGTCCTGTTAGTTTAATGTTTACCCTCTAGAGTGTACTATTATTTATTACCTTGACATATGCCATCTTGTCGGCCATCTTGGCCACCTTCTTGAAAATTCGAAATTATTTAGCTATAAATTCTGAAAAAAATTTAAAAATCCTCAAGAAAATCAGCCATTAATGTACTGATTCATTACAGTGCTTAGTTCGATCCTTGATCAATGCAAAAAAGGTAATTTAATTAAAAATATCAAACAGTGACAGATTTGAGAAATAAAACAACAAAATTACAAATAAAATATTTATTGCATAATTTCTACAATTACAAAAACAAGCAAATTATTAGCAGTTATCGTAGTTCAGTCGTTATGGAGTGCGAAGCAAGTTCTTTACATGTATTGGCATATAATCTCAGGGCATCTCCACATGACAGTCGATTACCACATTTTTCACACAGCACAGAGTTCTTAGTTTCATTGAAAGGACAGTGATAAATTTCATGATGCCTCGCACTGAAAATGTGCACAGACATCTTGCCACAGAATATACAGTTTGATTATGATGAATGTGCAACTAGTCTGTCACAATTCCTAATGTGTCTTTTCAATTTTTCATAGTGTATAAAATGACTAAAACTGTGACTGTTGCACTGATATTTAATGTGTTTAGAGTTATTATTACAATCGTGTATATCAAACTCGTGAATTTTCATGTTTTTGATGTCACAATACGTGCAGTTTAGCGATGGAACACCATAAGTTGTTGTTTCCTTGAATATTGATTTCACTGCTGCTGAAGATACTGCACTCTCCAGTGCTGTAGGTGATGTTGTAATCGGGAATTGTGTCGCCATCAACATTGCTGCAGTCAGCCCTGATGATGAAGTTAACATTGCTGTTGTAGCTGATAGGTAGGACTGGGCTGAAGAACCACCAATTGATAATGGTACAGATGTCACCGAGTTCTGTGCTAAAGATGGTAAAGATGCAATTGAGATCTTGGCCGTTTCAGCTTTCGAGTTGGAGTAAGGTTTACCATTGTTGAGAACTGTCAGAAGAGTCTGTCCTCATTCTTCTACAAACAAAGACGAAATGAGTGTCACACCCAAGGCTAGCTAGTTATATATTCATACACAACAGTCATGTGATACTTTGTAAACATTTAAATTTCAGTTTGTATATTTACAGTAGCACAGTATTTACAAATAGGTTCTTCGTTGCGCTTAACTGTCCATTGCGGATATCATAATGTTGATATAGGTTATTCTGACGGCTAAATTGTTTATTACTTCTAATGCACTGAAAGAGTGTTCTTTGCAGCATATTATTTGGACATCTGATTATTTCACTTCCGGAACGTTTGATGGTTTAGTGAATGATGTATTTGCACTGACGTGATGAAAGTCCTTCGTGTATTGAATTCTTTGAGGTTGCTGGCGAAACTTCAACTGATGGATCAGCACCTGCTGATTTCTCTTCTGCAGATTATGACACACATGTCTCTGGCAGTGATAAGACAGTAGGTACAGCTGTCACTGGGACTTCTTCAGTGGGTGGCACCGATTAAATTGAGATCTATGCGGCTGCCGGCATCACTGTCATCAGGGTCTGCACTGCTGATAGTAGGCCTTCCATCAAGGTTGACATTCAATTACCAACTAAATCTTACGAAACTTACTGAAGAGAGCCGATCCGCACTGCACCGTGGTCAGAGAAGGACTTAATCTCCCGTATATTGCCGTGGTTGCTAGTACAATACATGAGTCAAAGCAATGACTTTTTAAATTATATTTTATTAGGTTAAAATGCAGGTACCTTAGAACTCTAGAAATAAAAACACACAAAGTACAATTTTCACAAATTTATTAAAATAAATAGACTAACACATATTAGGTTAAAGCATTAATCATTTTGGTAAGCAAAGTCTTTAACCCTGCACGTACTACCTCATATACTCTGGGTATTGTTTCGTCGATTATAGTTCCAACCGAGTCGATGGTTTCGGGCTCAGGAGCACAGGTATCTGACTGCTCATCTTCTTCGGCGACGACAACTTCGGTGAAACATGGACTCTAATGTCTGCGGCTATGGCTGCACCTGGGACTTGACTTGGTGCTTGTTGAGACAGAATCACTGACAGAGCTACGACGAGACGCATGTCGTTTGGACGTCTGCGTAGATGCATCGCAGGTCGCAACATGTTGCAAAAAGTCCAAGTTTGCAGACGAAGCGACTACTTCATCGGTGCGGGCTTGAAGGATCGTGTGTAGTCTCATGAGATAGATGGCACAGTTTCCCGGTTCACAGCATTCACAGGAAAGTGCAAAAACTGCCATCACAGATTTCCATATATGTGCGCAGATATCCGGCATCCACGTATCTGTACTCGACACTGCTGAAGTTAGGTCCTACGCTCATGTACACATTGGCACGATGAAACGAAAACATCTTCTTGCAGGTCGGACGACAACTGAAGGCACGAATCGTTGCATGCATTTTATATATGCAGGCTCAGACAAGTCTACTTACACTGCGAATACAATTTCTGCATTAGTTTCTAGTTTGCACAGACGTATACTCTTTCAGACTTGATGTGTGGTTGCTCGCCATACATTGCACTAAGCTTGCGCAGGGAAGTACACCTGTAGTCTGTCTACAGGTCTACAATTTCGGTGGCTCCGTCGCAAAACTTGCTCAGCCATTTCTTCTGCTCAGGTCCGGTAACTCTTAGGCAAGACGTGATGGACGCACCAAACGATAGCGCGTTACAAATTCAAGGTAACGCCATCTATTGACGAAGTTATAAACTAAACTGTTATTACAGCCTTTTACTCGCTAGCAGCCGCGAGCATCATTAAGCGGTTGGGTTTTGCCTTGGAGTAGGATAGGAAGTTGCCAGACTTTACTATATGACCGTGTGGCGGACATAGAAAAATAACACAAACTTACGTTTGTGTGTCTATGACCTATGATTCTCTATTATAAAGCTGAATTTACTTCTTTTTCACTCCCTTTTGGATCGCATTTCATAATTATTTGTAGTCTATCACTCTTCGGCCCATTAACTTTCTATATTTAAAAAAAATCATGTCTATCCGTTGTGCCGTTGCTGCGTGAAAGAAGGAAAAACAGACGAACACTCTTTCGCATGTCTGATATTAGTAGGGATGGTTTAATGCTTTTTATTTCCTTAAATAGTTTGCTATATTTCACAACTGAAACTCACACGTGACTGTGAAGCACGAATAGTACTACAATGTCACTGTATTAAATCTCTTAAATGCATGCAAATAATGTATTATGTTATGAAATAACTAGCAACATGTACCAGCTTCGCTCAGGTAGATAAATGTATTTAACAGAGAAACAACTCTTTTGATGAATCATAATAAAAAAATTGATATTTAAGCTATCTCCAAACAAATACAAAATAAATTACAGAAAATAGTAAAAATAGGTAGGTACTCAACAAATATAAAATGAGATAAATAAGTGATGTTTTTAGTTTTACAGAGAGTGATTTATTTCAAATTTATACTGCAATTAAACTGCAAATGTATACTGCAATTTTTTGTACTATTTCGGAAGGTACTATAAATATACTGATTCTTCACACTCCCTGACCTAGATAGCCCATGAAAACAGAATTATTTTCTCAGATCAACATCAACATATGTGTATGTTTGACGTGAGATTTGTTGAAAATTTAACTGAAAATTGTAGTAGCTTAAATTGAAAAGGTAATTCTGTTGGGATCATGGGAATGTACAATTTATTTTCCCAGCTGCTGATCCTGAGAGGATGATGGTTTCAATTGTGTTGTTCCTGAGTGCTTTAATTTTCTAACTTTTCCCATTGCTCAGGTTTGAAAGGTGTAGGTTACGCATACAAATTATTAGAGTTCCAACTTTTTTTAGGCAGTGAGAATAAATGGGTTGAGGGAATTGAGAAATTATATTTTGTTATAAATCACACGTAACTTATTCCATTCGCATTAATAACTACCGTGACACTGGCCACAATAGCGATTGCAATAGGGGGTAGCATACTGCCAATGTTTAAAAAAAAAAAATCGTTTCGATTATTGCCTACATTTTGTAATTACTTTGTATCTGCATTAACTTGCAGGCTCTGATTTTAGTTACAAATATGCAAATATTGTTGTATCTTACGGGAACCCTATTTTTGATGTGTAAACATCTAAGCTTACGGAGTATGGCATGTGGTAGGAATAATTTCGTGAATGTAACGGAAGTCGAATGAACCAAAATGTGTTACCACTGTGCCCAAGTCATCAAGATGGCGGTCCTTCATGTAGCAACATAAACATATATGTTTGATTTGTTTTACTCTAAGTCTCTTTTTGACCTTTTAACTCTCGGGGCGCCCTTGCGCGTTGTACTTGCTGAAATACATAGTACGGCGGATGGCCGTGCTACTCTAGAGGGCAAGATGCTCACGGGTCAAGGTCATGACTCGATGCTCTTCCTCTCGAGGAGTGGCGAAGGCCAGTTGTCTGCTGGTTGTCTCGGCGCGGTCATCTACTTCTGTGTCGTTCGCAATGTTCAGTGTGTTGTGATTTCTAGAGCAATACACAAATGACAGTGATAATCGCGTATTTTTCTATCATGATATTCTGAATAAAGTATTTTGGTTAATATGTATTTATTTAATTACTATTGCAGATTATGTGGAGTGCATTCGTTTTGACGATCCTACGTGCAAACACGTAAATTATAATTTTATTAAGCGCGCTCATCATTTGTGGATATTAGGTACTGCCTAAGCAGTTTCGCTTTCAGACGATTTTCGCCATGTAATAAATAATAGTTTAAAAAAAACTAAAAAACAGGCTTTTATAGAAAATCCAACTAAACAATAGAAAAAATTGTTTAATAAATTTGAATTAAAAATATTGTAAAATAAAAATATGTATTTTATTTAAAAAAAGCGTGGGGTGCATGGTGTCAATAGTTATAATTATTTTATTGACAGATATGAGTAGAAGGATTATAATTTTGATAATATCTTGACGACGTTAGGGCCGTTCCCGTGGTTCGGAGTCGCTGCCCAGCTGCTCCGGTAGAGAGGGTACGTGCCACGTGGCAAGGGAACTACCCTAACTTAGGTGGAATAAAAGAGTTTTGACGTTAAGGTGTGTTTAATGCACACGTCACACTGTACATGGGCTGTCACGGCTCCCCTCTGTGACAGTCCATCAGGGCGAGGCCCGGCTCCACGCACCTTGAGCGCGACACGACACTACCAGTGACCTGACTGGCGGTGACACGACAGTGACGCGACTGACAGTGGCGTGGATGACGGTGACGTGACTGGCAGTGACGCGATTGACGATGACATGAAAGACTGACGTAACTGCCGACGCGAACGACGGTGACGTGACTCCCGGTGACGTGATTGACGGTGACGTAACTGACGACGCGAACGACTGACGGTGACGTGACCTTCGCGACCGCGCTCTCTCATGCCACTTCGGCGACTGACTCCACCCACGCTCCGCGACGTCTCAGCGGCCTCCCCCCTTGCCGCGTGCACATGAATCTCCCCTCTTTCCTTCGTGTGCGAGTGCGTGGAGCCACATGGTCACAGGCGGGGAGACGCGACTCAGTCGCCCGGGAATCACATTTTATCCGTTTTGAACTCAACACAATATCAACACAACCAGACAAATAGATATCCACACCCTTACATAATTACATAAACAAAACCTGTTACACTTTTGCGCACGGGCGCCGGCGCACACGCAAGCCTGAAGCAGCGACGGGCAATAATGGCCTCAGCGAGCCGGAGGAGCACTTGGGACGACGTCAAATGCTCCCCCCTCCCCGAGGTCATTTTGCCCGCTGATGCTACGATCACACGCACTTCACCATTAACACTCGGCACTCGGGCGTTCATATTGGCATCCCATGGGCGGAAGTAGGAGTAACCTGCTGGGTGAGTACCCATGGCCAATAGTCTAGCAGGTAGGAGGGAGGCCTGCGCTGACGAGTGGAATGGCGGGCTATTTCCGGAACCTGGGGATTCGGTGCAGTGTCTGGGTGCATAGGTGGGGATCTGTCCCCTTCCTTCACCTCATCAAGGAGTTCAATGATGACCCCTTCCTCGGGACCACAGGGCCCTTCAGGTGGATAACCTATGTGGTGGTGGTACTCATCCCCGTTTAACCCTTCCATTACTTCCTCGGGGAATACTATTTTAGGGATGGTGTCAATGGTTGGTAACTCAGGGTCCTCTTCATCAGGGATTGGGGTAAGGGATGTGTTAAAGACGGAGTTTTGGGCATCCCTGGAGTCCAGCCTGTCAGCAAGCTCATCCAGGTGGTCCATGGTGAAACCGTTGGGCTCATACCCATATGCTTGTTGGGTGGGCGTAGCTTCTCGGGAAAATACTGGAGCTTTGGGATTTAAAGAATTCTCGCAACCTGCTGGGTTGGTATTGCCAGTGACCATTTCGTCACCGAAGTTCGTCGGCACCAAAGGTGAGTCCGATCTCCTTCCTTCCCTACTGCAGTGGTTTCTTCCAGGGTCGGTGTCTAGGGGCATCGGGTCAGAATTGGCACAATGGCCTCCTCGTGGTGTCTCTGGTTGGTCCCTGGGGCAGTCCTGGTCTGTAAAACTATCTGCGGCTCCTACGGTTGATGGCTGCTGCGGCATCGGGACCGTGGCTAGCCGCAAGGCATCACGGTGTATTTTGGCCATTCGGCCATTCGGCTGCCGCACCAGGTAAGTGGTCATCCCCAAGCGAGCCACCACCTCCCTGGGCTCGGACCACTTGGGCGCGAGGCCCGCGCAAAACCCACGGCCCTTGGCTGACAGATGCTGGAGCCTTACATGCACAAACTGTCCTGGAATGATCTGCGGGGGTGGATTTAGGGACTGGGGTGTTCGATGATCCAAAAACTGGGCCTGATGCCTGCGTGCCCCAGCCCGTAGGTCCTCTACCGGGAAAGGTTCTTCTGTGTGAATGACGCCCAGTTCGGCTGGCAATGCTAAGTTGTGACCATGGAGCAGCTCAGCTGGAGAATATCCCGTTACCTCGTTCGTGCGCCGGCGGAGGCAGTACAAGAGGGTGGGGAGGTGAATGTCCCACTTAGTGTGGTCCTCATCAAGGCGGATACGGAGCTGGGTCTTAATGTCTTGGTTGCGGCGTTCAGTGGGATTTGATCTGGGATGATAGGTAGGGGTGGTGTGATGATGGACCCCCCACCGCCCACATGCCTTCCGCCAGCTGTGACCCGTAAATTGGACTCCATTATCCGTGAGCAGCACTCTCGGATACCCATACCGTGGGAACACCTCTCGGTCCAGTAGGGCGATGATTGTTCCCGCCTTGACATTGGCGACAGCAAACGCCTCGGTCCATCGCGTAAACACATCAGTGACTACAATGATGAACCGCTTTCCCCGGGAGGTGCGTGGGTAGGGGCCCATAATGTCAAGAGCCACCTCGTGGAATGGGTGGTCAGGGCGTCGGGGAACCTGTTGCTCCACGCCATCAGGTCGACGCGCCTTACACTGTTGGCAGCGTTGGCACTCACGCACGAACTGCTTAACGTCGGCCGTGACCTCCGGCCAGTGGAACGTCCTGCGGATTTCTCGCAGGGTCTGTTCAGCCCCAGGGTGCCCCGCCAGCTCATGACTGTGGAAGAACAGTAGGATGGCTGGCCGTGCAGCAGGGGGTGCATGAATACTCCAGCGGCTTCCTCTGCGAGCACCACGGTCTGAAGCATGCCATCGAGACTACGCTGATAGGGAAATGCTTGGTCGCCACACTCGGCCAGTCGGGCTCGTGTTTGTGGGTCGTCTTGCTGGGCGTCACGCACGTGAGTCACCAGCTCTGCCATGGTGGCGAATTGGATGGCCGGCTCTGGTGTGCTGGGCCCAGGCAGCATGTACAGTAAGGCATCGTTGGGGGCCGGGTCCGAATAGTTGGTAATCGGAACCGGGGGTAGGAGGTTGTCCCACCCCTGGTCATCGTAGACTATGGTTCTGGGGTCCGGGTGCCGGGAAAGCTCGTCAGCGAGCTCATTTTCCCGGCCGGGTACATGTTCCACCGTGAAGTGGAAGCTTTGGAGGAGAAGGGCCCACCGGGTAAACTTTGACTTGCCCTCCTGCACGGAATCCAGCCATTTGAGGCACTGGCTGTCCGTGCGGAGAATGAAGGGGCGCCCCTCGAGGTAGTGTCGGTATCTTTTTAGTGCCCACACCACAGCGAGGCACTCTTGCTCATTGACATGGTATCGTCTTTCCGCTGGGCCAAACTTGGCACTCGCGTACTCGACGATACGTCTCTGGCCTTGGCCGTCCAGCTGGTACAGCACCACCCCCATGCCTTCCTGGCTGGCATCGGTCTGCACGAACAGTGGTTCGTCCGGCACCAGCCGCGACAGGGTGTGGCAGTTGCGGAGCTGTTGTTTTACCTCGCCCAGGGCCTGGTCGGCGGCCTGGGTCCACCGGAATTTGTGCTTAGGTGAAAGCAGGTCGGTCATTGGCGCGGTAATCGAGGCGAAGTGGGGAACAAATGACCTCAACCAATTCAACAGCCCCATGAGTTTCTGGAGCTGCTTCCGTGTCTTGGGTGCCTGCTTGCCCTCAATAATGGACAGCTGTTTGGGCAGCGGGCGGCATCCCTCTGCGTCCACAATATGGCCCAGAAACTCGATCTCCTCCGCCCCAATGTGGCACTTCCTCGGGGCGCACGTCAGCCCGTGCCTGGCGAGCCGCTCAAACACCAAGGCCAGATGGTGTGCGTGTTCCTCCCACGAACATGACCAGATGATCACATCGTCCAGGTAGGCTTGGGCAAACTTGCCGATGTAGCCATCCAGGACACGGACCATCATGGTCTGGAAGGTCGCAGGAGCATCCATCAGGCCGAACGGCATCGCACAGAACTGGAAGCGCCTGCCGTCTGGGGCGGTAAAGGCTGTTTTGGGGCGGTCGGCGGGGCATACTGGCACTTGCCAGTACCCCGACTTGAGGTCAAGCTTTGAAAAGATGGTGGCTTTCCCCAAGCCAGCGAGGGCATCCGTGATGTTGATTAATGGTGGTGGTGCCGGAATGGTGAGGTGATTTATTGCTTTGAAATTTACGCAAAATCTCAGCGTTCCATCTTTCTTGGTGGCCATTACGATACGACTATTATAAGGTGAATTACTAGGTTCTATGACGCCACTCGCCAGCATCTCCTCGATTTGCGCCTGTATGGCATCCTGTTCACGGGGTCCGAACCCGAACACTTTCTGGAATGGAGGGGTATGGGGCACCAGGGGTATGCTATGCTCTGTAATTGTAGTCCTCTGTAACTGGTCCGCAGCTGCAAACACTTGCGAATGAGCCCTTATCACCTCATCGATGTCGGCGTGGTGCTCGGCTGGAACTCCGTGGGTCAGCTCATCCAAACCTACAACTGTGAGAGGTGGGGATGGAATAGGCCGGTGGATACCGTAGACAGTCCAACGGCCGCGGGTACCAAGGTGCAAGCGCCCGGCACGGACTTCGATTGTGGCATCGACCTGTGCAAGCCAGGGGGCTCCCAGGATAATCTCCTCTCGTAGCTCATGCAACACTATGGCGTCCGTTTGGCTAACATGGTCCCTTATGTGAATTTTTACCTGGGCGCGCCCAGACGTGGGCGCGCAAGCTCCCCTGGTGGCCAGCAGGACTGTCCCAGCCTCAGCTGTCACGTCAGCACCGGCGACGAGGTGAGCGGCAATATAGCTGTGGCTGGCGGCGGTGTCCACCAGCGCCTCCAGTTCCCGGCCGTCCACCCGGACAGGTATGCGCAGTAGACTGCCTTCCTCGGGACCCATGCGCCCGAGCCGGGACAGCGTATCCTCTAGCCCCGCATCTACTGTCGAGGCCCCCAGCGATGTAGGGCGAGCGGCAGAGCTCACCGAAGACTCGGGGCACGGCCCGTCGGGCCGGCGCGGACCGCCCCCGCCGACGTCAGGTGGGCGGGGCGGTAGCTCACTGGCGCCCGTAGCTGCTGGCGGGGACGCCGACGATGTGGGGCGAGCGGCATAGCTCGCCGAAGACTCGGGGCACGGCCCGTCGGGCCGGCGCGGACCGCCCCCGCCGACGTCAGGTGGGCGGGGCGGTAGCTCACTGGCGCCCGCAGCTGCTGGCGGGGACGCCGACAACATGGGGCGAGCGGCATAGCTCGCCGATGACTCGGGGCACGGCCCATCGGGCCGGCGCGGACCGCCCCCGCCGACGTCAGGTGGGCGGGGCGGTAGCTCACTGGCGCCCGCAGCTGCTGGCGGGGACGCCGACGATGTGGGGCGAGCGGCATAGCTCGCCGAAGACTCGGGGCACGGCCCGTCGGGCCGGCGCGGACCGCCCCCGCCGACGTCAGGTGGGCGGGGCGGTAGCTCACTGGCGCCCGCAGCTGCTGGCGGGGACGCCGACGATGTGGGGCGAGCGGCATAGCTCGCCGAAGACTCGGGGCACGGCCCGTCGGGCCGGCGCGGACCGCCCCCGCCGACGTCAGGTGGGCGGGGCGGTAGCTCACTGGCGCCCGCAGCTGCTGGCGGGGACGCCGACAACATGGGGCGAGCGGCATAGCTCGCCGATGACTCGGGGCACGGCCCGTCGGGCCGGCGCGGACCGCCCCCGCCGACGTCAGGTGGGCGGGGCGGTAGCTCACTGGCGCCCGCAGCTGCTGGCGGGGACGCCGACGATGTGGGGCGAGCGGCATAGCTCGCCGAAGACTCGGGGCACGGCCCGTCGGGCCGGCGCGGACCGCCCCCGCCGACGTCAGGTGGGCGGGGCGGTAGCTCACTGGCGCCCGCAGCTGCTGGCGGGGACGCCGACGATGTGGGGCGAGCGGCATAGCTCGCCGAAGACTCGGGGCACGGCCCGTCGGGCCGGCGCGGACCGCCCCCGCCGACGTCAGGTGGGCGGGGCGGTAGCTCACTGGCGCCCGCAGCTGCTGGCGGGGACGCCGACGACATGGGGCGAGCGGCATAGCTCGCCGATGATTCGGGGCACGGCCCGTCGGGCCGGCGCGGACCGCCCCCGCCGACGTCAGGTGGGCGGGGCGGTAGCTCACTGGCGCCCGCAGCTGCTGGCGGGGACGCCGACGATGTGGGGCGAGCGGCATAGCTCGCCGAAGACTCGGGGCACGGCCCGTCGGGCCGGCGCGGACCGCCCCCGCCGACGTCAGGTGGGCGGGGCGGTAGCTCACTGGCGCCCGCAGCTGCTGGCGGGGACGCCGACGATGTGGGGCGAGCGGCATAGCTCGCCGAAGACTCGGGGCACGGCCCGTCGGGCCGGCGCGGACCGCCCCCGCCGACGTCAGGTGGGCGGGGCGGTGTGGCTGGTTGGAGTTTCGGAGAGCGGGGCCCAGCTGTCTCATCGCCCTCACCTAGGCGTTTCCCGATGGTGTTGTGTCACCTCCGTTTCCCCCTTCTCCGGCGGCCTTGACGGGGCATTCACGGTGCCAGTGGTACATTTCTGTTGGACAGTACCTGCAGCGGGGAGGCCGCTCTTCGCGGGCTGTCGGGCCTCCGCGTCGCTCCCCTCGGTCGGCCTGCCGCCAGGTCAGCCTCGACTGGCCCTGTGGCTCAAGGTTGCGTCCCCGCGACCCCGGCGACTGGGCGGATCTGTCCGGCGGTGCTGGCGGGCCAGTGTACCGCACCATCGCTCCAGCATCTTCTGGTGACAGCACCGCCGGGGTGGGGTTGGGCCTCCACGGCATCATGGTCTCCGTTGCACTCTGTATGGCCTGGATGTCTCTCTCTGTTTCTCTCGCCATGGCTAGGAAATCGTCCACGCTTCTTCCCGCGGCGTTACGCATGAAAGGTCTTAATTCAGGTGACAGTAGCTCCACAATCACTGGCAGTATCTCGGCGACTGAGCCGCTTGTCGTCAGACGTCGGTGGAGGCGTAGCTTTTGATAAATAAAGCCTTCCACGCTTTCCCCGGCCTGCTGTGTTTGACAGTACAGCTGGTACCGACAGCTGGCACGGGAACGCGCGTCATCAAAACGGGATTCGAACCGGGTAACGAATTCGGTCCAAGACATCCGGTATTCGCCTGCCATCGCCCACCAGGCTTGGGCACTGTCCCGGAGCTGTCCACTAACTCTGTCCGTGAACTCGTCCTCGGGCACCGCGTGTCTTGATAGTCTGTCCCAGCATGCTTGCAGAAATGCATGCGGATCTTCATGTGCTCGCCCCGTGAATACAGGTAGTGACACCGCCACGCTTGCATTTCGCGGTACCGGTTCCGGTTGTGCCTCCCCATGGCGCCGCACACCGTCGTTACAGGCTGCGCATAGAAATAGTCCGTCCCTGAAATTAGCGAATTCGCGTGCAGTCGTGCAAATCCGGTGTCTGACAGTGCCGCACACATAGCACTGCGCCGTCTCGCCTGGTCGCCCGGGACAGCCTACCATCGCGCACGTCACGCGCTCCCTTATCACGGCCCGCTCTGTGCCATGGTTATATATTTCCTTTTTTACAGTCTTTTCCTTAGGGGTACATGAGCACCATAGTGTAGCGCCCTCCCCTCGCAAGCTGCCCTCTCCGTGTGGCTTATGACACACCTGGCAGACCCCGTCCATATTCACGCGCACAGGTGTGTAGCATTCCGCGACATGCGCGGCTGACCGGCCCGTGCGGCGGACCGGGACGTCAGGTGGCGGGGAACAGACAGGCATGGCCCGCCTCCCCCCCTCCACTGATGGAGGTCCCGTTTCCGCACGCTCTTCGTCCCGCGGAAGTTGACCCGGCGGCGCGGTGATCTTGAATGGTCCGACTCGGCTGTACTCGTCGTCGCTCGGCTGGACTCGGCTCCCGCTCGACCCGAAGGGCGCAATTCGCCTGCGCTCATCCGGCGCGATCCCTTGAAGGGGAAAAGGGGGAAGAGCGAACTCACTCGCGCGGCCGAATGAAACCCGATACCTGTGTGACGCGCTCTTATCGCTTGACGGCGCAATCTCACACCATTTTGGCGCGTCGGCTTCCGCTCCCGCGCCGCTCTTGTCCACGCTCGACTCCCTGCAGCATTCTCGCGGCTCCCGAAAGTTTTGAAAATCCGCACTTTTCATGTCCGTTTCTATGTAAAAGCTCATGGTCAGCCACACTAGTTGGGCGCCATTTTGACGACGTTAGGGCCGTTCCCGTGGTTCGGAGTCGCTGCCCAGCTGCTCCGGTAGAGAGGGTACGTGCCACGTGGCAAGGGAACTACCCTAACTTAGGTGGAATAAAAGAGTTTTGACGTTAAGGTGTGTTTAATGCACACGTCACACTGTACATGGGCTGTCACGGCTCCCCTCTGTGACAGTCCATCAGGGCGAGGCCCGGCTCCACGCACCTTGAGCGCGACACGACACTACCAGTGACCTGACTGGCGGTGACACGACAGTGACGCGACTGACAGTGGCGTGGATGACGGTGACGTGACTGGCAGTGACGCGATTGACGATGACATGAAAGACTGACGTAACTGCCGACGCGAACGACGGTGACGTGACTCCCGGTGACGTGATTGACGGTGACGTAACTGACGACGCGAACGACTGACGGTGACGTGACCTTCGCGACCGCGCTCTCTCATGCCACTTCGGCGACTGACTCCACCCACGCTCCGCGACGTCTCAGCGGCCTCCCCCCTTGCCGCGTGCACATGAATCTCCCCTCTTTCCTTCGTGTGCGAGTGCGTGGAGCCACATGGTCACAGGCGGGGAGACGCGACTCAGTCGCCCGGGAATCACATTTTATCCGTTTTGAACTCAACACAATATCAACACAACCAGACAAATAGATATCCACACCCTTACATAATTACATAAACAAAACCTGTTACACTTTTGCGCACGGGCGCCGGCGCACACGCAAGCCTGAAGCAGCGACGGGCAATAATGGCCTCAGCGAGCCGGAGGAGCACTTGGGACGACGTCAATCTTAAAAAGCACCCCACGTTTTTTTTAATAAAATACATTTTTTTATTTTACAATATTTTAAATTCAAATTTCTTAAAATTTATTTTCTCTTTTTAGTTGGATTTTCTATAAAAGCGTGTTTTTTAGTTTTTTTTAACTATTATTTATTTTCTACTTTTTAGTTTGGTTTATTTATAAAGCGTGTTTTTTTTTTCTTTCAATTTTTTTAAACTGTTATTTGTTCTAATCTACTATTAATTCCGTGATAACTATAAGTAACTGTAATTATTTTCCAAATTATTAATGTGTACAGCTGTATTGATAGTCAAATCTCGATTTTAGAAGCCATTCAAAGATTTTAACGTTATCAATATATACAGTGAGACTTAATGGTATAAGGTTATTGACGAACAAGTGATATCGACCAGTCTTACATAATGCTGTGAAGCAGGAAAGGATGGGAGTTACGGATTAATTATTACGTGAAGCGTTCCACATTTACGTAACAGGAATTTTGGGAAGGATAAGGATTGAGAATGGATGAGGAAAGGACCTTCTCAATGAGAGTGTATAGAATATGTGAGAAAAATTCTGATAGCCCGGACTGGAATTCGAACCCAGAGCCTTCCGATGACATGTCGGCTGCTCTACCATCGTGCGCTCGATGTACGATAAATATGGAACAAAGCGCCCCACGCTTTTTTCACAATAATACTAGTATTTTTCATTCATTATTGTTTTAAGCTTATTTTAAAAATTAATTTTCACTTTTTAGTTCGATGTGCTTTAAAAGCGTGTTTATTAGTTTTTTGAAACTATATTTATTTTTCACTTTTTAGTTTGAATAGAAAGATTGGCGAAGTCCCAGACGAATTACAGTTGGATTTACGGCACCAATCCCGAAATTTGTTGAAAAAAAATAAAATTTATTTCAGCCGTGGGCAAGATTAGAACCCACGACCGGTAAATCCGTAGCTTTGACGGTGCCTTAATCCGCTCGTCCAACAAACCAACTGCCGAGTCAGTATTGTAATAATAGTAAGTTAATACCCCGAGTGCTCGAGCTGGAAAGTAGGTAGACGGTACGCATGCGCCGACTGCACGGTTGTCTCACTTGCTCTCACACAGAGGCTGGGTGAGGAAATTATTTAATCCTGTCGATCCTAATCAGGATAATGAGAAACTTAATAAATTAGTATGTTGTCACCGGTCCTCGATAAGTGCACGAAGTTTAGATTAAATCTGTCCGTTTAAAGTGGGTCAAAATCGAGTGCAAAGGAGTCGGTTACAAACATACAAACAAACATACAGGTGAAGCTAATATAAATCGTGTAAAAAAGAGTACTCAGTCGTTATCTTCGCATATAATTATGAGAGTTACTTATTCTTTTCTGACCTCGGTTAATTTTCTCCTAACACTTACAACTCCTAGGTAGCAAACGATACGGCGAGTAAAACAAACCTATAGTCACTTTCTTAAACATTAAGGAACATGCCAAACGTATTGGTGTGTCAAATGAAACTTTATGACAGTGAAACTACCGTGGCATTATTTGGTAAACTGAAAGAGTCATAGTAAAAAGTAATTGCAAGAATGAAAATACTTAAGAAAACTGGCATTACAATTATTATAATACATATTCTCCTTCTAGCTTCCCAGTAGACTCGGTAGCGCGCGCTTGTGAAGCTCAAGGGCGAAACTTTACGTGGTTCAAACCTCGTCACTGGAACCGCACCGCACATGGAAAACATTCAGCGGCTAATGCTTGAGACAATACTTTCTGTGCGCAAGGGTAAGCACAGTATTCACGGCATGTAATGCACACGACTTAGTGTCGCCAAGAACAAACAGAAAGCACAGAAAACACGGTTACGAGTGAGGAATATCGGTTTCGATAGTTTACTCTAGGCCCAATATTTAGACAAGTTTTCTTTACTTTTTGTTTAGCCACACACTTAACCTCGCATTAAATAAATAAATCCAACGTCTATCCAAGTAGAAATTTGAAATTAAGTACGCTACTAGACTGTTATTGTTTTTATAAATTTATTGAGTTGAAATAATCACGTAAAATTACAAAAAAAAAAAATAATTGTACGCAGTACTAATACTGGGTTCGAATTCTTGCCCGGGAATTTATGCTTTTTTTGTCCCAGTACCTAGGTACATCAGTTAAAGTTATTTGTAAACAATGAATTATTTGCTGTGCACATTAATATGCGTAGTAAAAAAATAAAATGTCAAATTGTTGAATAACCGACTATCATTTCCATGTATTAAAAATTTATGCGTGTATAAAACATCAATAAATATTTTAAACTGTGCGCTAATTATTGTAAATGCAGCAGTAAATGTTCAGCATTGTTTCGGAAATCGTATTTTATATAATATGTAACAATGACCACAGCAATGTGCTGTACAAATTTACAGCATTTTTCTTGTAGCATTACTAACTATTTCTCGCCAGCTTGTTTCCTGTGAAGCTACACGTGTCAATGGAGTCTTGCTTGATGGTGGTCGTCTCTGCACCGCTGTCGCCACGCACGGCCTCCTGTCTTGCTCGTCTCGTCGTCTCGTCGTCTCGGTCGTCGCTGGTGTTCACGCGCGGGCATCGCCGAGTTGGTCGGCTGGTTCGTGTTCATGTTGCCGCGCGACTGACTGGGGGAGGCTCTCGTAGCTTCCACGCTGTGCTGCAAACCGAGATCCTCTATTTGAGGCCTCGGAGTTGAAAGAGAATGCGTCCAAGGATCTAGTTGTCTGGACTGGAAGTGGCCAGAAACTTCTTAGATGCGAAGGCGAGACGCAGAGGCGCCATGACAGACGGGAGTTAGTGTCTCGCATGGCTGCCGCGTCACTAAAGGCGGCGCCACGCTGTCAAATATCTGTCCGCAGTATATTTGGCAACAGAGTTGGAGGGGTAGTAGTGGACGGAAAATGGCTTCCAATTTGTCTCCATCAGATATATCTGGACAGATAACCTCTAATGTGTTTTTTAACATGTCACAGTATACAGGTTTATATTTGGTCTGAGCCATTTCTAACTTTCCTATTTTAATCTAAATTTTGAAACTAAAAAAAAATATGACAGTGCTGGATGGAATTTTTGAACTTAATATGCTATTTGTGCATTTTTTAATTTGTGAAAATGTGTAAATTTATTTTACAATAATATTCGTTACATCTATATAAATAAAACAAATCATATGCTGTTCGTTGGTAAGCGCATCGCTTGAGAATGGCTGGACTTATTTCGCTTTTTTTTAAGTTATACTTCTTTAGGTGCGTTATGAAAAAAATGATGAGAGTGAAATTTTAAGCGCGCATCACTGTAACACAAAATTAACAGGTTGAAGCTGCGCGTCCACCATGTGACATTTTCACAGGAAGATGGCAGACCCACGTGTATGAACATAAACCCACATTAGGGGACATACCAAACATATTGATGTGCCAAATGAAACTTTATGATAGTGAAATTACCATGGAATTTATTTTGGTAAACTAAAATAGTCATAGTAAAGAGTAAATTCCAAGGTTTAAATAAACCACATTAATTTGGTATTACATCAAATATAATACACATTTTTCTCGTAACCTTCTGTCAGAGCAGTGGTTATACTGCGCGTCGTACCACTGCGACATGCGCCCCAGGTGCGTGCGTTGCCCGGGCGACCACCCATCCACCACCTGCACAAGGACCCGGGAGGACACCCCTACATGCGTGAACTGCGTGGAGCACCAGTTGCAAGAGTGCTCCCACATCGCAGCCTCCAAGGACTGCCCAGTCAGGATGGCCCTGCTCAGGGCAAAGGTAAACCAACCAACAAAACAATACCCAGCACAGCACACAACCACAGCCACCAATTTCCCACAGCTGCGACCACCCAGAACCACATTCGCAAGCACATTAAAATCATTCCATCCTCAACCAACCACACCAGCACCACAGCAACCGACACAAACACATGCCCCAAGCCGCGACACCCGCGCCCCCCCCCCCCCCAAACCTAGCCCCCCGTCAAAGCAGGAACAACCAACCGCCAACTAATAATCAAGCACATAACTCCGAGCCCAACATTCTTGGAGAAATAACGGAACTAGTTAAAATGATTAAAGAGCTTAATTTTCTAAAATGGGTTCCTTTTTTCCTTGATGCCACAAGAAAGTTCAAATCAGCGCAGAACTATGACGAGAAGTTCTCAGTGATTCTCTCGACAATGACTGCTCTCGCCAATGCCTTCCCTTAAATTCATAGTCTGGAATAGCAACAGCATTGCCAACAAGACTGCGGAGTTCAATCATTTCATCTCATTCCACAAACCAGACCTGGTATTTCTGGCGGAAATCTGGCTCAGGGCTGTCGTTCCGTTCACAGTACCAGGATATGTGACGCACCGAGTTGACCGGTTGGACGGTGCACAAGGAGACATGGCTCTTCTTGTGCGTCCAACCCTGTCCCACCACAGGTGACAAACACAGCAACTGCAACATGTGGAAGCGGTGGCGGTTCGACTGCACACGAACCCCATGCCCCTCACTGCCGTGGCCCTCTACATTCCACCTACCACCCCATTCCCGGCGGAGGACCTCACCAGCCTCCGTCGGCTAGACTCACGTGTGATGCTAGCAGGTGACTTCAATGCTAGGCACACATCCTGGGGCTGCCTTAGAAGCAATTATAGAGGTATTTCCCTCCGCAAATACCTAATGGGAACACCACTAACACTCCATGCCCCTGATACATACACTTACCACCCCCACTCCCACACTGGCAGCCTCAGCATCCTGGACCTGGTGGTAAGCACCCCCCTACCCAGAGTCAATCCCCTTACAGTCAGCACAGATCTGACATCAGACCACCACCCCATCATGGGGACCATAGACACCACAATCACCCCCACAACCACCACCCTCACCTTTAACTACAAGTTGGCTGACTGGAAAGCATACCGGACAGCCATGAACCAGCAGCTAGATCTGCGCCATAAAGCCCGCTCAAAGGAAGAACTTGACCAAAATGTTCTTCACTTTGCAGACACCATTATCACCTCTGCTTCACTGTACATCCCCCAAGTCAGGCCTCACCCACTGGGAGTCCCCTTTCCCGATAACATCAAACAACTCATATCATCCCGCAACAAGGCTCGGGGCCGATGGCAGCAGACCCGCCTGCAGCCGGACAGGGATGCCTTCAATGCACTGTCCCGACAGTGCAGAGTGGTCGTCGTTGAATGGATGTCGGCGAACGAAGTCAAAAAGCTCCGAGCTTTGTCACTCGCGAATGGTTCGGTGTGGTGATTTGCACGCAGTATCCGTCCTGCTAGGTCGGCGATCCCACCTCTCGAGGTGGTTGGCGGCATGGCGGAGTCAGCGACTGACAGGGCTGAGTGCCTGGCCGACCACTTTGCCAACTCATTCACCCCAGCACAAGTTCCACTTCATCTGTCAAAGCTCCTCACTCACTACAACCCCCCTCCCCGCCCTCTACCTGGTGCCATCAAGCTGGCCACACCCAGGCAGGTGAGGAGGGAAATAGATCGTGTGCGTGCCAATGCTGCCCCTGGCCCTGCTAGCATTACACCACACCTTCTTAAATCAATCTCTCAGAAAGCCATCATCTACCTCACTAACATCATCAACTCCATCCTCATTACAGGCCACTACCCACTTCCATGGCACAAGGCCACGGTGGTACCCATTTTCAAGGGGAAGGGCACCGCCAACCGGCCAGCCTCGTACCGCCCCATATCTCTGCTATCAGTGACTTCAAAAGTAGCAGAATGCATAGTCCTGGCCAGGCTGGAGGCAAAAGTGGCTCGCCTGCAGCCGCTGCCCGAGTTTCAGTTTGGCTTTAGGCGGCAACTATCAACCCAGTACGCACTGGGTACCATGTTGGCATGGTGTTGCTAGACCTGAGTCGTGCATTCGATACAGTCCACCACCAAGCCCTAATCATCAAGATGGCCTTTCTGGGATTCAACCCTGCTCTTCGTTCCATACTCCATTCTTTCCTGGAAGCCCGCACGTTTAACGTACAGATGGAAAGGTCCACTTCATCCACGAGAGAGATCGCTGCAGGGGTCCCACAAGGGTCAACGCTTTCACCCCTCTTATTCTCCCTGTATACACACGATGTTCCTCAACCCCCCGAATGCACGATCGTCATGTACACGGACGATACCGCGCTGATGGTAAAACATCATGATCCCCTATAAATAAACGCCAGGCTGACCACAGGCATCCGCATTATCACAACGTATTTTACCTCCTGGGGCATCCTCCCAATCACTTCCAAAACTGAAGCCATATTTTTCACCAGACGACGCCCCCGTCTGCCGCCAGCACTGTTCGTGGGGGGCGCAGTGATAAAATGGAGCGATTCAGTGAAATGCCTCGGTGTGACACTGTATCGCACACTGCGTTTCTCACCGCACTTCTCGTCTGACACTGCCCAGGCCTACCGCCCATTTAACTCGCTGACCACCATTCTCCGCCCCCACAGTCCCCTACCAGCCAAGGACAGAGTGCGCCTCTTCAAGGCGTACATCGTCCCTATTCTATTGTACTCCTCTGTAATATTTGCTCACGTAACCGACATCCGTTTCCACCAAATTAATACATGTTTCAATAAACTACTCAGACCAACACTCGGTAAATACAAACACGTAACTAACATCAAATTACACGAACTCGCAGACACGCCATCACCACGCAAATTGGTTATATAATACACAGACAAATTTTTCAACAAAGCAGCACAACACGCGTCCACACTCATTCAGAACATCGGACAACACGACATTACACGCCCATACCCACACAAACTCATCACCGATTACCACCCTGGCAGGCCACCCTGACTGGGCTACGCGTGTGAAACCAGACCAAGAGACACCAGCCACAGTGCTCACCAAAAGTGAATAGCCATGGACGCCCACCACAGTGCCATGTATGTAAATAGTTAAATTTTAGTGCCATGTTTATGTACAGTGAAAGACAATTAGTTACTATGAATGTGTGTATAATATATAGTGTAAATATGTTCTAGGTATAGACTCAAAACAAAAACATTGAGCCAAAAGAGGCTCCAAGAAACATTGCTAAAGGTTTTTTTAAAATTTCCTTTAGTTTAAATATAGTTTTACTATAACCATATCAGAAATATATATATATATTTATTTATTTATAAATATATATTTATATATAAACTAATTTAGGTAAAAGAACACTGAGTGCTGGAATGCCATGTTGCAATAACAAGATCTGTAAAGTGTAAAAAGTGTGTCAATAAAAACCTATTGAATTGAATTGAACTGTCAAAATGCTGAAGGGCCGTGGTTCAAAACTCGGCGGTAGATATTTTTTTTTTACTTTTTTTGAAGTTATACTTCTTTAGGCGCGTTGTGAAAAAATGATGAGAGTGAAATTTTAAGATGCGCGCGCATCACTGTAGCACAAAATTAACAGGTTGAAGCTGCCCGCTAAACCGCTCATTATGTCTCGAAAAAAAGCTACTAACAAAATAGAAATAGTACCTCTATTAGTCGCGCATGTTGGCACGCTCGTCGCCTCTGATCACTGTTTTCATATTTATAATATTTATCCACATGTTTCTAGTTTCTACATTCACAACACGTGTTTTAGTTTCATACAAGTGCGAATTATATATGTGCTAATAAATCATTCAGTAGTGATTTTAATTGAATATTTTGATATTATTTACTACTAACTGCCCGACCCGGCTTCGCACGGCTAAACTAATGGAAAACAAAATAAGCCACATCTCCCATTTACAGTAATGGTAAATAAACAAATTCAGTGAAAATTTATTACAATGCTGTATAATGTACCGGAGAGAAAATGAATAGCACCGATGGTTTCCCGACTCGTGCACGCAACGTACAACTGATGTACCCGTACTTCGCTACGGCATGGCAGTCTAACAGGCAGATCATTCTTGCGCCGCTCATTATACATGCCCCTCCTTGTGGGTACGCCACTGCCGCGCGATGCCCGTTGCCATGGAGACGCAGAAGGCATGAACAATGCAAAATCCTGTTCTCATGCAGACAAAGTACCCACTGTTGCCTGGTTTTAACCACCCATGGGATCTAATTTTCGGAAAATGTCATCCTGCGTAACATAAGGAACATTACTGTGAAGTTTCAAGTTTGTAAAATATATATACTTGAAAAAAAGGGCAATAAAAAACAAATCAAACACAGAGAGAGGAAAAAAAAACAATAGTTTAGGTTTGCGATTTAAAGTGATAAAAAGTATTTAAATACTAATTGAACTCTTATGAGGGTACTGATTGCTTCGTTGTTAATATCACACGGGTGTTTTTTACTTATATGGGAAAATTAAGAATGATAAGGCATCTAGTGCGTGGCAACTATGTTAATAGGCAATATGAAATAAACTTCTAGCGCCTGCGGCATTGTCAACACACACTTCGTATGTGTACTGCATGTTGTATCTAACCCCCTCCAACGCATTTGATTCTAAATTGAACTTTTAGTAAGGATCCCTAATGTTATTGATAATATAATATAGCCTATAGCCTTCCTCGATAAATGTACTATCCAACACTGAAAGAATTTTTCAAATCGGACCAGTGGTTCCTGAGATTAGCGCGTTCAAACAAACAAACAAACAAACTCTTCAGCTTTATAATATTAGTATAGATTCGTAAATATTAGTAAAAAAATTGTGCCTTTATACTTTTTCAAGTGCTCTAATATAATTGAGGTTAGCTATCCGTATGTATTATTTATTGATATAAATTAAAATATTATTATTTGATATAATTAATACTAAATATTATTTTTTAATATTTAATATTAAATAAAATAAATAATAAATATTTATAAAAATAAATGAACAAATTTAATGAAAACTTTTTGATAAAAATGAAAAGTGAATATTAAGTTAAGAAAATAATAAATATATTAGGAAATAAATGAACTTAAATTAAATTTTTGAATTTATTATTAAATTTATTTATTTTCTTTTAAAATATTAAATAATCAATAATAAATATTTAAAATTAAGTATCTTATAATATTTAGTACAAATTATGTCATATTATTCTCTACATTTAATTTATTTAATTTTTTAAATTTAAACTGAACTTTATTGACTGTGTTGACTCTTTTTCCAGCCCTTTTATTATTTTATTGTAATTAATTATTTGCATGCAATTAAAAACTATTTTTTAATGATGCAAAAGAAGTATAACTTCTCACGCGCGTACATAAGTACACGCACACATTTTTTTAATTTTCGTAGTAGTCCGAGTAAGGTTTGAATGAAAAAAAATTGATATTTTCAAATTAGTAGAAAACTTAATTTTTTTTTCTATGAGGTTTTCGTATGAACTGAAGACCATAACTCAAATTTCGAACTATGGATATACGTAAATCTATTTTCGTTTTGTTCTTTATGGTCCTGCAAAGGTTTTCAGGAAAAAAGGAAGTTGGAAGATACGGACAAACTTCAGAGATCATAATTTTTGTATGCGCTCTCGATCATAACTGACGTTAGGGACTTCATATTTGGTTTATTCTTTTTTTGTTCGTTTAGCTCCCGCGATTGAAAAGAAATTAATTGTTGCCATTTGTGAAAAAAAAATCTGGAAGATATCTAAACAAATAAGATTAAAAGCATTCTGGCCGAAATTAAAGTAAAAAATACTTTTTTTTATTTTTTTCTCTCGCTATCTTCAGTTGTTTAATTTCAGTTGAATTGTGATTCTGTTGTTAGTTCATTGCAATCGTTTCTTGAAATGAATTAAGTTTCATAGTTTTATTTCACACAAATTTACAGATTTACTTACGAAATACTGTGAGTTTTGAGGTTACAAACGGTTGTACAGTATCAATAAAGTGAATCAATTCTACATTTTTAGTTGAATTGTAATTCTTCGCAACGCTCATTGTGTCGCAATTGAAACAATTGAATTAAATTGACACATTTTAATCGCATTGCAATGCCGCCAATAAGACGGATCAGTTTAGGTCGCAGAACTCGCAATGCTACAAACCAAACGAATTTTCGATATAATCGAACTGCAGAGTAACACGAAGAAAGAAATGAAATTGAACGGAATCGATTATCACAAACACGTTCAGCACGTACACAAGAAGAAACAGAAGATGCAAACGAAGATGATATGCACCGAATGAGACATCATCGGTCACTATAAACCAATCGCTCGACCATGAATTTGAATAATCGTCCAAGAAGACAAATAAATATTTTATTGTATACTCATCGAGCTGCAGTCCGTTACAACGTGACAACTGGTTACATGGCAGACCAACACGTTTCTATTGGATCGATGAACGTTGTGTGGAAACATTGTAAGGCTTTGAAATACAGGTTGTGTTGTGCAAGTGGCAAAGTCAAGTTGGCGTCATTGGTCCCGCCACCATAGCCACTGCGCTCCTTGGTTTCTGAAACAGGAAAGGATTCCACGCATTCCAAAAATATCAACCAACCACGTCTTTTCAATGACACCCGGCATGCGGCGAAGAACCTGATGAACAACCGTCATCGAAGCAACAAGGAGAAAACGTTTAGATACCACGAATCCCAATGATTCCGACCGACATGCCTTTCTACTTCAAACGCTTGAAGTTTCCGATGCGGCTTGCTTTCGCAATGACTATAAACAAATCACAAGGGCAGTAATTGAATGTTGCGGCATTAACCTTGAAAATCCATGCTTCTCGCATGGTCAATTGTAACTGGTCAAGGTGCCTGGGTCCCTATGGGGAATGATTGCTGACCAATGACGTGTCGGAGCTGTAGCCGGCTCTAGTATCTGAGTGATGCTCTCGCCAGGTTACCGAAACGGGCGTGCGATGCGAATACATAGCCTCTTCCGCTTACAACAACCCATAGCCTTCTCGTGACGCCAGTGTTGTTATACAAATAGGGCAATGCCGGGGGCGACACTCCTCTGACTTCCTCGGTGTGTCGGAACGGGTATCTGGTAGACTAGTAGGCTGTGGACGGGTGGCTGCGCCTTGCCCTGCCGAAAATCTATCGGGGGGGTTTTGGACCCCCAAACCCTAGGTAGTGTCTCAAAGCATCGGATTCAATGTGAAGAATTCATTATGCATATGGAAATAGCGAAGGGCGGTAGCGCGGCGGAGGTGTTCTCCCGGTAAGGGCACCCGGGCTCTGGCAAGGCTGTAACCCTTTGGGCGGAGGATAGTCTAAGAGTCGGTAATTAAGGCAGTCTTTGGTTTGGTGTATCTTACCTACCCGGGCTCTGGCAAAGCTGTAACCTTCGGGCGGAAGACATGCTGATATTGAAGTACTCAAGGACATCCATGTCCTGATTCGAGGGAGCTCGGCCGCCGTGAGGCTGTCCGGGAAATCACTATACTTGAAAATAAGGGTACCATGGGACTGATCCTTTATTGTAATTGTTCCCTGCTGAGGTTTCCTCTAATGGCTCCGGATCAGGATTGTAGTAGGAAACGTCATGGTAGTGGTCCTCCTACGCTTGGAGAACACTCTGAGGGGTCCCCGCCCTGTTGACGAGTGGAAGTGTTGAGCTACTTAAGCTCGGGTACTAGCCTGCTGAGCTAGTAGAGGTTGGATATGCCTCGGCTGCATCACGAGCAACTGGGTGACCGAGGGGTCCCAGGGATGTGAGAGGTATGGTTCCGTGACGGTTCTACTCAGATTCCACAGAGGGGGCTAGCTCTGTAGGTGGTCTCGGGGTTTACGGCGGAGCTGGGGGTGTTTCGGTGGGGCCGAAGTTGGGATGGGTCTCCTCAACCTCTCGACCTAGCCGTGCTTTCGCCAGTAACATGCCGCGATTGGAAATGGCGTATCTATTTCCCGGTTCTCGGAACCCATGTTGGGCACTGGCAACAGTGTCAGACATGTAAAAGATCAATCTCTTTTCTTCTAACCAGGACTATGCCCTCGCGGGATCAGATGCATGGGGGAGATTGATGTATTCATGAGGTGTGAACCTAATAATTGTCAATTGTACGTCGTCTGTTCCCGTGTCGGAAAACCTTCAGCTTTGTTTGTTTATGCGCCAGACAACAAAAAAAACAAAAAATTTCGTGTATCATAAAACATTGCAATGAACGAAATGGTGATGTCACTGCACACCAATCTAATCAAAGAATTTCTTTGTTTTGATTGTTAACTTTAAATTCTGACTTATTTCAATAAATTGTGACTTACATTTTGAAACAAAACCGCATAGTTCCAAGACGAACACATTCCAGGCGCATAACACAATTCTAGCATTTCAGCGGTGTACTGTCGATAGAATTCGTCTCGCGTGCAAAATTTACAAATTGGCCTACTTCTGAATGTACTCCTCTTCAAATTGAATATCCATGGCCACATCGTTAATGAATACATCGATCACTCACAATTACGTCCCACGCCCCCTCATTTTTACTTCGTTTACACATTTCCAATATATTTTCACAAATTCACGAAATTATGACAAACAAATTTATTGAAATTTTGTCAGGACAACGTCAGTCGCGTGTCAGCTAGTAATAAAATTAATGTTTACTTTTTTATTAAAGTTATTGAATATTAATTTTTTTACACATAAAATTCTTCATGTAAAAATTATTTTAGTTATTTCACTTTATAACCTTTAAAATAGCCCATTTTTTCTTCGCCATTTTAAAGATTCATTGTGACGGAAACGATGTAATTTCATTTTATGCTAGGTACGATTTTTATTGGCAGATCGCATCCAACATCCAAGAACTTCCCACTATTCTGTACTTAGTCATTCAAGAACAATATTTTATCTAATATTTTCACTGATATTCTATTTTGTGTATTTAACAATGTACTCGTACTTACTGCCTACCTTCGAAAATAAACGGAGGTCTCCAATGTCACTGTAACTGACCGGTACCCGTTAGCTAGCCTATACGACTTTCATATCATCCCATTGTCCATTTATTGTTCTGCAAACTTGACCTTTTAGGTATTTATAGTTGAACGAGCATTTTGTAGTCTCTGAAGTATCTTTGTGAGGTGGGTCAAGTGATCTTCAAAAATTATCAGTTGTAGGTGGGAACACTGGTGTTACCAAATAAAGGTTAATTGTATCCTTTTTTTCCGACAGAAGTAAGCTGAAAAGAGGAACCTCTTCCACTGTTTTTTTGTGTGTTAATGTCTTGAGATGAATCTAGAAACAACTTTTATGTTTCTGGTTCATTGGTGTTACCAAGGGTAACGGCTAGTAAGACATTATAACTGAACGAAGCATAGGCAATGTTTTCGCTTCTCTCACTCGCTCACGAGCTCAAGTGTTGTAAATAAATAAAAGGACAACAGAACTGGTGAGACTGAACACACGGTCAGATTTTGAATAAGTTCGAACTATTTTTACTAAAAATATGTGTAAAAATGTGAATTCGATGATAGTAGAGTCTCGCTAATCCGGACCCCGCTAGTCTGGACATCTAGTTAATCCGGATAGATCTAAAAAAAAAAAAAAATAAAAAAAAAAATTATGAAAAAGAATGTTGTGACAGAGGAAAATAAGAAAATACATTTCTAAGTTCTAAGGGCCGGTTGCACCAATAACTGTTCGGATCTGAGATCGTAAGATCTTTGTTTCAGTGTGATCTGAATTCGAATCTGAGATCCAGTGTATATGTGTTGCACCAAAGTGAACTTACGAGTTCAGACATTATATCTCACGATCTAAGTTTAAGTTGGTAAAGGTCCATTGTAAAATGAAAGCAAGTTTTCTATTGGCCTACTGAATTCCGTCTAGTCACAGAGAATTTTCTTTAGCATGTTTGAAGTTCTTGCTGTAAATGTTGGCATCGTGATATTTACATAGAAGCCTATTTGTTTATTGATTACAAACTTGTGGTCGGTTGTGAGTTGACTGGAGTACACGCGGGCACACATGACGATGGAAAATAAAATTTCAGTACCTACCTAAAAAAGGTTTTTTCTATAAAAAAGAAAAAATCATCCTTGTCGATTTGGTGCAAGAAAGACTGGATATTTTAGAGTGTAAGAGAACTGGTGGCATGTTTTGTAAGCAGAAGGTAGAATCCAGGCAAGAATTGGCATCATATTTTGCCGTCGTCCGGGTTCTCGTTTTTGAGACTCGGCGGTGTTCCTAGCGGGAAGGCTGTTTTCTTGCGGGGAAATGTGTCCGGGAGGGCACCAGGCTAACGCGGGGGTTAGCCACGAGGTGGGTCGTGAGGTTCGAAAGCCCCTGCGTGGCCCACTAGGAACGGCGGCGGTGGTGATGATGTTAGTGATCCCTAACGCGTGCTGTACCACTGGCCCTACACAGCATAGGACGCTGATCCCTAACTGGATTGGTGAGGTTCAGAAATAACGTACACGGCTTTGCACTGTCGTTTACACGTCGCGCACGGAGTGTGCGGAGTGGACGTTTAATTACGCTGGCAAATTACACTTGCAATTACATTCACACGATTTCCCTACATAAAGTACACTGTCATTAAACACTGGGCGCTCTGACCCGCTGTTACTAAAGTTACGTCCTCACGCCAGTCGAGGTTGAAGGAGAGAGTTTGATTAGAGTCGGCTAATCCCGTAATTCGTGAACGGCGACGCGTAATGCGTTGTGCGGGGCGTGTTAAGTTTACGCGGCTGGGATAGGCCCTACACCGGAAAAGGACCGGGCACACACGGGGAGTAGTAAGAAAAAGGTTTCGGGGTTTGACTATAGTTACCAGATGGAAGTTCGGTAAAGACAAAGAGATGATGGCTCCCCGTGGGACGTGCGTCCGTCCCGGTCCGCGAGTCGCGCTGTACTGGCGTCTGGCCCTGGCGCGAGGGGAGGGGTGAGCTCCCTGTCGCGCTAGAGTTTCTAAAGTTCCGTTATTCGTAAAAAATTATATTAATAACAAAATGTAAGTGGCTCTAAATTAACACAATAAAACTTAATGATTAACTTAATATATATATATATATGTTTTAGAAATGACATGTAATAATTTTGTATAAAATAAGTTTGAATTATCAGAGTCACACTGGAGACTGTTCATTGCTTGATAACTGCTCCAGTGGCGAATGATAAATTTCTAATTTGGGGTGGAGTTAGTTAAGTCACATATTACACTATTGAAATCAGGCTTAAGGCCGCAAGGGGAGCACTCACGGCTGTTTTAGTAAAAAACTACACGTGAGTGGCCCGGGCACTCCTACGTCGCACTTGTGTTGTACGGTGTTGTTAATTCAAAGTGGCGTATTCATTAAAGTGTAGTGAATTTACCGTGTACATGACTCGGTTTGTCTTGCCGATTAAGTTAAGGGCGTTGATAATACCTAAGTTCCGCGGAGCTCGTCTGACTCGGGTGGGCCATGGCTAGGGGTGCGTTCCGTTAGCGGGGTCGGATGCTGGCGGTTGCAGGTCGGGCTTTAGGGTGGCCTTTGGCCGGACGACGTCAATTTAAATAACATTATGATGACAATTACCGTACTTCGGGCATACCTAAAAATATATCGGCCTAAATTTCCTGTAAACTATTGTAGCCCAACAAAATATCAATGGTAAACTATCCAACATATATGCGAACACGACTACAAAACACAACAAACCAACGAAAAATACACAAGATCTCGGATCCAACTGCTCTGAACCATCAATTTCGGTGGTTCAAACAGAGGTTCACATCAATCTTCTGTCAGAAGGTGAACTCGAATGGTGCAATACGTTTGTGTGTCGATCCTGGTTCATTACCTCGTATGATCTCGGATCGACCAGCGAACTTCAATGGTGCAACCGGCCCTAAGAGAGGGTCCTCTTGCTCTCAGTTGCCGGGAGTCTTACCGCTAGTTTTCCACTCATCGTCTGTTTTCCAAGAAGTGACTCACTCTATACAACCAAGTTATTTTGTATTGTTCCTTTCAGTCGATGGTTACTCGTACTGGTGATAGGTGCTCCTGACAGTTATTTTTATTCAGTGCGAGTGTTGTATTGTGTGCACTTATTAAGAACAACGTAACGGCTACTAAACGTAAGAAAGTGACTGTAACAATGGAGCAAAAACACACAGCCTTATTTCGTATTGATGCGGGTGAATCATTAACTAGAATCGCGCAAGATTTAAGAGTGGGAAAACAAACTGTTTCTGATTGGAAAAAAAAATTGGAAAGAAATTGAAGATTTTTATGCCAAAATGGTAAGGACAATCTGGGTAACAGAAGCACTTAAAAAAAAAATTAAACTTTAGACGAAGCTTTGTGCATTAGGTTTTGCCAACAACGTGAACAAGTCGTCCCGCTGTCGGGCGTAACATTACAAGCGTCCGCGCTCAAACTCAACGAAAAATTAAATGTAAATTAATTGTAAATTTAATGTATTGTATTATTTATAAGTTACATGCATGTGTACTTAGTTTATAAAGTACTTTATAATAAAAACACAGTTGATTTTTAAGCATAAAGATATTTCTTTTAGCCTATAAAACTTACGTATCGACACTTTTTCCGTATCCCTTGCTCACCGAATAGGATGGCCGTCTCTGGAAATTTCTTCTCGTAACACTGTCTCCACTCTCCGATGCCTAGCTCGACTCGAACAGTTCTGCTTGTGGCAATGTTGTCTTGCATATTGGACAACACCATTGGAGATGTCCTTGTTCCGGGCAGGTGAAACTTCGTAGGCGACCTCTGTTGTTCGGAGGTAGTATGCATATCTTTTGAGCTCGACCTTGCAATCTTTGGGCTTTATTTGTCGCTGCGATGTCTCCGTAAGCATCGGACATCCCTTCTGGATGTGCCCCAGTTCCTGGCAGGTGGAGCATCACAAGCGACCTCCGGTTCTTCGAACCCGTGGGGTCTCTTCTCTGACAAATTCAGCAAACACGCCGTTGTTATCCTCAATTCAATTTCTTCCTATGCGTCGGACTATCCCACTCGATGTGTTACAGTTACAGGCAGGCGAAGCATCGCCGATGGTATCCTGTTCTTTTCAAAACAGTGTGCCTCTTCTGGGCTCAATGTGGCAATCACGCTGCTGTTCTCCTTGCTGCGATGTCTTCTTGCGCATCTGGCAGTCGTACTGGATATGTGCCAGTTCTTGGCAGGAAAAGCGGGCGACCTTCTTTTCTTCGGAACTGTGAGCCCAGCACCACTCAGCAGTTTACTCGGTGCCCTGGCAATATCTCTCTCATAAAGGCCCTGTCACACTGTCAAGTATTTTCATCTCCAACTATATTCGCCAATATAGTTCCCATCAAATAAGGTTAGACAGATAACCTCAAACATGTTTTCAATCATGTCACACTATCAAAGCTTATTATTGGACTGAGCTAGCTCAAAACTATAAACTTTAATTTCATTTTTAAATTAAAATAAATCATCACAGTGCGAAATAAAATTTTGATTATTTTTTTTTACGATTTTGTGCATTTATTAACTTTTAATTCATTTGTAAATTTAACTTACATTAATACCAGTTACATAAAAAATAATGTTATGTTATTTATAAAAGTTATACACACATTTCTTTTCGAATTTTAGATTATTTCGCATGCAACATTTATATAAACATTATTTTAGTTATTTCACCTTTACAACCTCCTTAATCACATATCTGGTCTTTGCCATTTTAAGAATTCTTTGTGATAGAAACGGACGCCATTTCCGTTTTCGCTGGGCAAGATTCTGATAGGCTGATTACGTCCAATACCCAACATACTTTGAATCAGGTCTATAATATACAAAATATTGTTTGGAAACTCAAGTCATTCAACTTGTCAAACAACCATGGCTGTGCTTGTGAAGTTTTCCATGGCGTCATGATCCTCCAGTATTATTTTTCCAAACGATACGATACTATTCAACTGACTTGACTACGTACATTTAACGAAAATTGCGTACATTTACATGAAAAATTAACTCAGTTGTATACGATCCTACTGTTCAGATAGTATCCCTATAATGAAATCGTATTCCTCTGATGAAATCGTTTACCTGTTATGAGATACTATTTTACCAAGTTGAATTTTCGTCCAAATGTCCGTACTTTTCGTTAAATATGCTTTTTTTTATGAATGTGCATCGTCAAGCCTGTAGTCAGGACATGGTTGGCCTCGTGGTTTAGAGATGTCTGGTCTATAAGCATGCTATTGAATATGACCTATTTAAAATGTTCGCCGAGTATCGGCGAAAAATACCTCTTGGTTCGGAGATGCTTGGCCTGGCCTACACGTCTGACATTGTACATGACTAGTTTGAAAGGTATATCAATTATCGAAATATTACACCTTTTGGATACTGACTGTATGTGCCGGACCACCAAAAGGACACTTCTGTCTAACCAATCTGACGTGGTTTGCCACAGAATAGAGGTGTCTGGCCATCAACTGGCCTTGTTAGCCTGACAGACCGACAGATGTGTCTATCCAACCTATCTGATGGGCCTGACCACAGACAAGAGGTGTATAGCCAACAACTACTGGATGTGCCTGGCTACTGAGTAGAAATGCCTGGCCATCGACTGGACGCGTCTTGTTACCTACTGAACGTGCCTGATCGCCGAATACGTGCCTGGTCACCAACTGGATGCGCCTTGCCACCTACTGGACGAGCGTTTCTGACCACTGAATAGACGTGCCTGGCTACCGATTGACTGTCCGTGCCACCTGCTTGATGTGTTTAGCCAATAAATGGTCGTGCCTGGTCGCTGATTGGACATGCCTAGCTAATAATTGGACATGTCGGCCACAAATTGAATGTACCTGGCCGCCGATTTCTTGCCTGGATGCTGAATAGACACGCCTAGCTACTAACTGGATTCGTCTTCCCACCTACTGGACGTGCGTTCCTGGACACTGAATAGATGCTATAGCCTTTTATTTAAATACTGTTACGAATTATTAAAACAAGAAATAATAATTCGTCGTGGGAAAACTACCGGGTTCGTAGATGGATAGCCCTTTTTAAGATTTTACCACACAGTTTTATTTTTTGCCAATATTTACGTCACTAACAAATAATCTTCTAAAAATGCCTAATAATAAAATACACTTTAAAATGTTTATTCCCCAGTCACTCAGTTATTACACACCGCACACATCGCTGGGCCACATCTCTGGCGCAACTATTGTGGACCTCCTTCGCGGGACTCCGTCGCCGCACTCCGCCGCCGCCGTCGCACTTCCCTTCGCCGAGGAACCGCTGGATGCTTCGCTCGGAACTTCGCTCGGGACTCTCGCCGCACCCGCGGCACTCTCACGCAGACTCTCTCGCCCCGGAACTCCGCCGCGCCCGCGGCACTATCACCCGGAACTGAACTCTCCTCCCTGGAACCTTCGTCCAGGGACTTCGCCGCTCCGCCGCCCCCGCGGCATTATCGCCCCGGAAACTCCGCCGCGGGAAAACTCCCGCCTCCTCACTGACTTGGAGACCGGCATCCTGGGCTTATATAGGCCCAGGCGCCTTTCTAGACTTCACGAGCGCGGCTGGGGCCAGTCGCGTCATTTCGCGCCGACCCGATGGCATAAAACTTTCGAGAGGCGTCGGCAACTCGCATGGCGGCGCGCGGAACTCCCCAGCTGTCAGGTGTCAGATATCAAGCTAACAGCTCCGCGCGGGGAGCGGTGGTAGAGGAGGGGGGAAAGCGGCGACCCTTGTAATCTACCAGGCGCGCGCGGCCTATCTCATGTTGCGGCGGCCACGTGATGTCAGCCAGCTCTGCACCTGCGTGCGCCGCGGCCCTGCTTACGTTCGTAACATTACTGTCCCTCTTATTAAAATTATGTCATTCATTTAGTCAGTAGAAATTTCTTCGTAATTATGTCAATAAATAAGGTGTTTGGATCTAATTATATATAATTGCATCTGCAAACACGACAAAATATTATTTTCTTTTGAATTAAAAAAAGGGAGGATTACATTGCCAGTATTTAAATTACGCCATAATTTTGGTAGCTATACTGAATTTTAGTCGCTCTTTGCAATTGGAACAGCGAATGATTGAAAACAACATTCATGCCCAATAACTGATAACGTTAACCACCAGTTATTCAATTAGAACCATAACTTCCTTAACTGATATTGGAAAATAACAATTTCGCTCATCCCTAACTGCTATCTGCGTTTAATGGTGGCAAGCAACGATTACGATACAGGCAGCGAATTCTAGCGGTGGGCGCAGAAAGTATGTATGTGATTCGCATCCAGAAATTTTGGTATTTCGAAAGCGAACGTCAGTTTATGCATCACGTTCGAGATTATTTATGAAGTTCTTAGTTAAATTTCGTATCCGAGTTAAGTTTATTTGCAACATGAAATACCTGAGAACACGTGAATTTGCTCGTTACCGAGGATTAGATGTTCACACATCACTGGCGATTACTAAAACTCTCGCCCACAATTTTTTTTTTTTTTAACTGAATGTTTAAGACAGTGAAAAGTGCTCACTTGAAAGCACCCGAGGGCCTTGCTGTTCACAATTATCGCCATTTCTCCATTTCTCCGCCTTCAGACTTCACAGTTGTCCTATGCACGACGAGAAGACTGCGCGCCAGTTCACAGGCGATGCCACTGTGGAAGCACCAGCGAGCGTCGCGCCTATCAATCCGCCTCACTAACACACATACACCCTGACGAGGCGGGCCCCTTGAAGGGAATCTGATCGCTTAGCGAAACTCCTGTCTGGTGACTGGCGAGTCATGCCTCTCGCTCGCCGAGTAGACTGGATGTAACAATATTTTATTCTTGTAGCTCGTTTATTTTATGTGCCGGTACATGAAGAGTCGTACCGTTTCGGTAACTTTGCTGGTAAATGTGGCGGGCTATGAGGCTAATGCAGCCCGATGAGTGTCTGCTAATTCCTAAAAATAGTCTTTAAAATTATAACTTTTCCCTTGATTATCTTTAATTCCGTACTTATTCTATTTATGTTATAAAACAATAGGCCTATTATTATAATTCCTATCTTTGATTGCTGTTTCAAGAATATCGTTCTGAGGAAATGTTATATATTTTTTCCTGACTATAATTGCGATATTTAAATTAAATAGATCGTGTTTTCTTTTTTGCAGGTGGATCTGGAACCACAAGGAAAGCTGCACATAAGGGTTGATTTAAAATGGAAATCGCAAGGTAAGTAACAGTAGTATAGGCCTATGCATGTCTGTCCTGCGCCTGGCTTCTGGCTGTGGAGCCTTTGGAGCCGACCACCATCTTGGCCTTCCTGGATGACCTTGACTTGGACCCAGGCGGCCATTTTTGATCAGCCATTTATTTTTTCCGCCATTTACTTTTCCGCCACATTGGATTTTAGAATATTTCGCCATTTTTAATTCTAGAACTTTCTGTTTTCTAACACACCACCCTCTAATGTTGCATTTTTCATTACGGCTGCCATCTTTAAACTTTATAATTTCCATCCGAAAACATCGGGAATAATTTTAAAATTTATAAAAAAAAATAATAATAACTTTCCGCTATCTTGACTTATGACATCACCAAGCAATTTTAGTTACTGCCATTTTTAATTATGACCTTATCGTTACACCTTTTTATGGTCACCATCTTTTAAATCTATAATTTTTTTGCTATAAATTGGGAAAAATTTTTAAATTAAAAAAAATAAATTTATACAATTTTAATAAAAAATGCACCTACAAATTCGGTTCGAGTCCGGCGAAGGCAAAACAAATAATGGCGACGGATTCTCCCACCACGAAAGCCACCGGCAGACTGACGTCCCACCACTAATGCCAAGACAGATATTATGTCAGACGGTATGATGTCATGGCGGCCATCCTGTTTTCGTCAGCCGGAGGCAGCCATCTTGGATCCGACTTATTGCTTTTCTTCTGTTAGATGACAATGCCCCCATATTAGTTTAATTTTAACCCGCTATAGTGCAGTGTTCATTCATTACTGAGGCGTCCGCCATCTTGCCAGCCATCTTGCTGCCATCTTATATATGTCCAATTATTAAGCTCAAAATTCGAAACAAATTCCAAAATTCATCAAAAAATCGCTTATTAATATAGGTAATGATTGATTCAACCACCTTTGTTCGATCCTTGACTGATGCAAAACAGATGGTTTGATTAAAATTACAAAAATGACAGGTTCCAGAAATAAAACTATAAAATAAAAATAAAAATTTATTACATTATTTCTACTCTAACAACAAAAACCAAAAAAGGAAATTATTGGCGTTCTCGATATATACAGTCTTCTTAGATTATGAAGTGAATACTTTACATTGTCTTTTCAGGGCAGTTCCACATTACAGTTGATTACCAAATTTTTCACACAGCACAGAGTTCTCAATTTCTTAAAAAAAACAGTGATATAATTCATGATGCCTTGCATGTTTTATGCATACAAATATCTTGTCGCAAAATATACATTTTGGTCCCGATGAATGTTTAATCAGTCCGTCACAATTCCTGATGTGACATTTTAATCTTCCGCAGTGTATAAATCGGTTACAACACCTGTATCTCTTATATTCAATGCGTCCAGAGTTATTATTACAATTTTGTGTTACATAATCAGGAATTTACAAGTTTTTGATGTTGTCACAGTATGGATGTTGGAACACCGAAGTTGCATCATCCCTTATCGATGTTACTGATACTGGTGACATCCATTGTTCTGCTGCCAAAGACACTGCAGACGTTAAAATCTCTTGCTCCGCTGGAACAGTAGGGGCAACTGCTGACACTGTTACCAACAGGATCTGCCTCGTCGTCGCTACCGTCACCATCGGGATCTATGGAACTGTCAGCAATGTTGCCATCGGGGTCTGCGCTGTTGATGGTACACAATCCATCGAGTTTGTCGTTAAATATGGTAAAGATGCTATCATGTTCTCAAGAATAACCAGTTACTATTGTATCAGACAAGTCAAACTAGTCGATCCGCACTGCACCACTGCCAGAGGTTGACTGAGAGTCTCGTTTTTTTTCCTAACCTAATTAATAACTAAGTGTATTTGGGAGTGGTCTGGGTAGTAAAGACTCTAAGTGCGTCTCAGGCCGAAGCCTATACACTCTAAGCATGCAGGTTATGAACCATGCAGGAGAGGAAGCATGCATCATGTGCTAGGAGGGGATTGGCCAGCCATGGCAACGTTTTAGCCATGACTAACTCCCCTCACTGACTATTCTAAGTTAAGACTAGATCAGTTGGGCCCAGGTAAAACCTGCATAGACACAGGGAAAACCCTGGGCACTGACATGCGGGATGCAAAATTTCATGCACTAATTACAAGCAGGTTGGTTACAGGAAACAGAAGGATGGTTCTGGAAGAAGAGTTGGACATAGTAGAAAGTCTACTATGCAAATGGGTGGGAGCTTGGACATTTTGTCCGCATTTGGTTTGGTGGCACTGGTTGTTTCGGGGGCTACTTTGTCGTTTCCCACCAGGCTGCCAGACAGCCCAGACTAATTTAAGAAGGGGAAAGAGTCTCATCGTCCAGTCCACACTTATATACTCGCAGCGACTGGTATGATACGTGAGCCAAAACAAAAGCCAGTTTAATTTTTACAAACAGGTTCTTGCTTGCACTTAACTGATCCAGTGCAGATTTCATAATGTCAATTTAAATTATCTAGTCGTGAAATTAGTTTACTACATTTGATGCATTGAAACAGTATTCTTCGTGCAGTAATTTGACATCCGCCTATTTCTTTTCTGCGAGGGTTTGAAGTGTTAGTGAATGACACACCACAGTAGTAGTATATAATAGTTCCTCCGGCACCAGGCTTCAGGCTGTGGAGCTGGAGCCGGGTCAGTGACCAATTGCTCTGACGTCACGGCGGCCATCTTGTATGACCGTGACATTCACCTTGACCTTGACCCCGGCGGCCATTTTTGATCCGCCATCATGGATCCGCCATCTTGGATCCGCCATATTGGATCCGCCATCTTGGATGACATCATTTTGTTTTCTCGAACATTCCGGCATTTTGTTTTCAGCCATTTTGAATTATGATGTCACCGTTGCAATTTCCGTTATGGTCGCCATTTTTAAAATCTTTATTTATTATCCGATTTTAATGAAAAAAAATTAAATTTATAAAAAATTAATTAATTAAATTTTATAAAACATATTTAAAAAAACATACATTTACAACATGGAGCTCGGAGTCCTGGGTTCAAACCCAGTGAGGGCAAAAAATAAAAATGGCGACCGATCCTTCCCTCATAGTGGCTACCGGCAGACTGACCCCCTACCACTTTGTTCATAGCATATATATCGTCCGTTAGCATGACGTCATGTACGCCATCTTGAAAATCCGTACTTTTAATGCTAGAGATTCGGGAAAAATTCCAAAAATCATTAAATAAATTTGTAATCATTATACTGATTTATTCGATCGACTACTGTCCTTGGTTCGATCCCTGTATGATGCAAAAAATTGTAATTTTATGTAAAAATAATATTTTCAATAAATCATGTTCAAAATTCTTAAAGATGCTTAAAATACTATACCAGCCACCAGTAAGCCGTTATGTCCGCCATCTTAGAAATTTGTATTTATTGACCCATAAATTTATAAAAATTTATTAAATTCATTAAAAAAATCACTCATTAATTTACATATTGAATCGATACTTGGTTAAATTCCTGGGTGATACAAAATAACTTTAATTTAAAAAAATACCACATAATTGACAGGTTTGAGAAAATAAAAACATCACAATTTCTTTTGCAAACACAAAATTTTATTACATAAACTCTACACTACTACAAGTACAAAAACACAGACGAATTACTAAAGTCTTGAGCATTTCTCGATTACTGCATCTGCTACCCACGAATTAAAGCGAGGTGGAAAGCCCCACCACTTGACATAGGATCGTCCATTTCTTCGTTTTAAAATATTCTCCATCAAGTACGTATCGGGATACAACGTAGGTTGCATCTCTTCGGCATATTAGCTGCCATGAATAGGTTTGTGGTCCAAATCTTCGAGGTAGTAGGTCCTAGGCTCTGATTCACGAACATGTGTCACACGGAAAAGTTCGGTACTCCAGTTCGCAGTGAAACCTTTCTTGAAGATACCTTTCTGCTTGGAGATTCGTACAATGTCACCGAAGTTAGCTTTTAGCTTTCGTGGATCTTTCTTCTTTGTGTTGTAAAACACTGTTCGAAGTAGGCGATTGTCCTTTACATCCTTTGGCTTCATTTTCGTTGTGGAATGCACTGTAGAATTGTACTCGCTTATTAGTTTTGGCAAGATGTCAAGCCACTTAAAATTTCCATTAGCCGTGAACTGTCGCCACATCTTGGAACGCAAAGTTCTGTTAAACCTAACGGAGGCTTTGACATTACTAAATGTAGAGTAGTGTTTGATGCCATACTTCTTCATCAAAGCCTTGAAGGTTGCATTGTAGAATTATTTCCCGAGGTCCGTTTGCAGGTGCACGGTACACGACCATCACGCAAAATATTGTCCTTGGCCTTGGCTACTTTAGTTGCAATCTTTGATTTTACAGGTCTAGCCTAAGCCAACTTGCTATAAACATCGATTATTGTCAACATGTACTTGAAACCTTTATTCAATCGGGAATATGGTATCATCTCAACAAGGTCTGCCTGGAATAAATCATCAGTTCCGCGAACTATGACTTTGCGACGAAGGTATTTTCGTCTAGCAGGAGCATGATGTTCGCGAGCGATTCCGGTTCGACTCATTGTATGCAACCGGCTTCCCTCAGTTCTTCAAGTATGGAGACTATTTCGTTGATGTGCGAATAGTTTCCTACGCTAAGCGAAGCATGTAGAATTCTAAGGCGATCAACTAATTCATTGGGATCATCCCAAGTAGTATAGCATAGCCGGTCCGGAAACAGGCCCTAGGCGGTGGTGCCGGTGCCGGTGTCCGCCATCTTGGTTTGTGACGTCACGGCGGCAAAAATTCCTCAAAATTCCTCAAAAATGATTCAAAATGACTCAAAATTTCCCGTTTTCGAGGGAAAAATTCCCGTTTCGAGGAAAAATTAGGATTTCAAAAAACCACAAATGTCTTTTGCCTTAGAAAGAACACCAATTCCTAAAATAGGCTTAAGCATCCTTAACTCAAGCCTCAGTTAAGCCATTTCTAGGAATAAGGATACCTTGACCTTTGACCTTGACCCCGACGGCCATCTTGGATCCACCATCTTAGATCCGCCATTGTGTTCTCGAACATTCCGTCGATGTGTTATCCGCCATTTTGAATTATGACGTCACCGTTGCAATTTTCGTTACGCTCGTCATCTTTAACTGTTTTATTATCCGATTTTAATGAAATTTTTTTTAGAAATTATAAAAAAATTCACTTAATAAAATTTTAATCAAAAATATCGAAAAAACATATATTTACGACACGGAGCTCGGAGTCCTCGGTTCGAACCCGGTGAGGGCAAAAAAAAAAAAAATGGTGACCGATCCTTCCCCTGTGGCGGGGTGCTGGCAGACTGACCCCCACCACTTATGTCAATGCACATATACCATCAGGTAGTATGACGTCATGTCCGCCATCTTGAAATTTGGACGCCATCTTGAAAATCTTTATTTATTATCCGATTTTAATGAAAAAAATTCCAAAATTCATCAAAAAATTAACGTATTTAAATTCTGTTTGATTATATCGATGTACGTCCTTGGTTCGATTCCCGACGAGTGCAAAAAAAACTAAAAATGGCGACAGGCTCCTTCCTCAATGGTGGATGCAGGCAGACTGACTCCTACCACTTTTTTTTTCAAAGCATATATATCATCACCTAGTATGACGACATGTCCGCCATCTTTTCTTCGTCCGCTGGAGATCACCATCTTATTTTCGTCCGCTAGAGTGTGCTGATACCATGTTAGTATAATTATCTGGTCACCACACCTTTGACCTTGACCTTGAACTTTGACCTTGACCTTGAAATTTGAACTTGAACTTTGACCTTGACCTTGAAATTTGACCTTGACCTTGAAATTTGACATTGACCTTGAAATTTGACCTTGACCTTTGACATTGACCTTGAAATTTGACCTTGACCTTGAAATTTGACCTTGACCTTGAACTTTGATCTTGACCTTGAAATTTGACCTTGACCTTGAAATTTGACCTTGACCTTGAAATTTGACCTTGACCTAGAAATTTGACCTTGACCTTGAAATTTGACTTTGACCTTGAAATTTTACTTTGTCCTTGAAATTTGACTTTGTCCTTGATGTCCATCACGGATCCGTCATTTTATGTTCAGTACATGCTACCAGGAGCGACCACCTGCTGGAGTACACCATCTTGTGCGTGTACTCGTATTACCATCATGCTAGTTTTATTCTAACATGCTACAGTGCAGTAATCATTTATTACTGAGGTACCCACCATCTTAAAATTTGACCGCCATCTTGAAATCATGTAATTATTTAGCTAGAAATGCGGGAAAAATTCCAATAGTCTCCGAAAAAATCATTTATTAATTTACAAATCGAATCGATAGATCCCTGTCCACGGTTAGATTCTTGACCAGAGACAGTTGTAACTAATTATTAAATAAATGTTAGGTTCTGTTTTCCATTACCTTTCGCGGAGTTTATTAATCATTCACTCTACGAAAATCAACTCAAGTCAATATACCGGACCAACGAATTAAATCAGTGCCGATTAGCCTATTATGAAAGTCTAATTTTAAAAATAATCTGAATAACATATAAGCCGTTCATGTACAAAGCCACACATATAGATCAATTGCCTTCAGTCCATGAGACCGAGTCATGTCATTATCAGACGTATAGGCTAGTCATTTCAGGACCACATGACCTTCGTAATCCATCGTGACATTTTTATACATTCTAAAGGACCAAGTAACCTTGTAAAATATTTTAGTAACACCAAGAGGTGATAAACTAGTAAATATTCAATCACTACATTTTGTACTACGCGCAGTCAACAAAAAAGGAAGCACCAACAACGAAAAGACAGCACCACCAACGAAAAGACAGCACATTTGGAAGCACCGACTACGAAAAGGCAGCACATTTGGAAGCACCGACAACAAAAAGGCAGCACATTTGGAAGCACCGACAACAAAAAGGCAGCACATTTGGAAGCACCGTCATCGAAAAGGCAGCACATTTGGAAGCACCGACAACGAAAAGGCAGCACATTTGGAAGCACCGACAACGAAAAGACAGCACATTTGGAAGCACCGACAACGAAAAGACAGCACATTTGGAAGCACCGACTACGAAAAGGCAGCACATTTGGAAGCACCGACAACGAAAAGGCAGCACATTTGGAAGCACCGACAACGAAAAGGCAGCACATTTGGAAGCACCGACAACGAAAAGGCAGCACATTTGGAAGCACCGACAACGAAAAGGCAGCACATTGGAAGCACCGACAACGAAAAGGCAGCACATTTGGAAGCACCGACAACGAAAAGGCAGCACATTTGGAAGCACCGACAACGAAAAGGCAGCACATTTGGAAGCACCGACAACGAAAAGGCAGCACATTTGGAAGCACCGACAACGAAAAGGCAGCACATTTGGAAGCACCGACAACGAAAAGGCAGCACATTTGGAAGCACCGACTACGAAAAGGCAGCACATTTGGAAGCACCGTCATCGAAAAGACAGCACATTTGGAAGCACCGACAACGAAAAGGCAGCACATTTGGAAGCACCGACAACGTAAAGGCAGCACATTTGGAAGCACCGACAACGAAAAGGCAGCACATTTGGAAGCACCGACAACGAAAAGGTAGCACATTTGGAAGCACCGACAACGAAAAGGCAGCACATTTGGAAGCACCGACAACGTAAAGGCAGCACATTTGGAAGCACCGACAACGTAAAGACAGCACATTTGGAAGCACCGACAACGTAAAGGCAGCACATTTGGAAGCGCCGACAACGTAAAGGCAGCACATTTGGAAGCACCGACAACGTAAAGGCAGCACATTTGGAAGCACCGACAACGTAAAGGCAGCACATTTGGAAGCACCGACAACGTAAAGACAGCACATTTGGAAGCACCGTCAACGAAAAGGCAGCACATTTGGAAGCACCGACAATGAAAAGGCAGCACATTTGGAAGCACCGACAACGAAAAGGCAGCACATTTGGAAGCACCGTCAACGTAAAGGCAACATATTTGAAAGCACCGACAACGAAAAGGCAGCACATTTGGAAGCACCGACAACGAAAAGGCAGCACATTTGGAAGCACCGTCAACGTAAAGGCAACACATTTGGAAGCACCGACAACGAAAAGGCAGCACATTTGGAAGCACCGACAACGAAAAGGCAGCACATTTGGAAGCACCGACAACGAAAAGACAGCACATTTGGAAGCACCGCCAACGAAAAGGCAGCACAGTTTGTATGCATCATCGAATAAGGAAGCACATTTGGAAGCTCCATCAACTAAAAAAAGGCAAAAAGGAAGCACAAGTTACGAGATCTAAGTCTTAGTAAGAAATCATAATACAAGAAATAAAAACATTACATTCTTATAATTTAAATTATTTATTTTATTGCTTTACATTATACAAATGCAAGTAAAACAAGTCGTTATTGTATGTAGCCAGCATTCCTCAGTTCCTTGAGTATGAAGGATATTTCTTTGATGCACGAATAGTTTCCTGCACAAAGCGAACCATGTAGAAGTCTTAGCCGGTCAACCAATATGTTTGGATCTTTCCATGATGTGTAATCATTCTCTTCTACCACCATCTTCCTTGCACCTTTATAATAAATATTATGATCTCTGGTGTCTTCCGTTTTACCACCAACCTCAGGGTAACTTTCATGTTTGAGACGGTGATCATCACAAGCTTGATCAGATTTATTTAATATATCACGTCGTTTCCATCGTTTCGGTCTCAGGACACCGACACATTCTTCGATCTTGGCAGCTTTAGGTGCTTCATCATAGTCTATGTCTTTGTCAACAGCCTCAGAGTCACTGTAACAATCACCGTAGAAGGAATCGTCTTCACCCCAATTTACCGTAATAATTCGATGTTGATGATGTTGAAGTGTCTTCATCGTCTTCATGCTTCCTTTTTAGGAGTCCATCATTTTTACAAAGTAGGAAAGATCTACTTGAATTCGGCTGGAATATATTCTCACTTTTCACATTAAGGATTCTTCCATTGTCTTCATTCTTCCGTAAATCATCAACCTTCTTCAATTTAAGTTCTTTGTCGAGATCAGAAGATCCAAGAAAATTATTGTTGTAATGCAGATCACTCTTCCTTAGGCTAGTAGATTCATCGTTGTCCTCTAGCTTGTACGCAGGCTTGGCGCTACAAGTTCTGCCATGTCTTTTTAGGCTCTCTCTCCGCGTAAACGACTTGCTACATCGAACACAACTTATCATATTGCGCAGTGGATTTTTAACACAGTCATTCTTCTCGTGTTGTCTTTTATTCTTTCTCAAGATAAACTCTTTACTGCAAAACTTACACCTATGTTCTTTCGATACAGCGTCAGATCCCAAATCGGAATTCATATTAGTTACTGAGACTAATGCCAGATACCAATTGAGTGTTTTAAATTAGATTCAATACTTAAATAGAAATTTTTTCATATTTCATCAGCGAGAATTAATATATCTCATGCAAAAGTACTTTAAGCATGTAGTTCTGCTTTTCAACAACAGATGTCGCCACATGTTGCTTGCAGGTAAATAATATTTAGTTCTTTTATGCGGGATGCGGGATGCTCACTAACGATCGCAAAAGAAGGATGGCTTCGCTAGACTCCAAGGAAAAGGAAGTTCGTCTTGCATGTTGGTGCTCCACAGATGTCTCATGGCGTAATATTAATTTGACTGAGTAATGATATTTGTTAATTCCACCTGATAAAAATATTGCAAGTTTTGATTTAGTAGCAGAAATTATCGAATTAAATGTAACTCCAAATAAAATGACATGTCTCATTAGACCAAAAAAAATCCATGCAGAGAGCGGTTTCTCAGAATAGTCAGAAACACTTGAAGAAACCACAGGAATGATTGCAAGAACACGGGAAAAACCATCAAAATATTGTCAAGAATAATCAGGAGCACACTGAGAAAACCACCATAATATTAACAATTATAATCGGAAGCACACGGAGAAAACCATCATAATATAGACCAGATTAATCGGAAGCACACAGAGAAAACCACCACATGTTTTCTTTGAAATCATAAAATTACAAGAAAAAATATTTAAATATAAAAATAAATTAATAAAAAAATAAAAAAAATGCATAAACAGTTTCTGCTAGCTTGTAAACTTATCATTGTTGAGCAAAGATAGAGTTCTTGTACAAGCCAGAAATTTATGCATTTTTTTTATTTTTTTATTAATTTATTTTTATATTTATGATATCAAAGAAAACATGTGGTGGTTTTCTCTGTGTGCTTCCGATTAATCTGGTCTATATTATGATGGTTTTCTCCGTGTGCTTCCGATTATAATTGTTAATATTATGGTGGTTTTCTCAGTGTGCTCCTGATTATTCTTGACAATATTTTGATGGTTTTTCCCGTGTTCTTGCAATCATTCCTGTGGTTTCTTCAAGTGTTTCTGACTATTCTGAGAAACCGCTCTCTGCATGGATTTTTTTTGGTCTAATGAGACATGTCATTTTATTTGGAGTTACATTTAATTCGATAATTTCTGCTACTAAATCAAAACTTGCAATATTTTTATCAGGTGGAATTAACAAATATCATTACTCAGTCAAATTAATATTACGCCATGAGACATCTGTGGAGCACCAACATGCAAGACGAACTTCCTTTTCCTTGGAGTCTAGCGAAGCCATCCTTCTTTTGCGATCGTTAGTGAGCATCCCGCATCCCGCATAAAAGAACTAAATATTATTTACCTGCAAGCAACATGTGGCGACATCTGTTGTTGAAAAGCAGAACTACATGCTTAAAGTACTTTTGCATGAGATATATTAATTCTCGCTGATGAAATATGAAAAAATTTCTATTTAAGTATTGAATCTAATTTAAAACACTCAATTGGTATCTGGCATTAGTCTCAGTAACTAATATGAATTCCGATTTGGGATCTGACGCTGTATCGAAAGAACATAGGTGTAAGTTTTGCAGTAAAGAGTTTATCTTGAGAAAGAATAAAAGACAACACGAGAAGAATGACTGTGTTAAAAATCCACTGCGCAATATGATAAGTTGTGTTCGATGTAGCAAGTCGTTTACGCGGAGAGAGAGCCTAAAAAGACATGGCAGAACTTGTAGCGCCAAGCCTGCGTACAAGCTAGAGGACAACGATGAATCTACTAGCCTAAGGAAGAGTGATCTGCATTACAACAATAATTTTCTTGGATCTTCTGATCTCGACAAAGAACTTAAATTGAAGAAGGTTGATGATTTACGGAAGAATGAAGACAATGGAAGAATCCTTAATGTGAAAAGTGAGAATATATTCCAGCCGAATTCAAGTAGATCTTTCCTACTTTGTAAAAATGATGGACTCCTAAAAAGGAAGCATGAAGACGATGAAGACACTTCAACATCATCAACATCGAATTATTACGGTAAATTGGGGTGAAGACGATTCCTTCTACGGTGATTGTTACAGTGACTCTGAGGCTGTTGACAAAGACATAGACTATGATGAAGCACCTAAAGCTGCCAAGATCGAAGAATGTGTCGGTGTCCTGAGACCGAAACGATGGAAACGACGTGATATATTAAATAAATCTGATCAAGCTTGTGATGATCACCGTCTCAAACATGAAAGTTACCCTGAGGTTGGTGGTAAAACGGAAGACACCAGAGATCATAATATTTATTATAAAGGTGCAAGGAAGATGGTGGTAGAAGAGAATGATTACACATCATGGAAAGATCCAAACATATTGGTTGACCGGCTAAGACTTCTACATGGTTCGCTTTGTGCAGGAAACTATTCGTGCATCAAAGAAATATCCTTCATACTCAAGGAACTGAGGAATGCTGGCTACATACAATAACGACTTGTTTTACTTGCATTTGTATAATGTAAAGCAATAAAATAAATAATTTAAATTATAAGAATGTAATGTTTTTATTTCTTGTATTATGATTTCTTACTAAGACTTAGATCTCGTAACTTGTGCTTCCTTTTTGCCTTTTTTTAGTTGATGGAGCTTCCAAATGTGCTTCCTTATTCGATGATGCATACAAACTGTGCTGCCTTTTCGTTGGCGGTGCTTCCAAATGTGCTGTCTTTTCGTTGTCGGTGCTTCCAAATGTGCTGCCTTTTCGTTGTCGGTGCTTCCAAATGTGCTGCCTTTTCGTTGTCGGTGCTTCCAAATGTGTTGCCTTTACGTTGACGGTGCTTCCAAATGTGCTGCCTTTTCGTTGTCGGTGCTTCCAAATGTGCTGCCTTTTCGTTGTCGGTGCTTTCAAATATGTTGCCTTTACGTTGACGGTGCTTCCAAATGTGCTGCCTTTTCGTTGTCGGTGCTTCCAAATGTGCTGCCTTTTCATTGTCGGTGCTTCCAAATGTGCTGCCTTTTCGTTGACGGTGCTTCCAAATATGCTGTCTTTACGTTGTCGGTGCTTCCAAATGTGCTGCCTTTACGTTGTCGGTGCTTCCAAATGTGCTGCCTTTACGTTGTCGGTGCTTCCAAATGTGCTGCCTTTACGTTGTCGGCGCTTCCAAATGTGCTGCCTTTACGTTGTCGTTGCTTCCAAATGTGCTGTCTTTACGTTGTCGGTGCTTCCAAATGTGCTGCCTTTACGTTGTCGGTGCTTCCAAATGTGCTGCCTTTTCGTTGTCGGTGCTTCCAAATGTGCTACCTTTTCGTTGTCGGTGCTTCCAAATGTGCTGCCTTTTCGTTGTCGGTGCTTCCAAATGTGCTGCCTTTACGTTGTCGGTGCTTCCAAATGTGCTGCCTTTTCGTTGTCGGTGCTTCCAAATGTGCTGTCTTTTCGATGACGGTGCTTCCAAATGTGCTGCCTTTTCGTAGTCGGTGCTTCCAAATGTGCTGCCTTTTCGTTGTCGGTGCTTCCAAATGTGCTGCCTTTTCGTTGTCGGTGCTTCCAAATGTGCTGCCTTTTCGTTGTCGGTGCTTCCAAATGTGCTGCCTTTTCGTTGTCGGTGCTTCCAAATGTGCTGCCTTTTCGTTGTCGGTGCTTCCAAATGTGCTGCCTTTTCGTTGTCGGTGCTTCCAATGTGCTGCCTTTTCGTTGTCGGTGCTTCCAAATGTGCTGCCTTTTCGTTGTCGGTGCTTCCAAATGTGCTGCCTTTTCGTTGTCGGTGCTTCCAAATGTGCTGCCTTTTCGTTGTCGGTGCTTCCAAATGTGCTGCCTTTTCGTAGTCGGTGCTTCCAAATGTGCTGCCTTTTCGTTGTCGGTGCTTCCAAATGTGCTGCCTTTTCGTTGTCGGTGCTTCCAAATGTGCTGCCTTTTCGTTGTCGGTGCTTCCAAATGTGCTGCCTTTTCGTAGTCGGTGCTTCCAAATGTGCTGTCTTTACGTTGTCGGCGCTTCCAAATGTGCTGCCTTTACGTTGTCGGTGCTTCCAAATGTGCTGTCTTTACGTTGTCGGTGCTTCCAAATGTGCTGCCTTTACGTTGTCGGTGCTTCCAAATGTGCTGCCTTTTCGTTGTCGGTGCTTCCAAATGTGCTACCTTTTCGTTGTCGGTGCTTCCAAATGTGCTGCCTTTTCGATGACGGTGCTTCCAAATGTGCTGTCTTTTCGTTGTCGGTGCTTCCAAATGTGCTGCCTTTTCGTAGTCGGTGCTTCCAAATGTGCTGCCTTTTTGTTGTCGGTGCTTCCAAATGTGCTGCCTTTTCGATGACGGTGCTTCCAAATGTGCTGCCTTTTTGTTGTCGGTGCTTCCAAATGTGCTGCCTTTTCGTAGTCGGTGCTTCCAAATGTGCTGTCTTTTCGTTGGTGGTGCTGTCTTTTCGTTGTTGGTGCTTCCTTTTTTGTTGACTGCGCGTAGTACAAAATGTAGTGATTGAATATTTACTAGTTTATCACCTCTTGGTGTTACTAAAATATTTTACAAGGTTACTTGGTCCTTTAGAATGTATAAAAATGTCACGATGGATTACGAAGGTCATGTGGTCTTGAAATGACTAGCCTATACGTCTGATAATGACATGACTCGGTCTCATGGACTGAAGGCAATTGATCTATATGTGTGGCTTTGTACATGAACGGCTTATATGTTATTCAGATTATTTTTAAAATTAGACTTTCATAATAGGCTAATCGGCACTGATTTAATTCGTTGGTCCGGTATATTGACTTGAGTTGATTTTCGTAGAGTGAATGATTAATAAACTCCGCGAAAGGTAATGGAAAACAGAACCTAACATTTATTTAATAATTAGTTACAACTGTCTCTGGTCAAGAATCTAACCGTGGACAGGGATCCATCGATTCGATTTGTAAATTAATAAATGATTTTTTCGGAGACTATTGGAATTTTTCCCGCATTTCTAGCTAAATAATTACATGATTTCAAGATGGCGGTCAAATTTTAAGATGGTGGGTACCTCAGTAATAAATGATTACTGCACTGTAGCATGTTAGAATAAAACTAGCATGATGGTAATACGAGTACACGCACAAGATGGTGTACTCCAGCAGGTGGTCGCTCCTGGTAGCATGTACTGAACATAAAATGACGGATCCGTGATGGACATCAAGGACAAAGTCAAATTTCAAGGACAAAGTAAAATTTCAAGGTCAAAGTCAAATTTCAAGGTCAAGGTCAAATTTCTAGGTCAAGGTCAAATTTCAAGGTCAAGGTCAAATTTCAAGGTCAAGATCAAAGTTCAAGGTCAAGGTCAAATTTCAAGGTCAAGGTCAAATTTCAAGGTCAAATTTCAAGGTCAAGGTCAAAGTTCAAGGTCAAGGTCAAAGTTCAAGGTCAAGGTCAAATTTCAAGGTCAAGGTCAAATTTCAAGGTCAAGGTCAAATTTCAAGGTCGAGGTCAAATTTCAAGGTCAAGGTCAAAGTTCAAGTTCAAATTTCAAGGTCAAGGTCAAAGTTCAAGGTCAAGGTCAAAGGTGTGGTGACCAGATAATTATACTAACATGGTATCAGCACACTCTAGCGGACGAAAATAAGATGGTGATCTCCAGCGGACGAAGAAAAGATGGCGGACATGTCGTCATACTAGGTGATGATATATATGCTTTGAAAAAAAAAGTGGTAGGAGTCAGTCTGCCTGCATCCACCATTGAGGAAGGAGCCTGTCGCCATTTTTAGTTTTTTTTGCACTCGTCGGGAATCGAACCAAGGACGTACATCGATATAATCAAACAGAATTTAAATACGTTAATTTTTTGATGAATTTTGGAATTTTTTTCATTAAAATCGGATAATAAATAAAGATTTTCAAGATGGCGTCCAAATTTCAAGATGGCGGACATGACGTCATACTACCTGATGGTATATGTGCATTGACATAAGTGGTGGGGGTCAGTCTGCCAGCACCCCGCCACAGGGGAAGGATCGGTCACCATTTTTATTTTTTTTTTGCCCTCACCGGGTTCGAACCGAGGACTCCGAGCTCCGTGTCGTAAATATATGTTTTTTCGATATTTTTGATTAAAATTTTATTAAGTGAATTTTTTTATAATTTCTAAAAAAAATTTCATTAAAATCGGATAATAAAAAAGTTAAAGATGACGAGCGTAACGAAAATTGCAACGGTGACGTCATAATTCAAAATGGTCGATAACACATCGACGGAATGTTCGAGAACACAATGGCGGATCTAAGATGGTGGATCCAAGATGGCCGTCGGGGTCAAGGTCAAAGGTCAAGGTATCCTTATTCCTAGAAATGGCTTAACTGAGGCTTGAGTTAAGGATGCTTAAGCCTATTTTAGGAATTGGTGTTCTTTCTAAGGCAAAAGACATTTGTGGTTTTTTGAAATCCTAATTTTTCCTCGAAACGGGAATTTTTCCCTCGAAAACGGGAAATTTTGAGTCATTTTGAGTCATTTTTGAGGAATTTTGAGGAATTTTTGCCGCCGTGACGTCACAAACCAAGATGGCGGACACCGGCACCGGCACCACCGCCTGAGGCCTGTTTCCGGACCGGCTATGCTATACTACTATCCCAATATACATAATCAAATATCTGACCACTTTCTAGCTTTTTTAAACCTTCGCCATGTATTGTTAGTTCACTGAAGAGATTAGCGAGAATGTCGATTTTTTCATGATCTTCGTCTTTATATACACCACTATCTGGATCGCTATCGCGAAAATGTGCATTGGTTAGCTCTAGCAGTTTTTTGTACTCTTGTAAGTCTTTGTGAGAATATCCTTTAGGCTCCCTGCGAAACAGCAATTCGTACAGACCCGGAGTCCCGCGCGTTTTGAACTCTGCTACGCGCACGATATTTCCTGGTAGAAAGTCTAATTCTTTAGCACCGAGGAACCACTTATTATGTTTTCTGTACACTCCGTAGGTCGTGTCATTATTCCGAATCGTAAACGATATCAGGTATGGTCGAACCATTGCATTAACTTGGTGTCCCTTTTTCGGTATTTATTTTATTTTGCATGGACTCTGTACTCGTTAAGTCCTCTTCTTCTCGATCTGGTTCATACTTTCTCTTCTTTACAGTTGGCATTTCATCTTTAACTTCTGTCTTCAAATTGATGGCTGGTTCTTACTTATTTTTAAGTTCGTCGAGGCGACTAGTGATTGATTTAAATATCCCTTCATTTTCCATCTCACGTGCAAGTCTGGTTCGTCTAGCAAGTAGATACTTTTCACGAACAGACTGTATAGCTCGATGAAGGTCACTGGCTAGGTCGGATATTGTACTGGGTGAAAAAATATTGCAAGACCTCCTTTTATACTTTTTTATTCGTTCGCGGAAACTTCTTTCTTGTGTATGGCAAAATCTGAATTTGTTGACATGTGAGTTAGTGATACTTTCAGACTACTTTGAAAAGTCCTCAAATCATCACGTCTTTGTGCATTCGATACTTCGATCATGTCGCGATTTCGAGAATCCGAGGCTTCCACGCGCTGGAAGATGGCAACGAGATACTCTAGTAATTCGTTTTTCACACTTTCTACTTTTTGAGCCAGTAGCGAAATGTATTTGCGGATAACGTCGTCATGAGATTTGAGAGCAGTACGTAAGTCTCGACTGATACGACCGAATTTCGAAATACAATGACTCATGTTTGACGATAAACTGATCGAAACCTTGTCTGTACCTACCCTTATGTAGAGGCCAGTCTTTGACTGTAACTAGGGAACCGTTTTCTTTTTTTTAACACAAGGAGCACATGTCTTTGAATTCCTGGAATGTCAGGTCGGTGTTTACGTGATCGTCATAAGCGTGACGTAAATTAAGTTCGTCCATGCGAAAAAGTACTATGACATTTGCGTTGTCTCGTAGGAGATATTTTGTAATACGACTGTACGTCTGACACAGGTAATCGTAGTCTACCTTCGCGTGTCTGCCCGTGTAAAAGTACTCTTGTACTATGCCTTGCTTCTCGCACATTACATTGTCGAAAACAAACACTGAATTGACATTGGTTTTTTTTTTTCGCTTGGAGGTACCACATCCGCATTATCATCAAATGGGAAATACTCCAGACCATCCACTGATTGTAGAACTGTAGCTAGTCGGTGGTACTTTGGCTGTTGCAACGATTTGGAATAAAGATACACAATTTCGAACCCAAGACCGTTTGGCTCCTCTAATAAACTCAGTAGAACACACGTTTTACCGCAGTTGGACGGACCCGCCATCGCCGTCATCGTACGGAAGAAGGCAACAGTAAGCCATGTCGTGATTCACGACCGCTAGTTTCATCGTCTTGATAATGCGCACGGGCAAACACACTTCTTGCTTCACGACTTGCATTGTACTGACGAAATTGTATAAAATCAAACACATTTATACTTTCTGGTCAGTTGTACGCAATGACTCGAAGAGGTAAGAACAAAAAACATATCATTGCAGGACTCGTGAACTCGCTGATAAACAATCTACACATTCCCGGCTACAGATTCTGCGGCCCCGGCACTAAACTAGCGAAAAGTTTAGCTCGCGGTGACGTGGGCATTAATTCTCTCGACGAAAAGTGCAAGCAGCACGATATTGCATATTCATTAAGCAAGGATCTGGAATCCAGACACCGGGCCGACGAGATATTGGAACAGGAAGCCGAAGATATAATTTAATCGTCGAACGCGGGACTAGAAGAGAAAATCGCGGTTTGGGGCGTTTCCAAAATTATGAAGGTAAAGACCAAATTAAGACTGGATGCTCGTCGAGCCAGCTTCATCAAGTCCAAGACTAATTCACGCAAGACCAAACGCAAGACTGGTGCAGACGTGCAAAAAGCCAAGCAAAAATTACAGACTCTCGACAAGAAGATTATAGGAGGATTTCTTCCTTTGCTTTTGCCTGCATTGGGTGCTCTCGGTGGCCTCATCGGCGCAACGAGCGGTATAGTGCGTCAGTCAACACTTCGAAGAATGAGCGCAAGCAGTTAAAAGAAGCACAACGGCACAATGCCAGCATGGAAGCCATTGCCATGGGTAAAAAAAAAAATGGCGCAGGACTCTACTTGAAACCTCACAAATCAGGTCGAGGCATGAGAAAGAAACGAATGAAAAAATCCTAAGTTCTTTGCCGAAATGCCCGCTCACCAATATAGATTTAATCAAGTACGCTCGAAAACTGAAAATATCAAATTTCAGAGGCGTGTTTATGGGAGACACTATACCCAGCAAGCCAAAGACACGTGAGTGCGCCATAATTAATTTAGATACATCGTCGGGTCGTGGTACGCACTGGGTGGCGTACATAAAGTCTGGGAAAATGGCCGAGTATTACGATAGTTTTGAAATTGACGACCTCCGCCAGAACTAAGACGGTACCTGGGTCGGACCACTACATTGTTCTACAATTACGAAACCGAACAGTCACCTAATCAAACCAACTGCGGACACTTGTGCCTTCGTTTTTTAACTAAAAAGAATTGCTGACAAAAAAAAGATTGTGCAGGGTTGATCATTTATTAGTCATGTCGATAACACTTACCTTGACAGGTCACGCATCAGAGCTGCGGGCAGTTCATTTCCCACCTTTAGATTTAGACGGAGAATGGTGTAACGGACTCGTAGATTTTCAAACGTATAATGCCATACCGAATATCGACGAGGAAAATTGCAAGTTCTGCTTCCTGAAAAGCGATGGGACCGCTCATGAAATACAGTTACCTGTTGGCTCTTATGAAATTGACGACATTGCAAATTACATCAGGGATATTTTACCACAGGATGCAGCCTTTCAACTGCGTGGAAATCCAAACACTCAAAAAAGCATTCTAACATGCTGTGAAAATGTCGACTTTACGAAATCTGGTACCATAAGTACGATTCACGGATTCGAACCATATGTGTATGATACAGGAAGAACATACGAATCTACGCGTGCAGAAAACATTTTGCCTGTGAATGTCATAAGAATAAACTGTAATTTGGCAAGTGGAACGTATCTCAACGGGACACTAAGCAGCACTCTGCACGAGTTTTCGCCGATGGTCCCGCCAGGATATAAACTGGTTGAAGTACCGCAAAGTATCATTTACGTTCCAGTCGTCGTGAAGTGCGCACACGAAGTCGTCGTCAGAATCGTTGACCAGCGAGGACGATTGGTGAATTTTAAAGACGAAGAAATTGCATTACGTCTGCACTTGAAGCGATGGGCATAAAGTTCGTAACACCGAACAGTTATAAAAGAAATTCCATTGGCGTGAATAAGAACAGTTCTCTACAAGACATCGGTGCATTAACACCTGACAGCATAAAGTATCGTCTTAGTATTGGTCAAGTGCCGAATAAATATGGAAGACGAAATCTTCAATGTGAAGATCGAATCATTTTTTATGACAGCATTACGAAAATGGAATTGCACGAGTACCAGCCTTTCCTGCTCGGACCGTACGCACTAACAACAGAAGTACGCATTGCTGTACAGCACCAAGATATCTGTACTTTACCTTCGCAGTCATTTCTACGTATAAGAGGCACGCTGACAAAAACGGATGGTACGCATCCGACACGATGTCAATATCCTGCAATGGTATTCTTCACCTTATCGAGAGCATTACATATGTACTCATTGGCATCAAGGTAGAACAGACGAGAGATGTAGGCATAACATCTGCTATGAAAAATTACCTATCGCTCAAGCCAAATGAACTGTCTGCTGCAAATATGGCCGGTTGGGCTCTTGAGGATGAATATAAGCTTTCTGTTTATGCCGAAGGAAAGTTCGAAGTTTGTGTTCCTCTGTCCATGCTTCTTGGATTCGCTGAGGAATACAAGAATATAATCATTAATTCGAAACAAGAACTCGTACTGGCTCTAGCCAACACGCACATTAATGAAATTGTCACCGCTGCAGAAAACCTCAAGATGTCTCGCTAACACTACAGTTTATCGAGTGGATGCTGCCCCACGTACAAGTAAGCACCGTTGAACGAGTCAAGATGTTGAAGAACATAGAAAATGGCAAGAGCTTCGATGTGCCATTCCGATCCTGGAGCCTGGAAACTTATCCTGGCTTGTCTCATAGTCAGCATATCAATTGGATAGTTAAGTCCAGCTTCGCTATGGAAAAACCAAGATACATCATCGTCGGGCTTCAGACTGGAAGACAGCTCAATGCAGGAGTAAGTCGCTCCGTATTCGATAACTGTCAAATACGTAATGTAAAAATATTTTTAAACAGCGAAAGCTATCCATATGTTGATATGAACATGGACTTTTAAAGTGGAAGATTTCTTTCAGCAAGCATACTATGGGCGGAGACAAGTCACCGATACTGAGTCCCGACAGTTTCAATAACAAGGCTCCGTTAATGGTGTTTGACGTTTCCAAACAGGATGATCGAATAAATTCAAACATCATCGACTGTAGAATCGAGATATCGACTAGCGGAAATATTCCACCAAACACCTATGCTTTTTGTCTGATACTTCACGATCGGCTTGCATCGTACAATTGTCGAGACAAATTTGTGAAAATTCTGACATAAATACTGTTTCGTTTGCGATAATCATCAGTTACGACCGAGCATTGCTAGCGAAAAGATGTACTGCAACCTGCAAGGCTTCCAGAGCCAAAATGGCAAATCAAAAAAGGAAATTAGCGTCACCTCCGGAGACAAGACTCGAACCCGCATGTTCCGACCTCCGTATCCCTGGAAATTATTAGACGAAAAAAGTAAACGCACGAATGAATGGCTATGTAAATACTACCATGGCCTGGAGTGGGAAGAAGGTAAAATTCCGTACCACCAAGTGAAAAACACTATTGAAGATTTATTATTATTAAAACGAAATAATTTACATTGCTGGACCTAAGCAGAAGAAATGGCTGAGCAAGTTGTGTGATGCGTCAGTTGAAATTGTAGACCTACAGACCGAATACAGCTGTCCTTCCCAGCGCAAGCTTAGTGCAATATATGATTTGCAGCCACTTGACAAGTTTGAACGAGTATGTGCCGGTACAAACTCGCAGTTAATGCAGAAATGGCACACACAGTGTTAGTAGGAGCCTGCATATATAAAAGGCGTACATCCGTATGTGCCTTCAGTTGTCGTTCGACCTGCAAGAAGATGTTTACGTTTCATCCTGCTAATGCGTACGAGAGCGTAAGACCTAGCTTCAGCAGTGTTGAGTACAGCTACTGGGATGCCGGGTATCTACGTACATATACAGAAACCTGTGATGAAGGCGCTCAGCATTGGCGGCTTACGCATTTTCCTGCGTCCCACGAACCGACTCAGCAGCTATTAGATTGTTGCGAACCTGGAAACTGTGCCGTCTATCACATGAGACCACACACAATCCTTCCTGCTAGCATCGCTAAGGTAGTCGCCTCATCTGAATGTGCAACACCAAACATGGGCGTGTTGCAACCTGTTGCGACCTGTGATGCTTCTACGCAGACGTCCAAACGGCGTGCATCTCGTCGTCGAAGTTCAGGCAGTGAATCTGTCCCAACTAACACTGCAGTAAAGCCAAGGCACAGACGTGGTCACGGACGTCATCGACCATGTCTCGCTAGAGTTGTCGACGGCGCAGAAGATGACCAGCTGGAAACCTGTGTTCCTGATCCCGTGACCTGCGAACCAGTTGGAACCGGAGTCGACGAGGTAGTTGGAAACGGAGTCAACAAACCAGTTGGGACCAGAATCGACGAGGCAGTTCGTGCGTCATTAAAGACTTTGCTTGCGAAAATGCTTAATTCCTTAACCTAATATGCATTTGTGTAATTTTTATAAATAAATGTGTATAACTTGAACTTGTGTGTTTTTATTTCTAAAATTTTTAGGTACCTATTAAAAACTAATTATTTTTAAATACAGACAATATTTTGACTCATGTAGTATACCAGTAGACCGCGGGTATATAAGCGAGGTTCAGACGACTGGACCTCCATTCTACCTCTGGTCGCGGTGCAGTACGGACCGGCTCTCTTCAGTAAGTTTCGCTAGATTTAGTTACTGCTCCAATGTTGACCGGGATAGACTGTTTACCGCCAGCAGCGGGAACCTCGATGGTAGCAACGTTGATGGAGTCGGAGATCCCGATACCGGCTGCCAAGGAGACAACGATATGTGCTGTTCCACCATCAGCTGAAGTTTCAACATCAGCATTGAATACTTCAATTAATGAAGAGCGTACATCGCGTCAGTGCAGATACTGTGGTGCATCATTTACTAAACCTACAAATGCGCGCAGACATGAAAGAAGCAGTTGTCCGAATAATTTACTGAAAAGAACAGAGTTTCAATGTAACAAGTGCAGTAAACTAATTTCACGTCTTGATAGCTTACATCGTCATTATAAAAAATGTTCCGAGAAAGTTAAGTGTAAGTATAATGATCATGGTTATTATTTTGACTCATGTGTTGTACCAGCTAATGAGAATATATAAGTGAGACCCTGGCGATATGAACTTCAGTCCGTCTCTGGCTGCGGCGATGAACGGATCGGATAGTCAGACTTGACTAACATAATAGACCAGCATCTAGCTATTCTTGAGAACTCGATGGCATCATTACCACTATCAACACCGACCTGGATCGAAGGTCTACCATCATCAGTGCAGAGCCCGATGACAACGTCGTCTACAACTACACCTACTATCTTAGCACAGCAGGAGATTTCGACGTGTGCAACATCTTCCGCAGAGCAGACCTCAAAGGCTTCTGAAGTTAACATTTCAGCGGTGTTACAATGGTTGTCAACAGTACCAGTGACATTGATGAAGGAAGGAGCATCCAACGGTGTTCCATCACCCAACTGTACGTACTGCGAGAAGATCAAAAACTTGAAATTACGGGATTATGTAATACACAATTGTATTAATAACTCTGAACGCATTAAATATCAGTGCAACAGGTGTTTAAGCAAGTTTATAAACTATGGAAGATTAAAACAACACCTCAGGAATTGTGATAGACTGGCTGTACATTCATCAGAATCAAGCTGTATATTTTGTAACAAAACATTAGCAAATATTCAAAACAACATGAAATTTATATCACTGTCCTTTTAATGAAATCGATAATTCGTCTTTGTGTGAAAATTGTGGTGTACCTACCAATATGTAGACCTGATAAACTGAATGGACATTTACAGTCATGTAAAGGACTTACTTCGTACAATAAGAAGACTGTTTGAATCGAGAAATGCTCAAGACTTTAGTAATTTGTCTGTGTTTTTTTTTTACTTGTAGTAGTGTAGAGTTTATGTAATAAAATGTTGTGTTTTAAAATAACTTGTGATGTTTTTATTTTCTCAAACCTGTCACTTTTGTGGTATTTTTTAAATTAAAGTTATTTTGTATCACCCAGGGATCTAACCAAGGACAGTAATCGCTTGAATCAATCAGTATATTGATTACAAATGTATTTATTAAAGAATTTTGGAATTTTTCCCGAATCTCTAGCATTAAAAGTACGGATTTTCAATATGGCGGACATGACATCATGCTAACTGACTTTATATATGCTATGAACCAAGTGGTGGGGGTCAGTCTGCCGGTAGCCACAATGAGGGAAGGATTGGTCGCCATTTTTATTTTTTTGCCCTCACTGGGTTCGAACCCAGGACTCCGAGCTCCATGTCGTAAATGTATGTTTTTTTTAAATATTTTTATTAAAATTTAATTAATTTTTTTATAAATTCAATTTTTTTTTATTAAAATCGGATAATAAATAAAGATTTTAAAGATGGCGGCCATAACAGAAATTGCAACGGTGACATCATAATTCAAAATGGCGGAAAACAAAATGCTGGAATGTTCGAGAAAACAAAATGATGTCATCCAAGATGGCGGATCCAAGATGGCGGATACAAAATGGCTGCCAGGGTCAAGGTCAAAAGTCAAGGTCACGGTCATACAAGATGGCCGCCGTGATACCAGAGCAATCGGTCACTGACCTGGCTCCAGCTCCACAGCCTGAAGCCTGATGCCAGATGAACTATTATATAGGTACTACTCACAGTATTTCCACTGATGCGATGAAAGTACATAGTTCATTGAAGACTCCGAGTTTTGTGATGACACTTCTAATTATGGAACAGCACCTGTCGATGCCTCCTCTGCAACCGGTATCTCTGTAGCCGATATCACAGATGCCAACGGGATCTGCATCGCCATTAGCGTCGCTGCCATCGAAGTCTCCGATACAATAAAAGTCTGAGCTGTCGTCGACGATGCCATCAAGTTATGCTCTGCTGATGGTAAACTGGTCATCAATCTCAAAATTCAAATACCAACTAAATCTCAGGAAACGTACTGAAGAGAGTTTATCCGTACTGCATCACGGTCAGAGGAAGACTTAGGACTCCGTCATATATACATCACATAAATACTCGTAGGGACTAATATAAGACGCGAGTAAAAAAAAAAAAAAAACAATTTTCCATTTTTACGTGAGTCAAAACAACAGTCAGTATTAAGTCTTTTTTATGTAATAATTTTACTGTCTATAAGTTCAAGATCAAAAATCAGATTCGAACTTAATAAATGCTTACGAAGCTCCAAGGGCTCCAACAGCTTTAAGTGCTTCAATATTCCAACAGCTCTAACTGCCCAAGTGCTCCAATGCTTCTTCGGCTACAACAGCTCCAAATACTTAAACAGCTCCAATTGTCCAAGTGCTCCAATTTCCCAAGTGCTTCAATTATTCAAATGCTCCAATAGATACAATTTCCCAAGTTCCCCAATGCTCCAAGTACTCCAAAAGCTCCAAGTAATTCACTTCTCCAACCGTTAAAATTGTTCAAGTGCTTCAACAGTTCCAAATGCCCAATTGTTCCAACAGCTTCAAAGATCCAAATGCTTTTACAGCTTTAAGTACTTCAATGCTCCAACAGCTTTAAGAACTTCAATGCTCCAACAGCTTTAAGTACTTCAATGCTCCAACAGCTCCAATTACCCAAGTTCTACAATGCTCCAAGTGCTCCAAAAGCTCCACTTCTCCAACATCTCCAATTATTTTAGTGCTCCATTTTCCCAAGTACTCCAACAACTCCAATTGTCCAAGTTCTCCAACTGCCCAAGTGCTCCAATGCTGGCATGCCGGACGAACTTCCTTCTCCTTGATACCTAGCGAAGTCCTCCTTCTCTTGCAATCGTGAGTGAGCATCCCGCATCCCACATAATATTTACCTGTACACAACATGTGGCATATATGTTGGCAAGAATCGGGACTACTTGCAACAAGTTATTTTGCACGATATAAATTGACTCTCGCAGCTAAATGTAGTCAAAGACAGTTAGACATATGTAGTCTCGTAGCCTCATAGACTTGTAACCTAGTAGCCTTGTAGCCTCGTAGTCTCGTAGCCTTGGAGTCTTTTAGCATCGTAGACTTGTAGTTTCGTAGTCTTGTAGTCTCGTAGCCAAGTCGTCTTGTAGCCAAATGACATTGGAGCAGTTAGGCATAAAACAGCTGGTGCCAAAGTCAGTTGGAAACAATGACTTTTGGAGCCAATGAATTATGGAGCCAAAGACTTTTGTGGCCAATGAATTTTGGAGCCAAAGACTTTTGGAGCCAAGACTGTTGGTGCCAAAGACTGTTTATAAATATTTTTTATTATTTTTGTTTTTTACTGATCTTGATTTAGGATAACGTGCGTTAGTTTTCTTTGTATTTGTGGAGCCAATGACTGTTTGAGCCAATGACTTTTGGAGACAAAGAATTTTGGAGCCAGTGCCTGTTGGAACGGGGACGCACCACAACGCCGAAATACCACAATGCAGAAATGCCAAATTGACCACAAAGGCCGACAGCTAGAAAACTGCTGTGTACCACAACACCGAATTACCACAATGCCGAAATACACTAACGCCGAAAAATGTCATTGCAGGACTGCCCCAAAGATTAGGTTAGGTTAGACTAGGTTAGGTTAGACTAGGTTAGGTTAGACTAGGTTAGGTTAGACTAGGTTAGGTTAGACTAGGTTAGGTTAGACTAGGTTAGGTTAGACTAGGTTAGGTTAGGCTAGGTTAGGTTAGGCTAGGCTAGGATAGACTAAGTTAAGTTAGGTTAGGTTAGGTAAGGTTAGGTTTGATTGTGGTATTTCGGTGTTAAGGTACATGTAAGAAACACACACAAATTCATTCAGTTGTTATTTTGGCGTTGTGGTACACAGCAATTTTCTAGCTGTCGGCTTTGTGGTCAATTTTGACATTCGGCGTTATGGTATTTCGGCATTGTGGTAATGACCCTGTTGGAACCAATAACTTTTGGAATCCAAAATTGTTGGAGGCATGTATCCTAGCGTAAATTGGCGATCGCATTGTTCGAGAAAATATGCGTCCTTTCCGTTAAATGTACATAGTCGAGCCTGTATTATCGTATCCTACTCATGAGAACGTATCCCTGCGACGAGATCGTATATTTGCGACGATATCGTTTCCCTAAGGGATCGTTTCCCTGCGAAGATTTCGTATCTCTATGGTGAGATCGTATCACTGTGATGAGATCGTATCCCTGTGATAAGATCTTATCCTCCCAATTTGAAATTTCGTACAAATGCGTGTCCATTTTGTTAAATGTAAAATCATTTTTTAATGTGGTTTTGACTGGGTTATTAATCTAAATGTTTCGTATTTTGAATCGTATATTATTTCCAGCGGCCATTAGTATATAAGCGAGGACTGAACGATGTGACTCTCAGTTTGTTACTGGCTAATGGTGGTGTAAGAATCACCTAGTTTGACTCATTTGGTGCATAAGTCACGTAATTACCTGTTCTTGTGAACATGATGGCATCTTTACCATCCTTAACGTAGAATTCGATGGAAGTTGTACCATTGTCTACGGGAACCATGCCGGCAGCGACGACGACGGAAACGCAGATCCTGTTGGCATCGTCGACGACAACCACGAAGACCTTGATAGAAGATGTACCATCGATTACAGAGATCTCGTCAGCGACGACGCAGATCAGGATGTAATGTGTAACATCGTCACCAACAACAATAGAGGAGACTTCAATTTGCGTGGTTCCACCAGCAGAAGAGACTTTAATTGCTGCAGTGCTAGCTGAAGAGGAAACCACGATGAACGATGTTTCACCATCGATGGAGACTTCTATGGTTGGTGATTCAACAACTATCGAGCATCGATGTCGTTACTGTGACAATATATCTCGAACAACAGTAATGCTCGACGACACGAGAAGAGAGAATGTACTAAGAATCTTTCGCGCAAAATGTTAAGCTTTAAAAAGTGTCACAAGTAATTTACAAGAACTGCCTTTTTAACATTTTTTTGAAGTAGTTAAAAATATTGTGACAATATGATCACGTAATTGAAAAAATACGCTTGAAGATATATAAAGGACCTGCTGCGTGGCAGAAAGTAAAGGTTTCGCTACAACAGCGATTGATTGATTCCCTTAAGTGTACATCGAGGATTGATACTACATCAGTTATATCAGCATCTAGTTCGAACCAGAAAGGTTCCTCTTCATCAAATAGGGATCCTTGCAGCTACTGCGATATGTCGTTCGCATTTTCCCATGATGGACGAAGACACGGGAGAAGAAAATGCATGAAGAATCCTTCTAGTATGAAGTTTCGCTGCTATAAGTGCCATGTTTTGTTTACGCGTACTGACAGTTTAAGACGACAAGTGAAAAACTGTATAGGCGAAATCCGTACACCTGCTGAGGATCTACATGCAGACATTTTGACTCCTCGGTTTGGGTTGGAGACTCGTATGCGTACAAGCACAAAAACAGATGCTAAGCAACCGATTGCGATGACGTTGGTACATTAATCTAAGTCTGAAACTGTGCTCGGTGCATTACATGTAAATGATAACAGATTCCACTTGGTTAAATCTGAATTCCGTGGGATGTTGAAAGTCTACTATTATCTACATACATTTAGTGAGTCAAAAGACATTTGTACTTTTATTGACGATATCAAGCAGAACATAATTTACCAGCTTACAGATGAAGAAGCAATGCACGGATCTTTAAAATAAAATTTGTGACTGGGCTTTGATTATGGCTAACCACTTCCGTTTGAGGACAAAGTGAAGAAGTGCACATTCAAGACAGTGAATACTCCCATTTACAATTCCGACGATGTGCATCAATATGTTAAACACAGTATCGATAAACTCTGTCGGGGAGAAAAAGACTATTTAGGAAAAGTAACTGGCTGGTCTCTGTCTTCAGTAAACTGTTTAGAGCTTAGAATCAGTCAGTTCAAGCCTATGCAGAACTAATTTTTTTTTCGATTGCTTACTTTCACACGTGTTCCTGTAGTATAGTAGAAATTATGTAATACATTTATATTTTAAAAAATCTGATGTTTTTTTCAATATATTGTTTTGGTAATTTTAATTAAATTATATTTTTTGTATTTATTATGGATCGAACCAATAACTGTAATCGATCGGGTTGGTCATTATTTTAATGAGTAAACTTTATGACGATTTTTGGAAGTTTTCCCGAATTTCTAGCAAAAAAATTACAAATTTTCAAGATGGCGGAATCAAATATTGTGGGCGCCTTGTCAATAAATGATTACTGCACCCTAGCAATAAAAAAATTAAACTAATATGTTGGTGGTGCTCTCTAGCAGATGTAAACAATATGTCAGATCCAATATGGCGGCCTTCAGCAGACGAAAACATTATACTAGCTGGCTATATATATATATATATATATATATATATATATATATACAGACGCCACTCCCGCTGCCTGTTTAAGTTTTTGAGTAATTATTAATTTGAAAATGATCTCAGGGGGCAAAAACGGGGATTCGACCTCGTGGCTGCAGGCAGGAGCGCGTCGCGGTTCGAAAACTACCCGGGCTGTTTAGGCCACCCAGGACGCCTTATAAATAAATGGTAAACTGATTGACACGACACTGCACTTTATTAAAAAAAACCGTTACACACGATTGTCCAAGGACTGGCCGCGTCTGTTGTCTGACCGTCGCTGCACGAGAGTCTCTATACGTAGACGATGCGCGCGACCAGGAGAGATGGCAAAATGGTATGTGCGGACTTATGCTTTGGCCATTATCGTCGTGAAGGACGCGGCGAATTATCGCGGAGCTGATATGCTGCAACGGCTTATGCAGTGAATGACGTTAACATGTAAACGGCAATATGTAATTGAAAGTTCTTAACGTTATTTGCAATCTAACCTGTTACAAGACGTTAATGTTCCGAAATGTACGTAGGCCCGGCTAGATGAGAACGTAAAGAGTCACAGTCACTTATTACAGCTTAAAACAATTATACGTGGTTAGATTGCAAGTTAGATGTTACACAGTTGAATAAGATAAATCGTAAATACGTAGATTGAAGAGTTAGAACTCGACACACAAGGCTGTCTAGGAGCCCATGAAGCCTGAAAACTGCGTAAGACTCATTTACACTGTCCGTATGCTCAGGACATGAAAATTATGTAGTAAATGGAAATCTCCCTGTTGGGAATAAAAGCATTAAGTTATGAGTCGCACGAAATGACGTACGACTGAGTGGGGTCGGCGCAGAGCTAATGAAAAAAAGGATTTGAATAAACTTACACTATTGCGATGACTTGGACGTGGCGCGAAATCTGTAGGCTCTGCGTTCGTGGAGCGACCGACCCCTGTGAGCACCCGACGGCAACTCAGCGCGAGGGCGCCGCGTGAGGGGCACGTGAAGCGCGGGAAAACAGCTCCGACCAGTTTTGGACTTAAATGACACATTTGACAATACATGATTATTTAACAATTGTACATAATTTTTACTTGAATTAATTATATTTTAATTGTTATTAATTTGTTTTTGTTTTAAAAGAATAATTACTGATTTAATTTAGCGCATTGCCACACCTGGCCGGGCGCTGTCGTCGCCTTGGTGTTCGTCGCGGTGCACTTTCACTCACTCGGCGGACATCACGCTCGGGCGTGTTCGATGCACTTAAGAGTAAGTGTTGTTGTGACATAACGGCCTGTGCGAACCAGAGGGAGCACCGGCGGTTGGCGTCAATATATATGTATGTATAGGCAATAGTGGCGGTGGCTTCCATGGAGGAAGGATCCTTCGACATTTTTTTGTCCTCGCCAGGTTCGAACCGACCACTCCAAGCTCCATGATGTATGTGGGTTTTTTTTAGTTTAAATTTTATTAAAATTGTACTTTAATAATTTTTTATTAAAACTAATTATTTTTCGAATTTCCAGCTAAATAATTACGGATTTTCAAGTTGGTGGCCATGATGGCCAAGATGGCGGAATGTGTTTATTCGTTTTTTTTATTTTATTAATTTTAAAATACATCCCGAATTTCTAGCTTAATATTTACGTATTTTCAAAATGGCGGCCGTAAAAAAAATTGCAACAGTTACATAACAATTCAAAATGGCGGCCATGACCTCCTAATTGTAATGGTCATGACCTCAGCGGCTTATGGCAGATTGTAGATGCGGACTTTAAGCAGCTTATCCGACTTTTCGAGCCTCTGGCAGTTTTGAGGACTGAAACGGGAAAATTTCTCTCAAAACGTGAATTTTTCCTTCGAAATCTAAACATTTTTGATTTTCTGATTTTTGTTTAGGGCGGATTTTGGCGAATGTTTGGCAAATTTTTAAACATTTTTGGCAAATATTGTTAAATTTTAAAGGTCAAGATTAAGGTCATCCAAGATGACAGCCGTGAATTAATAATCCAAGATGGCGGTCGGCTCCTCAGATCCTCTCCTGGAACCCTACCGCAGGAGGAACTATTATATACTACTTTCACTATTTATACTCTATAATGCCACATACAGACAGTATTCATCAAATGTATTTTGTAAGTTCATAAGGTTCTTCAATGTCTTTTTTTTAAGTAGTTAAAACTATTGTTACAATATGATCACGTAATTGATTTCATGTAATAATGCCACTAAGGGTTTCAAATGTGTTTGTTAGTTTCACAGAGTTTTCTCTCAACATTGAAGGTGTTGAATAGTTTCTCATTCATTTACCGACTGCGAATACCAAGTAGTTGCCATCTTTGAACGCTAATATCGGTCATGGCGTGTGTAAGCGGTATTTTCTGTTGACACTACATGGAAATATAAAAGCGATATTTGTGTGTCATCACGTTTATGTGATCCATATACTCCATAGTATGCTTTGAAGGGTGACCTCTCTGTGATTAAGTGCAATTAAGTGTGAAGTCTGACATAATTTAGATTGTGCAGTCAAGAAAAATAGGCATTTACAGCCTTTTGTTTTAACCTAGAGTCGTGCAACCATAAGTTATTATGATTTTAGAATCTTTGCTTGTAAAATGTATTTCAACTAAAGTAAAATCTCATCTCGTTATGTCTTGTACCAGTATTCGAATAAAATACCAAGTTAAAAACCACTCCAACTAGCTTTTACATTCATTCTCTCTGAGCCTTACAAATCGCATTTTTATGATTATTGATAGTAGGCTCCGATCCATAAGTTGAACTCTCTCGTGATGTGGCTTCTGAATCACGTGACTACACACTAAGAGTTCCAGCACACATGACTGCAGTCGCAACTGTGGACTAGTATCATCCCCTGCATAACCCACGCCAAAATAGGCAAATGGTCTCGGATTATAGCATTACTTTAATATTACTGATTCAGGAACTTTGGAAAAACTTTTAAGAACTTTTGGTATTAAAAGATTGTATATTGGAGCAGCCATAACAAGTATGTATCGAGGAAAATATCAGTTAAATTATGTAGCTCCTAATTTATTATACTACAAGGCATTGACACGACATAAATGTATTTACTTGTTCCTCTATTTCATAGAGATCTATAGAATTTTTTTTTATTACAAAAATTGTAGTTATTTTTCCTGAAAAATTAAAAACAAAAAATTATTTACAAATATAAAAAAAATTATCAATCTTTGGCTGAATAATGTAACTGATAAGAGTTATCTAATATTTAAGTAAGGTTTAATGTAATGTAATAATTCATGTATTTGTACTTTTCCTTTAAATATTATTTTTTGACTTTATATATGTATATACCTATATACGCACAGATTTTTTTGAAACAATGTTATACTAAATTAATTGCTCTTTTTAACTTTAAACTGAATGAAAACGTATGTAAGATATTTCAAGTTATTTTTATTTATTTATTTGTCAATTGTTAACATTTTTGAAATGTTTACATTAGTCAAATACCGAACGTGGTTTAAAGTGACGGTATACACTCACACATAAGATTGCCTTTGTGAGTGCTAAATTTTCCTGTCTAATATAGTGAATTGCAGTCAAAGTGTGAAAAAAGAGGTATTCAAATTTATTGTTATTAGTTTATAATCTATATATATAAAAATGAAACCCGTTTTCCTTGGTCACGGCATCACGCGTGAACGGCTGGACCGATTTCACTAATTTTTTTTTGTTGTGTTTGCTATGGTCAGGAGAAGGTTCTTATGAAAGAAAAAATTAAGAAAATTGTGCGGAAAATTAGAAAATTTAAGAATAATGAATTCCTATTTCCCTTGGTCACGCCATCACGCGTAAATGACTGAACCGATTTCACTAATTCTTTTTTTGTTGTGTTTGTTATTGTCACGAGAAGGTTCTTATGAAAGAAAAAATTTAACGGAAAATTAGAAAATTTAAGAATACTGAACCACCATATATAAAATTATTTCCAAACTAACCCAACACTTTGTACAATATAAATATTTTTAAAGTAACCTTATGACATTCAGCTTTAAGCGTTTACAGTTTCCAGTGCGGCTTGCATTTGCAATGTCAATAAATAAATCGCAAGGGCAGTCGCTAAGTGTATGTGGCATCAACCTAGAAAATCCATGTTTTTCACATGGCCAATTATATGTCGCCTGTTCCCGTGTCGGAAAACCATCAACATTATTTATTTACGCGCCAGAACATAAAACTAAAAATATAGTTTATCAAAAAGCATTAGAGTAGAGAGAAGCAGTGAGGGGTACAGAGACTATTAGTTGATTTATAGAGCGCGCGTGGTATTGAGCTCATTGTTTACTTAAAAATGCCAAGTTGTTCAATAGCAATTTGTAAAAACATTAGTGGAATTATTGAATCCTATGGAATAAACACTATTTTGACAATATATATATTTTTTTATTTAATTAAATTAGTAAGGTCCTTTTCAGTTATAGTGATTCAAATTGAATAGGTACTCATACCTAAGATAGGTCAGCTATACAAAATAAAGTAGTGCATCATTGCTACGCTAAGGCGGTACGAAGTTCGCCGGGTCAGCTAGTATCATAATAAGTCAGTAGAAAACAGACTTCTGATTAACCACAGGTATTTTTTGGATAAGTTAGCTATTGTGTTTTGTGAGAATCTAGTAAGATGAACCTCACGCGAAGCACCTGGAGCCGTGGTAATGTTCGCGTTGTTGCTGTGCTGCAGAGCAACAGGTGGCGAAGCCGCGCGAGTTCATGGAGCGGCAGGGCTTCAACAGGCGTCGCGGCGCCATGAGGCGACGCGTGCACCAAGTGAACGGACACAAGTTCATGGCCACGTTTCTTAGGCAACCCACCTTCTGCTCTCACTGCAGGGAATTTATTTGGTGAGTACTCCAAGTCAACTTGTGCACTTGATAACTTTTTATTTTATTTTTTATTATATTTTTTTTACATTTCTACTACTTTTAGAACTCTAAATATCTGTACGCTAACACAACTTTTGAAAAAAAATATAATAATTTTAAATAAGTCTATAAAATGTTAGACACCCAAGATTACAACTCTTAGTTATGTTCAAAAACAACAATTTAATTTTAACTGTTTTTTTTTTTTTATTTCATATACTTACTACGACTTAGTTTTTTTAAACCATGCCAGTTTTTTCATGTTCTGCAGTACAAAAATTACAACCATAGAATCGATTGTAATAGATGTTTACGTTATTAATACTTCAAAAAGAAATTAGAATCTAAATTATTCTGGATAGTTAAAGATTACACAATCATGTAAAATGCATAAATGTATATATATTTAACTAAAAAATAATCATGCTACCTGCAGATAAATTTCAGCAAATGTTATAGAAATTAAATATTTAGTTCGTATTTTAAAACCGACAATATTTCATTTAATGTAAAAAAATATAAGTACTCGGATAAGTTACACTACTGCTCTATGAAGAACAATGTACACAGAAGTCTCAGGAAAAGGTTTTTTATGTAATTAAACATATTGTTCGATTTGAGCTAAACTATGAGAACTTTCAGGAAAAGAAAATTAAAATTATACATACATGCAATAAAACATTAAGACCTAGTAGTCAAGCCAAATCCTTACTACACAACTAAATTTTACAAACATATTTGTAGAGTTCATGTCAGTAGAGAGAAAATAATGCTTCCATATGGTATGCCTATTTTAATATGTTTTAAATAAGCAATGAATTAAAGTGTAATAAACTCAACTTTTTTAAAATAGCATTTATAAAGTTCCAATTTAACATTTAATTTAATGATTTTACTAGCATACGCCATCTACCTAGTGTTACAGACTCTAGTTATGTAGTAATGTCTTATATTTTTGCGAAGCCAGTGAAACAAAAAATGAAATAGGCCTATACGTAGATAGGTCTAAGAACTCCAGTTCGCAGTTGGCATTGGTTAATCGAAGGTACTCGTGAGAAGCTGCGCGCATCATACTTTAAAGTGAAATAAGTTGTTAACAGCATGATACGGAGACCAAATATGATCGTTATAAAACTCAACTTGCAGAAAATACTGTTAATTAAGCAGCGTAACGTAAGCGGTGTGGCATTATCCGCAAGACCTTGAAAATGAATGCAGTTCATACAATGAACAGACAACGCTAAATAATCAAGGCACATATTGTAAAGTCACACCCATGGATTGTCCGTGGATTCCAATATAAACATAACAAACTGACAAGCCAAACACATTATTCTGATAATTTTGTGAATATGTTTGACCCTAGCAATATAGCACGTAAAATTCATTCTACCATTGCTGTAATTGATATTGCATCTAATCAAATAAACCCACCATTTTTATTTCTTCAGACAGTCTTTTATGTGATTTTTTAAAATTTTAATAATAAATGTATGGTTTTATGTCATACGGTTACGAACTGAGGCTTAAGGCGGTGGTAATTTCGATATTTGATTGAGCTCTGCTCCGATCATTTGTGTGGCGACTCGTTCATAAACGTGAGACATGCTGGAGTGTTGTGATCGAACCAGAGACTCCTGTCTCACTAGCGTGGTGTGTTATTGATCATTACCAACAAGGACTCTCATATTAATTTTACACAATGATTCTATTAGATTCTTAGTTACGTGCTTTTTCGGGCCTTGTTTTTACCTTTTAAGGTACTGTTATTTGTGGTGTGAACTCACTTGTAATTACAAAACATGAAATTGCTTTGTGTCTAATTTGGTTATATTTTTACAGGGGTCTTGGAAAGCAAGGATATCAATGTCAAGGTGAGCATCGTCACAATCGTATTTCATTTCGAATCTTTTTGGTGTTGCGTGTAACTGGAAGATTTGTGTTACATTAATCATGTTTAATGTTTTAGAATTATAAACTGTAAAGCAGTAAACTTTTCAAACACAACCGTTTCCTTTTTCACTAATTTTCAGCTCACATGCAAGCTTTATCGATGTTTTTAACTTTTAAGATGTCCCGTTTCAATACTAGTATAGAGAAAATAAATAAAATTGATACTACCACGTGACAAAAAACTGTTTAGTGTCTGCTTATTTGAGTAATAAAATCTTGGAACTGCTGAAAATCTCATCATGCCTATTAGCAACCATAATGTTGCATAATTTTGTATGTCCTTAAATTTTTATCGGATTCTCATTATTTATGCCCCGCAAATATATTTCTAGCATTTATGAAATTGCTGCAAAGTAGTTTTGTCCTATTTTCACCTTAGTTTAATGTTTCTGTTGTACATTTAAAGATTTTTATTTTTCATGTGACTGATTTTCTATGTTCTTAGATAGCATCCTTCAAATTTTAAACTGGTTTTTGTTTATTGCATGGGATTGCTGTGCAAAACGCTGGCACCCGAGTTAATTACGTTGATATGAGCAAGCCAATTGTTGAGATAGGGTATATTTGAAGTTCCTCCATCCTGAGTGTCGTCAACTCATCGACTCACCTTGATATCACTCTTGTTGCCACGACTCTCGAAATTCTACATTTTTCACTGCCACTCAACAAAACCTGCTGCTCAGTGCAAGTTGAAGACCATAATTAAAATGTTGCCGCAGTTATAACCACGCTGAGCGGATACCTACGTCCTCGAACTCTACATAAGACTAGCTGAAAATCCTTGCTGTTCTTGTAAATTTATTCCTCGGGCAGACAGTTGCCGTTAGATCAGATTCGTCTCTATTCAGATTTGCTCGAATACATTTAAAGTGGGGGAAATGTTAGCAAACAAAAATTGTGAACTATCCGCCATAACACACTCTGTACAATGCCATCATAAGATTGTTAGACAAAATTTTCGGTTCGCTTTTCCTTTTTGGGTTTACGTTACCAGGTGTAAGTACTTAGGGTACCATGCCGCTGCAGTTCCTAAGAACAAAAATAGTTCGTTTGGAACAGCTGGTCGCTTTGGAAGCTTCATTGATTGCATTGCTCACTGTCATGTTATTTTTAAATACTCAAATTCTTTCAAAACACTCTAGCACTCCCTCTCTCGTAGCTACCAATGTAGTTTCTTTTTGGTGTTCCGCCTTCCATAGTTCATTTTTATGTAATCCGCATCAAGGCAGAAAATAAAATTACATATGTGAATAAATAACCCGTCAAAACTGTAACTGTAACAATTCACCGGACGCAACACGTCACTTGGTCGCGAAACAGAGCACTAACAGGCAGGCTGGTATCCATAAATGTGTGTGTGGAAGGAAATAGCTGTCCAAGTATCCCTTTATCCTTGTACTTGATTGGATGACAGAAACTCACTTTTCCAAACACACGGCCGTGTTTCCTCTTACGGCAGCAATTTGGGAGCGAGCCTCTATTACAGAGTGCTTATGCGCCTTCACAGCCTTCACAGCAATGGACACCAAAATTTTAGTAGCAATTGAGATGGTGTTGCTTTAAAAAAACAAATTCCATTCATTGTGAATATCTTTCACACTTCCTTCCCCCATGTAACTTTAATAACAGAAAATTTTGCCGCTGGTCAATCTTTTGATTTTTAAGTCTCTGAGGAAATGCCTTTTAGGATAAAAAATATATATAGATACATAAAGAGATTTTGTAGTGAGATTTATTCTGTAGCATCCTAAAGTATGAATTTATTAACAAACAAAATCTGAATAGAATACACTTGTAGGTATTTTTATATAATACCGTTTGGAATACTTCAAAACAGTTCCCAGTGAAAAAGTTTAATTTTTAAATTTTTTCAGCCCCTTAAAATTGCATTAAGTATGCAAAATATATATCACCTGGTGCATATTTCAATGCTATACAATATGCGAAACCTTTTAGGCCAAAAATAGATTTTTTAAAATATGTATGGCATAAGTCAACACCACACACAGAAATAAGGATTTTGCTAACGGCAGTCGGCGTGCATTAGAAAGAGAGAGAAAGTGTCCATTTACTTCCACACTGCAGTGTAAAAGTGGGACGCTCTAAACACAACCTACCTTTACTTTAAACTTCACATTTTGCAATATAAGTATTAAATATTAAAATTATGCTTATAAAATTGTTTCGTTCTTAGCTATTTATTAAATATTAATCAGCAAAAATTCTGTATGCTCTTCAGAAACTAAGTACGTAGGCCTATAAGTATTGCTATCACATTGAGAGGGAGAATGTTTTGCTTGTGAATGCTCTAAGTCACTCTACTTTTCATACTTTGAAATTGGACAGTCATATCAGAAGAATGATGGGCCAATATGGCCATAGTTTTCATGACAGAATATATTTATATAGAGAACCTAGACTAGTGGGTTTCATTAACCTGAGAAATTCTAAGAAAATTTAAATAAAGTTTAATCAGAGGAATATTTCCAGTTAATTAAAATCTGTCCTCTCTGTTCTTTGAAGTATGTAATAGGTGTATGTGTGTTAGTGAGGTGGGGTGATAAGTGCAATGCTCACAGGTGCTTCTAGTGCGGTATCGCCTCTAAGCGCAAGGTTCTGAACTGGTGCGCAGACTTGTCATGCGTAGGGCAGCTATGAGACTTGAGTGGTAACTGTAACATTATATAGCGGAGAAATGAAGAAAAAGTGGTAATGCAAGTCCTTTGAATGCTTTCGAGAATCTTTGCTGAGAATTTCATGACTAAAACTTGTTCTAAAAAACACGTTTTAGTCCTTTTCACTCTTCTATAAATACACTTTGAAAACTAAATCCAGAAACAAAATTACTCATCCGCCCTCAGCGTATTCTTAAATGCCATTATCAAACAGATTCCAGCTCTTCGCCTTTTTAAAGAATCGTTGGGATGGAAATGGATATCATTTTCCGTTTTCGCTAGGCACAATTTTGATTGCCCGATTGCATCCAGCATATTTCAGAACCAGTCCTCTATGATAAATATTTAATGGAAGTTCAAGTCATCCAACTTGTCAAAAAAAACGTGACGTTTTCGGTGACGACATAACTCTCCAACTTTATGTTGCATAACATATTGGAAGGTGTTGGAAGCGAGATTTTGACAGTGTGACAGGGCCTTAATACCACATCAGAGGCTCCTAATGACTTGTTGCGGGACTAATTGTGTTAAAGCTGTAACTTGTGTATCACAGGGAATGTTGTGGCCTGATGTTCTGTTACGACAGTTTGCACGTGCGTGGTCCACAAGCGCTGTCACCAGTCAGTGGTCACCAAGTGTCCAGGGATGAAGGAAGTCAGTCAAGATGAGGTAACAGCTCAGAGCATTAATATCGTAGAACCATATTTGTAAGGGCAAATTTGATTATTGTAGTAAATATAAGTTTGTGAATTTTAAAGAAGCACAAATAATGTTTCAGATTTTACTATTAGCACAGTATGAAGAGGTTAAAAAGTGTATGTAGTATTCTAAACCTACCTACAATATATATTCATATTCGTATGTAACAAGCTTAGTTCTTAATTTACAGTAACATAATTAGATATTCTTGTAGAACTCATTTATACAGGATAAGTTAATTAGGTTTGTTAATTTAGTTTAAATTTCATAATTTTTTAAATATTATACAGCAGTTATTTTTTTGTTATTGTGATCCTCGCTTAATTTTTTTCCTTGAGCGAGGTCCCTGTGTATTCACACGTTGTTCCAAAACCACCTTCCTCTACTTGAATTTGTGTGCTTCATGTTCACCTGAACCATTCCCCTCAGAAAATTATGCAGTGCCTTTATCTTCCTGTGAATTTCATCTGATATGCCACCTTTCTTAAGGTGAGTACCTACACACTTGCATTGTGCTTTTCGAAACCATTTCCATATTGCACTGCGCAGATGCGAATGGACAGTACCTCTTTTCCATGGAAATTTGTTGGCAGCTGAAACATGTCCTTCAGTGTAGCTGGCGACGACTGTTCATTGCACAAATATAAACTCTTGAAGAATCTCTCGGTGACTGTCGCAGGTAGCGGGGTTGTAAAATTATGTTAGCCGTTAAATAAGCTTTGCAATTAAATAAAAGAATTCAACTGAATCTTTAAATTTATTCTTCTTACGACCGAAAAATACATCTTGCCGAAACGGTGTGATCTCTCAGCCCAGCCGGCAAACAACGACTGACGTTACAAAGGACATTACAGGACTTCCCCAAAATGCTGCATTCCTATTGGCTACAAAACTTATTCTTACAACAGAGGTGCCCCCACCCCCAAACACTATGACTCACCCCCCCCCCTTCCTAACCTAATGATGCGCCCCCCCCCCCCCCCCGAAATTTTTTATGCTATTTTCTCAATGATTTACTCAATTATTTTATAATATTATACTTTTTTAGTATTATATTTTATCACATTTTGCATTAATTAAAACTGATTTTCTAATAATAATTTTGGTCATATCAGGTAATATTTCCATCCTAAACCGACAGATGCCAAACTGCTTTTGTTGAGGAAAGTGCGGGGTTGCCAATTTGATTTACAAGATCCCTTTCAATTATCAAAGCACCAGAAACGTATTTTCACATTAGAAGCTATTATAATGTAAATAATATATACATTTTTCTCGTCTTTTAACCACCTCTCCCCCCCCCCCCTGAAATTTTAATGACGCAGTCTGCGTCGTTACCCCCCCCCCCCCCCCCCCCTCTTGTGGGCACCCCTGTTTACAACTACTATTCAGTGACTCCCGCTCAGATGGCCTGTCCCCAGTTCTGTCCATTGTCTCTGTCTTTCTCGCACACAGGATGCGATAACATATCGCCTCTCACTTCGGCGCCGCCGTGTCGTGTCGCCACACGCCTTTCTTCCTTTCTTTATTTTACTAGACCCATTGTCCCACGATCTAAACACCTCACTATCACACTATGAACCACATAAGTAATCAAATTTATATTTTAAAAGAGACTCTTTAAAGAAAGATCCACACATATAAGCAGTAACCCAGCCAGCCAAGTGAAAGTGAGTAAAATTATAGTAAAGAGGCTTTTCTAAATAAAATAATTATAGGTAGGTATATCAAAATTAATTACAAGAATGTTACTAATATTAAACTACAAGTATATAAAACTAGTTCACTATAACCATGAAGCTATATAATCAGCTCATCTATGGCATTACTGAGAAAACAAAATATTTATTCCTTTAACAAATATTCATAAAAGCTGGGGAGGGCAGGGTAATGCAACATTACAGGCTCTGGGACAGAACTGCACATGGAAAAGTTGGGTGCCAGGGTGGAGTCTAAACTGCTGTGGTTCGTGTGCTTTGGGTAGCTTTGTTGCCCCAAGGGTATGTTGCCAGCAGGCTGAGGCAACTGGCTTGAGGCAATTGGTCCCAAGTGTGGGTTTATAGGTCTCGGGCTGGACTCTGATCAGTTGTAGCCACCATTTCTTTTTATCTCTCTCTGCCGTCGTAATATTGTAATATTTTATGTTACCTGCTCTTTAGGTTGAATTTTATAATTTATTTATTTTATAAGAGCCCAGTTTGTGCAAGGTTGTAAGTAGTAAAAACAAGTGGTTTGAGTTCCAGTTACCTAATCCAGATCTTTTGCTTGGCTGACGAGCTATGGCAAGTACTTTCTTTTAGTTCTATTTTATCGGAAATGCTTAAAAAGATTGGTATGAGAAGTATTTTTGACGTGACGTCTAATAAATCGATAAACGCTGGCTGCATGCACAAAAAAGTGTCCCGTTACGCACATTGTTCATTTACGCTGTGTCCCGTTACGTTGTGTCCCGTTACTCTCATTGTTCCGTTATGCTGTGTTCCGTTATGCTGTCGGCAAGTGCAGTAATAATAGGTTATGTTACAATTGACATGAGAGGTTAGGTCACCCAGGTGAGGAGGCAATGAGAACATTGGGTAAGATGACAGGAATTAAAGGTATGGAAGCAGTAAGAGATTGTAAAGTACCTATGTATTGAGAGTAAGTTGACTAGGCAACCATTTAATTCGATAAGCCCTAAAGGAAAAAGGTGTCTTGAGATAATATGCAGTGACTTGTGTGGTCCCATTAAGCCTACTACGTTTGATGGGTATAATTATTTTCAGACTATAACAGATGCATATTCTGGTTTTTGTATGGTGTTTCTGTTGAGGAGGAAAGATGAAGCCTGTGAAAATGTGAAATACTTTATAAAATTAGCAAAAAGGCAGTTTTCTTCTGATAATCGTAAGGTGTTGAGAATACGATGTGATAATGGGGGTGAATTGTGTTCTGCAAGTTTTCAAGGCTGGTTTTTCAAGAAAGGTATTCAGCTGGAATATACTCCTGTCTATACACCTCAGTTAAATGGACAAAGTGAGAGAAGGAATAGAACTTTGTTAGAGAAATCCCGGTGTTTGATAGGAAACTTACCTAAATGCCTATGGGGGGAAGCTGTTAGGACAGCAGCATTCTTGTATAATAGAACCCCTAGGTACAATGACCTAGTACCAGCTGAAACATGGTATGGGGGGAAAGTCAATTACCATAAGATCAGGTTGTTTGGGAGTAAAGCTTTCATTAAGGACAATCATCCATCTCTGGGGTAATTGGATAAGAGAAGCATTGAGGTTTACATGGTAGAGTACGCTTCAAATGCTTACAGGTTTTTTGATCCAAGCAAGAGACAAATTGTAGTGTCAAGGGATGTAAAGTTTCTGGAGGATGAGACGCACTATGAATCACAATATGATGCAGAACCATTGAAAGTAAAGGTAAATGGCGTGGACAGGTTAGAAACAGTATCATGTGATATTCAAAAGGTGAGAACATCGGATGAGGGTATAGAGGAAGGAGGAAGGAGATCAGAAAGAACTAGGGTACCTCCAGTGTGGCATAGAGACTATATTACTGAGGAATATACAACGAAAATAGCATTGAATGCATGGGGGTTTCTCGATCCTTATGTCCCCTTGATAGTGTCTGATTTGAAAGATAACAGAGACAGGGAGGCATGGGAAGATGCAATGCACGAGGAGATACGTGCCCTAGAAAATAACCACACTTAGGAGTTAGTTGAAAAACCAAGTGGTAAGACAGTAATAGACTCCAAATGGGTTTTCTCAGAAAAAGAGGTAAAAGGGAAATTAATCAAGAAGGCAAGATTAGTTGCCAGAGGGTGTTTTCAGGAAGCAAAACCAGATTAAGACATATATGCCCCTGTAGCTAGGATGCCTACTATTAGAATTTTGTTATCACTATCATTACAGATGGGCTGGGTCATTAACCAATTAGATGTCAGAAGTGCATTTTTGTATAGAGAACTTATTGGGTGTTTGATGTATGTAATGCTGGGTACTCGACCAGATTTGAGTTTTCCTATTGTATTGTTACGATTTCCCTGCGGGTTCGTAAAGGATAGCCCAATTAATAGATTTTATTTCACACACACAGCTTTATTTATTACCACTACTTGTCACAAATAATTTTCTAAAATGGCAGATAATTAACTACACTTAAAGAAATGTCAATTCCCCAGTCACTCGTTTCACACACCTCGCTGGGCCGCACTTCCGGCGCAACTCTCGCCGCAGCACCCCTCGTGGGTCTCCGCCGCGGGACTCCGTCGCCACACTCCACCGCCGCCGTCACACCCTTCGCCTAGATCCCACACGACGACTCGCTCGCAACTTCACTCGGGACTCCGCCGCGCCCGCGACTCTATCGCCCGGAAACTCCCGACTCCGCTGAACTCACTCACTCCCTGCCCTGGAACCTTCGTCCAAGGACTTCGCCACTCTGCCGCACCCGCGGCACTATCGCCCGGAAACTCCGCCGCGGGAGAACTCCCCACTGAACTCCTCACTCCCTGCCCTGGAACCTTCGTCCAGGGACTTCGCCACTCTGCCGCACCCGCGGCACTATCGCCCGGAAACTCCGCCGCGGGAGAACTCCCCACTGAACTCCTCTCGAAGGTCGGCCCAACCTCCTTATATAGCCCTTGGGTTCCTGTCCAGAACAATCGGGCATGTCTCCGAGATATCGCGCGACCTTCGCCGTCGAAATGCCCAGAAACGCGTCGTGGGTCCTCGAAGGACGCGGCGGCTGCTCAAAGAACGCCGATAAACGCAACAAGCATCGGGTTCCCACAAAACGCGCCGATAAACATGTCTGAATCCTTTTATTCCGCAGTGCGGCCTCTTTTAAGTAACTCGATCTGAGGCAGGTGCGCGCTGCGACGGTCAGGATGTTGCAAGACAGTATGACACTAGATACCAGGGAGAGTATGCGGGTGGAAGGGGAGCGCAGACAGGCCGAACGAGCGCGGCGATGCCAAGCACTGCAGCCAAGCGCGATCGTAACAGTATATTTCAGTAAGTTTCATAATTGTTTTGGAAACAGTCATTTTAAGTATTTGAAAAACATCCTAAGATATTTAAACAAAAAAAAGGAGTATTGTCTTAGATATTCTAAACAAGTGAGTAATGTGATAGTCATATGTAGATGCAGACTATGCAAATGATAAAATTGATAGGAAAAGTATTATAGGGTACTTCATTAGGATATTTGGTAATAATGTGATATGAAAATGTAAAAAACAGAGTTGTGTTAGTCTATCCAGCACTGAAGCTGAATTTGTAGCCTTGGCTACTGCTGCTACAGAGTGTATCTTTGTGAAAAAGATGTTGAAAGAACTTTTAGAATTAAAGAATATTGAAATGATTATGTATGAGGATAATCAATCCTGTATAAAAATGGCATGTACTCTTGAGACAAAAATATCTAAGCATATTCATGTGAAATACAATTTTATAAAAGAGCTTGTACAAAAGAATATTGTAAAACTTGTGTATGTTGATTCAGATAACCAAATAAGTGACTGTTTAACCAAACAGGTACCCCACTGTAAATTTGACAGATTTGTTTCTGAGTTAGGGTTGTCAAAATTGGGGGAAGGTGTTGGTATTAGTCAATTTTGACGTGTATGTGAATTTGTCTTTATGTTTAATGCTCAGTTGGTGGTACTGATTTGTGTATTACCTTGGACGAAGTGATGTTGCATTAAACACAGTCTGTTTTGTGCTCCAGCTTTGCCTCGAAAAAGTCAAATCAATGGTTGTTCCAATCGAGTGGAAGAGAGATAAATGCGGCGCAAGCGTACAATGAGCGTAACAGGACAATAAGTCATCCTTTTTCGTGCGTGCAGCCGGTGTTCATAGATTTATTAGACGTTGTCACGTCAAAAACACATGTTCAGTTAAACAGTTTAACCAACATTAAAGCTATCAAACGTTACATGAAACATTAACCTGCCTCTTCTCTCTTCAACTGGTGCAGGAAGAATTCTGATTAACTGTGCTTTGTCAATGACAGAAACATCTGGCTAGTCTGGCCAAATAAAGAAACCCCCTCGAGATTTTTTAAGAAAAGTCACTATCAGTTCCTGTTCCAAGTCTGTAGATTCGGTTACTTGGCCGACAAAATGTTTACAGATTCTCTTGCCTGCGAATTCAGTTAATACCCAAGTTCCTATTTGTAGTTCTGAAGCACCCGCCAAGAAATAATCTTCATTTTCATTTTCCTTCTGCACATGATCTTGTCTAACCACTTCCCATGTTTCTACATCACTCTCTGCATACTGAACACATCCATCCTCTGATGAAGATAATCTATCATTCCTTTTTCTTTTATTTTTGGGTGGTTGACACGTTTATGGACGTTCACCATGAATAATTGGTTCCTTGAGTGGTACGTCAGCAACAGAAACACTTTTCCCTGCTTCTACACGGAGCCTTCTCTTCCTACCTGCAGTTGTTTGTGGTCTGGAATATCTCATCTCCTTGAGAAACTCCAAAACTGTTGCAGACATGTTTTTTGATGGAGATAAACACAGAGTGGAGTCATTGCCTTTCCCACCTGGCAGACTTCGAAGGACTTCATTGAGATTTAGTGGATACAGCCCACACTTTCGGAATCCTGCCTGCAGTGCTTTATTAGCAGTAGGAGCAATTTTGTCCATTAGGGCATTTAACATATGTGGAAACTGTGCCTTGGTGATTGACATAGTCTTCCCCGAGTTCCTCTGCTTGAAATTATTAAGTATTTCCCTCCAATACCTTTTAAGTGGAGCAAAGAAGGCCACATCCAGTGGCTAGCAAACATGTGTTGAATTAGGTGTCAGGCACTTGAAAGCTATGTTGTTATTTTTGCAAGCTTCTAGCACTTTTGGTGAGAAATGTGATGATAAATTATCACCAATGACAACAAACTTCTGGTTGTTAGAACAGGTATTAATTCTCCAGATGTAAGGGAGAAGTATGGTTAAAAACCATTCTTTAAATGTTGCTGTGTCGAACCATCCACTTTTTGAACATGAATATCTTGTTCCTGATGGACCACCTGTCACCCACAAATCATAAACATGCTCGGCTTTGTAAACTACAAATGGTGGGAGGAGTCGCCCAGAATCCGAGGCAGCAAACATAAAACTTATTAAAGATTTGGTTGATGTGAGGACCCTCTAAAAATACTTCATTCCGTGTTTAGAAATGCACTTTAACCTACCCGGATAATCCGACAAATTTGTTTCGTCAAAATTAATTAGATTGTCAGGTGGAATATCACTGTCTGCCATATTGTCAAAATAGTTGTTAAAATCTTCAGGATTTAACTGAGAACGTTTGGGGTTGATGTTTGAGACAATGCGGGAAAATATTTTTTCACTGTTGCGTTTTATGAACGACCGAGCCCACTCTACTCCTGGGGTACACCCGTCAGAAAACTTTGTAATTGTTTTACCCTGCATTTTTTAGTATGATCGCACGAGCAAACATAACTCAAATGAGGTTATTGGGAAGCCCCATTCAGCAAGCTGGGTGGTGTAAGAACACAACAAAGATTATTCAGCTTCCGTTAATACTGTGTGTCCACATGGTCTCTTCATGTCCATGTTCTTGCATCTTTTCCTCAACGCTTCCCTTTTTACTTTGTATCTTTCGGCAGCTGTCCTTATGCTCATTCCCTTTCTAACAGCAGTAATTGCTGAATCCATTTGTTCTGGGCTGTAATCCATGTAGGATCGCGACCCAGGGGATCATTAGTAGGTTCTCACCATGATGATCACCTGCAGGTAAATATAAAAAGAACACAGTGATAAGTATATGTATTCTTGTTTTTATACATTTTAGGCCTAATTGCTAGTTAATTCTGAATAGGTTACCTATCTTTAATCACCTTTAATCTATCATTAATATTTTTAAAAATATGCATGTTTTATAGGTTATAATGAAAATTAACAAATGACCATAGTAACCCCAAATTATTTATGTATTTATACTATATTAGAATTATTAATGGCAAACAGCAATTTTAAAATAAATGATTATATGTTTACTTACCTAAAATCCTGAAATCTTGGTGCAGGTTACACAAGTAGGTACTTTTATTGCTATAACACATGACACTGATCAGCTGTGTTAAATAGAGCTGTAGCAAACCGTATGTATTCGTTACTGAGTAACGGGTGCGGCATCTAGTAACGAGTAACGAAACGTTACACACGAATGCATTTCGTTACTCGCATCTTTCGTATGTTTCACGCATGCGCGCGCGTATTCGTTACAAAGAACGATGTTTGTTTATTAAAAAAGTATAATTTGGAAATTCGTCGTTCAAGTTTTTTACTGTTTATTAAAGGTATTGTGTGTGTAGACAAAGTTTTAGATTCGAACAGAAACAACGTAAGAAAGTATTTTTTACAAATTATAAATATGTATGTTTTTGTTTTTTTATAATCGCGTATTTTCACGTTTTATGTTCTTATCTTAAAAGATATATTATAATAAAGCCGCTCTAATGAGAGTTAATTGTTTCTTGGTTAACAAAAGCTGTTAATTATCAAATATTTTTAATTGTTTATATTCGATTTATTTTTATTTACGCGACGTCATACTGTACGCGTGCGAAATACGACTCGATTCGATGCTGTTACATAACATAGCATGTGCCATGTCATGCGGTATCAGAAGTAACGAGTAACGATACGAAAGTAACGAGTACTAATTGTTATAGTAACGAATACATACGGGTACACATTTTTTCGTTACTTTTACACCTCTAGTGTTAAACAGTTTAGCCAACATTTATTTTGGGGTAAATTTACCGGTACAAAAAATTTGACCAAAAATATATATATTTTTTGGCAAAGTTTAAGTTAACATTCTGCTGTTATATTTCAATATGTTCATATATTCTGTAAAAAATGTAGTTATTTCTAGTAGTGCAATTTTTTGTAGGATAGGAGCAATCTTAAAATGTTTCTTTGCTTTGACCATAGTCACCCCCGTGGCCTGCTTGACGGTGCCGATTGCTTTGAAATTTTGTTTTTATGTACCTATGTCACACCTGTGATGAGTAAAACGATATATACAGCTAAAAAATATATTTTTAATATTTCATTTCTATATGAATCGGTTTTTTTTAAAGGGTGTAACTCATCATTTTGGCTATTTTCAGTTTTACATGGTGTCGGTAACTTCTTACATAGGCTGACACAAAGGCTTTGAAAAGGTGGAGGTCAAGCATTTGGTTGAGTATGTATAGACGTTTAAAATTTTCACATTGTTTTGAAGGGGCGTATCTCACTGAGTTCCGCCTGTTTAAAAATGACTCGTGACATTCGCCCCTTAAAAAATATTTGAGGTTGGCAACAGAGGTTGGTTGCGGAGGTTGGTCACAACGGTTGGTTACTGTGGTTGGTGGGTAACTGCGGTTGGTAACATTGTATAAACTAAATGCATTGTGTTTTGTTTTTCCTATTTGCTTTACAGTTTATAGGATACTGTACTTTTGTTGGTTATTGTACAACAAATTAATAAACTTGCAATATGAGTGATGTTGATGAAAACTGTAGTACAGATCACGTCAGTTCATGTAAAAGAAAAGGTGATACTTCATCATACAAAGTGAATAAAGTAAAAGCTGCACTTCAGGAGGCTCAACGCAAGAGCCAAGAAGCGAGGTGGGGAGGGGCTAAATGCAGAAATGAAGGAACTGGGAAAGAAAACTAGGGAAGCAAGGGATGCGTACATGGAAAGGATGATGGAGAAAGGGGGGTGGGGAAACTGGGCGAATCTGTACCGATATGTTAGGAGAGTAAAGGGGGAGAAGGGACTACCGGTATTAAAGAGGAGAGAAGAGCAAGAGTGTGTGAGTGACCTGGAAAAGGCTCGTTTGTTGCAGGAGCAGTACTTATCGGTTTTTGTAAATGGGGGAGTATGGTGTGGAGTACAAGGGGAGAAGTCAGGGAGAGAGAGAGGGTTGGAAATACAGAGGGATGATGTATTAAGGGAGTTGAGGAGACTGAATGTGAGGAAGGTGTTTGGGCCAGATGGGATAGGAAACAGGCACCTCAGGCTGGGAGGGAAGGTGATCAGGAAGTATCTGCAAGTACTGTATGCACAGTCACTGGAGGAGGGACAGTTGCTGAAGCAGTGGAAAGAAGTGGTGGTGGTGCCCATCTATAAAGGGAGTGGGAATAAGGCACACCCGGCAAACTATAGGCCGGTCAGCTTGACGTCGAACCTAGGCAAGGTATGGAGAGGCTGGTAGTGAGGTACATAGTAGAAAGGGTGGTGGAAAGAGATTGGATGGATGAGAGGCAGCATGGCTTCCGGAGGGGTTACTCCTGTGAAACGCAGGTGGCGGGGCTGCTGGAGGACTTGGTGGAGGCAGTGGATGAGGGAAAGCAGGTAGACGCTATTTTTATAGACTTTGAGAAAGCGTTTGACAGAGTGCCGCACAGGAGGGTGATGGAAAAGGTGGCGGGGTTGATAGAGGACAGGAGGGTGGTAAATTGGACAGGGGACTTCTTGAGGGACAGGATCCAGCGAGTGAGAGTGGGTAAGGAATGGTCAAAAGAGGGAAATGTGACGTCAGGGGTACCACAAGGCAGTGTCATGGGACCCCTGCTCTTCCTGATCATGATGAATGATGTAAGAGAGGGGTTGAAAAGTAGGCTGCGGTTGTTTGCGGATGATTGTGTGCTCTATGAAACTGTGGGTGAAGGGGTGCATCTGGCAGAGGACTTGGAGAAACTGGAGTGCTGGTCGAGGGAATATGAAATGGGAATAAACGTAGGGAAAACGAAGGTGGTGAGGTTCACGAGGATGAGAAGGGTGGAGGGAAAAGTGTACTGCTGGAAGGGACAGGTGATCCAGGAAGCTGAGGAGTATAAGTACCTGGGAGTGATCCTGCAGAGCGACCTGGGGTGGGGAAAGCAGGTCAAGAAGGTGGTGAAGAAGGGCAGGAGGGGGTTGGGGCTGCTTAGCAGGACACTGAAAGGGATAGGTAGGAATGTAAAGGAAAAGGCATAGGTTACATTGGTACGGCCAGTGTGGGTGCAGCACAAGGCAGCGAGATGGGTGACAGATATGTTGAGGAGAAGGGAAGGCGAAGGCAGGATGGGGGAAACACACAGACCATCTGTGATGATGAAGGAGCTGGGGTGGGACACGCTGCAAAAAAGGAGGAAAGTAGAAAGGCTAGTGAGAATGCATAAAGTAATTCGTGGGGGGGAGGGGGGCTGGGGAAAGCTGGGATCTAGGTTAAACAGAGGGCTGTATCGAGGAAGGAGGGATCATGAGTGGAAGATTCAGAGGGAATGGAGATGGACAGAGAGAGGAAGACAGGTATTCCTTGTGAGGACGGGGCGAGAGTAGAACGAGCTTGAGGGGAGGACACTGGATCTGGAGGAGGGAAGGACTTACGAAGGAGGCTCCAGAGGGGGAGGAGTGAGGGTAGTTGGGGGGTGGGAACTCCTTGCCACCGGGCGGATGCCCAATTGCAGGTGTAAATTATTATTATTATTACTGAAAGGTGAAGGTTATGTTAATCACAGAGACAAGGATGCTGCTGCAAAAAAACCTTGATTTTCTTGCAGGTACGTTTTCTGTCACTATTAATTTCCTACTATGTGTGTGTAGTTTGAGAGTTAAAACAACATCACTATTTCATGATTTGCAAACTAATGTAAGTGTTGTAATGTCATTGCAATGGAAATGTGTGGAGTGTGTTTTTTATAAATAATTGGAACGTTATAAATAAACACTGATTCTTTCCTCAGATGCACACGAAAATGCTTGGATAATTTGGGAGAAGACTACTGCCTGGATGTGTTTGTACGATTTTATGATCTACCAAGTAAAAATGTGCAAGATTTGTTTCTGCAAGGCTTGATAGACGTTGAACAAGTTAAACAGAGGTGACCACAAGACAAAGATAATCCCATAATTTTGAAAGGTGCTACATTTCGTTATCATATAATGGTGGGAACAGTTAGAATGAAAGTATCTATGCAAGCATTTCTTTCTATATTTTCTGTGAGTGAAAAACGAGTACCTAAGAAGAATCCAAGAACTGAAAATGGCTGGAAAGAGTCCTGAAGACAAAAGAGGCAGAGGTATTAGTAACAGTCTATCTGCAGATGTTCATGAGGCTATCCATGAACATATCAGGTCTTTTCCATTGCACGAATCACATTATACGGGGGCAAAGGTGTACTATTTGAGCTCTGAAATCTCAATAAAGAAAATGTGGAAACTATTCAAAGAAAAGTACCCTCAGTCCAGTCACGTTTCATACTGCACCTACTGGAGTGATTTTACCAAGCGTTTTAGGTATAGATTTGGTAGACCTCAGGCAAATACCTGTTGCACATGTGAGGAACTTAACCTCAAAATAAAATCTCCACATCTTAATGAGGTGTCAAAAAGAGCAGTTGTTGCAGACCTCTTATTACTTACATAAACGTAGGAGCAGTAAGTTTTATTCTGCATGAAGTATGAAGCATCTCAAGAGGGACACAAAGAAAGCAGTGTTTTATCTTTAGCAATGGACTACATGCAGAATGTAAATTTACCTAAGATTCCTGTTCAGGAGCTATACTATTTAAGACAACTTACAGTCAACATATTCTGCATCAATAATATCAAAGAAAAAAGGAGCACCATGTACGTGTACCATGAAGGAAATGGTAGAAAGTCCCCAGATGAAGTGTGCACATTTTTAACAGATTTTCTTAAAGACATACCACATGAGAAAAGACGGAGCTCCGTGTATTTTCTGATAATTGTGCGGGAGAAAATAAAAACCAAACCGTCTCTCGCTTCCTTCTGTCGCTGACGGATATGGGTCGATTTGAGACAATTCAACAGTACTTTCCTGTCAGGGGACATAGCTTTTTACCATGTGACAGAGATTTCACTATAATCAGCAAACATCTCCGAAAACATGACAGAATCTTCACAGTACATGAACTTACTAGTCACATTATATAAAGTAGCTTTCCTGGAAAGTTTGTGGTTAAGGAAGTGACAGCGAATGACATTCTCGACTTCAAAAACTGGTGACAATATTACTACAGAAGAAATGTCATCTCTGAAGAAACAAAGAGTAAACCTATAAACGAACGACTTAACTTTTCAATCAGTTCTCTTTTCCACTTTGTTTACTGCCATGAATGAAAGGGTTACATGAAAGGGTATTCTACAGTGAATGGTCTTATAGACCATACATTCTTCATGGCTCTTACGTTAGGGACACCAATTCAACCATCATCACATTCATACCCGATAGGACGAATCCCTATTAAAATAGCTAAAATACAAGATCTAATGAAAATCACGACCTACATTCCTCATGAGCACTAGGAATACTACTCACAGCTGTTATCTTGGCCGAGTGTAAATGCCAGTGAGCAAGACGACAAACATTGATATCATAGTACTATATAGCACTTTACTTTCTTTTGTTTTATTGCTATTGGTTTTCCATATTCAGTGCCAAGCAGTATTTGTGACATTGTTTGACCTCTTGGCTAATCTTGCATTTGTAACAAAACAAAACATTATTTGTGAACGGCTTTCACAGTACTTAAATGTAAGCTTTTCTTAAAGGGTTATGTATGCTTTTCAGTAATCATTCACATTATGACCATTAAATGAAGTAATTTAGATGAATTTCAAATAATTTTCAATCTATGTAACTTTTTACAGCAAAATTTTTTTAAAAGGGCGTAACTTTTCGTTTTTTGTTCCCCAATTTTTTTCCATGGGATTACATCAGTTTATTATTGGTCTATGACCTACAAATTAAAAAACTCTTATGTTTTACCTGGTTCAGTGTTAGCACAGTTTTTTGTGTTTTCCTGAAAGTTTTCGGAAATTGACATAAGCCCCTTTAAAAAAAAACCAATTCATATAGTGACATATATATATAGATATATAGATTATGTATAGAGAGATGTAGAGTTAGAGATCTACATAGAGAGATAATGCCGGCCATTAGCTAGTTACTAATAATGATAAGCAGTTGAAATAACCAACACAGCTTGTCGGACAGGGCCGTGATGATGCGTGGGTTGTGTTTGCGGAGGCCTTGCAGTGGTGCGGGTTGTTGCAGTCGAGCAAGGGCCAGCGGTTCAATGTGGACATGCCACACCGGTTCGTGGTGCACAACTACAAGAGGTTCACTTTCTGCGACCACTGCGGCTCACTGCTGTACGGCCTCATACGCCAGGGCCTGCAGTGTGAAGGTACGTCCACCGTTGCGGTCATTGTGCCAGAGATACCCTCCATCTTTAATATTTTTAAATACTTTTGTAAATTGCTTTACATGTAATATACAGGATGTCCATAAAAGAATATCCCAGTTTCAATGGCACATTATAACAGTTTAATTTAGACTAATTACAAAAAAAAAACATACATCAAATTGAAGATAGACTAACCTAGTTTTTCTTGCAAATTTTCAATATGTGCATCTTTAGCGGTGGAACGTAGACACAATCTTTTATAAACCCCTAAAGGAAAAAAAAATCATGCTAGGTGAATGTGTGGAGGCCAGGGAAAAAGAGCTCTATCTTCTTGACCGTTACGAACAATCCAACGGTCAGGGACTTCGACATTCGACCACTCTCGTGCAAAGAGATTCCAATTTACGAGGGGCTCCATCCTGTTGCCAAATAAAGTTTACAGGTTCTTCACCCTCTACTAATCATCTTTTTGCGTAGGTGGCAATTTATAGCTGGGTCTTTCTTTTATGGACATACTGTACTTCAATCCAACTCAGCCTTCCATACATAATCCCTAATGTTACTTGTACATTTGAGTGACAGTCAGTATTTCTTAAGCGAGGTAAAATATTGCAAGTGATTGACTATTTTAGATTATGGCTGCTGACTTGACCAAACTAATTGCAGCTTCATAAGGAAGTTTAGAACAGCCATTACTTGTGCTTTGATGATACAAGATTTAAAACTTGATTACAAAATTAAGTTGTGTAGAAATACATTAATTTCCAATATGGAGAAGTGCAATCCCCCTTAAGGCAGAGCCTTAGAGGCAGGACTTGTAGATAATTGCACCCCTCGATAGTATTCAAGTAACCTGTAACAATCTGTATACATGCCTTGCTTCAGTTGAATTCAGTCACTATTAGAAATTATGATGCTCAGATTATCTATTAAGGCATGCAAGTCAATGAATTGGAACATTAAGCAAAATTAATGTAAAATTAAATTACAATGAATACTGTAACTCCAAACTGATAAAGACATTTGTTCTTACTTAGTACCTACACTTTAATTAGGGTGAGAGATTTTTAAATTTATACTAGTACTACTAATACCATTATTTTTATTCCCTAATTTACAATGGCAAACTGCAACTTAAAATAAAATAGCAGTTTCTTGCACTAAAATTAAATTAATGATTCTATGCAGCTTTGCTTTATACATTATATATATATATATATATATATATATATATATATATATATATATATATTTTTTTTTTTTTTTTTTTTTAAATAGGTATGTTCCATCCACAAGCCAGCAGTAAATAATAAAAAGAACACATGATAGGGTCAACATTATTTTCTAGAAGGTCCTCTTTTTATAATTTCCTTAATTACTAGGTTTGAAGAACTTTGAATGTGATTTTTTCATCCCATAAGTTCATTGTTTGACTTCATTTTTATAAAGAAGTGAAGTAAACACCTAATTTTTAATAATTGATACAAAAAATTAAACATTTAGCACTGTATCATACAAGATCTTTACATTCCGACCCAGGTTCGACCAATATATTGGGTTTTTGATTTTTTGATTAGTTAAAATTTTGATGGAGAAAATTTGAAAAATAAGACTAGAATATATTGTGTATGTATTACCCACATGTGGAAACCATAAAATGAACTTATAGTGAAGGACCCTGATGCAATTAGTCAGTTAAAAATTGTGAATATTTGCCTTACCCTTTACAGCTAGCAGATAACTTAACATAATTATTTTGTATGCAGAATTTCATTTTGTTGGGGGAGGGGAATAAAACCTCTTTACTCACTGTTTACTTTCAATTCTTTCCTTTTATTGCTGGAAATGATTCATTTTTTGAATTCTAGGGGATGGTGTGTGTGTGTAAGCTATCTTGTGTACACATAATAAAATTTACTAAAAACCACAAAATTCAATTCTTGTAAGACCTGTTAGGTGAAAGATCTGAAGAAATTGTCCTAGATAAAAATGATGTCACAAAAATACAATGATCCAAAATGGTGGTTAAGATTAGCCTTAATACCCCAAATGTAAAAAAAATAAAAAATCTTTTGCATGCATTCCGTACACATTCAAAACAATCCTTAAAGACTTCAATAAAAAATGTTCAGTGAAATTAAGGTTCTAATTATAACTTTCTACCTTATCCCGTTACCAAGCTAAAAGCCTGTGACTTTAAGACAGTTTGGTTTTATTTTACTACCTTATCGTTGCTAACTTTTATTTGTATAGCTTCTGCTATACACTGTACTTTTACTTATTCTATAGTTAAAGAATCCTAATTTGATTGCGTTGTTTAAGATCTTGACATAAGAATGATAACTAAGTTAAAGTTTGGACACATTTATATTAAAAAAATCAAAGTTAAAAATAATATCGTCAGTTCCTTTGAAACAAAGCTATGTATTCATTGAACTTAACCTAAAGCATGAGAATATCATATTCCAAAAACAAACAAACTTGACTCAGTGAGTGCGCAGTTTAGCTAGTGTCCTGACAATTCATAGAACGAACCAACCTAGTGTTCTGGAACCTGATTAATCTGGACAAGAAGTTCTGGAGCAAGGTCATACTGCAGACACACTCAAATATCTTGCCGGGGCTGGAACACGGGATTCCGCAATGCCTAATGTCCACGTCGATGGGCTGGTACTTGTTCAACAGTTCCTCCAGTTAGTGTTCATAGGAATCCGGGGTCTCTTTCCTTCAGTCCAAAGTCGATACTTCTCAGATGTAGACACTCCTCAAAAATGTTCCACAAGACGGCGTCTCACTTCTATGTCGTAGTTTAGGCCTCTTAATAGGGATTAAATCCTTAATCAGTCTTGCACTGCTGATAGAACCGAATGTGTTTTGATCTTGATGTAGGTTTTAGTTTCGAATTTGTAAACTTTTAGTTTGATTCACATTCTACTCAAAGATGTCAAAACTATTCAAATCCGTTGGTCATAAAAACGTAACTGCAGATGTTTTATTTTCAAAATACTCTCGAAATTATCTTGAATACTTTACTTGTACTTTGTGTATTAATTCTTAAAGTTAATTTCATGCAATTATATGTTATTCGACATACTCGCTAATATAAAACCGAGTCACCAGATGACATGTTCGATCAGTTCTGCAGACGATTTGAGACTAAAACGTTCCATCTAAAATTCCAAACTGTTACCATAAAAAATACTATTTTGTCTCAAACAAACATAAACTAATCTGAATAAATAAAATGTTTCATCCAAATCAGGAAAACTGTTACTTAGTCTTGTGTACATATATATATAAACTAATTTAAAAACTAATTTTAGTTTTTATTCTCATACATTGTAAAAAAAATTACCTTTGGAAGTCATAGAGAATGAACAAAAAAATATCTTGGCTTAGAGAACACATGTAATGAACTGCTGCTCAATGTGCTTCGAAGAACATAACAGACACATGCAGTTGCTGCAACATATTAAGCGAGGTGGTAGGGCTCTATATAAACTTGCCAAGAGTCTTCGTTAGGTAGCCATTCACATTGAGGCCTATTCCTATTGGCTCTAGTGCCAGCAAATCAGAGGAGGGCTATCCTGTCATTGGCTCTGTGTTGGTCAATCATGAATGACTTCCGTCTCATTGGATGTTGTTGGCCAATCGGAGTTAGACACTGTGTTGCTTCTCCCCTCTTGCTTTCTCCTAGTGTTCAATTTTATTTTTCCTTCGGTGGTACCCATGTTTTACTCAGCTTATATCCATACTATCTGTTGATGTTTGGGTGTTTAATTTTTTCTGTGGCTTCTCTGACAATCCTGTTCCTGTAATTCTCTGTGTTGGTTTTGGGTTTCAATTTGTCTAAATCTACACTGTTTTTGGTAATGGATGAATGTTCAGCTGTGGCTGATTTGTGTTTCTCATGTTTGTACTTCCCGATGTATTCTTTGATTCTTGTAACTACTATGTCTGTCCTATATAAACCAAGTCACAGGAACATGATACTCTATAGATTCCATCATGTTGTTCAGCTTTAGTTTTATCCTTTGCTGAGGGCAGACAGGTTTGTAGTTTTCCTCAAGGCTTTTGTATTGTTTGTATTTCAAGTATCTTCAAAAGTTGGGCTAGCTGGTTGGTGACTCCTGCACTATGGTAGCACCGCTATGCTACTGAATCTGTCAGCAATTTATGTAGTGAATGGTTTGTTTATGGCTTCTTTCTTTTTGTATTAATTGGCTATTAGTGTTGTAGTGAGGTGTTCAAATATATATATATGTGTGTGTATATATTGACATGGCCGCGGCCTAACTGTCCTTATGCTAAGCGGGGGTTCGCGTCGATACATGTACTGAGATAAGTTTGTGGGCGCCACCGTGCAAGGGGCACGGACCCGGGAGAGGCTCTCTTTCAGGGCCGTGACGTTGCGCATGTGAGGTGTGATTTTAACCCCCATAAAGCCAATCCTAGTACTCGCCACTGGTCCGCTCTCAGCGTCGGGTACGCTCTTCACCTACGCAGTGGGCTCTTACGGCATCCCACACGCTGTCACACTCAGGATGTTGAAATAAACAAATACACCAATCCCTCACTTAGCACGACTAATTCGTTCTTAAAAATGTTCGTGTTAATCGAAATCGCGTATTCTGAAGCATTAGTCCCCATAAATATAAGGCTAAATTATTTAATGTGTTCCAAGATGTGTAGGGAAGTAATCTTTACATAATATAAATGCGTAGAATAATACTTGAAAATGCATATGTCATATCATTTATCTTTTTAAGCCTACCACCGAATACGTTAGATAAAGAAAACATGGCACAGTGTAACGGGAGATAAGTGGTAACATATTTACCGTCAGTCAGCAGGTTGGCTTGCCCGCCCAGGCGTGACCTTCAACACGCGCGTGCGTCTGTCTGCCTGCTCTTGCAAGCAGCTGGATCCTTTGTTATTACGTTTAAAACTTAACAAAATTAAAACACTTTTATGAAATTAAGAACCGGTTTTATATACCGTATATACTCGTGTATAGCGCGCCCTTTTTTCCCCTCAAGTAAAGGAAAAAAATAAGGATGCACGCTATACACGGAAAAAAAAAGTTTGGGGGTGGGGGGCGGGGAGGAGTGGAAGTCGTTAACTGCCGGGTGACGGGTGACGTTTCTGGCCAGCCCCCACACATTCGCACAAGCAACAAGGCCTCTGTTTCACACATGCACACGCACGCGCAAGCTCGCACATCATGGTCTCTTGTTTATTTTTAGACCTCCCCCCTTTACAGAAAGCCAGCTCAGAAGCTAGTAAAAAGAGAGAGAGAGAAAGAGAGAATGTTGTCACCAGTTCCCTCCCCCCCCCCCCCCCCCTTGCCACCTTCGCTTCCTCCATTCCTCGTCCCAGCAGCGACCGGTGAGTCATCTAGTTCTCCGCGCCAGCTTAGCAACGTAGCGCGGCACGCCTCCCTCCCTTTCTTCCTTCCACGTACCAGTTGTGACGATATATGGCTTCATTATCTTCCGTTTACACAGCAGAGTTTATGTATTTTCCTGACGCATCATTACACATCAATTTAAATAATCAGGTACCACAAAATGTTAGTAAAATTTATTTATGGGAAAAAAAAATTTCAATTTTTTTTTTCTTTGGAATTAGTTGCAAAAATCGTGGTGCGCGCTATACACGAGTAAATACGGTAACTTTAAAACACACAGCCATATGTAAACATTTAATTTGTTATGCACACCTCTTATAAAAGCGGCTATGTAAACAAATCAGTTAACAGATAAACAGATTTAGATTTTCCCTAGAGCACAAACATAACATTAAAATATGTACAATATGTACATATACAAAACATAAAAGTTAGTTAAATATTTTCTGGGGTGAAATTAACACTATCATCTTGCTTTTTTTTAAAAAATGTGTCCAATTTCATCTGCTTTGGTTTCTGTACGGTACGGCCTGGTCTGCAGCCGGGTATCAACGGTACGGCCTGGTCTGCAGCCGGGTATTAACGGTACGGCCTGGTCTGCGGCCGGGCATCAACAGTACGGCCCGGTGTTTTTTTATCTGCGTGCGCATCTCTTTCCCCTCGCATTCCAAACCACTCTTCCCCCCCTCGAATTCCATACCTGACGTCGCGTCGTTTCCGAGATTTTTTTTAGCCTGTGGCGATTTCGTGCTAACTGAAGTTTACAGACGTGCTATTCGAGACTAGGGCAGTAAAATTTACATCGTGCTAACTGAATTCGCATTAATTGAAGACGTGCTATGCGAGGGATTGGTGTACAAATAAAATCGTATGCCCTGGTTTATTAGTTGCTACTTCGCCTACACCTTTGATTATATCACACAACGCCTGCGGCACAAATCAGTTCACGTGGTGCGACCTGACCACGTGGTCACACTCTACAATTCGGTAATTAGCATAAAAATGACCATAGTGGTCACTCATACAATAATTTAAACAGTCCTCCCGACCGACAGAAGCCCCAAGGAATTAAGAACGAAAGATTTAAGATGATTAAGATTTAACGGAATTACTTAGCAGTGCTGGCAAGCGGTGAGGTCCCCGGGGTGCTGATGCGTCAGCTCTCGGTCGGTGCTGGCGAAGGACTGCGGTGAGCTCAGGGCTCACATGGCGTCTAATATGGCATCTTCACGCCGAACCAACAATTACCGTTATATCTATTTACGATTACGTGCCACAGGAAGCTACAGGTAATACATGAAACACTCTTAATAATTATATTACACCTAATGCATGATAAAAACTATTAACTAAAATTACAACAATTTATTATTAACGATAACCAGTCCGGCTTCGGCAGACTTCGGTTCGCCTCGTGCATGTTCGGTATGTCTTTTCGTTGTTTATGCCTTAACTAAATATTAATTACTTAAAGTACATAAAACACTCCCGGCCGATCTGCAGTCACACGCCACTTGGGGAAAAATAAGCAAAAAAGAATTACAATGTTTATCTGTAGTTAAAGGGGTGTGGTGCACTGCTGCTACAGCGCCCTCTTGACGTCCGTGGCGCGCTATTCAAACACAACCACCCGACTACGTACTCAAGACGGAGCAGTTGCCAGTACGGGAAGTGGGACGTGGGGGTGAGGGGAAAGGTGGAGGAAGCTGACCAGGCTTGTGGGGTGCAGGCCCGATTGACGTCAATATATATAATTAACTCTTTGCTGATTTCTTTGGCTCTGTTGACTATGTGGATGGCTGCTTTCCCCTCCAGAGACACACTACCACTGCCACACAGCTGAAACCAGACAGTCAAGATAGTTTATCATACAATGGCCGTGAACCCAGCAATTTACTTAAACACACACATTGTTAGGCATAAAACTATAGGAAGGTTCTGTAATTCTACACTAGAACCTCGATAATCCGAGCTGGATGGGACCGGGGCCAACTCGGATTATCAGAACCTCGGATTATATTGGAAATACAAATAAAAACACGCAAAATTGATTTCTAATACATATGTCAATGTTTTAATAAAAAGAAAATACAAACATATTAAAAGGCAGAATAGAAATATATACATAATTATTATTTTTTAAAATAATCTATTATTGTTTTTTGTTTTTTTAATGCTCCTCGCTTCTCAGCTGCTCGTGTGCTCCACTTCTTAAAAAACATTACGTCATTTGGCGTGACGTCATCTTGCTGCTCCACGTATTCGAGTGCCTTTTCTAAGCGTAGAAACCCATCTGCAAGGCTAATTTTTTTGTTGGTTTCTTCTTCCTCTTGTTCGTCTTTTTCGGTGTCCTCATCCCGGTTGTTGACCATTTCAATAATTTTCTCATCTGTCAATTCTTCAATTTCATCACTGTCTAACCACTTCTTAACCTCTTCAGCACTGGATTCCATTTCGCAGCCAGGGATTGCCACCATTAAATTCAATAGAGTCATATTATCACAGTCATCTTCAACTGTTTCTTCTTCTTCACTTTGTGAAACTCTCGGTTTTATAAGTTTTGACCAGGATTTCTGTATAGTTTCCTGTTTAATTTCTGACCACGCATCAACTAACCATTAGATAATGTATTTTATATTAACTGTTTTTAGTATATCTACTAATTAAATTTCTTCTTCTTGCAAAATATATGTCAGAAGCATGCGTCTGTACTTTTTCTTTATTGTCGCAATGACGCCTTGGTCCATAGGCTGAATGAGGCTAGTCATATTTGGGGGCAGGAAAACAGTTTTAATTTCATCACTTGACAGCTCTTCTACGTTTGGATGGGATGGAGCGTTGTCAATAACCAACAGTGCTTTTCTCGGTAATTGTCGTTCTTTTAAAAAAGTTTCTACTGAAGGAACAAATTCCTCGAAGAACCAATTTTAAAAAATGGTCTTACTCATCCACGAGTTCTTTTGATTTTTGTATGTGACGGGTAGTGCGTTCATGTTTACATTTTTAAAAGCTCTAGGTTTTTTTGACTTTCCTATCACCAAGGGACGAAGCTTATGTGTCCCAGAGGCATTGGAACATGGCAGAACAGTAATTCGTTCCTTGCTCTTTTTATGCCCAGGAGCGGAAATTTCGTCTTTGGATGCTAGACACTTGTCAGGTAGCATTTTAAAATTTAACCCAGTCTCGTCACAGTTATATAATTGATCATGTGTGTAGCCCCCTTCTTCGATCATGCTTTGAAATTTTTGAACATAGTTTTCAGCACCAGCGGCATCAGCTGAAAGCTTTTCTCTCGTGATATGCAATTGCTGCACACCGTATCTTTTTTTCCATTTATCCAGCCATCCTTTACTGGCATTAAAATTGCTTTCACCTTCTTGTAATTTATTACGAAAATACTGCGCTTTTTCTTTTAATATAGGCCCAGAAAGAGGGACACCTTTTTGCCGCTGTGTTAAAAACCATGAAAACAAAGCTTCACTTGTTTTTTCGTACTCACTTTTTTTCATACGAGATCTGGATGTTGTAGCCTGAGAAAGATTTTTTTGAGTATGCCATAACTCCAATTTCTGTCTGTTGCGCCTCCAGTCACCCACGGTAACAGCACTCACTCCTAAATCACGCGCAATTGTTTTTAGCGGCTCACCTTTATCAACCCGCGTCAGCGCTTCTAATTTATCACTTAATGATATTTCAGTATGTTTTCTTTTACTCATACTGGTTCGTAATAGAACTGGGATGTAACTACATAGATGTGCTCACGGTGAAGAACTTATGGGAACTAAAAATTGCCCTCTGGAGGGAACGTGGGGAAGTGACGAGGGGGCGGAGGATCTAGGCCGACCGCGAAAAGGGGTTTCCCCCCCAATGTTCTATAAATAGATTCTTGCGACTTCTGACGGGTGGGCCGCTACCTGCTATGTACAGTCACTTACCCAACTCACCCCATCGGGCCTTCCTCCTCAACGTAGCCCTGGCCGTCCCTACGTGTATGTGTGTTTGCAAAATTCGTATTTTTTTCTTTCTCATAACCCCCGAAACTGACTCGGATTATTGGGAACTCGGATTATCGAGACCCTACTATGCAAATTTTATAACCAGAACTACACCAAAATCAAAGTAAATTTAGCAATAAATGAAAGAAAAAAAATCCAAAAAATATATTCAAAAAAATATTCAAAAAAATTTTCATGAGCCTTTATTAGAAGTAAGGGAATGCATTCTTATGCAGAATGAAAATAATTTAGTTTATCCTCTTGTTAGTCTATGTGAACGATTTATTGTGATACTGTTTGTACTTTTTTTTTTTACCCACTAATTGCTTTTTCGCTATCTAAAACATTATTTATAGTTACAGGTAAATTTGCAGTATTATTTCACATGTGTGTCGTTTGACATATGAAAATATTTTGGGGTGAACAGAAACATTCTGTTTAGTATTAATTTTTCTACAATTGTTAGCAATAGTTTTCACACCTTAATTTTTTTTATCAAACTAGTTGATTGACTTGTTCAAAATCTGTATGTGCGAGATACGTGTGAGATATAACTGCCCTGAATGACCATACTCATAGCGATGTGGCTGATCCCTTCAGAAATGGTTTTACCTGAACTGTTGCTTGTCCTCTATAAGTGTGCAGCATGAACGTCCACAAGCGCTGTCAGAAGAATGTCGCCAACAACTGTGGCATCAACACCAAGCAGATGGCAGCCATCTTGAAGGAGATGGGAATCTCAACAACCAAACTCACGCCACACTCAAAGGCAAAAGTGAGCAGAACAATAAATTACTTTCAAGTGATATTTTTCAGTTGATATGGTGAACTTCTTTCTTAGTGAAACTGTATTTTAAGTTTCCTTTTCTGTGTGCTGCAACAGTGTATCATTGAACTTCATCCTAGCACTGAGGGAAGCACCAAAGTCATTCCTTTGTGGAGGAATTAATGGGTTAATCGAGGTCCTTCAGAATGAAAAAAAAAAAAAAATTCTGTATATAAATATATATTTTATGCTTTTTTTTGATCTTTGGATATTTTGTAATAAGAAAAATTAAAATTTGGCATTTTGATGATTCTAGTCATACTCTTGTTCCAATTATAAAAAAACTATACAAACCTAATTCTTTACATTCAATAGCCGCAACAGAACTTGTCATAGCTGATTTTTGTACAACAGCCGATAGAGTAGTCCCCTGCGGGCACATCTCTTCCCCCTCATATAGCTAATTGTATGCCATGGTACATGTTTTTCACTGAGTTTACCAAGTTGAAGCAGCTTCATGCCCAACTTTTTATTTATCTGTGGTGATGTCGTGCTACTGAAATTTACAGACATACCTAAACTTTATCTAAAACCTCTGATGAAACAATTTTTGATGAAATGAACTATTATCATAAAAGCAGGGGTAAAATTAAAAAAAATTCAAAACTTCTTTAGTATAAATTCATTCAACTTTAGTTTAAAGCATGTTAATATTATCTTAAACCTTGTTTCAAAGAAAATTTTTGTATAACTACCTTAGTAGGCATAATATGACATTTGTTCTATGATATTCAATGCTGGATGCATATAATTTAAAATATTCAAAATATTTTCGCTGCATGAAATGTGAGAAAATGTTTAATCAATCATGGTGAAATATTGGAGAAAATTTAGAATGGTGCATATGTACATTAAGTTCTTAAAATGTTCTAAGATTTTATAGAAGTTTCCAAAACATTTCTAGAAAAATAAGTTCTTCGAAATTTATGTGTCTTAGGCAGTGACGAAAGGGATTTTTGAAATTGAATTAGTATTTCAACATTAAAAATGTAAACTGTTGTTCAGTCTTTATTTTAAACATTTTTAGTATTATAATATTTCAAGGTTATCTGGACCTCACAGACATCACCTTGATTCTCATAGTCATGTGTAGGGGTTGCATAGGGAAGAACCAAAATAATTATTGCTTTGTAGAGGTTTTGTGTTCGTTTAGGCCCTTTGGAGTAAATACTTTTTTTTTTTAAATTTTATTCTCTGAATGACTATTATCCTTTTGTTTTTATGAACCTTGGTTATTTGATGAATGAAAATTTAGGATTTTATGATTATAGTTATATGTAATGAATTTGTGATTGTCATAGTGTAGGAAACACCTTTGATCCTTAGCCACATTGTTTTTTTTTGTTTTTTTTTATGATTTTGTCTGTTCAATGCATATTCTTGATGCATGCAGCGGAAAAAAAATTTCAGTTTCTGTTAACTTAGAATTTTTTTTTGTAATAACTAAAGGTTCATTATTTTGTTGCTCTTTTGACAGAATATGGTACAATTCAACAGAAATGTGAAATATATTAAGTTGAGTTGTGAAATCAGGTCATAAATCATCTCGCAGCATGAATGTTGTAGCAGTAAAGATGATGTTTTGCAGACGGGTGGCAGCATGAGTTCAACCCAGAGTGGTAACGAGCGTGGAGGCAGCTGTTCGGAACAGCAGGTGTTGGAAGACGATGGTGAGCTCCAAACAGTACACTATTTAACTGGCCACAATCTCTCTCTCACATTTACAGTTCTTATTCTGCAGTGATGTGACAGAAATCATAGTTTTTTTTCCCTGTTGGATATTGCACCATAATATTCATGAGCTGGAATTAACTATATGATCAACATGTTGCTATTAATTTTCAATTTTTTTTTTTTTAATTACCAATGTCACAGGGACTTCAGCTTGATGGCCTGAGTATTGAAGTTTCTTTTTTGTCCCTTTGACTAGCCATCTAGGTCTCACTACTGTTTGGTTGGCACTCAAATAAATAAATAATTAAATAAATAAATAAAATGTGAGGTGTGTATTATGTAATTAATAAAAAAAAATTTCAAAGCAGTCATGAGGACTGCCGACAGGAGTGAATACTTAAAACTATTAACAAACAATTGTTATTTTTGGATATCCAAATTAATTTTTGATAAAAATTAGAGACTTTTTCATGATTTTTACGAAAAAATATTATCACACAGCAAATTTATTTTATCATGTTAGTAAAATAACTCCTAAATTACTATAAAATACACATTTCATAGTAATTGTAGGTATTAAAAAAATTAATAATGATGTTCTTAATTTTTAGGTTATATTACTACAAAGACTCCGTTTTCTTCGTTATTCAAACTATATATGTATCTATATGAGAATATTAATATATTTTATACTCACTTTTTACTGCATATACACATTCGATTCACATATGCACAGCACTGATGTACAGGGACTGAAGACGCGGATTAATAAAATATGTATTGATATATGTCGTGTGCATTACTTGTCGACCTGCGTTATGTGTACTGGCTGCGCGCGCACCACTGTGTGTGTGTGTGTGTGTGTGTGTATTCACGGCTGACATCACATGACCATGTCGATGATGACTTACATGGATTTACTCCCTATCCAAACCTTCTTATAGAAGTTTTCACTTCAAAAAAATTTCATACAGTCAACATTTTCAGGCCCTCTAGTGTGTCTGTAATGTAATAATTTTGTAGAGCTGTTATTTTTGTATTATAAGTTGATACATATGATATAATAAGTGTGTATGACTGACACCCAGTTATGTGTAATGCTTCACTTTCTAAAGAAGCTTCCATTGGGAGTCTAGAAGGATCACAGTGTATGGCGATAGAGTTGAGGTTTTTCTTGGTGGTAATCAGGATACCTGTGGCACATGGTTGTAGCTATCAGAAGTGATTGTAGAAAATTTTCTGGGTTTATTTTTGTGAACTAGGATGTTCTTTGCTTAAATCTGTCTCCGGCAGAAATATAACAAATAAGAGATCGTGCATAAGGAAAATAACATATTATCATTTGGCCTGATGTTGTTTGAAAGGGCGTGAAAATATAATTCAAACTCTATTACTCTTCTTCTTCTTGTGATCTATAAACTGTTCCGCCACCGCAACACCGGGCAATCCTTTGAAACTGATTATGTCCTGCAATTCATGTGCACCTGCAGTGGCAGACGTATTATTTATATTTACTCTTCTAACTTCTGACCACTTAGAATATGCGTCTACCACATAAAAGTTTGTCCTGTGGAATGATCCAGCAGCAGAGTCAGTATGCCGTAGTGACCATGGCTTCTCTGGGACTGGCCATGCTACCGTTTTTGACTTGGGTGGATTTTTGTGGCAACTTTGACTTTTAAATCATTCTTGTACCATTTCCTCAATTATTGCATCCAGCTTGGACCACTAAAGATAGCTTCTGGCAACAGCTTTCATATGGACCATATTATCGTAGTTTTACTTAGAGAATCTTTGTCTTCACTGATTGTAAATTGATTGAGATTATGAGCCTAGTTTTCCACAACAAACAATCCGTGTTCCGTGTGCCCATGTCACCTTCCACAATAAGGCTGTAAGTCCCCATCTTTAACGCCAGCTGGCCATCCTTGCTGTGCAGTTGCCATGACCTGAGGTAGCATAGTGTCTTGTTTCATTTCTGCCTCCACTTAAAGTGATCTACGTGGCTGTGGCAAATCTTCAAGCAAAAGTACATCACATGGTGTTGGTCCTGCTGAGTAGGTGCTCTCTGCTAAGGGCATCCACCTGACAAACTAGACCTGTATTCCAATTCATAGTGACGCATTGCCAACATCAGACAGCAGCATAGTAACCTGAGGAGAATGTGTGTCTGGAGTAGGTTTTGCGGGATGCAGAAGCAGCTTGTGGTCTGTTACAATTTTAAAATGTCTGCCCACAAGGTGCTGCCTGAACTTGGTTACCCCAGAACTTCCTTATCCAACTGAGAGTATTTGCATTCACTTTTTACAATTTTCTTGATACAAACACCATGGTAATATTCACCCCATTTCACAGCTTATTAGCTAGTACTTCTTTGACTTTATGAGGTATCAAAAGGCAGATTAAGGGTTTGCAAAGGTCAAAGTGTGTAAGTACTTGATTCTAATGCAGTAGTAGTTTTGCATTGTCAAATGCTTAGTTGTGTCTATCCTTCCACTGCCACAGAGTCCCTGCATTAAGTTATCTTTGCAGTGACTCCAATACTTCAGATCTGTCTTTTAATAATCATTCTTAGAAAATTAATAGCCCAAGAAATTCCTGTAGTTCCTTGTGATGTCTTGACTGGTGCACTAATTATAGCTTTTACATTACCATCAATGGATGAAACCCCTCCTATAATCTCCCCACAAACAACACATACTCCACTGCGAAAACACACTTGAACATTTTTTTTAGTTTGAGCTTTGTCTTTTCTCATCATTCCAGGACTCCTTAAATCTGGTTTCAGTGTTCATGTGCATCACTCCTAATTATTAAAATGTCATCCAACAAACCTACATTTCCAGGGACACCTGTTAGAGGTGTTGCAATAGGTATTAGAAAATTGCTGGCCCACTACTCTCACTGAAAGGCAGTTCCTTACCTTAACCACTCCCTTCATTGTATTGACTGTGAGCACTCTGATGAAGCTTCATTAATTGTGACCTGCAGGTATGCTTCCTCCAAGTCTAGTTGTTTGGAAAATATGACCTTGAAGCACTGTAAAAGCCTCCGTGACCATGGAGGTATACCTCTGTCACTGACACACTGTTCAGCATACTCTTGTATTCACCACACAGCCTGACCAAACCATACTTTAGACAATCGGCACCAATCATGTGGCCCTCTTAGAAGAGGACACTGATTCGAACACACCTCGCTGCACCAGACAGTTTGTTTCTGTGCTTACCCTTTCCCTCAGTGCAAAATCTACTGGTCTAACATAATTGCTGCCTGAATTGATATTGACAATTAAATGTTGTCTGACATACTTCCCTAACTATTCTGTCTGAAATACAGAAGGATGCTAGTTCATCATCAGTATAATCACATAGGCATCTACAGTTGATGTAGCTCTATCATTTTGATTCCGAGTGACTTTAACCAGTCACGGACCATCAAGCTAAGCATATTTCTTTGCACTACCAATAGCTCAAGTAATACCACCATTTTGTTTTCACTTTCATGTTCTTCACATTTTACACTTTGAAGTGCTCTTGAGAACATGTATATAACAATATCTTCACCTTTTTTAAGCCATGAATTTTTTTTAAGTGTGCCAACTTATGATGGAGTGACTGCCCCAGTATCTATGTATTTTCATAGTTAGACATTGTCCATGTAGGTGCTCTTCTGTGCACTAAGGCTTCTGCTGATTGGTTTTGTGCATGCTTTACATGGTACATGCAACAACGTAGTCTCTGATGTGTATGCTTGTAGATGCACTTTACAGAATGTACCAGGTAGCTGATGTCTACCTGTTCCATCCATAGCAGGATCACATTTCTTCTTTGTGATGGAGGCACAGTCAATGTGGACTCAGTTATTGCACGAATGCAGACTGTCCGTAGATGGTAGCACATATCAGCCAAGCGACTTTCATTGCATCGCCACTGTAGCTGGATAACCAAGTGGCTTTATCCGGTTTGGTAACTGATTCCTTCATTTTTCTCATCATCATTCCAGTTTTTATTCTATGCACCTCAGTCATAGAACTTTTAAAATCATCTGTGTTCTTTCCGGTTGTCTCTACCACCATAGAAATTTCCACCGCATCTTTAAATATTAACATGTCTTTAGGGAGAAAATGTTGAACCATGCTATATTTTCACTGCACTCACAAGCCAATCCCACAAGATATGTTCAAAGTCAGGGAAAATGCAGTTATGCTCAACTTCCTTAGTTTTGCCATGTGAACTGTAATTGTCTCCCTTTCCTGTAGGTCCTGGTGAAGAAACTTCAAAGTTTGTATATCCCATTGTGCTTTGTTTCAAAATGGTCGATTAGCAGCACACCATCTGTAGATTGTAGAGACAAAAGTAAATGATGTCAGACTGGCAATGCACACTAAAAAAATGTTCATTTGTCACTTTGTCCCTTATCCTGTTTGCAACAAAATAAAATTGAAGTTGTTTACCGTATGATTTACACATTTCTAAACCTGCCTAGTTCATGTCCCTGTTCTTACGAACTGTTTTATCCTTAACTAAAATTTTGTGTACTACCCAGGCTTATTTTAACACATGATTAATTCACGCAACACATACATTGTACATATCCGCCGGACTACACAAAAATTTGAGAACACTTCAAGCACACTGCCTGGATGTTAGCTATCCAACATGGCACTTGCCAGCACATTAATACACTTAATTAAAGACTAACTAATAGGTTCAATACATAACAACTTCACTTTCCTGAAGAAGCTTCCAGTGAGAGTCGGGTAGTGGCACAATGTATGAAGAGAAAATTGAGGGCCTTCTTGTGGTGGAGATGATGGCAGCATATATGGTTGCTGTACCAGAGTGGGGACTTAAGTGACCTTATATGGCGGGATGGCTGCGGATTTTCATTTCCCATTGTCCCCTCCTTGATGACTACCAAAAAGGTTGACAGGAGGTTGTACAAAATTTGAATGCATACTAGTGCAGGACCACAGTGGATGTTTGGGCAATGATTTGTGAAAAGCATCAGATGACCATCTATGCAACAATGAGGTAAGTGGTTTTTTTAATTCCCTGAGGTTCCTGCTTCAGTTGACTTGGCCAAAGAACCAGTGATCAGTCGACACTTGTCGACTCTTCTGCAGCATGTCAGGTTGAGGAGTTGGGACTTAGTTGTGTTTCGATAGATACCCGTTACTGCTTAGTTGGTCCCTGGGTATCTGTGCAGTGATAAGGTATGTTGATTTTTTAATTCAGCTGGAGTATCACCAGGTGGCAATGGTAGTAAATTCTGCTGGTAATTGGTCTTAAAGCTTCCAAATGGGAACAAGATTGGCAGAATGCTGCCTCTACACTGCTGTTTTCGTCTCATCCAGCACATACAAGTCAATGACTTGAACAGGTGTTAGGTTAATAGCTGAGAGAAAGTTTGGAACCACCTTCCCATCAGTCAAATGAAGTAGAATAAAATATATCAGGCATAAAAGTCTCTGAAAATGTAAAAATTCCTTGGTACATGGCTAAGGAAGACAAATATTCTGCTTTCCTGTCAAAGCCAGACAGCTTTTCAGGGAAACATGTGGAGACTCCAAAATGATGCATACTTTATGTGAACATGAAGTTGGTGCTGTAGCTTAACTAACCGATTTTAGGATAGATGCTCCCATGAACTAGGCTGTATATTTTTATTGTACAGCATGTTTATTGTATCACAAAAGTCGCTAAAGTCACTGAAAAGTTTCACTGTCAGAAAATATCTTAAAAATAATTATGCAGTGATTTTTGTTAGGTGTATCGTTCAACTTAACTAAAATATGTTTCACATTATTGACATTTCTCAAACATCTTTAACTTTAATATTGTACAAGGAATATAATGTTTAAGTAATGGTCAAAATCCCAATTTTCCCAAATCTGAATCTGCAACTTGAATCACAAAGAGTAAATCGAATCTACCCTTGAATCCCAATATAGGTCTTTAAGGGTCAAAAATTAAATAATGTTCAAGAAATATTAACTATCTGTTAAATCATGTAACCTTTTAATTGTTAGTTTCCCAGACAAAGTGTTGAATCAATACATTTCATATTTTATTTATATAGTAACATATTAAAAGTACAATATCTTGGGGAATGTTTATAAGATAAGTACAAACAAGGGGACAGTCAGCAGAAAACAGAAGTGGGTCATTTTTCATTGGGGGAGTAGGGTCATGGGGTCATACAATAATAAATAATAACAAAAGAAAAAGAACATAATTAAAAAAATATATTTTTGAACAATATTTAGATAGGATTAGTTACAAATTTTCTCTAACTACAGTGCATTGCTCCTTGTTTCATTTTTGAAGTGAAACTTCTTTGGGCACTATGAGAGTAAAATTTCAGGGTCAGATTTTTATGCAACATTTTCATGAAACATTGTTGTTAAATGTTTCTGATGTGAAAAGGACAAGGAATAGGTACTTGGCCAAAGATGTATAAAGAGAGCACTATGGTATATACATTGCTGGACTCGTTTTCGTTCTCCTCTTTGTGCGATGATTCGTCTCCCACCCAAAAAAATAGACTCAAGAGAGATAGAATAATGAAAGAATAAGACAGAAAGTGTACGCATGCGCTTGTTTCAGAAAATATATATTCTATACAGTCCGCTGTGAGTGCCTTGAATTTTATATTCGCTACCAGTGTGTTCACATTCCTCTTTGTTCAACCAGCAGCGGAGAGAGCTCTGTTGAGACAGTCCCTGAATTTCCCGCATAGACAGCGCTACCCTTTATGAGATTTGGCTTGTTCCAAATGGCAGAATTATTTGAAGAAACAGTAACACGCCCAAAACTGATCTTTTGGCTATAATGTCTTCATTTTGAACCTCTTAAAAACATTATTTAAATCCTATTAATTCTATTTTTTTTTCTTTAGAAAATTTTGTTCCTTCTCTCTTTCTATCTCTGCCATTTTACCCCTTACGATATACTTAAGAGTCGAGGTTTGAATTGCCAAAGAAGTTTTACTTCTATTACGTGTACAGAGTTATACGCACTCTTTTTTTTCCTTCAACTTAGAAGGATGTGCCCTGACCAGGGTAAGCTTTTGAAAGCGGGAAAAACATTATTATTTTTATTTTGTGAGGGATTGATGTAAATCAAGAGCATACATGTAAAAGTGAAGGAAAAAATTAGTCATTAGTTTCTGCAATTCAGTAGAAATCCTGTTAAAATGTTAGACTGCTTGTTACAAATAAATAATTTATTACATATAAGGCTTATTACATTATTGCACTGTAATAGTATGTATAAAGTATCAATGTGGGTCAGTGCACTACAGTTTTTTTTTTACAATTATTGTGAAGACAGTATATTGATTAGTGTAATTATTGCTTTAAATGGTATTTCAACTCAAGTTGACCATTTGTTTTCAAATCTCTGATATTGAGTACATATGTACTCATGAAGTGTTTATAAGTAGGTTTTACAAATTAATTTTGGTACTTGATTTGTAATACCATACTTTAGCCCTAATGGTAGAACCAGCCACAGTGTGTTCAAAACATGCTGTAATGCAAAATATTAGTGAACTAACTGCTGTGCAGATTTTCTTCTTTTAATTTAGACATCTGAATGCATGTATCATCAAAAAGTCTGTTGCATGAACTTTTGTTAATTTTTAATTTTTTGGTTTTTCAGAGTTGTCTTTTAAGGGCTGTAATGTTTCATTTATTTCTGCTGCTGCACCATGTTAAGGACAATGTATTTCGAAGTAGAAGTTGACGTGTCTGTTGCAAAATATTTGATTGGCCATTTTAATTTTTGAGCTGTTGTGTTTTGTGACTGAAATGTTGATACACTGGGAAATGATAATTTCTTCATTGTATCTGTCTGGAAGTTCTGGGAATCATTATTCTTCTGCCTCTAATATTTACTTTTCCTCTGAGGTTATTGCAGTTTCTTTTACAAATTCTGTGTCATTGTTTTACTAAAAGATTTCGGGAGAAGGGTATGGTGTATGTTATTTTTTTCAACGTTTACTTCATCTTTCAAGGCTCTTTGTACCCATTCTGTAATGAACATAAACACACTGCACAACAATGCTTTATGGCTTCTTTGCTTTCTCTTAGCCATTATTTGTCATACCTTTAATCTTGTACATGTGACAATGTGTGTATGAATATATGTGTTCAAGTATTTATGTATGACTATAAAATTACATGCTTTTGCAAGTACTTTCTATACTCATGCTTACTTGCACCCATTCTCTCTTGCATACTTATGTCCATGATTTTTTTCTTCCATACTCTCTCACACTAACAATTCTCACACGTTGTTTCCCACACATACTTTAACACACATACCAATGCACTCATTGACACTACATAATTGTTTCATCGTCCAGAAATAAAAATTAATGTTAAAAAAAATTAATTTTTTATCCATTTCCTGTACAATGTTTGTCGTTTGATTAAGATCTCAATATTGCCAAACATATCTGGTAACAAAAATTACTTGCTTGTGAACTTTCCATTAATATTACGCCTTGTCACTATTAACAGGGCAACTTATTTCTATACTTAACCTGTTTTTATGTCATGTCTGGTATCCTGTACATTCTTGGTAGATGGAATTAGAAACTCTTTACAAATCAAGTAAAACTATAGCATAGCTGAGGAGAAATGTTGAGCCAGGGTATTAAAATAATTAAGTTTATGGTACGTAGCTTACTCTTAATGTTCTGAAATAAATGATGCTGTAGAATGATTGTAACAAAACAGTAACCCCTTATTAAAAATAAATGGCAGTACAAATTCTGATAAGAAAATTTATCACTTCCTAAATAAGGTAAAAGGATTGTTTGTAACTTGTCTTTCAGGTTTTGTTTAGGGTTGTTTGAAAGTGTTGTCCATGTCGGGGCTTGATGTCGTGTGGTCGGGAAGTCCATGAAGTGAATCTGACAACTAACAATCACCACGTGTCCCGGTCTTGTCTGTAGCTTGCACTAACTGAACGTGTTGGGTGTGGTGACTGTGGCCTGGTGGAGGCGGGCGGGCTGTGGCGGGGGGCGGGACCGACTGCCGAGTGGCTAATCACGAGTGGCTTGGTTGTGAAGGCACACCGGAGGGGCAGGGCGAGGCACAGCCTGAAGAGGTGGACGATGAGGCCCGTATGCGTTTCATCGCCCAGAAAGTCATGGAAGAGAAGATTCGGGAGAAACTAAGGTCGGAGGATGCTCCCGCAGAGGCGAACAGAGGTGCCAACATTGACCACTTACATCCGTATTTCTCTTTGTGTCTCCCCTTGTACATTTCTGTAGTTCGGCCCCGAGACCATAGATGTAAGGGTGTAAGATTTTTCCAGTATATTTGTTGTAACCCCTAAATAGGCCAACAGTTGTTGAAAATGTTTTTTGTGTAGGAATTTGTATAGTTTGTTTACATCGGCCAACTGTATTTACAACTTGATTTTTTTGGTGTGGAATGCTCTGTCATTTTACTAAGCCTTTTTTTTATTTTATTAACATTTACTTTTTTTGTATATATTATGTAAGAGATACTTGATTTTTTTTAGCTTTTGTTTTGTAACAATATTTTTTTGAAAAATTTTTTACTCTCATTTTATTTTTTGTTTGGTTACTGTTTTGTTGAGCATGTTGCTTTACTCTTCAACTATAATTTATGCCTTTCATTGTGAATAGTGTACTGTACTGCATTCTAGAATTTGTGTGGTTTCTGATGAATACTGCAATTTTATTTGTATAAATTTTTTTGTTATTTTGACTTAACATTGTGTTTGTTATTTGTTCATGTACAAAAATAATTAGTAAAAGAAGTCAAATAAAATAATTTTTTTTAAACACACTGAACAGATTCACTGCTTAACAGAGACTAGACTATTTACAAGTAGTATGTCCTTATACGAAGTAAGACAGTTCATAAAATAAGATCGAGTATCACTTGGTGGGTCTTGTAACAGTGAATCTATATTTTTTTTATAGAATACATGGGTAATATTTACTAAAAGTCAGACCTGTGCATTACAAAAACGTTGTATACCTGGTTAATGATCATTTTTCTTTGTTAATTTTTTTTTTAATGTTAATGAAGAGATATTGATTGAAATTCTTCTTGATGATAGAGAATGGTAATAAGTATAGATGGGCAAACTATTGTATACATACTAGTTTGCTCATTCACTGTAGATGCGGGAAGATCATTACAGATATGTGTAGTAGGTTTCCAAACTACATAAATAGTATCCTTAGATAAATCTTCTCATTTAACTCAGTAAAGTCCACAAATTCATTGTTCGCATCAACTTAATCAAAGTAGTGAGCCTGTTGTCACATAGTTTGTTTGAAAGCTTCTTGGAAAAGAGAGCTGTACAAAATATAATTTGTTTATAATAAATTACCAGAAAACATGAAAAAATTAAACAATTTTAATTGGTTACTATTTATTTAATGTAACTAATACGTATCAAGTTAAAGACGAATCTTTTTATTCTGTTGAGTTTTAAAGTGTGATAAATATCAACATATTGGAGTGTAGTTTCAGATTGTAACATGAGGTTTTGTGGATTCATTTTAAGAGCTGTTATTTCACAACATTCACATATCTGGATACAGTGGCAGTCCTAGACTTTGTGGGGCCCTAATATTTTGCCTTTTCAAGAGGCTTGGGGGGTATGGAATAGCACCCAGAGAAAAAGGGGGTTCAGCTGCCCTTCCCAGAAAAATTTGCAATTAAACTCTTAAAAACATTTTTAAGCCAACCTGGAACTTAAATGTTGACATGGTTTTGCTAATTTATCTTAAGATCTTATGACACTATAGGTGCGTTGGTAATAAATGGACAGTTTCCCGGCTTGCCCGCCCTCTGACCGGAAAACAATTTACAGATACAAATTAATATTTTAGTATGATGGTGGGACAAGATAATATTGGGAAATTGTTGAAATAACTGATTTCTTTGTCTAAATTGGGTCATTTGCTGTTTGATGTTATTTTGTAGTAATATACAATGGGAGTGTAGTCTGTTGGTATAGCTGTTGTTTATCAATGTTTACACCAGAAAATATTAAGGGAGCCTTCGTGCCTAGGTCTTGTCACTGACACCAATCCTTTTGAGCTGACTAATGATTTCATGTGTCTTTATAACTTTAAGTTGACATCTACATAATTGAAAAATATGACACAAGAAACTCATTATAAGAATCATGCTAAACATATCAATGCATACCTAGTTCAGAAATGATTTGGTTGAGGGTTCCCTATTTTATTATTGGTCATTTTTGCACATTCTGAATTAATACAATGTCTTGATGATCAATTTTGCAAGAAACGTTTCATGAAGTAGTTAATAATTACTGTCAGGAAACTTGGAACACTTGTCGCTGACATCCTTGTTTCAGTAGCTACGACAGTCACAAGTAAATTACACACTCCTTTCACTCGCTGCCCGATATTGTGTTTGAAGAACCACATCATTTAAATACTGAATTTCTTGAAGAATTTTAAAAGGGATTTTAACTTTTAATGTTGATATGAGAGAGAAAGACAGTACTATTTTTGTTCAAAAAAGTTTATAATGCTTCTTAAGCTGAGGTGGTCTAATATGATGATCAAGCATGCGCTTTTCCATAAACTGTAGGGCACTTCATAAAAGGTTCCTATACATACTGTCACGAAAATAATGGGAAATGCTGTGCACAGTTACAAAGTTAATTAGTTATATTGCTCCAAGGCTCTTGCAGGAACTTATAGTTAATTAACTACACGAGAATAAGAAGTTAATAATTATGATGGCATAAATACTTATAATTGAAGCATTGGGTTTGGGGCATACTTGCAACTCGCTGAGGCATGCGAGTCATAACTCGGTGCGCAAAGAGCTGTCTTTCACAACCCAGTATGGCGGATTACCATCTCTGCGACATCTTTAAGTTTCCCAGCTGATCCCGCTCCCAACGCAAATGTGTGCCAAGACACAAGGCGTCTTGACGCTGTCTCAGCTTGCGTTCAGTAGCACCTCACTTCATAGTTCCGATCATGTAACACAATTCTCTGAAAATGGTTCGCGCGCACACAGCATGAGCACATCTTAGCTCGGCCGCCTGGCAGCAATTACCTTACCCCGTGACTGTCCGACACCTTCAAGACACTCCAGTAGGCGGTGCTATCGGCGAATTGCCAATACTTACTTCAAAGCCATTTCTGCAGACTTGAACATACTTTATTTACGTCGTGCATCATACTGACTTGTTTGTTTTCTAGATTGTGACCAGTAATAGGTGAATATTATTTAAAATATCCATAAAATTTTTTTATCCAAACAATGATTATAAATAAAGACTAAATAGTTTCTATAATGATATACATGGTCCAATGATTATAAATAATAAGCTATCAGCAAGGCTGAGGAAAGAAGTACAGTCAAAAAAAATTATAAAATTGCACCTAATGGTTCATAAATAAATTTGTAAGTGGTAAAATTGTAAAGAAGTTTAATTTATTTTATTTCCTTGGTCTACTCTTTATACTGGTTAGTTTTTGAACCTTACAATGATCACTGTACATTACTAAGTTTTTCTTAAAAAGTCACACCAGTGCATCCACAAATTTGCAACTTTTCCATAGATGTATGAAATACTGTGATAAATACACTTTCATATTATAATGATATCCCATTATATTCCCTAATTGTTTAAAGAATCAAACTATGTTATTGTGTATGAATATGTAACTACCATGCTGCAAGACTTGTATACTTAAGGTCCTTATACTTAAGGTCTATATACTTAAGGTCCACAATGCCTGTATTATACATACTCTCATGAAGTACCATTGCATGCTATGTGCTGTAGATATGAACTGCGATCTCCAGTGTAGTGTACTTCAGACGTCCTATGCCGAAAACACTCGGCTAGTGCAAATGCACTGAACCGTATGAAAATCTGTATTCTGGGACACTTGACATTGTTCTTATTCCAAGCTGTATGCATGAGAAGGTACAGACCACAGAGGCAGCAGGATTGTAATTGGTGGTGTGTCTGCCTCAACATGACTGCTTAACTCTGCACATGTACACACAGTCGGTGCACTGTAGAGCCACATCTGGAACAGGATAAAAGTGTCGCGCGACATCCCTTTGGTGAACTCACACTGGATGGAAAACAGAAACACATGGAGCATGATATCCTCAGTCACACGAGACAATGTTCACACCAAGCAAGCATCTACGCTGTCCGAAATGTCATGTGGCAAAGTAGCTCTCTGTGTAGATGCGGCCTAAAGGACTCTACACTGGATGAAACAAAATGACTTTGCAGTCACCCTTCTCTTGGAAGAGTGGAGCACACATGGGAAAGAGACAGGTATTTACGTTCCCGGACACACGCATAACAGCACGAGGTACACGTTAACAAAGTCACTGTTCTTCCTGGTCTGGTTCACTCGAGCTCAGCTTGGCTTTTAAAGTGGAGTGTTGTTTTTAAGGTGTTACATTCCAAACTGGCCCGACTAGGCAACTCAGAATGGTAATTATATATAACACACTTGAAGATATGATACTGTTTATGTGCAGTAAAAAATGTTTTCCTGAAATTCTGGTGTTACTACTTTAGTATTAGTTGTTGAATTGTTTTAAATTGCTGCATTTTCCTTTGAAATTTATTCTTGTTACCCCTATTTGAACAATTACATACCCTCATACAGTCCAAACAAATTACAGCAAACGTGATTACATATACTGTCTTACAGATTTTCTGATGATGTCAAACTATGAAACTTCCAATAAAGTTCCCCAACTGTATTTGTTGCGAGTACAAATCTGGCCCAGGGGCACTGGGGTGATTGCTGCACGAAAATTTGCGGTCGCTGTGGGTCAAATGCCAAAAATTGTGGTCAAAAAGATTATAATTTGCATATGTATTGCCAAAAGAGATTTATTTGCGGCCGACTCAGACCAAAAAGCCTTAAATTCTCTCGCCCTTAATTCTTCATTATGTTTTATGGTGAGTCGCCAGAAGACATGACCAGTCAGGACAGCATCTGACGACAGACTAGTTGAGTTAGACAACGCAGCTACCTTCCTTTTTGAAAGTGTTACAGAGGGAGGCAGTCTTGTGGGCCAACCAACCAATCACAACAAACATTACCTTATAAGGAAATACATAAGGCTCTTCACCTTGAAGGCCGGCTTCCTAAGATTAACAAATGTAATCATTCTTCCATGAGGTTATGGAGCAACACAGCATGCCAGGACATAGTGCGTCCTGATTGGGTGTTGAAAATAAGTGTGCTGGGTACATGCCAAAATTTCCTGTCTGCACAATCATGCGCCTAGGTGCGGGATTTTTCCATTAATAACCACGAGAAAATAATTATATCTCTTGGGCAGACACCTGATTGTTGCACTCCCTGTCTTTTTTTACTTCCTGAGACTGGAAAATTTCTCAAGTGCCAAAAAACAAAAACAACATATACTAACATGTAAATTATAACCATTTTAGTACTATATACAGGGTGGCTATGAATATGTGTTACAAATTGATAGGGATGGTAGATGTAGATGTGTGGAAAACATTTTATTAAGAAACCCATGTCCGGAAATGCATCCTTATACCTGAAAACTGCGCAACAAAGTAACAGGGGTAGGTAGGCAACCTGGCAGGGACGGTGACGTCGGATGTCAATAACGACACATATGTATCTGTATTTATGCAGGTTCATTCGTACGCTTTACATTTGCTGCTCAAAATGTCCTCCGCCACACCCGATACATGCAGTGCAGCGCCGTAACAGGTTGCGTCGCACATCGGCGAAGACAGCTGGTGTGTTTCCTATGGTCTGAAACACAGCATGTATCCTGCCCACCAGTTCATCCCTGGTATGTACAGGAGTGGCGTACTCAAGGGACTTCACATGGCCCCAAAGATAAAGTCCAAAGGCGAGAGGTCGGGGAACGCGGTGGCCAGGCAATGGGACCACCCTGTCCTATCCACCGCTGTCCAAATGGTCTGTTCAGGTGGTCACGAACACAGAGGGCATAGTGAGCTGGTGCTCCATCACACTGGAACCACAATGACGCACGAATATCAAGACTGACGTCATCCAACATGTCAGGTAAAACATCGCGCATAAACCGCAGATACTCTGCAGCGTTGAGGCGTGGTGGCAAAATGTGTGGCCCTAGTACACTGTCATTTAGTATCCCAGCCCAGATGTTCACTGAAAATCGCTGTTGGTGGCGGGTTGGATACGTCGTGTGACTGTGTTGCTCGGCCCAAACGTGAGTGTTACGTGTATTGAACAAGCCATCCCTGGTGAAGCAGCTCTCGTCTGTGAACAGCACATGCTGTTGGAACTGTGGCATGTTTCGCAGCACTGCAGCAACCATCGGCAAAACTCATGTCGTGCAGGAAAATCAGCTTCTTGTAAGGTCTGTACCTTCTGTACATGATACGGGCGTAGAAGTTGTTCCTTTAATACCAGTGCAACAGATTGACAGGAGGTGTGCATGGCATGTGCTATCGCCCGTGTGCTGGTAGATGGTGTGTCCTGAATTCGTTCCAGCACCTCTTCCTCAAAGCTAGGTGTCCGTATTGTCCTTCTTGAACCACATGCTGGCTTCGTGACGCACAGCGAACCCGTTTCCCGCAAATGGCGGTCAATGCGTGCGAATATTGTGTGTGCAGGGTGCCGTCAGTTAGGGAACCTCTCACGATACTGTCTCTCCGCCTCTCTTCCATTGCCGCCAGCTGCACCATACACTAAATGCATATTGGCTAGCTCTGTCAGTGTGTAGCCATCCATGTCGCCTCTGCAACTGTGACAATATCGAGTGTAACACATGCACGGTGACTCGTGCGGTCACTGATCGTCAAATCGGGTAGTAGGTAAGACAACACAACATGTTTTCACTGGCTTGTTGTCGCCTTGTTGCCTACCTACCCCTGTTACTTTGTTGCGCTGTTTCAGGTATAAGGATGTATATCCGGACATGGGTTTCTTAATAAAATGTTTTCCACACATCTACATCTACCATCCCTATCAATGTGTAACACATATTCATGGCCACCCTGTATATATATATATATATGTGTGTGTGTGTGTGTGTGTGTGTGTGTGTGTTTGTATGTCACAGGTAATGCTAGAAGAAGAAGTAAATTTAAGTTTACCCAGGTTAACTTAGCATTATTCAAGGTTGTTGGGTAAAGTCCGAATAATAACTTAAATAAATTTGAATTTGGTATTTACCTGTGTACATCTGGGTCTACCCAATGCTGACTGGGTAGTGCTAGAAAAACCAAATGATTGATAATTTTAGTTTAATTTAATGAATTTAACGACCAACAAAACATTGATACCTTAACTAAATATACCTTTTTAAAGTATTTTGAATGAGAAAAGTCGTAATGAAATATAATCAAAATTATAATTATGACAATAGTTTGTAAAGCAATTTCACAAAATAATACTTATGTTGTTATTAATCCTGAGTTTGTATTTGTTGTTGTCACTGTAGATAAGTGGTACTCTCATCCTCGTGTGTTGGCTGTTTGCGGATGTTTTGCCTGCTACGGTACTGATGAGGGTGGGAGTCCATATATTTGCAGTGACAACATTGTATTTGTCAACATTGTGTATTTGTCTACATGTGTCGTGCCTACCATAAAAGTCTAAAGACTGTTGTTGGGCATGTTACAATTTTAAATAAATAAAAAATAACTATATAAGTTTATAATGTCCTGAGTTATATTTGTATTCTTTTTCTTGCAATTTTATTTTTTGTTCAATTTTTTCGTCCATGTCCAACGGTCAAATGAGTTTCATACAAAATATCAAACATCTAATCGTTAGTTACATAATATTTCATTGTTGTCTCAGTTTTTCAACGCCATGTCCTGAACACAAAGCAAATTGCGTCAGTCGCCAGTTTGGAAATTTGTCTTCCATTTAGCTTCTTTTGCAGATTTAACAGAGCCGATTAATTGCAAATACTATTCTTTGTTAAAGTAAAAGCAGTTCAATCCCTTCACAGAAAATAACTCTTAAAAATTTTTGTAAAAACACTCATGAAACACCGTGTGCACACTCAGTTCGGCCGCCACTCTGTCACTAAGCGGCGTGGGGGATGTCGCGCGTGGTTTGTGCCACGTGCTCAGACATGATGCAACACCCGACATCACCCAGTCAGCGTTAGGCAGATCCAGGTGTGCATTGGTAAATGCGTAATTCAAATTTATTTGAGTGATTATTCGAGTTTTACCCATCAAACTTGGATAATGCTAAGTTAACCCAGGTAAATCTAAGATTACGTCTTCTTCTAGCATTACCCGTAACACACAACACACACACACACATATATAGACTCGCACATATATATTCATATAGATACATGTGTGTGTGTGGATTAATGTCTCCATATATTTCACCTTGCAGCCATGCCTACCCACCGGAGAACACTGGTGTATGTGAGTGGTAGTAATACATATTGAGTCTCCCATCGTGCACCATGGTGGTTGCTTGTTGGTAGCTTTGATGGTGTGGGAGATTTGGTGGTTGAAAGTGGTCGACCTCGGATTTTCATACATTTTGACTAACATGTTCTACAAAATCTAAAAAGTGTTCTACGGAATCTCCTATTATGTTTAGGATTTCTCCAGTTGATGTGTGTGACCACCGGCCACTGAACACCCATCATTAAATGTACTGGAATGAATGTATGGAAAATAAACCCAGTGAAGCGGGGTGTCCTTAACTAGCATCCATATAAAATTATTAAAATCAAACCACTTTTAAACACTATCTAAATTGGGTCACTAAATTAAAAAAAAAGTAAGTTATTTAAATGGCTCTTTAGAAATAAAATGCTCAAAAAACTTCAAGAACAAATTAAAACACTTTGCAAATTAAATATACACTATTAAACCAGGACACGATGACTTTTGTCCCCTTTTCTCCGCTCCAGCGTATGAGACAACTCCCATACCTGGCCCTGGTTTGCACAACATTGCAGATACCAAAAATTATTTAAATCGTGCAAAAATCCTGACTTAAAACCCATCATATCAGGGTGTAGGCAAAATTTATAAAAAACATATACCATTTAAAATTACTTAAAAAATGTACTTTAAAAAAAGGAAAGGTATGTGTTTTTGAAGCAGCAGTCCACAAAATATTAATAACTTTTTAGCACTTTTTTTTTAGTCTGATTTCTTATCTTTTTTACAAACTCTTACATCATTAGAAAAACTTATATTCAAATGCAGAAATAACAGACCATGAGACAGGTTTCCCAAAAAAAAAATATATGTAAACATTCATAAAAATTTTTATATAAAAATCTATGAAAAAGGTAAATAAAGGCTATGATTACAAAGGCTCGTAGCATAATGATTATAACCTGCTACATTCACGTAAATTATATTACAACTTGGCCACACTTCAATTTCATATTAAAATAATATTATGATAAAATACAATTAAATGCAGTTGCATTAAATCAAAATACCCACTGTATGAATCATTTAAAGAACATAAAATACAATATTTATAAATATGCATATAAAAACAATACTAAGGAAAATTCTGGGAGCTCCCTACTTTACCACTGCAAGATGTCTTGCTACAAACGTAATTTACAATAAAACAAATATTACAAACATTACTTTCTCTTAAAAAAATTGTAGTAACAGTTCGGTGCCAGGCAAAGTCTGAGTTTGTTAAACGCACTGCCGACCAGTTCAAAAGGGCCATAACGTCACTAACTCCGCAAGTTTATCATCGCGTTACCAAAGCACGCAATACACTCAAGCTAAGTCTTCCAATCTTTGCATTATGTCTACGAGTTTGGACTGCAAGATTTTTTGACAAAATCCAAACACATAATTGCGCACCACAACTTGTTCAATCAGTTTATTTTATCGCCATGCTACCAACCCTGGGATCCAAACAGCCATTCAAAAAAATATAAGTAGGTGGCTACTTACTTGTCATCCTTCTTACCTGAGCACCTCATCCACATAGCTGCATTGTACATGCTCGGTCGTAAGGCTGTTTCCAGACGCGAAGCATTTGCGCGCAAAAATCCGTGCCATGGATCCACTTGCTTGGCATAGCACTCTTCTCTCACTTGGTCGTTCACGGAGTTATTTATCACTTAGCACATTGCGTGTAGACCTAATTTCACGTAAAAGTATTTCTTTTTATGCACCACTATTATAAACACAGTGCCTGAAACGGACGCCCAACATATCGCCGGCCCAGCCGTCACTGTCTATACTGCCGCGGTCAACCACCGCTGACATCAGGCCCTCTAACAGTCATCGATGCACTCAAAAGTTCTCACCCAGATTATTTTCTCGAAACAGTCCAAATATTTTAAGCTTTAATTAATATGTAGTACAAAATTGCAAAGAAAAATTTACTAAAAAACTTAATAAAAATTATTGCCAACATTTTATATATTACATGCTTACACTTGACTCAAATTCTAGAGCCAGCTAAAACTTTCTGGAAGCAGTGGTCTTCGGCCAGAGCCTTTCAGCCAACCAGGAATAAAAGCAGTAATAAACCACCAAACTTAAAATATTTACAATAGATACAAAAGTACCTTAAACTATTCTGTAACCAAAAAGAAATCAATACGTAAAAAATATGATTGTCTTAAAAACCTAATTAAGACAAATAATGTGGCATAAACGCCACACTTTGAAATATAGAATCAGCTGCTCTATTGTAGTAAAACATTATACGAAAAAATGGTTAAAGTTTTGGAGAGCAGGAGGCTGCAACGTCACGATATATTTTGAAAAGTAAAAGGCTGATTTTGTTAGCATATGTTAAGAAACTTTCACTATTTTAAATTTTTTGAAAATTATTCAAGATATATTTTTATGATTTTTTTTTTAAATTCTAATTTAATATATAGATGTGAATATTTGTATGTTTGACATAATCATGTCTTTACTAATGAACCAATTTGTACAAAATATATAAAATTTACTGGATTAACAAACAAACAAACAAACTTAATATCATGAAATAACAAATCTCAGGGGGTGAAAATGGGTAAGATCTACTAAGTTAATTAAACTAGAGGTACAATACTAGGCATGGGCGTAGATCCCGGGGGGGCCAGGGGGGCCCGGGCCTCCCCTGGAATTAATGGGCCCCTCCTTGGGGGGGCCCACTTCGTGATTTTAAAGTTAATGGTGTACACAACATATATATATATTATATATATATATCAGATTATTATTTACGACAGGCACTTTGACATGCTTTACATTCCTACCTTCGAGTTCCGTAGTTATTTTCCCCTACCCCTTCTGCGAAAGCCATGGTATGGAGTTTTCCAATGCGAACTTTAAAAACCCTTAATTCCTAGAAACCGTTCATTCCAAAGGACGAAGCTAGGGTAGGGTTCCGTTAGAATTTCCTCCCCATTGTTACCCACACTACCTTGTCCTCTGAAACGACAGTATTATAGGTTTCAGGTAGTCTGTTTTTAAAGTGGTTTTGCTCTCGTGTGCGCCAGTCTTCTGCTTTCTTGGCAAACATCAACATGGATAAGTTCGTGACGCGGAAGAAACGGAAAACAGAATCTGATTCTCACATGGTAAGCTTGATTGTTTTATAAGTAGTGACTATTATTTAGGTAATATATTTTATTTAAGTGATTATGTAACGTTTTTTTTTCCAGTAAATAAACAACTTAATACTTTAACAGTAATTATAGCAGAATTTAGTTTATTTACGAACTGAAACTTATGTACCATTGTCTGGAATTTTTTAGCTCATCTCCATTCTGTAAGGCTAGCTGCTCTGTACGTTACATGTGAATATACAGGGAATAATTTTTTTCCTCGTCAATATGGAATTTAAAATCACTCCCCTTTTATTATCAAACGATAATTTTCACAATTCATGGCCGATAATCACTTTATAACATTTGTTATTTGATAACTGCAACACTGCACGAGTAAACAGAAGTAAGAGTGAGAAAGAAGTATTTAAACGTTACACATCTGTTTTTAAGTTAATTAGGAAGCAAACGCGTCTCTTTGATAACTAATCAAGCGGCATATTTTAACTAAATAATTCACTGCCAAAATACTGTTTATACTAAATATAAGCCGAGAAATGTATGTGGTTCAATTAGCTGTAGGATAAATTTCATAGTTCTATCTCCGAGATTTTTCATTTGTGTCATTAAGTTTTTTTCTTTTTTACCTGGTTGATGTTTTTACTAAATAAAATAGTCTTTAAGGGTTTTAATATGATTCGATCGTTCATTTGATGTTGATCCGTTTATTAGCTTTGGCGCTTTGGGTTTTTAGGGCGCATCAAAAACTGTGAACAAAGAATTTCACGAACAGTATTTGAATCGCAGTAATTATGTGATGTGGTATAAAAAAAACCGACAAAGTGCGAGTCGAACCTGCGCACGAAGGGTTCCGTACCATTATCTATAAAAACGGCAAAAAACAGGTATGTTGTATGGGAGCCCCACTTAAATATTTATTTTATTCTGTTTTAGTATTTCTTGTTATAGCGGCAACACAAATACATCATTTGTGAAATTTTATTCTGTTTTCACGTTTGTTGTATGGGAGCTCTGAGGCGTCTGAAGACATGGTTAAGAAGTACCAGACTCAAACCCGTCTCAACTCAGTGACTGTGTGTCATGTTCACAAAAGTCGTTTGGATGAACTTAGTTTACATGAATTAGCTAAAGATTTTGCTTCAAGATCTGAAATTAGAATAAACACTTTTGGAAAATGGTAATGTATTGGTGGGGTGTTATCTATTTGCATTATATTCACGTATATTATTTTTATAGATTTTTTCATGGATATTTTATGTATTTAGGTTAGCAAATTATTCAAACATGTTTGAGAGATCACTTCTTATAGTCATTAATTAATAATTACTAAAAAATATGTTGCTCTGCTTTATTGTTAATATCACTTACGTAAAAATAAAGTGTATAACATACGAGCTTATCATCCAGAGAAGACTTGTTTCGGTTGACCTCTAGCGCAAAGTTCTTAAACCACAGAATTCACGGGCCCCCCCTGGAAATCCTACAGATTTGCGCCCATGATACTAGGGATGAAACACAAACAAAAAAACAGCTCATTTATTTTAACCATTTTCCTAATTCCCTGAACTTAGGGGATAAAAAAAGTTATAATATAGTTTTATATTTAAAAAATCTCTTAAGTTAGTTAAGCAAAAGTTTAGATAATGTGGATTATGATTATAAAAAAAATTCCAAAATATTTTACCATTTCCTTATCAGGGTATATTTGAAGGTAAGAATGTTAGCATAAATTATATGCATAGAGTAACGTTGTTTGTCTTTTCCATTTTTCTTGATTCAACAGCAAAAAGGATTAAATTCTGTGTTATAATAAAAAAAAATCTTTCAACCTAATCAGTTAGGAAGTAAGATGAAGTTTAATCATAGACCTGAATCCAGTCAAGATCAATTTAATTTTAGTTGAGAATAATGTGCTCACTAAAACTACAAACTTCCTTTTGCTATTTTCTAAAATAACCACTCTTTATAGTGGTAAAAATTGAGTAGGTTTATTTTTATAAATAAAATGTTATATTACTAAATCTACTTAGGGAAAGATAAGAAACTTGAATATGTAATAAATTACACACACACTTTACATCTTTGGTATTTTTTAATTTTTTAAATTTGCCAGCCTGGGAGATTGAAATGGGAATCAGTCTGATTTTCAAATAAAAACTAAAACAGTACTGAATACTCTGGATTAACACATCCTATTTCTATGTAAAAAAATTCATTTTTTTTTTGTTTTGTTTTTGACTTTACTTCCAACTAGACTATAATGAAATTTGAGCTATAATTAGCCTATATATTGCATTAATACATAGGTACTTTTCATTCCTTAAATACGCACAGTTCATAAGGAATAGCCATTAAAATCCATTTGCTAAGATAACATACATTAACACGAGCTGCGTGTGGGGTGAGTATGCTTAGAGTTTTAATAACTTTAATTAGTTCAAATTCTGTAAAAAATGATAAAATATAAGCTATTTTATTCTTGCATAATACTATATGGTAATGATACTGCAGATTTTTTTAACAGTATAGATTACGAAGGAACTGATTGCATCAAGATGCTTTGCAACAAAACAGAAATCTAACCTATCAACTATGAGTATCATAGAATGGGGTGATTAGGATTAGAGGGGTGACAAGGATAAAAATTTTGTAGCATAATTTTTTTGAAACATAATATAGCAGAAAAAATTATACATTGCTCGAATAGTTCTAAGATAGTTCTAATACATAGTTTTATGTATAATTCTTTTCTGCTATATTAGGTTTCAAAATATAATGTTACAAACTTTTGATCCTATTCACCTTATTTTAGGTACTGCAGTTATTATTTAATAACATATAGTACATAGTCAATTTTTAATGTTTTGTTTTAACTAAGACAATTCTAATGTTAGATAATTTTTGACTTAAATTGTATCAAGTAATTTTTTAATTAGTTAACTTTAAACTTCCGTCATTTACTTTTTCATTAACACACTTCAGCTTAAATTAGTTAAATATTTTTGTTAACTTTCTCACGATGCATTATCTCATGTGGCAACTAACACTGGCCAGAACTACTCAAAGAAATTTATAAAGCTGCAGTAAATCATAATTCATATCTGCTTATATTTAGCATATGTTGCAATCTGTGTAAAAGATAGTCCTTATCAATAATCAATATAAATATAATCCTTAAACAACTTCAGAACTCTTACAAATACATAATTTACGTAACTTTTTTCAAAAATATTATTAGACCAACATTACTTGATAAATACCAAAATGAACCTAAATGGTAAGTATGTCTCTCAATAGGACATTGAACACTCACAAAAAATCATGCCAAAAGTCAAGCTAGAAGCAAGATTGTATTTGTCACAATTTGTTGCCGATAACTAACATCAAAAAAATTTGTCTCAATCATTTCAAATGAAGCATATGAAATGAGTGGATATTCACTTTCGTCTGTGATTTCAAAAGCCTGGTTGCTTGTGCAAAGAGTCTGCTCGTGGCAACAATCACGATAAAGGTCTCACTCTGGTGGTTACGGTATTGAGGAAGGGAGTTGGTGTCGAGACACTTCAGGGAAAAGAGAGTTAAAGGGTGAGGTCTAGTGGGTGGGGTCCATCGAATGCACGGGTTGCCAAAAGTAATGAGAGTCCAGCCCAGGTGTGGCATGGTGATCCTGCTGCCTTGAGTTTTGGGACCGTAGCTTACCTTCGCATGGCTCCGACATTGGTGTACGACTGCCAATAGAACTGTAAAATTGTATAAACAACTGCAAGTGCATTTGTTTGCAAATATTATACCAATACATGTTTATTAAAATTATTGAACTTGAAGTTGTATTTTGACACAGTTCATATTCTAATGTACTAGTCACAAATTATGGAAAACTTTCTAGAGTTAAAACCAATACAAAGAAAGTATAAGGGATTGTTTAACCTTACTAAGTAGGGACAAGATTATAAGGTGAATTGCGATAAAGCCAATATAACACCAAAAAGCATGTCAGTATACCATAAAGCACCAAATGCAAAAAAAAAAAAAAAAAAAAAAACATGAAATTTATCACCATATTTAATCAAAACTGAACTCACATTACAAAAACATAATTTTTTTGTACATTAAATTAATGATTGTATATTATTTAGCATGGGGTTAGTGCCAAAATGTTTAGAAAAAATTTTGCATTTCTTGTATTATAAATTTTTACATCACGACGTTGGTACAATTTTTCAAACGCACATATACTTGCCGATTTATTTGAATTTTTTCCTAGTACTAGTTTGACGTGCTTATTACAGATTGTTTTATTGGTAAAAGTGCGTCATGCATCTGTCAAAATGAGATTGTTTTGGTGAAGTAAGTATCTATGAACAAGTAAGTGTCGTATTTGTTGAAAATGGTGCTGTCTTTATAAAAATACACTGAATTCCCCTGTTTTAAAATGAAAAAGGCTCACGGATGAAACCGTAAAATCTTGTCTCTACGAGAAAGGCGGACACACGGCAGAGGGCACTGGCCTTGCTTGCAGAGCAAGCGTCGGAGGGGGAGCAGATCTCGGGCTCCCCGGAGCGGCGGGAGCGCAGGATCGGCCTGGATGACTTCCACTTCATCAAGGTGCTGGGCAAGGGCAGCTTCGGCAAGGTGATGCTGGGCGAGAAGAAGGGCACGGACGAGGTGTACGCCGTGAAGGTGCTCAAGAAGGACGTCATCATCCAGGACGACGACGTGGACTGCACCATGACGGAGAAGAGGATCCTGGCGCTGGCGGCCAAGCACCCGTTCCTCACGGCGCTGCACTCGTGCTTCCAGACCAAGGTGCGTGCCGGCCGCCTCTATGCCTCGGTCACGGGAGGACTGGTCTCCAAACAACATTTACCATGCCGAAACTCGTGAAACTTTAACTTCTGGAACCATTTTGCCTAACTGAAATTCTTGTTTTTGACGCATCACTTCAGTTTATAGTCGCACGTTAAAAATAAGAAGTCATAGACCCTCCGCTTAAATACATGAAAATTATTAAGCTTTCAAACATGAAAAAATCGGCACATTCCTGTGACTAGTATATTAATTCCGTGTTATGTCGATTTTGACAGTTTTTTTCTCATCAAAAAGTTTTGAAGTTTGTTCGCCAAGTATTTATAGACATCCTGTTTAGTGAGATGAATTTTATAATAGTGATGAATGAAAATGGTAAGAACTGGGGAGTCATCTACGTTTTGAATTTTTTACTTTACTTCTTAAATTCTGACTGTGAACCCAAACTTGCCAGGATCACTGCTTTAAATCCTCCATCACTCTCGTGTTCCTCAAATCATTTTTTGTGCTGGTTCAATAGAAACTAGACAAAAAATATATAAGGGGTCGTCATACAAGTAAAAACTAGAGGTGACAACATTTAAACCTAAAAGTACTTAAAAAAATTATTTTCTAAATAAAATGTAATGAATTGGTTCTGCAGGACAGTAATATTTATTAATAGAAATTTTTGTCTCTGTCAGTTGTTTTATCCTCATTAAATAATTATGAATTTTATATTTTAAATACTTAAGTAATTATTAATATAATTAATTGAATACTTGAACAATTATGAACACCATATACTTAAATCTTTATAACAGTTCACGTGCTTTACTATAAACTATAAAATTATCTCATAACTCGTAGACTTTAATCAGATTTCTAAATAAAGTTTGGACATTGATTTTTTCATTTTATAAATTAAATGCACTACGTAACAAAATAAAAAGATGATGACTTATCTCATGATGCTATTAGTTCATAGATAACACCATGGGCCTCTGCCCTTTTGTGGTTTGATTTCTAATCGGAGCTTCCTTTCTTGATGTCTCCTCCATCGAGAGCCTTTTCGCCAAGAGACCTTGGTGGCCATCGAGTCCCACGCCACTACAATAACCTACTGAGCCCCAAACTCAGCAATTTCACAAATGCTCGGCCTCGCCCATCATGTATTCCTGCAGTTCAGGTAACACTCTGGCGGATCCAGAAAAGGGGGGGGGGGGGGGGGGGGTTAACGGCATGTAACCCCTTCCCTCTGAACCCTGAATTTTTTTTTCAATTTTCTCTTAACTCCAAACTTACTTAAGTATTATTTTACTGCAGTGCTATAGATAACAGGTTTTTTTTGAACCACAAATAAAATTTACTAAATATTTCAATTCTAAATGTACTAAAATTGTATTACAAAATTTAATTTACTCCTCCCGTGACCATCATTCTAGATCTGCCTTGGTAACACTTTCTCTCTCTCTCACACCTACACACACACACATAGCCACGAAACTGTCTGGCCTATGACAATGCACATTACCGGCCGCCCACAAACCGAGAAGCCCAGGCTTTAACCATCAGAACCAGTGATAGCACAGTGACTGAACCTGTCTTGACACTATGAAAAATAATTGAAAATCAGACTTTTCCAACTAACCTAGAGATCTCAACACTTGGTCTTACATGCCATGTGGGATTTTTATGTTTTTTTTTTCCATTAATTTTTAAGGGCTATTTATATAATTACAACTCTATATCTCCCTAGCATTTGTTGTTCTGTCAGGAAAATATGCAACTGGTATTCACTTAGTGTAATATCATGGGCGTAAAATGTCATGCTAGTGTTGATCAGTACGAAGACTTGTTCAACTTTTTACAACCATGATATTACACTAAGTGAATACCTGTTGAAAATATTTCTAACAGAACAACAATTATAAGGAAGATACAGAGTTAATATTTTAGTGATAACTCATGTTTAATTTTAATAAAGGAAAAATTTTTAAAAAATGTGTGCATGGAGTCCATGCACGACAGAAGTGAAACTTCTTGTTTATTATATTATGAGGTATAGGAAACATATTTATCTTTGACTAAGATCACAGATAAAAAAAAATACATGCATGTTCGGGAGTGCTAAATTATGATTATGCAAGTATGCAAGTGTGAAAGTATGCACATGTGCAAAATTAAAGTGTGCAAGTATGCTGCGTCATTTCTACCTCTCCCCAGCCGTCTACTTCTGTACCGGTTCCTCCACCACATACGTGACTATTCCCCTCATGCGATCGGAATTTTTGTAACACGTGAAAATTATAGCCCTCTCAGCAAAGAAGTTTCACTTCAAAAATTACAATCAACATGGCGGGAAAGACAAAGCTTTTAAAACAAAAAGTTAATAAAAATTAAAATTTGAAACCTTAAAAATTGCATTTTAACATTATGAAACACGGCCGTCATTGGCTTACGATTTGCCTGCAGAACCATCACATTCTGTTCTTGTAACACTCGACGTGTACATGTGTTGACAAATGCATATTTAGCAGACAAGTATTGTTCTTAAAATTATTTAACTTTTACTCATTCAAATAATGTGCTAGTAATGAAATATCAAGTAATTACCGAATTGATGATCGGAATACTAAGTTTTACAATTTTTTAAACCTAAACAACCCGCAAGTTGCGTCCACCATAACATATTCTTGAAAGTTGTTGACAGCATGGAGGGACAAGAATACATGGCAAATTTTAATATAACATGTAAAGAATGTTAATACATCATATAACAACAATTTGTAAACAGTGAAAGGCAACTAAAATTATAAAATTAATAGCATTTTTAATTTACAACAACCTTATCTTTTAATGCATTAAATTCAATGGATTTAATCTATTTAGCATGAATTTTGCACCAAAATGTATTTACTAAATATATTTAAGAAAAAAAATTAATCTTACAATAATTTTTATCTTATTTTTTATATAACAACATTGATATATTTTTCAAACACACAAATATTTTCTGATTAATTTTTATTCTTCCTAGTAGATCTGTCCTAGACACTCTTATTGTAATTAAGTCAAAATACACTGTTTTGATGAAATTGCTGTCAGTATTTCACAAAAAAAACGACACGCCGTGATGCTGATAACCATATCCTTTTATTCACATAATAACAGTCATTTCTTCCACACTCCTTTTCCTCCATATACTAACTCTCCAAACTAAAGCAGTGCTACCAACTCGGTAGCTACAACTATACCTACGACACAAAATATCTTTATTGCCGATAACACCTCCCTTCAATAAAATATTTTTATGAAACAAACAATCTTTTCCTAAATTTGTCAAACAGTACACCACCAAGAGGCTTAGTAAAAATATCACCTAGTTGGTCACTGGTATTAACATAGTCCAACCTAATGATGTTTTCAAACAGTTTCTCTTTTACAAAACACTTCTTAATCTTTAGATGTTTGACTCTAGAGTTGTCAGTGGCCATATGTGCCAGCTTTATAGTAGACTGATTATCCTCTAACAGAGTGATGGGACCAACTTCTATTTTAAAATCATGCAACAAGTCTTTTAACCAACAAGCCTCACTGGCAGCTTGACTAAGAGCAACAAATTCTGCTTCAGTGGATGACAGAGCCACTGATTGTTGTTTTTTTGAAAACCAGATAACAGTACAGCCAAAAACCTTAAAGCAGCAACCAGTTGTAGACTTACAGTCATCACTGCCTCCCCAGTCACTGTCCACATAGCCTACTACATCATCATTCCTGTTTCCATAGTAATTTAAACACATATTTAAAGTACCCTTGATATATCTAAGAACATTTTGCAGAAGTTTGTAAAGTAAAGTGCTTGCACAGTTCTGATATCTACTTAAGATTGTAACAACAGCACACAAATCAGGTCTTGATCCCATTGCAGCATACATTAAGGATCCAACTAATTTTGTACACTTTGACTCTATTTCCTCATTTTCTGAGCATTCCTTTTTCAATAACTCAAACTTGAAGTTTCTGTCGATGGGCAAAGACAAAGGTTTGCATTCTGACATACCATACAACTCAAGTAAGTTCTGCAGATACTGTTTCTGACTTATGGTTGTACGATTACTAGCTAAATCCTGCTCGACATCAATACCTAGAAACCTTTTTACACAACCCAGCTCTTTCATTTTGAAGGTGTTACATAGTGCATCTCTAAGATGACTGAGCTCATTTTTACAATTTCCAAAATATAGAATATCATCAACATACACCAACAAAAACGTTTTGGTGTTGCCTTTACATTTAGAATAAACACATGCATCTTTGTCAGAACGTACAAAACCCAGTGATGACATTACTTTATCAAATTTAGAGTTCCACAATTTGGGAGCATTTTTAAGGCCATAAATAGACTTATTTAGTTTACAAACAGGATACTCTGAATTTACACCCTCTGGTAATTTCAAATAGAGTTCCTCATCAATTTCACTGTTCAGGAATGCACTGCATACATCCATTTGCTGTACTGGTAAGTTCAGTTTGGTGGCCACACTCATAAACACTCTGAAAGTTTTAAGTTTTGCCACAGGAGCATACAAGTTCTACACATCACATTCTTGCTCGAAACCTCTTGCCACTAGTCTTGCCTTGTATTTAGTTTCCCCAGTTTCAGTCCCCTTTTTTGTGAACACCCATTTTGAACTAACTACTTCTTTTCCTTCTGGCACCTGTGGTAAGGTCGTCCAAGTGTTGTTTTCATGTAACTGCTGAAGCTCGGCCTTAATTGCCTCCTTCCAACATTGCGAGTCTTCCCTATTCATTGCCTCTTTGTAACTCTTCGGTACCGCATCAGTTGCTACGAGTCCTAGATCGTACTCTGAGCACCACGCTGGCTTTCTTACACTCCGTCCACTTGCTGTTTTAGGTGGCTTATCTCTGGAGGTTTCTCTGCTTGACACTTCAACTGGTCTCCCCTTTCTTTGGTCTCCTTCAGTCACTGCATCCTCAAAACCTTTAAAGGGAGAAGACATTCCTTCACTTTGTACGTCTTCCTCATCAGTACTGGAATTTGATTTTATTTGTTCATCTTCTTGAGTCAGGTCTAAGCCAATCATTTGAATGTCTTCTACTTCAGTTTCAGTCCTTGTTTCACGTCCCTTTAGTCTCACAAACACCACATCCCTTTTTATTTCAACTTTCTTCTTGTCTTTGAAGTAAATTTGATACCCTTTGGAATCTTCGTAACCAACAAAAACACCTTTCTCTCCTTTTGGGTCCCACTTCAGTCTCTTTTCTTTCGGTATATGGACAAATACCTCTGTTCCAAACACATGAATTAGTTTTGTCAAATCAACATTTTTCTTTTCCCAGACTTGATATGGTGTCTTATTATTTTCTCGAGCCTTTGAGGTCCTATTTAACACATACACAGCTGTATTTACTGCCTCTGCCCATAGCTGTTTGTTAAGCCCTTTCCCACTGAGCATTGACCTAGCAGCTTCCACTAAGGTGCGAATGTCCCGTTCTGCTCTTCCGTTTTGCTCTGGTGTATAAGGTATTGTTGTCTGGTGTTGTATCCCATGGTCCTCAAGCAGCGCTTTCACTTCCTGATTCACAAATTCTCCCCCATTATCACTTCTAAGCACTTTCACAGGCAGATCTGTAGCTTTTTCCGAAAACTGTATGTAGTATTTCAGCTTCTGGGACACCTCAGATTTACTCTTGAGAAAGTACACTTGCCGGTAATTTGAATAGTCATCTTTCAGTAGCAGAAAGTATCGAGACCCTCCCACAGACTCTACCTCCATTGGTCCACACACATCAGCATGTACCAATTGCAATGGAGCATCAGTGTGTTGTTTGCTTTCACCAAATGGTAATTTCTTCATTTTTCCCTCCAGACATGCTTCACATGACTCACTGTTGTCTGAGTACTTAATATTGTTTTGATTCAAGACATTTTTCACATAGTCCAGGTTTTGATGACATAAACTTTCATGCCACTCTCTCAACGAGCGTACCACCACTAAGCAGTCTTGTTCCATGATTACGTTCAGAATGTACAAATTTCCCTCCTTATTTGCCACCGCACGAATCTGGCTGACTTTATATACATTGCAATGATCGCCAGCCATTTTAACAGTATGACCCTTTTCAATTGCACTTGATACTGAGAATAGGTTCATTTTCAGCTCAGGGACCCACAATACATGGTTCAAGGTACTTTGCACATAATTCTGTCCATTGTAGACTTTCACATTAACTTGTCCGATACCTTGCACCTGAAGACTACGTCCATCACCAACGAGAACACATTTATTCGATACTGGTGTAAAGTTCATGAGGAGGCCACGTTCGAATGTCATATGTTCACTTGCTCCACTGTCCATGATCCAAGAGGTGGATCTTTTATGGTCCTCCAAATCACTTACACTACGCAATACACTTTCTGACATTACAAAGGCATTTTCATGTTTAGGCCTATACCTTTGCTTGTACTGAAACTTCAGATGTCCTTTCTTGCCACATTCAAAACACTTTCGTAAGTCTTTATCCTCTCTGCATTGGTTTGCCACATGTCCCAAGAATCCACACTTGAAACACTTTAATCCCCCTGTCTTCTTGACAGTGTTCCCTTTATATGATCCTGCCACCATAGCCACATCCTCATCCTTGATTTTAGACTTTAACCTCTCTTCTTCCACTAGTAGTCGTGCCACCAGGTCATCAAATTTTTGTTTACTAGTTTCTACAGATTCCCATGCTGTCACAAAGTGACCAAATCTCTCTGGCAATGACATTAATATTTTTGTAATCGTGAACTGTTCCGACACTTCTTCTCCTGCCTGTTTAAGCAAGTGACACAATTCTTGTATTTTTGACAAATATGTAGACATGTCAGAACCCTGCTCATACTTAAACTGAAAAAAACGTTGTTGCAGTAAGTGTACACTTGTACTCGACTGCTGCTCATACACACTAAGAAGCTTCCTCCACATCTCGTTTGCAGTGGAGCAAGTAAGTATGTGCATCATTGCATCCTCACTCAAACGCATTACAATAATACTCTGAGCCTTTGCATCTTTTTTTTGCCACTCACCTTGATCTTTTTCCGGTTTAATGTCTGTTCCATCCACAACTGAAAAAAGATTCATTCCCCGCAAAAACACCGACACCTGGAACTTCCACACGTTCCAATTCTTCTGCCCCTCCAACTTTATCGCTCCCACGGTATTCATCCCTAGCTGCTCCATTTTTCCGGAGTCAACAAGCACCGACGATAAATTGTTGACGACGAAAGCGACTGAATGTGTACCACACCCCGGTACCGCTACTCCACAGAAGCTTCCCACGCCGCCATTACCACTCTGCAGAGAAACACGTTGCCGGCCTACACAATTTAAACATCTCTGGTGCGAAGATCACTCATGACTGTTATAAGCATTCTGGGCCCATAACCTGTTGTCAGTATTTCACAAAAAAAACGACACGCCGTGATGCTGATAACCATATCCTTTTATTCACATAATAACAGTCATTTCTTCCACACTCCTTTTCCTCCATATACTAACTCTCCAAACTAAAGCAGTGCTACCAACTCGGTAGCTACAACTATACCTACGACACAAAATATCTTTATTGCCGATAACAGAAATAACATTATTTGTTCATTAATATTCTATCTTTATGAATAAACATTATTCATAGAACAATAGCAACAAAATCTTCTATTTTAAAAACAAAATTGGCATAAAAGTTAAACCATTAAATCTTTCTCTAAAAATAAGCAATTCACTGTTGGGCCCCTGTGGGGTTATGTCTATACTAAGTCTATGATCTGAACACTTTTAAAATCAACCATTGAAAAAAAAAATCTTTGCCTGTTAAACCAGAAATCAAGTAACGTAATCATGCTCTGGTAGACACTCAGTTAGGTCATCAACTTATCAATAAATTTAGTTGTACACCTTAACATCTTATAAAATGTTCAACTGTATAATTTTGTGGCTGCTACAATTGGTGTTTTTATTTAATGTGTATTAGGTATAATATTTTATCTTACTGGCAAAATGTTTGTATTTTTAAAGAATGTAACAGTTTCCCCTTGCTCGACGCTAGCTAGAGGTCACAAGGATTACAAAAAAGATTGTGCATACCTATTGAGGGTGGGGGCAGAGGGTGGAAGGGGGGTTCATTCCTGAGGCCCGAGCATCAGGAAGGGAATCCCAGTTAAGTTTCGAGATTTTTTCTAATGCTTGGTTTTACCCTAATATGATGAAAATTACATATCTACTGTTAATATTAACTACATAGTTAGTTGTAAGGTGCCTAAGATCCCCATTGAAAAATGATGAATATAACAAACACTTATACATATTTAATATACACAAAATATTGATTAAAAATTCAATTTATTTTAATATTGTGCAAATTAAAATTATTTGACATGCACATACACGCATGCACACACACATGCGCACACAGGCACATGCGAAATGATAAAAATATTTCACAATAATATTTATTTGAATAAAGAACCTCTTGCAAAACTACATTGTGTGTTAATTGTCTCTGGTCATTCAGTAATCTTCCTTATTGTGGATTCGATTCAGTATACACCAGGATGGCAAACCATATTGGCAGTGCGATACGTATGAAGGTGCTCAATTGAATAGGGTTCGCAGCAACATTATTATTCTACAATTCAAATGTGCCTAAACATATTTTCATGATCAACTTAATCCTATAATTAGCCACTGTAAAATTGTCACAACAGTGTTTGGTAGATTCATATTTGTAAGTAGAGGCCAAAAACTTGAATTATATTAAACATATATACAATGTGAATACTTGGCAAACTAAGCCACGGCTCGCTACTTTAGCACTGGAAAATGCTGAAACTATTATTATCGTCAAAATGTGACGCTATGGCGCCATGCATGATATCTGCACCATGGACTCATCAGCAATGTAGGAGGAACAGGTTAGCAAAGAGCAATGAAAATGTTACACTGTAAGCGCATGAAAACAGAATTCATACAGCGTTACAGAGTCAGTCAGAGTCAATTATGAGCCTATTTATATTTTAGATAAGCAACATTACAAATTATGTGATACGCACAGATCACTTTTAATTATATGACAGTAGAGTTTACAGTCTTGTCTCGTAAGGGCAGTATGACGGGCTCACTGGAGTGACGGGCTCACTGGAGTGTCGGGCTCACTGGAGTGACGGGCTTGTTACGTGGAGATCTGTTGGGGATGCCCAAAAATGTCACTGGTTTTCGCTGGCCTCCACGTTCACCTGACATAACGCCATGTGAGTTTTTCCTTTGGGGTTTTATAAAAGATTGTGTATATGTTCTGCTGCTACCTAATTATTTGCCAGAGGTGAGACACAGAATTTAAGAGGCTATTGCTTCCATTACTCCGGACGTGTTAACCAAAGTGTGGGAAGAATTGGACTTTAGGTTGGATGTGAGCGTTATAACTAAAAGTGCACATATTGAACATTAGGTTAGTTTATCTTCTATTTGATGTATGATTGTTGTAAATAGGCTAAATTGAACTATTATAATGTACAATTGAAACTGGTTAATTCTTTTATGGCCATCCTATTCATTGTAAAGCTAGTTTTATAGCTTTACCTACACAAAAACAGACTTGTTTTAAATCAGGAAATGTTAAGAACATCAACAAGCATTGTCAATCTGTTTACATTCGTGGTGGCCAGTGTTGGTGATGCAGTCTGCTTACTGGCTGCAGGATCGCCTGTTCTTCGTGATGGAGTACGTGAACGGAGGAGACCTCATGTTCCAAATACAGCGCGCCCGCAAGTTTGACGAGCCGCGAGCGCGGTTCTACGCGGCTGAGGTGACCCTCGCCTTGCAGTTCCTGCACCGGCACGGCGTGATCTACAGGTGAGCCTCGTCGCTGCTCCTCGGCTCCGGGCCGCGTATTTAGGAGCTTCCTGCACTGCGTTCACAACTGCCGGCTTCAGTCGCCAGCCATCTTACTTCTGCGTGCTTTAGAGCCCGTCTACAATAGTCCGAACCTGTGCGTGGTCCGTGTCCTTATCCGAATGTGAGTGACATCACATTGTCTCACCGAAAACTGCCCTGTCCACAATTGCGATGTCCGATGTCCGAATGTATTGATTTCTAAAGTTGTCACCAGAGCGCAGTAAATGTGCCAAACCAAATGTTTTTGTTTATTGTTTTGATGCTTTGTAGTTTGAGATTGAACTTATGAAAGTTATGTAAGTTATAAGTGACTTACAACACTTTCCATTTCCTTCAATAACAATAACAAACACCACGTTTTCAAACGGGAACCGGAAATTCAAATATCGTTGTTCTGTTCTTTTTCTGTGTCTGAAGTTGGGACAAAAAGTTCAAATTGACGAATGTCTTCGGACCAGGTAGGTTCGGACCTTCACCCACTTGACGCATGACTTCAGAGGGTCACGTGGACCAATCAGCGACGAGTGTCCTTCGGACACAGTTTAGGACATTGCTATTGTAGACGGGCCTTAAAGTGGACATTATGTTCATCACTATCATTCACTTTTTAAAATAATTAACATAGTTCATACCACACATTTTAGAACGTTGACAGAATATTGATTTTGTTAATTATTTATTCATAGCTAGCTAATCACTGACTCCACTCATGCAAATTTTTAACGTTGTTGGAAATGTATGTGCGAAATTCCCACATCCTTAGTAAAGCCATGCATGCAGTAAAATGTAAAGACTGAGTAAGCTTTCATTCCTGTACAAAACCATTCTTGGTTGGAGTTTAGGAAGTGGTAAATAATATATCCCTGTTTACTTTTTTTTAAGTATATAATAATTGTCCCAATTTCTTATTTCCAATTTTAGTGTAGTCAGAGATATGTTTAACTTTTATATATTAACACTCATCTCCTTTCCATTCCATTATGGAGGGACTTTTAAAAATGGTAAAACATAAAAATATTTATTTTTAATGTAGTTATGCCAACCTCCTTATTTTCAGTTAATTCAATCTAAAATCAAACCTCCTTTTTTACCTAAATAAAATTTTGAAAATTTGAGAATCACACACATACTTTATTTTGAATGTACATTTCATTTGTTAAAATGTCTTATCTCCAGTGTAACGCTGGTGTCAAATCATGCGGTTCTTTCACTGCTGCTAAAAATGGATGCGGTTTGAATACTAGATGGAATGCACAAGTTAGTACTATTCCCACCAAATGGGACAATTACTTGACACTTACTTTCATTAGCAAACCTAATGGTTAAAAAAAAAAACATGAAAACAGGACTGAATTGCAAATCCTAAAGATTCAATGGTGACTGCTTCCACGATGATGCTATTACATGGTCCCGTTGGTAGCTGTTAGTCACAGTGATGCTTGTATGTAGTCCCGTTGGTAGGGGATCGTCCATTAATCACGTGAGTCTCGAAAGGGGGGGAGGGGGTCGGGAAAAATCACGAAATATCACAAGGGGGAGGGGGGAGGGGGGTGTAGAGATATATCACGTATATTTATTTTTTCGCCCGATTTCTACTAAACCGAAAAGCGACGCGTGACCTTGACTCGCCGTAGCCAGGCAACAATATCCCTGCCCGCCGCAACATGAACCACCCGGCTCGGCTTGCCAGTCGCCAGTAAGACTGTGATTTTGGCTTCGAATAGGTACATGCATAAATCACATATAAGCCTTTCCTTTATTATTTTTATGCCAGTGAGAATAAACCTGCAACCTTAAGAGTGCGAGGGAGATAATATTTTCTCGCGCGCGGTCAGTTGAAGTGGTTCATTTTTTCCTCGTAGGATAGCGTTGCTTTCGGCCAGAAGAGCGTACGACGCGTCATCGTGTGGTGATCCCGCGAACTAGTAGGAAAACGGAATGCCCCCGGGTGACGAAGGGGGGGGGGGGGGGATAGTGGCGTGAGATAGAAAGGGAAATGAAGGACGGCTGATAGGGTGGGATGAGTCAGCTGAAGCAGCCGAGGCAACGGCTTTGTGATGTGCTGAGAAGCACAAGACGACACTGGACTATCACGCCCGTTTCATACAAACCAGACAGAGCGGATGGATCTTTTTTTTTTTTTTCGTTTAAAGGAACGCCGATTTTATGCTTAACTGTTTCGGCGTCCATTTTATAACCTTTACGCTTCGTGGATGTTACTGTGTGATACAACACCACTTCGTTTAGATAAAAACCGTACAACAGTTCTGGTACATAAAATATTACAAAGTAAATTTATCACTCATGTTTATTTTACATTTTACTGCAAGCGAAACAAAAAAATAGAACTTTAGATACAAGTCTACACTACATACCTAATAGTTTAGTATTCTCATCTGCCTGACAACTGCAGAACGAAACTTCTTATTTATACTTTTTTTAATACACTTGACGTTTCTGACTCGTGTTTTGTAACAAATATACCGTTGATTTGTAGAGAATAAAACACAACATAATTTGTTAATAGTTTTAGAAGATAACAGCATATTCAATTCTGAAAAATCGGTGATCTCGGCACTTTCCGCATTACAAAATATTGGCTTGACCTCAACTTTTTCGGCTCTTCTCGCGCGAGGTGGCGTTAATACCAATGGCGCGTCCTGATAGGCTGGAACAGTTTTCCGCTCTGTCTGGCCGGCGTCCCGGCACCCGAATTACTAGGTACTGGCTCAGGCAACTGAAGCTGAATTACTCCAGGAAATATTATCCTAATCAGTTTGCTAGTTTACTATTTTCTAAATTAAATTTGTTAATTGTTTCTCCAAATTTCGTTTCGAAGTTAAAAAAAAAAAAAAAAAAACGTAAAGTCCGTGTAGTCTACGTTTTTGATTTTAAGAAAAGTCAAACAAGAATTTGTCTTTTTTTTCCCGCAATGGACCTGGAAAATAGTTTCTATATTTTCTGTAAATCCAAATGTCCATACTTTAATTTTAACTTTAAGTTAACTTTTATAAATGTATGTTGCGTATAATTAAGTATACCTTTTTTTTATCGATCAACATACTATTTGCTCCGTAACCAATTAAGTGAACTTAAAAGTCAATGTTACTGGCATTTCAGTATATTACACATAAATTATTATTATTATTGCAATCACAACTGGTAATCATAATTTAAACATAACTACTATAATCTATTTCATTGTACCAATTTTGACGTTTAGCTTGTAAGAAAGGTCTCTGTAAACAGGATTGCAAAGATCTTATTTTACCAGAAAAATATTGGACTGCCAGAAACTTTTTAAAAAGTGAACGTCAAAATTCGGACAACATGGACTTTATCTCAATGGAAGTTATTTCTGAATACAAATATTACCATATCGGTTTTTCGAAATTGAATGACAGTTCACTATATTATCATTGTGTTAAGTATGTTGAAATTGAGCCAACTTCTCGCTACAGAAAGGAAACGTATATCTCTTCTCATATAACGTAGAACATGGTCGTGGTAACTACCCACCTATATACTACCTCTGAATGTACAATTACTAAACTCGCATTCGCGGTGGCCTGGGTTTCAATCCTTTTCCATAGAGTCTTGTTATATTTTAAGTAGTGTATCTATATTGGGGCAAATATTAGAATAAATTATATGTGTCGTTAAGAGCCATGACCGTCTATGGTGGAAGGCCGCGGCCTAAGGTGTGGGAGGGCTTGCTGCCTGTCGCTCAGTGGCTGTTCTGTAATTGAAGCTACCGTATATCTAAATATGATACAGAGACTATAACAGCTAATGAGCGACAGCCATTAACCCTAGCACACCGCGGCCTTCCAATAAAGATGTCCACGAAAGAGCCCATCGAAAATTAATATTGAAACATGTAATTAATTTGAGTGAAAAATTATGTTTTACTTAAGATTTTTTTTCGTTCATGTTACGTAGCGTTTTCTTTCCATAGGCTAGTCATAGGTTCACTAACGTAACCAAAGTAAGTTTACTCTTGGTTATTGAGCACTATATATATATATATATATATATATATATAATACATATAAAGTTTACATATATACACAACGTGTATCTAAAACATACTTACAAACTTCGGCAGGCTGTTTCTGGAAAGAATACAAGACAAAAGCCTAATAACCATTTTACTCATAAATTGAGTTACGAACCTCCGAAAATGGAATTTTCCATATCTTGAAATTAACATCATCAGTGAGTAAACTGTGGCATATGATTTTTTTAGAAAGGAAACTTTACACCTTGCAAACGTGCTTTGTAATGCCTGCCCCGGTTTTTTTTATTTATTATTAGCTTTTCAGGTGATAATATGTGCTAAAACAGAAATGCCGTTATATTCATTGAAGGATGTTCATTACAACCTACGTATCTAGTGGTGAAAAATTTGCGTTCTACAAAATCATCAGACGCAGTGCAAGTTATTCAAGAATAAGAAAATTTTATTTTTGGGGGTTCAAAACTCCGAATCCATTTACGAGAAAAGTATGGTACACATGTTTTCGTCGTTTTTTCGCCAGGAATTTTCTGCCAGAATTTGTCAGTATGTTTTAGATACACGTTGTATATAGAATACATTAGAAAGTTTACATATATATATATTTATATATATATTTATATATATATATTTATATATATATTTATATATATATTTATATATATATTTATATATATATTTATATATATATTTATATGGAATACAGTAGAAAGTTTACACATATAATATATATAATACATTACTAACTTAAAAAATGTATATAGAATACTTTAGAAAGTTGACATTCCGTGTTCGGCCCTTGCAAGAATCGAAGTTTTACAAATCGCATCCACAAAATAATAAGTAATGTGTGCAGAAAATATAAAAGATTATGGAGTACCTATATTTTAAGAAAATGATATGAAATGAATTTACAGTAGGATAGGTCCATGGGCGTATATAAAAGGGGGGGGGGGGGGGGGGATTTTGGCTCATTTGGGTATGTAGTAAAGTTCAAGGTCACATAGTCGTGTATGTATTAATAAAAAGTCACGAAAATGAAATATTGTCAGCAACATTAAATTTGGGGGAAATACAATATTTCAAAAATGTTACGTGTTATGGGGTCAAAGGGTCAGGGTCTCTTGGCGTAGTGCAGGATGTCTGTAATGGTGTAAGTGAAGCGACTCAGTTTGCATGAGTCATTTTAGGCAGTCTCGGTTTTTCGCCAAAAGAGCCCAAAATCCTCCATGTTGGTTAGCTAAGTATTAGTAACGGTTCTTAAATTTCATTAAGATATTCGCGGTATCGAATTGCTTCGAAGCTGTAGGTTCCAACAAGTCTTTGAGCGATAAAATACATAAACTTTCAAGTTATTTTCCACCAATAAGTTTTTTTTTTTTTAATTTACTATATAAAGTACGTCAAGATTTATTTTGAAAAAAAAAAATAGTCTTAGTAGAAAACCACATATGATACCACAAATTAACGATTAATTGTTAAAGCTGGAATAGTACCTTAGTAGCCATTGCAATTTGTTTTCTATTAATCTGTTCATGCGTATTTATTGAATTTTTAGACACGTGAGATTTTTTACAATGTTCTCCAGTATCAGTCGCGGTGAAAATTACTATTATTGTAATGTACTTGCACAAAACAGAACAAAAGCACATAAAAGCTTCACCACCAAAAGTAGTACACATTAAATAATTGAAGCTATAGCAGCTCGTAAGATTCGTTTACCGTGCCCAAAATTTTGAAATACTCCTCACTTACAAATAAGTGTAACCATGTTATACCACGTACTGATACAAACAATTCGGGACCAATAACATTTTACGATGTAATTATAATATTCTATTAAATTGTACTCTCCCCCGTGTATCCGACATCCCCTCCGTCAAACCCAACACCCATTCACTTTCCTTTTATGGTAGACGCGGTAGTTGCTTACAGCGCTACACCTTATCTTTCAGGTCGCACGTCGACCTCGGCCGGCCGCTAGTGCTAGATAGTGAATTGGCAATGCAGTTGTGCCGTATATATTTTGGACGTTTAGTATTTGTTTATACTGTGTTATGTGATGTCAGCAACAGTTAACATTAATGTGTGTCCAGATGTGGCAACAGAAAATATGTAATGACCAAAAAGAGTCCTGGATAGCCTTTTTAAATCCTCTGAAATGATGTTTTTAATAGACGCGATATATAATTGCTATGCTACGCTTATTTGATAAGTTTCCATTCACGTGTGACATTTCAAGAGTAGTACAGTTAGAGCACCCCTCAACCGTAATTCCCACAAGCGGAACTCCCGATATCCGGAACTAATTTTCCAAAAAAATTAAAACATTACAAAACATCTCCAAAACATTTCCGCACTGGAACGAGGCGTTTTTGCTTTTGCCTGACCGTACATGTCTTGTAGGCTTGCACGTGCACGTCTGTCAGAGAGCTAATTATAGCCTGTCTTTCCCGCACATTGCGTAAATACACCGCTGGTTTTCGCGTCGGACGTGAATTACTATAAAGATGTTTATCCTATAAGTAGTTTTATTGATTCACTATGTCAAGTAAACGGAAAATTCCGGCCGGCCCGAGAGTCTGTACACCGACTCCCACTATACACGCTGACACACGTGATAGCGAGTAACATTTACTTCCAATGTGTGATGCTTTCAGTTTGTAGACAATAATTTAGTGTACAAATATGTATTATGTAAATATTTATACTTTAATATATGGTTAAACAGTCTACATTTATCTGTATTTTCTATCTCTGTGTTTTTAAACAAGATGCTTGAAGTGTTATTCTTGTGTATGTGAAATGTAAACTGTGCGTGGCAGTAACTAACTATACACTCTCCAGGAAGTGTGAATCACTAGCACGTCAGCACAGAAGTAACACAACACTGTAGCTGTAGTCCTACTACCTCCCCCGAACACTCTTCATCGTCCTCTTCGCTCACGCACGCCCCCACCCACCCACAGAGATAAGAAACACCCGCTTGCCAACTTGCTAGAATGAAGGTTATTCAACCAGCCCGGAGTTTTACGTCCCGGTACGTTTTGAAAACAGTACTTGTAGATCTACATATTTTTTATTGTATGGTTTTATAACTGTGGAAAATATTTTCAGTAGAACTTTGGCTATACATATAAGTTAATATGTGCAGCATGTAAAGGCCTTTTTATTTGCCTCCCTACCGCAACTCCCCTTACCCGGAATTTTCCCATAAACGGAATAGACCTCCCCCCAATGATTCCGGTTGAGGAGTGCTCTACTGTATTGCATAAGGCTGTGCGAACGTTCGAAATTTCGAACTCGAACCGAACTTTGAAATAGTTCGGTTCAAGTTCGTGTCAACAAATTTGGGTTCAAGTTCGTTTTTTGTGACAACACTAGAACTTGTTAGTTTCCACATTTTAATGATACTAGAACCACGATTTTATGTATGCTCACGGCAAGGGCGCCCATATGGCAGTTTGTAAGGGGAGCCAGACTATAAAATAGTTTGTAAGGGGAGGGGGCAGACCTTCAAAAATTGACAAAAAGTGTCAAAAATTACAATTTGCCAAAAATCCTCAAAAACCCATACATTTTTTCCTCTTCCTGAAAGCTGGGGGAGGGGGCCACGGCCCTACCCTGCCCATGGGTATGGGCGCCCTTGGCTCACGATTCCAAGGATGGCATTCGTAAAATCGCTGCCTTTGTAAAATCGGGGCTGGCCCATTTGCCCCCCCCCCCCCCTCCACCTTTTCCCCCATTTTATTTCTTTAACTTTTCGAACTAAATATATTTGGTATTACTTGTGTGTATTTTGTCGTTATAAACAATATATCATTAAATATCAACGACTATTACTGCAACGAGGGGGGAAAAAGACCCGGCCGCAGCGCATAGAGTAAGTAAAGGGAGAGGCGCCACTCCCATAGTAATGATCGTTTGCTTAAATTTGTAAACAAACCCTTGCGATCATACAATTTCTTTGCAACTTGACAACAAAAAAATTACAGCCAGATACAACCTGAGAAAGGTTTAGTGTGTGATAGTTGGCACCTTTGTAGTCGCCATATTTTATATTGTTTCGATAAAGGCTACTGATATTGTAAAATTGCTTTATGTTAGTCCTTATAATGGGACGTTAAACTATTTCCGCAATAGATAAAAAAGATTTGATTCAAGGTGGATTCGAACCCTCAAGCGCTAGTTTAGAGTTATGACGCCTTTACCCACATTACCAAATTTATCTTGAGTAATGTTCAACAAGTGTATGTACTTATATAATATTTTTCTGCACTAGTAAAGTCCAAATTAATTATACAGCCAGATTGAAACTGACGATCGTTTAGTAATTACTTTTATTTCTGTTTATTATATTTATTTTCCATTCCATTATTAATTTTTTTTAATTTTCAACTTCAAAAACTACAGTAGCAGCCCTAGCAGGTAATATGGCGCACGACAGGCCAACGTGCTCTAATTTTCGTTTTCGGCAATATGCCACGCAGCATCTAGTTTTCAGTGACATTTTAAAAATATATACTTTTACTTTCAAATCCCATTATTACCACGAGACAATACAAAGATGGCCGTATGTAATTATAATAACTGGATATGTAATAAACTAAAGAGATCAAAACATGTAATTTTTTTTTCGATGTTGGTGAAACATGGTATGATCTCATTTTTAAGGATTCAGTTTGTCGTATCTACTGTCACCAGCGTGTGAACGTGGAATGAGCACTGGCCCCGCCAGCCCGGCGCCGCCCGCCCTTTCCCGTGCTATCTTCCCACGCTGCGGCCGGTCTCGGATGCTACAGTCTCTGCGCTGCTATTTGAAATATTCAGATACATGGAAAGTGTTATACACTCGTTTTAAAGATTTTGGAATCAAAAACAAACTAATATCATCAATTTAAAAATAAGTTACCTAACTTTTATTTTTCCGTCTTGCAGAAAGAAGCAGGTTTCCTTTGTCACTATTCTTTTTAAAACGCGTCTTATTGCCACCAATTGCAGCGTTTCCCACCTATTTCAATTTAAAAATGTGGCTTCGTGGTAGCGCGATACAACAAAACAAGTAGTGACGACCTCCGACATGTGCGACATCTGTTATGTGTTACTGCAATGAACCTCTGCGTGCGGTGTGCCCGACATCTGTGTGTTGACGCGTGAACTACGATGTGTAAAATTCGTTCTTCGTCTACCGATTACAAAGGTTACGGCGGAACAGATTTTTTAGCTGGTATTGCTTCTAAATGCATCCTGCTGTTTCTAACTCATGCACACATATGTGTTGTATAATATTATTATTTTGTTTCCCATTTCCAATCAAATTATACTAGCATTCGTCTACTAAACTTCGCAGTTTTTAGGAATAATTAGTTAATAAAATAAGACGCATACCGAAATTTCGAGTAATAACATTTTAAGATCCATCCTTACTCTGTAAATAATATTTTACCAAAATCCAATTTATGTCATGGTATTTACAGACTCTGCTCCACCGCAAACGTCGATTTTGCTGCTCGGAACCACATGTATCGCGCACTCTTAATGTGTGTCTGGACATTTTTATCACTGTGCTTAATTTTTCAGAATTAAATTAGATTATACCTATATTTAAAGATAATATTCTGAAATTTTTAAAAATATTTTGTACCAAAAAAATACACGTGATTTATTGGGGGGGGGGGGGGGGGTTAGTCTAAAACCTCACCACAAATCACTAGGGGGGAGGGGGGGTTAAAAATTTGCTAAAAAAACATCACGTGATTAATGGACGACCCCCAGGTGTTAGCCACGGTGATGCTTGTATGTGGTCCTGCTGGCAGATATCAGCCTGAGTGTGCTCACCATTAACTGCTGCAGGGACCTGAAGCTGGACAACATCCTGCTGGACAACGAAGGCCACTGCAAGCTCGCGGACTTCGGCATGTGCAAGGAGGGGATCGTGGACGGAGTGACCACCACCACGTTCTGCGGCACGCCCGACTACATCGCTCCAGAGGTGAGTCCACCATGAGAATGTAACTATACAGTGACAGTGATAGTGATGTAGCACATGACACTGAAATCTTGCTTGAATTAGCCATATTTTAAAATAACTTAGCAAGTTAGCTTGTGTAGTCCAGTCAATAAACGCATTGTAGAATGCATGGAATATTCGAGAATTTTTGACTTGGGGACCTTGTTAGGAGTAGTTAGAAGGTAAACATACTAAAAGTCCCCGCCCCAGGGAGGTGAGCTAAAAGTGGGAGGGGGGTGGAAAGGACCCTTTTTTTTTGTTTTTCGCTTATATCTCAGAAGCGGTGAACTGTTGAAACAAATTATGCAAACAAAAATGAAAGATAATAACATTTCCTATAAAATGTTTTCTGTACATATTTGTCTAACTCCCAACGGTTTTCGAGATATATGTTATTTAAAACTGATAATTTTCGATAAAATCATTTTTATCTCACTCTTTTATTCAAACATTTGCTTCTAGTGCCTCCCCCGATCATTTCTCAGAAAAATTATTAGAAATGAATTTGTAGAGCTTTAAATTACCTTTAATTTGATATACAATTTTGCCAATGAATCATTTTAACTGCTGTAATTTTCTATCTTGATAAATAACAACACTTCAACAATGGTAATATGGTAACTACAAATGAAACACAATTTTTTTATAATAACAGTTTTTTAATTATTATTATTAATAATCATACAAAGAAAATATTTACATGGACTGATAGTAATTGAAAAAAATAACATGACAGTCGTTGGTACTTCACGCCCGGGAAAGGGTTAACATTGTGGAAGTCCTACGAGAAACAAAGGCCATGTGGAGGGGGGTGGAGTTTCCTACTCACGTCTCTTTTTTATCTTCAGTTCACTTCAAACATTCGTCGAGCGTTGTACAGAAAGTGTTTGTCTGTAATATGGGTATGTTTTACGTGTGTTTTTTTAATATATGCAAATGTTGACAGTGTAGTGAGCACACTGGCTACTCGGTGTTTTGTGTGTGATGAAACAATCAATGAACCGGGTTATAGTGTTTCCACAGTGACAAAAAAAGGATTATTATCATTCTTTAAAGCAAGTAGAGAAAGGGGATATGGCAATAGCTCATTTTTAGAAAGTTTGGACACCCTTCTGATTCATACTAAATGTCGAAAAAATTACACAAGACCGCAATCAATCAAGGCTCATTTAAAGAGACTGTTACTTTCAACATCATCAGAACCACCTGAGCCTGCGACTTTGAGGTCCAAACAATTCAAATTCGATTTCAAAACAAAATGTTTCTTTTGTGCCGAAAGTGCTGAGGGTGAGCAAAAGAAGCCCAAGGAGAGACGTAGGAAGATATTTTCAGTTACTAATATCACAAAAGGATGCAACAAAACTGACATACAAGTAACGAGTATGGATGCTGCTCCAGCTAGACGTGATCAATGGGGAGATGAAGTGATGGGTCGTCTTTCCTCCGTGAATGATTTAGTTGCAGAAGAGGCTGTGTATCATGATGAATGTCAGTTGGACTTTGAGACCATTATACCAGAAACCCTCAACATCCACTTGTGAAGACTATGTTTCACATGCAATGGAACAGGTTAGTGACTTACTGGAGGGGAATAGTGACTGTCAATTCACTGTAAACTAAATTATGGGTGCTATTACTGGGAGGAAACCTGAGTGGAGAACTATCAAAACAGAACTGTTGAAGAGGTATAAAGATTGTATAATTGTGACCGCAGGATCCAACAGATTTAAAGTACCAGTAATTTGTTTTAGAGACATTGGGTACAAATTGCTTACCAACACTTAGTATGATAACAAGGAAAACAATGAGCAAGCAGAGCGACTCAGATTCGTCCGAAAAGCTGCTGAGATAATAAGGCAAGACGTTCAGAGTGAAGTGTACAATTATAACACTTACCCACCAAGCGATAACTTCTTGAAGGATGCAGATTCTCTCCCCCAAACCCTCCAAATGTTTCTTGAGGAGGTTATGTTGAAAAAAACAAAGAAAACTGAGGAATCAAGGAAAAAATGTGTTGCTATTGGACATGCCATCACATCAGTTGTCAGACCTCGTACTTTCTTGTCACCAATACTGACAGGAATTTCCCTTCTGCTACACAGGAAATACGCCTCAAAGAACTTAATTGATCTTCTAGCAAGTCTGGGTTTCAGCTCATCATACTACGAAGCACAAACATTAGAATTATCTGCGATTGCCCACGCTGAGCTAACCTACAAGCCAGCTGCATTCAACCAACTTGTTTTTGATAATGTGGATCTCAATGTCTGCACCATAGATGGGCTTAATACCTTACATGCTATGGGTGGGATCAAATGTGTCACTCCATCGAACCATATTGAAAAAGGTTCAGAAATACCAAGATTGAACACAATGCCTTTGTCTGCTGAAACTGAAAAATTCAGAATTATTCCACTAGAAACATACACCGCGATGAAAGGAGGTCTACAAAATGTGACTGTGGCACCCATTGATATACCAGAAGAGCCACCACATCCTGCAACACATGACATCCTATGGTTGGTTGCCAAAAAGCAAGGTATTGCAGTTCCAGAATGGAAGGGGTACATGCATTGTATTACAAGAGGAAAACCAAGTGAAAAGACTCTAGTGACTAACCTTCCTTTTATAAATGCTCCTCCATCGGAATATGACACAGTTTTTACAGCACTGCACTATGCACACAAGTTGTGTGACGAAACCGATCAAAAGCATATATTAGTAACTTTTGATCAACCCCTAATTGGAAAGCCAGGGATATTGTTGCAGCTGCCACGGATACATCACTCTCTGAGCTGTCAAGTTGAGTTGTACGTCTCGGCGTATTTCATCTGCTATTGTCGTTTTTAGGGTGTGCAGGATACCTCATGATGGGAGCTGGTTTGAAAGAAGCTTTATCCACTATATATGCTCTATTATCAGTGGACAAAATGCTGAATGGGCACGCCTTTGCCAGAGCAGTGCGGGGTCATTTTCTCATTGAAAATACCTTGTCAAACATTATATTAGACCAAGTCGAAGTCTCAGAGGAAGAGCAGACATGCATCAGCCTTACATCAGATTTTCTCTCCGAGCCTCCCTCACTGAATTCTTTGAACCAAGACAAATTACTCGAATCAGTGGCTATCAAATTTGGAGAAGCAATGGACAGTATCAGAAACAATGGACCCACTGCGATGCTATGGATCCAATACCACAAAATGGTGAATTTGATAAAGGAGTTCATCCATGCAGAGAGGTCTGGTGATTTCCTTGCTCACCCGAACTGTTGTAAACGAATGATACCCTATTTTCATGCTGCTGGACACTTTCCATATGCCAAGTCTTGCCACTTATATGTACAGGATATGGAAAGCCTCTACTCGATTGACACCAGAGGAGTACGATAAGTTTGTGAACAAAGGCTACTTCACTATGAGAAGGAATGACCAGTTCTGGTCAGGAATGTGGTCAGATATGACCATCGAGACAACCTCGATGCGATCATTCTCAAGCAGAAGTGGCATGACCCATGGTAGAGGTATGACAGATAGTGCTCTCAGTAAATGGGTAATTGGGATGACTGCAACTCAAGACATATGTGCTTCACTCGAAGAATATTGTGGTGTTTTGTTTTCATCAAGTGAGCAGCACAAAGATTTTGGAGAGACTCGCCAAAGTCGAGATGCAAGTGACATTGGAAAGCTTACGCAATGGTTTGATAACCACCCTCCTTTTCTAAGGACCGAGAAAATCATGTCAATAGCAACAGGAGTCGTGGGAAATGATACAATATTATGTCATGATGCAGTTACAATTGGCAAACGAGCAATGGCACTTCCTCTTTCCTCAATGAATTCGACAATCCAGATTGACAATGAAAAAGTTGTCGTGATCCATTCTTGCTTTTTCAGCGAGTTTCCATTACCAAGAAATTGGACGAGGATTTGAAGAATTATATGCAACTAGCAGTGCCCGCGGCTTTGTCCGCGTGGACTTTGTTGGGGGGTATTGTGATTTTCTGAGATAATATGGTAGATGCACAGTTTTAGGTTATTCTCAAAACACTCATAACCAATGGTATATTAAAGTACTTCTGCGTAAACTATATTTTTAGTTTTGTCTTCCGGCAGAAGTAGAAATTGATTTTCTCCCGAACCAGATCTCGACAGAGCAACATATAGTTGCCCGTGCGAAAAACACTCTTGGCGTAAATCTATTCCTACGTACTTAAATGTTTGGCCCCTGGGCCTTATTAATTGTTACCGCAAACGATACCTTCACCGGAAATTGAATTCGCTTAAAGTGAAAAGGCAAATCCGTTGGTATCATAGGTATGCGAGGTATCAGCACTGTTTGCCCTACTGCTGGACCAGTCAATACTGTAGCACCAATGACGTTATCGCGAAGGAATTTTACTTGGAGTCTGGTTCCGTTGCATAAATTTGGTGGTTTAAGATTCCTTAGCAGCACACTTGGACAGCCAGTTTTTATTTTGAATGAATGTGAGGGAAGGCCACTCAGATTTAAAGAATTTAAAAATTCTTGTGGATAATGTGCCGTATCTTCTTGATCCATTACTTTATCAATGGACCTGTAGTTCACTTTATCTCCTGGAAGTTTACCCAGTATCATGTTATTGATGTCGTCAACGCTACTGTTTCTAGTTGCCAATATTGCCCTTTGACACATCCACTGGTAGACTTTGTTTTCTATATGGACTACATCTGGGTACACTTTAGAGATTAGGTCTTCAATGCTAGTCATACATGCGCGTGCAATACTTAATACTTATTTGGCTACAACACTAATACTTACATTTTAAATATTGCGATATATTTGGAATGAAACGCCCGAATTGAATAATTCAAAAAGTTCTTGAAAGGTATTGAATTCGTCTTGAATATGCAGTAATTTATTTTGATAAGGATTAATACTAAGGCACACAATAAAGAGTTTTTGAAGCGATGGCATTTTAATTATTTAAAAAAATAAAAGAAAACACTAATTGTTGGATAACTACAATAGTTAGACATATGGTTACGTGATATTTTTTGAAGACAATGATATGTTCTGGAAAGTGGTAGTACATTGTTTTGTTCTATAATCAATAGGTTTCGCACCGCACGCCGTGCAAGGATTTTTTCGGGTCATATTTTTACACCTTGGTTTACCTTATTGGACTTTTAGTAAGGATCCCTAATGTTATTGATAATATAATATAGCCTATAGCCTTCCTCGATAAATGTACTATCCAACACTGAAAGAATTTTTCAAATCGGACCAGTGGTTCCTGAGATTAGCGCGTTCAAACAAACAAACAAACAAACAAACAAACAAACTCTTCAGCTTTATAATATTAGTATAGATATGAACTGGCTCCCTATCCCTTGGCATTCTTCAATGAAAGTGGAATGAGGAAGTGCAGAAAGTCAGCGCTATACACACTGTTTAAGCAAATTGATAATGATGTTGATTTAACTACCTTTGAATTAGTTGTTGATGGGGGATTCCTAGTCCACAAAGTTGTTTGGCAAAAAGATACAACTGTATCAACCATTTGTGATGGTTACATTAGATTTCTGAAGACCCATTATCGTGGGAGAGGTTGTACAGTGGTTTTTGATGGGTACGCTGACACATCAGACAGCACGAAATCAGCAGAACAGAGTCGACGATATTGACTCAGGAGATGTGTGAACATCAGTGTCAATTTGGAAAGTGAAATCAAGGTCAAACAAGAGGATTTCCTTTCCAATTTTCATAATAAGAGCCAGCTGATAAACTCACTGATAGTGAAGCTGAAGAAAAATGGGATAAATACACTTCAAGCTTCAAGTGATGCTGATGTTGATATTGTAATGACAGCTATCAATAAATCGCAAAATCCTCGGTAGCCATTATTGGAGATGGCATTGACTTGGCTGTTCTCTTGGTACCCAAATCTCCACTGAACCTGACATTCTCCTGGTAAAACCTGGAAGAGGAAAGGTTAAGACGAGTGTATATTCATCACAACAGCTACAGCAGGAGTTGAAAACTAAGGACAATACCCATCTGTTATTTTTACATGCATTCACAGGCTGTGATACAACATGTGCAGTGTATCGCAAAAGTAAAGTGGGTTTTGTCAAAATGTACCAGAAGTCCAAGAACGTACAACGGGCAGCTGAGGTATTTTCCAGCTGTACTTCTTCCCCTGACTCCATTGAGACAGCTGGGATCATGAGTATTCTCTCATGGTATGGCGCTCCAGCTACAGAAAAATCCCTCAACGAGTTTCGCTACAAATCATTCATCAAAAAGTTGCAAACATGAAGCCTGATCTCTCAACTCTCCCTCCAAGTGAAGGAGCTGTTAAGCAGCATGCATTTCGGACATACAGTACACTCCCTATTTAACGCGGTTGTCGGGGGACATAACTTTTACCCGCGTTGTTGCATAACCGCGATGTTTCGAGCGATGTTTCGATGTGACCAAGGTCAAAAGGCATAAAACACCGCCTGTGTTCTAATAGGTCGGCAAGCGCGCACAGTATAGACGGCCCGCCTTTGTGCGGACTTTGCATCCGCAGTTTTCACTAAACACGGGTGAAAAAATAAAAATAATAAATTTTAAAGATAAATATTAAATGTTGAATTGTTTTTATTTTTCCGCGTGCCGCGCACAGTTTGTCGCACGGCCTATGAGCGCGCCACACGCCGCCATACACACGTGCGGCAAACAAGCTGCTGCCAGTCTCGTGCTTCGTCAGTGTCCGTAACAAAGTAAGTGCAGTGTGTGCGGTTACACACGATTCTGTGGTCAAAGTCTTCTAAAAAGAAAGGCCGTAGTGATACTTCAAACCGAATATGAATCGCAAAGTACCGAGTTTGATTGACAAAATAAAAATTCTAGATGTACTTACAGATAGCTTGTCTTTTGTAGAAGCAGGCCGCAGATACAGGAAAAAAACGATTCTAGCATTCGTACAATAAAAAATAAAGAATCGTCTATCGTGTCAAGTGGTTAAACTTTATTATCCATGCTTACAGTAAATTATAAATGGTCACATGTGGGAAACAAAAATTGCGCCAATTTAATTTTAGCGCAATCAGTGACGCCGTATTAAAAACCGTGTTAAACTTTGTCTTTACTTATTTCACCAAACGCTGTGTCTAGTTGCTGAGTGTGTGTGGCTCGGATCGGCAAGTGTTATATTCCCCAGCCTCTGTTTAAAGGTCGGGAGACAGCTACACATAAACATTTCCGGGACTTGTTTACTATCTCACGGCAAAAGTGGTACAGTATGGTTCACGTAAATATTGGACCACTGGGAATTCCTGGGCAAAGATTAAAAATACGCTAGCCGATTTACTTTACTATTTAATGTTAAAACATTATACCAAAGTAAAAAGTAGAACTTGTATAATACAATGAATTACCCAATAATATTACGTCTGTAGGTTTAAGTTGTAACAAAACATTTATATACAGATGTCCAGTAAAGTACCAATTAAGATTCTGGAGTGGAATTTTAAACACTGGACTATCTGATTTTGCCTTGTACGCAGCGACGCTGCTCAGTCAAGTGACTCATGCTCTGCCTGTGTGCTACGTGAACACATTCCCTCCCCCACTCCCCCTCGTGTTTCTGCCCGCTCTAATCTCTACCTCTCTCCATATTCTTGGCTCGCCTCTCCCTACCCCGCGCTTGCCGACAACCAAGCCTATCCAACATCAATCCCCAGCCGAGTCACGCTGGATGTCGCTGGACGGTGGGCTTTATCAGGTCCCCTGTCCAATGCTTCATTTGTGAGATAAAGCGACGTTAAGAACTAGTGTTTCAGAAAATATCACTGGGCTGGATTGGACCATAATTTGAAAACCCTACAAGATAGAGGAATAATGTACGGAGATATCTTGTTTAGAATTTTACTGCGGACATTTTCTACGCCTAGGCTTTTTTCTGCCCGATGCTTAGTTTGTTAGTTACAACGCAAAATTATCCTAATCGGCTGTCAACCATTTATTCCATTATTATTATTCATTTCTGACTGGGGGACATGGTTTGACCCGCGATATACCCGATTCCGCGATCAATCGAGGCGCGATATACCGGGAGTTTACTGTATCACCAAGTACAGCTGTGGTTAGGGGAGAACCTAATGGTGGGGCACCGAATTGGGGTTGGGAGAGGAGGAATGACTAACTAGTTCCGAAACTCTCAGAGTTGGATGCCGCCCCTGAAGAAATCTGGAAGATGATATTTTGCCGATGCACCAAAGTATGTGACAGTGGCAGATGTAATTGTAGAAAAGCTTCGTTAAACTGCTCTGTGGCATGCCCAAATGGCATGGGCAATTGCAAAATCTGAGTCGCAATATTAATTCAGGAAGAAGGCGATGATGACAACAATACTTGACCAATATCTTTGGACGATGTCTCCACTGCTGACGAAGATGAAAGAGACTTGACCCTTCCGCCTCAAAAACACAAGATTTTCCCTTGAATGCACTTTTGTTTTCATTTTTGAATGACTATATATTTGTAATAATATAGTAACATCTATAATTATATTCTAAAAAAAGTTTTTGTTTCAATTGCTTATTTCCATTGTTGAAGTGTTGTTATCTATCAAGATAGAAAATTACAACAGTTAAAATGAAACAATGGAAAAATTGTATATCAAATTAAAGGTAATTTAACGCTCTACAACTTCGTTCCTAATAATTTTCTGAGAAATGATCGGGGGAGGCACTAGAAGCAAATGTTTGACTAAAAGAGTGAGATAAAAATGATTTTATTGAAAATTATTAGTTTTAAATAACGTATATCTCGAAAACCGTTGGGAATTCGACAAATATGTTACAGAAAACATTTTATAGTAAATTTTATTATCTTTCATTTTTGTTTGGATCATTTGTTTCTACAGTCCACCGCTTCTGAGATATAAGCGAAAAACCAAAAAAAGGGCCCTTTCCACCCCCCTCCCACCTTTAGCTCACCTCCCAGGGGCGGGGACTTTTAGTATGTTTACCTTCTAACTACTCCTAACAAAGTCCCCAAGTCAAAAATTCTCGCATATTCCATGCACTCTACACCCTTCTTTTGAGCACTTATTGACTGGACTATGTGTGAAAATTTGTAGTTACAGTTACCATGACTTTTATTTACTTTGATTCAGAGCCACATTAAATGACCTACTAACTTTTCTCGGCTTGACGATGAGTTCTGGTAGCCTTAGTATCATGTGTCCTATTTGCTGTTATGAATACATCATATTTAAATGAAAAATTGACAGTAGCAAAGTACATAGCATGCAGTAAGTTAGCACACTCTTGCATGGATGTGCAGTCAGATTGTCAGGTAAATAGGCATAATGCAAATTTTCCCTAGGTTTGAAACGCACACTTCCCTGTGGTAGATTCACCAATGTTTGTGTTTGTGTGTGTATCAATATGTATGCACACACACATGTAAATTGTTTGCTTAATATTTTAAGACTTGTCCACCAGCAATAAAACTTAAAAAGGCCATATGCCATTGCTACTTATTGTTCTATATCCATATATATTAAAGGAGGTTAACTTAAAAATACATTTAAGTTTCTTATTTATTTGTGACTTTCTCCCAGTAGCAGAGATAGTTTGAAAAGAGATACATTAATCAATTTCAGAATTATGGTAATTCATGTTTTATCTGTCCTATAGTCACAAAAAGAATGTAATTTATGCTATTACAAATGTGTTCCTTTGGGAAAGGTAAAACATAGCAAGAACTAGCGGTGTTCTGAGTAGGTTCTAATCCATGCTCATAGAAAAGGAACTTAGAGCATGGATACTGGAACACAGATACTGTACTTACAAGCCTATTCTTGAATAAGCACAGAGAAGTAGTACTGGCCATGAATGTACATGAAAAATTAGCTCTTGTTTAAGACAATCAGAACATATTTATTGAACATGTGTGCAAAACAGGCATATGCAATGGTGCTGAAGGTACACAAGAATTATTAACATTACCCATACCTACAGTTAACATATAAAATTGGATTTACATGAAATCGTAGTAATTGTCAAACAAAAAAAAAAGACATCAAAATTGTGTAAGGAATAGATAATTATAGTGGGAAATTATTACCGAAACAACGTGGAAGATCATCTAGATGGACTCCATGTCTGAGAATTGTGTGAATAAAGGTAATCAGTAAATTCAGTATTTATAAAACCAAAATGCTGGAATGCTGAAACTTGTACTCAGCAATCTAGAATTCACAAAATGTGTGAATCAAAAAGGTGCACAAATTAAATAATCCCAATCAATAGTAAGGGCAAAATAAGAAGACCAAAAACTCTTCTTTTGGTGACCTACCGTTGTCTTATTCCTTATTCTGACCTTGGCCAGTAAACCCGCCCCTTTTAGGAACAGACCCCCGTCTGAAAGACATTATACATATCTCCTACCTGGCACCTCTATGGGACGTTAGTGCAGCAAGCGCCCATAGATGGCGACAACAGATTTATGAACAAACAGACTAAATAATTATTGTTCCTTTGCCGCAATGGAACTCTGGCACTAATTATTCGTCGTATGTATTATATAAGAGTTATAAATATTTATTTAATAATATGCAGTGTGCTGTGATATGATGTATAACAGTATATTATAATGGTTCCTCACTGACCAATTTGTAAAGCTGGGGGACATAATCATCCAGCAATGTTTGATGAGACAGAGAGTTCTTACCCTTGAGCAATCTGTGTATTAAATAGTACAAGTGGTATCTGAGCTCTACATTTCTTTTTTTCCTTCACTGTTCTTCCTCTCTCCCTCCTTCCCTCGTCGCTAGAGCGGCCTTTCGAGGATTTCGCTCTAGCTTCCTTTCCTTCCTGGAGCGGCCCTAGGGGATTACGCTCTAGGCTCCTTCTTGCTTGCCTTCCCCCCCCTTTTTTTTTTTTGCCATTCCCCCCCCCCCTCCCCGATTCCCTTCTCGTCCATGCCAAGCAAGAGGTCAGGTCGGAGACACTCCAGGCAGGGCAAGCATCGGCAGGCCAAGGAAGAAAAGCCCCTACTGGAATATCAACTGGGGTACTTCTCGTCTGGCCCGGTGGAGCCTAGTCCGGCCTACAGCCCCCTCCACTCCTACAACTTTCCCCCTGTCCCCTACTCCCCAGATCACCTACAGTCTACTGAACTCCTCTTCTCCCATCATCCAGTGCTCATCTCCCCTATCAAGACAAACCCCCATTCCCTCATCCCCATCGACATTCCTCCCCTCCCCGACTGCCGGCCCCCGGAGCCTTACATCGAGGGAGGTCCGCCCCAAGAAGATCCTCGGCCGCAGCCTACCTCGGCCCGACTCGCCGCTCGACTATGGGAGCTCTTCGGTGACACCTGAGCTCACCACCTCTCGGGGGTTTTCACCCCCACCTTGAACACTCACCGTCGGTCTCTGCCAGGGACACGTCACCGTGGCTAGTCGTGGCAAAAAATAAAGAATGCAATTAGCCATAAAATCTCACACATGGAACGACAAGTAAACTAAACATGAATTTAGATGGTGCCTTACCAAACCGTACTTTATACCAAATTTATGAATACTTAAGGATTACGTTATATTGTATTGCCACCAGAGTACGTTACAAAAACAAATTTTATTAGTACTTACACTTAGCCATGACACGCCTCCAACACTCTTACACTGCGGATCCCTAACTAGTACGCAAACAGAAACCAGACTATAATGAGATTGAGGGAGGAATTTAAACCCCTTATAACCTTTGCGGTACACTACCTGCGCACATATGCCAAGTCACCAAAAGCTCATGTGAGGAAAAGGGTGTGACTAAGAGTACACACGTAATTTTTTTTTATGGAGGGGGGGGGGGGGGGTAAATATGAAGCACAAAGAGATTGGCAACCACAGCCCCCTTTGGTTGTTAGTTTTGTTGGCTTTATACTCATATGCACACTATCTTAAATCTTATAAACATTGTTCCACGGATGCTATGATTTTGTTGAGAGAGGAGAGAGAGGGGGGGATATGTCTCTTCCCCCTCAAATAATTAACCCACAAAAGTTATTTTATTTCACTGTATCTAAAACTGATTAAAATAAAATGAACAACATGTGTTGTGTAAATTATGAAACACGGCTGTGCACTTTAAATCTTTAGGACAATAAGGAAGAGGCAAAATCATATGCCTTTATCTGTTAAGTTGACACGCATAAGTAAGCACTGTTTACTTTTATGCACAGCATTACCGTAGGGGAGAAACTCTAATTGCTGAGACTGAGACATAGATTTTGAAGTAGTTTTGGGCCCACCTGCTGGATAGTAGCTTTCATAATATATTACCAACATAGCTATATTGATTGTGAGGAGTAATGCACCAGCTATTATCAAGCAAACAAACCAGTAAAAATTAATTCACTTTTTTTTTTTAGAAGTCCTATGTTTCATGGTGTGGCATACCAGAAATACTGCATCTCCCACTCATTTATATAGAACATGTTTTTTTATTACAAAATGGTATTAGGTTTTTTTTTTTGCATAATTGAAACATTATGCTTAAAACATGGTTTCATTTTCTTCTGTAAGAGTCACACTTCTATATCTTCCTCCTTTTTCTATGGGCTTAACCAGTGGGCACTTCCCCTCCTTCCCCAGAAGGGTAAAATATGAACTGGATAATATGACTTCTGAAGTAATAAACAGTTTTATACTAGGTCCAGACTACCGGTGTCCCTCCCAGAAGTCGATCCTGGATCCGCTTCTGGACATAACCATGACTCCTGCCTATAACACAACACTAAAAGCAACTAAAATACGTACTTTATTGAGATATGGAATAGCAATAGAGTAATGTTTCACAATGCACAGTAAGCTAAACACAGGCAGTTAATTATGTTTATGGTGGGTTGCAAACCATTTTGATGCAAAGTAAGTGCACATGAGTTGAGTCTCACTGGGCGGTAGTTTAGAACCGTAACTCTCTTTACTTAAATACAATGCCTTAGCCATCACGGCCATTAAACACTCATTGTCTACTTATCGTCTTTCATTTTCATGTTGGCTAAAGTACTAAACTCTGTGTGTTTTGTTACGTAAGCATCTAACTATTGCTAAAAATATTAAAGACACCAAAAAAATACGTAGTTTTATTCAGATGGAGTATCATTATCTTGTTATTATTTGTTATTGTTAGGCATTAAATTTATTAGTTGGGAATAGTTTCCATTTTGTCTATTTGGTTACTTTTATTTGCATTTAAGAAATGGGTTTTTTTCCATCATACTACTATCAGGGGTGTAAGTTTTTAGTTTAGGGCATAGTTTACAAAAATTCCTGATTTTAAGTATAAAATATGATCATAGTAATGGTTGAGCCGAATGTTTTGCAAGTGGGAAATGTGGTGGATGTTGTTGTGGCTGTTGGTTCCTCCACAAATGCATTCTGTTTCTGCTTCATCCACATAAAGTCACACCTCATCATTTCTAATCTTGATGTTTGCAAGATGTAAAGCTTCAAGTAATTCATATGGTAAACTGTCTACTATCTGTGCTGTAGGCTTGCTTTCCTTCAGTCTGAAAACTGAACTAAAGAAAATCTTTAACTTATTACAATTAAGATAAAATTCACACTTTTCTACACCACCAAACAGGCCAGAGCTTCTTGTGCATAGGTACCTAGACCAGTGGTTCCCAATTTTTTTCGGCCAGAAACCCTATGATCGACTTTCTTTTGGCAAAACCCCAACTCCTTCAAAGAAATTTATTTAACAATAATTGTGCCTGCTTTATACGACATTCGTCCTGACTCACGGAACCCCCAGGTTCCACGGAACACCTTTTAGGAACTGCTGACCTAGACAATGCTCTGCCTCCATCAGCATCCAACTAGTGAAAGATATTGCCCTCAGCACGCAATCTACATAGTAACCAAGAACCATGCCTAGGGCCACGGAAGAGGTCTATGTGCAAAGCGAAAATCTTATCGGAATCAGGCAGAATCAAAATGAGTGGAGAGGCCAACAGCTTTTTCAAGGAAGCAAAAACCATTTCCTGCTCCTGCCCCAGGAAAATGCCCTATCTTTCTTGCGCAAAAGATTAAGAGGGGCACACTTAAGCGAAATCTGGCACAAAGCGAGCATATCCTAGGAGACCTAGGAAGCATTGTACACTCTTCAAATTTTAGGGTGAGGGAAGTTTACTATAAGCGCGATCTTGTCAGAATCCATTAACAGCTTGCCATGGGAAATGACAAAACCAAGAAATTTCACAAGGTTCTTTCCCAAAGAAATTGTTTTAAAATTAACAGTAAGTCCTGTTCCTCTGAAACAAACAAAAACCTCATGCCAATGATGTAGATGTTCCTCAAAACAAAAGCTGTATACAATTACATTATTGATATGGTTAAACAAAAAATTAAATTTTAAGTCATTTAGCATGTAATCCAGTACCCTACTTAAGGCCTCATTATCAAAGCTCAAACTCATAGGAATTCGGTTAGACTGGAACTGTCCCCCAAGGGGTAGAGAACGATGTGTACTTGTGGCACTCCAGTTACAGCTGGCACTGTTCAAAACTGGCTTTCAGATCAAACACCGAAAAAACTTTTCCCTTACCTAAGTGCTGTAACACACTCTTTATGTTAAGAAGGGGAAAACGGTCGTCTAAAATCTTATTTTTAAGGTCTGTAAGTTATGAACCAAACGGAATTATGATGAATATTTTTTGGGAACTTGAAAGGTGGAGGTACTGTACTCTGACATCGAAGGTGAAACAACTCCTTCATATAACATGTTGTTCACGATCTCGTTCATGATTTGTTATTTAGGATGAGATATCTTAAAGAACCTAATTTACACCGGAGTGTCGTCCTTAAGATTGAATTTATGTGGTAGAACGTCTCATTTTCCCAGGCATTTAGTAGTGATGCCCAGGTAAGAGTGAACTAAATCCGCTGTACTAGTAGCGCTTCATTCTTCACCACAATCGTCATGTCATGAATTTCACTAGTCAGGACAATAGCCAACGTAGGCTCATGGTCAACCTAATTCTCATCTCTGAGGCCAAACCAAAACCCATATCATGATTACTTACGTCCAAAATCCCATGTATCTTCCCCAATAAATCTAGGCCTATAATGAAGCTCAAGGACAGAGAGGGCACTTTAGTGAAGTGCCAGTTACAAGAAAAAAGATCTGTTTTCAAGTGCAGAAAATGGTCTTGCATGACTGCATTTGGCTATGCATAGCTTAACGTCAGGCCCCTCGGCCACATGAGTAGATAAAAAAGGATGGCAGTCACATAAACTTAAAAAAAAATATTTTTGGTAATAAATGAACAAGTGGCTTCAGGTCAAGTGGTCAAGGACAGAATGCTATTCCCATACGAGGAAATGTGCACGAAGTTAATGAACGATGAATAGTGATTTTCTACATTTTCGACAACATCGAACCCTAGAGTGCAATGTCATTGTCATTTACCTGGACAGAAAATCCTGTAGTGACCGGTGCATTTACAACGGAAGCACACACTCTGTAAGATATTAATCAGCGGAAGGGAACAGCTCGAAACCATGTGTTTGAACCTGCAACAATTGGCACACCTGCCATGTGACCCTGACAAGGTCGGTGCATTCATTTGTGCCGGCTCACTAACAGGTGTGCTCACTTTGCGTATCTTGCACAGTGGCGCGGTACACTGGCCTGTTCGATGTTTTCAGGCTACTTGCGCTACAGCACTGACATCATGGCACTCAGAACTTTGCATCACAAACATTTTAGTCCCAGAATTTGTTAGTGAAACCTGCGCAGGCAAGGAAAAATTCTCATGATGTATACACACAGTCGATTCTCTAGCTCACCACTCCATACTCGAAGGGCTTCTAAGTGAGCGGGTGAATGAAGTATGGCACAGTGCTGGAGTGCTAAGGTGGAAACATTGTCCAGGATGTATGAACCAAATCCTGTTATTTAAGATTTAACTCCAGCACTTCAGCAAATACTACCATGGAAGTTTGGGCACTGAAAACAAAACACAAATTCCTGTTTGCAGCTCTCTAATACACATGGCAGGCATACAAAACCCAAAACATGGATTCTGTTTTGGAGGAAAAAAAAATATATGTATACAGTTTTGTGCAATGGCCTTGGTAAGCATGTGTACGTAGCCTTCGCTACATATAATGATAAGCACCTTGAGGATTTCGCTCTCACTCACGCGGGCTTGTTACACACGTAATCCTGAAAAGGAAGGTGAGTACAGCTTTAGCTCATTTCCCTCAAGCATAGGTTGTAAAAAATAAAAAAAATTGAACAAAATTAAGAAAAAGTTATTATTTTTGGAGGAAGAACTCACACTACCAGCAATCTGCCCCACTCGGTCCTCAAACGTTACTTCCACAGAAAGTTTGCAAAGTGGATTAAAAAATTTAAGTTTTGTGACAAAAACCATGAAAATCACACATTTGAGGCTATTAGAGCCCTTGGTTAAACCTGTACCATGGTTCGCTCTTAAGTTGAAACACGGTTTTGGTCATCTCGAATTGGACATTTTAGTTGCCCAAATATTCCAGCAGCTCAGCATCTTTTAATTTGTAAATCCAACACGGTAATCAATGAAGTTTCTACAGTGCATGTAACAAAACACACCACAGTTACACCCTCTGCAGGAGAGTAGCGCAGATAATGTTCCCTGTCTTGGGTTACTCAGCACCCATGACCCCACAATCTTTTATGAACACAGCAGACGCTCACATAAGCAAAAAGAAAATTAATGAAGAGGGAAGCTTATTTTGTGTGTAACAAATAGAAAATCTTAATTATGACAAACATTACTCTGATTTATTCAAAGATAAAATATGCATATATGTTTCCTCACAAGAAGTGAAAGGTATTACATATGTGTGTGTGTAAATATATCTCACAGCTCAAAATGATTAAGATTTCAAACAGCTCTTAATTTTCGTGAAAACGAAGCATGCAACAACATATGTGTTAACCTGTGCGTAAAAAACAAATACTTATAAACAAAGATTTATAAGCAATTCCAATCACCTTACCTATAATGGATTATGGTATAAAAAATAAATAATATTTTAAATTTCATTTACATGTGGCAATAATTAAAATTTAGACACACAAACATTATACAGTGCACAGTAGTGCAGATCAATTAAGCTAAACAGGAGCACAATAAGGATCTAAATTTAAAAAATTGCAAGACCAATAGAGAATCCTGCACAAAGTTAAATACGTGCAAGCAAGTTAACAGGCAAAGAAGGACAAAATCCTATGTGGGTCCAACTTACTGGCATTTTTAATAGTCAGCCGAGGGACTTTCCCAGGCTTGTCATGGCAACATACAACAGCATACATTATCACTGAGAATTAAGGCCTCTAGAATAACAATGAAAAAGAAACTTGAATTTTGAAGGTTGATGACCAAAACCAAATTTTGAACAAACGGCTTGAAACAATTTACATTTATGTTATGAGCATCTCCACCACATGCAAGAAAACTAACAGCCACAAAGACGTGTTCCCATGGCTTACCTGCAGCATGACCATGGAGGCTCTCCCAGTTATAGCAAGAAAAATTACAGAATGTCAGAATTTGCAACAATTCTAAAAGCCTAATATGCATGCACCATGCGAAAGAAGGAGAATGGTTGATGAAGGGAGGAGTGGACACTAAAGGTTGAAGGGAAAGAGGGAAAGTAGGGAGGGATGGACACTCGTGGTCGAAGGGGAAGGAGGGGAATGATTTTCTCTCAGGGTTGAAGGGGAAGGAGGGAGGGGTGGACACTCAGGGTTGAAGGGGAAAAGGGAAAGCACAGGGTGGCTGGCGATGACTTCTCTTGCGATCTTCAGAATTTGCACTTGGTACAATGTGATTGTTATAATCCGCCCTCAGTTTAGTCTCTTAGCTCAAAATGTATCTAGTTATTAGTCAGCAACAGGAAAATATAACTGCCATGTGTACGGAAGATTGTGATCCATCTTACATAATACTGCAAGTCTCTACCTATTTAACCCTAAAAAAGTAAAAATTGTGTTACTGTAAGCACACAAAAAAAATGTGGAAATGTGATTGATATTTAAGATTTTAAGCAAACAGTTTTCAAATTTTTCCTATTTCATTAATTTTTTTTTTCAGGTGTGCATAGTTGAACTACCCATTAAAAAAATATCTCACTACGCTATGGTAAGCAGCATGTTGACAGTTGTGATGTAGTGAGTAGTAGGGGGATGGTTGTGAATTGGTGAGCAGCAGTATGGTGGTTGTGATTTGGTGAACACCAGGATGAGACTGTGAAGTGTTGAGTTGCACAGTGATGGTTGCCACGTGGTGTACACAGATCCTGCAGGAGATGGAGTACGGCCCAAGCGTTGACTGGTGGGCGCTGGGTGTGCTCATGTACGAGATGATGGCGGGTCAGCCGCCTTTCGAAGCTGATAATGAAGACGACCTATTCGAGTCGATACTGCATGACGACGTGCTGTATCCCGTATGGCTCAGCAAAGAAGCCGTGTCTATCCTTAAAGGGGTGAGTGGCCCACGTGTGTACGCATTGAGGCATTCCCTTAAGCTGCGGACAGACAGGGCGGTATGCTCGCTATATTCGCGATGTTCGCCACGCAAGTAAAATATAGCCAGCTACATTTCAGATGTCACTGGCCACAAATATAGCCGTGTTCTCTATATTCGCTGTATTGGCAACGTCACCAGGTGTTTGGTTCTTGGCTATTTTTCTAAAACGTTGCTGACTTCGCACATGCGCAGATAAACAAAACATGTGTTTTCGCACGGAGCCGTGCTGTACTTCTGTGTGTGCTTTAAATTAGTATCAATTTGACTAATAATTTTATTGAAGAAGTATGAAAATATCTATGTTCATGGAATAGATGATGGAATAATATAGAAGGCTGGATGTGCAAGACAATGCCTTGGATTTGATTTCAAGGGAATGCTATCAATCTGAGTTGCATTTATTCTGAAATAATCCGTTAATTTGGCCTTATCCTCTCACTACTGCTTTATCAAATTATGAAAATCTCGAAATTTATTTCATTTTAGATTATCTTCATGAACCCATTTCTTTAAAATTAATTTGGACACTTATTTTTTGACTCTTTCAGCACAGAATAGTGTGTGTGTGTTGTGTGTGTGTGTGTGTATATTTTTTTTGTTGTAGTTCATTAATGAATGATAATGCATCATGAGTCGTACACAACATGTGACAACTTAGTACAAACTCAGTCACTCACGTACGACTTATTAGGCCACCATATTGTCTGGCCTCTTGCTAACTTCCCAGCATGCAACATCTCCCCCTTTTACAACGTTTCCTATGATAACTCAAATGGCATCTTGGCAATGACTCTTCTACCACTTCTAGTAACATACCCATCTACTTCATTCTTGTCGGAGATAGTTGATTCCTTCTTGCCTGACTGGTTGTGGGGCATACTCTCAAATCCCTTAAACCCCTCCTCTATGGGAGACTCCCTGGGGTTGCTTCCCTTTTTTTCTAATTGTGTGCCCATTACTTCATCATCTTTTAGTGTGGCCTGCTCAGCGTCCTCGGCTACTGGACTTTCGGTATGTGTGCGTTGACTGTGGGTGGCGTGAGTTACGTTTTCAGATGTTACTACCTCCTGCTCTCCCCGTTTAGTTTTTGAAGTCCTCATGTGACTAGTGTTCCGCCTAACCTGCCCTCCATCCGTATCTTTCAGCACCCAATATGACCTGAGCTCTTTACATTTCCTCAGCATTACACCTGTCTCCCTTTGATTCTCTTTATCTGTCTTTTTTTCTATTTACCCTGTCTCCTTGTTTATACGTTGTCTCTGTCCGTCTGGCTGTTTTATCATGCCATTTTTTTTACCTTTTCTTGTTTAGTGCAGAGTAATTTGTGAGTGTCGGCCTGAACTACTGGTCTAAGTGTATCCATGTTTGTTGGCATCCTTGTTCGTATGGTCCTACTAAACAATATTTGGGCAGGGGATACCTGTAGCCCTGTCACTGGGGTGTGATTGTGTTCTCTCAAGCAGGGCCGGAACTAAGGGGGGGCATGTGCCCCGGGCGGCAAATATCAGGGGGCGGCAAAATATGAAAAGTGGTTCACTTAAACAAAATGAAACTAGTAATTTACAAAAGTTTTGAAAGTGTACATATCGCAACCAATAAGTTAACCAAGAAATTAAGAAATTCTATTTAACTTGATTATGCATAATTTGTAAATATATTCGTACTTCAAATGCGTTACTTCACTCTAAGAAACAAGTATTACCATAATTCGTGGTCTGGAGTGAGTAAAACCACTGCGATGAGAGCTGGTATCTCAAGGACCCGTTGCGTGGGTGATCACTTGGCTGAGCAAGATGTAGCCCTTTCTCTGATAAATACCCTCATTTTTCCAGCCCCTGCTCAGTCGCTCCTGTGTTTTCGTACCATGTGCGTCTCTGCCTGAGGATGGGAGCAGATAGCAGTTCCCGAAACGTTGCTTGTTTCTGTTTTGGAAAAACTATTGTGTTTGTTTCGTCTTTTCGTTTTGTCGTGTTATTGTCTCGTTTCAACTGTTGTGCTGAATTTTTTTGGGTTCAATATTTTTGTGCTGTCATCATTTGTGGGGTTTTTATCATTATATTCTGTTTTGGAAAACTATTGTGTTTGTTTCATCTTTTCGTTTTGTCGTGTTTTTGTCTCGTTTCAACCATTGTGCTGAATTTTTTTTGGGTTCAATATTTTTGTGTTGTCATCATTTGTGGGGTTTTTTCGTTCTCTTAGTACATTTTTCTTTGTTTTTCTTTGTTTGTTGACCATATTCCTGTTACGGAATATTTTTTGGTGTTTATATTCTGTTGACAACAGCAATTTTTTGCTTAATTTGTGCTTTTTGTCTTTTGGATGTTTTTAATTATTTATTTATTTTATTTTTTAGTTTTCTTCTACAGAAAAAGTGCTTAGCAATGGCGTATGTCCAAAAAACTTACATCAAGTAATGTTGAAAGTCATTGACAGATTAATTATGGAACTGAGTAACAGGTTTAAGGCTTTGGAGAACATTAACAATAAGTTTGTATTTTTTAGTGGTGTTCAAATTTATAAAATGGAAGTAGAAGATTTAAAAGTCAAAGCAGCAGAATTAGGAAACACAGTGCCGATCTTAACAAAGAAGAATTCGTATTTGAAATTGAAAGTTTTAAGCACCATGCATTAACAGTAGACTATGAATTAAAAGATGCTACAGCATCAACAATGTTGAGCCTTATCTACAAAAATAAACTGGAGGAGGCACATCCTAACATTACTACTTCTCTGAGAATGTTTATCACCGTTCCAGTTACAATTGCATCAGGTGAAAGAAGTTTTAGTAAACTTAAGCTTATTAAAATCTATTTGAGAAGCACGATGGGCCAGCAGAGATTAACAAATCTAAGTATTATATCTATTGAACACAAACAAGCTGCTTTGATCAATTTTGATGATATTATTAACACTTTTGCAGCTAATCATGCTCGAAAAATTAAATTTTGAACTGAATTTCTTTGTATGGTTATCAATACAATATTATACTTAATTCAGAATCACATGTTCCTTATGTAATTTTATTACTTAATAAACTTATTGGTAAGACATTAATTTTCACTGTTGTGCAAACAATAAACAATAGTTTGATGACAGTCTACTTCATTATAATAAAAAATGTAATTGTATTAGTTTTCCAATTAGTGTACTTGATAAATAAAAGTTCTCAATTATGTATAAGTGAATGGTATCATTTCAACCACAGCTTCTAACGAAAAAGGGTATTTTATAATGTTGGTAAGGAGGGGGCGGCAAATTAAGCTTTGCCCCCCCTAACGAATCTCCTAGTTCCGGGCCGTCTCTCAAGAGATCTCTGTAATCTGACCCTTCTACTGTACTTTTACGTAATATATTTTTGCTAATACCAACAGCTTTCTCCGCCATCCCATTAGCTCTATGGTAATGGGGCTGCTAGTAGCCAGTGTGATCCCTTTACCTTTAAAGTACACCTGGCATTCATGCGACAGGAATGGCACGTTGTCAGCGACAAGCTCTTGTGGGAATCTGTGGAGTATTTAATACGTCCTGCATTGCATCAGTGATTGATTTGTTACTCTTACTCGCTATTGGGTGTATATCCAGCCAGTGAGAAAAGTAGTCGGTAAGGATTAGAAATGCCCTACCTGAATACTCAAGAATGTCAGCCACCACCTTGAGGTATGGAAGTTTGGGTACCTCATGGGAATGTAAAGGTTCTTTGTAGTTTGCTGACCTAAACTTTTCACATGTGCTACATTCTGAGACCCACTTCTCAACGTCTACTGACATACCTGGCCAATAAAACAGCTGCCGTGCTCGTGCTCTTGTTTTCTCCGTACCTAGGTGCCCTTCATGGACCCACCTCAGTACTTCTGATCTGAGTGTTTTCGGAACTATGATCTTGTGAGATAAGAATAATATGCCCCCCTGCCATGTGTATGTCATGCTGCAAGTTGTAGTAGTATTTACAGTCCTCTCTCACCTTGCTGGCAGGTGGCCAGCCCTGGACTTGCATTTCTGCAACTAATTTCAGAGTGTGATCTTGGGCAGTTTCCTTGCTAAAGAGCTCCCTATTGCCCTCACTTATTGGTAAATTTACACTAACCATGTGGACTACAGTAGAACCCCGATTTAACGAAGTGCTACGGTTACCGAAAATGTTAACTCTAAATCGATGTTTCGTTAAATCCGATTTACCGATTTTCAATGACCCCCGCACTCATAATCGCGTCCCTACGTTTCCATATCGTAAACAGGGTCGACGCTGATATCTTGTGCTGCCGTGCTATCTCAGACTTCGTCAACTTTCCATCTTCAACGTTTTTGATCTCGCTCATACGGCCCCCGGTTCGTACGTACACCTCGGTCGTACATACAGATTTTCAGAAACCGTGAAAAATGAGGCATTAAATTTTAAAAAAATGTTAAAAATATGAAAAGTGTAAGAAATACGTTAAAGTTTATTAAAATACAGTCGCAACCTGCAGCGTTTATAACAAATACGAGCTACATACACATTGCGTCACAGTAAAAAATAAAAAATGGCCGCAAATTGATGGAAATTTACCGTCAATAGCGCGCCGTACGCGGAGAAAGATCATTGTACTCGGTCAGCTGCTGTTACGGCGCGGCGTAGCCGCCGGCTGGCTCTCTTTGTTCGCTGAGCTGCGCAGCACTTATAAAAAACGTATTCCAAAAACTAAACACCGCGCACAAAGCTCTTACTGAGAATAATAGAGCTGTAGCAAACCGTATGTATTCGGTACTGAGTAACGGGTGCGCCATCTAGTAACGAGTAACGAAACGTTACACACGGCTGCATCTCGTTACTCGCATTTTTCGTATGTTTTACGCATGCGCGCGCGTATTCGATGTATTTACGTTACAAAGAACGATGTTTGTTTATTAAAGAAATTGTGTGTAGAAAAAGTTTGAGATTGGAACAGAAACAACGTAACAAAGTATTGTTTACAAATTAGAAATATGTAATTATGTTTTTGTTTTTATTATCACGTATTTTCACGTTTTTTTGTTCTTCTCTTAAAAGAGATAATATAAAAAAAGCCGCTCTAATGAGATTTAATTGTTTTTGGTTAACAAAAACTGTTAATTATGAAATATTGTTAATTGTTTATATTCTATTTATTATTATTTACGCGACGTCATACTGTTTGCGTACACAATACGACTCGATTCGTTGCTGCAACATAACATAGCATGTTATGCGGTATCAGAAGTAACGAGTAACGTAACGATACGATAGTAACGAGTACTAATTGTTATAGTAACGAATACATACGGGTACGTTTTTTTTTTCGTTACTTTTACACCTCTATAAGAATAATGATAATGGCGTATTGGTGTGACGTTGTCACAAGTTGAAAAAACCTGGAGGATGGGAAAGGGAAATTTGGAAACGTTAGATTATTGCCTAGCACTGTTACTATGCGGGCGTGAGTGGAAGATAACGTGGTGAGTCAAGCCAGGAATAGTGGTGGGGGAGGGGGATGCGGACAAAGAAACCCTTCATGACGTCATGTGTCGCACCTACGCAATTCAGTTACAGCGCCCGGAGTTTTTAAGCAATTTGAACAATTTTTTTTTATTTTTTCGTGTTTGGACAGATGATGCAAAGTCACATATTATTATATAGTACCTCCATTCTATTACTGACACCACAGAGTGTATTTCTTAATAATATTCCATTACAATTTACTTTCATTTTTTGGAAATCTATATTAATATTTTAATAAATTGGTGTTTTTTGATGGTTCCTGAAAACCTTTACGTTAAATCGCTGTTTTCGTTAAATCCGTGTTCGCAAAATCGGGGTTCTACTGTATTTCTAGCATGTCAGGGTCATCAGTAGTTTCATTCAAGTGGGACCGCGACATAATATCAGCAAAATGTTGGTCTTTTCCAGGAACATAGAATACCGTAAGGGAGTAATTTAACAGCTTGAGACGTAGACTTTGAAGATGAGATGACCCTATGTTAGCTACATTTTTCTGCTTTATGGAGACTAGTGGTTTGTGGTCAGTTTGCACTTACACTTTGTACCCATAAACATGCTCATGGAATTTTGATTCAGCAAAATGAATGGCTAACATTTCTTTCTCCGACTGGGAGTAGTTTTTTTCCACTGTCATTAAGACCCCGTGACGTTGTAGCAACTAAATGCATCCTACCTGGCTCTGTGTGGGACTCCTGAAATAAACAACAACCCAGCCCATGCTGAGAAGCATCACATTGGAGGGTAGTTTCTTTTGTGGGGTCAAATGAGGTTAATATGGGTGCTGTGCATATTCTATATTTAAGTTTGTCAAAGGCTATTTGGTGTGCCGGTAGCCACTGCCACTCTACCCCAGCCGTGAGTAGTTCACACAGGGGAGCCATTGTGGTTGCCATGTGAGGTACGAAGCATTGTACATAGTTGAACATTCCAATGACTCGTTGTAGCTGCTTCTTAGAGGGGGGGGGGGGGGGGGGGTTAAGCTCTACGAGAGCCCTTATCCTGTCTGGGTCTATTCTCATTCCCCCAGCAGAGAACAAATGCCCCACATACTTTACCTCTGTTTGTTTATATTGAAGCTTTTCTTTGTTGAATTTAATGTTCCTTTCCCTGGCCCTCTCGACAACCCTACATACTGTCTCATCATGTTCTGCCTCGGTTTCCCCCATGCACATCAAATCATCAAAGTAAATGATGACATTGGGAATGGAGAAATTTCGTACAACTAGATTTTGGAACAGTTCTGGGGCATTGGAAGTTCCGTAGAGTAACCTTAGGTACTTATATGTGCCGTAAGGACTGGAAAAGCAACATTTAAAGGATGATTCCTCATCGAGTTGGATTTGATGAAACCCTTCTTATAAATCAAAGACAGAGAATAGTTTTTTGCATGCCAGTTGCTCGCCTATCTCCCTAACCTTAGGTACAGTATGGCACTGTCTGAGTATTCCCTTGTTTAAATCTGAAGGGTCAAGGCACAATCGAATCTTCCCTTTTGGCTTTTCTGTGATTACAAGGTTGCTTATCCAAGCCCTTTCGTCAACATCATCCACCCGTTCTATCACCTTCTTCGCTACCAACCTAGCAAGTTCGTCCTTAAGCGATTTGCGTAAAGCTACCGGTACCCTCCTAGGTGGTCTGCTAACTGGCTCTTCTCCTGGTTTGATTAGTATTTTGCCAGTCTGTGGAAAGCACCCGAGCCCTTGAAATACATCCCTATTCTCCTCTGTGAACTGCTCCTTGCTGTCTTCTGTGACAGAGCTTATTCGCTGCACTAAATTTAAGGCTACGCAACCTGACAGACCCAATAGTGGCATGATAGCTAAATCTACCAGCATGAAATCAATATAGGCCTCACAATTACGAACATTGCACCTCAAGCGAACTGTTCCTGTGGGCCTAATTACTTCATCCAGAGTTTTTAACTTAACACGTGTTGGTTCTACTTTAAATTGTTGATTGATTTGAAGGAAAATGTTTAAAGGTAGTACAGTAACCTGGGCTCCAGTATCAAGTTTTACCTTCATTTGTGTGTTTTCGACCTTGATGGTTTCATGCCACTCATTTGGGTACATCAGGTTACTCCTGTTGTGCCCCCTTTTAGACTCCACGACATTCACACACACATTTTTACACTATAGCAATACAATGAGTCGTCTGAGCTTTCAGAGTCACCAGTCTCAATTACTTGCACTGATTTTACCCTGCAAGAGTTAGCAAAGTGATTGAGTTTACCACACTTCGCACACTTCCTACCATAGGCAGGGCATGCCCTGGGTCCATGTTTGGATTGGCATCGCCCACACTGAAAGTCACTGTCTTGACTCTTGTGCCCTTTTGCACGAGACTTTTCCCTGTACCTGCATTCTTTTATTGAGTTCTCCAGCACACTTGCACTTTCTTCCCTTTTTTTTATGGATGTGCTGCAGCTTTTCCTAAGGTTAAGTGTGTAATGTTGCAAGACCCTGCCCTCCTAATTAAATTATTTTTCTTTTAAACTATTTTCATGAATGTAAATATTTCTTAAAAAATCTTTCTAATTATATGTTACCGTTTTCATGTATTTTAGGGTTGATGTTTGCACTTGCTTTGTGTTTTAAGAAGGTATTTTGTATTTTAACAGACATTTTCTATCAGTACTATTTTTTATGTAATTATTCACAAATGAGCCGCTGTACTAGATTTTGGCTGTTTAGGCCTACTTTTTCAGGTTATTTCTAAATGAGTTTAATTTTGTAAAGTGATTCGTATTATAATTATTGTTCTTAAATTTTATTAACGTGTTGTAATATAATTATAAATCACGGGACTGTGTCTGGGCTGGTGTGATGGTTAGAAAGAGAGGCATAAGAGGCCTGTAAGTGGGAGTGAGAAAGGAACAGTGCTTCCCCGCCAACCGAGATAAAGACGGTAATTCCCCCCCTGCATGGGAACTGAGTGATAACTGCTCTCTCACGGTGTGGGAGAGAGAACGAGAATGGAAGTCCCCGATTTCGATGTGAAATTGAAAAGAGACAGATCAGGGGAAGCCCAGAGTTCTGTGTGTAAAAGGTTTTTTCATGTATTGGAACTTGTTCTGTGATTGGCTTGTATCTGTAAGAGTGAATGAAGCGTGCGTGTGATTGGTCGGTGAGGTCATGTGACGTCTACTCCCTGCGTGGAGGAGAGTGTGGCATGAGATCACCAGTCGTCTGTCGAACGCTGGACGAGTAGGTCGCGTTCGATGGCTTCTCGCTAAATTATAATGTAATTTACGAAGAGATAATTTCACGTTGGTGGTCGGAGCCAGGCCTATTATTAAATCAACCTAATTTTCTTTTTTTTCGTTTCGGGTATAACTTAACTAGAAATTGCGGCCACCTTCGTAGGCGTTTTGGCTCGGGGCGAGATTCGTTTTCGCTGGGTGCGGCCCTGTTCCAGGTCGCACCATCTTCGTGTACTTGCAGTAAAACATTACTGAAGGACTTCATCTACGCTATTAATTTTCGGTAATTTCTCATCATGCGAGCTACCAGCAGTTTTTCGACGGGCAGATATATGTGTGGAACGAGTGAATGAACTATTGTAAGTGTTTGGATTCGTCGGGGCATTCTGTTTGGAAAAATAAAAATAATAAAAACATCAAAATTTGCAATCGGCGTTGAACTGTTTTATTTTGTATATAACGAACCGTTATAAGTGGTCCATACGGAGCATGGCTTCCTGTGTGCCCTTGTCCCTTATTCCGTGCACAACTCGGTCTCGCAGCATCTTGTCTTCGGCGCTTTCCCGCTCGTTGGTATTCTGTTCTGTGTTTCTTCCTTCAGCTGTCGCACTGTTATAGTTGCAGTTCGTCACCAACTGACACAATGAGGTTAGGAAATATTCAAAGCTCTCCCCCTCTTCCTGCTCCCTCTGGTTAAACACTTAGCGCTCAAACACTTCATTCACCCTGGGGTTAACATACCGCTCAATTGCCTCTTTTACCTTTTTGTACACCCATCTGTCCTCTTCCGGGATTTTGAGTGACACAAGAATGCAGGCCGAAGCACTTCCCACCATGTTCCTAAGGAGGGTTATTTTAACTTTATCACTCACCTCGTCTTGCCCTGTACTGACGAGATAGTATTCGAATTCAGCTTCCCAGTATTTCCAGTCATTGTAGGCTGTTTTCCCTTGCAGATCTAAATCTGGTGGAAGTTTAACACCCCCGCCGGTCGCCATTGTCTCACTTGTGGTTGTGGGCGTAAGCTTTTCTTTCTTTTTCCTCGCGATCCTGATGACTGCGCCATGTTGTAGTTCATGAATGATAATGCATCATAAGTTCGTACACAACCTTTATTCACTGTGACAACTTAGTAGAAACTCAGTCACTCACGTACAACTTATTAGGCCGCCATATTGTCTGGCCTCTTGCTAACTTCCCAGCATGTTTTGTTTGGAATGGAGGAGGGGGGAAAAAATCTATATTTTGGATTTAATATTTATCATTGAAGATGAACGTGATTTCAGCTGGAAGGCTGTGCTAAACCTGCCATGAGACAGCTCTGGGTAGTTATGCAGTGGTATTTATCTTCAAAATGTTTGTTCCGTACAAAAAAGAAAAATAGAAAATATATAGCTGTAACTATAGCATAGGCCTAAATTAAAAAGACACTCTACAAATACTTTTTAAATTTGAATTATATTCATTATAACATTCTTGGAATTTTCTAGTAGTTAAAAGAACAATCTTGTGCATTATTGTTCTATAGTTTTTTGTATTCTTTAGTATTTTGTATAAATAAGTCATTAATACATCATTAAAATTTATGTATATCGTGTTAGAGGTATTACAGTATTTCAAATAACTATTAAAAACAACATAAAAGAATTATATTTTTATAAAAGTTCTGATGTTTAAAAACAGTTATTCGCTTAATTGGTACTTTTGGTTGGCATATAAGAAATTCTATATTACTGTATAGAATTATTTTTAACAATTCTTAATTTTGAATTTGTGTTATGTATGACAAATAATGCAAAAATGTGAATTTTATAATTTACCTCTAATACAGAAATTAATTTAATTAGTGAAACTATTCATATAGTTTTCAATAACATTGGTATACCATGTGATAAACTGATAAGTTAAAGTAGAGGTTTACCCTATCACCATTCTGCAATGAAAGGCCTATTTCAATAAAAATAATAATTGTACCGGTAACTTTTACCAGATTTCTTTGTAAAAGCATAAATTAAATTTGTTGTGATATGTGATGTTGGCATCTATGAGAGTTGGTATCTATGAAAGGAAGTGGTAGAGAGGGCAGTGGATCGTGATGTAATGGTGGAGAGTGAATGTAACATAATGAGTAGAGCGATTTTGAATAAATATGTGATAGTCGTACAGTGTAATGAGTTGATGTCCATTTAAACAAGGTGAAAACACAACATGGCGCAGTCGGTAGTAAATCGCATAGTGTTCGCAACGTGACCTTAGTGGTGTTGTTTCGTGGGAAGCCTACGATTCACTGGTCCTTTCGTACACGCCCGAAAACGCCCGATTACTCATGTTCGTGCAACTTCGTTTTTTTTTTTAACGTACACAAAGAATGTAAACACGGGGGTGGTATATGGTCGTTGCTTGCAGAAAATATTACCGGTTATTGAGGTTATATTGTTTTGTCGCATTTTCATTTAAAATACGTATCAGAAATTTATAAGAAATACCTAATGAGCGGAGTCCTGTATGGTTTGAGCATATGATTTGTCGGTTTGATAGTTCACATTCCTATTCGTTAATTTTTTTCTTCAATTTATTGTATCGAGCTTTAACACATGGACATTTTCTGTATGGTGCATCAGTTGTATTTGCATTTCTTGCGAGAAATTTATTTATTTCAGTTTTATTATCTTCTTTAGGTTGTGAAGATTAACATAGGTTCATGAGTTTACAGCCTACAGGATCACTGGTGTAGTCACTATTTCATTGATATTTAATACGTACCTTATAGAATCTCTGGTTATCAATGGGAAAATCTTATGATTGTATATGTTTATATCATGGACATCTTTTCAATGCATTTAAAAGAAAGTGAAAGATTTGATGCTTTGAAAAATTAGTGTTAACACATTCATTGTATCATATTTGTATTCATGCCACAGTATGTAAATCAATTTATTTATGAACTATGAAGATATATATTTGTATTTGTTTTTATGTGGCATAGGTTGGAAGAAAAAAAATATTTGAGATACATTCACCATTTATTTAGGCTACTCCATGTTAACTAAAGTGACAAAAAGTTAGGAAAGGTACATGGATAGCTTTTGAAAATATTATTGAGAAGGTCTGTTACATACGGTAATGATCGAACTAGAGTTGGACACACTGTAAAGGAGGGGGAAAGTGGAAACTCATGAAATTGTTTATGTTAATTAAAGGGGAGGAGGGCTGGAGAAAGTTGGGAGCTAGGTTTAACAGAGGGAGGTATAAAGGGAGGGGAGATCATGAGTGGAAGATTCAGAGGAGTGGAGATAACCGAGAGAGGAAAGCAGGTATTTCTGGTGCGGATGGGGCGAGAGTTGGATGGGCTTGAAAGGGGGATACTGGATGTGAGAGGAGGAAAAGACTTACAGAGGAGGTTTTAGAATTTTAGGAGAATGAGTTGGAGAGAGAGAACTCCTTTCCACCAGGCGAAAGCTCAGTCACAAGCGTATGTTCAATCAACCAATTAATCAAACACTTAATGGCTGTAGCAGATGAATTAACATAATGGCAAGAGACTGCTGTCGAACTTTAAAAATGGTTGAATATGCATTTTGTTCATAAAGGCTTCAAGCAGTTTATCTTCTTGTATGTAGTATAATGGAATAAAAAAAGTACATACTATTACAATATTTTCATAAGGCACATAGCTGCCGATTCAGCATATGGGAAATACACACACCTTAATATCTAAATTTGTGCAACTTGTGATTTTTTAGCCTGTAAGGTAATTAATATTCATGTTACATTTACACAACATCCTGTGTATAAAAATTGTTCACATACAAAAGTTTTAAATTAATCATATGAGTGTGAAGTAAACGTGTTCTAATATTATACTGCTTCTAAATATAGGTTCTTGAAGGCCTGGATGGTTTTGCCACTGTATGTATAATCTATTAACTTCCCATAATAATATGATATTGAAATTCACTTCAATCTAGGTTGCCAAATTAAAATGAGTTTTGCCTATTATGTTAACCGAAGAATTAAAAAACTTTTATGTTATTTTAACAAGTACAATTTGATTCATTATATTGATTATATTTCTCTTAAGATGTTGAAAGCAGTGTTTCTAGGCCCTACCAATTACTTGTTATGTCTTTAATATATGAAATATATGCTTACCATGAAATATAATAGGAAGTAATAAATATTAGTGGAATTAATGTGGGTTTAAGATTGGAGATAATAATTTTTGCTATTAATATCAATTTATTTGTCACTGAAATATTATATTTGTACATGTTTTTGTATACATACACATATAAAATTACAAACATCACAAGAAATATTATATATTGTCACTATCAATTGAAATTAACAAGAACACCATTTTCGTAAAAGTTAAGTTATGATTGTGGTGGTCAGAAGTTCCAATGCATGCACAGGTGGAGGTAGGCGTTGCTACGATTACTGCCTCACGGCAGTTCACCGCGTGCACCAGACACATGAAGTTGCCTGCACGCGAAGCCTACAACTTGCTTAGTTATAAGAACTACTAAACTAATGGTCGTGCACCAGGAAATGTTGTAATACTTGAGATAATGAATATTCATGTGATTTTATGTTGATTCCCAACCACTATTGCACTATCTACAGTATAACATAAATTTAAGAAGAAAACTACATTGGCTGTATATTTTGCTATGCTTATTAAAACATAATCACACTCATTTTCAAGTTCACATTTCAAAGCCAATTTCTCTTATAAGTATCCATGACAGAAACACATCTCATGTAATATTATATTTCTTGTGAATGTGCAAATAAAGACATTAAGTTGTCATGTGATCTCTAAGGTTCCTACAGAGGGCTCAAAACTACTTGCATATTGACTGGTTACCAAAGCACTAAAGTGGCATTTGGTAAAAGATGTAACTTAAAATCTGTATTAGGTACATAACTTACAGCATGCTTCTTCCTCTGCGAGTCCGCTGCGGTAAATTCCTGGTAGACTCTCACAGTCCTCACAGCCATGACACCTGGACAACCCAGTTTTTTGGTACTTTTTATCAAGAATTTTTTCTTTTTTGGTTGTGGATGGTCAGGCTTGAAAAAAAAAATTTAATTAGGCAAATCTTCAACTTCAAATTTACTAAATTTAGCTTCATACATAAAAAAAAAATCATATCTTGAGACTGGTGATAGGTAGTAGGTACATGAAGATCCCATGATAGTCATGATGGTAATGTTAACAGGATACAATTGTTAAAAATACTGTTTAATATTTTTTCACCATGGTTGTTTTGGATGGATAAAAACAAGTATGAAATGTATGTGATTTTTTTTATATTTCTAGATTGAGTTAAAGAAAATTGCATAACCCTGTTTGTCATGGAAAATGTTTCCAGCTGTGACATTCCTGTAGTAAATACAATGTAAAACAATGATTTATAACATTAATAATTAAGTACCTAGCTAATTAAATATTATTATTAATATTGCTTTATGATGTCAACTTATTGCATATAAGTTTAAGTGACTTAAATAGTTACTTGGTTCCAACAATGTAATAATTAAATTGATAAATAATAGTTACATATATAAAAAGATTTAAGTGTCTGTTATAACTTCCTTGATTTACAAATTTTGGTAAAAGAACTGTTGCTAATAAGCAGAATACAGAAAACAATACGATACTAGGTATCCTTGGACCTAAGGCTTTCTTATTAATAACTGCAAGATATGAAAAGAACTCACATTCACTGGGATGTATTATGAATATTATAGAGTTTATATACAAATCATCAATGAACACACAGTTTTACAACTTACCAGTTGATCTGTAGTCTGTTTGGCATTGTAATATTTTGGACCTTGAGCACACTCCATAAACACACATTTCTCCACTGTGAATGGTGCTCCAAAATACTCAATCTCAGGGGCATGAGTTAATTTGCCCTGCTTGTACTGAAAAAATACTTTAGGCGAAGCTGCAAAAAAGTAATAACAAAATCAATTCACCATGCAGTATTGTTATTACATATAAAATAGCATATTGTGTATTAAAACACTGCCAACAACACCATCACTGCAGAATTACAGTTACTGCAGAGTAAAGCTTTCTGAAAAATAAGGTGACTAATAACATAGGTACTTTAAAGGTAATCTGAAGAAGCTGCAACTCTGCAGTATTACACTTTTTCGTTCCTTATTTTTATCTTATTTGTATTATATGATTTTCTCACAGCCACTTTTCTTTGCATCCTGTTAAGTGTAATGTGGCTTATAAAATATGCTATACATATAACTGAGGATAAGTTGGTACGGTTGTGGATTCGAATCTAACTTATCCTCAGTATACATATATGGAGATAAAATGCTTAAAACAATAATACTTGAACATAATGAATTTAGGGCAATTTCTAAAAATATGCCATATAACAACTAGGTAGCAATCTGTTGCCATTTTATTGAATACATTAATTATACAGTTAAGTATTACATAATATGATTTACCTGCTGTGGCATAATTGTAGCTGCTTCGCACAGAGTATGTTTGCCCTTACTTTTTCAGTTCATCCAAAAAAATTCCGTATTGATGCTCTCCATCCAAAAAACCAGAAATACTTTTCTCCGCTTCACTGAAAACATAGTTTTGCAATAAGCCTTGAAAACTGCTGACCAGCATGGGACATGTTGAATTACAACATTTGCGCGCGCGCGTTTTTTCGAAAATTCCGAAGTTGCACGAACATGAGTAATCGGGCGTTTTCGGGCGTGTACGAAAGGACCAGTGAATCGTAGGCTTCCCTTGTTTCGTTGTTGTGCCACGTGGAGATAGAGGTTATACAGGTTTCGGCGCGATGGAATCGTTTAAGCCACCGCCGGCGCTGCTTCTAGATGGAAATCTGTGTGAACACTTTCGGCGGTTCAAACAGAGCTTTGATATTTTTATGCTAGCGACTGGATATGAGTCCAAACCATCGGCAGTCAAGGCGGCGATGTGGTTAAACCTCATAGGAGACGAGGCTGTTGAGTTGTTCAACACATTCGATCTTCCAGCGGAAGACCGTAGGGATTTTGAAAAGGTGTTGCGAGCATTTGAACATTATTGTAACCCTGTAAAAAATATCGTAGTTGAGCGGTACAAGTTTAATTGCCGATCTCAGGAAGAGGGAGAGCCGTTTGACTCGTTTGTGAGAGATTTAAAAAAGCTGGTTCAAAGTTGTGACTTCAAGGACCAGACAGACAGTGTTGTGCGGGACAGAATAGTTTTGGGCATTCGGGACAAAGGGCTGCAGGAACGTTTGTTGCGTGAACCGGATCTCAGCTTGTCACGGGCAATGGAACAGTGTAGGGTGGCTGAGCTAGGCAAGCAACGTGCCGACGCTATACAAACCAAAGCTGTCAATCCTGTTAATCGGCGTGAGGATTCGTCGGATGATGAAATTCACCCGAGAGGAGGCACAGTTGAAACTGTGTGGCGAAATAGAAGAAAGCAGAAATCAACTGAACAGCAGCAGGTACCATACAAAGGGGGGGCTGAACAGAAGCATGTGCAACAAGGAAGTCCTAAGTGCCGAAGGTGCGGGAGGGTACATAGGAAGAATGAGTGCCCTGCCTTTGGAAAAAAATGTTACAAGTGCATGAAGTTCAATCATTTTGCAACCGTGTGCACCAACCAAGTTGAAGAGGTTAGGTTAACGGGAGGTGAGATGGAAGAGTTCTTTGTCAGCACATTAGAAGTGGCAGAAGCAACGACCGGGGTGGAAGATGCCAAGCCAGGCAGAAAGGAGTGGATCCAAGAAATGTGGGTTGAAGGTAAGACTGTATATTTCAAGCTTGATACGGGCTCAGAGGTAAATATCATATCACAGAGTATTGTGAAGCAGCTGGCTCGCCCAACCCAGTTGAAATGGTCACACATAACACTCGAAGGGTTCGGCGGCAAAAAAGTGAAACCAGTGGGTGTCATTAAGCTAATGTGTGGAGTAAATACAGCAGATGGTGCTCAGGAGTGCCTGGAGTTTGTTGTTGTTGAAGATGGTAGCTGCAGAATGCCCATTCTTGGACTGCCAGGATGCGTGTGTTTGAAGTTAGTTTCTCGCAGTTTTGTCCACACCTTACACAGTAGCGTTTTATCGGAAGATAAGTTCCTCTCAGAATTTGCAGATGTATTTCAGGGAGTCGGGTGTATTCCGAACAAGTGCACATTGGTAGTAGATAAATCTGTTCAGCCAGTTGCTAAACCACCTCGAAGAGTGCCCTTTGCCTTAAGAGATAGATTAAAAATCAAGTTGGACGAGCTTGTTAAGCTAGGAATTATTGCCAAGGTTGATCAGCCAACTGGATGGGTTAGCAACCTAACTGTTGTTGAAAAGGGCGACAAAAGTCTCAGACTCTGTCTAGATCCAGTAGACCTGAATAAGGCAATTTGCAGGGAGTATCACATGATACCAACATTAGAGGAGTTGAGCTGCCAGCTGAACAATAAGTCCATTTTCACAGTGTTGGACCTGAAAGATGGGTTTTACCAGGTGGAACTAGATGAGGAATCAAGTATGTACTGCACTTTCAGCACACCATTTGGATGTTATAAATTTCTCAGGCTCCCATTTGGGTTATCGAGTGCACCTGAAATTTTTCAACGAATAAACATGCACAACTTTGGTGATATTCCAGGGGTACTAGTATACTTTGATGACCTCTTGATTGCTGCTGCAAATGAAGTTGAGCACGATCAAATATTGTTACAGGTAGCACAGAGAGCGAGAGCGCTAAATGTGAAGTTCAATGTACGCAAGATTCAGTTCAAAAAGAAGGAGGCAAGGTATTTTGGGCATGTGTTCTCCTCAAATGGTATGCAGCCAGATCCCGACCAGGTGCGAGCTATTCTAGCACTACAAACACCCACCAACAAAGTTGAGCTGCAAAGAGTGTTGGGTTTCATCAGCTACTTAAGGAAGTTTTTACCTAACTTAGCTAGCATCATAGCTCCACTGAGGGAACTCCTGAAGAACGATACTGAGTGGCAGTGGTTACCAGTGCACACTGATGTGTTGCAGCAAGTCAAGGAGTTGGTCAGCAAGGCACCAGTACTCGGCTTGTATGACCCCAACAAAAAACTGTCCATTCAGTGTGATGCCTCAAAAGATGGACTGGGATGTTGTTTAATGTGTGATGATCAGCCAATCAGCTATGCTTCCCGAAGTTTGTCCTCAGCAGAAAAGAATTATGCACAAGTCGAGAAGGAAATGCTCAGTATTGTGTTTGCAGCGAGAAAGTTTCATCACTACATATATGGAAGGCATGTCATAGTACACACAGACCACAAACCATTAGTTCCAGTGTTTAAGAAAAGTATAGCAGATGTGTATTCTGTTAGACTTCAACGGATGAAAATCAGGCTGCTACGGTACACGCTGTCGGTAGAGTATCTTCCAGGCAAACTCATGCATGTAGCAGACTTACTGTCAAGGGCGTATTTGCCAGAAGTGGAACATGCAGATGAAGATTTGTCTGCAGAAATGGTTCACCTTGTGAGTGTGAGTGATACAAGTCAGGTGTCGACTACTAGAAAGGATGAGTTCAGGCGGGAAACTGCTAAGGATACAGCACTGTGTGAGGTTATGAGGTACTGTCAAAATGGGTGGCCAGAACACAAACATCAAGTCAGCCAGCAAGCTCAAATGTACTTTGTCCAAAGGAATTGCTTGCATCTCGACAAGGGTCTAGTGTTCTTAAATGATCGCATTGTAGTGCCAGTGGCATTGAGGCAGCAGATGCTACTCTTACTCCATGAGGGCCACTTAGGCATAGAAAGAACCAAAGCACGAGCCAGGCAAGTACTGTATTGGCCAAAAATGGCAGAAGACATTGAGATATTGGTAAATAGGTGTTTCACATGCCAAAAATTCAGAAGCCAGAATAAAGCAGAACCACTCATATCTCACAACATTCCAGAATTACCGTTTGAGAAACTTGGTATTGATCTTTGTGACTATGGGGGCAACAGCTATATGGTTGTCATTGACTACTATTCCAAGTGGATTGAAATAGTACCAGTAGCAAATAAACAAGCCAATGAAGTCATAAGAGGACTGAAATCTGTGTTTGCTACTCATGGTGTGCCAAAGCTCATTATTTCAGACAATATGCCATTTAACTCCTATAAATACAGGCAGTTCGCAATGAGTTGGGACTTCGAAGTAGTGACAGCAAGTCCTCACTACCCAAAGTCGAATGGGCTTGCAGAACGAGCAGTGCAGATTGCTAAGAACATGTTGAGGAGGTGTTCGGATTCGTCTAGTGATCTACCTGTCATGTTACTAGAGTACAGAAACACTCCTCTGACTGCTGTAGGCCTGTCACCAGCACAGTTGCTAATGAGTCGCCGGGTAAGGACGAAACTACCAATGAGGCAGCAGTTACTACAACCGGAAGTGCAGGGAAAGGTAGCAGAAGAACTACGTAACAGGCAAGCGAAGATCAAACAGTGGTATGATCAACGGGCAAGAAAGGCAACCGAGTTCGAGCACCAAGATAGGGTCTTGTTAAATAGAAACAATCAGTGGGAACCAGCAGAAATTGTACACAAGTCTTCGACTCCGAGATCATACGTTGTCCGTGATCAGGATGGCCAGCACGTGCGGAGGAACTCCCATCACTTGAGACCATCCAGCCTTGCTCCTGAGTTGCATAGGAGAAGGTCCAGCCTGGACTCTGATGATGAGTTCCGGGGGTTCCCAGCAGAAGACGAGGCAGGAGGAGAGTCGCAGGGAGCAGGGTCAAGAGTGCGGCAGGGAGAGTGCCCACCAGCACTGATGAGTGGTAAGGAAAAGGTCAATGTGTCGAGACGTACAAAAAGTGGACGTGAGGTGAAAGTGCCAGCAAGATACAAAGACTAGTGAGTACCAAATAATATGATTCCCCAATCTGATGACTGTTTTAACTTTTGCTCTGTTTCTGGATTGTAGTAATATGTCAAGAGTGTGGATGTATTTGCTATAAAAGGGAAGGTGTTGTGATATGTGATGTTGGCATCTATGAGAGTTGGTATCTATGAAAGGAAGTGGTAGAGCGGGCAGTGGATCGTGATGTAATGGTGGAGAGTGAATGTAACATAATGAGTAGAGCGATTTTGAATAAATATGTGATAGTCGTACAGTGTAATGAGTTGATGTCCATTTAAACAAGGTGAAAACACAACAAAATTTATTTATAATTATGTTTTTAAAGGAAACATGACGTTTTTAATGAAGTACCTATATTTGAAATTATGTTTTTATAGATGAAGGCTTATTATATAATGCATGCAGTATGCACAGGTAATTACGTGTGCTTGTAAATGTAGGGCTGTTTGTCAGACCCTCCTTCACACAAAACTACAAGTAGAATCTATGCCTTCTCAATATATTGGAAGAAATAATAAAATGGAGAACCAAAAAAAACTTTTTAGTGTGTTTTGAGGATGGATTGTATGTTCTCTGAAATAATTGAAAAATTGTGACAGCATCGATCAACGCTTGTATGTTGTATAGGCTAAAGAAAGGCTGAGAAAAGCAGAAACAAGTTGGAGAAGCTTTCTGTGGCACTGTCAAAAACAGCAGTAATTGCTGTATATATTAAGTTTAGAGTGGATTTTAATCACAAAATGTGTGCTTGCAGATAATTGTTTTCATTGAGTGTTATATGCAAAGTATACAAATTTTAGTGAGCTTCAACTTAATTGGGCTAGTTAATCCTAGCTTACAAAATAATAAATTAGAACTCCTGCAACATTTTTATTTCCTATTTTCATACCTGGAGGTAATTTAAATTTATTTAACACCTGTAGGTAAGTGACATTGTGTACCTACTTTAAACCCCTCCTTTACCGGCTAATTGTCATACTCTCTCCCTGTGCCTTGTTGCCACTGTTCTTCTATGACTCCTGAAACTACCAAAAAAATTAAGAATGTACCATTTTACGACATTATGACGCAAAGTCCCGTGCATTTATCAAAATTTCCATTTATTTAGTTATTTCTTATAATGCAGACAGAAGTTTCACACTTCAACTTTTTTTGTTATAATCACTTCGCTCATTCGTAAAAACTTTTGCATATAGAATAAAATTAGGGTATCTTTAATGAAACTTGAGAATTTGTTTTTCTCACAAGCTACCACTGAGACTGGACAACTGGCACTTATAATGCTTAAACTTTAGCTACATTTCTTTATTTAAATTTTTTTATGAAACAACACGCAGTTGTATATTTGGTCCTGTATTTCAGTCCATTTATTCGGAAGATATCTGTCTTGTAAAATTAATTCAAGTCTCATTAAAAAAAAACTATTAATAAGCTGTTAAAATTTAAAACGGTGTATACTTATAGTGTGCTTGGAAAAAAATTGTTTTGCGGCTGTCACAAGAATAGTTTGTCAATATGTAATCTACCAAATATTTTGTGTTGTCACCAAAATCATTTTGTAGTATGTATACACTGAGTTTCTTATTAGTGACTATAAGTTGTTATTAATAGATGGATTATTTTTTGTAAGAATAAAATTTATTCTGTTGTTCTACAAAATATTTGGGGCCATCTATACTGACAAATTATTTTTGTGGCACCCATAAAACAGTTTTTACACGCTTTATATTAGCTTCACCTGTATGTTTGTTTGTATGTTTGTAACCAATTCCTTTGGGTGCGATTTTGACCCACTTTAAATGGCCAGATTTCATTCAAACTTTGTAGATTTATCGAGGACCGATGACAATACACTAATTTGATAAGATTATTCCATAATTCAATTTGCAAAATAAAATTTTTGTCAATTTATATAATTTCACAATGTTTAGTAGGCTTTGTTTATATCGCGCCAAAGTCAAACTGAAAGAAAAGAGTTCGCACATTGTAAAGAAAACCATTTCGCTCATGTGCGAACTCTTTTCTTTCAGTTTGTCTTTGGCGCGATATAAACAAAGCGTACTAAATATTGTGACATTTAATTAAATGAAAAGTGAGAGTGGGTTATGATTATTTTAACTAAGCTTGTGAATGTATCAGAATTGCACAAAACAATTTTAAAAAATAACACACTTTCACGTGTGTAAAATGTCTACATATATGGATTTTATATATTTTCCAATTTGGCGGTGATTGAAACAACAGTGTGCCAAACTTTGCCTCGTCGATGAAGGCGTGGGAGTAATTACACGCTTTTTTACACGCTTTATATTAGCTTCGCCTGTATGTTTGTTTGTATGTTTGTAACTGACTCCTTTGCACTCGATTTTGACCCACTTTAAACGGACAGATTTAATCTAAACTTCGTACACTTATCGAGGACCGGTGACAATACACTAATTTAATAAGTTTATCTCATTATCCTGATTAGGATCGACATGATTAAATAATTTCCTCACCCAGCCTCTGTGAGAGAGCAAGTGAGACAACCGTGCAGTCGGCACATGCCAGCTCGAGCCACTCGGGGTATTAGTATTATTACACTATAACCTCAACAGTTGGTTTGTTGGCCGAGCTGATTAAGGCGCGGGTCTTCGATGACGTCAACCTACCGATTCACCGGTCGTGGATTCTAATCCTGTCCACGGCTGAAAATATAAATATTTTTTTTGTTTTCTTTTCAACAAATTTTTGGATTGGTGCCGTAAATCCAACTGTAATTCGTCTGGGACTTCTCCAATCTTTCTATTCAAACTAAAAAGTGAAAAATAAATATAGTTAAAAAAAACTAATAAACACGCTTTTAAAGCACATCGAACTAAAAAGTGAAAAATAATTTTTAAAATAAGCTTAAAACAATAATGAATGAAAAATACTAGTACTTAGCTACATTTCGTTATTTAAATTTTTTTGTGAAACAACACGCAGTTGTATATTTGGTCCTGTATTTCAGTACATTTATTCGGAAGATATCTGTCTTGTAAAATTAATTCAAGTCTCATTAAAAAAAAACTGTTAATAAGCTGTTAAAATTTAAAACGGTGTATACTTATAGTGTGCTTGGAAAAAAAATTGTTTTGCGGCTGCCACAAGAATAGTTTGTCAATATGTAATCTACCAAATATTTTGTGTTGTCACCAAAATCATTTCGTACTATACACTGAGTTTCTTATTAGTGACTATAAGTTGTTATTAATAGATGGATTATTTTTTGTAAGAATAAAATTTATTCTGTTGTTCTACAAAATATTTGGGGCCATCTATACTGACAAATTATTTTTGTGGCACCCATAAAACAGTTTTTTCAGTGTGGAATCAAATCGTCAACCCTCTCCAGTATTACGCCTTAGTGGCTACTAAAGACTTGTTAGCTATTTATCGTAGTCAAGGTTTGATGTTGAGACCTCGGTACGAGTGATCACTTCAGGATTACATTTGTGTGGCTGAGGAGCTCAAACTTATTGCAAGTGGGACTCTTCTAATCCAGATGTCACTTAATTTCCAGCATGTTTCCAAGTCATTGAATCTCAATTTTCCTGGCTACATGGCACACTGTTCTTTGGAAGCAATACCTGCAATACAATGAATGAATTGACAACACTGCGAGAGACTTAATTGTGTCTTCAACCAGGGACATAGCCAGGAAAAGGACATCTGGATACATCCTTCCCCACGCCTTTTAAATTACACAGAATAGAGACACTCATATATTTTTCGTAGTCATAGTTCAAATACTATACACTTAAAAATATCCAGACTCTTTCCCCCTTCTCTTTCCTCCTAGCTAAACCCCTTGTTATAGCATTTTCGTATGAATTGCTGTTAATTGTTTTATTAGTACATTTTATATGCAACATGTGTTAATATTGCTAATATAAAAATAAAAGTTCAATATTAATTAATTTCTGATATTTTTTTCATAGTCAGTATCACCAGTAAGAATCTGAAGCACATAAGTGTGACCCAGCACATTTATGGAGAAGCAATAGGAAAAGATCAAGGAGGTTTCTTACATCACAGGTTTATGCCATGTGTCTTATGGCAAAGGGCCTTAAAGATTATAGTGGGCTCTGAACCATGTGATGCTAAGAGCCTATAAATTTGAGTCAAGCCAGAAATAATGTTTAACAGCCTTCAGGCAAAGAATATTTGGTGTTGATAAGTGCTCTCAGTAAGACTATAGTAGACCACAAACAACTCAGCCCTCTTCTAAGGATTATTATTGCAGTAGTAGCTGTAGCCTATTGCATTCATGCTAATCAACACTCTTGAACTGGACCTTTAGGAGAAAAATCATAGTGCAACACTGCAAATGAATAGACAAATACTTGCCCTGGAATACGTGATGTTTATGTATTTTAAGTTTAAAGATTTGTATGCCTTAAAATCTTATTTTAATTAAATACCGAGATGGACTGATTATCGTCTTCCGTGCGTCTGCTACTCATAGTCCCAATCATAATGTTGTAATCACCTGAGTTGCATGCATATGTTTCCATTTGATATCCCAACCTACCCAAAATTTTGTAAAAATTATCAAATGTAACTATCAGTGTCAAAATTTTCTGCATTAAAACTACCAACATTATGCCAGCTGTGTACATAATGACACACGTGTTTGAAAGCTCTTATGGGAAATAAGCATCATAAATTTTCTTAGTTGCAGATTGCATGCGCACACAACCCCACATTTCCTTTTCAGTTGAAAGTGTAATTTTTGAGTTATGAAACACTGCAAGATTGTACTGCACTAAAATTTGGCCTTTATAAATTTTCAATTCAAAGAACCTGTTACACAAAGCTCTAAATGTGAGTAAACACATTTTTGTTTGGTAATGTAACACTAGCCATAAATCTTGGAGCGGTACTTGCATAAAGTCAGCATTAAAATATCTTGTGACACCATGTGCAATATTATAAAGTTTTGCATTAAAAAAAATAGTCTTTCAGTACTCATCAATGATGTGTCTAGATATTTTACCTTGGTAACGAGCAAATTCATGTGTTTTCATGTTGCAACAAATAAACATTTAATACAAAACTCAGCCAACAAATTTAATGTAAAATTCTTAAAAATAATACTGAGAATGATAATTATACAAAAAGTATTAATTTTAGGGGAAAATGGTTATAAAGTATTCCTCTATTTAAACATATATATAATTCTGTATAACAAGACGGTACCTACTGTTGATTTTTCAGGACAACCCACACAACAGGAGTACCGAATTCATCACTTGTTAATGCCTTAACGCTGAATATATGACATTTCCCCCTAGACCGGAATGATCATTGTCTGTGTTTTTGAGGTTATACTTTTGTAGGCATGTTGAGGGTGAAATTTAAGTATGCACCACAAATTGAATAAATTAAGCCAGCATTACACAATGGAAATTTGACAGGTTAAAAGACCAATGCACATGCATGCAGAAACTGCTATAGCCACGAGCCAAAGTCATAAAGATGGCGGACCCACGTGTGGCAACATGCATCTGTGCACAATTCGTGAATATCAGGGAATGTACTAAGTGTATTGGTGTGCCAAAGTAAACTTTATGGTAGTGAAACTATCCTGGATTATTTATTGTAAACTTGAATAGCCATAAGAAAATATAATAGAAACTTTAAAAATACTTATAATTTATTAGCCAGGAAAATTGTGTTGAGTCTAACATGGCATCAGATCAGGTATTTTTTTAATTAAAAGTTGCAATCCAATACATCCCGGATTTGGATGATTTTCGACAATATATTTTATAAACATACTCCCCATCTTGTTAAAATTCATTAAATTTAATACCTACTATAAAGTTCCAGCACACGTTAGAAGTTATACTTCTATGGCATTACTAAAATGTTAACCTGAAACATTTAAAAATACATAACACCGGGTATATGTGTTTTTTGCTTAAAAATTGTAATCAGCCTGTAAATATTTCCTACAAACAAACCTTAACCTTATAGAGCTGATTATAATATTATATTATTATATTATAATTTTATTAAAAACATGTAAAAAAAAATTTCCAGTGGTAAATTTAGAACCCCATCCGTTAAAGTTAACAACCATGTATTCTACCACTTACCTACTGAGACTACTTGAGTTTAGGGAGGAGACTATGTGTTATCAACAGTGTAAAGCTATTTACCTAATGTATTTTAAAAATTGGGATTACTTTTTACTATGACTATTTTAGGGGAGTTAGTTCAACTATCATAAAGTTTCATTTAGCTTACCAGTTCTATATATTGGTTTATGTTGCTACACATAGGTCCGCCATCTTTGTCCCACAGTTCTGTTCATTGACTTCCGTTCCATTTTTAGAAAATTACTGCTACCAAATGCTATATACTGAGAACTAAGATGTTGACACACAAAAAAAAAAAAAAAAAAAACTACAATAAACATTATATTTAGTTATCATAATATTCTGATTCATTAACTTTACAGTATTAAAGATTAAACATTACAGACCTGTCATTTCTGTTTGTCTTTTGCCAATATAGCATTTCACTGCACTTGTTTTTTTCTGGTGCAGTTTATGACGAAGAACTCCTTGAAGAGGCTCGGTTGTGTAGCTGCCCAGGGGACGGAGGCAGCCATAAGGGTACACCCATTTTTTCGTGAGATTGACTGGGATGCGCTCGAGAACCGTCGAGTGAAACCACCATTCAAACCAAAGATTGTAAGTTCTCCCACCATAATAGTTTACATCCGTTATAGAGTTGAATACAGTTTTATAGTCATACTCCCTATTTCTTCAGTGAGTAGTGTTAGTCACATTCAAGGGAGCTAGCTGCTATAGTGACAATAACTGTTGGTAAGGAAAGGGTGGGGGTTAAAGAGACAGAAAGGCATCATTACCAGTTGAATACTTCTTCTGGCTGGAGCAGCAACTGATTGCGTTAGAGGAGAAACAGCAGTGAATACAGAGTAAATTCATAAGCTTTTGGTATACGGGAATTTAACCTGAATTTCTTTTATGGAAGGAAGGCCATTGTGGCTAACTGCACAGCCAACAGTGTGTTGAATTTGCCATCAATATGACATACTGTTGTTACATCTAGTACTTATACTTTACACTTGGGTACATAAACTTTGTTCATAAAACATATGTATGATCTTCGAGAAAGAGGCAAGAAAAGGAAATTTAGGCTCTGTGGACAATGAATGGCAAGCCCACAATACCAATATTCATCATGGGCATCATGGAATACCTACCACTTCCACTAAACAGTTCATACAATGCATTTACATGGTTAATAGCTCATACAGTAACATGGGCCACGAGTCATATAGCTGTGTGAAGATTTTTCATTTGGTGCCGTAAAACACAGTCAACCTTATGTAGTGATTGCACAACACATGGCTAAGCACTGGTGGCACATATGTATAAGGTCTTGTGACTCTTGTTTCTATTGTTCTGATTGATACAATTACTCTGTTTCCCTTTCAGTGCCATTTACCCATCCATTCATGAAAAGCATTTATAAATAAAGCACGAAATTGAACCTAAAACATGCACATGAAATAAAACAAATTGTGAATTGTTAAATTAAATATGGATGGACCATTGTTTTAATTCCTCAATTATAAGACAAGAAAATGTATTTTTGGTAATGTATTGAAACAGTTTGTGTGGAATCAATTCTAGGAAGCTTAAGACATTTTTTTTTTCTATTTTTTTCTAATGGATTTCATTTATAACATATTATAAGTTACAATTTTATTCTGGTAATACATAGTAATAAGTAGTGAAATATTGCATTTGATTGATTTGATGTGATGCATATATCAAGTCCTCACTTCAATTGTAATATTTTCAATTTCATGATGAAAAGGCATAGGTGTGGTATATAACAATTGGAACATAAAAATGTCTAACATGCAGCCAGTGCACCTTTGTAAAGCAATGCAGAACATGTCTGTGATGGAGGAGAACTGGTGTGTACCCTTCGTGGATCGTGATTTCAGCTTGCGTTGTTATGCTGTTGCAGAAAAGCAAGAAGGATGCCTTGAACTTTGACGCGGAGTTCACGAAAGAGGAGCCGGTGTTGACGCCCATCAACGCAGACGTGGTGCGTTCCATCAACCAGGAAGAGTTCAAAGGCTTCTCCTTCGTGAACCCAGACTACAATCCGGGCCGCTTCCAGGCCGACAAAACAGCCTAAACTACCGTCGTCACCTCTGTTTGCTTTCTTTTCTGGATGTCTCCGGTCTGTCTCCATCTCCTCATTTCATTGCCTTCCTGTTTCCCGATGACCAGGTGCATTCCGTGTCCTGCAGAGACGTTGGTTTGATTCTGTGTCGAAGCAGACAGATGATTGCCTTATCTCTGTCCAGAGGGCACGAGTCATTGTTGTAGCGGCTGTTGTTTTGTGAATGCTGAAATTATATTTTTAGAACAGAAAGCCAGAATGCAATGAAGAAAGTAAGCGTATTGTTTCTGTAGGAAATAAAATGTCTTCATTTTATTGTAGGGATAGTGCTGCAATGACTCTGTAATTTTAAATGGTTGCCTAAAGTGTAATTTTTTTCACCCTTACATAGCTGCCTAAAAATATATGTTTGTAACTGTCCACAACAAGCTGTAAGTTGTTAACAAGTTTCAGTCTTGCATGTCCCATTTTTTGTTCAACATTTTCTTAGCGTAGTAACGATCTCTGTGTGTCATCTTAAAGCATCCGTTGTTGTTGTTGCTGTTGTTGTTGTTGGTTGTTGTTAGCGAAAAAGGTTTTTATATCCACGTGTAATACATAAGAGTTGAAATGCTGACACACGTTGAAGCTAAGCCACATTATTTAAATCATTACTGTTTCATGATGACTAATGATGGCATTCTGTTGATGCACCTCCAAGGCTACTTAAATTGTATGTATCAGTGTGTTGTACTTAAAAATTCAAAGGGAAAGAACTGTTGATACAATTAGCTAGGTTAATTATAGTGAACATCACTATTCCTTGTAATGTTGATTAATATTGCTCTTTAACTCTTACATGCAGATATTTATAAGTTGTGTGCTCAGAAATAGTGAAAAATTCATCTCGTATAAAAACATTTTTAATAAATATATATATATATATATATATATATACACACATATACATATGCACCCAAAAGAGAGAAATATATATATATATATATGATGAGTTTGGCATTGTGACCGATTTGTGTACATTGTAATATATTTATTATAAGTAAGCCTACTTGGTGCTTTGTCGGGGTGAATGGGTGTGATGCCCGAGGCCTAGTCTCACGCTGGTCGGGTGGTCGATCTTGTTACATTTGTCCAGTACTATGTAATTAGTCAAGAAAAGATTTTACGGGTGTTGTTTGTTGTCTCATGTTGTTGCTGCCATTATTATATCATCATCATCATCATGGTGAGGAAATCAAAACCCACTTGTAGTTCTCAGCCTTCTTTTCGACAAATATGCACACACGTAGTAATATAGGGTTTTATTTCTAAATGTGAACTCTTCTTTGTCTGTATTCAGATGAGAAAGAGACAAAAACTAAGAAAATTTAAATCATCTATGATGTATGTTAATATTATGTACAAAAGATACCAGTTTTTAATGTTTGTATTAATGTATGTTAATGTATGTTAATGATGTATGTCTTTTTTTTTTCAAAAGCAAATGTGCAGAAAGTGCAAATTGTAGTTGTAGTAAATTAGTATATAAGAATTGATATGTTGTTAATATGATTCCTGACATTATTGATGCGCATTATGTTTGTTCATCGCTCATCAAAGATGTGGTGAAGCTGAATATATCCATCAGTGTACATTCAGGAGCCATTCGTTCAAACTCTGACCATTGTGACTAGTCACTAGGAGATGTTTATGCACAGACTTTTTTGAGAGAAAGAATTTTGTCCTACGACATTTACGTCCACTGCTGTAAAGGTGGAAGCGAAAATCCACATGCACACACACACGCACTCAACAAAATGAGTAAGATACCATTGTGACCCCACGCTACGACGAGGAGCGGTCCTGATCACTGTGGTCCGGTCTCGGCCTACTTTTCACCGACTATGCACTTCGTACTCCGAGCTGAGTACAGCGCGTCCATCACGGAGCGTTGATAAACGGACCCAGCATGCATTTGACAGCCTGGATCGACATGTAAAGGCGACGGCACTCTACCCATTGAATCTCAATACTAAGTGAATCGTGACCAGGAAAACGTACTATGAGGCAACATAAGTTAGTCACTAGCTTTAAGAACACATAATGTGTGTTGTGTATATTGTAATACTACGTAACAACTGGATGTTTTGTCTTTCACAAAATTTATAGTTTAAAAATATTTTTGAGCAAATTCTTGCTGTTTCAAATGATGTAATGAGCCATTGCTGAAAATGAACTAGAAGTACAGAGAGGTAACTTGTAAACTTTTTGTTTCATAATTTTTTTTTAATTTACTGAAACTGCAAGAATTTGTATAAAAAATACGAAAAGACGACGAAAGTTTTTGGAAAGTTTTAATTTTGTGTATTTTAAAAAGTGTTAATTTTTTTACGAGAGAAAATATAAACTAAGGATTTTAATATTGACAAGAATTATTTGTAGTTATGTGTGTTAGTTCTAATACAAATTAATGTTTTGTTCATTTCAAGATTGCGAGTACCATAGTATTAATTAATGCACAAGAAAATACTAACAAAAATATATCAACTGTCTGTATCTACATGTGAAATTTATGTTTACTAATATCTGTAACTTTATGTGGAAAGGAAATCTCAGAATCTCCATTTAGTTTGTTTCAAGTATTATGAGTGAGAAGATTTCCTACCAACCCAAGTTTTCACACCATATAATTATAGCGTGCTATCTTAGCCGAGTGGCATGAATGCTCGTATGCTTTGCATCCAAACTACCTACTTCTCTCTCTTTCTCTCTCTATCTCTCTCTCCCTTTTTGTCTCTGTGCTCTAGTTAATACACATTCTTGTAGTCTGTCTCACTCGTTCAGCCATTATGCCTCTAGAGTTTACGTTGTGGAACTGATCACTGCATTTCTCTTGATGGCAATAAATGCTAGCAAGAAGCACAAACCTTTTGTTCACCAATAAATTTTTGTAAAGTTTTGTGTACAGAGTTAGTCTTTTAATAGCTGTGTCCTTAAACTTGAACTCTCATTTTGTGGTAGCATCTAGTTTAGTTATAACAAATGTCATGTTGCCTTTGCGTCCATTCTTGTCCTGGCTTAGCTACTAGGTTGCTTTACGTCCTATCAGTAGCTAGCGGGCATTTTTTCATGCTTAAAAGTTAAGAGTTACCGTAGTGTGCAACTTCAAAAGCATTTTTTTCGAACTGGAATTGTGAATTGTTTGCAATACAAGAAATTTGTATTGTTTTTTTTATCTGCTTTTAGTCAACATAATTGTTAGAGCTTGCAGCGTAAATAGTCAAGCAAAATATATTTTCACTGAAATGCATTTAATGTGTGTGATTTGTACCTCATTTTATTTTAATGTGCACATCACGACACTCATTTTATATTTTCATGCTTCTGTTTTCTCAGTAGTTTGTTGGCCAGGCCAAGTTGAGGAATGAATTTCGCACAAATTCATATATTTTATTTACTGTTATGAGATGGGTGATTTGTCAATTCCCACGTGAAAAAAAAATTGGAGTGTAGTTATAATTGTAACAGCATGTGTACAACGTATTGACACTGCTATTTTGCAGTCACACATGATGTTAAGAACATTGTTGTACAGAAAAAGTGCAATATTATTATATGACTAGTCATATTTCATCAGTATGTTATGTTACATTACTGTAGTTTATAATGTTTTGAGGGTGTATACAGTTTGTTAACCAAAGATGGCAAAACACAAGCAAGTCAGCTGCTGTGCTTTCTAGTTTTTATTGTTTTGTGCACAATAGTTGCTAAGTTCGTAACAGCAGGTGTGAAAATACTAGTCTTGCTGATGCAAGTCAGGTGTCGTATACCTCCAAAAATTACTTAAGTTGTGTTCGGAAAATTCGATAAAATTTAGTACAAGTTGTGTGTCTACTTTATTTATTTTTACAGTATTCTTTTAATTTGAGTTTTGCAAATGAATATGCAATGCAGTTTGAATTGTTTTTGCATATTTACTGCTTGCTTAGAAACTGCTTTTGTTGTCTGTGAGATTATTGATGAGTTTTTAAGTGAAACTATTATAGCATAACTTTTAGAAATACTTTTTTAATATAATTTTTATTTAATTTAAAAAATGTTGTACGGACACATTAAATAGGACATCGCTGTGTTGTTTCAGTTTTTGTTTGTGATTGCATATTGTGTTCTTTATACAAGTATTACGTGTGAATGCTGGAGTTAGCATTATATTTTGACGCTTTGATTTTGCTCTAAAAACAAATGAATAATGCTGTACAAACTGTGCCAAAATAGATGATCTGCACTGAAGCATCACAACAATTATTTGCGAATGTTGCAGTGTTCTAGTAGTATTAAATACTGATATTTTAACCTTCCCACCCTTAAAATTGTCTTTCTGTTGATTTTATTATTACTTTGACTGTGTAATAAATTATATTATAAATGCTGAGTCTAATTATTTACATATGTCTATATACATCTCATTTATACTTTATTTTACTTTTTAAATTTTCATGGTTTGCATATAAGGATAATGTTTTAGCTTATGGCGAGAGAGTTCAGCTATTGAGTACCACGAACTGCTTAGTGTTTTTGAACAGCTTCGGACATTTTTCTTTCCTTCAGTCATGGACATAAATTTAACCCTCTATTTATGTTTGTGGTCCTAATCTTATTGAAAATTTTTAAAATATTTCCATAAACCACCATTTAATTCATCCTGATTATTACATAATGACAGTAAATTATGAGAAATTATTAGGATGACACTTAACCTTAATGTTTTCTACATGTAAATATTAAATACAAGTTGAAATACCCGGCCTTGCCTAAGCTAAACACATCATAATATAAGGAACAGCGCTACCAAGTTTCAAGTCTGTAGGACATACTTACACTTGAAAAAAGGGTAATTTTGATTTTAAAGTCCCATTGATTGTACAATCTCGGCGCATCAAGGCTACGCATCAGCAAAACCGGGATACCAATCTTCAACTTCATTTTGTGGGAAGGCAGGTAACTTCTAGGCAAGACGTGAAGGATGCACCAAACGATAGCACCTTTAGTTCGCTAGCAGCCACAAGCTTCACTTAGCAGATGGGTTTCACCAAGTAGAAGGATAGGAATTTGCCAGACATTACTATATGACTGTGTGGCGGACAAAGATAAATGAAACAAACTCACTGTTTCTGTGTCTATGACCTACGTCTTATGATCTTCTATTATAAAACTGAATTTATCAATTTTTCTTTCCCTTAGGGAGGGAATTTCATAATTATATGTAGTCTACATCACTCTCAAGCCCATAAACTATATGCAAAAAAATATTAATCCATTGCTATGTTGCCACGTGATAGAAGGACAAACAAACACACTTTCCAATTTATAATATTAGTAGGAATGACCACTTTTTGGAACTAAACACAGATTTTGTGAAAATGAAAAAAACTTAAGAAGGAAGATAATGATCACAAACTCAAAAGGCAAAGATAGTTAACTTAGTAATTTGATAATAGTAGGGTATTTTACATGTGGGAACAACACGCAAGTTACAGTTCTTTTATTCCATTTCAAGCTTTTTGTCAGTTAGCAGACATAAGTACTAACAACAAAGTAGAATGTGGAAATAGACAAAACAGTGTTGTTAGTCCCAAATCAAATCATTAGGATCTGAATTCTTCTTTGTTCAAAATATATCAGGCAAAATTCAATATTATTTATTTAATGTGCTAAAACAACCATATATTTTCTTTCAGCATAAATTTTTTTTATCAAATCATTTAGTTTTTGAACATTTTCTATTTGCAGCAAGAAAGGTCTGTTGGTCAAAAAATGTACATGCCCAACAACCATTTTTTGTATTTTTTTAAAGTTTGGCATAATGATAATACTGATAATGATAAGGTGCTGTTGCTTTCAATATTCTGCACCAAAATATTGATACGTAGGTACCTAAAAATAACACCAAAACATATGATTAACCACTTTCTATTTTGATAAAATGAGATTAAAATACAGAATATGAGAACAGTGTGTAGTAGTAGTCCAACAAAAAAAAATTAACACTAACACAATTTAAAATATTTAATGTAAATTTATCATTCCTTTCGATATTAAAGATGTTTTGAACTAAAATTTCTTTTTACAATTTAAAATTGAGGAAAATATAGAGATTAGTTCAACCTATTGTTTTAAATTAAATCAAGACTACTTTGTTGATGAGCAACGCTATTAATAGGCCTTTTTTTGAAAAGTGTTGACTGAAGAATGCAGCATTGCTGGCCGGGTTATTACTACCAAGCAGTGGTGCCTCCCCCCCTCCCCAGCTTGACGCGGGTGGCCCAGTACCATGTGTGGTTCACTGCAAGGGAGGGCACGCCCCGCCGCCCATGTTGTACAATGCACATTCGAACATGTTCGTACACTTACTCAGAATGACCAAAACACCTCATAACACCAAAATGAAAGCTAATATACTATACAGCACGGAAATGCAAGTTATATCATGGAACTAAGTAGCATCAAAATAAAACTTTATTCAAATAATAATAACAGTAATATTTAAATGTTAAAAATTCAAGGAATGTAATTACCAAACAAAAAATTGTACCAAAATGCATGGATCAGAAATATTATTATTATTATTATTATTATTATTATTATTTTTTTTTTTTTTTTACTGTTCACCTCTTATTAAATCAGTTTCAAACCACAAATTCTTGCTTATTAATTATTATTGTTCTAAATGTATCTGTTTGAAACCAATTTATTACAAATTATGTTACACCTATCCCTCACTTAGCGCGACTAATTCGTTCCTAAAATTGCTCATGTTATTCATAATCGCGTATTCTGAAGCATTAGTTTCCATAAATAGCAAGGCTAATTTAAGTAATGTGTTCCAAAATGGTCTAGGAAAATATACTTTACATAATATAAATGCGTAGAATAACACTCAACAATAAATATGTCACACCATTAATCTTAATATACCTCCTATCGCACTTTGTGTGACAAATACGACATCGCGTAACGAGAGATATGTGGTTATTTACTTTATCGTTAGTTGGCTGGCTGACTTGCCCGTCCGGGCGTGACCTTCAACTCACGTCGCGTACATTTCCAAACCATCCTTTACAGACAGTGAAACTGATATTACTGTCCGGATAGTTACATTTTAATTTTTCAAAAATTAAAGTGCTTACCGTGTCTCATTGCATAATTGTCGCACAATTTATAATAAGATCAAGTTTGAAGTTTCAAAAGTATGGGTGCGGTTTTTTGCGGAAAAAAAATTGTTGTTAGGTAAAGTTATTCATAAAAACATAACCCATTCATGGAAAGTACGTTTATTTAAAAAGTACAATATGAAAAAGCACACCAAATAATTTAAATTAATAAGTCATGCAACAAAAACCTTTCTTCAACTTTAAAAAGAAAAACATAATCTGTCACCCAAATGCGAGCCTGAACTAACGTGCCTGTCGTGTCGGACCCGTCGGGGCCTTGTGATTCCAGCTTAACTATCGTCGTAGTTTTTTTTTTTTTTTTCCTAGCCTAAGTTAATTCTAAGTGTGTAGGGGAGGGTCCAGGTTAGGGGAGGACCTAAGTGTGTCTCAGGCCGAAGCCTATACACTCTACCATGCGGGTTTTTAACCATGCAGGACAAGGGCGCGTGCATCATGTGCTTATTGGGGTTTATTGGCCAGCCATGGCTGCGATTGGCGCCATGACTGACGCCCCATTGGTCGCCTAGCTTAAAAGCTAGCTAAGTGTGACCCAGGTAAAACCTGCATAGACACAGGGAAAACCCTGGGCCGGTTCATGCGGGGATCAATTAACATGCATTAAGCAAGCAGGTAACTACTGGACAAGAGGAAGAAGGGTCCAGGTAAGAAGAGTTGGAGGGGCTGAAAAATCAACCTTGGTGGAGTTGGGAGCTTGGGCCTTGCGGCCCGCATTTAAGTTGGGAGCTCCTGGGTTATTATTAGCCAGGGGCGCATGCGCCCCCAGGGGCGGGCGACTTACGTCAGCCCAGCCACAGCTGCCCAGGCAGCCACAGTTAAGACAGAGTGGGCAGACGAGCCAGTAAACCGGCTCGAACTGCTGGCTCTCGGAGCGAAAGGCCGTTGCGCCATCTTCATCTTCCTTCTTCAGGTCAACAGCAGTACTTCTCAAGCCAGGGTGGGGGGAGGGACCCAACCTCGCCACCCAAAATCCCCGAGACGGTTGAAGGTCGCGCCGCTCGAGGCTACTGCTGCCACACCTACAGCAGCCCCAGCTGGAGGTTCCTGATGTCTTCCTTCAGAGTTCCGATGCATTTCAATTCCGTTGCGCGCGCAGCAGTTCACAGCTCCGCAAGTTCCAGCCCGCAGTTCGTCTACACTTCGCATTTTTTCAGCACCTCGAGCTCCCCTGCGGGCCTTCGCCGACGAAGCTGCTCCCTGCCACGCGCCGAGCTGCATTCAGGCTACCTTTCACACCGACAGCCGTAATAACGGCTCCACAGGCCGGCCATTGGTCCGCGGACTGCTATTGGTTATTCACAGCCACCCCAGCGAGATTGCAACTCTCGGGCTGGGCTCCCGTATCCGCCACCCGCGGGACGCGGTCGGTAGCAGTTGGCGCTGCTAGGCCACCCCCAGCACGCACACAAAACCAACACGCACTGCCAGCCTTCGGTTACCCAATAGGTCGCAGGGAACTCCCAGCCAACAGCCCGCGAGAGAGATGCGTACGCCCCGAGAGACGACCACCGACTCGTCGTAGTACACACCTCAAAATAGTGCGGGCTATCAAATGTAGTAAACTCGGCACAAGACAGAGAGCGCAAGTTGCATGCAATCGGTGAGATATCAATATCGATATTCGACTACGTGTGCGCGCTCTATACGGGAAGCAACATAGCCAAACATGAATGATGCCAACTAGCGCTGGCTACCTTTTTATAAATGGTACACCGCGGCGACGCAGACTAATAGATAAAGGTTATAACGTTTAAAAACGTCTTTAAAAGAAAATTGTGTGCACAGTTGACTTGCTTAAAACTAAAGTGCGACCAAATAAGCGCCGCCTTCATGTCAATCTGCGCGCATCTCTTCCCCCCTTGTTTAGCTAACTGTATCCCACGGCACATCTGTTGTATACAAAAGATGAAACAGACTTCGTGGCATCGTGCCCGACTTTTTTTTTTTTTTTTTTTTTTTTTTGCCTGTGGCGATTTTGTGCTAACTGAAATTTACAGACGTGCTGTTCAAGACTGGGGCAGTAAAATTAACATTGCGCTAAATGAATTCGTGCAATCTGAAGACGTGCTAATTGAGGGATAGGTGTACTGAAAATATTTAGCATATAAATTTTACTACTATTTTGGTGGAGTGAACATTACAAAACAGCTTTTACAAAAATAAAAAACAATTACACTGAAATTGTCTGTTTTAAAAACTAAATTAGACTAAAAATAAAACGTTAAAGTCTTGTCTCTAATTATTATAGATAAAAACTAAATATTTTGCTCTAAATTACCTACTTGATTTTTTACCACACCCATGGCTCAAGATTTTTTTAGCCTTCCCCCCCCCCCCCCCTCCTTCTTTTTTCCGCCAAGTTTTTTTGTGATCGCCACTGCTACCCAGGGCCGCCCACAGACATTTTGTGAGCTGGGACAGAGTTTGAGTTTGTGGCCCAGGGCAGAGTTCGGGTTTGTGCCCCCATCCCCTAAAATAAAATAAAATAAAATAAAATAAAATAAAAAAGATTTGGTACTCCATCAGCCCAAATTTGCCATTTACACACTATTCACGTAAAACTGAAGAACATAAACCTGAGACCTGGTCTCTACCTCTCTCTATAGGACTATACCATCATATCTCTATGTAGTTAGTTTAGAAAACTATATTGGAATGATTGTGGTTACTGTTTCAGGACAAATAAAAAAATTATGATAACATTTAATATATATATATATATATATATATATAATAGCACTAACTTTAGTGTTGAAAAAAATTCTTTTAAAACTATACAATTATATTCAAATTGTAGTTTGATAGCTCTTAAAATTAAGTTATAGTTAGAAGAAAAAACTCCCAGATACTGTTCCATGCAGTGAGCCACCCTCATCACAACCTCTCGGCTAGGCTGTTACTCCATAGAAACAAAACAGTACATTCAGTTTGACGTCGTACCTCCGTGCCTCTGGGTTAAAGCCCGGATCACAGCCCTGTCCGCAGCGCACCGCGGCTTTGGGAATGACGTCACTTCCGCTCCGTACGCGCGAGAGCAGTGCGCCGGCGTCCTGGTCTCCAGTCCCATGCGAGCCACCTTCGAGTCTAGACGCGGCCGCGAGACGCTCCATAAACTCGCCGCTATTATCGCTTTTGGATTCTGTTCTATAGTGTGTATAATCTCTTTTTTATCGTTTTCTTTACCGTGTGCGTGAGTGTTGTTTTGTATCTGACGTGTCCACGGGCCAAAACACGTGGACTAACCCAACTAGCCTGCACCGCACATTTCTCCAGCGCGCGACGTCCCTCGGCAGCTACACGGGCCGGACAGTCCACCCCTGCCTCCCCGCAGGAGGCTGCTCTACGCGAGAGAGCTGGCGCCGGGCAACACTAGAAAACGGCCGAGCGACGTCCGCCACGTCTCCACGCATTCTACGGAGGCGGGTACGCGACATTTGGCGCCCGTATGTGTGGCGAACTGCAAGTCCACAGGAGAGTGCGTGCAGTGCGAGAAAAGAGTGTACAGTGAGTGATCAGACAGCGTGAAAATCCACCTGGGACAATGGATGGATTCACTTATTCACCTAGACAGTACTTCTGATCTCATCAACGCGAGGACGCAACCATTCCTTTCCCACGTTTCCAACACCTATCAGTTTCACGGTTCAGCTGATAACGCATCGCCGTCTCCCGTCCCGCAACCGGATTATATTTCCCGTCGATTCACCACCACCCCCCTCCAACGGGATAACGCACCGTGGTACCCCCTCCTTTTTCACCCTTTCGCCGTTCTGTCATCGGTGATCTTCGGGGCGCGCCGGCGGTGTTCGGGCGGGCGCGGTGATAGCCTGCGCGGGCAGGCTGCGCAGACGGAGCGGCCACGTGGGCCCCGTGTTTGTAAACAATGCTGCCGCGCGGGTTGACAGTTACGTGCGCGACGTGTCAGCTACCGAAAGGCATGGACCTTGTGACAGGAGAGTGGCAGTGTCGGAACACGTGTACGTGCGCGCCACTGAGGCGCAGTGAGGTGAAGACAGAAACTGCTGAGGGTGTGTTGTTATGGGACAGGGATACATCATCAGAGCAGATGCATAGGGTAGCCCCGAACACAGCGAGTGCCGTGTACCGGGAAAAAGGGGGATGTGACGAGTGTAGAGGATGCTCGGGCAACCGCGTCGGGTCGATGTTACCGAACCAGAATCCACCGTCGCCGAACCTAATTGACTGGGACACACCTACGAACTCGGCAGCGCCGCCAGTCGCGTACGCTGTGCGGGTTGCCACAGGGGCTGGGCGTATAGTGCTGCCAGAGTTTAGCGGGCTCGTGCACGAAGACCCACGGGAGTTTGTGCGGTGGTGTGAGAGGTGCATGTTACAGTGCAGTGTGCCGGTAGAGGAGTGGACCCAGCGCACAAGCGAACAGTTGCGTGGTCGAGCTCGTGAGTGGTGGACTCTATGGGGGCGATACGATATGCAGTGGCGGGAGTTCTCCACGCGTCTCATGCAGCGATTTGATGACCGCCAGGCAGTCTTGAGCTGCAAGGCCCGTTTCTACGGCGAGGCGCAGAGGGACACGGAATCGGTGGAGAGATTCCTGGCGGGCAAGTTGCAGCTATATCGTCGCATAGCCCCAGGGGAAGCGCCGGAGCAAGCGTTGCCGGACGTGACTGCGTTAGTGCGGGAAGAATTACAACCCTTCCTCAGGCCGTATTGCAACGGGTCTGTTGAAGAATATGTGTGACAGGCCGTAGCCACGGAGGGCAACCTGCAGCGCCTTCTGGGGCGACGGACAACTATGACCACTCCCGGACGAGAGCCCAGACACGAGTACAGAGCGCCCGCTCTCCCAGAGGGAGACATGCAGCTCGAACGTCCACGGCAGATGGTAGCATGGGCAATCGAAGGCCCACCAAGTGGCAGATGACAGACCACCACACCAGAGTGGCGGAACGCGGGGAATCGGCGGGACGGAGGCCGACCACCCCAGTGTCGCCTTGGATGCCCGCAGGACACGTTCCATTGGCACCAGGACTGCCCAAGACAACAACAAAAACAACAACAACAACAACAACTGGCGGGAAACGGGCAGCAGGGGGTGTAGGACCAACAGTTCTGCCCCCCACACCACCTAACCTCCTTCCCGAAGCCACGGCCGAGACACGCATAACACTGGGACAGCTCACCACCCCAGACGACCGGCTGATGCAGGTACCCGTCACTCTGAACGGGAGACAGACGGATGCTCTCGTAGATACAGGTGCGAGCCACGTGTTCGTGGCCCAACACTTGGTGCCGCCAGCGGACGTCACACCAAGACGCTGTGCACTGCGTCTGGCCACGAGCACCGGAGTCGGGACAGCCATCGGGGACGCCATCATAACGGTGAGTGTGAGGGAGCTGGTTACCCAGACGGCAGCAGTTGTAGTAAAGGGACTCAGGGAGGACCTAGTGCTGGGACAGCCTTGGTTGGTAGAGCATGACACAGTGATAGCGCCGGCCTCTGGGCTAGTGAATGTTGGCAAACATGAGCGCCTGGCAGTGTATGCACTAGGTAGAGCACCGCCTCCCCCGAGAGAGCCCACGAAGTTAGAAGATGTGGACAATGATGTACCCCCAGAGTATCAGGATGCATTCAGGCGGCTCATAAGGGAAAGGCAGAGCATCTTCGCCACTGCCGACCCACTCAGGCGCACAACGGTGACAGAACACCGAATCCCCACTATGCACGACCAACCAGTGTATGAGGCCCCCAGGGGATATGGTTTCCGCGAGCAACGGGTGATACGTGAGCAAGTGCACGAAATGTTGCGAGATGGTGTCATTGAACCCTCCAACAGCGCATACAACTCACGCATCGTCCTAGCTGCCAAGAAGGATGGGACCATGCGCTTCTGTGTGGACTTCCGTCCCCTGAATAGTGATACCATTAGTTCTCCACCACCGCAGATCAGTGTGGACGAGGCCTTGGCAGGCCTGGGCAATGCACGAGTGTTCACGACCCTTGACTTACGTTCGGGGTATTGGCAGGTGCCAATACACCCAGGTGACAGAGAAAAGACTGCGTTCACGTTGCCCGATGGTAGACGATTTCAGTTCTGAACCATGCCCTTCGGGCTCAAGTGCGCGCCGGCCACATTTCAAGCTATGATGGCCCGCGTACTGGAAGGGTACATTGGCCAGTTCGTGACAGCCTACCTCGACGACGTGATTGTTTACTCCAAGACCTGGGAGGACCATGTGCAGCACCTGTCCCTGGTCCTGGAGCGGCTCCAGATGCACCACTTGACCTGTGCCACACAGAAGTGTCACATTGGACGGAGAGAGGTGGAGTTTTTGGGGCATGTGGTGGATGCTGAGGGAAATCGTCCGCACCCGATGCACCTGGCGAAAATTGCAGAAGCTGAACCCCCTAGAACCCGCAAGCAGTTGCAGAAGCTCTTGGGCCTCGCCAACTGGCTGCGGAACTATATCCCGCAGTTCTCCACGCTCACTGCCCCTCTGACAGATCTGTTGTCACCACGACAGCGCTACCAATGGACACCGGCTGTACAGCAGGCGCTGGACAGCTTGAAGGCGGCTTTTCTCCGATGCCACACTCTGTCACGGATAAACCCCGAGAGGACGCTGTACGTGCAGACGGATGCGAGCGCCGAGGGGGTGGGCGCGGTGCTATATCAACGAGACGAAAATGGGGACAGGTGCATAATCGACTACGCCAGTGCCAAGTTCGGCCGCGCGGAACGGAATTGCCACAGCAATGAACAGGAGTGCCTGGCTGTGGTATGGGCACTGAAGAAATACCGTCCCCACCTCGAGGGTAGGCAATTTGTATTGCGCACGGACAACCAATGCCTCACATGGTTGCGGACCCTGCAGGGGCGGAAAAGCAAACTCGTGAGGTGGGCGCTGTTTCTACAGTCGTTCGACTTCGTTATGGAGCACGTTCCAGGAGTAGAAAACGAGCTGCCGGATGCCCTGTCACGGGACCCTGAGGAGGGATCGTGCCTGAAGGACGAGGTATCTTGGGACGAGATACTGCCACCTGGCCGTGAGACGGATCACCACCACCCAAGGGACCCAACCTGCCGCCTGCTTTCTCTAGGTGTAGACGACGACCCGCCTCCTGCGGACATGGTCGAGCTGAAACGTCGGGTGCACGATGCCCAACGCACCTCTCAGGATGCTGAGCGCAGACGCGCGAAGCAAATAGCGGAACCATGTGAGACCTGGACTACGAGGGACGGTGTGCTCTACATACGAGGACTGGGACCCGATCAGGAGTGGCGCACCTATGTCCCACCGGAGGCACGTGAAGCGGTGTTGCGCTTTATGCATGATCACGACCTGGCCGGACACCCTGGGGCAGACCAAACACGGCGGGCGGTCGGTCAGCACTACCACTGGCCCGGCATGGCCCGGGACGTGTGGGAGTACGTGAGGACTTGTGAGATGTGTCAAGAGCGGAAAGCGCGGCGGAGCGACGGGATGGAGCAACAACAGCCTCGCATTCCCACTACCCCTTTCCAGTCCGTCGCGCTGGATGTCATGGGGCCATATCCCCGCACAGCCCGGGGCAAGAGATTCCTGGTGGTAGTGACCGATCTCTTTACCCGTTGGGTAGAAGCTTACCCCACCAGCAATGTACGGGCCAACACCATTGGGACAATATTGCAAACGGAATTCTTCCCACGTTGGGGCTACCCGAGAGACCTGCTGACGGACAATGCCAGCCAATTCGTCGGGAGGCAGTGGCGGGAGATGTGCAACTCGTGGCACGTCGAACACCGGACCACACCTGCCTACCACCCCCGAGCCAACCCGACGGAAAGGCGAAACCAAGAGTTGAAAGTCCAGATGCGCATAAGGCTGGGTAGCGACCATACTAAGTGGGACAACCATCTTGCAGAGGCTCTGTTTTGTATCCGTCGCAGAACCAATGCAGCCACAGGAATGACCCCGGCGGAAATGGTCCAAGGCCACAATTTGCCCTTGCCAGGAGAATGGACAGCCCACGGGGTAGCCGATGAAGAAGAAGATCCAGAGGAGCGCCGTCAACGGCGAGAGGCAGAAATGACAACAGCGCTCGAACACCAGAGGGCCTATACTCGCCAGATAACACCGCAGACGACCCGAATGCCACCGGAACTCCAACCTGGAGAACTGGTATACGTGCGCACGCAGTTTTCTGTCCAGCGCGCCGAAGAACTACAGTGCCGGGTTGAGCCCCAGATGGTCGGGACCACACCCGATCCTTAAACGGCTAAGTAGGAGCACCTACCTAGTCCGCCTTGATGGACGGCGGGCGCGAAAAGTGCACCGAGACACCATACGGAGAACATCAGTCCCAGGAGAAAATTTGGTCTCTGAAGATGTCACCCTGGTAGAAGTGGACGAAACGCCTACTTCCGACGACTCGATCACACCCCGAGGCATGCGGGGCCTGTTCCATGCCACCCCCAGCCCCGAAACAGCGACCCTGGAAACAGCAGGAAGCTCGGCCACAAGTCCGAGGCGACGCCGTCGGAGACGCACGACGCGGACACAGATCGATGACGTCACCAGGATGCCCGAGGCGGGCGCCGATGCGGCGGGCGAACAACCTCTGGTGACCGAGCCGGACGAGGAGGAGGCAGATGAGCCACTCTCCCCCACCCGAGGTGGATGGGGACATGGTGCCTCCCTCGCCGATGCAGAGTTCAGAGTCACAGTCGAGGAGCCGGCTGAGACGACCCCGAGACGCAACCGGCGACGTCGGCGAGCCCCACGTTACTTGGCAGACTATGTCACAGGCTCGGAGCTGGACGCGTTTGTGTACGACAACCCGGCGAGTACGGGGCGAGAAAGGCGGCCCTTACTCCAACGACCGCCGTGGGAGAGGGCGTCCCGATCCTGCTGCCTCGGGTGGAAGCGCGGACGGCATTGACCCGGGCTTATCCAGGGGGGGGGAGGGGCATCTGACGTCGTACCTCCGTGCCTCTGGGTTAAAGCCCGGATCACAGCCCTGTCCACAGCGCGCCGCGGCTTTGGGAATGACATCACTTCCGCTCCGTACGCGCGAGAGCAGTGCGCCAGCGTTATGGTCTCCAGTCCCGTGCGAGCCACCTTCGAGTCTAGACGCGGCCGCGAGACGCTCCATAAACTCGCCGCTATTATCGCTTTTGGATTCTGTTCTATAGTGTGTATAATCTCTTTTTTATCGTTTTCTTTACCGTGTGTGTGAGTGTTGTTTTGTATCTGGCGTGTCCGCGGGCCAAAACACGTGGACTAACCCAACTAGCCTGCACCGCACATTTCTCCAGCGCGCGACGTCCCTCGGCAGCTACACGGGCCGGACAGTCCACCCCTGCCTCCCCGCAGGAGGCTGCTCTACGCGAGAGAGCTGGCGCCGGGCAACACTAGAAAACGGCCGAGCGACGTCCGCCACGTCTCCACGCATTCTACGGAGGCGGGTACGCGACAAGTTAATCAACAGTTTATCTTCCCTTTTTTTTTTTTTTCGCTTTAGATATGACCCCCTTTAGAGTAGAGTATTTTGTGGTCCGGGGCAATCTGCCCCCTTTCTCTTGTGGGCAGCCCAGCTGCTACCAAGTAGATCTAGTTGATAAAATAATGCAGGCCTTAACTGGCTGAACACTTTGAAGTAAGGCCGTAGCCAGGATTTTGTGAAAGAGGAGTTCCAGTATAAACATTAAGTATTTTCGTACAAGTATTTTTAATAAAGAAATTTTTGGAATTTTAAAATGAATATTGTTTGTCACACTAAAATCTCAGTGAATAGTAGAATTTTAGTAGGTACACAAACTTTATACTTAAAATTTTTAAATACCTAATAATTTTTTTTGTTTATTTTTATTATTTGTTTAATACTTTGTATTTAAGTCAATTGTTTTATTTCTTTAAGACAAGTCATAAATACATATGTATAAAAGTTAATAAATACATGAAACACACATGTAAAGTTTGTATGAAAGAATTACTTACACATGTGCAAACTGGCATGGAACATAGACCATTCTTGGAAACAAGTTCCTGCCATTTTTGTGTATGAGGGCTATAATATGGAGTAAATACACTAATGTTTGCCCACTAAGGATTGCAATAATATTTCCAAAATTATATCTTTGTAACCTTATATAGCTCTTATTTTGTCATTCAATTTTCACTTTTTTTTTTTTTGTTTCGGAAAGGAGGGTCCGGACCCCACAACCTCCATGGCTATGTCCCTGCTTGAGGGCTGGAGAAGAAAATTTTTAAGATGGGTCCTGTTCCTCCAATCATTTGATTTCCAAGTGGAGCATGTGAGGAAAATAATTCCCAGACTTGCTGTTCCATTGGTGTGTTGTCAAACACCGGCCATCGCGACAAAAATACCGGAGATCCAGACAGCCACAACGCACCCGGGTGAACTCGTGGGGGAGGCAGAGTCCACGTCACATGGTACTGCATTGCGACACACCCAGGGCTTATGTGGAACCAGGCTCCACGTGAACAGAGCATGTGATGCACCCGAGGTTCAGGAGATGGTGCTGCTACAATTCACACCTGACAACAACCTTGCTGGCCACCCGACGCAAAGTGTGCAGATACTACCATTGGTCCGAGACATGTGGGAGTATGTCCAGGAGTGTGATGTGAAGAGACACCTGCCATTAATAACAACTGTAACTTACTATCACTGTATATCATGGGCCCGTACCGCTGCACACCAAGTGCTTCATTGACCAGGGGACAGAGGCCTACCCAACCAAACACGTCAGTAGTATGTAAAAGGAATGCCAAGCCCAAGGATCAGTGTCCGCAATCTTGGATTGTGACATCATGAAGGCAATCTTGGATAACCATGACCTTTAACCCTGACCAAAATTGACCTAACATTCACCATAATGACCAAAAATTAGTTTTAAAAAAAACATTTCACCAAAATATCTTGTATTTTTGAATTTTAAAATATCAAATTTTGAGAGGAAAATTTCCGGACCTTGGACCTTTATCTTTAACCTGGCTGACATCTTGAATTCCCATATCCACCATTTAGAACTTTCTGCCTTTTTAAAATATGTTGTTGCATCCATTATATTGAAAATATGTACTTAATTTTTATCCAAAAATATTGGGAACTTATTTTAGATTTATAAAAAAAATTAATTTCAGTTTTAATAAAATTTTAATAAAAAATGCATTTTCATCGTGGTACCTACTTGGAGTCCTCGGTTTTAACTCGGTGAGGGCAAAAAATTGCGACTGGTCTTTCCTCCATGGAGGCTACGAGCAGACCTACTGACACCACTATTACATCATGACAGCCATTTTGGATATGCTTTTTTGTTTTCATTTGCTAGTGTGTGGTGCTACCATCTCGGTTTAATTTCTACCTGCTAGAGTGCAGTAGTGTTAATCAACAGACTGTTTTAGCATTTAGACTTAGGTTGTAAAACCTTTATTTAATTAATCATTCTCACTTCAAACAAGGACTTTATACAGTATACCAGCCTGGCTGAATAAATATCTTACTCAATATTATTATGCGTACCATGGAGGACATATTCGGTACACTAGAGTGCCGACTACAAGCGTCTCCGAACCTCGGTGCCTTCTTTTCCGATACTTGGAATTCCTTTCAATCTGGCCATGCTCAATGTCAGGCATATGGACTAAGTGTCTCCGAACCAAAAGGCCATACTTTCTGATACTTTGCATTCCTTTCAAATAAGCCATGACCAATGCCAGGCATGTAGATCAAACATCTCCGAACCACGAAACCTTTTTTCTCGATATTGTCATACCTTTCAAAAAATAAATTACCTGCTGTTTCAAGCAGACAAAACAAGAGTCTCCGAACTGCCAGACCAAGGGCGGGATTCATAGTCGAAGGCTTGTTTGGCGAATAAGTAATACTTTATAAAGTAGTGCTTATTCTTCAAGTAGTACTTATTCCAGCAATGAATTCATAAACCTATACTTTACGAAGTAATACTTGAACAAGCACTACTTATATTGGCCATGCTGTACTTCATGAAGTATCTCAAAAAGTAAAGGACGAATTTTGTGCCAACGTAATGCAAGCAAATATACTGCTGTAAATACATAGTTTACCTGTTTGAAAATAAAAATGCCCACGTTTCAAACCATATATGCGATTAAAATAATGAAATTAATACATAAGATGATATTTATACTTTATTTGATAGTGAACTTGAATAACACAAATATGAACATGTATTAAAAACGAATTTACAATTACATAAATATGTTTTTAATGTTTGTGTTGTAAAATTATGTTGGCCATCTTGTGTCTGTGATCTATATAGAGGTGCAAAAGTAACGAAAAAAAGCGTACCCGTATGTATTCGTTACTATAACAATTTATACTCATTATCGTATCGTTACGTTACTCGTTACTTCTGATACCGCATATGCTATGTTATGTTGCAGCAACGAATCGAGTCGTATTGCGTACGCATACTGTACGCCGCGTAAAGTATGACGTCGCGTAAATAATAATAAATAGAATATAAACAATTAACAATATTTGATAATTAACTGTTTTTGTTAACCAAGAAACAATAAATTCTCATTAGAGCGGCTTTCTTATATTATCTATTAAAAAAACGTGAAAATACGCAATAATAATATACAAAAACATACATATTTCTAATTTGTAAAAAATACTTTCTTACGTTCTTACGTCTGTTCCAATCTCAAACTTTGTCTACACACACGATACTTTTAATAAACAGTAAAAAACTTGGACGACGAATTTCCAAATTATACTTTACTTAATAAACAAACATCATTCTTTGTAACATAAATTCATCGAATATGCGCGCGCATGCGTAAAACATACGAAAAATGCGAGTAGCGAGATGCAGCCATGTGTAAAGTTTCGTTACTCGTAACTAGATGGCGCACCCGTTACTCAGTTAACCACGTGGTAGCGAAACAACACACTAGCTGCAGAAGAGGTTATGTACGTAGCCTGTATTGTTTACAAAACTAAGCAGCAACTATTTGTTTAGTTTCTTTTTACCAAATTGAATTTGTTTACTCTCCTAATTTTAATTTAATATATGGAAAAATTAACGGGAATTAATACCTTACATAACCTATTCCTTACAACAAACAAATCCGTACCAGTACTTGAGTCACCTAGATAGCCGACTTCATGAAGTATTACTTATATCAATGAATAAGCATGGCTTATTTGATTATGAATACTTGCGAAACAAGGCAAACTTATTTCATGACTGTGAATTCGTATTGAGCAGTACTTATTTGACGCAGTGCTTCGTGAAGTATTACTTGAAGTAGTCCTAATAAACAGTGCTCTTTTTGTTCGCTATGAATTTAATGCCATACTTAAGCATGCATATAAGCAGTACTTTTTTCAAGTATTGCTTATATCACCACTATGAATTCCGCCCCTAGAGTGTGGATATTACCTATTAGAAGCATACAGACCAACCAGGGGAAAGTTGCATAAATCGCACTGGTGCGTACATCGCACCACTGCTAGTTTAAAGAAACTGGATGACTCGAACTGACATCTAGTGGCAGCTGTAGTACCTAGGAGCATAATCGATGTGTGCACAGTAATATAGAACCCACCAGAAGTTTCAGTCGTCCATGGCAAGCGAAATAATTTTCTCGTGTGTTGTGGTATAAGATTCTGACGGAAGACAATAGTCTGTTTAGACATTACCAAGGTATGTTTATAGAATAATTTAATACTGTTCGGATTCCTTGCAATGTCAGTTATTCAGTTGTATTGTTACATTGCGAATATCTTATTTTAGTTGAGGTTAGAACTGCTGTTTGTTGTAGCAGGGAAAGTTGCATAAATCGCACCACGTAAACATGCCTTAAATCGCACCTGGTGCGATTTAGGACACTAAGAATAATTTTATGTTAATTCCACTATCAGGATGTTTGTTCATTTCAGATATAGGAATGTCTAAGCGTGAATACGGAAGATGGAGGGCAGAAGACATGGCACAAGCTGTAGAAGATTACAAGTAGGGTAAATTAGGTTTGAATGCATGTGCTAGACAGTACAATGTGCCAAAGCGCACACTTTTAAGACATGTCAGGGGTGAAGTTAAAAGAGTTGTAGGCCTATGTAATCGTACCCAACCGATAAATGGCCGACATACTGACCTCCCACCAGATGTTGAGACAGAATTAGAGCAACACATTTTGAAACTGGAAGAACATATGTTCGGGCTATGTATAACTGACGTTAGGAAACTTGCTTTTCAAATTTATTGCAGAAAAATATTGCTTACCTCACCGTTTTTATAAGGGGCAAGAAATGGCTGGTAAAAAATGGTTTTACCAGTTCATGAAGAGGCATCCACGTCTCAGTCTGCGACAGCCTGAGTGCACTTCAATGGCCCGAGTAAAGGGATTCAACAAAGAGAATGTGAATGGATTTTTTGATCTGTTGGAAAAGGTAATGAAATGGATGCATTAAGAATGTTCAATGTTGATGAATCTGGATTTTCCACCGTCCAAAAACGGGCAGGAAAAGTTATAGGTAGGAAGGGAAAACACCAGATTGGTGCTGTGTCTAGCGGTGAAAGAGGGGTGAATACCACTATTGTATGTTGCACAAGCGCCTTTGGAATATTTGTTCCACCGATGATCATTTTCAAACGACAGCGCAACAGTCCATTGCTGCAAGCTGGTGCTGTTCCTGGAAGTCTAGTTGAAGTTTCTGAAAGTGGTTACATCAATTCAGAACTATTCGTTAAGTGGCTGGAACATTTTGTCCAACACATTAAACCTTCTCTTGAGAACAAAGTTGTACTTGTGATGGATGGCCACAGCACACATTCAAAAAATCTTGAAGCGATAGAACTTGGTAGAAAGAGTGGTGTTATCATGCTACAGCTACCAGGACATACTACCCACCGTCTGCAACCCTGGGCAATGCATCACTCAATACCAAGTTTCAGCTTTACTAGGAGAAGCTTACAGCAAGGCATGCACAATATCTAATGCTGCTGCTGGGTTCAGAGCAACAGGGATATGGCCTGTAGACTGCAGTGTGTTTTCAGATAGTAATTTCATAGCATCTGAAAATATTAGTTGGAGACATACTATCACAATACTTGAAACAAAGCAAACAGTCAACATGTGTTCCACAAACGATGACTTTCACATGTCAACCTCTGGTGTCCCAACAACAGCAGGAAGCACAAGCTCTCCAGTTCACATGTCAACCTCTGGTGTCCCAACAACAGCAGGAAGCTCGAGATCCCCAGTTCAGACGAGAGTGCCAATAGAAACTATATCACCCATACCAACACCGACCTCTTCAACCTCACAAATTCGAAGGAAACGTGAGATCCAAAAATCTGTACTCCTTACCGAGAGTCCGCATAAAAATTATCTGATAACCAGCAGAGCAAAACGGGTAAAAGGACAGAACAGACAGAAAAAAAAGGGCAAAGAATGGAAAATCTACAATGACTGGTTCATCCCAACAAGTTGTAGTGGAAATAGTTAATACCAATGAATGGATTTGCGCGCTATGTGAAGAAGCAGTAGTGGAAGACATGGTGCAATGTGTGAAGTGTTTGAACTGGGCACATGAGTCATGTGCTGGATACGGTCCTGATTGTGTCGAGTATATATGTTATTTATGTATAAAATAAACTGCTTTTCCTTACAGTGTAATAAATCTCCAATTTTTCAAGCTTATGCCAATACTAGCCAATGTATAACCTATTTAATAATTTCAATTTATTTTTTCATATTTTCAATGTTGCAATATTTTTTTTTACATAATTGTCAAAGTTTGTATTACATACAATTAGTATGGTGTTTAGAAATGTTTAAATAAAATAGTCATAATTTTAGGCCTGTTAAGTGAGAGTGCGATTTAAGATCCGCCATGGTGCGATCTAGGACACTGGTTCCTAAATCGCACTTATTGTAGACTCTTGATTTTCTGCCAATAAAAGCTATATTATTGAAAACCTATGTTATGTGACATTCTTCAGTGTATCTCTACTAACTGCATTCACAAAAACTGTATTCAGATATTCGAAAAGGTTAAAACGTTAAAAAGCAAACAACATATATCCTTAAGGAGTGCGATTTATGCAACTTTCCCCTAATTAAGCATGCTTTACACTGCCTATAGGACCAAGAATCCCCCAAGAAACATTTTCCACCCACTACTAGACCAAGAGGTTCTGAACAATTAAATTTTCTATCCTGACTGCAGACTTTACTAGGCATGTTTAACGAAAATAATTGTTGGACATACATTCGATTCGGTAGGATACGATCAGCAGGATACAGTAGGATACGATCGACAGGATATAATAGGATAGATTGACTGGATATAATTAGATATTATGGGTATGATACAATAGGCAGGACACAATAGGGTACAGTATAATACAGGGGTTGTCCGCAAATAAATGAGACTGGCTGCTCCAAGGATCTCCAGTCACCCGGGGATTTGTGGTGGGGGCTAAACTAAACAACGAACCTGGTGGCAGTCGCGTACGAGCTCTGAAGCAATGAGGATCATGTGTTGTGCACAAGATGTATTTGAGTTTTTATAACGGCAGAAAATGTCCAAAATGGAGCGTTCGCTGGAACCGCGCTATTCGATTAGATTTTGCTTTTGCCTGGGCAAGATGCTTACAAAGACGACGCCCTGACAAGGGCCTAGGTTTTTGGTGGTTCAGTTAGTTCAAGAATGGACGGGAGACAGTTAGAGACATGAAGCGATATGGACGCCCTTCAACGAGTGTTTTGGACGAAAATGTGGTCAAGGTAAAAAAATCTCCTGGACTCCGATCGTCGTTTGAGTGTAATATAAATCGCTGAAGACCTAAACATGTGCAAAACAACAGTTCACAAAATTATTTCTGAAAATTTAAACATGCAGAAGGTTTGTGCGAAATTGGTGCCAAAAGTGTTGATTCATGAACAAAAACAACGACAAGGTGATGTTTTCCGTGAGATGTTGGAGCAGTTAGAAAGTGAACCGGACTTTCTAGACAACATAATAATAGGCGATGAATCATGGGTGTTCCATTATGACCACAAAACCAAGCACCAAATTTCGGAGTGGCTCACCTCAAACTCCCTGCACTAAAATAAAGCAAAAATGTCGAAGTCCAAGATAAAGACAATGGTAGCCTTAGCACTGTGTGAATAACGTTGGCAATGGTGTATCGATGCCCAAGGAGACTATTTTGAAGAATTTTAACAGTATGTACCGATCGGAACACAAAATTATTTTTAACAGATCTAGTCTCATTACTTTATGGAGAAACCCTGTATGATCCACAGGATTCGATATGATATGATCGGCAGGATATGGTAGGATACGATTAAGGTACGATACGATCGGTAAGATATAGTAGAATACAATAGGCAGGATACGATAGAACGATTGGTAGTAAACAATTGGCAGGATATGATGGAATATGATTGGCAGGAAGCAGGATACAATAGGATCTGGCTCCGGCATATTTTCTTTAAATATTTTCTTTTGCAACATAGAGTTTAAACTATAAAATATATGGTTTCACTCGCAAAACCAGGTAGGTATGCTAATGTTTAATATACTTTATGGGTGCTTTATGCATTAAAAACCTATATGTTGGTATGTAAGAATGTATTAAATAAAAATCAGAGTTATTCTATATTAAGTTGTTTTATTATTCTTTAAAAAAAATGTGTATGTACATCAGATAAAACAAATTGAAGCTTTTATTCTATGAATCCCACTTTTCTCAGAGCTTCAAGTATGGAGGGAATTGTATATGTGCAAGAATAGTATTCTGCGCATAGAGAAGCAATCAAATGTCTTAGTCTGATTCCTAATCTATTTGGATCGTCTCTCGATGTGTAATATGTATTTTCTGTTGCTTCCATCTTCTTTACACCTCTACTCAGGGCCACCGTGAGACAGGGCAGGGGGGCGATATCCCCGGGGCCCAGACACCAGGGTATGGGCATCAGAGGAGCCCAGTTACATTTCCAGACTTTTTAATGCATGTGTTTACCCTGATAGTAGTTCGAAAATTACAAGTCTGGAAACCTTAAGTTGCGCTATATGCTCATATCATGTTTACAGCTGTGGCCATGGTAATTTTGTACAAGCAAATCTGCCTTTTAACTCTCGGGGTACCCTTGCGCGTTTTACTTGCCGGAAACAATATGGCGCATGGTCGCTTTACTCGAGAGGGCAAGATGTTTTCAGGTAACTCAGGTCATACCCTCGATGCTTTTCCTCTCGAGAAAGAGTTGCGAGGGCAGGTTGTCTGCTGTTTGTTTCGGCGCGATCATCTACTTCTGTGTTGTTCGCAATGTTCGGTGTGATGTAATTTTTAGAACAATGAATAACTTATGTACTATCACATTATAAATTAAAATAATGATCGCATATTTATATCTCATGATATGTTGACATGTATTTATTTGATTACTATATGTTATGTAGAGTAGGTACCTATATTCGTTTTGGCGATCTTACAAACATAATCAACATAACTTGATTAAGCTTTCAGTATTTGTGGCACGAGATTATGTAATGCTTAAGCTTTTTCGTCTTCAGACGAATCCAAATATCGTAATACGACAATATGGAAACTCTGGCAAATTATCATTGGCGAAGCTCTAGACAATTTACTACATTGCTTTCATGCTATTTTCACTCCAAGCCGCTAGATGCCACTACTCTCAAGCATTTAAAACAGATTGTAAAAAAAAACGTAGTTACACTCCATGCCACCAGGTTCGCTGACAAACCTTGTCTCGTGTATTTCTTACTAGTTTCCCATATTGTCCCTTACAATAGCTCATGAATCTTAATTCGCAATTATATTTTTCAATTCGTCTGCATTTTTGCCATGTACAAGTACATAGAAAAATTTCGGATAAATAATTTGTTTTGTTATAAAGCCTTATCATCCCCTTTCACCTCTTTAGATGTAGAATTTCAGAAAATAATTGAAATGATTTGGCAATGTCTCTCTCTCTCTCTCTCTCTCTCTCTCTCTCTCTCTCTCTCTCTCTCTCTCTCTCTCTCACTCTCACTCTCACTCTCACTCTCATTAGTACCATAAATAGTATTGCACACTAAGTTAGGTTCCGAAGACATAATAATTTTATTTACAGGCCTAAACATTTCTCCCATTTTACCCTTTTGGTTAAATTTAGAAAAAAAGAAATCAATACATACAGCTCATTTTATTACTGCTCTCTCTAAAACAAATTAGGAAGTATGAACTTTATATCGTACAACCAATCTCATACCATTTAAACCCATTTAGAGGTAAAATTTCACAAAATAGTTAACATGAGTTTGTAGTTTTTGAAGTATAAAATTCATACGAAATATTTTTATCATCCGCTTGAATAGCTTCGGAGTTCTTATTATTTTATTTTTAAAAACATAACTTCTTTTTTATTTTCCAAAAGTTAAGTTGGCCAAAAAAATACCTTACTAACAAAAAAGTTTAAAAGAAATCCGTTGAGAAGTTTTCGCGTGATGCCACGACCAATAATTTTTTCTTAATTTCACATCATTTTTTCTGTTTTCCTTGAATTGTTTTAATAATATAATATACCTATGTAATATTGTTTTCTAATTTTTCTTGGATTTTACTATCTAAATTTTAAATATAACCAAACAGTATAATTTTTTTAACTTAAAATAGCATTATGTTTTTTGTCGTCTTTTAAATAAATTCCTACTATCTATAACACATAGCGATTCTATCAAGCGAGTCGCAATAAAAATTGCTCTGTCTGCATTTCAGTCGCTGGAGGAAAGCAAGTACATAACGAGGAGGTTTATTAGCGTGATTATCAGCGACAGATATATAACCTCTGCCCCCTCCCCCCCCCCCCCCCCCCCCCCCCCGCCAAGTAATAAAATAATTTTCAAAATATCAGCGAGAAACTATGTCACCTAGGCTATTACTGTAGAAGCCTATATGTTAGTGTGTAAGTATCATTAGTAATTTTTTTTAATACACGTGTTCAAATTTTAAAATTTTGTTATATTTATTTCCTTCAAAATCACTTCTTCCCCCGAAAAAAATTCCTGCATCTACTACTGGTGAGTATGTAATCAAGTTTTGTAGCTACCAGTGAATTTGCAGGCAATTTAGTGTAATTAATTTTCATTTTCATCTCTACGTCTGGTCGATGCTAGAGTCAGCACTGTTATATAGAGCTGTTGCAAACCGTATGTATTCGTTACTGAGTAACGGGTGCGGCATCTAGTAACGAGTAATGAAACGTTACACACGAATGCATTTCGTTACTCGCATCTTTCGTATGTTTTACGCATGTGCGCGCTTATTCGTTACAAAGAACGATGTTTGTTTATTATTAATAAAAGTATAATTTGGAAATTCGTCGTCCAAGTTTTTTACTGTTTATTAAAGGTATTGTGTGTGTAGACAAAGTTTTAGATTGGAAAAGAAAAAACGTAAGAAAGTATTTTTTACAAATTATAAATATGTATGTTTTTGTTTTTTATTATCGCGTATTTTCACGTTTCATGTTCTTATCTTAAAAGATATATTATAATAAAGCCGCTCTAATGAGATTTAATTGTTTTTGGTTAACAAAAGCTGTTAATTATCAAATATTTTAAATTGTTTATATTCGATTTATTATTATTTACGCGACGTCATACTGTACGCGTACGAAATACGACTCGATTCGTTGCTGTTACATAACATAGCATGTTATGCGGTATCAGAAGTAACGAGTAACGATACGAAAGTAACGAGTACATACTAATTGTTATAGTAACGAATACATACGGGTACACTTTTTTTCGTTACTTTTACACCTCTACTGTTATAAGCGATAGTAAACAAATTTACGAGGAACGGATAACATTTTAGCTCTATAACGGACAACGCCGAGTGTTGACGAATACTTCCGAAGAGCGAAAATAATCAAGGCGAAGCAGACTCTCGTCTCGCTACGCGCGGGCGCGAGACAAGAAAACAGTTGAGTTGAGCAGTCTGCTGCCGGCACCGGCCGGGTCTAGTCGAGTGCTGTTACGTGCGTTTACGAAGTGTTCTCGTGATGTGACGTGTGAGTTTAAGTATTAAGTAAATATATACTCTAAATAGATGGAGATTAGCGAGTGCGGGATTAAGACTTACACAGGATAACATCCAATGCAACGCGTAAATATGGGGGAACAGCAAGGGCATTCGACTATGGGTAAGTATTTATAAGCGAATATTTATTTCACAAACTGACATTTACTAATGAAACTGGGTTTGAAAAAATATTTTTTTATTGTAGTAATTTTTCGCAAAATAATTGACATATTTTGACGAATTCTAAAGGATTTCCCGAGTTCGCAAATACGTGCAGAATTTTGCAGTTTAGGTAAAGTCCTAGAGTCCCGCCTTTAGTTTTTTTTTCTTGAATTTATCAACGTTATGTTTACCTAGACGTGAGTAAGTATAGGCGCATTGGAATAAATTTTGTCCAGGTTGGTTCCAGGTGTTTCCGGTTTGGCGAGGTTTGCTCAGATCAAGGTGATTATAACCTAGAGTGAAAGGTTTGGTAAGGTTCGGTCAGTCACATTTAAAATACGTACGTTTTAATCAATCTTAAAATATTAAACTTTTCGCAAAAGTAATTTTTCAGAACATGTATCGTAATAATACGGTAATATAACATAACCGTAAAATAATGTACCTACCGTAATGAACTAACACAACGCAAGGAAAATTAATTTGTCACGGTATAACAAAAATGCTGCTGGGAGTATCACACTCCCACACTAAAAATAATTTGGTTTTTGAAGTACAACACACAAAAAAATATTTTGCTGTTTTATTCTGGAAAAAAAAAAAATTAAAAGGCAGGACTCGCTTTTCTCGAGAATGCTGCATCCATTCGAAAAAAAGGGCTCCGAAGGGCAGTCAAGAAAACACGGTCAGTTCTATTGTTAACCCGTGTTGATCAATAAAGCCAGCGTTGCTTGACCGCTCTCCGTACCAGCGCGTTGTCTTGCCGGCTGTGAGTGGTGATGTATGGGTGAGCCTGAAAGGGGGAGGGGGTTGAGGAGTGACGACCCCACCTGGCCAATGCAGATGTCGCCTGTGCGGAGCGTAAGGCACGGGAGGAGGCGTTTCGCGGGTTTCCCCGGACATCCTTTGTTGACCGAGAACAAAGGAACTGTTCCCTGCAAAAAAAAAAAAAACAACTGTTCTCCCTTTCGTTTGCCTGTCTCGCTAAACCACGTGATGGTTGCGCATTACGGTAGCGTGTTTTATTCATTCTAACGTCTGGGACGAATGCGGACTCGACGTTCCTCTTGCCATTGCGGTGTGTGTTTTGGGGCGGTGTCTCCTCCCCCAGGCCCCGCAGCGGCGCCGACGCACAACTGACCCGCTGTAATCGATGCACTCGACTACCCTGGCCCCTTGCTCAGGCACGTGACGTCACCCTCCCCGCGCAGCCAGCGAGTTGCACGCGGGGTGTGGCAGGCCTGCGAGCTGCCTCGACCAGCCGCCGTGTGTCGGGGCGACGCACGTGAGCCAGTGGCGTGCCCCGCTTACCCCCCGTTTCATTAGTAATCTATGGATGTTGGCATACATGGCGTTGATAAACTCCTCGACACAGTTTTGCCGTTCACCATCATACTTGGCACATCTTAGTGTTGTTTTTTATGAAGAAGGTTTTTGTGCTATCCATTTTTTGTAACTCTCTACTAGATGGTGTTGCAGCGCATAAACTACTATTCCGTTCATTTTTTTTTTAACAGAAAATCGTGGACATACAAGCCGTGAGAGTGTGTCATTTCTCTATGCCGCCACACGGTCATACAGTAAGCAGACCTGCCAACTCTCACGATTTTGGTGTGAGGCTCACGATTTTAAGGTCCATCTCACGCCCTCTCGCCAAAATAGTTTCTCCTCACGATTTTTTGGGGCCCCAAGATTTTGTTTGTAAAAGTTACAAAACAAGTTTTACGAAAGCTTACAGTAATGAGTTTCCATCAATACTCGAGTCACGTAAAGGAAGCAATTTTCGTTTTGTAGCATGTGCCGTGCTGATTTTTCTATCTCGCATAGTGGAAGAGGAGACATTGTGAAACATGTCGCTACAAAAAAACACAACTAACACGTGAAGTGTATTGCTTCCAATAAAAAAATTAATTTGGCTGTGAACAGTGATAATAGTGTTACACGAACAGAATGTTATTTTAAATCTTTTTTAGTTGCGGCCCTGCATGATCACTACACGACAGCGCTAAATTATGTTCAACTAAATTAAATCTTCATCCTATAATTTGTTAAAATAAATTTTGAAGCAGAGACCATGTAAAATATGTACAGGTATGTCACTTAAATTTAAAGATTCTCATTTGTTGTATTTTATTTCTAACTTGTATTTATGGGCCTGAAAATTTTTATCGAGGACCTCATGATTTTTTAATTTTGAATGTTGGCAGGTCTGAGTAAGATTTGGCACCTTCCCATCCTTCTTGTCGAAACCCATCCGCTTAGTGAAGCTCGCGTGCTAGCGATTTAAAGGCGCTAATGACATTTGAGTTTAGAACTTCGTCGGTTGATGGCGTTGCCTTGAATTTGTAATGCGCTATCGTTTGGTGCGTCCGTCACATCTTGCCTAGGAGTTACCTGCCTTCCCACAAAATGAAGCTGAAGATTGGCGTCCCGGTTTTGCTAATGCTTGGCCTTGATGCACCGAGATTGTGCAATAAATTGAACTTTAAAACAAAATTTTCCCGTTTTCCAGTGTGTGTTTACAGACTTGAAACTCGGTAGTGATTTTCCTTATATTACGATTTGTGTAGCCCGTGAAACGCTAGGTATTTCAGCTAGTTGTGTATAAAGTAATACTTAAGCAGCTTGATTATTCCCCAAAAAGGCGTCTTTCAATTTACACTGGTTTCAAGAAACCCGATAGTGGTGATGGCGATAAAGTACAATGTATTGTAGGGTTGACTTCCTTACAAGCGAAAAAAAAAAAAAAAAAAAATTGATAATCTTTAAAAATAATTATATTTCTTCATTTCAAAAAGTTTTTTTAAAGAATCTAGTGGGAATAAAAAAATCCACACGCGACAGAAGTGAAACTTCTTGCTTATTATATATATAGATAAATTATTACATATTTTAATAGAACAAGATATAATAATTGAGAATAGTGAGGATACGAGTATTATCTCAAATGAAATAACCCCTTTTCCACATGAATAAATAAACTGTAGATTCTTTGAATAAAAAAATGCACTAAAATTTTTCTTGTACATGTAAAACAAACTTCAATTTAAAATACCTAATACTTAAACTTGAAGCTTGCCAATAATTAGGTAGTTTATGCAAATTAACTAATTGTCCAAATGGACGTGTGTAGTCTGAGGTAGGTGTCTGGCATGTGAAAGTGACATGGCATACAAATAGGACCTAGCCCAATGCTACTTTGTTGAGCCACAGTCACCCACAGCTACACTCTGATCGAGAAATATTCACGCCTCTTAGTAGAACTTAACATATTTTCACACTTGTGGCTCGTAACTATAATACAGTGTGTGTTTTAGTTAATCAATAATAATTCGTGACAAATAATTATCCATGTCAAACTAAAGCGTGAAAAGCATTATACCAGCAGAAACATCTAGTTATTCAGCTAAAATAATACTCACATAACACTGTTTAACAATACTGATTTATACAATTAAATAATAACACATACATGAAAGAACAATATTTTCTTGTGAATATGGCACGTTGTGTTGCCCTCTGTCCGAATACTCCCTAAGTCGGGGTGGTGTCAGGCGCAGGCTGCGAGCCGCCTATCCCTGCAGCATGGCAGGACACCACTAGGAGTCCGCTCAAACATTGAATGCTCAAGGCTGCTCCAGCTATCACCGGCCCTGGAGTGGGGATAGTGTGACGTCCACCCCCAAGTAACAACCACGCACATAAAAATGCGTGAGAGCGCAAGTATGCTGCGTCTTCTCTATCAGTTCCCCCACCATATACCTAGCTTTTCCCCCCATGGGATCGGAATTTTCGTAAAGCTAGAAAATTGTTACACCCTCAGCAAAGAAGTTTCACTTCAAATCCTCAAGTCTGTGATAATGACAACATATCGAAGATTTTTAGAGTATTTGAATGTATTTTACTTAACCTAACTAACTTATCTCTTTAGTGATGTTTACTTATACCTGAAAATGCTTAGCTTTCCCGGAAAAAAAAAACTATCTAGCCGAACTCTGAAAATTAATTGTTATTTTTTTTTAATATGATCCAAAACTTTTATCTTATAAAATATAGCATGAAAAACATTCCTAGTGCAGTTTCTTGTAAATAAATCATTAAACTTTTGTTTAGTAATTATATAATTGTGTACTCTTCTGAATCAGTGCCAAAAACAGTGAACTTGTTACGAAGGCTTTCAGCAATTGCGAATTAATGAAGCTATCTGATTGTCTGTATATTAATCTAAAGACATTGAAAGGGAAATTTTACTGTTTAAAAACAGCATCATATTGGCTTTTAGCATTTATACGTAGTGTTATGACGCGGTTAGCGAAGAGGTTGGCAAGTCAGCCAACACCCGTTCCTCTGCGGTCATCCGATTAGAGCGATGACACTCTACCTGTCTCTGGAGGGTTCGGTAGGTATCAGAGCCCCTTCTGCGTGAAGTGGCGTAACTGGGACGCCATTGTTCTGGGAGCTCCGGTTGTTTAGTCGTGGACTCTGATGACGGGACACTACGAAGGGCGGGCTGAGAGGATGGCCCGCCAGGACAGAGCAGTGAAGAGGACGAGCGGCAGCGGGCGACTAGCGACGGCTCCGTGCAGCGGGACTGGGTCGCGGCGCGGACGAGTGAGTAGTGAGAGTAGTGAGAGTAGTGTGTTGGGACCGAGCAGAGACCAACAGTAGAGCCACTGTCGAGCCGAGAACCAGTGGGTAGAGAGAATAGTGGACTTACGAAGGTGTGATCAATCTGTAGACAGTCATATTGTTATAATTTGACTAATGGTTAAAGTATTAGCTAATAAATAAAACTGCAATTAGTTAATTGGGCTGTCCTTTCTGGACACGGCTTTTCCACAACCATAACAGTATTTCCGCCCCTGTTTTTCACTTGTTTGGTTGGACTACTCCTGGGCTGGTATTTTATTACTTTTGCGTACTTGTATTACGTGAAGACTATAGTCTTGTGTGCAATGCCAAAACTATCAAATTGAAAGAAACCCTTCCTAAAGGAACCTGTTTCACCGTTTCCGCTGCTTCTAATGCATAAATGCTGAGGGTCAAACAAACTACTGCAAGAAGATAATCTGGTTATAAACCATCATGTTCCCAATGTTTGCGTTGCAAACCAAGATGGCTGTATGCACTCGAAGTGGTTGAGAGGTAGGGTCAGTCTGGCAACAGTGGGCGCAGACTTGAGAGGGCAGCACAGCAGGCTCACACTCGCGATGCAGCCGGCGTGTTTCCCGGGCTAGTGCAGGGCTCTGCAGGCCCAGGGCCGCCGGCTCGTCTTGTGCTGGTCGCGCTCCGAGCTCCGCCGGTCTCTGTGTCGCGGGCAGCCGGGCGCACGATCCACGCCCTCTCCCACGGGAGGTGTCTGCAAACTTCCTGTTTGCTCGCCCGGGGGGGGGGGGGGGGGGTAGGAAATAAAAAAGTAGCGAAGGGATGATGCACTTCCGCGCCGGCCATAACACGACGACGCCAAGAAGGCACAAGGAATCTGGGGCACAGCCAACGCATTGTTCGGTTGAAAAGAGAAGAAGACGCCCGTCTCTATTACAAACCCCCCTTCCCCTCCTTTTTTTCCCGTCTCTGCTACCTTGCCCCAAGCTGATTCGCAGCCTTAGATATATATATATATATATATATATATATATATATATATATCACAACAGGGCTTTCACCACCTCTTCTCCGTCATTTTGACCGCGTATTTTTGCCCTGTTGTGGTAGGCAATAAATCACAATCGAAGGACGTGACTGCGGATTGCTAAGGGTGGACGTAGACGTGTTATTGAGTTGGATTTGCTGAAATATGGCTTCATTTTGAGTAATGCTCCGGGGCTTGTACGCGGTTAGATAGATGAACGGATTTAACATCGAATAATGCCATGAAATAAATGATTATTCTTAGTTGCAGATAACGGGATGTTGAGTAGGAACTACGTCGGAGTCAGATTTCTGGGTTGTGTTCCGTTACAAACAGTGTAAACAGGCACACTGAAGGAAGTTTTTTTTTTCTTGCTGGGGTAAGAAGTTTTTGAATGTTTTGTTATTTCTCCACAAGTGTGTTCATCAAGTAATTAAGTACTAACTCAAAATCCGTGAATTTACTAACATATCCGCAATTTGAAACACGTAGGTATTCTTCGTAAATTTAGGATGAAAGTTTTAAACAGTTCACTTAACAGGTATCAGATATGTCTATTAATCACGAAAATTTAGTCTTCAGCACTTTGGTTGATGTGTGTAGGTAGGTGCTGTCAATTATATTACAAAATGAAACATTCGTTTTGATGCTCCCTCATTTAGAACTTTAGGACGCAATGGATTTGGTTGAAAATTTTTTTTGAGATGAAATGTGTCCCGGTTAACATAACAAATATTACATTTATCACAGATTTATTAAAAAAAAATAGTGCGTTATTTAACTATGCATATCTACTGTTGTATTGTATTCTAGGAAATTCGACCTTTTAAAAATAAGAATTACGTAAAAGCTTTTTTTTGGCGGAGAAGTTATTATTGAACTATTTTAAAATTAAAAAAAAAATGTACTTAACATCCTATATGTTCTCCAATATTCCAAAATGATATATTAAACATTTTCTCACATTCTATGCAGTGAAAATGTTTCGAATGTTTTATATTTGATGCATGCCGCATTTTATTAGAATTTTTAGAACATTCTCGATAAGAATGATTTTGAACAACGGCCTGGCGCAAGTAGGTAGGACCTGTATTGGGTTGCCAATGAAAACTCGCATGAAGATAACACACCACTTTGGTCCCATAGTCCTATGATAAGATGTAAACAATTTTATTCATCCCTTGCGACAAGGCACGCAGTTGTCAAAAAAAGTTCGAAAAAAATATTTTGATGACTGAGTTATAGACATTTTGTCCAATCTCTATCTCTCTCACCCGTGACATTCATAATTCGTCGCATCAAAAATTGTTTTTCGACAAAAATGTTAGATGGTAAAAAAGGTTTACAGTAATTTAGAACATACTTCATAATATGCCGACTAAGGGAGTTAAGTTTTTTTTATCCAAACACTATATTTAACACTTTACATTAACAAATGGCCGTATAAAAATGTGATTTGGGCCAATGCATAACATAATATTTTGAAGGTTAACTATAAGTTTGCACAGATTTGATAGTGTACATAGTAAGGAAGTTCTGAAGTTTTTAAACCCCTGTTTTAACCTCTTGTAATAACAGTTTGTCTAATTAAAACCTAGTTTTAAACAAAAGATTAAGATTATATTTATAAAGTTAAAGATATTCAAACTGATTTGATATTGTGCTTAATATGAGTGTTGTGAATTTTTTATTTCAATACTAGTTTTTGTTTCATCCCTTGTAGTAATGGTTTGTCGTATTAAAAATTATTTTTAACAAAAGTTGTTGATAATGCTACAAGGCTTACAATTTTTCGATATTACTGTTGTTAATTTGGATATTAATTTTATCATTTTCACCTTCCATCCCTCCCTACTTAAAAAAAATGTTTTACTAATATGAAATTTATTTGTGGAAGTGATTAGCGTTTAAAGTACATATTTTTCAATTTTACAGTTATAACTAATTCTTTTAATTGAATTAATTTACAATTTACCCTTTTAATCTGAGATTTCATAGGTTTTTTTTATAGTTGCATCCCAATTAGGCCTAATCTACTTTGTGGCGAGTGGAAATATTTTGTATCAACAATATTCATTATCATTATTTTATCCACATCAGTTATGCCATCTTTATTTTATACCCCTCTTTTTTATTATACATTACGTCATGCAGTTATCCAATAGCGGCTATTTCATCGTTTTGGTTCATGAAATCCTGTGCCGAAAACCAGCAAGTGTTTGAAAAATTTATCCTTGCCATTCGGAATCCACATCATGGTTCACAAACTTTGCACACGGCAAGCTTAGGTGCAGTCTCTACGCTGTTAGAAATTACAGTAAATGTACAGACGTTTTAACGAAGAATCTTACTTAAATAAACGAAAAGTTCATCGTAATTTCCAGTAACTGAATCTTCATAGAAACTAGGCTGTATTTCGACTTCTGAGTTGTATGATTCGTTCATAATAAAGGTAAATACAACCCCCCCCCCCAAAAAAAAAAAATTAACCAGTATTATTATTTTTTAAATGTACAAAGTTTATTCTTTCGGATTCATGTTCAAAGTGGGTGAACTCTCGTGTCCGCATATTTACATGGATAGCAGTCATCAACCCAGGGAACTTCGTAAATGTACAAAGACAAGTTTGTATTTGCTGTTATACCCTGAAAGAATGCTGAAGAGATGCATTGGCGGGACAGCCAGTGTGTTCATGTCGAAGACATCATTCGGGTAGTCAGCCCAGAGTTATCCGTACCAGGCAAGGCAGGGAAACAATCTAAGGATACAGATGTAAGAATGTACAACCACACTTAACAAAAAAGTTACATTTTTGAGAACAAGTTGTGAAGAAAAAAAAGTGGTTAATAAATGTGAGGGACAGACGAACTATGGGTCGCACGAAAAAAATATACAAGGAACAAGTTTCGTATATAATTTTACTTAAATTCATTTTGACAAGAGACCTTTAGGCTTATAACCAACTGGTAACTAGATATTCCCAAAGAACATAATTTGGGCACAATTTACGGTGTTAACATCACTTTGGATCGATGTGGTCCGTTAGTATTTTCTTCGGGGAGTCATTAGAAACGTGCCATGAAAATAGTATTTTAGTATTTTTTATGACTGCTAATTTTATGCTAAAATGCGTGTACTTGTTCGGCAGCTGATGTTTGTGACATGGAAATGTACGAAGTCGGTCTATAGGACTGGTTGATTGTGGCTGGCAAAGGGTTCACAGAATCTTCCACCTCTGCCAGTCCTGTGGACTGATTATGAACACAAATTCTGCGATTCAAGACACGGTAAACTCTATGGTCGTAGAGATTACCGCAGGAAAAAAGCTGTGTGATTATGAACGCAACATTTTTCGTTAAAAGTCGACTATTGATCCTATGCAACAATGACCAACATGCCAAAATCAAATCGACTTAATGTTGAAAATTCTAAAAACGGGTTGTACGTATTTCTAGTTAAATCATCATCATTAAACTTATAACGAGTGACATGTACTGTGGGAAAGGTGATTATGTTGTTCCGAAGGTGGTATAGAATTTTTTTTTAATGAAGTAATATACAAACAGGTTGGTGCTCTATTTTAGTGTTGCAAAATCAAGAATATATGTTAGAATACTATAATATTACACCATATTGTTACGAACGCGAGAGACCAACCACTATGCCAGGTTCAGAGCTGGCTGGCGGCTCAATGACCTGACCACCTGGCCGGATTACAAGGGTCACCGCTACCCCCTCTCCCCTCCGCTCCCCGCGCAACGTCCTGCCTCGGCGTCGTTATCTATCGCTGAGTGGCCTTGGAAATTCCGCGGGCCCCCGCGCGGAGTGGCACGAACATAAAACTCGCTGTTCTCGAGGTTTCGGGCGTCGGGTCGGCCCGGGATGACGCGACTCGCCACGGCCGCTCTTGTCGGTTCGAGAAGGGCGCCCCAGGTACTTAGGCAGCGACGCCGGCCTCCGTGGGAGCCCCCGCGACAGCTCCGAGTAAATTCCTAGAGTTCGGAGAGTTCCGCGAGTGAAGGGAAGTGTGACATCGGCGAAGAGGGTGAGAGACCCCCTCGAGAGTGGCGCTACGTGGAACGACGGCACCGAGAGAGTATGCGACTGAGTGGAGCGAGACTGTGTGGATAAGGCACGAGGTAAGGGACACCCCACTGTTGAGCCTAGCTCCAGTGAGGAGTGCGAACTGTGGAACTTGACAGACTTTGGGTGACTTGCGAATAAACATTTTTAAGTGTCACTGATTAATGATGGGACAGTTTTAAGTATAATTATTTAGTAGTAATGTAAATATTAGTAATTAATAAAACTAATAAAATTTAATTGTAAACTTAATTTTGCTATCCTTTACGAACCCGTTCCCCCCACATAGGCCGTAGTAGTATTTATTTTTGCAATACTTATGTAGTACTATTATCTCGATATAATTTTTTTTGGTAGGTGGCTAGAAATGTTTACAATTACCCGGTGGCATTATCGACTGGTTTCTGTGCCTGCTGAATATTAAAGACCCTTCAGAAAGACGGTGGGATGAACTGGGATCATTTTTTCTAAGGAAAATAAAAAAAAAACTGTAGTGCCCGGGAAAGTGGAAAGGGGAAAAATGGGGGGTGGGGGTGGGGGGGAACCCTGCAGATGAACCGGTATACGGTATGAATGTCAAGAACCTCTCACTTCTTTTCGCCTCCCCCCTCCTTTTCCGGTCTCAGGCTGTGTCTAGTGGGAAACATTTTTATATCGCGACCCCAGACGTCTCGAGATGTAAAGTAATAATGGATCGGAGGGGAGCGGCAGCCAGCTCGAACAAGGTTGCGAATAAAGGCGAGCTTCGCCTGCGATTTGGCTGCAGTGCGTGGCAAATTATTTTTTAAAGCAGCTTTAATCCCTGCAATACTTAAACGAATAGCATCTTCTATTCGGTTCGGACATAATTGCAAAAATAAATGTTTTTGTGGAGTCGACGTGTGACAGAACTGAAACTTCTTGCTTATTAGGTATGGATAAAAATAAATTATGAGTATTTTTTATTTGACAAGAGATAATAATTGAGAATCGTAAGGATGAGGGTATGATCTTAAATGAAAAAAAAAAGTTTTTTTTTTGTTTTTTTCCCGCGGCTTGTACTCTCGCATCCGTTCACTGACCCTTCTTGGTGCTTCTTTTGGAGATATTATTCCCACGTTACCTTTAATAATACCTCTTATCTACTTCTGCATTTTTATTTTTTTCAGGCATTATGTTAAATCACGATCTCCAACTGAATAACATGAAGAAAAAAAAATACTCCTTCGAACATGAATTACAATCACAAAGTGACTTGAAGTAAGCTTTTGGACATACGTCATTGCTAAGCACATATACCTATGTCTGTAGAAGAAATTACAAAAAACCAAAAGACAAAAAACACAAATTAAGAAAAAATTGCTATTGTCAACAGGATATATACCTACACCACATTCCATAACAGGAATATGGTCAACAAACAAAGAAAAAGCGACGTTTCGGGAACTGCTATCTGCTCCCGTCCTCAGGCAGAGACGCACATGGTACGAAAACACAGGTGTGACTGTTGTGCTGGCTTGTTTCTGTTTTGGAAAACTATTGTGTTTCTTTCGTCTTTTCGTTTTGTTGTGTTTTTGTCTCGTTTGAACTGTTGTGCTGAATTTATTTGGGGTTCAATTCATCATTTGTGGTTTTTTTTTTTCGTTCTCTTAGTCCACTTTTCTTTGTTTTTCTTTGTTTGTTGACCATATTCCTGTTTTGGAATATTATATGGTGTATATATCCTGTTGACAACATCAATTTTTGCTTAATTTGTGTTTTTTGTCTTTTGGTTTTTTGTAGTTTTCTTCTACAGACATACATGTGCTTAGCAATGGCGTATGTCCAAAAGCTTGCATCAAGTCATGCACTCCCTTTGCAAAAATCTTTCAAAGATAATACAATCACAAAGTCTATCTAACAAGTCTATAAATCCATTTGACATTTAAAATCACAGTCTTACAAAACAACAAAAAATTACGCTTATAAATCTAATATCTTAAGTCTATACCTACATCTTTTTAAAAATTTCAATCACATTCTCTTAAAATGAAGTTAATTTGCACAAATCTATAACATTTTCCCACGAATGAATAAATTGTTGATACTTTAAATAAAATTAAAATAAATATGGTAGCATCAATCGTTTGCCGTTACGAAAACTGAGGAGTAAATGCGTTATGAGAATTTCGTAATAACACTTTTGCGTCATGTCTATCTTTCTCATGCCGTCTCCTCTACTACCTGTTCCTTCACAGCGTACCTAACTAATTCCCCTCATGTGATTGGAATTTTTGTAACGCTCAAAAATTGAAGCCCCCTCAGAAAATAAGTTTAACTTCAAAAATGTAGTGCTAACCTGTATTTCAAGGGTGATATTTAGTTTTATATACACAAACTGGATACATTGTACGGAACGTTAAATTTTATCTCAATGGAAGTGGGATAGGGTTAATCGGGGGAATAATCCGAGCGGGAGGATATTACCTTTAACAAGAAAGAAACAAATAATTATTCATTGTTGGCGGGTGAAAGAGGATTTTTTTTGCTGTAATTTCCATCGAATTATCTGTCCAAATAGTTATTGGCGTGATAAAACATAAATGAAATAGGCTGAAATACAAAATATCTGGAAATCCTCTTTTAACACATTTATCAACGAACATACAGTTTGCAGATTTCGACGAGATAAAAGGTGGATTGCAGACACTGGACGCCATCTATTGTGTAGCGTGTGCAGAACGGTATGAACTGGTAGTCATTTTCGCGAATATTGAATAAATCATAAAATAAAAATAAATTCTGAAACCCAAAAATAAAACTCAAATATCACGAATTATCCTTCCGTCAAAGTCTTCAGTGTATTTGCAGACTCAAAAAAGCCGTAACGAAATACGATGAATATTGCTGCAATGTTGTTTAGGACCATCCCGAAAGTATAACTGAAGTGCTTAATAAACTAGTGAAGATGCCACGGACATGTGGTAGCAAGTCCTCACCGGTGAATTCTTGTATCACCATGTGGGGTCGCACCAGCCACATTGAATACCCGTGACCCGATGGGGTCGCATCAGCCACATTAAAAACCTGTGACCCGATGAGGTCGCTACCGTCAGTAGCCGTTATTTTGCTGCATCAGGAACACCAGGCGCGGTGCCGCCGTTCCTGCGGCAGCATTTCACCGCTGGGCGTTTTTGAAGAGAAAATTCTTTGCTGAGGAAGCTACAGTTTTCGAGCGTTACGAAAATTCCGATCACGTGAGGGGAATAGTTAGGTATGCGTTGCGGGAACAGGTAATGGAGGAGACGGCAAGGGAGAGGTAGTAATGACTCAGCAGTGATGCTACGGGAGTCGGGATTCTCGTAACGCTGCTTGTGTTTGTCTTCTCCTCAGTTTTCGTAACAGCTGACGTTTGACGCTACCATATTTCTTTTATTTAATTTAAAGTATCTACAATTAGTTTATTCGCGGGGAAAATATTTATTTGTGCAATTAACTTCTTAATCCAGCTATCAGATCGGGGTTATAACAATTAGTGCTCTATTTTCTAGGAATTTAGAACTTATTAAATCCCCATTGTTTGTGTTGTATATTAGCTCTCATAAGCCAATTGTCAGTATGATGGACACAGATAATTCTGCGGATAATGATTCATAAAAAACAACAACAATTTCGGCAATAAAGGTTAATTATTCTTGCATTTTAAAAATCTGATTACTAGTATAATTTCAAAAAAATTATTCTTTTATTATTAAAATTAAAATGATTCAATTTTATTTATAAAAGTATGCAATTACTTCATCAATGTTTTGTTATGACGTTGTCACGTTAAACTGTCGTCCGTAAACCGACTTTACAGACAACCAATTTTTTGCATTACATTATAGTAAAAATGTGACGGTAGTGTTTTGCGGTCAACGCTATTTCGTGTTCATCCAATACTGTCAACTTAAAATTATAAAATTTGAAATTTGCCAGAAAACAGTGTGTCGGAAAATGTGCGAATACAAACAATCGACTGGTGAAGTGATACACCAGGTTGTCAGGGTGGGTTTGAAAAAATACTCAAGAAATGTAACAAAATCACAATCGTTCATAAACCATGCAAGTCACAAGATGTCACCAACACTCGGTCTTCTTTGATAGACCATAGTTATTGTAGACAGTCCAGCTGTTAAAATTATTAATCTAATTAATTTATAATTTTATTTTAATTGATTTAAATGTATATATTTAAGCATAACTAGACATAGCCAACGTAATTTAAGCCATTCCATTTCACCTTGGTTGAGAAGTTGATAGAAGGTAATTTCTGATTTTCAACTATATATGCTTTGAAGCTGTTATTTTATTAGTAATATCGTCTATACTTAATGCTTTTGTATTGTGAACAATCATATTTAAATTTTATGAGTATTACGAAATATGTCAAATCAGCAGTCAATACGGTAGAATGTTAACTTGTAATGCTTTTTTTAAACTTAAGAGTGCCTAAAGATTATTACTTTGCATATTCATATTTATAGAGTAGCCAATACCTTTCAAGGTTGTCTCAGTAGAAGGTTTGTAGGTAAATATCTGTCCACACACAAAATAATATTTTGTTTAGAAATTGTATGGAAATTCTATATAGGTTTTGTAGAAAGCAACTTTAGTAAATGAAAAATGACTTTCTACATGTTCTCTGCGAACTAAGTAGGTAGGTTAGATCATAGTCCACTGGAAAGTTACATGAAGGAATACAAATATGTGTATGCCTTTAATACGCTTATTAAAGAGACTTATGGTTGTATCCATCTCACGAAGTAATGTAATGAAGGAAAAAATATATTTTAAAATTATAAAAAAAACACGCTCTTATTGAAGCATGAACTGAAAAGTAAAAAAAATATTTTATCTTAATTTTAGGTAATTTTTTAACAGCTATAGAAAGAACTACAACTCTAATAACTTAATTTTTTAACAAGCTTAAAATAATTTTAATTACATAAAAGCGACGGGTGCTTATCAGTTGTCTTAAATTCTATCAATAATGATAATTTGTTAGGATAATCATTATAAAACTGAAAGAAAGATCAATGCACACTGATATAATTTTACTTAAAATTTCTACCACTAATGAGTATTCTTTAGGACAGAATCATTATGAAACGGAAAGAAGAGAGCACCCCACGCTTTTATTTAATTGAAATTAATTGTTTTGTTTTGCCCTAGTCCCGTAGGAAATGCATTAGGCTCGTATGCCCATTTATATTCTACTCTCGCTGTTGGCGACGGTTAAATGCCAATTTAAATAAAAATATGATATAGCTATCACCAATATAGATTTTCACAATTAGGTGTCTAGATATTTAATTTTTTGTTTTTGCTTGGTATTAAACTACGAACGATTTCATCCTGATAAATGCAACAAATGATGACGGTAATCATGTGTGCCCGGAAAGTGCACACGATCTTCTATCGAGTGAACTCGAGTCACTTGTGTACGTTCTGTCGGCTGCGGGTGGATCGGCCTTCGTGTGATTGACTGGAACGCATGGGTGGCCACGCCTAGTAACCGGTTGAAGTCGTGTCTTCTCCCAGATAATGATCTGCGCCATGTTGGTTGGACGCCAAAAACATTGGCTCAGGTTTAATGTTCACTTTAATGCAATTTGTTGGTCATACGCCATTGCAGTTGTGCACTGTTTGTCATGGGAAAAATTTCAAAAACACAAACTAAGGAATAAAAATAAAAAGATAAGAGCCTAAATCAGCTGATGTCAAACAGATAAACCCAATGATCATTCTGTTTGTGCCTGATGACGGGAACAGATGCTAGTTCCCGAAACATAGCAGCTGTTATTGTCATAGGAAACCTAGTGTGTTCGTCGGTGTTGCCCATAATATCGGTTTATCTTCATCGCTGTTCGTAAATGTTCTGCGTTGTCCAGGTTTTATTGTCTGCCTGCATTTACTGTTATTGTTGAAACTGTCTCATCTTTGTTATAGCCCACAAAGATTATCTCTGCTGTTATTATATTTTTCATGACCAAATTCCTTTTACGGAATTCTTGTGCTGTCTGATATTTAAGTTTGAATGTGTTCGTCTGTGCTGTCATTGTGTTGTCCGTAATACCTGTTTAGGTTCATCGTTGGGTTTATGTTTGACATCAGCTGATTTAGGCTCGTTCTCTGTGGCTTTATGTTTTCATTTTTATTTCTTAATTTGCGTTCTTCAATATTTTCCATGACAAACAGTGCAAAACTGCAATGGAATATGTCCAAGAAATTGTATTAAATCAAAATTCCTCATTGCATGAATCATTTAAAGAATTTAGTGTTTGCATTGGGAAAACACGTTTTATGTGACTGTATTTTATGGAAGTTGAGTGTGTTTGAAGACGAAGATTCTAATTAATACTTGCTAACTATCATCAGACGTAGTCGAGTACCAGTTCTGCAATAATAATGGGCGTTACAATATGGAGATGGCGAGGTAAAAAAGTGACTTGAACTATGTCACAGCAACGTGTTTTCACGGGCGTTTATAGGTTTGAAGAATTCGAAACATTGTACTATAAGTTAGAAGTCTCGTATAGGCGCGTTACCAACGCAAAGACTGTACCCCTGGCGCGTCTCCTGACAATTTTTAACTCCATGTTGGCACGTAACGCTAAAGCCATGTATTCACTAGGCAACAATGAACTCTCAACACGTTGATCGACGAAGCGGAACTTTCGTTCAGCCATTTTGTCTTCATACGTGATCAGACGTTGACAACATTTCGCAACATGACAGCAGGCTCGTTAGACCACACTACTGACAAGTGTTGCGCGAACGTCTGCACATGCCAATATTCGATGCGCGACTGCAGGTAAACACAGACATTACGCGCGTGTTCGGCATCATCTGGCTACGTCGCGCGCTGCTATGCAACGTTGCCAAACATGCTGAGCGTCACGTGTTGCGTCTCAATTGTCGCCTAGTTAATACATGCATTGAAAGAATCGTTGGAAAGTTCCAGATGTTTAGGGAGCAGGGCAACGCTTGGCGCACGGGTCAGTTCGCCCCTGTTTTTTTTGGGGGGGTGGGGAGGGGGCGGGGCTGTGGCCCCTCGCACCCCGGATATTGATCGCTAAATTTTCACTCGCCTCCAGCCGGTCACAAAACTGCAGCCCCTCTTTTATTCCTTTCCCCGCCTACACAACACTTCTCCTCCCTCCCCCCTCCCCCCCATCCTCACAGGGCTAGCGACGCTCCGACGCAAACAATCGCCAGTCGCCAGCCAGCGTATACCGGGGTGGGGATGGTATAGCCTGTGCCATTTAGCTGGGCTCGAATTGATCAATCCTCAACCGCAGGGGCGGAAATCTGTAGCGGGCGCTTTGTGGAGGAGGAGGGGGGGGGGACTATAGTTTTACACGTGGGGTTAACCGACACACAACATTGTAATAGGGACAATATGGGAAACTGATAAGACACGAGGCAGATGATGTCAGCGAACTTGGTGGCGTGGAGTATACCTACATTTTCAAGTGCGTGAAATTTTGGTGAAACTAGTTACCGTAGGGGCATCTAACGGCGTGGAGTGTAAAATAGCGTGGAAGCAATGCGGTAGTGTCTCGCGCTTCGTAATGCTAATTGGCCAGTGATTTCCCATAATGTCTTATTGCGATATGTGCTGACACGTCATCTCTGGATACGGTGCTTGTATATTGTATACTTCCCATATTTTGGCCTACATGCATGCAATAAGTATAAAACTTTAAAATGTACAGAAAGTTTTCCATAATACGTAGTATTGAAATCAAATCCGTTTCAAAGTCACGCTTCCCCTCAGTGCGGGACTTCTTTATTACGGGGGGGGGGGGGGGCTGCTGGCCCCTCGCCCATGCTCAACCGTATACAAGTGGTAGCCAGCATACAACTATTACTTCCACAGAATGGTTGCTCATGAACAGTAACGAGCACATCAAGTTGTTACAAAACACTGTTAACAGAACAACAGTGGTAGTATACGTAGACCATAGACATCTATTTAAACTAATATTGATACGGACCGTGCGCGTAAACTCTGCTGTTAAGAAAAGGTGGCTCCGACATTCAACGGCGCGTCAAATAAAACTTTGGTCCTAATATAATTCCAAAGAAAGCTCTGTTTGCACTGCGCGTAAACAAACGCTTGTATCAGTGTGTACATCCGTTGCTTTAAACAGTTCTATTGTTAAATTGTTAGCAAATACTGGAGCCATTGGCAGAATACAATATTTTGTCTAGGGCCCCGTTAATCTATAATGTACGCTCTGTACTGCAGCTATGTATATTTCCAGCCCCGATTAAGTAATATTTATTTTAATTTATATTTACTTCATTCCATGTATATATTTTATTATTTGAAAACTCTTTGGAATTGATATGTCTGTCTATGTAATTGAAGCTCTATGACTAAAACGAACGTTTGGGACTAGCAATTAATTGCAAGGACCTCTCTAGGAGCGATTGAAATTTAAACGGTAAATTGCTAATCTGACACCGTGTTTATTAATGTAAAATGTTATTCCTATTTGTATTTAATTCAAAATTAATGTGAGATTTTGTGTTCCGCGCTATTGTTGCGCGCGGAATTGATGTGTTTATTTAAAATAATGTAATTATCATTAGTTCTGGGCCAATCAGGAGCCGTATTTTAAATGTGGCACGCATTTGTTAGATGACTTAAAATTAAGAAGGTTTTTAAGGAGAATGTAATGGCCTATTAATGGATGGACACGTATAAGACATCGTCGGAAATTTATCCTGAAAAATAGCTAATCAGAAATAGGCATCCGCACCAAAGGATGAAATAAACGTATTGTTTAAGCGTCAGTGAATATTATTAGGGCTTTATCCAAAAGGATAAAGTTACTAGGAGTGTATAAATACGTGAGTAAGAAATGACTGTGTCAGTTACTCCATTTCGTTAGTATGAAACACGTATCACATCCATGCTTAGTTATTCTGCGGCCTAATTTCAAGGAAAACGTTGAGAAACTGAAATATTGTAACATTGATTACGTGAATCTAATTTGCCCCTTTCGATTTAACACACAACCTTAATTACCCAGTGGTCTGGGAGAGAGAGCATCAGAGCTCTACCGACTTAAGTTATTTTGATCTAGCCGAGGTAAAGATTTATGTAAATCATAATTTTATGCTAAATCTGAGTATAAGATTTTCGAACCCGAACAAAAGAGACACTTGATTATTTAATAAATGTGCGCACCGTCACTCCAGATATTTTCCAATATATAATATGTGTTCTGCAGTGCCAACAATGGTTTAGGATTTTGAAAGCAATAAATATTTTTACTTTTTGATATAAACCTGAGATACTTTGAATTTCATTAATAAATAATTAAAATTACCATTGTGTTTTTATGATATTGTAATCTACTTATTACAAACTGTATCCCTATCTATAAATGTATGTGTATACCTATCTATGTGTCAATACAAGCAAACAGCAACAGCAGTTAAACTAGTTAGCTTATAGCTAGCAGCACATAAGAAACTGACTTACATATCAAAGTGGGACCTCAGAAGGAGCAGCACATAGTAAACTGTCGCACATCTGTGGTGCAATAGTAGTTAGCTCATAGTGAGGAGCCCTACAGCTCAGTTTGGTTAAAAGAAAAAAAGGGTGCGTGTACTTATTCAAGCGCGTTAAAAGTTATACTTAACTTGGCGTGATATAAAAAGTAACTCAAATTTTGCGTGCAATAATTAATAGAAATAAAATTATAAAATAACTTGAGTGATATTATAAATACAGTTAGGTATAGTATATTTTCAATCAAATTTAAAAAATATATAAATGAATACCAAGTATCCAATACTAATGTAAACATGTGTAGGCCTATATATTTTTTAGTTTTGTAAAATAATTTAAATAAATTAAATTAATAATGAAAATCAAATAATATACTGAATATTTATTAATTAATAATATATAATTATAATTTAAAACTCAACTGAATTTTACATACTGGAACATAACCTCATATACTTATACGTATATTCACTTGAAGGCTTTTTTTTTCTTTCAGAATATTGTTTAGTCATAAAACATCTGGTACAGATTCTTGAAAGCAATCGAAGGCATTTTCATTTCTCCGTCACATACGTAATTTTGTGGCTACAACTAAAATAACATCGTTGACCTATGCACGACGATTGAAATGCGCTTTTAAGAGGCGATAACGGGTTAGGAACGCCATCTCGATTCAGCAACACACACACACACCCTTGACTGGGCACAGCTCAACTTACATCGTGATAAAGATGTGAAATGAGGAATAAGCCTATGGGCCTCCCAGGAGGACAGCGGACTCGAGCCGCTCGGAGCAGAGCGCGACCCGGGTGACGTCACGGCTGCGGTGGTCGGGCGACTCGCGCGGGCAGCCGGACATACCTGCACCACTTGGCCCCGAAACCCCGTAGCTGCGAGCTGTTCTCCGCAGGGACAGGGAGTGTCACAGCATCTCTTACTTTCACTATGCACTGTCTCGGCGAACAAAATAGCCTTGGCGCAGGAAAGCAATTTTTATTTTTTTTTTAAAGTGAATCTTCTTTGCTGAGGTGGCTACATTCTTTGACCTTTACGAAAATTCCGATCGCATGAGTGGAACAGTTAGGTAAGTGGTGGGGGGATAGGTGGAAGAGGAGAGTGCGTCAGCGGCGACGCCAATCCAACGTATGCACTAACGGTAGAATGGAAAGAAGGCAAAAAAAAAAGGGGGGGGGGGAATAGGTACGTAGCGTAGCATGCTATGTGGGGGAGACGGTAGCGAAGATGTAGAAATGACGCAGCAGTGACGCTACGGAATTCTCGTGACGCGGCTTGTGTTCGTCTACTCATCAGTTTACTTAGTGGCTAACGATTGACGCTTCCATATTTACTTTATTTTATGGATCTACAATTTATTTATTTGTGTGGAAAAGTTATTGATTTGTGCAATTAACTTTATAAGTTAATTGTTTAAATAGTGTGATTGCAATTGTAAAAAAGACGTTTAGACTTATGAAGTTAGTTTTATAAGTGTTATTTATTTTTGGTATGTGAACACTGTGATTTGAAATTTTAAAAGCACTTAAAGACTTGTGAGATAGACTTTATAAGTGTAATGAATTTATGTTAGACTGGAGTATTATTGTTATTTAATTTTATTCAACTGGAGATAGTAATTTAACACTCTGCCTGAAAATAATAAAAATACGGAAGTAGATAAATAGGTATTATCAAAGGCAACGTTAGGATAAACCGCCAAAAAAGGCGTCAAAAATGTTAGTGAACGGATGCTAGAGTACAGATGCGGAAAAAGTAATGTTTTTAATAGAGATCATACCTGCATCCTTACCGTTCTCAATTATCTCTTGTTCAATAAAAGAAAAAAATTACTAAGCATTTAACTCTAACTGTACCTAATAATCAAGAAGTTTCACTTCTGTCGCGCATGCACTTCACAAACATAAAAAAAAAATTATACCGGGTATTGATTGGACAGAGAAAGAGTCATCTTATAATCCATGGCTCACTGCACAACGGCACCTCAACTTGATGGCGCGAATAATAACCTATCTTCTGTCGGGACACGGTAAGGCCTCATTGGTTTTAACGCGAAGAAAGGTACTGTTACGACTATGCTAGAGACGAGGAAACGAGGCAGGCCGGTCGGACAGGTAGCGCCCATCACTCCGCCACATGGTAATCCGATAAGAACGACGGCTGTCTGATGTCCTCTTTTTTTTAAACGGTGTCGAATTACACTGTGTTAAATAAAACATTTAGTTCGGCAAACATTTTCAGTGTAAAAATTAATACCTCCAAAGAAAGGAACAGTTTATTTAAAAAAATATATTTGAATAGTATAGTAGTAGCAACATTAATTACCGCTAGGTTTTATTTGACTCTTCATAGTTTTTTTTTAGTTTAGAGCGCTGTCTGTAATTAGGCTTTGTTTATAAACTATGCAAGAACGCAATATGCAAAATGTTCAGCAACCACATTTTATGGTAATGGTTTATAAACTATGCAATGTGAAGCAACGCAAATGTTGTTTAACTTCCAACTTTATTGCGTTTTTTGAAGCCATTTTTGAAGGGAAGTGTTGCGAAAAATTGAGTTTCGCAGATTTTTTGTGAATGGAAATTCCCTATGTTCTTTTTTTTTAAATATATCATGTTTACCTTTGTTAAACTTTCACACAATAAAAAAAAGTCACACATTAAAATGAAAATTATAAATGTGTTGCGACTTACGTGCTTTTTAAACTATCGTTATTTTCTTGCGTTGCGTGCGTGTTTGCGCTGTTGCGTCGTTGCATTTCTTTAATGATTTATAGACCCAGCGGCCGGATTTATAAACAAGAACGCTACCCGCAACCAATTAAAGAAAATCACGGTAGTTCATAAAGCACGGAAGTCGCAAGAAGTATTCAACCCCACAATTTGAAATTGGAAGACGAAATACTTTCCCAGGCTTCTTTTATTAATCATGGTCATCATGTAAACATATTGAATTATAATAATCTGATTTAATAATGCTATTTTCTTTCGCTGTGTTTAAGTTTAGCAAAAGAACACTTATGTAAAAAAAAAAAACAACATCGTGGCATTGTATGCACATGTATGAGTGTTATAAAATTTTCGGAACACTCCACGTCAAACACAAAAGTCCGAAACGCAAGAAGTTGAATGTTGGGCGATGCATGCGATGCGTTTTTGCGTGTTGCGTAGTTCATAAGCGGGTTTTTCAAAATGTCGTAATTGAACTTTTTTTGCGTGTTGCGTTTCTTGCGTGGATTATAAACCCGGCCTTTGTCTCTAGCGTGTCAGATCCTTGGTACCTCGGCTGGGGTCGGGGTCGCAGGGAGGCGGGCCGGGACTTCCGCGAACAGGCGGTCACTCCGTCACATGACTCACCACTCACCTGGCGGCGCGCTCTTCCCGACAGTCTGCTACCTGCGGCGTCCCTGTCTCCTTGTCTTTTTTAGCCAGTGTTGCCAGACGTACCTGAATTTGTGCACAAGTACTCGAATTTGTGCACTACGCGTATGTATTTATCACGCTCGTCATTATATTTTAAAGAATTCTACGTTAGATTGTGTGTCAGATTTTCGTATTATAAGTGTATTTGCAACATGAGAACATATTAATTTGCTTCATACCGAGATTACATGTTACACATCTCTAGCGAGTACTGAAAAACTTTCTCAATTGCTTTTTTTTTTATTCCTAACTTAACTAAAACTTAAGTTTTTTTTTTGGCAGGGGTCTGGGTTAGGGAAGACTTAGTCTCAGGCTGAAGCCTAAACGCTTTGTCAACGTGGTTTTCAGACATGCAGAAAGGGTAGCATGCACCGTGTACTTTATTTGGGGATTGGTCAGCCAGTTATTGATGCCATGGATAACTCCCGTATCTTAAATTAGACTATAACTAGTTAAGTTGGGCCCAGGTAGAACCTGCACGGACACGGGGCTACGACCAGCAGCCCGCGCTAGGACGCGCTAGGCACGCAACTGGCCAACACGCCTCTGCGAGACTCCAACCTGTCATAGGCCGTTCTGTGACGACATGTAAGCGGAGACGGATCACACAGACGATGAAGGATCTCCCGCAACATCGCGTCTGCCGCTTGCTCAGTGCACGGGAACGTTACTGAGGGTGAATTTCACGGAACATAAAAATCAATTTGATTCTCCGAGAACATAGCGTTCTCGTTATTAACATGTTTAATATATATATATAAACATAAAGTAATGATATGACACAGTATTTGTTTATACTTAAAACAATTTTTGACTCATTTAAAACACTAACAAAGATGGCTACTATCGCTGGTCGCACGGAGTTAAGTGAACGGAATAGCCGAGCACTGCCGAGTTAATACGATTCCTTGTCCGCATACATGCCATTGTAGATACTCAGTTCCGTGAGGTACGTATCCGTTTTCGTTGATCCGTCTGCGCTTCCGTTTAATCGTAGCACGGGTCATAGTGGAATATTCGAGTTATGAACGCGCGTTTCTTTGCTTCCAACGATACTCCAGTCAAAATTTTTCTTTTCGTACCAAAATCGTCCGTGCAAATATCCGTTTTCATCCATACATGTTAACAATAACGTAAAACTTTTAATACTTTTAAATCGTCAAGGGATGAGATTTGTTCTATGCAATTTTAAACAAATATAGTATGCTATATTTCTGCATCCCCGCTACGCTAGTGTCATCAGTCATAGTTGTCTCAGTCATAGTTGTCTGCCTCGCCGCATAACCAAGGAGACAAACCACAGGTCGATGAAAATGCAGAAAAGTTGAAAAATGGAATGTATTCTGTGTGATAGAATACCCACATTACAACATATTATTTTACTTATGCAGCTAGCGAGCGAGCGAGCTGCAAGTGGCGATACTCCTGCACACAATGGCCAGCGGTTTGCTGGCTGACACAACAACACGCCTCTCGCGGTGGAAACGAGAACAGTGCAAGGCGTGTGTTAGTGTGTGGGGGGGATGGGGGGTGGAGGGAGGCATGATCTTAATGTCAGTTTGACATGTTGAATGTATTGTCGAAACATGATTCGATAAGTGTTTTTTTTTTTTAGCGTCATGCATTGATGTTATCTTTCAGAATGAATTGTTGAGAGAGGAACAGGGAAGTCAGGGGGAACCCAGAGAAGCCATGTAGCCTACAGCTAGTGACCCCGGGAACTGCGCTGCAGAGCGTGAGTGGCCGTGGTGGAATGACCGCCGACCCCCGGGAGGAATGTGGGCAGGCGCCTCCGAGCCTGTCTCCCCGAGCCATTGCCAGGAGGTAGCGGGTTCGATCCACAGAGTGGCGACTCAGTGCCATAACCAACTCTGGGTGCACAATTGGAGTATAACAGTTAACAGTAGGTCGTGCACACGCACAAGATTTTACCGCAACGTTTTCCAACCTACGGATTCACCATAGCACACACATGACGGTCGTGTGCATTTGAGACAGATCGTGTGCATAGAAGGGAAATGAATATATTTTATTTATATTACGATGCATGGTGCAACAACCAATGAGAGTAGAGTAGGAATACATTCTGGCGGGACTAGAGAAATGTTTATATTTATCAATCGTATTGTGGCAAGAAATTAATGCTATTGCTTATAAGTAACTAGCAAAAATTGTAAATAAAAAAATTTCGTGTATAGAATGGTTAAATTTTATATAAACAAAAACTGTTATTGCAAAATGCTGTCAGATGTCACGGGATAAACATGTAGTATTTAATGTAGTTACTTACCAACACTGCCAACAGATGCCGGATACATCGCGAAAATTTCATTGGCTTAAATTAACAGTAAAATTTCAATTGTTAACCGACTTCGCACAAGTCGTTTACAAGTCTTGCACATGGCCTGATGTATACTCGCTCGCTTATGTTTTTCTTATTGGGAACCCAGCCTAACGCTCTAAATTGGTTTTCGGAAATCGAGGAACTGTGCTGTAATTTAGAGGCAACTCAACAACCGTAAACACGTTATCTTTTCGAAAGTAAATGTTGGCAACCTTGATTTCCCGTGTGGTTGTTTGTTGCTGCCAATATTAACCATATTATGTTTAAGAGTATTTATTTTTAATACGGAACAACCAAAAAACTATGTTAAACGGCTATATCCTTGGTTTCCAAAATTAAAAACTGCATGATCACAATGTATCCATAACCTTAAATTTGTATTGCAAAAAAAAAAAAAATACACACGTGGATACGTCTGCTAACTTTACATTTGACATTTACATTTATGGTATGAAAAAAAATGTTCAAATATAAAAAAGATACATGTGCAAATGTATTCATTTAAAGCATCAGTAACACGTGTTTCATGTCTAACAAACTTATATAAGATTTTGTTTTAACAGTGCATGCTTATTTCGTTGCTACCAAAGTAATTAAACACTGACAAAATTATTCCAAAACATAATATTTTCCCTTTATACTTAATACGCCAATCCGTTAATACAATAATTCCATAAATTATAAAATAAGAATGTTTGTAAAATTACGTTTTTATTTGTGTTATTAAGTTTAACAAATTTATATAATTTTCTTAAGTTTAAAAATTAATTTTTGATGTTGGCATTTCTCAACCGCACAGTTGTTTTATAGTGTATTTTGGCCTGTACAGTTGCGCCCCCTGGTTCGGTCCCGGCCGGGTCACACGCTTGAGTCGTGCGAGTCCCTCGATGTCCTCACGGTACACACTCTCATGCCCCTAACAACTGTCGTCCATGCCATCCCCTGCATCCTGTACACTCGTATACCAGGTGCACCCCGCATGACTGAGCCCAGGGTACTCCCTGTGTACACGCAGCTTTTACCTTGGCCCAACTCAGCACTGTTTTCATCTATTTCATTACGAAAGCGAGAGACCAGACCGCAATGCCAGGTTCAGGAGCTGGCTGGCGGCCCTGCAAGGCTAATGGGAGTCACGTGCCGTGCACTGACATAAGGCCACGACCGCCTTGCCGGATTACACAAGAGTCGTCGCTACCCCCCCCCCCCCCCTTCCCCTCGCCTCTTTGCTCCCCGCGCATCGTCCTGCCTCGGCGCTGTTGTCTATCGCGCTGAGCGACCTTGGGAATTCCGCGGGCCGCCGCGCGGAGTAGCGAGAATGAACGCAGCCGTTTCTGGACTGTTCTGGCGTCGGGTCGACCCAGGATGACGTGACTCTTCACTGCCGCTCTCGTCGGTTCGAGAAGGGCGCCTCAAGTACTTGAGCAGTGACGCCGGCCTCCACGAGGAGTCCCGCGACGAGAGCCGCGAGAGCTCTGCGAGTGAAGGGAAGTGCGACATCAGCGAAAAGAAGGAGAGAACCCTCTCTCTCTCTCTCTCTCTCTCTCTCTCTCTCTCTCCCCCGATAGTGGTGTGATGCGGAGTTCGACTGGTTTGCGAGAGTGCGGCGACTGAGTGGCGAGAGACTGGGTGTGGACGGATAGGTGCGCGGTAAGGGGCGAACCACTGTTGAGCCTAGCTCCAGTGAGGAGCGCAAACTGCGGAACTTGACATGCATTGAGTGATTTGAGAATAAACATTTTGAAGTGCCAGTGGCTTGAGAGCGGGCATTTTTTAGTACAATTATTTATATTTAATGTAAATATTAGTAATTAATAAAACTGTAATAAAATCAAATTGGGCTATTCCTTACGAACCCAGTTTCTCTCCACATTAGGTCATAACAATATTCAAGATAGAGAAGCTAATCATGCAGGGTTGCTACATGTATATAAAACAAAGAAAAGTCAAGGAAATCGCATGATATTTTTGTAAGTTTTTCTTCTGATGGCAAAATTAAACAGAAAATACAATTTCCACAAAGTTTAAGCGCCTCGAAAAATGATAAAACGTTTACTTATCACTAAATTTCATTGATTTTTATTTTCCTGAAACCCTGCTCTTTTTCCTGTAAACACAAAGTGGGTAAACTAATTTCCGGATGCTTAAATACAAGTTCGTTAGCCTACATTCGATAGCGTTAGGTGAATCCATAGCAGTTACATACAAACATGTGCATCTATAAAAAGTGGCGTTAATTTTAATAAAGTGACACATTTGAAAGCACGTAGGTACGTCTCCCCCCCCCCCCCCCCCCCATAAAAGTAACACCAAGTGAGCCGCGGGATGATCTGTATCTGGAAGGTTAGGGAAACTTGTCGATTAAGAACTGGGGAAGCTGTAAACGTCAGGGAATTCCAAGCTTGTGGCAACCCTGTAATGGCTTCAGTCGCCGCCACGGCTGGCCCATCCCCGCTCGACGCATTCGACCCTCTCCCTGCGTGGCTGACCGCCGGCACGACTGCAGGTTTCGGCCCGAGACGGTTCCTCTCACCCTCCTTCAAAATACACTTCTTTTAAGTTAGGTCAGGAGAAACAATCCTGCGCTCTCACCAGCAACTATGCTGGGAGGGATGTGTCAGTGCTCGAGTCTGTAATTAATCCTGGTCCTGATGTCATATCACGTTACCAACGGGACAGGATGCCAGAAGTTCATACTGGCTGGCTGTTTGTTTGTATTACGTATTCCCCTCCCCCCCAATACCCCCCTCCTTCGTGTGTGAAGAAAACTGTACATATTAACTTTAACTAGGTACCGTTCCTTTTTACATGTCTATAAATTTATTTAATTAGTAGTTCCTACGCTCTAACAAAATAATATAAAAGAAAACTCCAAAAATAAATTAACACAAAACTTGCATAAAAAAAAACCCGGCAGATTTGCTAAGAGCGAATTAGGTTTGTTTCACTCCAGAGTGCTGACTTCGTAGTGGAACTGTTGTAGACACACGCGCCACGTGTGCTGTCTCTCATGCGAGCACATGCGAGCAACCTACCGCAGGCCTGGTTCCTTGGCAACTGCGCCACAGACAGAATAAATGTGTAGTGTATGGCAAGCTTCAGAAAATGTCAAAATTTGGCATATATTACAGTCCGAAGAAAAACACTCAAGTTTGATCTTTTTTTTTTGAAGTTATAGGTACTTCTTTAGGCGTGCGCACCATGCAAATAAATTTTCACAGGACGAAAAAATGGCTACATACAAAAAATATGTTATAAATGCTTTTAAATCGTATGCTTTAGTGATAGATATTGAATACTGGTTCATAACATTAAAAACATTTATTTATTATGAATATTAGTGATATAAATTTTGGTGAACTTTTTAAAGCGTATTTATATTTATACGTGATGATTTGTTACCAAATGTATAATTTATTTACATTATTAATTATTACATTATTATTTAATAAATAATTAAAATTAATACATTAGAATAAACATTCAGCATATTTTTATTTATTTATTTAATTTATCTCGATTATTTTACTCAATTAAATAATTTGTTTATACACGTGTATGTATTAATACTAAATACCAAATGTTTATTGAATTTTTTATTTTATTAAATTCATACTTTACCAACCGTATTTATAATATCACTCCAGTAATTTTACTTGTTATTTCTATTAATTATTTGCATGCAAAATTAAAGTTGGTTTTTTGTTACGCCAAGTAAGTACAACTTATAACGCGTGTACATAATTACACGCACCTTTTTTTAAAATAAAATTCACGCACAAATGAATTTAAAGAGAGGAAAGTGATTTTATTCACGTGACATGTATCTTCTAATTTACTGAATTAGAGAAAGTAATTGGAACATGTAATCTGTATTGAAATTAAATACGCATTTATAGAACCACTTGTAAAATTTCCACCCAGCATGTTTTTTCCCCCTAAAGGATTGATATCTTATGTACTATATGGTACTGTATTTTTATTGCTTCCTTTGCGTTTGTCAAGGATGTTCATATTTTGATTACAATTTTATAATCTATTACTGTCCTGATATTGGCGCGAGTAAAGCTGCAGGTTTTAAAATATTACTTCAGATTAACTGAAAACTTGTTATTCTACTTCTTAATTCGAGCCAAACGAAAGTAATAGCATGGTTAAACTAACGATGTCGTACAAACTTTGCTGTCTTGTCGGGAATGTCAACTAATGTTAACAGCAATCGACGCAAGTAATTTAAAGGGGCCCGTGAATCGGTGTTAGTGAGGCGGAATGATAAGTGCGATGCTCGCTGGTGCTTCTAGCGCGGTATCGCCTAGAAAGTAATAAAATTTACGAAAATCAGAGTAGCTTAAAAAAAAAAATTCTTGATGGTTGCATTGAACTATTCTTTCGCTTTTTAGGAAAAAAATAGCATCGATGATTCTTCTCATAATTGCATTTTTTTATAATTTTTTTACTATATTTTATGGGCCAAAACGACCCGAACACAGTCTTTATGAAATTTTTCATTCCTAACCAAATTTATATAAAAAAAATATAATTACGTGAAATCAATAAAATACAACGAAAAAAAAAAAACAGTAACTGAGATACAGTGTGATCCCATCATTATTTTAACTTTAGTAAAGGAATTAAATTTGTTTTAGGTCTAAATGGACCCGAACGCAGTAGCAGGGTTAAGTACGATGGCACCGCAAGCAAGGAGGCACATCAGAGAGGCGGAGTTCCAAGGATCAGAAACATAGCCAGGGAGGAGGTCTCTGGGTCCGGACGCATCCCTTCAGCATTAAAAAAAAAAAAAAGACAGAATAGCACAACTATAGCAACCTCGCTACATACGGTTAGAGATAGTATTTTGAAATAAATTTATTTTTATTATTATTTTCTTCCCATTATAGCCTGACATGCCTCACACACAAGCGGCAAGAATTGTGTTTTAAAGTATTCTGTATTAAATTCCGGTTTGCACGCGTACTTTTGCAAGCATTTATTTCTGACAAAGTTGTCGTGAGTATTTCGTGTCATTAACACAATTATGTATTTATGCAATTATTAACTAATTTTTCAAATAATTGACTTAAGAACAAAGTATTATAAACAAATAAAAATTACAGTATAAAATGCTCAGTTTTCTTATCTTAAGCAAAATCATAACTTTAATTTCTGCGGCGTTCTGAGATTTTAGTTCGAAGCTCAGTTTTCCTTTAAGTTTCAATTATAAAAAAAGTTTTCATTAAAAAATTATATAATGGTTTGAACAGCACCCCTTCCTTCACAAAATCCTGGCTACGGCCTTGCAAGAACTACACCTTGTTCGCTAATGACCTGATAAGCCCCCGCCTAGTGTCGGCATATCGTGATGGTGGTTGTCGGCTGATGACGGCGAGAGGCAATTATCTGTGTTCCTGGGGCGTGGCCGGCGTCGATCCTGATTGATAGCCCGTGGTGCAAGGACCAGTAGGCTCCGCTTCGAGCGACAGCACATCCTCGTGGTGCAAGAACCAGAAGTCTCCGCTTCGAGCGACAGCACATCCTCATGGTGCAAGAACCAGTAGGCTCCGCTTCGAGTGACAGCACATCCTCGTGGTAATGGAGTCGTACCGGATATTCAGTCGTCTTAAACCAATCATTATAAATGATTGTGCGCAGCATTATTCAACGTGTATATTTTTAAAGTAACATATTTAGGTTGCATTAAAAAGAATGCTTATTTATTTTGCATTTTGGAACATTTTGGGTACATGCTATATGGATTACTAAACTTAAACGTTATAGATGGTCGATACTTATAGTTACAAGTTTTCTCAAAATAATTTAACTATTGTTAAGAATATCAATGCCTAAAAAATTTAACCCGTGATTGAATGTAGGGGAGAGTTGGCTAAAACGGGGTACTTAGTGTTTATATGCTCATTAAGTGGCTGGTAATTATATTTGAGTATCCATTATTTGCAAGTAAACACTATATATATCCCTACTGATATTGTGCATATGAAGAGTCGGATCCAAGCAATGTGAAATAAAACATTAATATTTTTCTTTCATGTTGCTAAGTACCCTGTTTTATCATACCGGTCGGATAAAACGGGGTACATCAATGTCGAACATATTAGTGCAGGTATTTAGATACAAATTGAGACATATTTAATACAAATGTGTTGACAACGTAATTTCATATGATTTATGACTTGCATGTATATTACAGTTTACTATGATACATTAACAAATAGCACAATAAGGAAGTCAAATGTCATCATTATCAGTTTGTGAGGATCTCATTTTTCAAAATGCCTGAAATCACAGACTCTCTGAGTATCAGTGCAAGTTATACAACACATTTATAGCAAAAACAATATTCTATCGCTGGAAATAATCACAAGTGTAAGAACCAACACCATCACTGTCTATACCTGCACACTGTTCGTGTGCCCATTCATCGCACATAACACACTTAATCCACCCTTCTTCTGATTTGGAGTTTGAATACAAGTCATAGCAGAAGAGACATGCTGCATTTGTTTCCTCTTCATCAGATGTTTCAGAGTTGTCCTGAGTCATTACGGATATTTTACTGCATTTTTTATTACTGTAGTCTTTGCGAGTTGTAGACTCATTAACATGTGACCTGTCTCTAGATGAATTCAGTTTTCTTTTTACTGTTTTGGGATTAGCAGTAAAACTATGCGCAGATGTCTTACTTTGTGCAGCAATTAGGCCTAGTTCATTTTTATAAGGGGAGCTCGTGAGGATCAATTTTTGCCACGTCTCCTGTCATTTTTGGTTTCAACCTTCCTCTGAGCTATAGGTATGGGTTTAATGCCGATGTGGCTGTTGATGTGGATGCTTCGGAATCCAAAAGACACTGCGAAAATGGCCCATGAGATTCACGTTGGCTAGATGCAGGTTCAGATGTGCTGACCATAGGTTCAGATTCAGCCATGGTAGGTTGTACCAATTGTTGGTGGATGCTTGAAATGGCCAAACTTTGCTTCCTCTAAAGGCCATTCAGTGGTTTCAGCAGGTTGGAACATCCAGCCCAAGCCTAAAACATAATAATTCACACATTATGATGCTTCTTATTTTAAAAAGTCAACATTCAGCAAAATAATAGAGATTTTATTTAGTTTTTTTCCCAATAAATATATTAAAAACTGATGCATATTTATTTTTTACACTTCTCAGAATGCAATAATTTTAAAGTGCTTGCCTTTCTTAGTAGCATCCTCAAGCGATAAACCAATTCTGGCTTTTTTCACTCTCGCTTTAAGAAGTTGATTGTGGGACGCCAAACATTTTAGAAGCCTTGAGGTCCCATTCTGGGAGCCAAAACCTCAGCAACTGCATTTTTCATAGCATCTTGAAACCAAGACTGTCTGTTGGTTTGGCGAACATAAGGCATGATGATTCACTGTCTAAATAAAATACTGTACATTAATTTGTGCCCGAAACCAAATAAATAATGGTTTGGAACTTATGGGTAACAATATCAAATGATCATTGTACTTAAAGCTATAGTTAAGAAACGGTTTGATAAAACAGGGTATAGTCGGATAAAACAGGGTACTACCCTGTTTTAACCGACCACGCAGTACCCTGTTTTGTCAGACTACGCCTTGCTACAAAATAAATTCATTTCTAAGGAACGATGAGAAACGTACAAGTTAGTACACACACGTATTTGTATTGCATACTACACTCATTTCTATGCCCACTCACCTGTATAGTTTGACGGTTTCATTCATCTGCAGTTATCATACAAACAAAAGCCAAAAATTACATCACATCAGTCAGAAAACACACTTTTCTCAATAGACAACGCTTGCCGCTGCCGACTGCCGCGCTATTTGTTGCTGGCTAGCGGTACTCGTACTAGTAATTAACTGACACGAGCAGAGGTAGATGGCAGCAAGGTATAGTGGAAATAACAGCGGTACCCCGTTTTATCAGACCACCCGGTTTTGTCCAAATCTCCCCTAATTGTTTCGGAAAAGATTGTTTTTATAAATAACGATTTTTTTTCTAATGTTTGGATTTCCAAAATTGCTACACTCAAGCTGAAATAATAAGCCAATACTTGTTGTCAAATATCAGAGATTAAAACATATATTTGATATTAAGTACTTTTAGTAAAAATGCATTTGGGGTTTTAATTTTCACTGTAATTTTTCGGTCATGGTATTCCAAAATGGCAGCTGTTGGACGTCTTAGTAGACTATACATAATTACATTGACAACGTGCGGTTTCATTAATACAAGTTTCCTTCTCGCACAAACCAGTTTTATGTGCGACTTTTTTTTTTTATAATTCATGTCTATATATAGGTTCATAAAATCAAAATCTTGAAGCTACGAGGGTTTTTTTTTAAAGTAAGTACCGTTTTGAAATTCGGCCGCTGCAGCGCTGCAGTCTGTATTTCTCGCATGCGGGCTGTGTACTTACATCTGCTGGTCAGTCACAGACGCCATTACGGAAACATTCGACCGTGTTTACGTTTGTTTGCGAGCGTTTAAAATGGCTTCGCTGATTGAGAATCCCGCTGACTGTGAAATACGCTCTGTGATTAGTTTTCTTAGTGCTAAAGGCGTGACAGCGGTTGAAATTCATCGCTAGATCAGTGAGGTGTATTGAGAACAAATTATGAACGACGAAATGGTAAGGAAATGGTCAGGAAATCGTCTAAAGCTTTTAAAGATGGCCGCACGAATGTTACGACGAGGAACGAAGTGAGTTACCTTATGACATTATGATCATTCCATCGGAATAACGCGCTGCGGCCGTGGATATGAATGAAGCCATTGCTAATTACTGAAACTGACTATAAAGAAACTAAAACCTTTACTTCACATAAAAGTCATACCTTTATTCATCAGCACATATAGTAATCTAAAAGTACAACTTGATATGATTATGACGGAAAAATGATTTATTAACAAAAGTCCCTTGTGTGTGGCACTCTGTGGCTAGGGTTAGAACTTGTAGGGGTGAAAAGTAGGTACTATTACGGGGTGGACACGCAATGCTATTGCATGTTAGCAATTTTTTCCTTCGAAGTCACTGTACAAAATGGCCAACTTGACAAACATAAGTGACTTTGTAATGCTTTAAAAATTCGATCAACGCATCGTGAGCCAAAATTATGTATGTTATAAATACTTCCTAATGCTGGCCTGTTATGTACATGCAAAATAAATATTCAACTTGTGTATGGGGCTTGGTAACACTTTATTTAGCTAATATAATTACGTTAGATTAAAAAAAAGGAAAACCAATGTTATTTGTACTTCTATGTAATATTACAAACAGTACATATCGCACTTACGCATATTTCACAAACATTCTGGCCATTGAGATTCCTCGCAGCAAGCATACGGTCACTTTTCACTACGCTATGCGGTCTTCGTCGCCTTCCCAAGATTCAGCATGTGCAACACGTAACAAAAAAATTATATTTCTCATATTTGAATGTAATTGAGAGATTTGAAGATAATTAAAGTAAAATTCTCAATTTCAAACTATAAGTAGCATACGGTAGCTTGTTCAGAATTAATGTGTTATCGAAGTTCCATCTAAAGGTGGGTCTACACTATATAACAAAAACAAGTTATATTTGTAACATGTTATACAACAAGTTATACAACTAGTTATACAACTTGTTTCATAACATGTTACATGTTTTTAAATGTGTATACCAGTGTGGACAAACGGCCAACATGTTATACAACAAGTTATTTAACTTCCTTTGATCTTTACCGACACTGCATGGGAAACATATAACTTGTTTTATAACACTTATTTTGTTATAAAACATGGTGTTATATAACATTTTTCTTCACATTTTCATAACAAGTTATATAACTTTGTTGTATAACTTGTAATATAATTTTCATTATTTTCATTTTGTAACATGTTGTATAACTTTGTAATATAACATTTTATAACTTGTTTTGTTATACAGTGTAGACCCACCTTAACGTAGCAATAGCCACGGGCAAAGGGGAGGGAAGAATGCCACAGCAGGGGGAACCACGATTTCTCGTGACAAGCAGCTTGTAAAGCTGGATGCACGATTTAAAAAAAAGAAAAAACAGGTCGTGCGCACAAGATTTGACCGCCATGTTTTCTATCCTACTCATTCACAATAGCTATAAGCCAGCGCACGGTAAGTTCATACTTTTAGGAAGCCCTGCTTCAAGCTGGGATCTATTTTCAAGGTGACTATGTATCCTTCGGCCAAATATCAATAACATTGCCATGTGGAAAACCATGTGACTACCACATGGCAATGTTTTGGTTGGGTAACTGTCAAATAGGGATGTAATTAATGGATAATAAAATTACACTGCAATTTTTATAATTGGTTAAATGTCAGTAGAAAATGTCATAACACCATGTTTAATAATTCAAATATTAAATATAAAAAAATCTAAGCAAATTTTTATAGTTTAGAGTTTAAACCCAGCGTGGTGCTGTGTCTTCACATAATATCTATAAAAATTGATGTTAAGTTTTACTAAAGAAATTTTGCTGCTTCGAGATTTCTATATCACAAAGTGCTATGGTTGAAAGCATGAAAATTATGTCAGTATCATTTATGAAGAATTCAACTTTAAGAAATTATTCAGTATGAGGTAGCTATGTAAACTGTTAGTTTCCTAAAGCCGTGAGTGCCAGGCACATCACTGCCATTACATCGAGAGGTCATTTGTGAATAGAAAATAACAAGTTAGTAACACTTTTCTGGCTTTACGAACCGAGTTAAGTATCGGTTAAAGGTTATGGCTAACCAACATGTTTTTTGTAATTAGAGGCATTATTTTCTATCAAGCAGAATAAATTTTAAATTCAAATTCTAAGTTATACATAAAACATTTCTGTAAGTGTGTATTTTTATGTGTCTATGTGGTTTGTCTCATATAAAAACTATATCACTTAAGTATGTACAATGCAGAAAATAAATTGTTGCCATAAAAAACTTAACTTAAGAATCTGTAATAAAATAAATATATTAAATAAATCGAAACTCAGCAATAAATTATCACTACCATCAATATTATGTTATATCCTGTAATGAAACTAATGTTTAAGAATCACATATAAACACAGCAGAGAAATTACATATCACTAAACACGTTATCCAGAACACCTGTAATTAAAAAGCATACATTAACACATTTACCCTGAGCATATGTAATTAAAAACATGAAATTTTAACTAACATACACTTATGAATATGCTATCATGACAGAACAACAGTTACTATCAAAACTGTTTACACTGCAAGGGTTACTATTGTGAGGATAATTTTCTTAATGTATTATATTCATTATGCAATGATCTATAGGCCTAATGTATGTATATCTAATTCAAAACATTTTATTACTCAGGTTCATGAAATATGTGCAATTTGCTTATAATATAAATGTATGTGTATATTTATCCTCAAACTTATGCTTTATTTTGTTCATTGTACTGACAACTACTTTTAAGTGAGCCTACGTGCTGAAAAAATGAAGTTTTAATAATAACAAACAAACAATAAAAAACATTCCATATAGAAGTTACACTGGTGACTTACATGTATGCAAAGTAACTGTGACAAAGTATGTATTAACCCATGAAAAAAAGAAATTCCAAAGACATTATAAAAAAATTAATCTTAGATTTTAAAATAATGCAAAAAAGCCTACATATTATATCGTCCACTAGAATTGATACTGTAATAAAACTCATGAAGCTATCAGTATTTTTATCACAAATCTATTAATAGTGTGTGTACTAGCCAAAAAGAATTAGCTACCAACTACATTGTAAATATTCCTACCTACGCAAACTCAAATGGATCATTAAATGCAGCTTAGAAGCAATAATTTAAAAAAAAATTATCATACCGATTTTATAATCTCTAATGTTTACCAAACATACGGGTATTTTTCGCAAAACAAAAGATTATAATAATTTTCAGAAAGACTGCACTAAAATGTAAACACAATTATACATTTTTTACTTGAATTAAATTAATAATACCTATACATATTTTTTTGTCGGTGAACCTCCTCCTCCTTGATGTTGTGGGTTGAAAATGCTTACAAATGAAAGAAAACGCTACGCATTGTTTACACAATTATGTTTACAGTATTTAATTGTAGGCCTATACTGACCTCTAGGGACCTATGTATTATTTAATGTGCTGTCTTGAACAGCCCTGCAACCTTTTCCACGGGTGCACAGCAGATAAATCCATTACCTAATATATAACCGAAAATATAAGAACGTGTCTGTTTGTTATTTGCCCGACATTCAAAACAAGAAAGCTGCGAGGAAGGTACTTTTACACTATTTTACAAACACGCCCCAACCTAACGGAACGTTTTCACGCACATACTTTCATAACGTGTTAATTAGTCACTCACTTTTTCACGGTCGTGACGCCCAGATCTAGAAGAAATGCTATCATTTCTGCGACATCACCCTGTTCCAGTTGACCTGTATTCATTAACATCGTAACTCTTCGTGCCACGTTGATAATATCTTGCTGTCTCTGATGACCGGTTGTCTCCTTCTTTACATTCATTTTAATAACTTAACAAACCGTAATAACTAACACAAAGTTACACTGTAAAAGCAATAGTTCACTACAAGTTACAATTAAGACAACCCTTTAAAATTAGAAAATTAATTAGTACACAAATACACTGATTTTTTCGGAAAATCAGAAGTCGTTTTGAGCAAACAAGCGTTCAACATGGCTCGGGCCGACACACAGTTACGTAGGTGATTCATCCGCAACAGCTTGCAACGTCATCTGTAAACAAAATAACTTAACTTTCGTATATATTAAACAATATTACTCCAGGATCTGGAAGTAAACATATGTGAAACATTTTAAGCAATATTTATCGTTATTTCAGCTGTTCAAAATTACATACTAAGGAACTATTTCTTAAAGTGTGTAGCCAACATACCGATAAATATCGTTGCCACGCGTGTTTAAAAACTTACATATAAAATTAACAAATACAAATTATTTCAGTATTCATATACACGTACGGAAACGTAATAGCTTGATAAATTATGTCGTCCTATTTTGTTTATTTATTTGTCAAACAAATTGCACAATAGTAAACCAAATATTCTTAGTTCCGTTTTTCAACAGTTCTTCCCAAAAGTACGAACTTACCGTGCGGCGACTATATAGGACGGTCGTGTGTATGGGAGACAGGTCGTGCGCATAGAAGGGAAGTTAATATATTTTATTTCTTTTAAGGACGCATGGCGCTACAATCAATGAGAGTATAGTATGAAGACATTTTGACTGGATTAGAGAACTGTTTATATTTATCAACCATACTGTGACAATAAATTAATGGTATTGCTTATGAGTAACTAGCAACAATTGTAAATAAAAAAATCCTCTTTAAAATGGTTAGCCAAAACTTTATATAACTCTTATTTTTTATATGATGAACAACTGTGCTCAAAAATTCCTGGTCAGATGTCACGGGATAATCATTTGGTAGTTAATACAGTTACTTACCAACAATGCCAACAGATGTCGGATACATCGCGAAATTTCAAGGGCGCAACAACTAAATTTTCAAAGGGGGGCAATATACCTTTTTATAAAGAATCATCGATCCCCCCTTTTGAAGCGGGGGGGTCTGGGGGTCCTCCCCCGGTAAAATTTGTATTTCAAGGTGGAAAATTGTGCTATTTAAGCAGTTTTATTATCTAAAAATTAATTACACAGCACTTTCTTTGCCCCTGTTTGCCCCCACTTCAAGGTTTCTGAGGAGGGGGGGGGGGAGGCGCAAAATACCCCCCCCCCCCCCGTTGTTGCGCCCCTGCTTAAATTAACAGTAAGATTTCAATTGTTAACCGACTTCGCACAGGTCGTGTGCACGGTCGTGCTTACGTTTTTTTTTAACTTGCGAGTCTAGCCAAAGCCTGAGTGACATTAGGAGGAGACACCGCAGTTCTTAGGAGATACCTGTTGGCCAGCAACATGGTCTGTTCTGGGAACTGAGAGCCAGTTATTTCCACAGTTGTCTAGGAGGCGCCTTCGCAGGTTCAGTTGCTCGCTAGGTGATCGGAAACACATTTTGGATTAAAACACAACTACACACTTTCTCCGATAAAGGCTAACCTCAAAACACTTATTTTAGTGTTCTAAGGATTGTTATTCAAGTAGGCATGGAACATACGGGCTTTATTGATTTATCTGTAACTACATTAAGGGCCAAGTCCATCCGGGCTCACACACTGTGCGCAGCGCTTCAGGAAAAACAACGCGATTATAAAACTATTCAAGACATCCGAGTGGGGTCTGTTTACTAAAAGTATTTATGAATTCGCTGATCGCCGATTGGTAGTTTTGTTTCCGGATTAAGTTTTAAAACTGTATTTTTAGAAGAATTAAAAGGACTAAAATAAGTGTTTTCAGGGTAATTTTAAGGCATAAAACAAATTTTACAGATTCTTTAAAGCACTCAACGGACTTGCATTATACCTGTGTCTTCATTTCTCCGCCATATAATGTTACGGACACCGCTCAAATTTCATAGTTGTCCTATGCACAACGAGAAGACTGCGTGCCAGTTCAGAGCCTTGTGCTTAGAGGCGATACCGCGCTACAAGCACCACTGAGCGTCGGACTTATCATCTCGCCTCACTACATACGAGACGGGCCCCTTAAGTTTTGTTTGTTTTTCTCAAACTATGCTCAAACTACTTAATTCAAATAATGACGCGCATTGTCTTCTTGACCGTGTCGATGTGTACGAACGAGTCAAGGTCTTATCACTGCGCCACCTCGCAACCGGTTCAATTTTCGCAGCTAAAACATGTTTGACTGATCGCGTATTGGCACTTAAAACAAAGGTTTTCTTTTTACCTTTTTTGTTCGTAGCTAAGTAGTGCGTGAAAACATACGCTGCGTCCTCATCTATCGCACTGAATAGTGCGTAAATGTTTCTGTCGTGCACTGTTTTAATTTGCGACTACCGCCAGTCTTGACCGAATTTACTTAGTCAATCTAAATACCACCGATTTCGTAATAAAATTATCTTTATTTTGATATATATTAATAAGAAAACAGATGAGTGTAAATGTATCAACTCAACTGTTTATGCCTGACAACCTTATAGTAGGGACCAGACAGACAACCCAACCTTTTCTTGTTCCTTGTGCTTCGTACTCTCAATATTGACTTTGTTTGGGTAACAATTAAGTTAAGAAGTTAAGAAAACATTTTTACATTAATTTTAATTAACGGCAGCCTTGACTTAATTTAAGCAGGCAACCTATTCGTAATATTTTTTTTAAATATATTTATGATCACTAAAAAATATTTTTAATTTGGTAAACAGATGGGCGAAGGTCAGCCTTAGTGCGCGGTTACACGGGACCCTGAACTACTTCAGGTGAACATGTTTAAGTAAACACGTTTACAAACGCGAAAGTGTACGGTTACACGGTAGTTGCTGAAAAGTGTGTTCAGCTCTAAAACCGGTTGTCTACTGTCAACGAATGGCTGTGTTGTTGATATTCTCTATTTTGTATCCAGAAAACGCGGGATTTTCTCACTTGTTTATACAGCATTACCAGCAGAAATGGATTTGTTTTCATATTTCTCAATATTTTTTACAAATCGGTAATTCAAACAACATGCATATTAAAATTTTTAAAACTTTTTTTTATTATTTTTTGAGCGAGAGTACCTATCTCAGTTTAAAAAAAATTAAGTTCAGGATCAATTGAAAAAAAAAATATATATAATTAGCTGTTGATTTTTTTGTTGCATTCGGTAAAATATTACTTGAACTTATGCCAGTAACACTTTCCATCTTGAATTTCTGCAAAAGATTGTTTATATTCTAAACAGCCAATCAGAGGCTAATGTAAAAGATATGTCGATCTGAACTACTTTGCCAACCTGTTTAAGTTAAATGGGAAATGGCCTCGAACGAAACATGTTCAGACTGTGTGTAACCGCACTCAAAAGCTGAACATGTTCACCTGAAGTAGTTCAGACTCCCGTGTAACCGCGCCCTTAGTCGTGATCTTGTACTAATAGGACCAGTATTCAATATCAGTCTCTAAAGTATATTATTTCTAAGCACACATATATATTTTGGCATTTAGCATTTTTTAATTCTGTCAAAATTTCTTTGTATGATGCGTAACAACGTAGAAATTAACTCTCATAATTTTTTATAAGGCGACTAAAAATTATAACTTCATAAAACAGAAATGGAAAATGGCTATCCTAGTGCGCGGGAAACTTCACGTTGGCGTTGCAATGACGCGTCGCCACACGGCGAGGCTCGCCCGTGTTGACGCAAGCGCGCGTGTTTGTAGTTCTGGTCGCGAGGCGCGCTGCGGTCGCCCCTGAACCTCCCCCTCCCTGTACCAGCTTCCCCTCCCAACGGATTTGAATGCACGGGCACACTTTCCTCACGGAGTTTAAAAATGCTTCTGACATTTCTGACGGCTCGACCTTTCGACGCGCGTCCCGCAATGCAGGTGCGGCTGCAGGCGGTAAGGTCGAGTGTAAACTGCGGCACGCTGCGGTCATCGCTCCTATTACCCCACCGGTCGACCTCGAGTCCGAGAAATAGTTCAACGAGAGGCCACGAAGCTATAACTTCTTTAGGCGCGTTATGAAAAAAAAAAAAAGATAGTGACGTTTAAAGTGCGCGCGCACCACGCAACGAAATTTTCACAGGATAAAAAAAAGGCTACATATAAATAATATATATGCTTTTAAATTTCCTACCTCGGTAATTGATTTTGAATACTGGTTCATATCATTAGAAACTTTAAAAAATTGTTTTTATAATTATTTTCAAGTGTATTTATATAAGTGAGGTAATGTTTCCCTGCGTATAATTTACTAGCATTTAAATTATTATTTAATAAATAATTAAAATTATTAAATTAGTTTAAATGTTCAGCTTTATTAATTCTATACGTGTGTTTATATTAATTTTGAATATATACTGAGTATTTAATTATATATTTTTTTATTTTACCACTATACTTCACACCCTTCAGTGTTTGCAAGTAGCGATTTTTGATATTTCCAAATGGAAAGAAAATGTCATCATGGTGTGAGACCAAGCATGCCTACCAAGGCACGCCTACGGTGTGCAGAGATCCAGGAAAAACAACGCGATTTGAAAACTACTCAAGATATCCCATTGGGGTTATTTTTACGAAAAACAATTAAGTATTGGAAGTTTAAACTGTAGTTTTAGAAGATTTAAAAATGTTTAAAAGGCATGTTTTCAGAGTAAGTTTTAGGCATAAAACAACCGGTACAAATTCTTGAAAGCACCTAAAGGGCCTGCTTACACCTTTATCTTAATTTCTATGCCGTATAGTGTTACGGTCACCGCTCAAATTTCATAGTCATTCTTTGCACGACGAGAAGACTGCGCGCCAGTCCGCAGCGCTAGAAGCACCAGCGAGCGTCGCCTCACTAACACAGGTACACCTGTCGACGAGCGGAGTTTGAATGTAAGCATGACTGCGTGCGGGACCAAGAGTGCAGAGTGCTCGGGCTCCCTGTAACGCAGTGTACAGTCCCTCAGCGGGCCAGCGCGGGCGCGGGAGGCGGCTAGGGGCTGCTAATTGCGCGTGCTGCGGGGGACATGGCTAGGGGTAGGGGGGGGGGGAGAGGGAGGTTTTGGCCCGCCAAGCACCGGATATTGAGGCGGGGCCAATCAGGTGCGGCCGACACAGGGTCGGGAGAGCGCCGCGTACAACTCCGGGGGGGGGGGGGGGGGGGGGGAATTGTGTAACATCTAACCTCGGTAATGAGCACACACATGTGTTCTCATGATTCTAATAGGTACACTTATAGTGTCTCGGACCCGAAATTTAACACAATTATTCAAAATAAATATCCGCAAAATGTGTTTGAACACCCGCCGCTAGAAGCTGCTACATCGGCTATCAAATCATTCGATTTTCAGAGTGATAAAAGCAAAAAAAGACTAGAAAAAATACTTAACTCCGGCTTTGGACCTGCCCATCTGGTTGAAATTCACTAAACAGTTAGTACCATAAAGTTTCCCTTTGTCTTTGTGAACTTTGGTTCGCGCCATCGACCGCAGTGGCAGCACATTTCCGTTTCATTCATGAAATTAATCCTACCAAATGACGTATACCGAGAGCTTAGATGTCAACGCATCAAAACATTGTCAGATGAAGTATAGCTTAAAATTAATAGTGAATATACTATGGTTTTATTTTTAGCCAAAGTTCGTTTTCAAAACAGAAGATTTTGACGTTATTGTTTTTAGTTTTAGAAATTCTCTTTTGTAATAATTATTCCATCAAAATAGTGTAATATTTATATGCTGCATTTTAACGATAGAATAATTTGTAATTTTGTCTAAAACTAATAGAACAATAAATATGAATCGGCGAGCATTTGCAATTTAAAAATGATTCAACAATAGATAAACGCGTTAAGAAATGAAATAATTTTCCTGGTCTTTGTACTTTGGTACAAAATTTGTCCGGAAATAATGACATTCCTTGAATTTCAAGATTAAAAGTTTTTTTTTGTGGATTGAATTAAGTTTTCCTTAAATACTGCTTAGTTATATTATATAAAATGCATTATTTCGGTAATATATGGTGTATTGACATGTTTCTCGGTGTTACTTCTGTTTCACCACAGTTCACCACATATTGTCTCATAACATTAAAACACTTCTTTGAAGCACATTTGGTTTTACAATTGCACCTTTTATAGCCTTGACTTCCTGAAAGCGATTGTTCAGTTGTAAGTTGTCTTAAGGCTCTTTTTTTTTTTCTTCAGGCGATACATTTTCAGTATTAATCAGCTTATCCTGACAAACAGAAAACTTGTTCCTTGAGAACATGTTCTCGATAGTTCCATGTTCGTTAATGTTAATTAAAATACTGTTCGTTGTTAAAGTAAAAGCAATTCGATCCCCATACAGGCAATAACTATTGAAGTTATTATATAAACGCTGACGGAACGCCGCACGCGCACTCTGTCCCTGAGCGGCGTGGGGGATGTGAGCGCCCGAGCTGTTTGTGCCACGAGCTCACATGACGCAACACCTGACATCACCCAGTCGGCGTTGGCCAGACCTAGCTGTGCACGGGAAATCGTCAGATTCAGATTTAAGTGATTATTCGCACTTCAACCAACAAACTTGGAGAATGCTAAGTTAACTCGGGTAAAATTAGGTTTACTTTTTCTATTAATACCCGTAACATATGCACTGCTCCTGCTGCAATACGTCTCGCCTGTAAACTATGCGCATTTCGTTGATCTCTGCGAATGTAAGGTCTGCCGTGCCTCTGCTATTCGTCAAATCTGTAATCGCAGTACCGTAGCCTACTTACTAAACCGTACGTCTCCCTAAGTCAAACATGTAAACATACAATAACAAACCATCCACTATGCTGTACACCAGTGCTAGTGTGTAGTGTAACAGCGCTGCAGCCGTGCGTCCTACAAGTCAGTAGTCGTGGTAGTGGTAGTAGTAGTGGTGGTGGTGGTGTTAGTAGTGGTGGTGGTGGTGTTAGTAGTGGTGGTGGTGGTGTTAGTAGTGGTGGTGGTGGTAGTAGTGGTGGTGGTGGTGTTAGTAGTGGTGGTGGTGGTATTAGTAGTGGTGGTGGTGGTATTAGTAGTGGTGGTGGTGGTGTTAGTAGTGGTGGTGGTGGTGGTGTTAGTAGTGGTTGGTTATGGTGGTGTTAGTAGTGGTGGTGGTGGTGTTAGTAGTGGTGGTGGTGGTGGTGTTAGTAGTGGTGGTGGTGTTAGTAGTGGTGGTGGTGTTAGTAGTGGTGGTGGTGTTAGTAGTGGTGGTGGTGTTAGTAGTGGTGGTGGTGTTAGTAGTGGTGGTGGTGTTAGTAGTGGTGGTGGTGTTAGTGGTGGTGGTGGTGTTAGTGGTGGTGGTGGTGGTGGTGGTGTTAGTGGTGGTGGTGGTGGTGTTGGTGGTGGTGGTGTTGGTGGTGGTGGTGTTGGTGGTGGTGGTGTTAGTGGTGGTGGTGGTGGTGTTAGTGGTGGTGGTGGTGGTGTTAGTGGTGGTGGTGGTGGTGTTAGTAGTGGTGGTGGTGGTGTTAGTAGTGGTGGTGGTGGTGTTAGTAGTGGTGGTGGTGGTGGTGTTAGTGGTGGTGGTGGTGGTGGTGGTGTTAGTAGTGGTGGTGGTGTTAGTAGTGGTGGTGGTGGTGGTGTTAGTGGTGGTGGTGGTGGTGGTGGTGTTAGTAGTGGTGGTGGTGGTGGTGTTAGTAGTGGTGGTGGTGGTGGTGTTAGTAGTGGTGGTGGTGTTAGTGGTGGTGGTGGTGTTAGTGGTGGTGGTGGTGGTGGTGTTAGTGGTGGTGGTGGTGGTGGTGTTAGTAGTGGTGGTGGTGGTGGTGGTGTTAGTAGTAGTGGTGGTGGTGGTGTTAGTAATAGTGGTGGTGGTGGTGTTAGTAGTAGTGGTGGTGGTGGTGTTAGTAGTAGTGGTGGTGGTGGTGGTAGTAGTGGTGGTGGTGGTGGTGTTAGTAGTGGTGGTGGTGGTGGTGTTAGTAGTGGTGGTGGTGGTGTTAGTAGTGGTGGTGGTGGTGTTAGTGGTGGTGGTGGTGGTGTTAGTGGTGGTGGTGGTGGTGGTGTTAGTAGTGGTGGTGGTGTTAGTAGTGGTGGTGGTGGTGGTGTTAGTGGTGGTGGTGGTGGTGTTAGTAGTGGTGGTGGTGGTGTTAGTAGTGGTGGTGGTGTTAGTGGTGGTGGTGGTGTTAGTGGTGGTGGTGGTGGTAGTGGTGGTGGTGGTGTTAGTGGTGGTGGTGGTGGTGTTAGTAGTGGAAGTAGAAGTCCCTGTAGTCCGCCAAATTAAATATGCGCGTTTCCGTACATATGTTCCTTAAAAAATGCTGGTTTTGGCATCTCCTGCTACCCATTAAAGTTAAGCCCAGCATATTCCGAGCAACCTGGGTATGTAACATATTTTTAAAACGTTCGTCACAAGGCCTGAAGACGATTGATCATGTTGACTATCTGAACACAAGCAGTTTTTTAAATATTATTTTAATCAGTAAAAAAATCAGTTTTTAATCTGCATGTAAATTTATTACAATATTTAACATTTAAATCATAAAGTAAACTTAACAATTTTATAATTTAGTTTCTAGGTTTTCTTTAACCAGAATTTAAAATACAGTTTTTTAATATTTTTTCTGCAATTGATTATGTAATTTATTTCCCTACGGAAGCTATTTTTTTTGTTTGGGTATTGTACAGAGAAATTATAACTATTTAAATGTAACTATTTGTTTTGATTAATTTTTAATCGTTCAATGTAGTGCCCCAAAAGCGCAAGTTCATTTTTCAATTTAAATAATGCATTAAAAGCAAAAACAATTTTTCTTATATGGTTACATATTTCACGCCAAAGCTCGGAAAGAGTAGGAGTTAGTGTTTCTACTCTCCTATTAGTATTCCCAATTGGGACTTGACTTGTTTGGTTTTAAAGTATAGATATAAAACTAAAGAAACCAAATTGAAACCAATTAATACTAATAAATTAATTTATTAATACCTCAATCGTTCCAATGTTTTGAACACAGCCATAACTAAAAACCAATGACAGTCTCCTTCGTGGTCTGACTTTGATGATGTCTGGATGAACCACAAATACTCAGTTTGTTTTTCAACAGCAGAAGTACACATCATTACGAACTCTTGAGGTGGCTCAACTCTCTTTACACTTCTGTCCGTTAGTCAAACTTTGTAAGCGAAAGATGTGTTTGTTTGAAAATAAATCTCTCCGCTTATTCAAAAAGTTCAAAAGCTGGCACAAGAGTGACATCTAATGTTGAACCCAAGTAAACATTCTTCCTGTCTATCCAGCCGAGGCGGCGCCAGCGGTAAAATACAGAACTTAAATATGAGAAGATCTGGATTCTAATCCAATCCTGACATCCTGATTTCAGGTTTCCCGTGTTTTCGTAAATCTTTGCAGCTATACACGAAAATTTTCGCTACTCTGTAATATTAATAAATAATAGTTTAAAAAACTAAAAAAACACGCTTTATAAGGAAAACTAAACTAAAAAATAGAAAATAAATTTTAATAAATTTGAATTAAGAATAGTGTAATTTTTTTAATAAATATAAATTAATAATATTGTAAATAAGAAAAGTATGTATTTTATTTAAAAAAAAAAGCGTGGGGTGCATGGTGTCAGTAGCTATAAATATTTTATTGACAGATATGAGTAGAAGGATTATCATTTCGATAATATCTTAAAAAGTACCCGACGCTTTTTTTTAAATAAAATACATTTTTTTCTTCTTCACAATATTATTAATTTATATTTATTAAAAAATTTCACGATATTCTGAATTCAAAATGATTAAAAAATTTTTTATATTTTTTTAGTTTGGTTTTCCTTATAAAGCGTGTTATTTGGTTTTTTAAACTATTTTTTTTCTACTTTTTAGTTTGGTTTATTGATAAAAGCGTGTTTTTTTTAAATTTTTTTAACTGTTATTTGTTCTAATCTACTATTAATTCCTTGTTAACTATAAGTAACTGTAATTATTTTCCAAATTATTAATGTGTGCAGCTTTATTGATAGTCAAATCTCGATTTTAGAAGCCATTCAAAGATTTTAACGTTATCAATATATACAGTGAGACTTAATGGTATAAGGTTATTGACGAACAAGTGAAATCGACCAGTCTTACATACTGTACGAAGTTAATGCTGTGAAGCAGGAAAGGATGGAAGTTACGGATTAATTATTACGTGAAGCGTAAATTTAGATTAAATCTGTCAGTTTAAAGTGGGTCAAAATCGAGTGCAAAGGAGTCTGTTACAAACATACAAACAAACATACAGGTGAAGCTAATATAAAGCGTGTAAAAAGCGTGTAAAAATGGTCTTTGCCATTGAAAAACTTATCTCAATTTTTTTTCAAGTATAGAATTTTTTGTAATAAGATTTATGTAAAAAAGTATGAAGATCACTCTTTTACATAACGCCTATTTTTAAAACGGTATGTGAAATTACACTAAAATATGTCTTCACTAGAAAGAATCATAAGTACAGTAAAATGTCACCCAAATGTACGGAATAAACCAATCGAACACACGAAGTATTGGTATTTTTGTGTTTATTTACACTTAAAAATAAGTTACGTAACATACTATGCGAAATATAAAATTTTGGTTGTAGATATGTTTGCCTAAACATTTCCACACTACTATTGATTTCAATATTTTTTTAATACAAAAATGCTTTTGAATATATAATACCACAGAGGGTCCTTTATTTTGTTTGTGGATTTGAGTAAATTGGAACAAAAAATGACGGCTGTTGGCCATCTGTAAACGTTTCGAAACAGAAATATGATTCGTCTGTAAATCCTTTGTATTGGACCGTACGTAAATTCTTTTCTTGGCTGTAGACATGATCACTGCTTGGGCCACAATAAAAGTTTCATGAACTGATAGGATATTTTTGAATAGTGGTGGTCACTGGTAATGTAATAGATGTATGATTAAAGGAGAAACAATATAGACTATATAGTTTATTCCGGTAGCATACTGTTACGAACGTGAGCAAGGCCACGTCACGCGCAGGTGCAGAGCTAGCTGGGCTGCATCACATGCCGCCGTAACATGAGATGTGCAGTGCGCACCTGGGTCGCCGCTTCCCCTTCCTCCAGCCCTCAGCTCCCCGCGTGACCGACGCTGTTAGTTTGACATCCGAAACCTGACAGCTGCGGAGTTACGCGAGCCGCCGACACGTGTTTCGAGAGATTTCTGCCGCCGTGTCGGCGCGGAATGACGCGAATGGCCCCAGCCGCGCTTGTGAGTTCCAGAAATGGCGGCTGATATATAAAAAGAGGACGCCGGCCTCAGCAGGGGAGTTCAGAGAGAGAGAGAGAGAGAGTTCAGACGGGAGCCTTCCCTTGGCGGAGCTTCCGGCAGAGTGGCGAAGTCCTTGGACGAAGGTTCCAGGGCAGTGAGTGAGTGAGTTCTGTGGAGTCGGGAGTATTTCCGCGGCGGAGTTTCCGGGCGATAGAGCGGCAAAGTCCCTGGACGAAGGTTCCAGGGCGAAGAGTTCAGTTCCGGGTTATAGTGTCGCGGGCGCGGCGGAGTTCCGAGCGAGGCGTCGAGCGGATTCTCGGTGAAGGCAAGTGCGTCGGTGGCGGCGGAGTGCGGCGACGGAGTCCCGCGGCTGAGATCCACGAGGGGTGCTGCGGCGAGAGTTGCGCCAGAGGTGCGGCCCAGCGAGGTGTGTGGATCGTAAGAAACGAGTGACTGGCGAAGAAACATTATTTTTAAGTGCAATTGATTATTTGGCAATTTTATAAGATTAATTGTAAGTGACATAAGTAGTGGTCATCAATACAACTGTGTAGTGTGTAGTAAAATCTATTAATTGGGCTATCCTTTACGAACCCGCGGTAAATCGTAACAATACTTTTTCTCTCGAGGAAATGCCCTGCACCAGAGGTTCCCAGAGAGTGCGCCGCGGGAGAGCAAACAGTGTTGCTGCGAGGCGCTCCTCCTCTTTTCTCCGGAAACTCAACTTGCTTGTGTTCGCAATGAACAACTCTCACCGCGCGCGCCGCACGCACCACTCGCCGCGTTCGCCGGTGCTCGCGCTCCGGAGGGTTGTACTCGGAAATGAGATTGCACATCACAGTCTGTGGGTTGGCACCCCTACTTAACCTAACAGCCCGTGCGTTCGGCAGGCGTAAACATGTAAATGAGCTGCTTTGGATACATGGTCTGGAGCCTCCAACATACTGTGATCTCCGATCAGCTGATTCGCAATGTTTAACATGCGCCGAACTGGCTGAACTCACGGGCTGTTAGTTAAGTGGGAGTGCCAACCTACGAGCATGCGAATGTCGGTTGCTTTGTTTTAATTGTGTAGTAAAAAGTCTTGCGCAAAATGTATTTTTTTTTTTAAATAAGCAAGTCGATAGTTTGAGTGAGAGTGATCAACCATCAAGTGGCGGGGGAGCAAAAGGGCCGAAATATCACAAACACGATGTCAGCTATTTGGACTGATATTTACTTCAATAGAAGTAAACAATGAATAAATACCGCAGTGTGTGCTCTGTTGGAAAATTCCAGCGCCCGAGAGTATGCTCCCAAGTATGCTAAAGCGACATGTCGAGACCATTCATCCTACCATGGTTGAAAAATCTCGCGTTTTTTTTAACAGCAATGTTACAAGATTTACAACAAAAAAAAGTGTTCGTTCAACAATCATCAGTACCTAGCAACGCACTGCTAGCACCTTTCAAGGTGTGCACACAGGGTGGCGAAGTGCAAAAATTATCACACCATCACAGAAGAGCCTATTCTACCAGCTGCTCTCGACATGGTTTAATTTATGGTGGGAAAATCGGCAGGCCAACTAATTTCAAAGGCACCTCTATCTAACTTCACTATTAGCCGAATAATCCATCATATATAGCTGAGGATCTCAATTATCAATTACTAGAGTGAATAAAAAGCAAGCGATTTAGTCTGCAACTCGATGAGGCTACTGACACTAATAATGATGGTCATCTTATTTGTTATGCTTTCTGGATGGTAAAACTATTGTTTAAGGCCTTTTGTTCTGCAAAAGTATCATTGAAAGCGCAAAGACTCGAGACTTGTTTGAAATTATTGACAAGTTTATAACAGAAAATGATTTGGATTGGGAAAAGTGTATCAGTGTATGTACCGATGGTGCTCGATCAGTGTCTGGCTGCTATGGAGGATTACAAGCGCTTATTCGCAGTAAAGCACCCCGTGCTATGTGGACCCATTGCATCATCCATAGGGAAGCACTTGCATCGAAGTCGATGAGCTCTGAATTGAACTTTATAATAGAACTTGTCATAGACGTAGTAAACTACATAAAATCTAGGCCACTGAAAGCCAGACTGTTCAAAAAAACTATGCATGGTCATGGGACTGGAACACACAGCCCTGCTATACTACTGTATTTCACGTGGAAATGTCTTATACCGTGTATTCGAGTTACATCAATAAATTCACACTTTTCTGCAAGAGGAAAATCATGAAAACTCCAGATCCTTTGCCGGACAAGATTTTTCGCTGAAACTAGTATATTTGTACGATATATTTGACAAACTGAATGCCTTGAATCTGTCTCTTCAAGGCAGTAACATGCACATCTTGAAACTATTGGAGAAAATTGCGACATTTAAGAGAATACCGCAGTTGTGGATAAGAAAAATTAATGAAGATAGTGGTCAAGATGGTTTCCCGAAATTTCATAAATACGTGGCCCTTTTCACGAAACACCTGTCACAGCTTACTGATTGGTTTGAAAAATAATTTGCGGAAGATAATGTCGAAAACCTTACGTGGATCCAGGATCCTTTATATGCTCAAGCTCCACCATAATTCACTGTGAAAGAAGAAGTGTGTCTCTTTGAACTCGCTTGCGACAATATCCTTAAAACCAAATTTGCTTGTTCCGATTTAGTGGAGTTTTGGATAAAAGTCAAAAATGAATATTCAATTCTTAAGGGGCCCGCATATTCAGGGGTATATGTATGTGTTAGTGAGGCAGAATGATAAATGCTACGCTCACTGGTGCTTCTATCGCGGTATCGCCTTTAAGCGCCAAGCTCTGAACTGGCGCGCAGTCTTCATGTCACGCACAGGACAACTGAAATTTAAGCGGTGACCGTAACATTATATGGCATAGTAATGAAGGTAAAGGTTTTAATTAAAGTCCCTTAAGTGTTTCAAGAATCAGTACCGGTTTTTAATGCCTAAAAATGACCCTGAAAACACGCGTTTTAGCCATTTTAACTCTTCTAAAAATATAGTTTAAAAACTTAATCCGAACTCAAAAGTACTTTTCAGCCCTCATCGAATTCTTAAATTCTTTTCGTAAACATACCCCACTCGGATATCTTGAAGTTTTCAAATCGCGTGGTTTTTCTTGAAGCTCTGCGCACCGTATGTGTGTCCGGTTAGGCAGGGACCGTAAGTTCAAAAGCTAAAAGGATTTTCATTCCCTTTGCAACTCCTATTTAAGCGAAGCCGGATTTTTAGCTGAGGCTGTAAGAAAGGGCAAACATCGCTCAAAGATCAACGTAAAGCAAGAAAAGAGTGGCAGTGTCAAGCCTTATTTTTTTCGCGCTTTGAAAAAATTTACGATCACCGAGCTCACAGTGATAAACCTGTTTCTGGATTTTTTTTTTTTTAGTATTTTTCTCTAATAATATATTCTTGTGTGTCAAATCTCATATGTGTGAGCCTCAGATTGTAGTTGCTTACATTTCTATGTCCTGTGTTATAAAAAAACATCTTTATTATCTTTTTATGTCATTGTACACATATTTAAAAACTAGATGTGACGCCGCGAGCATATACTGAACCTGTAGGTGCGCTGTGAATTGAACAAGTTGGAAACCCCTGTCCTATAGGCCTTCGTTTTACTGATATTTTATGACGAACTCGTCATTATTTCACTAAGGGCCGGTTTCACCAACGTAGTTTAAGCAAATTAATCTCGATTAGTTTCAATATAAACTCGTTTAGTCGATTGTGCGTTTCACCCCATGCGTAATCTCGATTTTCCAGAGTGAAGCGAGATTTTATATTAACTGGCCAAGTTCTTTCAGTTTGCGCAGCTAATCTCGCTTAAAGTATGTAAACAAATGGCTCGAGCAGCTTACAATGTTATATTTGAAGAAGAAGATTCGGATGGAGAAAAAAAAGGCCACTGCAACCAAAACAATCAGCAAGAATGCCATAAAATACCTTACCTGTGCATAACTTTTCAATTCGGTTTTCGGCGTGTATCTTTATCGTCAGTTTCTCCCACGACGATTTCAGCTGGTCTGGCATTCGGTGGTATTGATTGCAAATCGAATTGAATTCGGCCGCAATAATCTCCCATTCTTTTGCCTTCTGCTTTGTGTGACAGCATCTGTACGACGATTTTCAATCACAGAGAAGTGTTCCGTTACCTGATCTAATAAAACTGTCTTCTCATGTGGCGAAAGATTTCGACTTCTTTGTCGCTTTTCTTTAATTGCAGCTGAAACTGCACCATTGCCAATCATGTTTATATGCGATATGACAATTTCCACGGTATTACTAATTTTTCAAAAAAATAAAAACAAGTTTTTTTTTAGGTTGATGCGGCCACCATAAATTACGCTCGACCAAAAGCTGCATCTACAAGAGGGGGGGAAAAAATACTTATTCGGGTATCTCCGACAGATATTAGGGTATATTCGCTAGGTAATGGGTGTTTTTATGTGGAAGGCATTTATAAATCGAGTTTTGGAAATCTTGATTAATTTAAACTGATGTAACGATGGTGAAACACACGTCGGAATTAAACTTACGATTATTCTTCATCTAGTTTTGTAAATCTCGTTTTGTAACAAAATTAAACCTGCTTGGTGAAACCGGCCCTTAGAGATAATCTGGATTAAAACTTAACTTTAATCACCAAAGTTCCCACAACCGTTTATTTGCAATGACGAACGACTCTGACGATACTTTGTGTCAGCTCGCCAATTCCTGTGTATCTGTCGCGTTTAGTAATTACTGGTATTAAAACTGGAATATAAATCTCGTGTAACTTACGGATATTCAGTTATTGATCATTAGAAATAATGTTCTCAACAAAACATTTAAGCATACACTAAAAAGATTTGAGTATTTTTTATTTAGAAATAAGCAATAACTTTTTATTTTCATATATAGCGTGTACGAGGGTGTAATAATGAGAACTGTATCTAAATGATATAATTCATCAATAAATATATGTTAGAGTAACACGAATTCTTTAATTTGATTTATTGTATGTCATTGTTCGCTATTAAATACAATTATTATACATACTACTATCCCTGTTGATGGAAAAAATAATCGTAAATGAAATTTGCTACTTCAACGAGAGAAGTCTGTTTGTATGCTGAGCATTGTCAGCAAGCCTACACAAATATCTTTTTCTATCTCAGATATGGCTATGTTTGACGTTAGAATTCAAAATCAGTTCCCTATTTAATTTGGTTTAATTCGCTGTGATCATGGAACTGTCAAGCTAGTGTGTCTGCAATACAGAATTCTGAATCCCCGGGACACTGGTGTCGTAATAACTACCAGTGCCCATTGCACACCGTGAGTCCGAAGTCAACGGACAAACTTCGGCTGCATGTTCATTACAAAAAAATGTTGAGCCTTTTCTACATCTTATGGTCTACAGAGGTTCTCTAGGCTGTTATGTATCTAATGTTCATTTGAACTACATTTTTCAACCGCTACAAAAATTGTCGATATCGTGAAATGATTTCATTGAAATAGGGAGCTACACCATTATTTCCCATTAATGTTTGTGCCACGTATGCATATTGTGGTTTTTAAAGGCGGGTTATTAATATGCATGCAAAAATTAAATCTTATTTTTAATATGTTTTCAAAATACTTTCATGACAATCATTGCCTCTGATTTGTAGCAGCAGTAGCATACTGGGTGTTGTGCGTGTTGTAGCATGATTTGAAAACAGAGGGGTTAAAGGTAACAACATGTTTTTCTTATTTTGAACAATTAATATTATTATAGACGCCTAGTGTTTCCTTTGAAATACTTTCTCCAATTTTTTTTGGGACACAAACAGCGTTTATAAAAGACAAGTTTTTATATTTTACGAATCTTTAAAATATAAAAAAATAAGCGTTTTTCTGAAGAAAAAATATTTTTTCTTAAGAACAAATTTATGTCGTGAAACTCGAGCAAAAATTTCACAACGATGTTAATACCTTCCTAGTCGCTGGCCCAGGGATGGCTTAGGGTTTGGTGAAATGTATTTCATTACTGGCATAAATTAATTAAAATTTCCAGTTTTATGTCTCGCTGCCTTTTGACGTAACGACGTGCACAGCGATTTTTTTTAAAGTTGAAATATATATTACTTCCTTTTAAGTTTTAATAGCTTTTCTCTTGTTCTAAAAGAAATCATCATCGGTTCGTCCAAAAAAAAAAAAAAAGCTTTTCTTGGTAATGGGTCAATGTAATAAGTCCTTAAACACTTTTTTCAGTACATCAAATGAAAAAAAAAATGTATTTTAAAACAGATACTCAAATTATTACAGTAAACCAAACATTGTAATTATATTTTTCAAAAAAACTGTAGGCAACCATTTTCTTGTATTTTTCTCAAATGTCAAACTAGGAACATGAATGAAGTTACCTGTCAGAAGAGTACACTCGTTCGTGTTGTAGCTGTGACATTAACTGTAAAAATGTATTCAAATGAAACTGAAATAATCATCTGAAAATATAGATATTTTTAATTTGTACCATTTTCATGAAAAAAAACTGTATCGCAGTAATACAGGGTTCCTCACAAGCTTTCCAGTATAAACTGAGAATTTGGTAAGCATTATAATACAAAAATGTCCAATTGCTTAAGATTCCATTAAGTTTTACATGATTAAAAATTTTATTCTTGAATTAAACATCAATAAAAATTGAAAATGATGTGGCAATTATTCGTAAGCGCGACAAGATGTATTTAGTGTTGTTTCCAAAAACTTATTTCGTATATTTATGCAAAAATAACCATAGACGTATGTTGTAAAAATTTACAATATATTTATTGGTAACTGGTTTCCAAGTGAAATCTCATGTAAAAGTAAAACAAAACAAAAATCTGTGTAGTTGTATGTATGTAATATATATATATATATATATATATATATATATATATATATATATATATATATATATATATATGTAATGTATTAATAAGGATCGCAGGTTTTTTTGCGGCCATTGTCTGGAGTTGTCTTGGTCGTAGCCAACGTTTGGGCCAACCTTGCAGTAGGTATTTCAAGGGTAGCACGTACCTGCTTGATGTAATCAATTAGATCAATGCAATTGGAGAAAAATTAAATAAATTTCAATATACACTAGCGGGTAACTGCTATGCTGAATATGACGACTGCAAGGTCGACAGGAACGTCGGGAAGCCTACAACTCACGTAGTGTCGGTTTCCTACCACGTTCGTGCAACTTCGGATTTCTCTCAAAAATGGAAATTAAAAAAAAATCGAAGGGTTAGGTTAGGTCAGTCACAACATGCTTGTTTTCATTGGAAACTTTTGATTAAGCGGCTGAAGTGGCGTTAATACCAAAACGCAAAACTTCGGAAATATTCGGAAATTCTTGCAGGGAACCGAAACTTCCCCAGGAAGGTCTGTGAAATGTTTGCTTTGGACGTGTCTTGATGTGCGTGCGTGTACGAGAGAGAGAGAGCACGTGTCGAGCGGCGGTTGTCTGCGCAGGTTCGAGTCCCGAGGCGGGCGTGCCCGACATGACGGCCATCTCGGACATCGACGAGGTGGGCATCAACCGCAACCTGCAGGTGCGCTACGGCAGGGACCAGATATACGTATCCTTTCGGAGCGTCGACCGAGCAGCGGGCCAGTCCGGCTCGCCGCCGCTGTGGCAGCACGCACACTTGTTACTTGTTCGTGTGGGGAGGTGTTGAGGCCATACTTCACAGATTTTTATATTTTTCCATGTAAAAGAGTTGTGCATGGACACTTTAAAATTGTACTTATTTTTTGTTGAAAAATCATATTTCTCAAAATATTTCACTTCAAAGTTGATGATTCAGTGCTTTTGGGTACTATTTTTTTTGATTAACTGTCCATTTTTTTTTCTTTTAAAGAATTGTATTTGATGTGATCTGTACAAAATGCCAAACAAAGTTACTCATTACGGAAGAGATAAATCAATTACCGAATGTTTTCTGTAATCATTGGTGTCGCTTGAATTAGACTTTATTATTTTGATAAAAAACCACCATTTATCTCTCAATGGAAAAATATCAGATTTTGCTAATTGCTAGTTTGAAACTTAATATGTAAAATAAAATCAATTTTGATGTTTTAAGTAATTTTCAACACTCAAAAAAAAATATCCACTTTTGCAAAACTGTTTTTGTTATATGTAAGTTTCTTACAACACTCTTCTCTTGGACTGTACAGTAGTTGTGCCTGTGTTGTACGCACCCCACTGGCACCCAGTGGCGGATCCAGGATTTTGGTTTGGGAGGGGCTTGACCCAGCTGAGGCTAGACTTTATCAAGGGAAACACTAAAACAATAGTGGACCCAGATGCTTTTGGAGTGGGCTTGAGCCCCTTAGTCCCCCCTCTGGATCCGCTACTGCTGGCACCCCCTGCCGTTAGACCGCGTGGAATTGTCCCTCCTCCCCCCTCGCGCAGCAATAGGTTGCTGTCTGACCTTGAAGATTAGTCAAACAAAATAAACACTTGTCAAAGTTCAAGGGACAGAGTGAGCATGACTAGGAAGAAGTAAGGTGAAGTAAAGTTTGTGGAAATATATGCATTTTTTATTTTATGTATAAAATTTTCTCTTCGAGTTATTTTTTTAACATCAAAGTATTAATGGGTAAACGAATTCCGCGCAAACCTCAGGCTTTTCGCCCACGATCGAAATAAAATAACATCAATTTTACGTGAAAACAATACAGTTTAATATTTTAGTAATACATTTATATTTTATGTGTTTGAATTGCGTCGAAGTAAGAATTTGAAATATGTTAAAGTTAATATCTTCCCGAATGTGAATTGAATTTGAAAATATAAAATTAAACTTTTTTTCTTCAATTTTATTATTGCAATGTGTTGCTACAAACTTAGAGGTGAGAACTTATTTCCACATACGGATTTAACAAAATGTTACATTCTAATTTTCACTCAGTATTTTACTTGATTTGTTATAGTTATGTACGTTTAACTTTACTTATAATAATGCAATTTTATCAGCATATTGGAGCTGGCTATTACTGTGTACTCGGTAAAACGTCAGCTTATGGTGCAAGAGGGTGCGGGTTCGAATACCGGCCACGTTAAATTTTTTCGCGCTCATGGGTTTTAGTTAACGTGAAAGCCGTTTACATAAGCAACGCAACTTATAAACCCAATAAAGCTAGATAACTTAATGGTCCGCTGAAACTTGATTTAACTCCTGCTTAAACAACATGGCTATAAATGGTAGTACGTATCGCGGGAAATTTTCTTGACTTTTTCTTGGATTCTAACATAGAATCAACAAATTTCCAATTTATTCTTTCATTAGTTGCTGTTTACTGTGTACGTCGCTTTTTCCCATTTGTATTGACTAAAAAAAATCTGAGACATTTCACATCAAGGGAGTAGTAGGCAGAAAGGAAAATTATAGTCGAGTATTTTAAAACATAAATATAGTTAGCAAACGTGTGTGTTGAATCTCGAGATCACAAATGTTGCTGAGGCATGTCAACGAAATTCGCTAGGCAGGTGGGTGTCGGACCCCACATATAGAGGTCTTTCCTCCTTTTTCATTTTTTTTTGACGTGACAACGTCTAATAAATCGATGAACGCCGGCTGCACGCACGAAAAGTGTCCCGTTACGCACATTGCTCCGTTACGCTGTGTCCCGTTACACTCATTGTTCCGTTACGCTGTGTTCCGTTACGCTGTCGGCGAGTGCAGTAATAATAGGTTATGTTACAATTGACTAAAAAATTATGGTGATTCATATTATTGATGATAGATATTTGATTACAGTTTATTTATATGAAAACTTGTTCATAATTATATTTAAACTTTATAGCTAAACGCCAGTTTTTAAAACTAATTGCAAGTCATCTACACGTGAACTTTTTCGTCGACTGTTTATAAAGTGAAGTGAAAAGTTAATGTGGTTTTCATTGCTTATTACAACAATTTCGGCAATAAAGGTTAATTATTCTTGCATTTTAAAAATCTGATTACTAGTATATTTTCAAGTATTTATTCTTTTATTATTAAAATAAAAAATGATTCAATTTTATTCATAAAAGTATGCAATCATTTCTTCAATGTTTTGTTAAGACGTTGTCACGTTAAACAATCGTCCGTAAACCGACTTTACAGACAACCAGTTTTTTTTTAAATATTTGGGGCCAGTATTCAATATCAATCACTAATGTATGAGATTTAAAAGCACATATATAATTTTTAATTTAATGTGTAATTTTTTTCATCCTGTGAAAATTTCGTTGCACCTATAGTGCGAGCACATTGTAAAAAAAAAAATCAATTCTCGACATTTTTTCATGACGTACTCAAAGAAGTATTACTTCAAAATCCAAAGAGATGCCAATGAAACTCTGCCCACAAATATGACATCTGGCTGCGGGGATAGGTGCTGGTTGGTGGACCGGGAGAGAGCCCCGGGTCACTGAACAGGCCTGCTCGAGGGACAAGGAAAAAAGCATAGTGACGCTCCGGGCCTTCGAAGGGGCACGGAACCGTTTATTATCTGTACTGTATCAGTTCCACTTTTGGAGCCTGAAACGTAAACGCTGAACCCAGGGAATTGCATCGGCCTGTGGCAGGTAAGAGCTCTTTTGATTATTGAATCATAAGTAGGTACGTCCGTGATTATGGTAGAATCCAAATAGTAAATTATGATGTTAAATTATTCATAAATTGAACTTCTTGCAACCAAGTTTAACGCGTGGCCATTTTTTAAAATTCAATTGTTTCATTTGTCTGATCTCGCAACCACAGTAGCAACATGATCAAGGTAAATGTTGTTACGAGAAGTTACCCTTGCTTAAAATAATCTTTTATCCGTAAATATAAATAACTAAAAATATTATATATTTAAAATCAATTTATTGTAGATTGAAATGGGCAGCATCTTTTAGCGTCATGGAGGGTCGGTCCGCTAGGAAAACAGATTTGTCCAGTCCAACCACTCCCTCCTTGCTGATGTACTGCATCGCTGTTCGCAGCGATCACAAAAAAAAAAATTAGCTCATTTAGACAGCACGCAGTCTGAAGTTAAATTACAGTATAACGCAATACAAATGTTAAATAGTGTTTATGAAATGGAGTGTTTTATTAAGTAGGTTTATAAAGCTTAGCCAAATCAAAATATACTATTGTTCACTTCCGATAATTTAACCCTACAAAATCTTTTTGAATGATGTCGGCTTTATATGTTGTAGCAAATACACAATCACAAAAAATCACTTAGTTTTTTTTAATCCAGCAAATGCAATTGGTCACGCAGCGAATCAATTCAAAGTACAGTATAAGATAAAAGTTAAGTTTTAGTGACGGTTGAGAAAAAAAGAAAATTTGTTGGAATAATGAAATTTTACACCTCAATCGACAAAATATATTGGGGATTTTCCATTATTTACAAAACAAAACTGAAAATTTGAATCTAAATCGATAGAACACTCGCTGTGAGGTGGAAGGTTTCAATAGAAAGTGCACATGTATGCTCATGCTACAGACGTTTTCGCGAGTTCCCTTGTCCGCCAGGAGCGAAAAGCGAAGCCATGCATCGATCATTGTGAGGGGTGGGGGCGCTGGCAGAATGTACCAGGGACGCGCGGCAGGAACAGTGGACGCAACTTCCGGCGTCGCGGGAGGATGTCGGCGCCAGATAGCGGCGACACGTGCTGCCGCTATCTGCGGCGGGCGCAGCCCCAACCCAGATTACACCCCGGCCCACGTGACTGCGGGCATTGTGTCGCAGATACTGCTCCTGCAGCAGACCAGCGCGCGAACACTTCTGCTGTGACTGAGCGTGTCCATAAGGGAATGTTCCAGTGGGGGAGCTGAATTGTTGCCCGTTGGATGGGCAGCCCTTCAGGATTTTTCTAACAGTAGTGTTTTTGAAAGGTTGTCTGAATTGTTGTCCCTTGGAAGGGCAGCCCATCAGAATTTTTCTGACAGTGTTGTTTTTGAAAGGTTGTCTGAATTGTTGCCCCTTGGATGGGCAGCCCTTCAGGATTTTTCTGACAGTGGTTTAGGTTAGGTTAGGTATGGTTAGATTAGGTTAGGTCAGGTCACTTTACAAACTAACCACTGTCAGAAAAATCCTGAAGGGCTGCCCATCCAAGGGGCAACAATTCAGACAAGCTTTCAAAAACACCACTGTCAGAAAAATCCTGATGGGCTGCCCTTCCAAGGGGCAAAAATTCAGACAACCTTTCAAAAACACTACTGTTAGAAAAATCCTGATGGGCTGCCCATCCAAGGGGCAAGTTTTCAGGATTATTTAAACTCTTAAAGGAGCGTGTTTTCAGAAATTGGATGGGCTGCCCTTCCAGTCTCTGTACAAATAAGCCATTGCCAGAAAAATCCTGAAGGGATGCCCTTCCAATGGGCAACAATTCAGTCACCCCGTTCCAGTTATAAACTTTAATAGTATCAACTGTAGGCGCTGTAGAGTGTTGGTTCAATGTCACAATTAAAGAATTACTCAAACAGTTTTAGATAAGCGCATGCGCGAGTACTGCCTTGTACTGCCACCTACGGAAACATGGCGACTCCCGAGCGTAAAGCGTTTTGTGCACTGCAATAAGCTAAGAGTGAATCTGTAAACTTTATTTGGAAACAGGATGGAGCTCCCCTCAGCATTGGAATCTCTTTGCACGAGAGCGGTTGAACGTGGAAGTCTCTGACCGTTGGATTGGTCGTAATGGTCGAGACGACAGATCTCTTTTTATCTGACCTCCGTTTTCACCTGAAAATGCCACGCGATTTTTTACTTTTGGGGCTTTATGAAAGATCGTGTCTACGTTCCGTCGCCATCTAATGATTTTCCATAGTTGACACAGAATTGATGAGGCGATTACTTCCATTACTCCGGACGTGTTAATTAAGGTGTGGGAAAAATTGGAAATAAGGTTTGATATGTGCCGTAAAACTTAAGTTGAACATATTGAACCTTTATAAAAAGAAAAAAAGCTAGGTTATTTTACCTTCAATTTGCTGTATGATTGGTTTCTAATAGTCTAAATTAAACTGTTATATTATATAATTGAAACTGGGAAATATTTTTATGACCACACTGTAAATGAATGCAATACTAAGGTGTCACATGTTGGAATTAGTCCGGGAATTTACTTGAAATCCTGTTATAGTAATTCTAGGGTAAAATGTCACTAGTATGACATCGTCCAGGCCGTGATAGCCTTTTTTTAGGATTATTTTTTAATAGTCCTACACACTATATAAATGACTTATGCAAAATTTTGTTTGTATTTTCAATTTTGTTAAATAATTTAATGCCAGATATGGATACGGGGGAGTTTGAATTTTCTTATTACTTTTATAAAATCGCGAAAAAAAGGAAATTGCTTAAAAAAAAATATTCAGGTAAATTTGAAATTTGGGTCATGTAAAGTCAGGGAAAAGTAGGAGAAAATTTATTACACATTTGTGTGGATATCCTGAATACGAAATGCAACAAAACAATAGTGTACTTTTAACCTTCAAAGATTCTAAAACACAGAGAAAAAGCCTAAATCATCTGATCGAACAACACAAACGACTGTTATTATTCAAACTGTCTCGTTAACCCACTGTGTTTGTCTGTGCTGTTTTTTTTTCATGACTAAAATCCACGAAATTCTTGTGCTGTAGGCTATTAAGTTTGAATGTGTTCATATGTGCTGTCGTCGTTGTTGTCCTTAATACCAGTTTAGGTTCATCGTTGGGTTTATCTGTTCGACATCAGCTGATTTAGGCTTGTTCTCTGTGGGTTTATGTTTTCATTTTTATTTCGTATTCTGCATTCATTAATGTTTTCCTATGATGAACAGTGAAAAATTGCAATGGCATATGTTCAAGAAATCGTATAAAATCAAAGAAATACTTCTTCAAGGTTGGTTGCAAAACGGCTCAGAAACGCGCGAATGCCGCATAGAACGCAGCTCGCCCTGGGAAATATGGCAGCAGTGAGCGCGATGCAAAAACTGTTGGCACAAACATGAATCTTCACTGTGTCATTTCCGCTACGCAGATGCAAGGTCAAGCGAACAGATGACAGCGTGACACGATGCGCGCCATATTTTTTTTCCGCTTTATGCAGCGACATTACGGCCCCTTGGAAGTGTCCTTGAATTTTTTTCCCCCCATCGCGCCCGTGGTTCAACCGTCGATTCCGTGTCTCGTCAACCGCGTAACCTAAATAAACATTGAAGCCTGAAGTCACGACGCCCTTTTCTCAGCAGTGTCACTACAGAGTACACTTCATATCGTCGCTGAACATGGTACGACAAGCTGTTGACGCATGGACAAGTGTATTCGTAGAGTAGATAATTTCATATGAAGTGTCCTATAAATCTAATGCAATTTCGTGTAAATATCCCCCCCCCCCTTTCCGGGCCATATGTGACGTCAATAGTCAATGCCACAAAGCAGTACGATTTGAGCACAATTGTTTGTGGGTCAGAAATACTTATTTATAATTGTGACTGTTAGTTAGACACAATATATGCAGTATATCTATCACACGCAGTTTATTTCCAGTTTTTAGGCGTGCTGTACGTATGACTGACTGGCAACAGAGAGAGAGAGAGAGAGAGAGAGAGAGAGAGAGAGAGAGAGAGAGAGAGAGAGAGAGAGAGAGAGAATAAATAAGTCGCTAAGGAAACGAATCTTCAGTAGAAACGATAGAGATCATTGTTTCACTACACTATGGAAGGAATTCGTGTTCCGATATCTTCAAGACCGTTGAAAAAAAGTTATTACACTGAAAATTGTGACAAAAATATTCAAATAACGTGGGTCGTAAGCTTCGTGGTTTATTAATCACAGGCGTACTGGTTTTGTGTGACTGGATTATAATAGGTTTTGTTTGTGGTATTCCGGGAGTTTGAGTAATATTATGTTGTGACTTTCCGTCCATGCGTATTGAGTAGGGGCAGGCATTTTTCGCGAAAAGATCTGAACAGTTATTATACTGCAACAAAGTATACCAGCACCTACGGTTTCTTCCTTGTGATTGGCGGCCGTCTAGCGAGAGAAGTCGTTGCCTTATTTGACTGGGCCACTCAGGACGCGTTTATTTCCACACTGAATCACTGTGATTGGTGTTGTAACAATCGATATGTACCTGGGAGAAACTCACCCAATCACGAAACACAGACGATGCTATAGTGTTTTAACTTTCATCTAGTCTCAAAATCTTTTCGCGAAATCTGCATGCCCCTAGTAATGAGTTCCTTTCCAACAACAGTTCTTACAGTCTAACCTGCAGATGTTTACTTACATTTGGACCTGTATATGTTTACTTTCAGACACTCGAGTTAACACTGAATAACTTCACCCAATATTTTTCCACCTCGATTCTACACACGCAGTACTACCGCGCTACTCTTTCCGAAAACTCTGCTAAAACTTTGCCTTTTTCTCACTATGCCAAAACAGTAAACAATTTTTTTAGATTTATTTTGATCTAAATAAAAAAGACAGACTGACGACTGGTATGAAACGTAGAGGTGACTAGAAGTATAACTTTTGGTTATTAATTCCGGTCAACCAAGTTCGTGGACGAAAACTTTTGCAACAAAGTGTACTAGAGAAATGGTAACCTATTTGTAAGATTCCACTCGTGCTAGCCCTGTAATTAATTTTCACGCACAGAAACCAAATGTTTGTTAGTGGCTGGTCCAGTCACACCACAGGAAGAAACGCACATGCTGGAAGGCAAGCTGATAGTAAGGACAGGGTCTCCGGTGATCTGCGATTGTCCACGGTACTGCAATGGGCGGCACATCTCCTGTACTTCTAAGCCTCGTGCAGGGACAAGATTGTGTGGTTTTAGATTTAGGTCAAAATTTTTTGAAACAGATTTCGGTGTGGTTTTTATTTTCATACAGCCTTGATTCATAAATATAGTGTACTAGTTAGTTGTAAGGCGCCTAAGACGCAGATTGAAAAAAAAAAAAGAATGTAACAAACACGAAATAATTATCAAAAATTCAATTTCTTTTATTACTGTACAAATTAAAATTAATTCTGATAAATATATGTGAAATAAAAAAAATTTACAAAAAATGGGTTTTAATGAAGAATCTCTTGCAAAACTGCATTGTGTGTTGATTGTTTGTGGTCATTCAATAATCTTCTTCCATGTTGTGTATTCAGTTCAATATACACCAGGATGGCAACCATATTGACAGTGCAATATGTATGAAGATGCTCAAATGAATAGAGTTCGCAATCACATTAGTATACTACAATTAAAATGTGCCTTAACTTATATTCGCGATCAATTTAATCCCATCATTAGCGCTGAAAATTGACACAACAGTGACCGAAGATTCATATTTGTAAGTGGAGGCCAACAACTTGAATTATATTAAACAGATATACAATGTGAATATGTGGCAAACTAAGCCATTGCTCGTTACTTTATTACTGAAAACAGGTGAAACTATAGGCCTCGTCAAAATATGACACTAAACTCCCCATGCATATTATCTTTACGCCACGGACTCGACAGCAATACTAGGAGGAACAGGTTAGCAAAGAGCAATGAACATGTTTAACTGTAAGTGCATGAACAGAATTCATACATACAGTATTACAAAGTCAGTCTGTGAGTCAGTTGGTCTGTCTGCGAGTCAGTCAGTCGGTCGGTCTGTCTGCGAGTCAGTCGGTCGGTCGGTCTGTCTGCGAGTCAGACGGTCAGTCTGTCTGCGAGTCGGTCGGTCGGTCGGTCGGTCGGTCGGTCGGTCGGTCTGTCTGTCTCTGCGAGTCGGTCGGTCGGTCTGTCTGTCTCTGCGAGTCGGTCGGTCGGTCTGTCTGTCTCTGTGAGTCGGTCGGTCGGTCTGTCTGTCTCTGTGAGTCGGTCGGTCGGTCTGTCTGTCTCTGCGAGTCGGTCGGTCGGTCTGTCTGTCTCTGCGAGTCGGTCGGTCGGTCTGTCTGTCTGTATGTCTGTCTGTCTGTCTGTATGTCTGTCTGTCTGTCTGTCTGTCTGTGAGTCTGTCTGTCTGTCTGTGAGTCTGTCTGTCTGTCTGTGAGTCTGTCTGTCTGTGAGTCTGTCTGTCTGTCTGTGAGTCTGTCTGTGAGTCTGTCTGTCTGTCTGTGAGTCTGTCTGTCTGTGAGTCTGTCTGTGAGTCTGTCTGTGAGTCTGTCTGTGAGTCTGTCTGTGAGTCTGTCTGTGAGTCTGTCTGTGAGTCTGTCTGTGAGTCTGTCTGTCTGTCTGTCTGTGAGTCTGTCTGTCTGTCTGTCTGTCTGTCTGTGAGTCTGTCTGTCTGTCTGTGAGTCTGTCTGTCTGTCTGTCTGTGAGTCTGTCTGTCTGTCTGTGAGTCTGTCTGTATGTCTGTCTGTGAGTCTGTCTGTATGTCTGTCTGTGAGTCTGTCTGTGAGTCTGTCTGTGAGTCTGTCTGTTTGTCTGTCTGTCTGTCTGTCTGTCTCTCTCTGTGAGTCTGTCTGTCTGTCTGTCTCTCTCTGTGAGTCTGTCTGTCTGTCTGTCTCTCTCTGTGAGTCTGTCTGTCTGTCTCTCTCTGTGAGTCTGTCTGTCTGTCTGTCTCTCTCTGTGAGTCTGTCTGTCTGTCTGTCTCTCTCTGTGAGTCTGTCTGTCTGTCTGTCTGTCTCTCTCTCTGTGAGTCTATCTGTCTGTCTGTCTCTCTCTCTGTGAGTCTGTCTGTCTCTCTCTCTGTGAGTCTGTCTGTCTCTCTCTCTGTGAGTCTGTCTGTCTGTCTCTCTGTCTCTCTGTCTGTCTGTCTCTCTGTCTCTCTGTCTGTCTGTCTCTCTGTCTGTCTGTCTCTCTGTCTGTGAGTCTGTCGGTCAGTCTTTGAGTCAGATTTATGAGTTATATATATATATATAAATATAAATAATTCAACAATTATGAAACTAAACATTTTTCTGATACTCATCCCCTCAAATTATTCTCATTTTGACTTATATACGGTTAACTTACACAAAAAAGTTATTATTTATAAGCGTGTCTAAGAAATAACTACTTAGAGAAATAAAAAATAAATATGCAAAATTTAGTGTGTTGGTAGAACTGTACCAATGTCATTCATGTAATAAAATAATGTTACTAATAAGAAATATAAAAAAAAATTTACGAAGCATTTAGTTTATTTATTTTAGTGCAATATCAATGTTTCATAAATTACATCTATGAATATACCGTAAGATAACATTATTTGTACTATGAGTTTGGTTGATTTCGTGTTATTAGTTAGTTCGGCGCTAAATGATGTGTTAACCTGCATTGTGTGTTGTGTTGTATTTCGGATTCATAGCAACTCGCCACACAACATTGTGCCTACCCACGGGAGGTGGCGCCGCGTTGCAAGGCTCTTGCACGTAGGCCGCTGGGGGCGCGCGCCGTGGACCACAGAACAAGGAGCGAGATACAGGGGTGCGACTCTTGCGCGACGTGTGATGCTATCTGTCGGGTGGGCACGTAACTACTGGCAAAAACGTGCACGGGAAGGAAAGCATTGTCGGGTGCACTGAAATGAAATAATTGAGCTTGGCCATAATTTTATGACACAAGACTAGCTGCAGTACCCAGCGTTGCCCGGGCTGAACACAGGGTGAAGAGGAACTGTTTAGAGATCAGATGTAGTTAGTAATTGTCTTCTTAATTTGAATGTCAAGTGTGCAAAATAATTTATATCACTTTCAGATCCCGACAGACGTTCTGCCAGTTTATAGTTATTTACCTGGTCTGTATGTTATCTAGACTATAAAGCAATATAGAAAAAAAAACTGAAAAATAAGGGATTACTAATATTGAAAAGATTCCATTATCTAGCTAATGCTCGGCATGCATTGCAATGCCTCATTCAGTTTTGTTTTGTAATATGTTTGAAGTAGTTACACATAGACAAATAATCTATCCAGGTCTCTAGATATATATTTATCTCTATCTAAATCTATAATCCTATATATCTATGTATCTCTCTATCTGTATTTATCTCTTTATATATACATATATACCTCACACTATCTCTATATATTCTATATGAGGGTACTGAGTGCTTTGTTGTTAATATCACACGAGTGTGTTTTACTTGTATGGGAAAATTAAAAATGATAAGGCATCTAGTGCGTGGCAACAATGTTAATAGGCAATAGGAAATAAACTTCTAGCGTCTGCGGCATTGACAACACACACTTCGCACGTGTACTGCATGTTGTATCTAACCCCCTCCAACGCATTTGATTCTAAATTGGACTTTTAGTAAGGATCCCTAATGTTATTGATAACATAATATAGCCTATAGCCTTCCTCGATAAATGTACTATCCAACACTGAAAGAATTTTTCAAATCGGACCAGTGATTCCTGAGATTAGCGCGTTCAAACATACAAACAAACAAACAAACTCTTCAGCTTTATAATATTAGTATAGATTTAAACTGTGCGAGAAACACTTAATGATGTTTTGTAATAAAAAAATCGTTCTATATAAATTAGTAGGAGATAAAAAAATTCTGATATGCCACGCCAGAAAATATGTGGCTACCAAAATTAAGCGAAATTTCACTGGTTTGTTTGCGTTATAATAGCTTATGATTTACTTCTCACAGTCAATATAGCTATGTTAGTTATATGTTATGAATGCTACAGTCTAGTGGATGGACCCAAAACTGCTTAAAAAAAAAATTTCATAGCAGTCATGAGGACTGCCGACAGAAGTGAAAACTTAAAACTATAAACAAACAGTTGTTATTTTTGGATATCCAAATTAATCATCACACTACAAATTTGTTTTATCACGTTAGTAAAATAACTCCTAAATTACTATAAAATACGCATTCCATAGTAATTTTAGGTATTAAAATAATAAAAAATAATCTTAATTTTTAGGTTATATTGCTACAAAGACTCCGTTTTCCATACACAATCGAGGATAAAAAAATATTAAAAATATATATTTAGAGAGAATAACAATATAATGTACACAACCTTTTTTCTTAAACTTCGAATGATAGAATTAATAATAATAATTATAATAATAATAATATAAGTGACCATGTCGATGACGACTTATATGAATTTACTCCCTATCCAAACCTTCCTATAGAAGTTTTCACTTAAAAAAGCTAGGTCGGAGTCTCGGTAATTTAGAGTTTCTTTCACATGGTGTGGACCAAGGTCAGTAGGGTGGGAATGTTCACACGGGGCAGGTGGCGTGGTGACCCGCGCCGCGGTCAAGGCCCTCTAGGCAAGGTCAGGGGTCGGGACACCCCGCCTCCCCCCTCGTACGCCATCACTCCCCTCTCCTTCTCTGTCCCCGACACAGTCCACAGTCCACCTCTCCGTCGCTACGAGAGTGAGAGGTGAGAACTTTCACGGGGGAAAACCCAAATGACGTGAGTCACAACTCAAAGCTCAGCATCACACATCACCTTGATTTTGTTTTCATTTTACTATTAAAGTGCTATCCCTGAAATGAAACTCGATACCTCCTTTGAATATTATTTTTTTTTGTCACTAATATTTTCTAAAAAAATTACTTAGTGTATATTCATGGGTTTAAAAAGTCGTGCAAGTGACGGTGGATTACGAAGACTTGCGACATATTTTACACGCATGATGTATCACTAAGTGAACATCTGTTGAAAATATTTGTGGCAAAAAAAAGAACCAATGTAAGGGAGGTGTCATGTTAAAATTTTAGAAATAATATGGACGAAAAAAGAAAAAAAACAACTAATTGGCATGGTGTGTAAGACATACACACTCATTGTCAAATTTTTGTCCCCAGATGTATTTGACGTGAATGTTTTAAGGGTAATAATGGATTAAATATCACCAAATAAGATGTACAGCAAACCTCAAATATGCTTTAAATATTGTCACACTACAGAGTTCATTATTGGACTGAGCTCGTTTGCTTTTAGTTTTAATCTAATTTTAAAGAAAATAATCCATCATTGTGCTGAATGGAAAACTGGGACTAATTTTTGTGAATTTATGAACTTTTACGCCATATGAAATTTAAATCTATCACTCCCATAGTAAAATTAAATAAATTTGGTGTTTAAATTTATATAAAACATTCTTTGCTTAGTTTTCAGATAAATTATTCTAGTTTTTCTTTACCTATATAACATCTGTAAGCTCTCATGCGTCCTTCGCAAATTTAGGACTGTATTTCAAGCAAATGGTACGATTCTCATTAGCTGATTCAGTCAAACATCCAACATATGTTAGAACTAGTCCAATACACAAAATAGTGTAAACGTGTCATCCAACTTTTCAAACGAACATGGCTGTTCTAGAGACGTTTTTAGTGTCTCCATAACCATCGCACATTATTTGAAAAACATGACTGAAAAGTGACGGAAGCGAAAGTTTGAGAGTTTGAAAAGGCCTCCAGAAAAGCACAATTAAGAAAAAAAAAATCTTAAACCTCTCCAAAAATTTACATCAGTAAGAACTGTCAAAATTTAGAATAGTCATAACTTGGATATACATTACCAATCAGAAGCGATGTTATTTAGAACCATCGCTTTAAGAAAATAATTTCTAAGAACCATCGTTGCTAAAAAAAATAGTTATTTGGAACAAATTTGCTTAGAAAAATCGTTGCTAAGATACCTCGTTGACAAGAAACGTAGTTGCCAAGATACGTAGTTTCCAAGATACGTAGTTTCCAAGATACGTAGTTTCCAAGATACGTAGTTTCCAAGATACGTAGTTTCCAAGATACGTAGTTTCCAAGATACGTAGTTTCCAAGATACGTATTTTCCAAGATACGTAATTTCCAAGATACGTAGTTTCCAAGATACGTAGTTTCCAAGATACGTAGTTTCCAAGATACGTAGTTTCCAAGATACGTAGTTTCCAAGATACGTAGTTTCCAAGATACGTAGTTTCCAAGATACGTAGTTTCCAAGATACGTAGTTTCCAAGATACGTATTTTCCAAGATACGTAGTTTCCAAGATACGTAGTTTCCAAGATACGTAGTTTCCAAGATACGTATTTTCCAAGATACGTAGTTTCCAAGATACGTAGTTTCCAAGATACGTAGTTTCCAAGATACGTATTTTCCAAGATACGTATTTTCCAAGATACGTATTTTCCAAGATACGTATTTTCCAAGATACGTAGTTTCCATGATACGTAGTTTCCAAGATACGTAGTTTCTAAGATACGTAGTTTCCAAGATACGTAGTTTCCAAGATACGTATTTTCCAAGATACGTATTTTCCAAGATACGTATTTTCCAAGATACGTATTTTCCAAGATACGTAGTTTCCAAGATACGTAGTTTCCAAGATACGTAGTTTCCAAGATACGTAGTTTCCAAGATACGTAGTTTCCAAGATACGTAGTTTCCAAGATACGTAGTTTCCAAGATACGTAGTTTCCAAGATACGTAGTTTCCAAGATACGTAGTTTCCAAGATACGCGACGCGAAAACTAAACGGCACGGACCTACATCAAGGTAATTCTTTACATTATAACCATATTGCCACAAAGTATCAAAATCAAATAAAAACTATTGAATATGATTAATTTAAACACATTAAAATTCAATATATGAGTGATTAAAATATTTATTGGTTACTAGGAACTTAAAATTAGTCATTAATGTTCACGTAATTTAGTCATTTCAGCTTATGCGTCAAAGTTACATGGAAATTTTCTTGTTATCTTAAAGCAATAAGTTTTACTTGGAGACTATCCAGTGACTTTACGCGACTAAGAGCTACATAAGCCTTTCCGGCAGTAAAGAGACGCGATCCTAAATAAACAACCGCATAATCTACAGTGCAGCCTTGCATTTTATGTACGGTAGATGTCCAACTCAGTATTAATAGCAACATTCGCCTTTCAGCAGTACCATAGCTGTATTTCGTTGGAAACAGATTGGCTATTGCTCTAATTATATCTACACCATCTGTGCCGAAATCAACACGGACTGATGGAATATCCGTGTCATACACTTGATCACGCCGGAAGAGTGGCCAAATAATTTCAGATATAGTACCCATAATGACATTAACGAACACCGGGCACATTTTCCACCATAACCCGACCTTGGAAACACTCCAAACCATAAAGAATATATATTTTTAAATTTTCGAAATTTAGTAGAATCTACCCCCCCCCCCCCCCCCCCCTCCTTTCCGAGGGGGAGAAAGTCAAACCCCGGACATAACCGACCCACAACAGCTTATCTAGTGGCGAAAACTGGCGCTACAAGTACACTATGCAGAACATTACGATTCCGGTTATTTTTGGGTCTCCCCTCGTACGTAAGACAAAGAAATTTTATAGCTGTATAAATAAAAATGAAACTGTTTAAAAATCTTAACATAATGTGAGTAGGTATATATAATAAGGCAAAAATTTTTAACATGGTGGCCAGCACCAGGGAATTCAGGGACATATGAGGGAATTTCTTAGGAAGTCAGAGAATATTTTTAATTATTATTTTTAATTACGAGATTAGTGAAAAATTAAAGTTAGAGTTGATAAATATTTTTTGATTTGTACTGGTTCCATATACACATCGTTTCTCTCCTCCTCCCAACCTGTATCTAAGTGTTACAAAAATTTTACTCCCATTAATATTTGCTCATAAGTACATATATCAGTACTTCGGCCAAATGCATTGACTTCAGTGCTATCGACAGTAGCGTAATAAAATAATTTATAGTTGCGTGTTGCAATAGTGAAATGTGGTATGCCCATGAGTTGCTATTTTTAATTGGAATTTTTGATAGTCATTGGCAATTAGATAATATCAGAGGCCAGGAAATTATTTTTCCAAAATTGGAGCAGTCGGGGAATCTTTCATCACGGGTTTGCTAGCCACCCTGTATTAATTATTACAATTAAAATTAATTATAAATAATATAATTAATTATACTTTAAAATAAATGAAAAGTTTTAAATGTATATAATGGAATATACTTAATTAAAATGAAATAGGCATGTGTTTCACAATGTTTTAACCTGGCTACCTTATTAAATGAAAAGGGGGTAAGTGTGATTTCATCAAGGTAAAATAGATACTCAAAATGGGAGTTATAAAATTGAGTACTAAATATATATTTTTAAAATTAAACATACTAACGCAATGCCACTTGAAAAAATATCTTATTATTAATTAAATCTTGTATTAACCTGACATTTTTTTTGTAGCGAAGCCGCAGGCTATTAGCTAGTATACAGAGTGAGTCTGAATTTGACCAAAAAACTTTGGCTGTAGGTTCATCACGACAAAATAAGTTGAAAACATGTATACGAGTTATGGTCTAAAGTGCGTACCAAGGCTGGTTTACGCCTTTGAAGATGGAGCTTAACAATTTTATTGTAAACTAGCTGTACCTGCCCCGCGTTTCTATGGCTCAGTCTGTTTAAATGGAAAAGAAAGAAAAAAAGCACACAATTGTTTGTAATTTGTTTGAAGAAGGTACACACACATAGAAACCACCTCAATCTTTTCTCTCTATATGTCCCTCTATAAAAATTTCACTATATTTCTCTATGTATCTAGATTTCTATCTGTATCTCAATCTATCCCCTATATCTCTACATATATATCTATATCTACATCTACATATACCGCTATATAAATAAATATATATCCCTCTTTCTGTCTCTATACATCTCTATATCTCTCTCTATGTCTATACATTCCTATCTATAATTTCATTTTCACACAACAGAAGCCGCACATATTCATTTATATGTTTTTACCTATCTATATTTTTATCTTTTTACCCATCACAGATGTGACATAGGTATATAAAACACATGCGTTGTGTCAAAATTTCAAAGCAATTAGTGGAGAAATTTGTGTGGTTGAAGATTTTGAACAAACAAACGTTAATATTTTTATTTATATAGACTACCTGAAGTACTCGACGTGCCCCGGCTTGACACTGTGAGATGGGTTTTATAACTCGCATGTAGGCAATAATTGAATTCTTATTTTTGATGTCAAGTGTGCAAAATTTCATCAAGAGTTGCCCAAATAATGACTCAAGAGCTATAAAAGGATATTGGGGGGGGGGGGGGGGGGGGGAGATACATAAGAGAGACATAGGAAAGTATTATACCAAAATCTCATGTTTTCAATTAACTTTTTGTTAAATGAACTGTAGATTGTAATGTTATTATTTTTAACGTACAGTGTTCCAAATTTTATCTAGGATGACCAAAATAATGCTTTAAGGGGTAAGAAAAGGTAATGGGGGTTATGTTTTGTAATCACATGTTTTTAGTGAACTTCTCTTTCTTCAGTTGAATGTTGACGATAAATACCCCTTTTTTGTACGTGCACTGTTAAAATTATCACCATAAAGAGAAAAAAGTCTGCTTTAAAGTGCAGTTAAGTGGAATGGGGGTAGTTATTTCTAAACTTCATGTAGCCAAGAAAAAGGGTAGGTTTCCATTAATTTTATTTTTAATTTTAACATGAAGTGTGAAAAATTTCATTATGGTATAAAATTCACCTTGTATGGGCGAGAAAGGGGGATAGGTGTTTTTTTTTAAATATAATGTATTCAATAAACATTTTTTTTAATGAAAAGCGGATCTGGACAGTAATTTGCTCCTCTTTTGAACGTAAAGTGTTCAAGATGTTATCAAGTTGTACCAATACTATACTTTTAAGTGGTGGGAAAGGTAGACGGGGGTGGTTTTTCGTTATCTCATATGATAATTTTATGGGGTAAAATTTTAATTTAGACAGTTAATTTTCTCTTTACCTGAACGCTGAGTTTGCACAATTTAATCAAGAAGTACCATAATTCTACTTCAGGGAGAGTAAAGTAAATTAGGGGTGGTTTTTCAAAATCTCATGTAAACAAAAGGATGGGAGAATTTTTTTTTATCGGACACATATACAGTTATCTTAATTTTAACTCCAAGTATGCAGAATTTCATCAAAACGTACAAATATTCGTTTTTTTAGGGGGGTGGAAAATATCTATGGGTGGTTTTTTTATTCGCATGTAGACAGTTATCTTCCCCTCTTTTATAACTCAATTATATACAGAAATTTTCACTTTATTTTTAATGCAACATGAACTTTCATCAAGTAGTGTTAAACTTATGTTGCACAATTATTTTATTTAAAATAATTAAGGATTGTAAAACGTCACAAACGTATGTGAAATATAAAGGTTTTGCCCTCAATTATTTCAATGGCGTTCCATATAGATGGCGAAAAACAAAAGTTGATTCCAAATAAAAAAATTTTAAATCAATTTTTTAATTTCAGAATAACGGCACGTAGCTTCAAGACTTACTCTATATATTTTTATGTAAAAGGAATTTTAAAGTAGATGATTAGTGGCCAATGAAACCAGGTGTTTCTTTCGCACTTCCAATCAACTTTAAGACAACTTTATTCTTTTCACAGGTAATTTTAAGTCATTTATAGCTTTAAATATTCTTTGAAATTAGCCTAGCAGATAGTTTTTTTTATTCATAGATTTTGATTTCACGTTTCATTTTATTGGTGCAATTTAAACCAAATGTTTTCTTTTAATCTGTGGGTTGTTAAACATACAAATAATCTATTGTGTGCGGCTAGCTCGAGTGAAAACGTCTTGGCAGTCGAAGACGCCCGAGTGAGCCTGCCGTCGAAAGGACGTCAACAAGAACACAGGTTTTCGATTGTCGTTTGTCTCAAGTTGTCTACGAGACGCTCACTTTATAGCGATGTTGTTATCAAACGGCGAAACTTTAGAATAAGCCCCATGGAGTTCAACGGACTTGACTCATTGCCGATAACCTCTGAATGAATTAGATTCTTTAAAGGGTTGAACCCATTCATGAATATACAAGAGATAGCACATCCGGTGATACTGCTTCTGCGATATTTTTGCACTCTTGGTTCTACGTTACCACTTTAACTATGTGTATTTTGTACATAGCCTGAAGTTTAATAATTTAACATTCGCCCCTTTTAAAATTGGTATTTTAAATATATACTAACCGATTTCGAATAAATTTTATATGAAAAGTTTTATTAAGCTTATTATCTTTGTTTCGTTTTAAAAACTTTAATTCATCAACTTGGTAACCAAATTTTTAATTTTGCCCTACATTATAAATACCGTGATAACGCTTCATTTTGCATTTAATAAAAAGTTATGGAAATTTCTAATTTTGATTCTTTATCAAAATCATGGTCAATTTATATCTAGTATTTGAATCATTTGCCTTTTTTAATAGTGTTATTTTTAACCCCTCCTCTATGGCCATTGTTAATACACTTGTTAGTTAGTAATTTTTAAATGTGTTCTTAATAAAAAAATGTTTTATGAACCGTTGATTATGAACACTCAATGTGCAACTATGAGCGTGAACAGTGGTGTTGTAGCCAAATGAATGTGTCAAAGTATCTATCTAGTATGTAGCCAATGTCTAAATCTATAGTCACGCGTTGGTGACATAAAGGCTGTGTTGATGTATGTTGGCAGTATGTTGTCAGCTTACAGCCATCATGAAAGCCAAACGCATGTTTGAGTATGAATACTCTAGTCTAGAGGCGTAGTCTATGAACTTACATTTTGGTTTAAATAGGAATAACGGTTACAGTTTCGTTTTTAGTGAAAGTTCTTGGTGGTATGTTTAATAGCCCCTAATTTAGTTGTAAAGCCAACCGATTATGACTTGTATATTAGCCATATTTAGTACTAGTAGGAAGGCTACGTAAATCGGAAACGCTTTGTCCAAATGCCTGTATTGGGCTTTACGTGTCAGGTAATTTCATACAGTAGCCATTTATGATCACATACACTCTGTGCCTTGAAGTACGTAGCGAGTACTGTTCTGTAGTGAGTACTAGTCTTGTGATTCGGAGACGCTTAGTCTTTATGCACACATTTGTCATACTGTGTTTCTATATGTTGTAAGAATAATGGTCCATTCGCTTGTGAACTTGCAGTTGTCCTTATATCATGCCTACTGCGTACCTTTTAGTGCACTTGGCTTATTAGGCTATACTGAGTATTGCATCGGAAGATAATAGGAAGTAGTGACAGTTACTACCTAATTTCGTTGGATCCTTGTACAGACTCGTTAATAGTAGTGAAAGGAAGTATTGCGTTTGTTATTAGTGATATTGTCTGGATTTAAAGCCATAACTCAAGTATTAGTTTTATATCCTGCTTTATGTTAAATTATTAACTATATTATTTTTAAATAATTTGTATTCTACTTTAAATTCAGGTACTTACATATATTAAAATTGAGGACTTGCCTAGATAAATTTCATATCTAAATTACAATTAAAGTTAAATTAACATAACTTTGTTGTATTTATTACGAATTTCTAAATTAAATATTTAAGACTATTACTTGTTACACGACTTATTACAGGACACGATTGTAGAATGTTGAATTGAAATGCAATTAGGGTTTTCGAGAATATTGACAACGAATGTTTCAGTAGATTATCGATAACCTTTGAAGGTTGTGGGTTCAATTCTGTCCACATACAAAATATAATCTAAAATATTTATAAATTTATTCGGTCGTTTTCTAAGGTCTCATATCAAGCCTCCCCAGCCACCTCTTTTATAGTCTTCAACTTTTCTCGGCGGATTGGTGACAGTGTCTGCGAGTTCGAAAATTAAGTGCATTGGGAAGTGATCAGAAGACATTTCGTGTATCACTCGAAGTTCGAAGCCCGTTTGAAACCTTTTATTTAACACAATATGTAATACATCGGAATTGGCTCTTAGTGCTCCACTGTCATGAGTTGGCTCGGAGAGAGCATAAATTTGATCATACACGCTTTATATTAGCTTCACCTGTTTGTTTGTTTGTATGTTTGTAACCGACTCCTTTGGGTGCGATTTTGACCCACTTTAAACGGCCAGATTCCATTCAAACTTTGTAGATTTATCGAGGACCGATGACAATACACTAATTTGATAAGATTATTTTTTTTCTAGACTCGTGTCATTGCAACAATGTGCCATTGGCTGTGTTGCTCTGACAGTTCTAGTCGTTGTGTTTGGAATTAATAATTGTTAACTTCCAAAAATGCTGGAGCTGAGCCATATAGGACGTCCAGGTAATTATCCTTTAATGACCTACCCGTCGGTGCTGTGGCCATAGGCGGCATGGCCACTTGATTTTAGATTTATTTTAATTTATTTTGAATTATGGCTGTTACGTAATTTTAGTTTTAATATTTGCCCCTTTCTTTTTTTTAAAAAAAGTATTGGTTTGTTATAAGTTTTGTAGATCTTATTTTTAAATATGTTTTTATATTATGTTATTTTTTACGTTAATGGTTTAGTTTCTTAATATTTAATAATAAAGCTTTGGACTTTCAATCAAAATACTGTGTGCGACGCTCCCCCGCTGTGAGCATGCAAATTGACTGTTCCAAGGCTATAAGGTGGTGGGGGGAAATACGTCAAAAAAAAAAAGAAGAATACAGAATGAGCTGTAGGGAGGGAGTCGTCAGCTGATCGCCGTGTGGCGTGTGTGTGGTTCGAGCGTAACGGGCGCGATGGCTCGTGGTATTGGGCCTGGGCAAGCTCGCGAATACTTTTTCAATAAAATCAGCTGACGTGTATTGAGCATTGGGGAATACTTACGTTGTCACGGGTGCTGCCAAGAAGAAGAAGAGTTCACGCTACATTTTCCGTTGATTGCAGAGTTAATATGAAGCATTTAGCACCTCTGCTAAATTACAGCCCGCTAAACTCCAGGCCAGGAGGTCCGGGGTGTGATTCAACGTACATCGTTCATCCAAGTAAGTGATTCCGGCCCTGAACTTTTGGCCCTGTAATCCCGGGGCGTTGATTTGGACTTTGCCAAAATAAGAGTGCATAATTCAAAAATAACTTCTGCAAAAAGACCCTGCCCACAACTTCGAGTGTATGTTCCATCGTGGTACCAATTTTAACGAACCTTGTATCATGCGAAGCGAAGCGTAGAAAATTAAAAATCACCCGGGTGTAATTAAGACATTTTAGAGTGACATTTATTTTTTATTAACTTTTATTTAAAAAGAATTGTAATTCATTATTTATATATATATATATATATATATATATATATATATATTTGGAGCAGCTTTTCATGAATGTCTGATTTTATTTATGGGTTTATTACAGTATTTATTTATTGGTATATACTAAAACGTGGCTCTATTAAAAGCCTCTGTAGCTCTATAGGGCAAAAGGTTATAGGTATTATTGTAATCTTTTTGAGATTTTGTCTTCAATTAAATTGCCTGCCATGTTCATGCGCAAGTAGTCCTATTAAAGTTTTTGGCATTTCAAGTAATTACGTGTTTTTCGTTTTAAATACTATTACTCTGTTCTCTTCCTTTTCCAAAAGGTCTTTGAATAATTTACTTAAGAATTTTGGGGCACCCGTTTATTGGAGCAGCCCGCAAAATAATAATTTGAAAAAGATTAAGAATTTACGTGGAGTGTTTAAGGCTGTTCCCAGACGGGTGTCTGACTTGTGGTGGTGTGACACAGGGGGTGCCAACCACGACAGTGCAAACATTGAGATTATCACTATTCGCTGGTTATTTAGTGTAATATCTGTACTGACCACTTCTGATTTCTAAAATTCTAGTAATTTTTTTTTATACATTTGTGGACCACGAAGGCAACCCCGCCACTTCTAGTATCGCGGTCATGCGTATAAACGTTATAATTTAAGATCGTGAGGCGTTCAGTTGAATTCAGACGAGTTTAATTTTCTGCTGCAATTTTAATATTATGAATATTTAAATGGTTATTAAATTCGATTATACTATTTCTAATACCACGTGCATTCCAGTAAAGGATGGTGCTAATCTATTGTCAACGTGTGTAGGATAAATGTCTAGAACCTAAATTAAGGGTGTGCGACATTAAAGCTGACTGTTACGAACCTCCTTGAGGCTTTTATTTTGTCATATAGTGACTAGGATGGATTACACCAAATGGCCATTAAGTGGCACATTGGTTCCAGGGTGTGTGCCAGGTAAGGAAGGGTCCTGGGTAAAGGCATTCGATTGGTCCACGAGCTTCAGAAAATCGCTCGGGCCCATTACTGGTGCCTCTGCAGGATTTGGCTGCGGTGAAGCAGTTGGCAGCACTGTTGGAGGTGACTCAACCTGCATTTGGCTGGCCTCTTGTTCCTCGGGCGCAGCTTTCGTGGAAATTCCCCGGCCCCCATGGGGGGGGGGGGGGGTTGCTGGGGCCTTAGGGGCTGGCTGTTGTTCTATCACCTGTCCTTGCCCCCGTTTTGGTGTCCCGATGATGTTTCTTCGGGGGCCTCTGGGACAGGCTGGGTTTTCCAGCTCGCACCGGTCAAGAGTCGCGTAATGGTTTGGGGTTTTAAAATTTGACCTCTGCCAATGCTGGGAGGCTGCGCACCTCGGGGGACGCCAGAATAGTTCCCGGGGCGGGCCAGCTTTGTAGTGGTAGGGAGGGGGGGGGGAGGGAGGAACTGGGCAGCTGCTTCAGCCCGCTGGATGTCGCGCTTTGCATGACGGGTCTGCGCTTCCTGTCCTTACTCTCCTGCCGGGCCTCCTGCTTGCACGCCTTGCAGCCACGGTAGTTGGCGCGGTGCGGGCCCTCACACCTCGCGCACTCTGCCTGGTCGCGCGGTTCTTGCTGCACCATGGGCACACTGGGGAAGCCCTGCAGCCCTTGCCCACGTGACCAGACCTCTGGCAGTCACCACACTGCATGGGCCCCTCGGGGGTGCTTGCAATCCTCGACTCATGCCGAGGCCGGGGAAGTTGGTAATTGCGTAAATACTTTCTGAGTTTACGTCTCGGGGTAACTCAACAGCCAGCTTGTCGTCGGGCCTGCCTGTTGGTCAGGAACCAAAAGCCTTGCATAGGCTCAGCTTGCAAGAATTCCTTGTCAGTGCTGCCACGCACCCGACAGAACACTTGGTGGGATCTCGTCCCGCTGTAGTAGCACGGTGGAGTGCACGCCCTGCACTGTGGTACTCATCCACAGTGGCAGTCGTGACTAGCTAATCACGGCTCCTGCTCACACACGACCATTTCTTCTTGAGGGTGGCGTCCAGGGTGGTCTTAATCAGTGGACAGGTGTGGTTGGGTTTTCCCGGTATCGTCGTTCTGCGCAGCTCTCGGTGGGGGGAATTGGAGGTTGAAGTTACTCGTGCGCTCGTGGGCGCAGCCTGCTGGCTAGGGCTTTTCGCCGGACGATCGCTGGGTTATTCAGCAGAGGACGCGGTCTGCCTCGCTCTTCCCCCGTGTTTTCCAGGCTAAAGGCTTCCAATTTTCCCCATGTTTTAAATCATGCCACACTATCAAAGTTTAGTTTTGGTATAAGAAATCTCATATTTTCAATTAGAATTTAATTTGAAAATTAAATAATTCATCACAGTGATGGATGAAATGTTTTAATTTATGCTATTTGTATATTTTTAATGGTTTGAAAACGCACAAATTAAATTCACAATAATATTCGCTACATAATAAAATAAATGTTAAGTGTTTTTTTAAACTTACAGAAACATAATTTATTTTTTACTAGTTTTTTTTTTCGCACATGACATTTACCAAAATTATTTTCGTTATTTCATTTTTATAACCTCTAGTCGCCCATGTTCACAATTTTTAAAGATTCTTTGTGACGGAAACTGATGTCATTTTGTTTTCGCTACGCACGATTATTATGATTGGCCGATTGCAACCAACAAATAAGATATTTTAGAACCCGTCCTATAAACAAAATATTTGATGGAAATTCAAGGCATCCTACTTGTCAAACAAACATGGCTGCGCCAGGGACGTTTTTCGGTGACGTCATAACCCTCCAACTTTATTTTACACAACACATTGGAAGCCGTTGGAAGCGGAAATTTGACAGTGTGTCAGGGCCTCCATCTTGCGTTCGCTCAGAGAATTCATCATGGCATGGACTGAAGAGACTGCGTTTCAGTTCGTTGCTCTATACCACGGGTCGGTAGACTTTCGAGTGAGATGAGCCAATTATTAAGTAAAAAATTTCCCAATTTTGTAGAGAGCCGCGACATGTATTTTCACGTATCTGCATGGAATTGTAAGACTATAAAAACAAAATCAAAATATTTTATTCCTAAATTCAAGGTGACTTAGGAAAAAAAAACACGTAAATGTAAAAAAAAATTGTAGTCATTAGTAGAACTCTAGTGATAAAACAAGAAACCCTAATTATTGTAATTAATTTGTTAAAATAAAAAAAACGCACTTGGGCTTTCTAAAATTTATTACTTAGTTGGAACGGTTTCTTTGCATCGCTTTCGATAACTTAGCTATGTCTGAAGTCACTACTTATTTTCAATTTTAGGCATGACTTAGTTGTCATCGGTTAATTTACTTCTTAATTATTTTTTTGATTCATTGAAAAGAATGCTAGTTCACATGACTAGGTAGAGCCAAAGTTTGTTAGAATAGGAAATGCTATTTTTTTTTAAATTGTGTTACATGTTTCAGGAAGACTATTTCACGTATCAAATATGATTTGATCTATTTTAGGCATTTGTTTTGCAGCTGTCCACTTATGGTGAGACATTAAATTTGATTTCTCTCTTTCGTGCCTTTCCAAGTGGCGGATGAGATATGTGAACTTGCTGCTTCACAGTTCTTTGATTCTTATATCAACGGCATTTTTTGGTGTTGTGGCAGCAGTGAGTTGTAGAGCCGCAAACTCTATAAAAAAGAGCCGCATGCGGCTTGCGAGCCGCGGTCTTCCGACCCCGGCTCTAAAGAGTCCAAGACATTGTTGTGGAATGCAAGACATCGAAAACATTTTGATAAACGAACATCGCAATGACGCATGGAACCCTATAGGATTAGATTCCTAGGCATGTATGAAGAAGGCGAAATCTTTGTTGGCAGCCCTGAGACGGGAAAATAAGGTAAACTAAATATGAGTACTGTAGCAGAAAAAGATCCTTCAATCAACATTATTGTAATTTTTTCTTCATATTTTTAATATGAGGTAATTGATAGCAATTGATGCTTTGTAAAGATAAACATTATGTGAATAACTAAAAATGTTGTTCGCCTTTCCGTAATAAGATGAGAGTATGCCGAAGCAGCCTCTAGCAGTGTACTAAAATGTACCATTCTACCGTCGGAAGCCTTGAATGTGCGTGCCGGTGAGACGTTCGGGTGGAAAGCACTAAGTACAACCGCGGAGAACGGAATGCTTTACAACGGAAACTAATAAGAAACAATAGAAAGCAATGGAAGTCACTAAAATACAACATGAAACGACAAAACTCTTTATAACCGAAACCAACAAAATACAACAGAATAAAATTGTAAACACACACAAAATAAAGACTCTGAAAAGTGCCCTGCATTAGAAAACCACAAAAAACAAACAAAATACGGTAAAAACACTCAAATAGAACATAATTAATAACCTCTTGGTTACGCTTATATTGAATACGATGCGCATTGCCTAAACCTGTTACGCGACGAGGCTACATTACGCCATGTGTTTACGCAACCATTAGCGACCACGGCCATCTAGGACCCCAAGTTGAAATCGAGCTTGTAGGACCTTTTCATTCGATGTTCGTGTTCCCACTTCATTAAGTCTAATGAGACTCTCTATTCACGGTGGAGCCTATTGACAAACGCTGTGTTTTTTTTTTTTTTTTTAACCGGAACGCTGGTAGTTACGATGCGCAGCGTTTGAGCGTTTCCTAATACATACAATTGTTGCATGGTTTCTTTATTCACAGCGCTGCGATAGCCGTGCGCGTGCAGGGTTGCCAACACTCACTTTATACGAGGTCACCGTCACAGTTTCACTTGCTTATTGTTTGGTGTGGACTCCTATTGAGAATTAAGTTGGTGCAAAATCGGCACTTTTATTTTGTTTGCGAGATAAAATGAAGGCCGTGTACTTGAAATACTACCTCTGACGACTATAAAAACAGGGAATTGAGGGTTGGAAATACTACCGCACAGTTGCCGATTACGTTTGCGCATGAAAACGCTAAATACAAGTTACCCGAGGTGGGTATCCATTTGTTGCATTTTATCTGTTGCGTGTAACCCTGTGACACGACACGGTGCAACGATGTTGCTATTCCCAGCGTCTCATCCATCCGTTACAGCGTGTCCGTACCAAAAACATACGCTACGTTCCGTCCATACACTAGAAGATTAGGCAATCTTACAGAACATGCCTACATTTTGTTACCATGTGCTTTTTAGGTAGATTTCGAGGAAAGTCTACTTATTGTTGCCGCTACCGTGGTGCGAGTTCCGGAAATTTTTTCACGTGTAACATCTTTGCTCTCGGTATGCGGCATTTGGTAAGAGTAGTTTTGTAATTGGAACGGAAATGTGTAACCACGGTGCTGCCATCTGTGGCGAATAGAGTCATAAAATTCCTTGTCGAAAATCAGCTCCAACGCCGGGATTTAGTATGTATGAAGTCTTTTTCGATTTTATCGGAGCCGTTTAAATTAAATAGTTTAAAATTTCGGTCTGCTAATCAAACGATTTAATTAGTTAGTGTAGCTCCGGCGGTGACTTCTAGTGGTGGGTGCGGAAACTACGTGTGTTTCGCGCTCAGAAATGGAGTGTAAAACACATTTTGCCTATACTTATCACGCTCGGCATTATTTTAAAGAATTATACATTACATTTTGTGTCCAGGTATTCGTATTAAATATAAGTATACTAGCTGCCCGACCCGGCTTCGCACGGCTATACTAATGGAAAAAAATTAAGCCACATCTGCCATTTACAGTAATGGTAAATAAAAAAAATTCAGTGGAAATTTATTACAATGCTGTATTATGTACCGGAGAGAAAATGAATGGCACCGATGGTTTCCCGACTCGTGCACGCAACGTACAACTGATGTACGCGTACTTCGCTATGGCAGTCTACAGGCAGATCACTCTAGCGCCGCTCATTATACATGCCCCTCCTTGTGGGTACGCCACTGCCGCGCGATGCCCGTTGCCATGGAGACGCAGAAGGCATGAACAATGCAAAATCCTGTTCTCATGCAGACAAAGTACCCACTGTTGCCTGGTTTTAACCACCCATGGGATCTAATTTTCGGAAAATGTCATCCTGCATAACATAAGGAACATTACTGTGAAGTTTCAAGTCTGTAAAATATATGTACTTGAAAAAAAGGCAATAAAAAAACAAACACAGAGAGAGGAAAAAAAACAATAGTTTATGTTTGCGATTTAAAGTGATAAAAAGTATTTAAATACTAATTGAACTCTTATGAGGGTACTGATTGCTTCGTTGTTAATATCACACGGGTGTTTTTTACTTGTATGGGAAAATTAAGAATGATAAGGCATCTAGTGTGTGGCAACAATGTTAATAGGCAATAGGAAATAAACTTCTAGCGCCTGCGGCATTGTTAACACACACTTCGTACGTGTACTGCATGTTGTATCTAACCCTCTCCAACGCATTTGATTCTAAATTGGACTTTTAGTAATTATTGATAATATAATATAGCCTATAGCCTTCCTCGATAAATGTACTATCCAACACTGAAATAATTGTTTAAATCGGACCAGTGGTTCCTGAGATTAGCGCGTTCAATCAAACAAACAAACACTCTTAAGCTTTATAATATTAAGTATAGATTAGTATAGATTTGCAACACGAGAACACACGAACTTGCTGGTTATCGAGGTAGATGTTACACATCATTGGCGAGTACTGAAAGACTAGCCTATTTCTTCATAGCATTTTATTTCATGGCCCATAGAACCCCAAAAACATCGGTAACTCAAAAGTTCATAAAAATGTGACACACATGGGATTTGAAAAAAAAAATAATAAATCAATTTGGAATTAATGGAGTAGGCCTACATATTGGATGTTATGTATATTTATTTATCAATTAAAATGTTTAAGAATTTTCTAGAAGTTACGTGAGAAATGTGTGTTTTGAAATCTTACCCGAGGGCTGGGTTTAATTTTAATTTTCATTGTTTCTCGCCGCAGCTCTGCTAGAATATTCTCAGTTATCTTTTTTTAACTGCTCGACTGTTTATGCCATTTGTTTAACAATTTCTCCCAAGACATCTTCAAGTTCTGACACGCGACGCTGCGACGAGTCCCGTCCACGCGTGCACACGGTCGTTCGCGACGCGCGGATAGCCACCTTCAGACGCGCTCGGAGGTTGACGCGGCGCGAAGCGGCCTGAGGTCACCCCGGGGAGGGGCACCGCTTCACCGTCCCGACACTCAGGTGACACGCTCTGCAGGTCATTCATTCATGCACTGGCCAATTTTGATTTAATATCATTTCTCGGACTTCGCCATTGCGGTTTTGCACCGTTTGTCATCGGATAAAAAAATTCATAAATGCAATATAAGAAATAAAAAATGAATACATAAACCCACATCAAACAAGCCTCAATCAGCTGATGTCACAAACCCAACGATGAATCCAAATGGGTATTATGGCCAACACGACGACGACCGCACAGATGAACACATCCAGACTTGTATATCAGACAGCGTAAGTATTGCGTGGAAGAAATTTAGTCAATAACCATAAGAGGCCAGAAAATAATTATAATATTATTTTGTCCTGAAAGAAATTGAACCACATTACGTAAGTTAGTAAACTTGACTTTAAACCTAAAACAGTTTTGTATTCCATTTCTTTTTCCTTATCCATACCGCACAGAAACGTTAAATATGCATATTTTACAGCAAATTATGAAAAAAAAGTATGTGACGGATACGTATATATTTTAATATTTTAAAAGTTCAGCCACTCAGTTTGGCAGGTTTAACCGTGTGGAACGTAAATATAATGTAATGACCTGGGACGGGACATAACGCCCTTAACATGACCAATATTATTATCATCGCCAGTTATTTAGATTATTCTTGTGAGCGCGTTCTGTAGCAAGAAGAGAATTCGCCGCCAGCCAGCCGGTAAGCTCGTTCCTTCTGCCATGGAGCGTGGCTCGAGGGTGCGGCTCGATCCTTGCGTCACGGCGCGACCCGGGAACACGTCACACGAAGCCCCCAAGTGTGGATCTCTACATTGCGCTGGTGGGCGCCGGCGGAACAATCAGTCGGTCACCAATCGGATAAAAAGAAAATGTTACAAGCTAACTATAAAATTAATTACACACGAGACAGTAACATTTAAATAGATCGGGTCGATGGTTCATATATTCATAGCAACACTCATCATCTCAAAGAAAATCTCATAAATCAAAATACCTACTATAAATTTATCTCTGAAACTCATATAAACTGAAAACTTTATCATGGGAAATGTAAAGTAAATAAAAATGAGTTGGTCCACCAGAAAAAAAATAGTTATAACTACTGCTACAAATAAATGATAACTAAACAAAAAAAAATCCCTTTCGGCACAGCCTACAGTCGTATGCAGATTTCGAAGTACCTATTTCTTCTGGAATTTTTTTGGAAACATATTAAGAATTTCATATAGCCTACATAATATTCTAAATTTTCGCTAATGTTAAAAAAAGGTCGATTTAACATTTTATCATATTGCATTAAGTGAAAATATATTAACTTAATACATCCAGCATTGAAGTCTTAACGAATTTCGTATTATACCTACTATGGTAGTTGTACAATTATTTTTGAACTACAAACACTATTTTTCATCACATGCACTAATACGTGTAGTATAACTTTTTGACAAAGTTTTACGGTAATATTAAGATTGTAATTATAAATTCCAATGAATTGGATACTAAGACAGTATTAATATTTATTTTTATTTCAACCCATGATTTTACGTCAATAGTTTCAACAAACATTGTTTCAGCCCAAGTTTTTAGATAAAGTTTAGGAGTTTTACAATAAATAATAATGATTTTATAGTACTTATATTAAAAAGTAATTATATATTTGTTTCCAACCTTATTTCCACCCCCTGCAATAATGATCTGTAATATCAAATTTACTTTGTACAAGAGTTTTCAACAAAATTTAAAAATGTTAAACGAAAATAAACATCAATTCGATAAGAGTACATAACAAGGAAAATTTTATCTCCTGGTTTTTTCAATCCCTTGGAGTAATTGTTTGAATTACCAAAGATTGTTTCAGACAAAAGTTTTAGGTACAAATTATAAGATTTACTAACAATTTGAACGGATTTGATAGTGTACGTACTAAGTGAGTTATTAATTTCAAATTCTACCCCTCATTTGTTCAACCACTTGCAGAAATAGTTCGTCTTATCGAAAATAGTTTCAGAAAGGTTTAGATAAACTTATAATATTTACAAACAATTTGAACGAATTTAATAGTATGCCAACGAAGGGAGTTATGATTTTTTTTGGTCCCCCAACCCTTGTTTTTTCAACCCTTTATAGTTATGGTTGGTCGTATCAAAAACTTATGCATACTAAATATTTTGGTATTACTCTTATATTAATGAATTATTTTTACCTGGCATTTCCAAATTCTCAAATTTGTTACGATGTTGACAGCCAAGAAACATGAAATGAGTTTTTGTGATAGAAATGCAAACCATTTCTTTAAGTAGCCAGTGGCATTGCAGTTAAACCTAAAAAGTTTCAGTTCTGCAATAAATTAAATTATTCTTATTTGTACAACCCAAAAACATTAAAAATGTAACTTTGGCAGCTAATTATGCAAAAAGTATGCGTTGTATATATTTTTAATTTCGTGAAAGTTAAACAATTGAAAAAGTCTAAAAGTTGATCAATGATTAATATAAATATAAAATCATGACCTGAAATGTGAGGCACCCCCTTAACGGATGTACTTTTGTTTACATAATATGGGAGTTACAGCGATTTTTCTGTTTGTTTCTCGTGGAGTCTACGCTCGACACAACTGAAACTTCTTGCTGTTATATATATATATATATATATATATATATATATATATATATATATATATATATTAATTAGGAATAGGAAACATAATATTCTCTTTGGCTGAAGGTCGCATATATGCAGGTATGCGAGATGCGAGTGCGTCATTCCTGCCCTCCCCTGCCGTCTCCTCCTCAACCGGTTCCCCCACCACGTACCTAACTATTCCTGTCATGCGACTTAAATTTTCGTAACTTTGAAATATTTCAGCTCCCTCACCAAGAAGTTTTATTTCAAAATATATTTCGTTACTAAACGTCAATTTATTTTACGTAGGAGATATATCTTTGGTATGTAAAAAAGAAAAAAGAAGGAACCTAGCGTGAGGGAGTTTACCTGGTGTAGAATGTAAGTCTGAAACGAATATTTATTACAGATTCGGTGCATCACATTTTCTAACATGCTGCATTAAAACTTCAGGGAAAAAAAAATCTTAAGCCAGCCTGACTGTGCAGGGGAGGGGTGGGGGGGTTGGGGGGGGGGGGGGCTAAACTTAAGCCAGCCTGACGGTGCTACTTTTTTTTTTGTCTTGACTATGTATTTAAATTTACAAAACGAGTTGCAGGATATTTTGGCTAACTTAAAAGTTAGTTGGCTCACACATACGTCCATCAAGTTCCAGGATATTCACGAAAGCGAACATACACGGGTGTACGTTGCCACACGCGGGTCTGGCATGTTTTCGACTCGGGGCGTGTGGGTATAGCAGAAAATTGAACAGAATAGTAAAGTTTTAAAGTATGATAACTGTTCTACCCAGAGCCAGACCTTAGGAAGGGTGCTGTGTTGTTGCCATAACGGGAGCAGACGGTAGCGGAGAATAGCAATGGGAGTTGCCAAATAATGGTGTGGGGCATGATGTAAAGAAGAGGAGGTGAAACCGTCCGGCCGCCCAAACTCGTCCTCCACTGCGCACTACGTCACCTTGGTCGCACCGCCTGGTCTACACGCAGCGCGCTTACGGGAATACGACGTAGAAAGTTCATTTACAATCGTTTGAATAGTAAGAGTGACCACGAAGCGTAAAAATATTTTGCTATGTGCATTGTATAGCATGCATTTAGAACATACAGTTTAAATAAATGTATTAGCATCCAAACACGGGGTTTATATTAATAATAAAATCAACGAAGCAATATTTTTCTGTTGTTTCATCACTTCAAAATGTTGATTGGGTCTTGTAAACACAGAATGTTAATGGGAATTGTAATGAATATACTTCGAAAATATTTATTATGAATATTAATAAAATAGATATAATAAACATTCAGGATGCGGGCGACAAACAATAATACAAACATAATACCAAAAAAAAAAGCATCTGACACAAAGCAAAGTTTCTATAAATACGTATTTGTAATTTACATAAACATAAGCGCTTTTGATTTATTTACTAATTTTAATTTTATTTAGTTACAAACAATAAACAAAAGGGTAAATATTGATGGAAAGTATATTTAAAAAATATATTTAAAACAGATTATTAAACCAAATAGCTCTACAATATTCAGCAAAAGACAGCTTGCAGGCATTACAACATTTTTTCACGGCAAAGAAAACGAAAAGGTTGGATTTGTTTATTATCTTGGAGAGGAAAAACCTAATAGTTTTCAAATCCCCCAAGCACATTGTACGTTAAAACAGGGCACATAAGTGTTGGTTGATTACTAAAAATAACTCAATTGCAAAATAACTAGCCGTAAATATTTCACAAAACCCGTATACCTTCTACACTACATTTTATTAAAGCCAAAATTGATTCATAATGTCTTGAAGAACTTCGTCCCTCATAGGTATTTGAATGTAATTTTAACATTTGTATCTTGGCTGTAGGTGTTTCTTTCTCCATTTTTATAACGTTAACTTCTGAAAACTCAAAAATGTTGCTTGCTATAATTTTGATTACTGAGAATTCCATGTTATAACAAAATAAGTATTGTTTTACCTCCTGTACATTGTGCATTTGCAGGCACTCGCATAATTTGATAAGACAATTGAAGAGTCACGGCCTTTCCATGGAAAAAAAATTACAAAATAAATATATAAGTTCATCTAATTCCCCTTAAAATTGGCGTTTCAAAATTCCTCCTGGATTCTGTAATACTAAAATGGTTTGAAGGCAATAAATTCAAGGGAAATGGTGTGATAAAAGCATTAAAAATACAAAAATATTGAAATATAATAAAATCATTGTAATCGTCGAAACATTAACATCGGAAATACCATTTTTCCCACTTATATCTAGTTTTACGGAAAAGCCGCTTCCCTCCATAATTACTATTCCAAGGCCGCGCTGCAAATGTCCACATGTACAATTTTCAATACATAGCTGTGATTTATATATCTCATGCGCTTTATAGTTATAGAATCTAGAAAAATGAATACCTACAAACATGCAAACTTATGTGCTACACTGTTTTTAGTTATAGACGAGTTGTGTTAGTGTTAGGATTGTAGACACAGTAGGGGCGGATCCAGGAATTACTGGGGGGAGGAGGGCCGTATGATACCTGTTTATTACTGCAAAAGTCATTATTAATCAATGCATATTTTACCCTTAGATGGGTGGGAGGGCACGTGCCCCTGTGGCCCCCCCCCCCTTTTCTGGATTCACCTATGGAGCACACACGCACGTGCGCTGAGAATGTACTGAGCTATGGTCCCTGCAAACCTTATTTTTAAGTATTTAAAACGTCATTTTTTTTAACGAGTTAAATGCTATTTAAGGCGTAAACACAAACTTTTACATGGAGAGATGAAACAAAATTATACCATTATCTAAACGCTTAAATGGAAAAATTGGCAAAGACAACATTAGATAACATGAATTCATTTACGTTAATTTTCATTATTGTGTGTAAACCAACAACATAACACAACACAAGCAGATTGTAATGCTGAAATTTTAAAATACCTTTAGGTAACTAACATATTATTAAAACCAGTATCATCACATGTCGAAACTAGAAAAGTAATTCACTTTCACGCACCGCATTTTGAGCGGTATTTTGCATTAATTTAAATACATATCGTAATGAAATAAAAATTAACTTCTTCTAAAGCCTAAACGAATTAATTTAAAACAAACATATTAGACCTCGAATTTCAAAAGTTGTTGTATGTAAGCATGATTCTTTTTTGTATATTTTATAATTCGCATCTCACGGTTTTGCGTGTATACTTAAATATATTTAAACGTTATGCTGTATGTCCTCCCCACTCTATTAAATAGAACATTTTGAACAATAGAAAAAATGCGCATGTTACTTTTTGATGTATAGGGGGTTCACATTCCTACTTTCATTCGATTTTACATGCATTGATGAAATATTTCCCCCCCCCCCCTCCCTTTTATTAATACTACACAACCTAGTGCTTAGGTTATTTCTATAACAGACAAGAAAAAAAAGTTAAATTGAAATAAATTTTGTAGTTCTCGCTGATGCCGAACACACAAGCATTTTAAAAACAATTGATTTGAGTTTTTATTAATACGTTGAAATTTCATTTTTAATAAATTAAGTCAATAAATAACATTTTTACCGCGAAATTTTTTATTATTATAGATAATAACTCAGTATTTTGCACGAAATATATTCCTTGACCTAATATTAACCTACAGTTAATCATATAAAAAAATTAAAAATAAATACTCGTATTATAAAACAAGTGACATTTCTACTTAAAATCACTTTTGTTATACTTACCTCTACTAACACATAATGTGTCGTTACTTTTCCATACGTTCACCCACTTATTGCAAAGATCTTCAAATTTAGGAAAAGAAAAATATTTTATGCAAGAATCTCGAGTCTTTTTGAAATGATAGTGACATCCGAACACTGCAAAATTTGACATTTCAACTACATAAAACTACGTTCGCGCGAGACGCAGATGAAATGGATGGGAAGCGCCTGCAAGAAGAGCGCTGGCTACAACCAAGGTGACGTAGCAAGGGAGCGCGTGGAGGGGGAAAACCTGCGCACGGTTTCACCTCCCCTTCTTTACATCATGGGTGTGGGGTCTGGCATAATCCCCTGAGGCGCGCACCCAGACGGCGCCGGCGCGTCGCGGTTATTGGTACGGGGGGGGAGGGGATGGCAGTGCGTCATCACCCGACCGCTGTCCAGCTAGGGGAGGGGGATAACCTCTGTCCAGTGACACAGGCTGCCCCGTAGCTCTTGAAAACTTCAATCAGAAGTTTACGAGACGATGAAAATTTCATGCTATGTAAAAAAAATATATATTTAAAACAAATTATTTAGAAAATGGGTAATTATAAAACACTAGCCTATTTCTGAAATAAACAATATCGCCTAGGGATGCACTACTGATCAATCTAACTTGCCCAATCGGCGAGCGTTATTCTCTCGTACAAGACGTATGCGTGTTGGACATTAATCAGTATAAATAGGTGTTATAAATATTTTATATTACTTTCTAAAAAGTATTTTAAAAATACGTGTGTTGTTTCAAAATACATCTTTTCAAAATATCAGTAGGAAAGTAATTTATGAATTATAACTCAAATAAAATAATTACGACGAAGCATGCTAAGTGAGCTAATATTTATTAAAAAAAATAATTAAAACGAAGTAGATATTTTCATAGTCTAGGAAAATCCCAAGCTAGACTCGGCATATCACTCCACATCCTTCTTTAATGACCTAGAATTCAATTCACACTTACAGATGGAGCGACGTGGCGCAGCAGTTAGACGCTGGACTCGGGTTCCAGGGGACCCGGGTTCGAACACCAGCACGACCGGTGATGTCACTTTCCCGCGGGTCGCCTGAGTCATGCAGACTAATGCTGGGCTGTGCACAGACGGGGAGAATAAAAAATTGTGATCTCATAACAAACGCAACTACTTTAAACATTTTAAAAATCTACTTTAGAGACAATCATTCAAAACAAAATCCGACTGAAATCCAGTTTTCTGTATTCACTACGTATTAGGACAAAAAGTTTTATACGTGAACCTTGAAAGCCCTCGTGAGTTAAAGAGGAAAAATAAAACAAACAAAAACAACTAAGAGTTAAGATGAATTGAATAGCACCTCTGTAGAAACGAATTGGTTTTACTTCCAGTATCGTCCGCCACGTCTGTGAACAACATTCATTTCTAGACCCCTGGGGAGCTTAGCGTATAACTTAACGGGGAAAAGGGGGGGGGGGGGAAACTAAATGTATCTCTTAAAGTGCCCATATCAAACCGATATACAGTTTGTCCATAAAATAATGTCCCAGTTATTAATTTTTAATAGTATCAACTGTAAGCGGTTTTGAGTTTCGGTTCAAGGTCATAATTAAAGAGTAACTCAAAAGAGTTTTAGATAACCGCAAGCGCGAGTATTGCTTTGTTGTTTTCTCGCTTGCAGCGCCACCTACGCAAAATGGCAACTTCTGAGCGTAACATGTTTTGTGTTCTGCAATTGCCTTAGAGTGAATCTTTGATTTCATGATGGGGCCCCTCCCCATTGGAATGTCTGTGTACGAGAGAAGTTGAACGTTGAAGTCCCTGACCGTTGGATTGTTCGTAATGGTCGAGACGACAAAAGCTCTTTTTCGCTGGCCTCCACGTTCACCTGACATAACGCCTTGCAATTTTTTTTCCTTTGGAGCTTTATAAAAGATCGTATCGATCTTCCGCTGCTACCTAGTCATTTGCCAGAGTTCAGACACAGAATTGAATCGATTACTCCGGACTTGTTGACTGAAGTGCGGGATGTGCGCCGTAAAACTAACTGGGACATTATTTTATGGTAATAGTTTATAGTTAGCCATTTATGTAAAACACCGGATGGGGAAGGGGGCGCTAACCGGTTTTACGTTTTCTTGATATGCCACCGGAGTCTACAGTGGTCGTGATCACTTATGCGTTCGCTAACACGTGGTTCGGAGTCTTATATAATTTGAAGGTTCGCTCTCACACGCCATGTAGATTTTTTTTGCGTAATTTCTTTTTTAAGATCTTCTTCTAAAATTTTAACACTTAACCTCATATGCATTTGTCGATCTAACACAAATATTATCAATACATTATTAAGTTAGTGTACTATCATGGGTATGAAAAATTAATAAAAATTAAGAAGACTATAGCACCTTCTTACACCAGTGATGAAACACTAAGTGAATATCGGTTGAACATATGTGGAATTAGAAAAACAAATGCGAAGGAAATATTAAGTTAAAATTTTAGAAATAGCTCTTAGGTATTTATAATAGTACCTCCGGAAACTGTAGTCGGATTGAGGAGCAATGAGACGGTCCGCCATCTTGGATTCTGACATCATTGCAGCCACATTGGATGACTTTGACCTTGACTTCCAAAAATTTCGAAAATTTCCCAAATTTCCCAAAATACGCCGAAATTGGCAAAATTTTCAAGTTTTTAGGGAAGAATTCCACTTAAAAAATCCGAAAATTTAAAAATTGAAAAACCTTGAAAGACATGTGCTTTAGAAAAAAAAACAAGTCCAAACAGTGGCTTAAAACTCTTAAAAGCAAACCACCCTCAGCCGCTTAGGTCATGACCTTGACAATTAGGATGTTATGGCCACCATTACGGATTTTTATTATTGCGGCCTTAACGAAAATTGCAACGGTGAAGGCGGCCATAACACACTGATTGTCTAGCTCATGACCTAAGCGTCTTAGGGCGGCTTGCTTTTAGGACTCTTAAGCCGCTGTTTGGACATTTTGTTATTTTTCTAAGGCATAAGTCAATAAAGGTTTTTCGAAATTTAATTTTTTTTTCAAATGTTTTTTTTCGTGTTTTCATCCTCGTAATAGGGAAAATTTATTGTTTTTTATTTTAAGATTTTTTGGCGGGATTTTTTCCCCTATAAACTGGTTATTTTTGCGAATTACGGGGAATTGTTTTACATTTTGAATCTATTTTGACAATATTTTGGCAATTTTTCAAGGTCAAGGTTAAATGTAAAGGTTATGGTCATCCAAGATTGCTGCCTTGACGTCAGAATACAATATGGCGAACCACCTCCTCGCTCCTCACTCCTCACTCCGACACTATAGTTTCCGGAGGAAGTATTATATACTACTCCCTTACATAAAAGTAATGTCGAAAAAACCCAAAGACGTCAACTTGGAGTAGCCAATGTGCATAGTCGCGTGGCGTCAAAACTCCTTAGTTACTTGTCTTCTAAATTGTTTATAAATGTGATTGTTGATATGCGTATTACATGTTGGGGTGGCCATGACTGCATTATTAAATGGTGAGTGAACTTTTTTTTCCCCTTCAGCTAATTTTGTGCCACGTTTACGCCCAAAACATTGCCCGAATGGAGTGTTTTTTTTTCATTATAGAAGTCGTTTTAAATAACTTTTTACATGAAAGTGGCGGTTTTTAACTTTGGCGATTCTAATTAATACTTACCAACCATTATTGGATGGTATCATGCACCATTTCCGCAATGTTTTGGGCGGAACAGTGTGGCGATGGTAAGGGTTAAAAAGTGACTTCAACTACGTCGCAGAATGCCGTCTCCTGACAATTCCTAACTCCACGATTACACGGAAAATTGTTTCGTATGTGTTGGTGTGGCCGCGCGCACTGGACTGGTGGCGACCGTAATGTGTAATGTGGCGAGGGGGGAGGGTGGGAATGAGAGAGAGAGAGAGAGAGACCAGGAGAGCACTTCCTCATTGCGGGCTGACCGCATGATTGCCCGGTCTGCGGCGTCGCTTCGCGACACCCGACGAGATGGCGGCTACACTGCTAAAATTTTCAGCTTTTTTGTTACGAAGAATGGTATCTTTGTAAATTTCCGGGTCTCTTCGTAAATTTACGGGCCTCTTCGTTAATTTACGGATCCTGAGTTTACTTACTTTGAACATGAATCCAAAGAATAATCTTGCCCACAATACATTCAAAAACTGGCGAGTCTACAGTAAGAACACTCTTCTTTTGTCCACCTTTGTTAAAAACGAAAATACAACTCGGAAGTCGAAATACGGCTCGGCTTCTACGAAGATCCGGTTATTTGAAGTAATTATCAAGAACTCTTGATTTATTACATTTGTATTCTTCGTTGGAAGGTCCGTAAATTTACTGTAATTTAAAAGTGTAGTCGTCTCTGTGGCTTCTGAACCACTGTGTTCTACGACTTCTTCCAAGTTTTTAGTTGGAGTTAGAGTTACAAACCAGTGTGCAGAACAATTAATAGCAATTCCTAACATGTCTTCAGCACTCTCACCACGCAATATTTTTGACACATTTGCAAAACCAGTTTGCTGTTAACTTCTTAGTAACAGCTATGGTTTTTTTGAGGCTGCAATTGTCTTGTCGTTAATACAAGGTACTTGGTGGGTTTTATAATCACTACAATAATTTTCGGTGGTTACAACATCTTTTTTCAAGTGCATATTCGCAACTGACATATTGTAGTTTAGAAAACTAGTTTTTCGAACAAGAGCGCGCGCGCCTGTTTTAAAACGAGAAGCAGACAAGACTTCCGCGCAATGTTCAGACAGTCCTTTGAGCATTACGTGAGAGTATGTTCGGACAGTGCGCAGAGCAGACCAAGACAAGCGCCTGCTTGGCGAGAACATCGCAATGACCGCGACTGGCGTGGACATCAGCGCTGCTCTATGGCGGATAGCGAAGGTGTGACGCGATAGAATTGTTCTTAAAATGAGCACATTTCGATAGTTCCACGGCCGCTGCCACGGTGTGTCGCACCGATTGCGCTTTTCCGACAGGTAACTTTTATCAACGTGTTCAGTTTGACAGCTCAGTATCCTTTCATGATTAGTGAGAACATTTTAGGTTGTCGCCCGCCCACCCTTTGTTAGGAATGCTGGCAGTTACGTTCTTCGATCTGTTTTACTTTGTACTCCAAAGAATGGTTGCGAGATCAAACGAATGAAAATTGAATTCATAAATGGAAGCTCACAAATCTTTGCTGCTTTAGGTTCGATTTATCACGAATTTAACATAATAATTATTCATTTTTCATTATAACTCTATCGTAAATCACGAACGGAATTATTATTAAATAAAATATGTCGTGAATCCCCGGGTTCAGCTTTTACGCTTTAGACCCCAGAACTGGATCAAATGCTAGTCGGTGCCGTGACCCTTCGAAGATCGAACGCGTCAGTACGCCTTCAATGCAGTATCGAGACTCCAGTGTCTAAACTGCACATCGTCCATGGAGGAGGCTAGTTCAGTGACCCGGGGCTCTCCCGGTCCACCAATTAACATTCCTCGGAAAACTTCAGTTCCGCCCCCGCAGCCGAATTTCATCTTGTTGGCAGAGTTTTATTGTGATCTATTTGAATTTTTATATACCTAAGTGACATTCATACATTGATTGGTATATGGATTTCTTAAGTCAGATATATTATATGTATGATAGTTTAGAAAGTGGTTTCGAATTTAATACACGGCTAGCCTTGAAATACAGCCTCCCTATTGGCCAGGAGGAGAGAGACTGGTTAGTCACTGGCTGGTGCCGTTAACTTCTTCGTGGCTCTCGCTAGCGGCAGGACATCCCTTGACAGTTAGAAGGGTTGTGTTCGGCCAAGCTGTAGTGCATAGATTGAATTAATGGTTATTTAACATAAAATCTTAAATTAAAACATATTGTTTCGAACGCGTGAAACCATACCACGATGCCAGGTTCGGATCTGGTTGGCGGCCCTGCACGGCCACTGGAGTCACGCACCGTGTCACGTACCGTCCACTGACGTAAGGCACGCCACACGTGCCTGGCCAGATTACAAGGTCGCTACCCCTCTTCCCTTTCTGCTTCCCGCGCATCTTCCTTCCTCGGCGCCGTTATCTGTCGATGAGCGGCCTTTCGAATTCCGCGGTCGCCGCGCGGAGTGGCGAGAATAATCACCGCATTTATCGATGTTTCGGGCGTCGAGTCGTCCCGGGTATGACGCGACTCGGCACAGCCGCTCTCGTCGGTTCGAGCAGGTCGCTCCAGGTACTAATAAGCGGTGACGCCGGTCTCCGCAGGAGTCCCGCGACGAGCGTCGAGCGGGTTCCACGACAGTTTCGAACGAGTTCCGCGAGTGAAGGGAAGTGCGACATCGGCGAAGAGGGTGAGAGACCCCCTCGAGAGTGGCGCGACGCGGAGCGACGGGATCGAGAGATTGCGACTGAGTGGCCCAAAACTCTGTGTGTGTGTGTGTGTGTGTACAGACGCGTGATAAGGGGGAAACTACTGATTAGCCTAGCTCCAGGGAGGAGTGCGAACTGTGGAACTTGACAGACTTTTAGTGACTTGCGAATAAAAATGAAGTTCCAGTGATTGGTGATTGGCTGCGTTTCGAAAAGTTTACGTTTTTGGAAAAATTCAATATGGAACGCGGATACGCCAACCCGAAACGCAATGACTTCATAGTTGGCCGATGTTTGCGTTGCGTGCGTATTTGCGTCTTGTGAAGTTTATAAACGGGCATTTGAAAAGTCGCCTCAAGGGACGTCTTTTTGGAAAAAATGGAAAGCATTCAACCAGCTATAACCGGCCAGCTGAAGGCTATTCCAGTATCTGAGTTCCAGCGCTGTTATAAGGATTGGAAAAACCGTCTCCAGTGCTTTGTGGCTTCCCAATGAAGTTATTTTGATTGAAACATTATTGAATAATAAATTTATTCCAATAAAAATTTGCACTTTTAAGTGCAATTATTTATTTAGTAAAGTAAATGTTAGTAATTAATACAACTGCAATAGAACTTAATTGGGCTATCCCTTACGAACGCAGTTTTCCCCAAATAGGTCGTAAAAATATTATAATACCTTAAATACATTTATAATAAGAAATAAAATAAATGAAATGGCCTTATTACACGGTAAATGGATAGCTGCCGATACTGTTATTTGGAAAATAAAATATTTTATTTAATGAAATAATGTGTGGAATGATAGTTCAAAGCTTTAAATGAATGCAATTAATGTTTACTTTAATAATAAGTTATTAGTTACGGTTAGGACTAATTAATGTATAGTAAGTGCAAAAATGTATGTTTTAGTGTTTTTCCCGTGCGCAGTTTGCTCTGGAAGTTTTCCTGCTAGGTGAAATTTTTAACCATCAGTTGGCCCTATGAGTGATACCTAGTGTAAAGAAAAAAAAAACCACCGTTGAATAAGTATTTAAATGTTTAAATTTTATTCTTTTGACGTAAAATTGATTTTTTTTTAAAATCATTTTGAGGAAAAAAAAATTTAAGCTATAATTTTAAGTTGTCTGAGAAAAAAAAAACTGCTTAAACTTCGAATACCTTTCCGCATTCGTTTAGGATGTTTTTGTCAACATGCTTTGTCTTGGATTTTTGGAGCATTTTACTAATTATCCTTAGCATAATTAATTTATATCGCTAGTGCTCGCTTTTTTAATAAAGCGAGAGTGAATATGAAAAAAAATTCCTAAATTATTTTCCTTCTATAATGATGTATAAATTTGGTGATTTAAATTCAATCAATAATATGACGTTAGTTGATAGTCTATAAACGATTTTATAATAAATAAGTGTTCATTTAATGTTTTTCAGTTTATACCTCAGACCTGGCATGAGTTGAGAGCATGCAATCGTGCGGTACTCAACTTTAAATTAAACGATTGTGTGTAGTTTTGGCCGTAGAAGTTTTGAGTTAGATATCTTAATCATAAAATCAATATAAGATGGGTTTTACCAGAACCCTAAAAAATTAAGATTTTTGTAAGATATCAGGAAAACCAAGTTTTCGTTCGTTTTAAATTCTTTAGTGCATTGCCAAAAGGGCACAGAATTTGTGGCAACCAAGTTGACTATGCTCTAAAGAATTTATAATCTAAAAATTAAGGTTTTACTAAAAATGTTATAAACGAATAATTAATTAAAAACTGTATAGACCTTCCATATGATTACATGGTCATACATAGTTCATGCTAAAATATACACTTATTGAATTTTTAAAATCATTTACTATAAAATAACTAAATTTTGATGTTTATTTAAAATCATAAGGAATATACAAAGTTATAGAAGCAAAGTAATTTAGGATACTTCCTTTAAGTTTCGTTCAGTGTCCAAGGCTATATATACTTCGGCGTGCGTATTCTTTAATATAGGCCCTAAGATGTCTTACTCAAATATACCGAAAGAGTTATCAGTTAAGTAATGACTATCAAAATAACTTTGTAAACATCTCGTTTCCCTTGTTGGTTTTCTTGGAATGGAAACTTGTGAATCGGAGATATTTTTATGTGTGTGAGTATTACGTTCCAGCATTTTCGTAAAATGGCAGAGGCACGCGAAAATCTCTGGTGCAACTGTCTTGCAAGGCCTTGCAGTTCCCGGAGCTCTCTGCCGTAAGGGCGGCGAGACATTGCGCGCACGTGCCAACATCGCCTCCACGCCTCGGGAACACTCGCGACACCTGCGGAGGACGCTCCGCGCCAATATCCTCGCTCCGGGGCTCACGACCGGGACGTGCGAACGCTCGGCGCCAGAATCGACTTATCTCGATTCAGCCCGACCGCCGGCTGCGCCATTACGGCTCGCTCCCACCGGCGCACATTCGCGATATTACCATGGGGAGAAACTACAATTGCCGAGACTGAGACCTAGATTTTTGAAGTGGTTTGGGGCCCGCCCGCTAGATAGTGGTAGTTTTCTTAATATACGAGGGCTGTCTAAAAAGTTTCAGACCTCAACATGAAAATGGCAGCACTCAACAAAAATGGCGGAATGTGTTTGTTAATGCCTTGGTACATACCCTCTGATATTTCAACAATTTTTGACGCGCAGTTGTTTTTAACAATCGTTTGCGCGAGTATTTGCAAAATAGTTGTTTACAAAATTCGAAAAAAAATCTCTATTCTCCGAGCGCAACTTTTAGCCTACAAAACAAAAGAAAAGTCAGTTGGGTTTAGATCTCGTAAATAAGGAGAGCGGTCAAGCATTTCAAACCGCGATTCGTAGATTTTCGCCTTGGCAACCACTGAGGCGTGAGTTGGTGCATTGTTTGGTGAAAACATTTTTTTTTTGTTTCTGCAAATGTGGCCTTTTTCTGCAATTTCTACCTTTAGCGTATCAAGAAATTAAGTTCAATATGCTCCTGTCATGATTGGTTTACACAACTCCATTACTATCCTAGAAAACAGTCAACACCACTTTCCCGGACAAAGGAAAAGTCTTTGCATTTTTTGGAGCTGATTCCCCATTAGTAGATAGTAAAGCTTGGCCGGTTCTGCACAAGGGTGCTTAAGGAGGTGTCGGCCGCCATATTGGATTGTGACATCACGGCAGCCTTCTTGGTAGCAAATTACCTCAAAATTACTCAAAAATGACAAAAAAAAAAATTCTAGAAATTCCCTGTTACAAGGAAAAAAAATTCAGTTTTGAAGGAAAATTTCCCATTTTATTTCTGAAAAATGTCAATGGCTTAAAATGCTCAAAGCGGTTAAGCCCTAAGCCGATGATATCAGAACATTGATCTCAGGAGTCATCGTTGCACTTTTCGTTACGGTCGCAATCTTGAAAATCCGCAATTATCCGATGTTAACGGGAAAAAATTTAAAAATTATAAAAAATTATTCAAAATATATTAAAAAATTATTCCATCATATTTAAATTAGTCCACCAAATTAATAAATTAGGTAATCATCAGATTTTAATAGAAAAAAATTCAAAATTTATTAAATTTTGATAACACAATTTATAAAAAGGTACTGGGTTCTAAACCGACGAGGACAATGTTTTAAAAATTGCGATGGATTCGTCCTCTAGAAAAGTTGTATATTTCGTTACGCCCAACATCTTGGATGTGTATGACGTCATCACGGCACATTTCGTTACGGACACCATCTTGGATTATACTGGCAGATGACCTCCTAGCACTAATTCCAAGGCAGATATTATGTTAGCCAACTTGTTTGCGTCTGTTGGAGGCCGACTTTTCTTTTCATCTGGCATGTTTCGACTTTGGTGCATGCAATACAATTATTTTTTCGGGTGCAAATATTTTATTGTTAGGCTCGTTTTCTACTCTCGTACCCATTTTTCGTATTTTGAGGCGACTACAACAAGTACTTTTCATGTACTGGGTTACGATTTCAGCCGTGCTTATACGTGTTAGAGACACGGCCGAGTACTGAGGCCTGTGCGCCGTGTGTTGAGGCCAGGTGGTCGGTTACCTGACACTTATGCAAGCGTGCGAATCTCTCCCCGCGCGCCGGTAGACGATTCTAGTCCTGGACAGTCTCTGTCTTTAGCCTTGAGGATTTTTTAAAAATTTGTGGTAAACGAGCTTGAATTAGGTACTTTGACTATTCGCACGTAATCACTTTTAAATTAACATGTAATGGAATTTATTTCTCTACATGAGTCAAGAAAAAAAATATACAGAGTTGACGGGTAGGTAACGAAAAAGTGGTGCTTGCTTCATGAGTTACTAGCACTTAGTGAAAGCTAACTACTTTTTCCAGTTTCATGTAATATTGATGATTTTATTGTTACTCTTTCCTGGACCTTAGACTGCTTAATATATAGTAAATCAATTTAATTACGCCGTACTGCCTGGTATCAAACCGCGGGAAAGTGCCGATCGAATCAATCAGAACATTAATGAGTGATTTAGTTTATTAATTTTGGAATTTTTTCCGAATTTTTAGTTTAAAAATTACAGAATTTCAATATGATGGACATGTTTCAAGATGGCGAATCCCACAGTAATAAATGAATACTGCACTCTAGCGGGTAGAAATTAAACTAATATGGTGGCAGCGCCATCTAGCAGATGAAGAGAAAAGGTTGGCCTCCAACAGAAGCAAACAAGTTGGGTACCATGACGTTATACAGACTGACTTAATATCTGCCTTGGAATTAGTGCTGGGATGTCAAACTGCCAGTAGCTTCTGTGGAGGAAGAATCCATCGCAATTTTTAATAGATTGACCTTGTCGGTTTAGGACTCAGTACCTTTTTATAAATTGTATTATCAAAATTTAATGAAGTCATTTTTAAATTTTTTCCTATTAAAATCGGATGATTACCTATTTTATCAATTTGGTGGACTAATTTCAATATCATGGCATTATTATTTTTTTATTAAAATCTGGATAAATACTTTTTACAAATTTAAAATTTGTCCCGTTAAAATCGGATATTTACGGTTTTTAAAGAATGAAACCGTAACGAAAAGTGCAACGATGTCTCCCAAGTTTAAGGTTCTGATATCAGCGGCGTAGAGTAGCTTGCTTTTAGGAGTCTTAACCGCTTTTAGAAATTTTCAAAAAATTTGAAATTTTTTAGAAATAATATGAGATATTTTTCCTTCGAAACAGGGAAATTTCTTGGAATTTCTTGGAATTTTTAGTAATTTATGAGGAATTTTATTTATTTTAAAAGAATTTTGAGTCATTTTTGAGGTATTTTCAGGAAATTTAAACCAAGATGGCCACCGTGACTTATCATTCAAATATGGCGGTTGATACCTCTGACACCTCCTTACGAACTTTAGCGCAGGACCGGCCAGGCTATACTACCCTTCTCACGTTTTGGTGTCGCAAAAGTTCTACGTCACCCAAGCTGGTACGGCCATGTTTGAATTTAGCTATCTAAAATATCACTGTGGTAAATTATTGTGGATAGTTCTAGTACACAGAACCCAACTGGTCTGTAATTGAGGCGTAATGCCTTTAAAAAACAAATATTTAATGACAGCTTGGTACTCAATTTTTCATTTTCATTCAAACATGCGAATCGACTCACGCAAACGTTTGTTAAAAAACAAATGCACGTCCATAATGACTGATTTCAGAGATTAGATTCAAAATCATGAGCAAACACATTTTCCAATTTTTGGTTTCCGAGTGTTACTATCTTCACGTTGAGGTTCGGAAACTTTTCAGACAACCTTCGTAATACTTTTCACAATCAATACCTATAGTTATGCTAGTAATACATCAGACAAACATACCAGTATAAATTAATTCACTTTATTTTGTTAGCCACGTATTATACCGTGTGGCATACCATAAATTTTGCTTATTCCATTATATAGAACATTTTTTTTATTACAAAACAGTATTGTGTTTATCGCACAGTTTAAAATCTGTTGCTAATCAATTAGTCGTCAAGTAAATAAATTAACAATGCAAACCAAACAATTTGGGCTGTTCGTTTCGGGTGTCCCAGATAAAAAAAAATTATTAGCCCGTTAAGTTTTTTTTTGCTAGTAGTTATTGGCCCACCCAACATAGCGTCACATGTCGGGCAAGATATGGTTTCAGATTCCACTGCAAAAATCGCACTTCTATATTTCCTTCTTTGTTCTATGGGTATTACCACCAAACTTATCACGGGCAGCTCTACACCGTTGCAAATAATAGGCTCGTGAAGATGGTTATTATGTTAAAAATTGTGAGATTCTTTGCGAGAAAACTCGGGGTTATTTTGATAGGGAGGTGTCAAAAAAAAAAACACGATTGACACGATATGAAAAGTTTTGATACTGGTTTTATATTCGGACTTGAGTTACAAACACACTCTTGAAAATAACTTCCAAAGGAACTAGTTACATGTTCCACTCCTACGACTCGCAACACGACCGCTCTGTTCGGTCACCAGACATTTCTACTGTAGAAATGATGATGTTAGACGGTGGCTCAAAGAACCTGGTACAGATGTCACTAAAAGCTGGTATCTGAAAAAAAAAACTGGTACACTCTAAGATCTTACGCTGACAAAAATCCTGTAGATTTTGTTTCATAGATTATATATATATAATATTTATATAAACTGCTTTATTACGATATATACTATGGAAACATAAAAGGTTGCACACTTGTCAACAAATAAAGTACGATAAGGTTGGTAACTTATTTTTTATTCAATCGGCACAAAACATTTTATCTGAACTGAAATAGTTTCGATACCAATATTCATAAAAAACTCCTTAAGGTATCAATCACATAATATATTGTAGTAATATAAATGTGATTATAATTTTAATCATTCAACAAAATAAACACATATATTAATAAATATTGAGGCCATCTCTTAAAGAAAAGTTATAAAATTGTTAATAAAAAATATAAATGTATAACAGAATGGCGGCATGGCGCTGTGATCAATTTCTAGAGAACTAGCTTCTGAAATTATAAGATGGCCATAAAAACTTAAGCACCTAGTATGAATACTTTCAATTAAATTAGCACTTAAAATTTTCCCTTAAAATGCCGTTTTATTAATAGTATACAGATGGAATTATTAAAACGCAACTATTCGAATTATTCGTCGACGCCTAATGTTAATTGTTAATGAATGGCGCATCGCGCATGGTCGATGTTCAAAGTTGGTATTTCTGCATACCAGCACAATTTCTACTTGGTACACGGTACAAGACCCTGAAGAATGGTATATGTACCAACAAGTTGGTACGTCTAACATCCCGGTTTCTACTCTAGCCTGGGCCGATGTAATCCGCTGGTCAGTCGCTGTGTCCACCCCCCGGGGTGCGCGCGTGCTCAGACAAGAGACTACTCGCGCACTGATCTGGCCAGGAATCCCACGTACAGCACTCAACACAACTGCATGCTAGCACTAAACATTTAGGCTTTACAAAATAAAGAATTTGATCCATTCAAATGTGTTTTTTTAATAGTTTTGTGACACATTACACACATAAATGTCTTTGAAATCACATAGGCTACAACTCTTGCATAAATCATCGGCATAAGCAACCACTTAAAAATCTCCTCTATAACAGATCATAACGATAATATTAATTTTTTTACGCGTAAATGTATACTCTCCGAAATCACTCACGTGTTCTCCCACTTGACCAGTTGGTCGCCCTGCATAGATGGTCGCCCCGCGTAGATGGTCGCCCCGCGTAGATGGTCGCCCCGCGTAAATGGTCGCCCCGCGTAGATGGTCACCCCGCGTAGATGGTCGCCCCGCGTAGATGGTCACCCCGCGTAGATGGTCACCCCGCGTAGATGGTCGCCCCGCGTAGATGGTCGCCCCGCGTAAATGGTCGCCCCGCGTAGATGGTCACCCCGCGTAGATGGTCGCCCCGCGTAGATGGTCACCCCGCGTAGATGGTCACCCCGCGTAGATGGTCGCCCCGCGTAGATGGTCACCCCGCGTAGATGGTCGCCCCGCGTAGATGGTCACCCCGCGTAGATGGTCGCCCCGCGTAAATGGTCGCCCCGCGTAGATGGTCACCCCGCGTAGATGGTCGCCCCGCGTAGATGGTCACCCCGCGTAGATGGTCACCCCGCGTAGATGGTCGCCCCGCGTAGATGGTCACCCCGCGTAAATGGTCGCCCCGCGTAGATGGTCACCCCGCGTAGATGGTCGCCCCGCGTAGATGGTCACCCCGCGTAGATGGTCGCCCCGCGTAGATGGTCGCCCCGCGTAGATGGTCGCCCCGCGTAGATGGTCGCCCCGCGTAGATGGTCACCCCGCGTAGATGGTCGCCCCGCGTAGATGGTCGCCCCGCGTAGATGGTCGCCCCGCGTAGATGGTCGCCCCGCGTAGATGGTCGCCCCGCGTAGATGGTCGCCCCGCGTAGATGGTCGCCCCTGGCGAGCTTGCGCTCTCTTCACACGCTCGCTTGGAACTTTCTGCACTCTCTACCACGGTCAGCTCTCTATGACAGAACTATCCTCAGCAAAACTCTTGGTATTGTACTCTTGCTCACTCAAGAGCCCACTCATGGCTAGTTGCACCATTCTGCTATTCGATCCGCGAGCCAATGATCAAAGCCCAACAATAATCAAAAGATTATTCCTCTAAACGTTGCGCCAATGCACATTGAAACTAGAAACAACAAACTAGTATATTAACCTACACCATACATTACTCCAAAGGTTTGTGATAATTTTTATAACAACGTTAAAGATGGTCACTTATTAACAACCTGCCTACGAATATTTTGAACTAAACTTTTTCGCTAATTAAAAAACACAAAAATTTTCATTCTGAAAAATCTAATCAACTATAGTTATAACATATATATATATATATATATATATATATATATATATGCCGAAAACGATTGACAGCATAACTTCCGGCTTTAATTCTCTGCCAAATTAAATAATTCTCACAAAACGTATCATAACGATTGGCCGCTATCATACATTATTGTTAGATTTTTCGTTTCTTCCATGCTATTTGACAAAATTAAAATTTGAATCTTGGAAAATATTATTTATTCGCATATTCATAAAAGCAGCTCATCTTATGAAGGTATCACTTAGTCCTATTGAGTTTAGCAACTCTTTCCTCCTTCCGACAAATACATTTTGTAAATTTTAAAAACATAAAATAAACTCAAATATAATGCTACATAAGAACAATATAAATGCATCCATAAAAAAATAATGGGTTCGTGTACTTATGTAAGTATAGAAGTTATACTTACTTGGCATAATGAAAAACTAACTTTAATTTAGCATGAAAATAATTTATAGAAATAAAATAATAAAATGATTGGCGTGATATTACAAATACGGTTGGTAAAGTAAAAATAAAAAAATAAAAATAAATTTTAAATATTAATATAAACAAGCGTATACAATTATTTGAGTAAAATAGAGATAAAATTTAATAAATAATAATCAATTAATATGCGAATACATATGCTAGTTTAATTAATTTAATGCTCTATTAATAATGTAATATTTTATAATGCAAATTAATTATACATACGTGAACATAACGTCACAAACACTCCCATGAAAACGGCCAGGAGACTTCTAAACCTTCCACAGATACTCCCTTTCAACGGCAACTCAAGTTTACAAGCTATCTGACATAGTTTTACATTTGGTAACATAAACACAATATATATCACTAATATTCACAATAAATAAATATTTCCAATTATATGGACCTGTTTTCTGATCAATCACTTAAGTATATGAATTAGAAGCACATATATAATTTTTATTTGTATAAACATATTTTTTTTCTTCCTATGAAAATTTCGTTTCATTAATGCGCGCACATTGTAACAGTTCTCTCATCTTTTTTCATAACGTGCCTGAAGAAGTATAGGTAACTATAAAAAATAAAACATTGATAATTCAAACGCTCCTTGATTACCTCTACAATAGTGCTTGTACGGCTTTGCATTCTCGCTGCTGATGTTCCACGTAAGTCGAAAATGCCCACTCCAGAGTGTTGGCATTGGACACATATTGCGGAAGGTGGGCACATTATAACTTTTCTTTTGATCCGGTTGAAAGTCTTTTAGTCCCCGCTCTGGCAGCGCTGGCTCTCCGACCCTTGGCAGGAAACTCGATAGTCGTGCCTCGCCTGATAATACAGGAGCTAGATAGGGAGTGCCCCTGGCGTGCCCGGGACCTGGTGCGCACCGGTGCTTGCCGGGCGGCCTGCCCCTTCAGGCGTACAGCGCGGCGCGCGGGGCTCTGGGGCATCGCGTCCGGTCAAAGTGACTTGAAGGTCCTGACAGTGAATTGGGCGGGTGGGGGGGGGGGGGGGGGGACAGGATTGTGAGGGGTTTGGAAGTGGCAGGGCTTAACGCTTCATAGCTGTTCACAACACAAACTAAGACGACGGGATTTCTCAAGATGATAGGGTACACCGGACAATTGGATCATTCTACTGTGTTACGCTTGAGCGAGTGTTTGCAGCAATGTTTACAGCTGCATAACAGACCCACCAACTACTCGAATTTCTGAATGCTCATAAATTGTCTTTATGCATATTGTCGATTTTTTCTTCCCTCATATAATTTTAATCAAATTAGAAACGTTTTGCCACATCTTTGATATGTTACTAAACATGTGAACAAATATTTTGCTCATATTTCATTTCAAAGAATTTGAGAAACCCACTAAAAGAAAATGAACTATAACTATTTTTATAATATAGAAGTATTTACTTCACATATTTACTTTTCAGTATGTAATATTTTTTTCTCTATTTCTGCGACAAACGTTCTTAAAACTAAGCGTGTGCTACTGGCTATTCCGTGATACAGCTGAAATCTCTTGTGTTTAGAATTATGGCATATGAAACTGAGTAATAAAAATTTCCGATTTACTTTTAACTAAAAACCAAATTTTAACGATTTAATTGAGACTTTGAAAATATCAACCTTAAAACTATTGTGGTGGCAACTGCGCGAAAGAATAAATCGGGTCAGTACTTTTATTAAAATAAATTGGAATATGTGCAGCAAGGAATCAGTATCAGCCTTTTAATTAAAACAATTGCATAAATATTTTAAATGATATACATTTTCATAATTAGGTACTAAAAACTGCCTAATCTTTATAAAATTTAAAATATGATATAATAATATCAAAAGATATATCCTTATCTACTTTTAGTTGCCAAACATAAGATAAGGAAACACATTAAATAAATGCTGAATTGTAATAACACTGAACCGTGATGAAATTAGTGATAGTAATAACAAAATAAATTAAATTACTGTAAGAGATTTAATATAATTTATATTTTATAGATATCTGAGTTTTAGATTAAATCTCACATCAGAAATTAGTACCATATTCATCAATCAGAAATAATGGCTGAATAATATCAGCAATATATATTCGAGAAATTTACATGAATATGGTTTTATGAATACAGTTTTCGCCCCACATTATACTTGTAACAATATTATGCAGTATGTACATAAAAGAATGTCCCAGTTTCAATGGTATATTAAAACAGTTTTTTTTTAAGAATATTTACTACAAATCATACTTCGAATTGAAGGTAATCTAACCTAGATTTCTTACATTTAGTTATAAGGCACACATCCAACCTAAAGTTCCATTCTTCCCACACTTTGATTAACAAGTCCGGAGTAATGGTAGCAATAGCCTCTTCAGTTCTGTGGTCACTCTAGCAAATCATTAGGTAGTGGCGGAACGTAGACACAATCTTTTATGAAGCCCCACAGAAAAAGATCACGTGGCGTGTCAGGTGAACGTGGAGGCAAGCGGAAAAGAACTCTGTCGTATATCGACCATTACGACCAATCGAACGGTCAGGGACTTCCACATATCTTGTACAAAGAGATTCCAATGGGGAAGGGCTCCATTCTGTTGCCAAATAAAGTTTACAGGTTCTTTATCTAGTAATTGAGGAAAGACCCATAAAAATGTCGCCATTTTGCGTAGGTGGTGCTGCAAGCGAGAAAACAACAAAGCAGTACTCGCGCATGTGCTCTAAAACTGTTTTGAGTTACTCTTTAATCGTAACCATGAGATAACACACTACAATACTGTTAAAATTTATAACTGGAACATTATTTTATGGACATACTGTATTTTTTTATATATTCTATATTGATTGCTGTTGCAACAATATTTGTAAAGATTTTAGACATACTTCACATTGACCAACATGGCGGTGGATCATGCTTTATGGTTCCCTCTCGGGCTCTCGGGCTCTCGCCTCTCGGTCTCTCGCCTCTCACCTCTCGGTCTCTCGCCTCTCGGTCTGTCGCCTCTCACCTCTCGGGCTCTCGGGCTCTCGGACACTCTCGGGCTCTCGGGCTCTCGGGCTCTCGCCTCTCGGTCTCTCGCCTCTCACCTCTCGGTCTCTCGCCTCTCACCTCTCGGTCTCTCGCCTCTCGGTCTGTCGCCTCTCACCTCTCGGGCTCTCGGGCTCTCGGACACTCTCGGGCTCTCGGGCTCTCGGGCTCTCGCCTCTCGGTCTCTCGCCTCTCACCTCTCGGTCTCTCGCCTCTCACCTCTCGGTCTCTCGCCTCTCGGTCTCTCGCCTCTCGGTCTGTCGCCTCTCACCTCTCGGTCTCTCACCTCTCGGTCTCTCGCCTCTCGGTCTCTCGCCTCTCGGTCTCTCGCCTCTCGGTCTGTCGCCTCTCACCTCTAGGCTCTCGGGCTCTCGGACACTCTCGGGCTCTCGGGCTCTCGGGCTCTCGCCTCTCGGTCTCTCGCCTCTCACCTCTCGGTCTCTCGCCTCTCGGTCTCTCGCCTCTCGGTCTCTCGCCTCTCGGTCTGTCGCCTCTCACCTCTCGGTCTCTCGCCTCTCGGTCTCTCGCCTCTCGGTCTCTCGCCTCTCGGTCTGTCGCCTCTCACCTCTCGGGCTCTCGGGCTCTCGGACACTCTCGGGCTCTCGGGCTCTCGGGCTCTCGCCTCTCGGTCTCTCGCCTCTCGGTCTCTCGCCTCTCGGTCTCTCGCCTCTCAGACTCTCGCCTCTCGGACTCTCGCCTCTCGGACTCTCGCCTCTCGGACTCTCGCCTCTCGGACTCTCGGGCTCTCGCCTCTCGGACTCTCGCCTCTCGGACTCTCGGACTCTCGGGCTCTCGCCTCTCGGTCTCTCGCCTCTCGGACTCTCGCCTCTCGGACTCTCGCCTCTCGGACTCTCGGGCTCTCGGTCTCTCGGTCTCTCGCCTCTCGGTCTCTCGGTCTCTCGCCTCTCGGTCTCTCGCCTCTCGGTCTCTCGCCTCTCGGTCTCTCGCCTCTCGGTCTCTCGCCTCTCGGTCTCTCGCCTCTCGGTCTCTCGCCTCTCGGTCTGTCGCCTCTCACCTCTCGGGCTCTCGGGCTCTCGGACACTCTCGGGCTCTCGGGCTCTCGGGCTCTCGCCTCTCGGTCTCTCGCCTCTCACCTCTCGGTCTCTCGCCTCTCGGTCTCTCGCCTCTCGGTCTCTCGCCTCTCGGTCTCTCGCCTCTCGGTCTCTCGCCTCTCGGTCTCTCGCCTCTCACCTCTCGGTCTCTCGCCTCTCACCTCTCGGTCTCTCGCCTCTCGGTCTCTCGCCTCTCGGTCTGTCGCCTCTCACCTCTCGGGCTCTCGGGCTCTCGCCTCTCGGTCTCTCGCCTCTCACCTCTCGGTCTCTCGCCTCTCGGTCTCTCGCCTCTCACCTCTCGGTCTCTCGCCTCTCGGTCTCTCGCCTCTCGGTTTCTCGCCTCTCGGTCTCTCGCCTCTCGGTCTGTCGCCTCTCACCTCTCGGGCTCTCGGGCTCTCGGACACTCTCGGGCTCTCGGGCTCTCGGGCTCTCGCCTCTCGGTCTCTCGCCTCTCACCTCTCGGTCTCTCGCCTCTCGGTCTCTCGCCTCTCGGTCTGTCGCCTCTCACCTCTCGGGCTCTCGGGCTCTCGGACACTCTCGGGCTCTTGGGCTCTCTCGGACTCTCGGGCTCACGGTCTCTCGGGCTCTCGGTCTCTCGGGCTCTCGGTCTCTCGCCTCTCGGACTCTCGCCTCTCGGACTCTCGCCTCTCGGTCTCTCGCCTCTCGGTCTCTCGCCTCTCGGTCTCTCGCCTCTCGGACTCTCGCCTCTCGGACTCTCGCCTCTCGGACTCTCGCCTCTCGGACTCTCGCCTCTCGGACTCTCGCCTCTCGGACTCTCGCCTCTCGGACTCTCGGGCTCTCGCCTCTCGGTCTCTCGCCTCTCGGACTCTCGCCTCTCGGACTCTCGCCTCTCGGACTCTCGCCTCTCGGACTCTCGCCTCTCGGACTCTCGCCTCTCGGACTCTCGCCTCTCGGACTCTCGGACTCTCGCCTCTCGGACTCTCGGGCTCTCGGTCTCTCGGTCTCTCGCCTCTCGGTCTCTCGGTCTCTCGCCTCTCGGTCTCTCGCCTCTCGGTCTCTCGCCTCTCGGTCTCTCGCCTCTCGGTCTCTCGGACACTCTCGGGCTCTTGGGCTCTCTCGGACTCTCGGGCTCTCTCTGTCTCTCGGGCTCTCGGGCTCTCTCGGACTCTCGGGCTCACGGTCTCTCGGGCTATAGGCCTCTCGGGCTCTCGGGTTCTCGGACACTCTCGGGCTCTTGGGCTCTCTCGGACTGTCGGGCTCTCTCGGTCTCTCGGGCTATAGGCCTCTCGGGCTCTCGGGCTCTCGGACACTCTCGGGCTCTTGGGCTCTCTCGGACTCTCGGGCTCACGGTCTCTCGGTCTCTCGGTCTCTCGGGCTCTCGGTCTTTCGCCTCTCGGACTCTCGCCTCTCGGACTCTCGCCTCTCGGACTCTCGCCTCTCGGACTCTCGCCTCTCGGACTCTCGCCTCTCGGCCTCTCGGGCTCTCGGGCTCTCGCCTCTCGGTCTCTCGGACACTCTCGGGCTCTTGGGCTCTCTCGGACTCTCGGGCTCTCTCGGTCTCTCGGGCTATAGGCCTCTCGGGCTCTCGGGCTCTCGGACACTCTCGGGCTCTTGGGCTCTCTCGGACTCTCGGGCTCTCTCGGTCTCTCGGGCTATAGGCCTCTCGGGCTCTCGGGCTCTCGGACACTCTCGGGCTCTTGGGCTCTCTCGGACTGTCGGGCTCTCTCGGTCTCTCGGGCTATAGGCCTCTCGGGCTCTCGGGCTCTCGGACACTCTCGGGCTCTTGGGCTCTCTCGGACTATCGGGCTCTCTCGGTCTCTCGGGCTATAGGCCTCTCGGGCTCTCGGGCTCTCGGACACTCTCGGGCTCTTGGGCTCTCTCGGACTCTCGGGCTCTCGGACACTCTCGGGCTCTCGGGCTCTCTCGGGCTCTCGGGCTCTCGGTCTCTCGGGCTCTCGGTCTCTCGCCTCTCGGACTCTCGCCTCTCGGACTCTCGCCTCTCGGACTCTCGCCTCTCGGACTCTCGCCTCTCGGACTCTCGCCTCTCGGACTCTCGGGCTCTCGGGCTCTCGCCTCTCGGTCTCTCGCCTCTCGGTCTCTCGGACACTCTCGGGCTCTTGGGCTCTCTCGGACTGTCGGGCTCTCTCGGTCTCTCGGGCTATAGGCCTCTCGGGCTCTCGGGCTCTCGGACACTCTCGGGCTCTTGGGCTCTCTCGGACTGTCGGGCTCTCTCGGTCTCTCGGGCTATAGGCCTCTCGGGCTCTCGGGCTCTCGGACACTCTCGGGCTCTTGGGCTCTCTCGGACTCTCGGGCTCTCGGGCTCTCGGGCTCTCGGTCTCTCGGGCTCTCGGTCTCTCGCCTCTCGGACTCTCGCCTCTCGGACTCTCGCCTCTCGGACTCTCGCCTCGAGGTCTCTCGGTCTCTCGCCTCTCGGACTCTCGCCTCTCGGACTCTCGCCTCTCGGTCTCTCGCCTCTCGGTCTCTCGCCTCTCGGTCTCTCGCCTCTCGGTCTCTCGGGCTCTCGGTCTCTCGCCTCTCGGACTCTCGCCTCTCGGACTCTCGCCTCGAGGTCTCTCGGACTCTCGCCTCTCGGACTGGCGCCACTCGGACTGGCGCCACTCGGACTGGCGCCTCTCGGTCTCTCGCCTCTCGGTCTCTCGCCTCTCGGTCTCTCGCCTCTCGGTCTCTCGCCTCTCGGACTATCGCCTCTCGGGCTCTCGCCTCTCGGTCTCTCGCCTCTCGGTCTCTCGCCTCTCGGTCTCTCGCCTCTCGGACTCTCGCCTCTCGGTCTCTCGGGCTCTCGCCTCTCGGTCTCTCGCCTCTCGGACTATCGCCTCTCGGACTATCGCCTCTCGGTCTCTCGCCTCTCGGTCTCTCGCCTCTCGGACTCTCGCCTCTCGGACTCTCGCCTCTCGGACTCTCGCCTCGAGGTCTCTCGGACTCTCGCCTCTCGGTCTCTCGCCTCTCGGTCTCTCGCCTCTCGGTCTCTCGCCTCTCAGACTCTCGCCTCTCGGACTCTCGCCTCTCGGTCTCTCGCCTCTCGGTCTCTCGCCTCTCGGTCTCTCGGGCTCTCGGTCTCTCGCCTCTCGGACTCTCGCCTCTCGGACTCTCGCCTCGAGGTCTCTCGGACTCTCGCCTCTCGGACTGGCGCCACTCGGACTGGCGCCACTCGGACTGGCGCCTCTCGGTCTCTCGCCTCTCGGTCTCTCGCCTCTCGGTCTCTCGCCTCTCGGACTATCGCCTCTCGGGCTCTCGCCTCTCGGTCTCTCGCCTCTCGGTCTCTCGCCTCTCGGTCTCTCGCCTCTCGGTCTCTCGCCTCTCGGTCTCTCGCATCTCGGTCTCTCGCCTCTCGGAATCTCGCCTCTCGGTCTCTCGCCTCTCGGGCTCTCGCCTCTCGGGCTCTCGCCTCTCGGGCTCTCGCCTCTCGGACTCTCGCCTCTCGGACTCTCGCCTCTCGGTCTGTCTCTCTGTCTCTCATCTCGCCTCTCGGTCTTTCGCCTCTCGCCTCTCGGTCTCTCGCCTTTTGCCTCTCGGACTCTCGCCTCTTGGTCTCTCGCCTCTCGGTCTCTCGCCTCTCGGTCACTCGCCTCTCGGTCACTCGCCTCTCGGTCTCTCGCCTCTCGGACTCTCGCCTCTCGGACTCTCGCCTCTCGGACTCTCGCCTCTCGGACTCTCGCCTCTCGGACTCTCGCCTCTCGGTCTCTCGCCTCTCGGACTCTCGCCTCTCGGACTCTCGCCTCTCGGTCTCTCGCCTCTCGGTCTCTCGCCTCTCGGTCTCTCGCCTCTCGCACTCTCGCCTCTCGGTCTCTCGCCTCTCGGTCTCTCGCCTCTCGGTCTCTCGCCTCTCGGTCTCTCGCCTCTCGGTCTCTCGCCTCTCGGTCTCTCGCCTCTCGGTCTCTCGCCTCTCGGTCTCTCGCCTCTCGGACTCTCGCCTCTCGGACTCTCGCCTCTCGGACTCTCGCCTCTCGGACTCTCGCCTCTCGGACTCTCGCCTCTCGGACTCTCGCCTCTCGGACTCTCGCCTCTCGGACTCTCGCCTCTCGGACTCTCGCCTCTCGGACTCTCGCCTCTCGGACTCTCGCCTCTCGGACTCTCGGGCTCTCGGGCTCTCGCCTCTCGGTCTCTCGCCTCTCGGACTCTCGCCTCTCGGGCTCTCGGGCTCTCGGACACTCTCAGGCTCTTGGGCTATAGGCCTCTCGGGCTCTCGGGCTCTCGGACACTCTCGGGCTCTTGGGCTCTCTCGGACTCTCGGGCTCTCTCGGTCTCTCGGGCTATAGGCCTCTCTCGGGCTCTCGGGCTCTCGGACACTCTCGGGCTCTTGGGCTCTCTCGGACTCTCGGGCTCTCTCGGTCTCTCGGACTATAGGCCTCTCGGGCTCTCGGGCTCTCGGACACTCTCGGGCTCTTGGGCTCTCTCGGACTCTCGGGCTCTCTCGGTCTCTCGGGCTATAGGCCTCTCGGGCTCTCGGGCTCTCGGACACTCTCGGGCTCTCGGGCTCTCGGACACTCTCGGGCTCTCGGACACTCTCGGGCTCTCGGGCTCTCTCGGACTCTCGGGCTCTCTCGGTCTCTCGGGCTATAGGCCTCTCGGGCTCTCGGGTTCTCGGACACTCTCGGGCTCTTGGGCTCTCTCGGACTCTCGGGCTCACGGTCTCTCGGGCTCTCGGTCTCTCGGGCTCTCGGTCTCTCGCCTCTCGCCTCTCGGACTCTCGCCTCTCGGTCTCTCGCCTCTCGGACTCTCGCCTCTCGGACTCTCGCCTCTCGGACTCTCGCCTCGAGGTCTCTCGCCTCTCGGACTCTCGCCTCTCGGACTGGCGCCACTCGGACTGGCGCCACTCGGACTGGCGCCTCTCGGTCTCTCGCCTCTCGGTCTCTCGCCTCTCGGTCTCTCGCCTCTCGGACTATCGCCTCTCGGAATCTCGCCTCTCGGTCTCTCGCATCTCGGTCTCTCGCCTCTCGGTCTCTCGCCTCTCGGTCTCTCGCCTCTCGGGCTCTCGCCTCTCGGGCTCTCGCCTCTCGGACTCTCGCCTCTCGGGCTCTCGCCTCTCGGGCTCTCGTTTCTCGGACTCTCGCCTCTCGGTCTCTCGCCTCTCGCCTCTCGCCTCTCGGTCTTTCGCCTCTCGGTCTCTCGCCTCTCGCCTCTCGCCTCTCGGTCTTTCGGACTCTCGCCTCTCGGACTCTCGCCTCTCGGACTCTCGCCTCTCGGTCTCTCGGACTCTCGCCTCTCGGACTCTCGCCTCTCGGACTCTCGCCTCTCGGTCTCTCGCCTCTCGGTCTCTCGCCTCTCGCACTCTCGCCTCTCGGTCTCTCGCCTCTCGGTCTCTCGCCTCTCGGTCTCTCGCCTCTCGGTCTCTCGCCTCTCGGACTCTCGCCTCTCGGACTCTCGCCTCTCGGACTCTCGCCTCTCGGACTCTCGCCTCTCGGACTCTCGCCTCTCGGACTCTCGGGCTCTCGCCTCTCGGACTCTCGCCTCTCGGACTCTCGGGCTCTCGGGCTCTCGCCTCTCGGTCTCTCGCCTCTCGGACTCTCGCCTCTCGGGCTCTCGGGCTCTCGGACACTCTCGGGCTCTTGGGCTATAGGCCTCTCGGGCTCTCGGGCTCTCGGGCTCTCGGACACTCTCGGGCTCTCGGGCTCTCTCGGACTCTCGGTCTCTCTCGGTCTCTCGGGCTATAGGCCTCTCTCGGGCTCTCGGGCTCTCGGACACTCTCGGGCTCTTGGGCTCTCTCGGACTCTCGGACTCTCGGGCTCTCTCCGTCTCTCGGGCTATAGGCCTCTCGGGCTCTCGGGCTCTCGGACACTCTCGGGCTCTCGGGCTCTCGGACACTCTCGGGCTCTCGGACACTCTCGGGCTCTCGGGCTCTCTCGGACTCTCGGGCTCTCTCGGTCTCTCGGGCTATAGGCCTCTCGGGCTCTCGGGCTCTCTCGGACACTCTCGGGCTCTTGGGCTCTCTCGGACTCTCGGGCTCACGGTCTCTCGGGCTCACGGTCTCTCGGGCTCTCGGTCTCTCGGGCTCTCGGTCTCTCGCCTCTCGCCTCTCGCCTCTCGGACTCTCGCCTCTCGGTCTCTCGCCTCTCGGACTCTCGCCTCTCGGACTCTCGCCTCGAGGTCTCTCGCCTCTCGGACTCTCGCCTCTCGGACTGGCGCCACTCAGACTGGCGCCACTCAGACTGGCGCCATACGGACTGGCGCCTCTCGGTCTCTCGCCTCTCGGTCTCTCGCCTCTCGGTCTCTCGCCTCTCGGTCTCTCGCCTCTCGGTCTCTCGCCTCTCGGACTATCGCCTCTCGGTCTCTCGCCTCTCGGTCTCTCGCATCTCGGACTCTCGCCTCTCGGAATCTCGCCTCTCGGTCTCTCGCCTCTCGGTCTCTCGCCTCTCGGTCTCTCGCCTCTCGGTCTCTCGCCTCTCGGACTCTCGCCTCTCGGACTCTCGCCTCGAGGTCTCTCGGACTCTCGCCTCTCGGTCTCTCGCCTCTCGGTCTCTCGCCTCTCGGTCTCTCGCCTCTCGGTCTCTCGCCTCTCGGTCTCTCGCCTCTCGGTCTCTCGCCTCTCGGACTCTCGCCTCTCGGACTCTCGCCTCTCGGTCTCTCGCCTCTCGGTCTCTCGCCTCTCGGACTCTCGCCTCGAGGTCTCTCGGACTCTCGCCTCTCGGTCTCTCGCCTCTCGGACTCTCGCCTCTCGGACTCTCGCCTCTCGGACTCTCGCCTCGAGGTCTCTCGGACTCTCGCCTCTCGGACTGGCGCCACTCGGACTGGCGCCACTCGGACTGGCGCCTCTCGGTCTCTCGCCTCTCGGTCTCTCGCCTCTCGGTCTCTCGCCTCTCGGTCTCTCGCCTCTCGGACTATCGCCTCTCGGGCTCTCGCCTCTCGGTCTCTCGCCTCTCGGTCTCTCGCCTCTCGGTCTCTCGCCTCTCGGTCTCTCGCATCTCGGTCTCTCGCCTCTCGGAATCTCGCCTCTCGGTCTCTCGCCTCTCGGGCTCTCGCCTCTCGGGCTCTCGCCTCTCGGGCTCTCGCCTCTCGGACTCTCGCCTCTCGGTCTCTCGTCTCTCTGTCTCTCATCTCGCCTCTCGGTCTTTCGCCTCTCGCCTCTCGGTCTCTCGCCTTTCGCCTCTCGGACTCTCGCCTCTCGGTCTCTCGCCTCTCGGTCTCTCGCCTCTCGGTCACTCGCCTCTCGGTCACTCGCCTCTCGGTCTCTCGCCTCTCGGACTCTCGCCTCTCGGACTCTCGCCTCTCGGACTCTCGCCTCTCGGACTCTCGCCTCTCGGACTCTCGCCTCTCGGTCTCTCGCCTCTCGGACTCTCGCCTCTCGGACTCTCGCCTCTCGGTCTCTCGCCTCTCGCACTCTCGCCTCTCGGTCTCTCGCCTCTCGCACTCTCGCCTCTCGGTCTCTCGCCTCTCGCACTCTCGCCTCTCGGTCTCTCGCCTCTCGGTCTCTCGCCTCTCGGTCTCTCGCCTCTCGGTCTCTCGCCTCTCGGTCTCTCGCCTCTCGGTCTCTCGCCTCTCGGACTCTCGCCTCTCGGACTCTCGCCTCTCGGACTCTCGCCTCTCGGACTCTCGCCTCTCGGACTCTCGCCTCTCGGACTCTCGCCTCTCGGACTCTCGCCTCTCGGACTCTCGCCTCTCGGACTCTCGCCTCTCGGACTCTCGCCTCTCGGACTCTCGGGCTCTCGCCTCTCGGACTCTCGCCTCTCGGACTCTCGCCTCTCGGACTCTCGGGCTCTCGGGCTCTCGCCTCTCGGTCTCTCGCCTCTCGGACTCTCGCCTCTCGGGCTCTCGGGCTCTCGGACACTCTCAGGCTCTTGGGCTATAGGCCTCTCGGGCTCTCGGGCTCTCGGACACTCTCGGGCTCTTGGGCTCTCTCGGACTCTCGGGCTCTCTCGGTCTCTCGGGCTATAGGCCTCTCTCGGGCTCTCGGGCTCTCGGACACTCTCGGGCTCTTGGGCTCTCTCGGACTCTCGGGCTCTCTCGGTCTCTCGGACTATAGGCCTCTCGGGCTCTCGGGCTCTCGGACACTCTCGGGCTCTTGGGCTCTCTCGGACTCTCGGGCTCTCTCGGTCTCTCGGGCTATAGGCCTCTCGGGCTCTCGGGCTCTCGGACACTCTCGGGCTCTCGGGCTCTCGGACACTCTCGGGCTCTCGGGCTCTCTCGGGCTCTCTCGGACTCTCGGGCTCTCTCGGACTCTCGGGCTCTTCGGTCTCTCGGGCTATAGGCCTCTCGGGCTCTCGGGCTCTCGGACACTCTCGGGCTCTTGGGCTCTCTCGGACTCTCGGGCTCACGGTCTCTCGGGCTCTCGGTCTCTCGGGCTCTCGGTCTCTCGCCTCTCGCCTCTCGGTCTCTCGCCTCTCGGACTCTCGCCTCTCGGACTCTCGCCTCTCGGACTCTCGCCTCGAGGTCTCTCGCCTCTCGGACTCTCGCCTCTCGGACTGGCGCCACTCGGACTGGCGCCACTCGGACTGGCGCCTCTCGGTCTCTCGCCTCTCGGTCTCTCGCCTCTCGGTCTCTCGCCTCTCGGACTATCGCCTCTCGGAATCTCGCCTCTCGGTCTCTCGCATCTCGGTCTCTCGCCTCTCGGTCTCTCGCCTCTCGGTCTCTCGCCTCTCGGTCTCTCGCCTCTCGGGCTCTCGCCTCTCGGACTCTCGCCTCTCGGGCTCTCGCCTCTCGGGCTCTCGCCTCTCGGACTCTCGCCTCTCGGTCTCTCGCCTCTCGCCTCTCGCCTCTCGGTCTTTCGCCTCTCGGTCTCTCGCCTCTCGCCTCTCGCCTCTCGGTCTTTCGGACTCTCGCCTCTCGGACTCTCGCCTCTCGGACTCTCGCCTCTCGGTCTCTCGGACTCTCGCCTCTCGGACTCTCGCCTCTCGGACTCTCGCCTCTCGGTCTCTCGCCTCTCGGTCTCTCGCCTCTCGCACTCTCGCCTCTCGGTCTCTCGCCTCTCGGTCTCTCGCCTCTCGGTCTCTCGCCTCTCGGTCTCTCGCCTCTCGGTCTCTCGCCTCTCGGACTCTCGCCTCTCGGACTCTCGCCTCTCGGACTCTCGCCTCTCGGACTCTCGCCTCTCGGACTCTCGGGCTCTCGCCTCTCGGACTCTCGCCTCTCGGACTCTCGGGCTCTCGCCTCTCGGTCTCTCGCCTCTCGGACTCTCGCCTCTCGGGCTCTCGGGCTCTCGGACACTCTCGGGCTCTTGGGCTATAGGCCTCTCGGGCTCTCGGGCTCTCGGACACTCTCGGGCTCTCGGGCTCTCTCGGACTCTCGGGCTCTCTCGGTCTCTCGGGCTATAGGCCTCTCTCGGGCTCTCGGGCTCTCGGACACTCTCGGGCTCTTGGGCTCTCTCGGACTCTCGGACTCTCGGGCTCTCTCCGTCTCTCGGGCTATAGGCCTCTCGGGCTCTCGGGCTCTCGGACACTCTCGGGCTCTCGGGCTCTCGGACACTCTCGGGCTCTCGGACACTCTCGGGCTCTCGGACACTCTCGGGCTCTCGGGCTCTCTCGGACTCTCGGGCTCTCTCGGTCTCTCGGGCTATAGGCCTCTCGGGCTCTCGGGCTCTCTCGGACACTCTCGGGCTCTTGGGCTCTCTCGGACTCTCGGGCTCACGGTCTCTCGGGCTCACGGTCTCTCGGGCTCTCGGTCTCTCGGGCTCTCGGTCTCTCGCCTCTCGCCTCTCGGACTCTCGCCTCTCGGTCTCTCGCCTCTCGGACTCTCGCCTCTCGGACTCTCGCCTCGAGGTCTCTCGCCTCTCGGACTCTCGCCTCTCGGACTGGCGCCACTCAGACTGGCGCCATACGGACTGGCGCCTCTCGGTCTCTCGCCTCTCGGTCTCTCGCCTCTCGGTCTCTCGCCTCTCGGTCTCTCGCCTCTCGGTCTCTCGCCTCTCGGACTATCGCCTCTCGGTCTCTCGCCTCTCGGTCTCTCGCCTCTCGGTCTCTCGCATCTCGGTCTCTCGCCTCTCGGAATCTCGCCTCTCGGTCTCTCGCCTCTCGGTCTCTCGCCTCTCGGTCTCTCGCCTCTCGGTCTCTCGCCTCTCGGTCTCTCGCCTCTCGGGCTCTCGCCTCTCGGTCTCTCGCCTCTCGGGCTCTCGCCTCTCGGGCTCTCGCCTCTCGGACTCTCGCCTCTCGGTCTCTCGCCTCTCGGTCTCTCGCCTCTCGCCTCTCGGTCTCTCGCCTCTCGCCTCTCGGTCTTTCGCCTCTCGCCTCTCGGTCTCTCGCCTCTCGGACTCTCGCCTCTCGGACTCTCGCCTCTCGGACTCTCGCCTCTCGGACTCTCGCCTCTCGGACTCTCGCCTCTCGGACTCTCGCCTCTCGGTCTCTCGCCTCTCGGACTCTCGCCTCTCGGACTCTCGCCTCTCGGACTCTCGCCTCTCGGACTCTCGCCTCTCGCCTCTCGGACTCTCGCCTCTCGGACTCTCGCCTCTCGGACTCTCGCCTCTCGGACTCTCGGGCTCTCGGGCTCTCGGTCTCTCGCCTCTCGGTCTCACGCCTCTCGGTCTCTCGCCTCTAAGACTCTCGCCTCTCGGACTCACGCCTCTCGGACTCTCGCCTCTCGGTCTCTCGCCTCTCGGACTCTCGCCTCTCGGTCTCTCGCCTCTCGGACTCTCGCCTCTCGGTCTCTCGCCTCTCGGTCTCTCGTCTCTCGGTCTCTCGCCTCTCGGTCTCTCGGGCTCTCGGTCTCGGTCTCTCGCCTCTCGGGATCTTGGCCTCTCGAACTGGCGCCTCTCGGTCTCTCGCCTCTCGGTCTCTCGCCTCTCGGACTCTCGCCTCTCGGTCTCTCGCCTCTCGGACTCTCGCCTCTCGGACTCTCGCCTCTCGGTCTCTCGCCTCTCGGACTCGCCTCTCGGTCTCTCGCCTCTCGGACTCTCGCCTCTCGGTCTCTCGCCTCTCGGACTCTCGCCTCTCGGTCTCTCGCCTCTCGGACTCTCGCCTCTCGGTCTCTCGCCTCTCGGTCTCTCGCCTCTCGGTCTCTCGCTTCTCGAACTGGCGCCTCTCGGACTCTCGCCTCTCGGGATCTTGCCTCTCGGGATCTCGGCCTCTCGCCCTATCGCCTATCGGGGTCTCGGACTGTCTACTCTCGCCACACCCGGTCCGACCGCGCCGGGAATGAGCCCCGGACAGCTGCGCGTGAGGCGGCGGTCTGACCTCTCGCTTGCCCTGGTCCCTGAGGCTGGAACGTAGAAGGAGCATTTTGTCTCCGGTGTTTTAAGACTCTATGGGGCTTTCTTGCTAGTCACTTTGCAGATATGTAAATCTGAGAGCATTAAGTGTGATACTAAATAGTGGATGAGATTCTTCATCTACTGTATATGCAACGTCAACGTACTGCTATATATCCATTGTCTGTTCTTGTATAAGCGTCTTGGAGCGGTGACCATAACGTTGGTGTCATTTGCAATAAAGGTAAATTTGTGACACTTGTCCCTTTGCAGCTTTCAAGATCGAGTAACGTAATCTTCGTACTTAAGGGGCCCGCCTAGTCAGGGGCGTATCTGTGTTAGTGAGGCTATATGATAGTGCGGTATCGCCCCTTAACGCAAGGCTCTGACCTGGCGCGCAGTCCTCATCGTGCATAGGACAACTATGAAATTTGCGAGGTGACTGTTATATTATATGGCGGAGAAATGAAGATAAGGGTGTAATGAAAGTCCCTTAAGTGCTTTCAAGTATTTGTAACGGTTGTTTTATGCCTGAACATTTTTCTGAAAACACGCCTTTTAACTATTCCAAAAATTACAGTTTAAAAAAATTAATCCGGAAACAAAACTTCTTATCCGCCCTCAGCGAATTCTTAAATACTTTTCATAAACAGACCCTTCTCGGATATCGTGAGTGGTTTTTCCTGAAGCTCTGCACACCGTGTGTGTGCCCGTGTAAGAAAACACCCGGAAGAACCTTTTCTACTTTCCTTAAAACAAAGAGTAAGTTTTAGAAACACGAGTTACGTTTAGTTTTTTTTGTATTCAGAAGTCATACGAAAGTTAATATATGTATACGTCGACATTAGAACCTTACGCGTGCCCCCAGGCTGATACGCAGGGTTTGCACGCACTTTCGAAGATGTCGGCCGACTCCATTAGCTTGGCGCCTTATTTTAGATCGCGCCGAGATAAGGACGCCAGGCGCCCAAGGATGAGCAAATGTGTGTTCTGACGCCCGTGTTTTGTCTAGAGACGTACGAGACTGTAAAATCCATAAAACAAAACGAAACAATTAATGATGATGCAGTTGCAAACAACTCGATTGGCAGCAAGCGTGCACGATAGCACAACTTACCGCCATGATGGTTCAACAACAACTGTTGCTTCGTTGCCGGAAGCTGCAGGGCTACCTGCCTTGGCAGGCAGCCAACTTGAAAAACTTGGCGCTGCTAGCAAGCAGCGCGGGAAGTTCAAAATTCAAATGTTTCAAACACTATACACTAAATTACACACAATATTTACAAGTCCAAACAGCCCGAGAACTATCGGCAGTAACTGAATAGGCGGAATATGGGCACTAAAATAACTGTGCGGTCGAGAAATGCCAACATAAAAAATTAATATGAGGAAAACTTAGAAATTTATTAAATATAATAACATAAAGAAAAATATGTACGAACATTCTTAGTTCATAATATATGGAATTGTGTATTATCGGAGTGGCGTATTGATTATAATGGCAAAATATTTTACTTTGGAATAATTTTTCCCAACGTTAAATTATTTTGGTAGCAATGGAATAAGCTTGGCTGCAAAGGTTTGCTTGTGCTCGTGTGTAATTTTTACAATAGAGTCTGAGGTTATGATTTTCAGCACTTAAACCTTTGCAGATATGCAGTTTTTAATGTGTGTCACAGAAGATAAATAATTTTAACATGCTGTTTTGGTTGTTCGGTATTGAAGAATAAATAATATCTAAAGGAAAAAGTTAATAGTCCCAGCGACGAAAACTACCAAAAAAATCATGTTTGCTGACATAAACTTTCGAAAGAATAACACTTTGCAGGGTATTAGGTTTTTTTTTTTTTAATCCCGCACAGTTCTCGGATTTCCAAAGAAAATATTAACGTTAGTTTTAGCATTGAGTTGCCACTCTCTATCTCCCTTTCTTTGTGACTGCCAGGGAAACATGGAAACTAATGTCGCAGCCACTAGTTCGGTAGTATGGTTCTGAGACAAGAGTGCGTGCCAACGTGCCTGCGCATGTGTTTGAATAAAACCTGGCTAGCACTCGAGTTTTGCCATCGTAGTGGCTACTATTCATACACTGTCCACGTGAAAACAAAGTGAACGTTTATGTGTCGTTCCTGTGCCGTAGTCCCCACTTGCCCCCTTAATTTAATGCCGAGCTAGATAGCTAATTCCATTGTGTTCGTGACATCAGCCAGACCAAATTAAAATTATAAGAATTTGATATGTTTATTGAAGTAGCTTGGCTTCTGGGTTCTAGCCGCGTCTATCCAATGCCAAGCACCTTCAGACAATGGCCGCGGAAGCCCGCGATCCGTAGGTAAGTTTTTGTTTTCCTAAATTTACGAGAAAAAAAAACTTTTGATGGAGAAAATATTTAAAAAAAAAAGGATGAGATTGAATTTTTACGATGCGCGCGCACCATGAACGAAATTTTCATAGTATAAAAAAATTCTACATATACATAAAATTATGTACTTTTAATTCTTATAATTTAGTGATATTGAATACCTGTCCATTTCCCTACAAAAACCTATATTATTTATTGTAAATATTTTTGATATAAATTGTGTTTATAAACGTTTTCAAGTTTTTTTCAAGTGTATTTATGTAAGTGAGGTTATGTTCCCGTATGTATAATTATAGGCATTATAAATCATTACATTACTTATTAAATAATTAATAATTCTAAATAAAAATTTGGAAAATTGATTGATTTGCACTACTATTCACAATTTATCTCGGTTATTTTAATTAGATGAAAAAAAACTAATTATATACATGTGCTTATGTTAACATTGAATACTGTGTACTTTTTTTTTAAAAATTGGATTGAATTTTTACCTTAACTGTTCATAATATCACTCCAGTCCTTTTATTTTATGCCTATCATTTATTTGCATGACAAAATAGTTTTTTACTCCGCCAAATAAGTGTAATTTCTAACGCGCGTATATAAGTACACGCAACCATTTTTTGACGTGACAACGTCTAATAAATCGATGAACGCCGACTGTACGCACGAAAAAGTGTCCCGTTACGCACATTGTCCCACTACGATGTGTCCCGTTACGCTCATTGTCTTCCGCGGAAACCAGGCACTCGTTAATACATATTTTCCTTTGTTTATCGCGAGGGGCGTTATTATAAATGAATTGTAAATAAAATTTCGTGCCCGGGGCCACAATTGCATATCATTTTGAGCACTGGAAGACATAAAAACGTAAAATGTTCTCGACGAATTTTAATCTCTGCCCTAGCGCACCACGAGTGTCTGGGTGGGAGATTAAAGCTGAAATTCTTTCTTAAACGTACTAATACTTTTTTATTAACTGCAAGGGCATTTTTATTAAATTCTACGTTTAATTTCACGACGAACAAACTTCGTTGTTAAATGTGTAATTGTGAAAAAGCGTAAAACATTCTCGACGATCTTGAAGTTAGTATAAACATGGCGGCCGACTAGCAGCCGACAATATATCTTAAATTTCCCGCCTACCACTATAAGAAATAAACATGGCGGACTACATACGTTTTTTAAACTTCCACAACTCAAAACAATTTTTTTTATAAATATATATACAACATCTGAAACTATTATTTCCAATATGGCCTCGTGGCCGTGCGGTTAGCATCGCTGACTACCAATCCAAAGGTGGACGGATTGAATGCCCGCCGCCGCTATACCTTCATTTTTGTACTTGTAAAAATAAATACGGCGCGCGCAACACTACAAAAGTAATAAACATATTTGAATTAATTAATGCAATTAAAAGTAAATTTATCAATTAAATTGTAGATTTCATTTCACTACTTCTTTGTATCCATACAAAATGGTGATAATTCAATAAAATGATTCATTTTTATTCATGAAAGTATGCAGAGGTAGATTTTATCATACAAAAGATAGAAAAATTAAAAAAAAATACTTCCTCAAAGGATAACATTTTTAATGCCTAAATGGTTTGGTTGCAAAAACCTATTACGGCTCAGTCCGAGGCCGAATTGGATATTTCATTTTCTTCTGGATCAATCATTTCATCAATGTTTTGTTATGACGTTGTCACGTTAAACTATCGTCCGTAAACCGACTTTACAGACAGCCAATTTTTTTTTACATTGTTTTCGTTTACTATTATCAAGATCAGCTGGAGGAAAGAAGCTAGAAGGGGGTGACTAAGGTGACGCAATAGTTACACAAGGCGACGAATGCTGACCTCGACGTGTCCTCGATCATGGTCGGGCCGTAAAATGAAATACGTAACTCTTTTTCTTCAGCAGGCCTGCCGTTCAACTGAGAGACACACGGGGCCTAGAGGAGCCTGGAATTTCAGTGTGGTCAGAGAAACATGCATGAAAAAACCATCATGTATAATATAAGTATAAATTTAAGAGTATTTGTTAAATAATTTCCTTTGGAAATTTAAAACTGACTTATAACTCAATACTACTTGTTGATGACAATAAAAACATCTGTTGAGCGGGAAGAATTCGTACTAAATCAATTAAAAGTCGTAATAACATTAAATGAGAAAAAATGGCATTTTAATATCTTTACTTAAAACAGCTTAACCCATATTCTTTAGTATTGTGATCAATTGAATTAATAATTTCCCTATTTTATTTTATTTTTAAAAACGTCTGCGTGGAATCCTCGCGTGACCGAAATCAAGCATCTTAATTATTATATTATTAGGTATAGGAAACATAATTCTCTTTGGCTGTAACAGATCAAAATACATGCAAGTATTTCAGCACTATATTATGCTATTACGCAAATATTCAAGTGTTAAAGTATGCATGTATGAAAGTATGGAAGTGTGCAAGTGTAAAGCATGCAAATGTGCAAGTGTAAAGCTTAAAAGTGTGCAAGTGTAAAGCGTGCAAGTGTAAAACATGCAAATGTGCAAATGTAAATCGTGCAAGTGTAAAGCATGCAAGTGTGCAAGTGCAGTGTGTAAAGCATGCAAGTGTAGAGCGTGTGAAAGTTTTCAGGTGTGCATGTGCGCAAGCATGCAATTGTACATGGATGCAAGTATGCTGTGTCATTTCTACCTCTCCCCTGCCGTCTCCGCCTCTACATGAATTTTCGTAACGCTCGAAAATTGTAGGCCCCCCCCCCCCTCCTCCCTCAGCAAAGAAGTTTCACTTTAAAAAAACTCATTTTTTGTATGGTAAACTGCGAAGTCAGGTACAGTCTTGGAATTCTGTAGTAACCACGTACAGGCGGTGCGGTGTCTAAACGCTGTTAAAATTAAAGAGGGCGGAAGTAACAAAATTTAATGTGAGACTGCTTACATACTATTCCTTCTAGAGGCTCGTCGTAGACATTTAGGGCCTATTGCTTTAGAGGCCCTATCTCTGTGTGTCTGCGTGGAATGTGATTGTGCGAGTCCGTGAATGTGGGCGTCTATAGTGTCCCAATGTTAGACTGCCGTGTGGAGGTAAATGGGCGCTTTCTATCTATTTCTGACGCACACCAACTGCCGTTGTCCTAGTTTCCGCGCGCGCTGTTGCCAAATAAATATTTTAAATTTAAGGTATTGGATATTTTTGATTTACTTATCATGTGAACAATGCAATTTTCGTATTAATTAATATCAGTGAATGGGTGTGAATTTTTTTTTGTTTTAGGTTAAAAAGAGGCGACTTATTACAGATTTATGAGTGTGATAGTATGTATAGGCCCAAGACATAATAAATTACTAAAAAATTGGTCGTCTGTAAAGTCGGTTTACGGACGATAGTTTAACGTGACAACGTCATAACAAAACATTGATGAAATGATTGATCCAGAAGAAAATGAAATATCATATTCGGCTTGAGACTGAGCCGTAATAGGTTTTTGCAACCAAACCATTTAGGCATTAAAAATATTATATTCTTTGAGGAATAAATTTTTTTTAAATTTTTTTTATCTTTTGTATGATAAAATCTACCTCTGCATACTTAATTATTTTTTTTAATTTTTCTATCTTTTGTATGATAAAATCTACCTCTGCATACTTTTATGAATAAAATTGAATCATTTTTATTGAATTATCACTATTTTGTATGGATACAAAGAAGGAGTGAAATGAAATCTACAATTAAGTGATACATTTACTTTTATTTGCATATATTAATTCAAATATATTTATTACTTTTGTAGTGTCGCGCGCGCCGTATTTATTTTTAACAAGTACAAATATGAAGGTATCGCAGCAGCCGGGATTCGATCCGTCAACCTTTGGATTGGTAGTCAGCGATGCTAACCGCACGGCCACGAGGCCATATTGTAAACAATTGTTTCAGATGTTGTATATATATTTATAAAAATTTTGTTTTGTGTTGTGGAAGTTTTAAGAACGTATGTAGTCCGCCATGTTTATTTCTTATAGTGGTAGGCGGGAAATTAATAACCGTACCGATTGTGCTGAAAATCGGTGGACGATCGTTAAATCACATAATATTAATAATTCAAACGACGAAAATATGATTGAAAAGTCAATTTGATGGTTGTACCAATCGAGTGGAAGAGAAATGCCACGTATGCGTACAATGAGCATAACAGGACACATACGTAGTGGGACATCCGTAGTGGGACAATGTGCGTTACGGGACACTTTTTCGTGCGTGCAGCCGGCATTCATCGGTTTATTAGACGTTGTCACGTCAAAATGATTCTTCAAAAGCTTCTCATGCACTCAGAATTCCAAAGGAGTACATCGCGCGCCGTTAGGTCGTGTATATACCCAGGCGTGAGACGACGGTCTATATCGGAATATATTCAAGCAGACTGGAGGGAACCCCTTTCAGAGCCAGGCTCGTGAGAAACATACCGAGCAGCAACTGTTCCTGGCGTCTCGCCATCTCGTTATTCCTCCGCTGTGCGAGAAGTTTCCGAGGAACTTGCTTCCTTCCGAGCAATCTGGCGCCGCCTCTCGCATTCAGAGGACCCGGGTTCGATTCCCGATACAGTCTCCGTGACACTCTTCTCTATTTGAATGATTCATGACGAAGGAAGAAACATTATAAAATCTTATATCTTGTATATCTATATTTTTATATTCACTTTTAAAGCTCTTATATATAACTTTATGTCAATTTTTATATTACTCTGCTAAATATTATTTTTTTTGTTATAATTACAAGTTTATTTTTATTCAAGTAACTTTTTCTTTATGTAGTAATATTTTTCGATACTTTGTCATATTAAATTTTTTTCAAAGCTTTTAATTACTTGATTTTTTTAAAATTTCTTTTACACACACTTAAGAATAATTAATTAAGCATTGGTTTTTATTTGAAATAACACATATGAAGATAAATTTTCTTTTCCAGTTTTTATTTTACACATATACATTTTTTATAACCTTGTACATATATATTTGCTTTTTTTACAATTTTTTTCTCATATAAAATTAATATTAAAAAAAAGTTTCTTTCGTTTACTACACTAAATGAATTCGGCACCTATTTCTACTCTAAAAACCATTTTACATAAGAATTAAAAAAAAAACAAATAAAAAATGGACTCCTAATGTTTAATTTAATTTCTAAAACCGCCTTGAGTCTTGAGATATTGTAGTGGTGAAATGTCACACTCTGACAGACATATATTGCGGTACACGTTGCAAAGGTCTCAGGTACACATACACGATACTAAATGACCCCATTCCTCGTCGTTTTGCTTGATTTCTAAAATATGGTTGTCCCCGTCGCAGTATTCTAGACATCGCGTCGAATCTTGTGGACTTATAATAACTTTCGTGTGCTAAAGTGATGGTATCACTTTTGAATTTCGTTATGATACGTTGGTGTGAGGTTATGTTTTTAATTTCATCTAACAAACACGGAAATTTCATTCCTGGTCGGCACATATTAAATGCGCAGATGCTGCTTACACAATCTTTGACTGTAACTGAAGCTCCTTCCTTAAGCAGGTAATTTTGGATATATATATATATATATACACACACACATATATACACCTCTCGACGTGGTTCACGGCCTCTCCACCGTCTGGTTGCTCGTAAATGTACGTCACTACATGTAGCATAGAATTAGTGCATTAGAAAACTTGTGATGGACTGAACGTTACGGACTGAAGCCCGTCTTGCTTCTCGAGTGTTTTGTACGTAATTGGTGTAGGTCTGGACTCTTTGAAGAATGTGTATGGGGACATCGTGCACTTTGTGATTTGCACCTGACTTCCGCGTATGCACGTCCGGTGACTCGTGCCAGCGAAGCATCTCTGTTCGAATCCGGACGACGTAGTCCACCAACGATTCTTCTCGGCTTCGAGTGCACAGGTCCTCGAGGGTACATGGGAGTACACTATTTGGGCGGAGGTGATATACGTAGCAATCGTCCGACTTACACGGTCCATCGTGCTCAAAGGTACACTTTCAAAATGGATCGATGGATATTATCATGTGAATCTTTCCATAAAAAAATTGAGTTTAACACCGTTTGTACTCATGTAAGCTACTCTTCTATGGCTGACAATCAATTCGCTGTAAATAATAATGTCCTTAGTTTCAAAGGGGTCTAGGATTTTCCTCACATGTAATAGTCTTCGTCACTTTCCAAGCCATTGTCTGAAGTGCTCCACACGGAAGCGAAACGTCGATGAAGGTGGAGCGGATCGGTGTCTTAAAGAGCCCTGCCGTAGCCTGTCGGTTCTAGGCAAGCGTTGTTTGATAAGTAAAGCTGCTAATGATTTTTAACTGTTGGCTGCCGTGGAAGCTGTACGGGGCTTGACGCTGGCCGTGGATGCTGGACTATGCCTGGCACCGGTACGGCCTAATATTATGAGATGTAAAAGCCGCCTCGTAGCTAAATCCTCGTCGGTATCTTGACCTGATGGCATTTTGTGAGAATCGAACAAGTTAACTCGAATGCAGGAAGTCAAACTGATGCATTTTTTTTTAGAATCGAGTTAGGTCCAGGTGAATGCACAAAGTCAGTCCTACTACATTCACCTACTGAGCTGATGCAGGTATAGGCGACGATCTCTCTCGGTGCAGTAAATGAAGGTAACTGAAGGTTCCCGAATCATCGGTTCGGAATATATAGCTTAAAAGGTTGAGGGGGTAGGGGGTCAGAAAATTGGGTGGAAGTGTTGGAAAAGAGATGATGAAGGGGTGGGTGGAATCGTTATTGGGGAAAAAATGTGTATAATTTTTGGGAAAGGGGCAATTCCAAGAAAATATATGGTGTTGGCGTGGTGTTAGTGGTGTTGGCCACCATATAACATTCCTTTGTCACGGCGGCCATCTTGGATTCCGCCAGCTTGCATTCAGCAATTTTGTTTTAAAAAACTTTCCGCCATTTTTCTTGAATTTTGTTTTCAAGAAAAATGGCGGAAAGTTTTTTAAAACAAAATTGCTGAATCCAAGATGGTGAAATCCAAGATGGCTGCCGTAACGAAGGAATCTTAGATGGTGGCTGACACCACCGACACCATACCCGGAACTCTGGGCTCGGAGGAACCAATATATATTTACTTCTATTTCATCCCTTTCAGTTGGTGTTGAATTCCCATTATTTCCAAACAGCCGACCTTAGAACTCGCGCTTGGTTCTCGAACACAGGCGTGGTTCCCGAAGAGGCTCACACCTCTTCGTGCCGCGCGGCTAGCTGGGCAGAGCTTGTGCCGGCAGTAGTGACGTCACGAGGAGCTCCGGCCTCAGTACGTCCGGGACCAGGGGCTTGCTCTGCTCCAACAATGGCCTTCTTTCCCCCGCGGAGTTTCTCGTTTTGTCTTTGCGTAAAGAATGGAGAAAGGGTGGGGGTGGGGCGGATTTCGTGGCAGCGGCTGAGAAGAGAATGGAGATGAGTTGCGCGAGCATTGTTTGGGCTTGATTGCCTGTGGGAACAAGAGCATGGGTTGGGGGGGGGGGGGGTAAGAGATAGCAACTCAGGACTGACGGGTTCGTGGACGTAAAGTCATTGGCCTAAAAATGTTTGCGGGTGGTTTTCCGAGTAAGCGTACATTTTGACGTGACAACGTCTAATAAATCGATGAACGCCGGCTGCACGCACGAAAACGTGTCCCGTAACGCATATTGTCCCACTACGATGTGTCCCGTTACGCTCATTGTACGCTTGCGCCGCATCTCTTCCACTCGATTGGAACAACCGTCGATTTGACTTTTCAATCATGTTTTCTTCGTTTGAATTATTAATATTATGTAATTTAACGATCGTCCACCGATTTTCAGCACAATCGGTACGGTTATTTAAAAGTAATGTTGAATTTTCAAATACGTTTTTGTACGAACAATGGTGTTTTACAGTTACACATAATAATTCAAATTACACCCGGGATATTTTGCAAAATGTTTTAAAAAATATTGTAACACATTATAAAAACGTTTGGTGTATTTGGGGTACGTATTTGTTATAAAATTGTATTATAAAAACGAAATAATATTATTCCCCTACGGTGCGGTCATCTATGGTGACGGACGCGAACCGAACGAATCGCGCTATCTATCCGCTTCCGCGACAACCAGGCACTCGTTAATACATATATTCCTTTGTTTATCGTGAGGGGCGTTATTATTAATGAATTATAAATAAAATTTCGTGCCCGGGGCCACAATTGCATATCATTTTGAGCACTGGAAGATATAAAGTCAAATATTTTCGACGAATTTAAATCTCGGCCCCAGTGCACCACGAGCGTCTGGGTTGGAGATTGAAACCGAAATTCTTTCTTAAACTTACTAATACTAATTTTATTAACTGCAAGGGCATTTTTATAAAATTCTACGTTTAATTTCACGACGAACAAACTTCGTCGTTAAATGTGTAATTGCGAAAAAGCGTAAAGCGTTCTCGACGATCTTGAAGTTAAATAGCAAACATGAATAAAAGTTATATTTAAATAATCTCTTCATTAAAGTAATAAACATATTTGAATTAATGAGTGCAAATAAAAGTAAATTTATCAATTAAATTGTAGAGTTCATTTCACTCCTTTGTATCCATACAAAATAGTGATAATTCAATAAAAATGATTCAATTTTATTCATAAAAGTATGCAATCATTTCATCAATGTTTTGTTATGACGTTGTCACTTTTAACTATCGTTCGTAAACCGACTTTACAGACAACCATTTTTTTTTGTTTGTGCTTATAAAAAATGACTTGTCCTATTAGTTGCTGTAACACTAAGAACGAGCACCTGATATGTATAACATGAATAAAGGAATAGTGAAATTCCGCCAGAACTGACGACCCTGATTGCCGGTGGTGGTTCGCAAACACCACCAAGTGGTTTCCGAGCAGCTGGTTGACCAAAGGACACCTAGAGGAAGCAAGCTCGTAGTTGGCTACAGGTACAGTGGTGTAATGTCCGAAGAACAAAAAGATAAAATGGGTGCGTAAACTTACGTGCGCGCATTAGATATTATACTTATTTGGCGTTATAAAAAATTAAATTAATTTTGCATGCAAATAATTAAAATAATAAAATAGGACTGGAGAGTTAAAGTATAAATTGAATCAAATAAAAAATATAAACAGATAATAAGTGTTCAATATTAATATAAACATAAAATTAATAATTTAATTAAGTGAAATAATAGAGATAACATTTAATAAATAATGAAAACCTACAAATATGCTAAAATGTTAATTCCAATTAATAAATTGATTTATTTATCAAAAATTGTAAAGTAATTTATAATGTAAATAAATTATTAATACGGGAACACATCACAAACTTAACTATGAAAACGGCCAGGACACAACTAAACCTTCCACAGACGCGCTCCCTGCCAGCGACAATGGACACGTACCAGCAACCTGACATCGTTATACAAACTGAAACATAACCTTAATTATATAAATACACTTAAAAAAAGTTTTAACCACTATTTATATCACTAATATTCACAATAAATAAGTGTGTTTAATGAAATGGACAATATCCAATCCAATATTACTCACTAAAGTATAAGATCTAAAAGTACATATACATATACGTACCCTTTTGTTCATTCTGCAAAAATTTCTTTCATAGTGCGCGCGCATTGTAAATATTCACTCTCGAACAATTTTTCCATAACGCGCCTACAGAAGTATAAATTCAAAAATAGTTAATTTTACAGTACTTTTCTGCTATAAAATATCTTAAACTAATGGATTGTACCTATAAAAAAGCACTCGCTTACCATACTTAGGTCGTTTATATTAAACGTGGAGCAATAGAATTAATTTGGAAATTTGAAACTGTTTTTAATGTGCTGAAATTTTTGTAGTGTTACAGTGTGGCAACAAATAATTGTTAATAAAATTACATATTATTACTTTGCGTATTTAATACTGGGCATCTCCAGCATCCGTTTTGAGTGTCAGGCTGGTCTGCCGCACTAATCTGCTCCGTCTACGTCGGACATCTCGGCCCTCTGACATCTCGAAACTTAATTTATTACCATGTGTTATTAAAATATAGTCTGATTGTTACGCTGTAGTCACGGATATTTGTTCATACAGGATGTCCATAACAGAATATCCGTTAAAATGTCCTAGTTTCGATGGTATATTATAAAAGTTTAATTCAAACTATTTACAACAAATCAAACATCAAATAGAAGGTAAACTAAATTATTTTTTCTTTCAAATGGCCAGTATGTGCACCTTTATATACAGCACACACCCACCCTTAAGTTCCATTATTCCCACACTTTGGTTAACAAGTCCGGAGTAATGGAAGCAATAGCCTCTTCAATTCTGTGTCTCAACTCTGGCAAATCTTTTATAAAGCCCCAAAGGGAAAAAAAATCGCATGGCGTTATGTCAGGTGAACGTGGAGGCCAGCGAAAAAGAACTTTTGTCGTCTCAACCATTACGAACAATCCAACGGTCAGGGACTTCGAAATTCGACCACTCTAGTGCAAATAGATTGAAATGGGGAGGGGATCCATCCTGTTTACAAATAAAGTTTACAGGTTCACCCTTTAGTAATTGGTGAGAAAGAGCCATTTATTCGCGCTGTAGGCTAGAAAACAACTAAGCAGTATTCGCACATGCGCTTATCTAAAACTGTTTGAGTTACTATTTAATTGTGACCTTTAAACAACACTCTACAACGCTTACAGTTGATACTGTTAAAAATTATAACTGGGACATTCTTTAATGGACACACTGAAGTTTTTGTATTTCGATTGTTTGTTAATGTTAACATTAATTTAACATACGTAAAAATTTTATTATTTGTAAAAATTCCTGGTTTTCATATAAACTCAGAGTTACACAGGTAAACAAATGAACGATCCAAACAGGAGTAATTTTAGGAGCTGGGAGTTTTAGCGTCGGTTCGATAATTTGATTGGCGCGTTGAATTCAGGATTGATCGGGATATCGCTGTTCGTTAGTAATTAACGCCCCCCCCCCCCCCCAAGTGCGCCCGTAATGTCTACCGCTGTTATGATCGCTCCCAACAATTGGTGCGAACTTGGTGAATAATTATCCGGTAAATTAACGCCCCCGACAATGACAACGCGAACAACAGTCCAACGATTACCACGCTCCCTCTCCCCTTCTCACTCTTTCAGCAGCCGCCACCGCTTGTTTCCCATGCCGAAAATACTCTTGAAAATAATGTCTCCCTCAGTTAACCTTTTTTGTACCTGAAACAAATAAAACTCTTGAAAATAAAAGTTATCGCGAAAATTCCACGCGGTTTTAATTGAAAAAAAAAGCCGTGAATTCTCTCGCACACTCTACAAATAAAAAATATTTTATCGTTAAACATTATTGAAACAAAAAATGGCCTACTATTCTCAATTTATATTACAAATAATAAACGTCCGTGTTCTGTTTACTATATTGCATAAAATATTAGATTGCTTTCAAGGTTCTTTGAAAACTCATACTGCAAAAATAATATTATTTTAGGCCAGGTAAGGTCTAATGATGCCCATAATAGACTAAATTTATTATAGTTATGATTGGTGTGATTTTATTAGCAATTTAGATTTAATACAATTGGTTAGTTTAGTGATACTACATAAACGAATTTGGTTCACTTATAAAAAAAAATGGGTGCGTGTACTTATGTACGCGCGTGAGAAGTTATACTTCTTTGGCATCATTAAAAATAGTTTTTAATTGCATGAAGATAATTAATTACAATAAAATAATAAAAGGGCTGTAAAAAGATAGTCAACACAGCCAATAAAGTTCAGTTTAAATTTGAAAAAATGGAATAAATAAAATTTAGAGGATTATAAATATATGACATAATTTGTACTAAATATTATAAGATTCTTAATTTTAAATATTTATTATTGATTATTTAATATTTTAAAAGAAAATAAATTATTTAATAATAAATTAAAATTTAATTTATGTTTACTAATTTTTTCAATATTTATTATTTTCTTAATTTAATATTCACTTTTCATTTTTATCAAAAAGTTTTCACTAAATTTGTTCATTTATTTTTATAAATATTTATTATTTATTCAATTTAAAAATAAGTATTAAAAATTAATATTTTAATTTGTTTTTCGATTTTAATTTTTATCACAAAATTGTTATTAAATGTTTTATTAAATTGATTTCTTTATTTTTTAAATATTATATAACCAATAATAAATATTTAACATTAATAATTTAATAATATTTAGTATGAATTATATTAAATAATAATATTTTAATTTATATCAATAAATAATACATACGGATAGTTAACCTCAATTATATTGGAGCACTTGAAAAAGTATAAAGGCACAATTTTTTTACTAATATTTACGAATAGTAAATAATATTAATCAATATATTCAATTTAATTCATTACTGAATATATTTTAGCACATAAATATAATTCGCACTTTTATGAAACTAAAACACGTGTTGTGAATGTAGAAACTAGAAACATGTGGATAAATATTATACATATGAAAACAGTGGTCAGAGGCGACGAGCTTGCCAACATGCGCGACTAATAGAGGTTCTATTTCTATTTGTTGGTAGCTTTTTTTTCGAGACTTAATGAGCGGTTTAGCGGCAGCTTCAACCTGTTAATTTTGTGTTACAGCGATGCGCGCGCATCTTAAATTTTCACTCATCATTTTTTCATAACGCGCCTAAAGAAGTATAACTTCAAAAAATAAATATACAACAATGCATTGGCTCTAATAGGGGAAAAAAAAGTTACAATACACTTGCATGCGCGATTAGCGAGGAAGTTAGGTCCATGCTTTTTAAAATTACTTAATTCTGCTTGTAACGGAAAAAAACACAGTATCAAGGGTTTCTTAGCTAACAACTAATGAGAATAGTTGTCCTAACGTATTTTAAATATTGCATCGCGGCATGCTTACACCTGCATCTGATAAAGCATACTTAAATGTACTACCTTTAAAGAGACTCTGTTATGGAGCTTACTTTCTGATTCTTTGGTAGTTTTATTAAATGTAAGCCAACTCGAGTTTTAATTTATATTTTACTAGCTGCAGTACCCGGCGTTGCCCGGGCTGAACACAGGGCGATATATTGTCCGAGAGTTAAAACAAGAGGGATAGCGCTATATGACAGTGTGGTGTATATTAAGAAATGACACACATGTTTGTACGTCTATGACCTATTATTTACTGTTTACCCATGACGATCGGTTGAACATTTTAGAAGTTGATACGCTGTAGCGCCATCTAGCGGCGAGTTAAAAAATAATGGTTTGCTTAAAAACCTTGTCCATAAAAAAACATTTCGATGTGCCAACTTTCATGGCGATCGGTAAAACGGTGTCGGAGTTTATCAACGTGATACATACATACCATCATCCTATTTTATTTATATGTATAGATAATGGAAAGTTTTTTTTTTTCACTTCCAATGTTGACTTTAAAATTTACTCTGAAGAGCTACCGTTTTTATGACTAACCCCTTCTAATAAGAGCTACATGAAGCGAGATGGATACGGTGAATAGGCAGCGACGATATTGTTGAAGTCTCATGCGGAAGATAATTGAAGAGATGGAATTAATACGTCTGAAACGTCCGCACGCTACAGAAGCAGCCAGGATGGAAGACAGCTTCCTCTTGAAGGAGAGCTGTTAAAGTGGCGAATACTGTCTCTTCGAACAAATATTAACAAGCAATACAATTTTTATCACGCTAAAAAAAGTTTCATCTCTTGGCTCACAAAAATTTGGTTGTACAAATAGTAGGTAACATTAACGAAACACGGATCACTTGCATTAAAAAAGTGAAATATTTAAACCAATTAATAGGGAAACGTTTATCAACATTTGTTTTTTCAATAGATTTGGTTGAAGAGCTCCATTCCTTAATTTTAGAGATTCTATATTTGAAACTCTGTGAACATGATTAAAGTGGGTAAGCCCATAAATTATGGACAGAAATTTGCTGTATGCTTCACGACTAAAATTATAGTATTAAAATTAAAATTATAATCTTTAATCAAATGCGTTATTTATTGCAGACAAACGCTGTAATGACGGAGTGATTTGGCAGAGCAGTAGTATACGGGACTCGTATTCCTGAGAACACGAGAATTTGCATTCGACAATTCGCGGGATGTTTCATTTGCAGTAGGCCATGACCCATTCCTTCCACACTTCTCCCGTTCCTAGTGACGTTACTGTCACAGAGAATTCCATGTCGATAAAAATGTAATTTATGGTTCGAGATAGACAACCCCTGCTGAACTCTGCACGGTGCGTAGAGTGGGTATATACGTAGAACGCATTTGTGGTACTGCACAGTGTCTCGGAACATACGCCAGTGTTTGCAAAATAAACTTTTATTTCTCGTAAAATGGATGGGGAATTCGAGCCCAAGTGTGAGAACGGTTTAATGTTGGGTTGGTAGTTTTCGTTTCTGGGGATGAAATGCTAAAATAAGATTAAAACGCGTTTTAAAGAGTTTTAAACTTATATGATATGGGTAATGCTAGAAGTAAACCTAGGTTACCCGGATTAACTTAGCATTATCCAAGATTGTAGGTTAAAATCCGAATAAAAACTGAAATAAATTTGAATGAAATATGGCTGTGCTTAAGTGATACCCTTTTTTTTACTTATATATCATTTTTCATTATTGATGTGTTCGTAGACACGGTAGATGGTGCGCTACTGCCTTGATATAAGCGCAAGGCTGTGGACTTTTGCGCAGTCTTCTTGTCGTGCATAAGATAACTACGAGATTTTGAGTGGTAACTGTAACATTATATGGAATGCAAGTCCCTTGAGTGCTCTAAAAAATGTTGTACTGGGTGTTCCATGCCTAAAAACTATTAAAAAAAAAACTCGTTGTAGCCATTTTCACTCTTTTAAAAATTATGGAAACAGAACTACTCATTTGCCGTGAGTGTATTCTTGTATGATTTACGTAAAAAAAAAAAAAACCCAAACGGATACCTCGAGCATTTTTCAGATCGCGTGGTTTTTTCTGGAGCTTTGCACATCGCGCGCGCGCGTGCGTGCGTGCGTGCCTGTGTGCGTGTGAGAGTGCGCGCCTGGGGTAGGCGTGGCCGAAGTGTTGGGCCACAAATGTTTTACTGGCGTGTTCCGCGCGGGCTGCATCACCATTAGTCTCCGCCCCTGTCAGTCTTCATCCCCACCGCGCGCTGTCCATTCCTCACGTGCTGGGCCGCAGTCGGCTCCCGCCTCGACTCCTCACTTCTACACTCGTCACGAGGCGGCCTGGGGTGCGATGCTCAAACGCGCACTGCGAGCAGGCGGCAGGCGCGAGTGTAGTCGGGTTCCCCGCCACACGCCACGGCTGATGCTCTCTACAACCAGAGCGTCATTTCACAAGCTCCCTAGACGCGAGGCTATGCCCATTAATGACAGTGTCTGCGGTATGACCAGTTCATTCATATGGCCAGTGAGTGTAGCCTCGTGCACAGGAGCTTGGAAATTGACGATATGTGTCTTGTCGTAAGTATTTGAGAATATCAAAATTCGGCCTACGTGCAATAGAACCAGTCATCGCTACCGCCGAACCGAAGCCGTCAACATGACGGAACAACCTGTTGGATCACGCGCGCGCGCGCGCGCACACACACACACACACACACACACACAAAATAAATAAATAAATATATATATACACACACACACACACACAGTTTCGTGAACATCGGGGGACGCACCTATCGTATGGGTGTGTCAAATGAAAATTTATAGTAGCGAAACTATTCTTAAATATATGTTGTAAACTTAGTGTCATAGCAAGGAGTAATCTCGACCTAAAATACGTTAGAAATCTGGCATTATTATAGTGATTACATGAAATTACGTTGTGCTTCTATAGCGCAGTGACAAAACGCGAGCATAGAAATTAATAGCAGTTCTTTTTTGATTTGGTTAAAATCCCGTTATTGGAAAAAAATCGTCGTTACTTTTTTGTATAAAATAATATTGCAGGATACAAATTTGACTTAATGAAAAAAAAAAGTTTTATTAATTTAATGTGTATCAAATTATTGTAATAACTTTTAATACATAGCTCTATCGGTTCGTTTAGTTATTTCATACTACATAGCATTCATTTGTTACTTTTAGTAAAATATATATACTATGAGCACAATAATCTTTAACACAAAATTTAAACTATATTTTACCATGCCTACGTTTGTTAGTAAATACGTTTACTTGTATTATTCACAGAAAATCAATTATAAATAAGAACTGCACCTGTTTTAATGGAAAAGCGAGCTGGTTTAATTTCAACAAGAATTCAAGAGTATTGATATTACTATTAAATTAAAATAAAATATTTAAAAACTAATAAAAATGTGTTTATGGTTGCATGAACTAAAAAGTAAAAAATAATCTTTAAATTTAAGTTATTTGTTCAACAGCGATAGAATGAACCACAACTCTGTATAATGTATTTTTAAAAATAAGTTTAAAATAAAAATCAAGAAATAAAACCATTAAATTTATTTTGAATAATATAGGTGCTTTCTTCTGTAATTTTCACATTGACTATTTTAACGAATAGTCATCAGTAATAGAAAATTAAAGACAACTGATATCAAGCAACCCAAGCTTTTTTTATTAAAATAGTTTTTTTATTGATTCTTATTATAAGCTAATTAAAAAACTACGTTTTACAGAGTTGTAGTTCATTCTATCGCTGTTGAACAAATAACTTAAAGAGTAAAAAAAATATTTAAATTTAAGTCAAACAAGAAATGCGTGATTAATAATTTTTTTTATTTCATATTGAAATACTTACTTTTTATAATTTCCTCTAAATGCATCACAAAATTAAGGTCCGAAAAGGTCCCCCCTTCCCCCACAAGGAAGCCCGATCGCTGCTATGTGAACATTTTTAAACCCACGCCAGAAAAACGTCAGCTGTCGCCAACAGTTTATGGTCATTAAATATTACCTAGTACGTACTCCTTTTTTTCATATGAAGTGTAGGATGAGTTATTAATTGCTTATCACTGTTAATTATGTAATAGGAATAATTTCGAATAGAATGAAAGTAGGCTACATTTTAAGCAGTGCTTCCAAAGTTTACAACTAAAACGGCGTAATTTTTATTTTATTTGTAGTTTTATGTCTATGATATAGTAGGTACTGTCTGTGTTAAATGCAGGAAGATGAAGCATGTGATAAAAAAAAATTAGAAAAAAAAAATACCAAGGCGCCATTCTCCGACTGTCACAGTTTTCGAGTTGATCACACTTAAGATTCCTTCAGCGTGTTTATTTTATTGCGCAAGAAACCCGCACCAACCCTTATATTTAATGTGATAGGAGTTAAGCTCATGTTAAGTACTTTTAATTCATTGAAGCTATTACGATTATACTCGCACCTGACGACGTTTTTACGTTTGGAACTAAACGCATGCAGCAGTTTTGGGTCGCGATGTCCTCTACTGTAGTTCGGTGTTTGTTTCTCAAGGTTATCGACTCGCGTGTTCTGTCGTACGTTTTCTTGTTTCGTTGACTTATTTAAAGACCTGCTCACACTGTCAAATTTTTGCCTCCAATATATTTGACAATATAGTTGGAGGGGTAGTTTTGGACGGAAAATGGTTGACAGTTTTCTCCATCAAATATATTGGGACATACAATCTCAATTTTTTTATTATGTCAAGTTACACCTTCAAAGTTTATTTTTATTCGGAGCAATCCCAAACTTTTCTCTATTAACCTCAATTTTGAAACTGACGGTGCTTGATGGTTTTCTGAACTTGTTATATTTATGCATCAAAATTTTTTTGAGCATTTGTAAATTTAAATCTCAATAATATTCATTACATATTGAATTAATAATCACTTAGTTATTTAACTTTTATAACCCCTTTAATCGCCAACGTGCTTTTCGCCATTTCAAAGATTCGACTTGACGGAAACATATGCCATTCCCTTTTTCGCTAGGCACGATTTTGATCGGTCGATTGCATCGTACATCCAAAACAGTTCGGAACCAGCCCTATGTCCAAAATATTTGATGGAAACTCAAGTCATCCAACTTGTCAAAGAAACATGGCTGTGCCCATGACGTTTTCCTTGTGGCGAAGTAACCCTCCCTTTTCATTTGACACAACATATTAGAAGCTTTATGAGCCCCGCCTACCCGGGCACACGTACGGTCCGCAGAACTTCAGGAATATTTTACAACTACTCTAGATATCAGAGTGGGCGTCTGTTCACGTAAAGGTAATTTGTTTACGGATTAATATTTTTAAATTGTATTTTTAGAAGGTTTATAATGGCAAAAAAAAAGCGTGTTTCAAGGTTAATTCTAGGCATAAAACAACCGGTACAGACTCTTGAAAGCATTACACATTTATCTTCATTTCTTCGCCGTATAATGTCACGGTCACCGATGAAATGTCACAGTTGCCCTGTACAGACGAGAGAGGACACTCCTCTGTCGAGGCGGGTCCCTTGAGGGGCAGGGGGGAAGAGTGGTCGGCGATGTTCTCGGGGAGATGGAGCGGAGCGCCGATGCCCTCCATCGATCCTTCCCCGCCTGACGTCACTGCGCCTGCAGCGGGTAACAAGTGCATCTCCGTGGCGTCGCGCTGGACTGCAGCACTCGGCCCTGCATTTGTGCTCCTTGCGTTCTGCACTGGCAACCCCGAGATATTTCGTGACTATAAACCCTACCGAGTTTGAAGTTATGCTTCTTTAGGCACATTATGGGGAAAAAAAAAAAATGATAATGCATTTTTACGATGCGCGCGCACCATGAAACGAAATTATCACAGGATGAAAAACGGTTTACATACAAAATAAAAAGCTTCTTACAAATAAAAATCATATATGTGCTACTCAATATTATGCTTTAGTGATTGATACTGAATACTGTTCCATATCATTAATTTTTTTTATTGTGAAAAGTGTATTTACATAAATGAGGTTATGTTCCCGTATGTATCATTTATTCTAATTATAAAATTATTAATTATTACATTATAATTTAATAAATAATTTAATTTTATAAATATGAATAAAGATTCAGCATGATTATGGATTTTCGTTATTGATTAAAATTAATCTTTATTAATTTAATTAATGAGACAATTTTATACACTTTTTTGTATTAACATTGAATACTGAGTATTTATTTAAAATTGTTTTACTAACCATATTGATGATATCACTCCATTCGTATTATTAATTTACTTCTATTAATTATTTGCATGCAAAATAAAAGTTAGTTTTTTATTACGTCAAGTAAGTGTCACTTCTACATGCACCTTTTTTTTTGTGACAACTGAACAATATTGCAATCACATTAATAAAGCTTGGTAGTGACAAACGTTTTGCTGTGACAAGGGGCCCGCCTACCTGGTCACACAGACGGTGCGCAGAGCTTCAGGAAAAACAACGCGATTTCAAAACTACTCAAGATATCCTATTGGAATATGTTTACGAAAAGCATTTAAGAGTTCGCTGAGGCCCGAAAAGTACTTTTAATTTTGGATCATGTTTTTAAACTGTATTTATAGAAGAGTTAAAATGGCTAAAACGCATGTTTTCAGAGTAATTTTTAGGCGTAAAACAACCAGTACAGATTATTAAAAGCACTTAAGGGGCTTGCATTACATCTTTATCTTCATTTCTCCGCCATATAATGTTGCGGTCACCGCTAAAATTTCACAGTTATCCTGTGAAGACGAGAAGACTGCGCGTCAATTCAGAGACTTGCGCTTAGAGGCGACACCGCGCTTGAAGCACCATCGAGCGTCGCGCTTATCATCCCGCCTCACTAACACACATACACCCCTGACGAGGCGGGCCCCTTAAGCAGGAAGTCACTAAACGCGTGTTGTGACAAATTATTTTGTGTTCATTACAAAACTTTTTTTTTTCTTTTTCGTAGTATGCTTGCGAAATGACCTTAACCAACGCTAAATAACTTAGATGCCATATATCTGTTTATAGAAGTAGATAACGTTAGTGCGTAGCAGTGGCGTAGCCAGGATTTGTGTATGGGAGGTGTTAAGAAGCGTGGCCCCCCCGTATTAAAGAGGGTGGTACGGGGGTCCTCCCCCGGGAAAATTAGGATTTTAAGGTGTAAAATAGTGCTATTTTAGCAGTTTTCGGTACTTAAATTTAAATATTGTAATGGTAAAATTTTTTACTAGTTTTAATATGAAATTTGTTTGAGTCATGAATAAGAAATTAATTAAAGATTTGGTGCTAAGGGGGGGATGGGTTTGAACCCCGAAACCCCCCCCCCCCCCCTGTCTACGCCCCTGGTGCGTAGTTACATTGTTTGAAATTATAGATTTATTTTATTGAGACCGTGCGCGTGGTTGACAAGAAGGGTGCTGAAGGACTCGCAACGCGGCGTCGGTTATGTAAGGACTCGGGCATGGCCCCGGGCACCGCCGCCGACCGAAGCAGGGATATGCAGGGATATGCAGGGATATGCAGGGATATGCAGGGATATGCAGGGATATGCAGGGAACGCTGATGTGGCGCGTGACGCACGTCGTGTGCGGGGACTATCGCGCGACGCGTGTGTCGTGAAGTCGGCGGGTCGACTGCGAACACACAGTCAGCGGCACCATCGATGCTGCGTGATTACGAACACAACATTTATCGCTAAACTCCGACCATACATACCTTTTAAGCATGAACACAAGTTTCGGACGGTATATATCGCGCAGGTGCTACGGTATATACCACCACGTGTGTATCAGTTGGTGGTGTGAAATGAATAAGAAGTTAGCAATGTAATTTAACTATAATAAGTATTAAATCATTTGAAATTTTAGTGGCACTGTTATTTTTTTATCGTAGCTGGGACTGTTGAGGAGACAAACCTATTTACAATAAGGTTTGACGTAGGCTTAACAATATTTGAGGTAGGGACTGTTACGGGGGTATTATTATCTATGATTTTATGTTTACATTGGCGATACACGGGTATTGTATCATTGACGACACACATTTATTTCACTTCAGAATTAAAGAATTATCAAAAAAATTACCGATGGTTTAAATGGCCGAAGAAAAAAATAAAAAATATATAAAAAAAACATTTAAATTATCAGTGATTTCCCCCTCCCCCCCCATATTTCGCTAGAAACACATTAGTTTATTTAACGCACACGTTAATTATTCAGTGATTGCTGGCTCTTTGACGTCAATGATTTCTACCGTGGCCCACAAGTCTCGCGGGGCATGAGGAAACACACACCACATGTTTGTTTGTAATCACAAAATGCGGTACGTTTTCCGGTGGAGCGTGGCGAACACCGCAGTCTCCATAAGTGTTCGTGATATCAGCCCGCATGAGTGTGAAGAACAAGTTCTGATGACGTCATAATGGAACCCCGGCGACGCTCGCGTGTTTGGCCATTGCATATAGGCCTACCTATATTCTGCCGTGTAATTAAATGGAAGGCCAAAGAAAATAAGAACGACCATGTGTATTATTATTTTAAAGAAATGAATCCCACAAGGCATTTCGGGGAAAAAAATCATGTTTATCTATAGGCTATTTATTGAAAGCTTGTATTGGCTATACAATTGGTTAGGGAGTAAGGTTGAGATTAAGAGTACTTTCATGTATTCTTTCAATTGAACGTCATAGTCAATTTGCGGTTTGTTCTCATACTTTGTGTGTTTATTATAAATCACCTCAAACGTAGACAATTAATTTAATTTTAATGAAGATGTGTTATTGTAGTCATGTGCAAGTTATCATTTTAATTACATGTAACGTAGACCGCTATTATATTTCTCCATATACGTATAACTTTTTTTAGAGCAACAATAATACGTATAAAATGTAAATAGACACAGTATATAGTAAATTACTACTAAATGTATAGGACTTAAAGTCGAAAATTTGAAAGAGCCCGGTACAAATCGAGAAACTGTCTGGATTTGCACTTGTTTCCTTGGAAAAGCTGGGTGTGAAATCTGCGAATTATGTATATTAGACACCGCAGCGTCTGAAAATAATCAGGCACAGGCAGAGAACCTATGTAGTTGGTTGGCAGCGATTGGAGTTGTTTACGGAACAAAGAGGCTTCTGAAGGGTAACGAACGTGAAAAGAAGTGGCGGACGCACGGAAAGGCATTCATGCCATGGCCGTCAATGAAACTTAATCAAACTCCAAAAATTGCAGACCCGTAAACGATACGTAGCGTAGCGATAAACTCGATACATTACGATTGAAGAGTTGTAGTTATGTGATGTTCGAAATGAGCCCTCGGGAGTGGTCTCACGAGAACAGTGGGAAACTGAAGTCATAGTAGCTGGACAGAGGCCCCCTGCTCTGTTCAAATATTAATGTTAGCATGGAAATTTAACACTAAATGTAAGTTAAATATAGTATGTCCATGAAGGAATGACCCAGTTAGAAATCTTGATAGTACCAACTGTAAGCGTTGTAGTGTGTGGTTCAAGGTCACAATTAAAGAATAACTCAACACTTTTTAGAAAAGCGCATGCGCGAGTACTGCTGTGTTGTTTTCTCGCTTGCAGCGCCATCTATGAAATGGCGATTCCTGAGCGTTAAAGCGTTTTATGTTAATGCAATTTGCTAAGAGGGAATCTATAATTTCAGTTCAACGTGCGTTTCGTTTAAAGGTTAATTGTCAAAATCCGCGACTGTTTGATTGGCCGTCATGGTCGAGACGATAGTTAGTTATTTTTCGCTGGCCTCCATGTTCGCCTGACATAACGCAATGCGATATTGCTTCTTTGGGGGCTTTATAAAAGCTCGTGTCTCCGTTCCGCTGCTACCTAATGATATGCCAGACTTGAGACACAGAATTGAAGAAGCTATTGCTTCCATTACTCGTATTAACCAAAGTGTGGGAAGAATTCGACTTTTGGTTGGATGTGTGACGTATAACTAAAGGTGCACATATTGAACATTTGTAAGAAAAACTAGGTTAGTTTACCTTACATTTTATGTATGATTTGTTGTAAATAGTGTATATTAAACTGTTACCATTTACCATTGGAACTGGGACATTATTTTATGGACACATTGTATTTAATGTATTTCGAAGGTGTTCTATAATCTCTGAGTGACATAGAACATCTAGCTTGTTCTAGAAGGTGCATCAAGTCGTGCGTGTTCAGTACTGTGGAGGCGTGTCTCGCTCTCATTCAGAAGTTCGCCTGGACTGGAAGCGGTTTCCTCCCCAAGGCGTGTTCCCCCGCTACTCGTGGCTACTTTCCCCATTTCCTTAACTTCAAGATCCTGGCCAGTAACTACCTTAAAACAGTTGTTTAGCAACTAAAACGAATTTAAGAAAAAGATCGGTACGTTCTTGCACTCGGGCAAGTTCTCGGTAAGTGTGTTTCGAAGAAAGTGCAGTCGGTACCATGGTGCAACTTCCGGGAAATTTCTACGTGGTTTTTCGTTTCATGGTGCCTAGAGACAGAACTCAAAAGTACGGGGATGGAAATTTCGGTTAAGTTCACTCACTGGAAAAACATAATACCAAGAAATAGGGAAAATATCTGTAAAAACTTAAAAAAATCACAATGGCTACGGTAGTATGAAAAATATAGCTTATGTTTGCAGTTTTCATACCGCTCAAGCGTTGTACAAAAAAAATCCAAGCTTTTTTATATTACTAAAAATTAGATCAAGTGGTGGAAAAAATAGGGCTGAAGGACGTAGAAATAGCCATTACACAGCAATTTGTCGTCACAGAATCAATTACCTTGATAATAGTATTTAATGTTCTGTCTGAAACAATTTCGCCCCTTTTCACAATGGTGAAATCAGTTTAAAATAAACTTTTTTTTCCAAAGTACATAAACATAAAATTTTAACAATACCGGCACCTATAGGGTAGGACAAAGTGAACATTTTTACAATTAAATCTATATGAATAAAAAAAATGGTTGCGTGTACTTATGTACGCGCGTTATAAGTTACCTATACTTACTTGGCGTTATAAAAAACTAACTTTAATTTTGCATGCAATTAATATAAATAAAATATTTTAAGGACTGGAATGATATAATAAGTACGGTTGGTAAAGTATGAATTCACTAGAAATTAAATATATATATATATACACTTGGTTTTAATATAAACACGTGTATATAATAATTTTATTTAGTAAATTAATGGAGAAAAGTTTTAATTAACAATGAAAATCGCTATATATGCTGCATGTTTATTCTCATTCATGAATTTAATTATTTATCGAATAATAATGTAAAAATTTATAATTAATAATGAAAATAAATTGTACATACTGGAACGTAACCTAAAAACATTCCCGGCCAGTGATAATGGAAGCTTACAAGCAACCTGACATCGTTATACATAAGAAGACATAAACTCTTATGTAAATACACTTGAAAATGTTTATAAACACAAATTCCATCACAAATATTCACAATATACAATTGATTTTTTTAATGATATGATCAGTATTCAATATAAATCCCTAAAGTATAATATTTTGAGAGCACATATATAATTATTTGTGTGTAGGTTTTTTTTTTATCCAGCCTGTGAAAATTTCGTTGCATGGTGCGCGGGCATTGTAACAATGCACCATAATCTAATTTTTTTCATAACGCGCCTAAAGTATAACTTCAGAGTAGTAAAAAACGAAAGCAAAGTTGTTTCTCTGGAGAAGAGTGGCTAGGTGCGCGGTACAGACGAAGAAGCTCGTGCCGACAGGGGTGGCGACCCTGGACGCTCGATCGCGGGAGGTTAGAGGGCTTGCGGCGGGATCCCGTGAAGTGACGGGATCGAGGAGAAGTGGGCAGGGCTTGCGTGGAGGTGCGGTCGAGCACAGATTAGCGCCGAGAGGTTGGCGCCCCGACTGTGGCGCTGCCGTCGCTTCTCTCGAATTAACTGACGGGCTGATTCCCCGACACGCACCTGTCGAGTCTGAATCTTCACCATGCTCGTCTACCTGAGGATTTTGTTTTAATTTTTTTCTTTCGGGTTTTGTATCTCCTTTACAGCGAGGTAATCAGTGCCGGACACTCACAACTTAACCAATTTTCAAATTTAAAGAAATCATTCTTTTGCTGTATAATTTAACTGATGATGAAATTTCTCTAATATTTAGGTACGCCTTTCTTTTTTTCTGGCATATTTTGGACATGTGTGTTTATTTTAAATTCTATCTTGAATTTTATACATTTTTGAATCAATGAACTACACTACCTAACCAGAAAAAAATGTTTTTAATTATATTAAATTTTTTATATAAATCACTAAAGTATATTATTTAAAAGCATATAAATAATATTTATTTGCTTTTAGCATTTATTTCACCCTGTAAATTTTTGTTGCATGCTGCGTGCGTATCTTAAAAAATTCATTCTGTTTTTTTGATGGCACGCCTGAAGAAGTATAACTTAAAGAAATAGTATAAGGATGCATCTCGTTGAGCGCCGCTCGTCCCGGCTGGCTAGGGCCGGCTGGGCGCGACATCGCACTCCTCACAGTCCAGCACCTCCGCGCCGTGACCGCTTCCACTGACGCAGTCTCTGTCGTCTCTCAGTGCACATCTGTATAAATAATAATGTAAACGCCCGAACAAGATGGTAATCTCCTGAAGGTCGTCACACATTGCTTTGAAATTTTGACAAACGTTGCATCCGAACACGCGCGCGTTTTTTTATATACCTGTGTCACACCTGTAGGTAAAGGTTGATAAAAATAGAGTGACATATAAATATATAGAGAGCTATGCAGATATAGGTATATATACATATATAAAGAGATAAATACACAGATAAAGACAAATAGAGGTGTATATATGTAGATAGAGATACACAAAAAGAGATAGATAGAGAGGTATAAAATTAGAGAGATAGATGATATGTATGTGTATACCTGCTTTAATTAAATTACAAAAAAAAAAAAAAAATGGTAGAGGCATTTGAACGCATGTCGGGCATTAGCTAGTATGTACAGTATGTTCATAAAGTCATGGTGCCCTTTCGGCCAGTCACCGGAATGTAACGAAACAAGATATATAGAAATGTGACATTTTCGCCAATCAAAGGAGAGTTTACTTTCATTTGGTGAACTCCCTAAGAATTTACCTTTAATTTGGCGAAAATTTTACATTTCCTTCTATCTTGTTACGTTGCTTTCCTGTAACTGGTCGAAAGTGCACCTTGACTTTACGGACAGACTGAGAGTGTGTATTCCTGAACTGCCGCAACAGCCTGAAGCAAATCTGAGGGACGCTGAAGTCCTGTGGTTCGTGTTGTGACGGATGTGGCGGTCTTTGGCGCTGATAAGACCGTTAAGCTCGCTGATAACGCTGTCGCTAGTTTGTATTGAGTTGGCGAACTTCCCCAAAGCGTACAGTTAGAAGCAGTGCAGTAAATTCGCTTGGAGTGAATCACGATCAAAATGTTAAACATTTTCACCTTCAATTTACGAAGAAAGCTGGTGTAATACCCCAAGTGTCTTAAAGAATAATTAAATAATAAGGTTAAAAGATTTGGAAGCTTTGATTACTGGGGCCCTCAATTAATAACCATAAAAGTGAACAACAGAGGCGACACTAGGAGTAAACAAAGAAAATTTAGAGACTCCCTAAGAATACTTGGGAGTAAAAGGATCGTTATTATATATTAAATAAATAAAAACAACTGTTACGTCTATAGACTTCCTTATTTTATTAATCATTGTTCTTTTTTTTTATAGATTGACTTTTCCTTAGTTACATCGGTTTTTTATTGATAAGTGATCTTATTTAAATCCCTCACAATTACACTAACTATATTATATATATATTTTGAACTTATTGATTATCGGGCCGGCCCTGAATGTTTAACAAAAATAACAATACTTAAAAACATGAATGAAATCAACATTGGTAACTTTAAAGGTTGTACATATAGTCCTTCCAAAACATAATATAAATTTCTTCTCCTCGAACTGCTTTTTACTGTCCGCTGTCTTAACTGGGTTACACTATTTCTGAGTTCGTGAATAAAAAGATAGAATTATGCGGGTATCACCCGGGGCTGTAGGTAGACGGTGATCGAGGTAGTAGGCCTAATGATGTTGGATTCTGCGCAGGAACCGACTCCAGAGGTTCTGGCAGAGGATTTTGGTTGCCCCAAACTTGGAACCCTGTCTGAAACAGAAGTCCAAATTCCAAAGAATTAGACCTGTTTCCAGACAGTATACTTAAATGGCTCAAAAGGCCAATAGAGGGAAATTAAAGGGGGGGAATGACGTCAAGACTTACCAAAACAGGGTGTTGGTCCTGGCGCTCAGGAGAGGGTGTCTCGTCTCCGAAGACTCGAACCACGATTCGCGGTAGCCACGGAAGTCATCACGAATAATTAGAAAATAATTTATATTAGAATACTAAGTTTCTCTACTTTCAACTAAACTACTGACTGGTTAATAATTTTAGTTAGGGACTCCATCCCTCTAGTCTGAGAAGACTACATAATATACGATGTCGATGATTCGCCGAAGATCGCAGATACAAACGGTACCAGTCAGTCAGGAGGCGCGCACCGAAGTAAGTTCAGCGCGGGATATCACCAGAATATCATAAGCGCGGGGTCCCTAGAGAATGGGAGGGGGGGTAGGCTCTGAGCCGAAAATTACCGAGTCCACCCGAAGGTGTCTGGCATAAAAAAATTAGATCTTACTGGAGTGACTGCGCGACCGAGGCGCTATCTTTGGGTGGCGAGAAGAAGTACTAATAAATCGACTTGTGGCCGACGAGTGTGTCAAGCTAGGGGGTTAATGGAGTAACCAGTGGTGCCACCTAGCGGCCTGAGACATAAGGAGGGGAAAGGTTGTCGTTACCTCCGCGCGAGCGCGGTAGTGTCGGCGCTGCCGACGCCTCACAAGTGGCATTAGTTACCACAGCCGTCGATAGGTGTCGCTAAAGTCCAGAATCGTAACTGCGGCTGTCAAGCCTGAGATGGCCTTGACTTCGGTTAACGTACCCGTGCGGTCGTCGCTCCTAGCCACACTTCTGAGAAGAAAGTGGTGGGTGAGCAGGAGGAGGAGGATGGCTTCAAAAAATGCATAGTCTGTGGGACACAAGGCCCACGGGATCCTCCTGTCGTGTCTTGCTGCTAGTGAACCTTATACCGATTCGTGACAGAGTTAGCAGGGCTCAGCACTGCTTCACAAGCTGCTGTAGGCAAAAGGTAGTCACGCGAAGAAATAAAGTTACCGGCCCTGACGTGCCTGGAGGCGGGAGAAATATTAGCCAGAATGCTAGCCTAGCATGAGGCTGGGAAAGAGAATCAGCTCGCCTCTGAGAACAGAGGCTGAGGGCCTGGCCGTAAAGAAAATAAGATGAGAGGAAAAAAAATATATTTTCAAAAATATTTAAGATTACAAAATTTTAAATAAAACGTGCCTAAATCCCTAATACACGGCACACTGGTTACGAATTATCTAGGGATCTTCGAAATTTTACGGATACTCAGTTCACTTACTTTGGACACAAATCCTGTATCCAAAAGAATATTATTTGCATGTTTACAAATTACTCAAAAACTGGTAAAGTCCACAGCATGAAGAGACTTCTTTTGTCCACGTGTGTCTTTACGTTTGTTTGGAACGAAACATTCGACTCGGAAGTCGAAATACGGCGTAGTTTCTACGAGATAATTTTATTTAAAAACATTTCTCTCGGCGAAAGGTCAACAGTGCGGTAGGAAACGTGTGATGCCTACCAATAGATATGACCTAGATCCGTTTGCTGTACACTGAGGATTCCGTCTATACCAACATCAGAATATCATTCACATTCAGAGCCGAATCATAAATAATTTTCAATAATGTGACTTGTGAACAAACTGTGATTTTACTTTCTTAATATAATTATTTTGACTCGTACAGCATTTAAGTGTTGACGAAACCACTTAACAAATTAAAAAAAAATTGCGAATCAAAAAATGTTACACCATCAGTTTGGAGTTTTTTTTTAAATCGCGCTCGTGTTTTCATATGTCTGTCTCATACGTATATTAGAAATAATAAATATGATGCATAACTATTAAATAATGTGTAGCGCTTGAATGTAGAGGAGTCGGGAGACCTCGGTAAACATTTATGTTTATATACCAACATTTATGTTATTTTATGTCTGACCACGTATGTTTGGATGATGTATCAGTTCATTCTTGAAGGCACTAGTTAGTTTATGGTAAATAATATTAGCGTATTTGCTGTGTTGGTAGCTACCACTTCAAATAAAGCCAAATTGCATTGCATTTATGTAAATTAATACAGCGATTTATGAGCCAAAGATGGTTATGTATTGTGAAACAACTAGGTTAGCCTAACGTACTTATAGATCATCAATGAACACCACCTTCTGTCTCTAATAAAATCTTATGAAACATCCTTAACTATTATTTCATGAATATTAAGACACGAAAATACAAAATTTACTATATTTTACTAAAACTTTTAAATGCATTATTGAGACCTAGATCCCGAACACGAAGAATTCTAAAATAGCCTAAATCCTGATATGATTCGGGACAGAACTAAATATATTTGGTTTTATTCCGCGTGGCTGGTAATGCAAGAATCATTAGTGACCTATTTCGGAGAGGGGGAAAAAAATGTTTAGCCTGGAAGTGACAGCTCTGTTTACTCCTGTACTCCTTGATGCCATCTGCAGCAGCCACAAGTGACGTCAGCAGTGGTCGTCGAGCGCCGGTCCAGTCGGGGTGCACGGCGACGTGGACAGGTCGTGCCGATCCGCCTGACCCATGGAGCTAATATACAGTAATACATCTGGAGAGGACAAGGGAAGGCCAGCAAAGGATGCGAGGTGAAGCCGGGTATCGGCGTTTATTCCCTGCTTCCTACGCTGGAAGAAAACGAAAACGAGCCAAACTTGTCTCGCGCGGCCGTAAAATCCTCCAAACTAAACTCGCAACAGCTCCGAAACTATCAAAACAATCAAACTGAAAATTTTACTGGATTATCTGTAAACATTCTTCCCCACACCGCTTTAATATTTTTTTCGAAACATGAATACTTTCATTTTTAAAAATTAAATACCTATTTACTGCCAAATTTTTTTGTGAATACGCAGAGTAAATTTCAACATCGAGGAAAAATTTTTGTTTGCAACTATAGGTGGGGGACACCTGCGTATGAAATTAGGAAGAAGCTTCAAATTTTATTTATATACCACTCTTGACGCATTCAACCCCATACTTTTATTTTTACAGAGAGTTGAAGTGGGAATAATGTTTCAGTGGGTAACACTACCGACATATGTCTTCGTAACGCACTTCTTTTTGTTATTATACTTCTCAAATTTTATAATTTCATACACAACGTTTATAAAAAACTAATTCTTACTTACTTCATTTAATCTATTACAAATCTCTTGTAATATACGTGTATTAGTAGAAGTTAGAAGTCTTTTCAATATCATGTTCATGTTCCAGTCTACTTACTCAACCAACGTAACATGCAAACCTTAGCTAAACACTGGTAGAGAATTGTTTGTAATAACTGTAATGCTATGCATATACTGACAATGTAAGAAACTTTCAATTTTATTAATTGTTTGCATAAGAATTAATAATTTTAAAAAATCATAGAATAGGCCTTTATAGACTGAAAACCTTTCACGTAGTTTCAAGTAGCGTACATAAAGGTTTTTAAATATATATAATTACCAAATATTGTTGAATATATTTAACATTTTTATACATGTTACAACACACATATAATAACAAGCCTATATCTATATATATATAAAAATTTAGCTTCCGTATGTATTTGGCCGCAAAACTCGGAAAGTATACGATGGTTTGGATTGAAATTTTTACAGAACATTGCATCTTAACAGAAGAGTGTTTATATGAAATAAAAGTTTGGGAAAATCCACCGGAAAAGTAGGAAAAAAAAGTTTCTATAACTAAATATCATGGTCACCCAACTTAGTTATGACCACGCTCGACGATGCTGTACCATATTGTCGAAGTTCAAGCACATCAGGCTACTCGACCATTGTGCTTTGACGACTATAATTTACACAAATATGTATATATATATATATATATATCAAGAAAGAATAAAAAACTTTATTTAATTTGAAAGTATATTCTTTCGACTCTATTGATAAAAATACGTTTAAATTAAAAAATATTCAAATTTTTGGAGCACAGTAAAAAAAATGCATTTAACTACGAATATGCGAGTTAAACTTCAGAACGATCCAACAGCAGTCATATTTTCAAGACAATTAATTGAAGTTGGTAACGGCACTGTACCTACAAATCCAGAAACAGGAAAAATCAGCTTATCATCTGATTTATGCAACATCGTAGATTCAAAAGAGGAATTAGTAGACAAGGTATTCCAAAACATCGAAACAAAATTCAAAAATCATGCATGGTTGAGCGAAAGAGCCATTCTAGCGGCTAAAAATGTTGACGTACACGATATGAACAATAGTATTATAAACAGAATCGAAGGTGAAACAATGACATACAAATCTATTGATTCAGTAGTGCACCAAAATGAAGCAGTGAACTTTCCAACGGAATTTCTCAATTCACTCGATGTTCCAGGATTACCACCACATTTTTTGAATTTGAAAATTGGTGTGCCAATTATATTGCTTCGAAATATCTGTCAGCCTAAATTATGTAATGGTACACGATTAGTAGTTAAAAAATTAATGGATAATCTTATTGAAGCAACAATTTTGATTGGACTTCATAAAGGTGAAGACGTATTACTTCCACGAATGCCACTTATTCCGACAGATATGGCGTTCGAGTTCAAACGACTTCAATTTCCAATACGCCTTGCGTTCGCTATGACCATCAATAAAGCACAAGGACAATCTTTGCAAGTGTGCGGTTTGAATTTAGAAAATGAATGCTTCTCTCATGGACAGTTATATGTCGGGTGCTCCATTAGCTTTACAATAAAAATATTTAAGCTAAACACATTTTTATTTCTTCTATTACATTCCACAGCCATGCACAGTAAAATATTAAATTAAACAATGAATTAATATTAAACTGTGCCACAGCAAAGCGTGGCCGGGTTTAGCTAGTAGGATATAAAAAGACAGACGCCAAATTTTAGCATTTTGTATTTCTTTTCTCTGTGTGAATAAAATAACAGTTCTTAACGTAGTTGCTAATACATACTGTACTATATTTCTTAAAAAAAAATACGAAAACCCCTGACATCGTCACCATAACAATGATAAATTTGCAAAATAATTAAGGCGCGTCTTTTAATGCTACGAAGCACACTTTTAAGAGAAATGTTTTAAACTTATGTTGGGATTTATCTAATATCTTAAAAGCATTGTGAAACCGTTCCTTTGAGGGAAACCTTAATATACCGAACACCATATCATCCTTTAATCGAGTTAGATTTTCGCTTCTTAAGACCCATTTGTCTTCAAAATGCACTGCACACAATGCATGGTTCGGAGACGCAGTCCAATTTTTCCGCTTTGTCGCTTTTTCCCAGATCTGTCGTTGATCGTCACGTTTTGGAAATCTATGAAAAAAGTAAAGAATTATACTTACAACTGAAACAACTTCTCTTTGTTAAATAGTTTTCTTAGGTTTTTCGAAAAGTTCGAAGATTAGTTACTTCCGTTTAAAAAATTTGCCACTTTTTTCTGATGCTTCAAAAGTTTTGGGAATTAATTTAGTTAACAAATGAAAAAAGAAATCTTTAATACATGTGAAAAGCAACGCCATCCGGCTTGGAATTCCATCGATTTGTACAGCCATATGCGCTACAGGAAATCACCATTGTAGCCGCACACCAGCGCCACTCAAACCTCAAGGACAAGTGGGCTGGGGCTGCGTTTGCAGTAGAAATACGCTCTCTTCCTCTTTCTTTTCAACCCTTCTTCGCAACCGGCTGGCTTCGCTCTCGCCCTACACATGTCCACTCCAGATCTTCTTACATGCTCCTTGGCCTGACCGCGATGAACAACCCTCAGTTAACATGCGCAGCGTTCGTCATGCTGTAGAAACATAACAAATTGTTAGCCTACATATACTCGACGCCATGTTGAATAAAATAATTTCGTGATTAAATTGTTACTGCTAAAGCTTAAATATTGAATCAGCTCAATAAGGTTGATTGTAGGTAGTTTATGTACAGACTGATTTCTGTCGTTTAAGTAAAAACAAATATACATACATTTACTTAGTGTTTCAAAATGTTTTAGGCAAATTTTGTGTTAATGTATCAATTTAACTGCAAATTTTAGTTTGATAATACTTACTAGATAATACCGAGTTCGTAATTATATAAACAACCAAATATTAAATATCTTGGATGTTAAGTTTGTTCCAACACAATCTTCCTGGCTAATTAATTAAAGGTATTTTTAAAGTTGCGATGTTATATTGTTATGACTATTCAAGTTCATAACATGAATTCCAGGTTAGTTTCCTTATCGTAAAGTTTACTTTTGCACACCCCCGATTTTCGCGAAAGATAATATATACGGGTGCATGTTGCTACACGTGGGTCCGCCATCTTGACGACTTGACTCGTGGTACATCAGTTTCTGCATGCATGCGCATTTGACTATGAGCCGTTAAAATTTCCACTGTGTAATGCGCGCTTATTTCATTGCATTTATTGTCAACCTCAGACACTTCAATCTAGTCCGGAATAATTGCCTATGTATCAATCAAACATCCTTTAATAATATATAAAACTATTCACAGTAGTAGGAAAGCTTCTTGCTTCAAGGATGGTTCAATAAAGACTTTCCCTTTTATAGAATTTTTTTATTTACCTTAAGAGGCCACTCCAGTGTTTCAGGGGCACTACGCAACCCGCGTTAACCTCATAAGATTCAATGCTATTTTCATTTTGCTTATAACTAATTAACTAATATAGATTTCGAAATGATGCTTGCTTGATATGTAAGACAACGATGCTCTTATCAAAGCCCCTTTCTTCAAAAACGTGCATAAATTATGGTTTTTTACTAATCTTTACTAATATGCATAAGTGTATTGTTTAGGTTTGAACCATAATTTATGCACGTTTTTGAAGAAAGGGGCTTTGATAAGAGCATCGTTGTCTTACATATCAAGCAAGCATCATTTCGAAATCTATATTAGTTAATTAGTTATAAGCAAAATGAAAATAGCATTGAATCTTATGAGGTTAACGCGGGTTGCGTAGTGCCCCCAAAACACTGGAGTGGCCTCTTAACGACTAAACTTTAGTTCTCACATCAAACATAAGATGATCAAAATTTATGGTTTGCCTCAAACTGTTTTTATTTATACAAACACATAGTTATAAATAATTTAGTTTCACTTCTATAAAATCATAGATTAAAACATGTATTCAACTAGTAAAAAAAAAAAAAAACCTTGAAAATAAACAAACATTGTCACACAAAATCTCATAATTCATAGAGAAATACGTTACTATGTAAACTTTCATCATTTTTTTGGAATTGCTAGAAATGAATATTTAACAGAAGAAATGTCACAGGTTTAGCGTTGAGGCATTGACATGTGACGCGATCGTTACTCTATAGTTCGACTAGCACTGAGAATTTAATAGTACCATTTTGTTAAACAGAATTATAGTTAGGTTTTATAAAGGAGAAACATTTGTTGAGTTTTCTCTAAAATTAATACTTTTAGTGTGCGTGTGTTTTTGTGTGTATTTTTGGTGTGTGTGCTTTTTGTGTGTATTTTTGGTATGTGTGTGTTTGTGTGTGCTATTTGTGTGTTTTTTGTGTTTTTCTGTGTGTGTATGTTTGTGTGTGTTTTTGTATCTGTGCGCGTGCGTGCATGTGGGCGTGTGGCTTTTTTTTGAAGGGTGCTGCATTAAATTTCGTGTGAGATTCGTATTATTCGTTGATTTGCAACATGAGAACACAATATGCTCGGTACCGTGTTTAGATGTTTACACATCACTGGCGACTACTGAAAGTCTAGCACATATGTTAAATTCAAATTTAATATTCAGTTGTAAAAGATCACTGTGCGTTAACACATTTGAGGTATTTCACATATAAATTTAGTAAACAAAACCCCTAAAAATTCAATAATAATATAAATATAATGATTAAGGCAACGGTTTAACCATCTTTCGAAAGAAAAATTCTGACACTCATTATAATAAGCCACGCCACCAGCGAGGCTATTAAAATTGAAGCTGTATCTAATCTTTAAGCCTATCGCGTCCGCCATTTTGGTCGCGCTGACAGTCATAGATATGCCGAGCGTGATTGGTTGTAAATCTGCGCGTCGCCGCCTTCGCGCTATGTGAATCCAGCATAAACGGTGATGTTACTGTATTGGAAATTTAGTTTGCAAGGCGTCCTCTGGTTAGCCCGCTGGGGAGGAGGAGTAATTATATTAGTTGCTATAGTAGAGACTCATTCAAAGAACAATACAATAAACTTCCGAAAATGGTGATTTTGAGTACTTGTCCCTAAAAATGTTGCTTATTTTTTTTAATGCAGCTAACCTAACATAAAGAACTGTTCAAAAGATTTTAAGAAATAAAAGTTGCCTAACATAATCTAAAAAACGTTTCAGAACGGTTAAATACCTATAAATTGCTCAATGGCATTTGAGAGAATCTTTAAATACTAGCTAATGCCCGGCATGCGTTGCAGTGCTTTAATCATTTATTTTTTGTAATTTTTTGTAGTAGGCATACACATAAAAAGCATCTCTCTAATTCTCTATTTTTATATTTGTATGTGTATATCTCTCTATCAATTTATTCACACATATATAACTCTTCTCTATATTCATACCTATATCTATATGAAAATACTAAATTTTAATTTTTTTTACTTCTCTATATTTATCTCTTTACCTGTCACAGGTGTGACATTGGTATATAAAAACACGCACGTATTTATAATTTCAAAGCAATCGGTTAAGAACTTTCGGAGATTTAAGACTTTGAACGAACATTTACATTTTTATTTATATAGATAATGAGAGGAACCAATAAATTAAAAATACAGTTTTCAGAAGGAACACCTGCTCTAGAAAATGGCCAAAAGGTAGCTTGCTATAAGCGGTTTGATAATCACGAAGAAGATGAATTGAAGAGAGTGGAGATGAGGCGAGCTGGTGTTGTGGCGCTCGCGTTCTTCCGGAAGAAACAAAAGCCTCCCCGGAGGCCGCGGGACTATAAATACCTCCCCCCACAAACCCTCTCCTAGCCGTGCGCCGTGGTAGCAGCGAGTCCTTGTTTGGGTCCTTCCTCGTGGCTTCTTGCAGGAGCAGCCCGCTGCCCCTGCGGGCGGGTAATCAAAACACTCCCGTGTCGTTGTTAACCGCGACTGTCGGCTCCACAGAGGAAGTAAACACACACGCTGCGCCGTGTAGCCAACACGACGCCAACACTAAGCTAGCACGTGTGGCTTGAAAGCGGCAGGGGCGCACGACATCCGTGAGTGCGGTTATGGAAAGTTTACTTTGGCAACAGCAGAGTTGGTTGAGAAGACATGAAAAAAAAATAAAAAAAAATTGAAAAATGAAAAAAAAAACCACATAAAAAATCATAAAAGAGACAACAGTGAAATAAGTAAATAAAAAATTGTGCGTGCTGTCCACGCGTGACAGAAATGAAACATCTTGCTTATTACATTACTAGATGCAATACCCGGCGTTGCCCGGGTAAAAATGCATCTCGCACTTTATCTAACAAAGATTTTTCGAAAGAAAACATTTTTTAAATATTCTTTTTAATTCATTTTATACCAAATTAATTTATACAATATTTACTTACAATCTATAAACTTAAACCTTATAAACTATCATCATGTTTGCTTATAAACTATGATTATACTTGCTTATAAACTATATTTGTTATTTTATTATTTGGTGAATAGATATATAAATTGTTTGAATTTTCTACTCGAGAGCAAGCTACATATAACTGCCCATGAGAAAAGTATGATTATTGTTGTAAATTAATACCACAATAACTTATTTATCATACTAAATTCTAATCTTACTGAAAATTAAGAGTCTTTTAAATTGAAATGGCTGTTCGGTATGTATGGGTGGAATCCTTTGAATAAGTTCTGTTTGTCCTTTCTTTTATTCTGACATGATTGTGGCATTAATTACATTATTTGATAACAGTTTCACGGTTTTTGTTCCATTACATAATATTGGTAAATCGAAATTTCTTAAACAAATGATTGGTGATCCTCCTCTCTTACGTTCGGCATTTTACTAAATGTTCTGGATCCTTGGATGTTGTCTGTGTTGCCGCGCCCTCTGCCCCGGAGTGGGAGGAGTGTCGAGAGTTGGCGCACAGCCGGACGCAGCCGGCGTGGCTGCTGTGCGCCAGTGTGTTCCGCGTGCATTCTGCTCCGAGGATCTGTGGCACCACAAAGAATCCTACTTCTGAGTGCTATGGGGAAAATGCTACAATGTGCGTGATCATCAAAACACTTGGAATTTTTTTTTATTATGTACTAATAAAAAGTGCGGGATTGAAAATTTGTTTACCTTATACTTAAAGAGATAATAAAAAAAATTTAAATTTTGAAAAAAATTCTAATACTTTTTAATACAAAATTTATTTCCATACAGCTCATTGACATTGTATACGACATGTTGCATATTCGAACAATAGTTTTCACATAAAAAGTCACGCAAAACCGTAATTTTCGTTCCGATGATTTACTTGATTACTTAAAGCCCTATCGTACTGTCAAATTTTTCCTCCCAATATGCGATGTCAAATTCAAGATATAGCGTTATGACGTCACCGGATAGCGTTATGACGAGTTGAATGACTGATTTTCTATTGAATTTTTTGCAAATATTTTGGATGTTGGATACTATCGGCCAATGAAAATCATGCCTAGCAAAAACGGAAATTACATCCATTTCCGTCACAACTGTTCTTTCAAATGGCGAAAAGAACATGAAGTAATGAAAGTAATAAAGTAATGAAAAAGGTTAAAAAATTTAATTAAATAAAATAAATTTAGTATGCGAAAACATTTTTATATGTAAAAATGAAATTGTTTCTTTAACTGTAAAAGAAAATCACTGACAATTTATTTCATTGTGAAACGAATATTACTGTGATTTAAATTTATACAGGTTTATAAAATATAAAAATGCAAAATATAATTTCGAAAATTCCATCCAGCACTGTTTTGTTGCAAATATTGAGATTAAAATGGTAAAGTTTGAGATAGCTCAGGCCAAAAATAAACTTTGATGGTGTGACATGATTAAAAAACATGTGAGGTTATCTGTCCAGATATATTTGACGGAGAATATTGGAGGCCACTTTCTCTCCAATACTACCACCCCAACTATATTGTCAATGCCTTCCAATCTTCTCCATCAAATATATTTGGACAGATAATCTCACATGTTTTTAATCATGTCACACCATTGTACACAAACGTGTACTTGAACAAATTAATATTTTCTTTTAAAATTACGTTTGAACTCTATTGCAGGAATTAATAACAGGGCGCTAGAGGTATTCAACATGTGTAAGTAAAAATAATATACTTTTGAATTATTTTTATTAAATCAAACATATCAACATGAAGAACCTAGAGTCATTATGTCACAAAAACAAATATTAAATAACTAAATTAGTCCAGTCTATGGGATTCTCGTAGACAACCTGACTCTTAAAAAAAATAAAATAAAAAGTATTTAAGTTCCTGGAAGTGTTCACAACGTAACAGTTTTGGGATTTGCTCCGGCTTGCTTGAGCATGAAATTCCTAGCTTCTGGACCTCTGAACCTGTGTGCGAATAAATTGTGGTTCGTAATTAATTGCCGATATTTGCCGAAAGTCAATGGTCACTTAATTTAATAATACATTAAAGTTTGTCCTAATACTGTTCAATGAAGTTGACGGTAAAAATTACGTTAGCGTCCCTATACAAAGACGATGCAGGCCATACCTTAACTCTGGACGATTATGATCGTTCAGAAAATACGTCGTAACTCACGTAAATTGAATGCAAGCCCTCTGCATTCAATGTCAGGGCGTATCTGACTATTGCCCTGTATGCAGAAGTAATTTTCACAGTGCTAACGCCGAAAATAGCCTCGCCACGTATAAATATTTCCCGAGGGAATTAACTTCACCACGCACTAAATGGCGTCATTTTCCACTCTCTTTTCTTCTCTCTTGCCTAAAATGAATTGTTACTTGAAATGGGCCAATCACGGCCGCGACACGTTAGCGTCATTTTTCCCTAGGCCAATAAAACGTCACTTTGACACAAGCATAGGCTCGTTGAAGCTGTTCCAAAAGCCGCGCGATTATTTATATCAGCAGTTGTCATGACGCAGCACGAGCTGCGCGCGCCGCCATGCGAGAAACAAAACAAAACACAACACTGCCGAAAGTCCGGGAAGCGGTATTAACCTCGAACGTAAAACAATAACAAACAGTTTCAGATAGTCTGATTATACCGTAGTATTACACCATCAATGTTTACTTTCGGTCTGAGTTATCTCAAACTTTATTATTTTAATCTCAATTTTGCAACAAAACATTGCTGGATGGAATATTTTAACTTATTAAATTTTGCATTGTTAAGTTTTTTAAACATGCATAAATTTAAATATAACAGCATTTCGTTTGTCATGCGTTAGAGAACCAACAAAATGATAATTCTATTTGTCGTCATGTTCGTACAATCACTATTTTCCTGGATAATCAATTATAGGTATTTTTAAAGTTGTTATTATATTTTTTTGGCTATTCAAATTTACATAATGTATTCCAGGATAGTGAAACTACCATAAAGTTTAGTTTTGCACGCCAATATACTTAATACATCCCCCGCGGGTCCACAATCTTGACGACTTCGGCTCTCGGCTATAGCAGTTTCTGCATGCATGTGCATTGGACTTTCAACGTGCCAAATTTCCGTTGTGAAATGCGCGCTTATTTCATCGCATTTATGGTGCATACCAAACCTTCTCCTTCAACGTGCCTTATCAGTCCAACCTCAAAAACGCAGGCAATGATACTTACGGTCTAGGAGGAAATATCACATGTTCAGCGCAAAGGCTTTTACATCCAACGCGTTCGATACTCCTGTTGTTCGGCTAGTCAGAGAAATCAATAGTACCATCTTGTTAAACAGAATTATAGTTAGATTTTAAAAGAGGAAAACATTTTTATAGTTGTTTAGCTAAAATAAGTACTTTTCGTATTTTTATCGAACCGGCATTATTTTTAATATTTCTACGGTAGATTTTGTGTGTGAGGTTCGTATAATAAGTTAATTTGAAAGATGAACCACATTAGAACACATGAATTTGCTCGTTACTGAAGTTATATGTTTAAACATCCCTGGCGAGTACTGAAAGACTAGTTCACTTTATTTTTTAATTGTGAGGAGGGATGATAAGTGTGACGCCCTAGCGCGGTATATCCTATAACAGCAAGGCTCCGAACAGCGCAGCGCGCAGTCCTCATCGTGCATTCGACAACTGCGAAATTGAGAAGTTACCATAACATTTGATTTCAGGAAAATAAAGATAAAGATGTAATGTAAGTCTCTTGAGTACTCTAAAGAATCTGTTTAAAACGCGTGTTTTCAGAATAATTTTTTAGGCATAGTCACTTTCAGTCTCCAAAAAATACCTCTTGGAAAAGAAATACGGAAACAAAACTACTCATCTACCCTTAGCACATTCTTAAATACTTCCTGTAAACAGACCTAGCTCGAATATCGCGTGCATTTTTCAAATCGTGTGTTTTCTTCTGAAGCTCTGCACACCGTGTTATGTGCAGCCGGGCCTTAACTCAAAAACTGCGGGAGCCTACCTACTATATTCCTGGAGGTCATGTTGATCTCTATCACGTTATCGCATCACACGCGCCTTAAAATAGTTCGCGCAAAGGCCGCTAGGGCGTTGAGCTACTGCCCTTATTACAATGTGACACGCGAATGGAAATTCCCCGATAGTTCACCGGGACCATTCCTTAATGTTCTCGCCTCGAGATATGAGTGATTACGTTTTATGCCCTGCTATTGACCTACCTATTTAGAGTTATTCGTCTCTTTTAGCCCGATGGCGCATTCTTCCATATGAACACACGAACACGTCAAAGAAACTGACGAATCAGCTTAGACATTTCCTTGCTCTCAACAATGAAAATAAATAATAGTATCAATTGTGTCTACAGGAAAAAAAATTCGTAGTATTGTAAAAATATATCTGCCGATACCATAGTTGATACAGCTTAGATAAAAATGTGTTTTGTGAAAGAGAGCTGATTATACTAAGTGTCATTAGTAAATATCGACTATAAGTCAGAATTTTTCTGTACATTGTTTTAAAATAAACCTTTGTGCAAATTTTATTGATAGTCACTTTTGGTAACTCTCCAGTGTCTTTCTACGATTCCACCTCACTTATAGCTGCTTGCATTTCGCCCACTCAGTGTTATTGCTATGACTCGTAGACCCGGTGGTAGTATTGCTCCAAGGTTGCTATAGCAATAGCTGATCTCGCAATATCATCTTGGTTAAAACCGTGATTTAAAGTTAACTAGGCCATACGCTCGTAATTAATATTTTTCTGCAGTATCTTATTAATTTGTTTCATGTTAACTATTCGTATTTGCAGAATTTCACTAACTAATATTTTATAATTAAAAATTTTCATTTCCAGCATAACAAAGAGACAAACACGCAAAAAAAGTTTGAAAAATATGTATAAAATGCTACGTAATTTTATTCAGAAACTTAAATACTTTAGGGTTAGTTTGTTTCCCTGGATAAATTATTACATTTTAAGGGGCATAATGAAAAATAAATTATAATTGAATTCCATGTGACATTTTTTCAATATTTAATGTTTTATGATATTCGAGTTTAAAAAAGGGTTTTGGGTTTGCTCATTCATAAATTTTAATTACTATAAATATTTATGAATTTAATGTATTGGTCACGAAGAAACTATGGAATAAGAAAATGGTGTTTCTTTCAGTGTCCATTACAATCTGAACGTAATCTTATGAAAATATATATTAAATAGAAACAATATAACTAAAAAAAAAATTTATTACATAATTAAACAAAACTAGTACAAGCATAAAACACGAAGCCTTAAAGTACGGGGGATAGTCAAAGTAAGATCCGTTTGGACATAAAATAAACTCGTGAAAATAAGGTTTTTAGTGACGGTTTTAGTTTACTTCATATCCACTTCATTTTACCGTATGATCACAATTCAGTTCTAAGTACTTTTCGTAACGCTGCACCATTTGTTTTAACCCCTCTGCACAGAAGTCGCCGCCTTGGAATTAAACCAGTCGACATTGGTAGCCTTGAATGCTTCGTCAGCTTCACGACGGACCTTTCGTATCACCCACAAAGCGGCCGCGGCAACATCTTAAAGACAGTCCAGCAAACAGCAATAAGTAGTAACAGCAGCAATCTCTCGCATAGCCGAAGCGAGCAGGCAAGTCACGCGCCAGGAAGTGCGGCTACTCGCAGTACAGACGAGTGAAGCGGGAAGCCCACACACAGGGGCATTACACAGGGACAGGTAAATATCCTGTTGCACACACCAATCGCACCGATACGCGCATCCTCACACGTCAGACTTCGCTCTCCTTGTCACCTGGGGTGGTCGGCGAGCAGCCATGCCTGCCGGGCGACTCGCCAAGATGCCACCGACTTGATATCTGCTGGGCCTGATTAATGCCCCTGTGTGCGGGCTTCCCACTTCACACGTCTGCACTGCGGATAGCCGCGCTTCCTGGCTGGTTTAGTTTCGGGGCGTCGTACTTCCGTGCAGCGGGGTTAAAGAATCTGGTGCAGAGTTACGATAAGTGGTTGGAACTGAATAGAGATTACGTGAATAAGTGAAGTAGATGTTTAGTAAACAAAACTGTCAAGTTAAAATCATTTTCTCACGAGTTTACCTTTCTTAATGACCGAACTGATCTTACTTAATGAATGTACCTCGTACGTAGCTGCCCTTAATAACATAACTGCCAACGCCGACATGGGTGGCGTACTGGTCAGCTTTACTGAATTTCTGGGCTGGGGTCGTGGGTTCAAGTTCCAGCCCGGCCGTGGGATCAAATGTTGCTTTTTGTTAGCTTGTTAGCACAAAATCGACAAACGTTACTATTGCTTGAAGAAAGTATAAATTCACTGCTAACCCAAGTAGGTGCATTTCGGACAATGTTAATTGCGAGCATTTAAGGGCAGATTGTTTGCTAAGGTTTATTTCGGAAGTACAAGTGTATTACACGCTGGCGCTAGGGAAAGGGCAGTGGCCTGAGCAGCACGAATGACGCAAGTGTGGAGTGTGTGTGGAGCGGTGCTCAGACTGATCCTTGACTCGGCCGCAGACGTACACGGGGACCATCCTGGTGGCGGTGAACCCCTACAAGGACCTCGACATCTACACCACGGTGAGTACCGCGACGTCCGCCTGGCCCCGCCCTAGCAAGCATCGGCCTGCCGTAGCGCAGTCGGAGGCACCAGTCTGGGTTCGAGTCCCGGTTTACGCATGTGCGAACATCTGTATCGTCTGAGTTGATTACATATCTTATGGTTTATTTTACCTTCAACGAATGTGTAAAGTTTTATGTTTATTGGTATATTTAAGTGTAAGTTTTTTTGTTTGTATGTTTATTTTAAAGTTTATTGGAAGGGTTATTATTATGTTTATTTGTAGGTTCATTAGGTAGATTTTGAAGGAAGACTACCTATTGTAGCCGTTAACAATGGTACGTCTTCCGGAGGAAAATTTTTTATATATTTTTTTCGCTTCATGGTCCTTATACTCCAAAACTATCGATTCAAAAGGTATTTACATTTATAATCTACGTTTTTATGGACACAACAAATGCAGTAATTTTTACAAATCATTTCCAAACTGATACATGAAGTATAGTAATAGTAAATTTAGGTCGAGTTCGTCAATGGACAAAATTCTACCAATAGGGTAGAAATGGGGAAGGTATTTTGAAAAACAGAAAAAAAAATCGCTATTGTTTCATAATGTGACAAATATCTCATAAGTTTGAACGTATTACAACTCGTAGGAGTAATACCAAAAACTTTTGTCCAAATACATTTTTGATATGACCAACAATAACTGCAAGGGTTGGAGGACAAAACATTTCATAATTCTCTTAGTAGGCACACCATCAAATCCGTTAAAATTGTTTGTAAATTTTATAATTTTTATCTAAAATTTTTGTCTGAAACTATTTATGGTAAAACGAACTATTGCAGTAAGTGGATGACAAAAAAACGGGTAGGTACGATTAAAAACAAGTATTTCCGTACTAAGTACACTATTAAAACCGTTATTATTTATTGAAACACATTAAAATATTATTTACTAATTTCATCCATATTAATTTTTGATACGACCAACAATTATAGCAAGGGGTGAAAAAAAGGTTCGAAGGATAACAAAATTCATAACTCCCTTAGTAGGCACGCTATCCGTTGTGATTGTTTGAAAAACTTAAAAATATTATCATAAACTTTTGTCTAAAACATTTTTTGTTACAAAAATCATTTTTGGGAAGGTTGGAATAAACATGGGGTTAAAAAAAAAAAAAATTCATAACTCCCGTATTAGGTAAACTATAGAATCTATAACAGTTGATTGTAAATCTTCTAAAAATTATGTCAATCTTTGGTTTGGAACAATTTTTGACAAGAAGAACCATTACTTCAAGGGGCTGAAATAAACAGGGGTTGGACTAAAATATTTAAATTAAACTTAAGTACCATGTACGTACACTATTTAATCCGTTATTATTTATTTAAACTTATGGTCTAAAACTTTTGTCTGAAGCAAATTTTTATGTAAGCAAACTGTAAGAGGTGGAAATAATGGTCGAAAGACAAACATTTCATTCTTTAGTAGATATACTGTCAAATACCTTATTACTTGTAAAAATCCTAAACGTTATCTAAAACCATTGGCTAAAACAACGTTTGATGAGACGAACTATTACAGTAAAAAATAGGTGGGGGAGGGGTATTAAAAATTATACTTCCTTACTATCAAAATTGTTAGAATTTATTTTAAACCATGTTATGTTATCCTTAGCCTTGGGCCAAAGCAAATTTTTATGCCCAAGTAAGGGAAAAAAATATTATTTTAAGGTCAAAAAATTCACTACTTCCGTAGTAGGCATTGTATGAAAAATCGTTCTAAGGTATTCAATACTAGATGCGTCGAGTTAAAAACATTGGAAACATTTTCGCTCCATGGGATATGAGAAAATATTTTATCGATCATTTTGGAATTTTGTGATAAGGAGAACATCTAGGAATCTATGTCAATTACGTTCTTAAGATGTTCCAGAAGTTTATAGAAGTTTCCAGAATAAGTATATGCTTCGAAATTTACCTATGCTGTAGGCTGTGCTGAAAGGGATTTTTTAAAAGTTTTTTTGTAGGTTTGTTTGTTTCTTATACAAACATCAGTTATACTCCGATCTCGATCAGAACTCGGTGAAATGTTTCGCTCTTCGAAAACAAGAGGTAATTTACTCTCTAGGCGAGATTTCGTAAAACCATCGCCGTAATACTTTCCCACACCCCTAATTGCATTATTGATGTTTAATTATTAAATGTTTGGCAATAGCTATTGCATTGCTGATGCTCACATTACGTTAGTACCCATAAATTCAAATACACCCTTCGATTTCAAGTGAGAGCAGTTTCCCATTCGCTATGAGCATCGACAAGACCCAGAGACGAACTTGTTGCATGACAGCTATTAACTTGGAAGCGCCATGTTTTTTACATGGCTTGCTCAAGAGATAAATTATGGATAGTTTGTTTACGCTTTGGATGGACAAAAAATGTTATATATATATGTGTGGGTGTGTGGGTGTGTGGGTGTGTGTGGGTGTGTGTGGGTGGGTGTGTGGGTGGGTGTGTGGGTGGGTGTGTGGGGGTGTGGGGGTGTGGGTGTGTGGGTGTGTGTGTGTGGGTGTGTGGGTGTGTGGGTGTGTATAATTGCGTGCGTGTACGAATGTACGCGCTTTAGAAGTTACTTACTTGGCGTAATAAAAAACTACATTTTTCATGCATGTAATTAATAGAAATAAAATAATAAAAGGAATGGAGAGATAGCTATTGTAAATACAGTTGGTGAAGTAAAGTTTCAATAAAATAAAAAAAATAATCAAATAAATATTGAGTATTCAGTATTAATATAAACATTAAAACTATTTAAATATTATTTTGTGTGTCGTTTATAAGAGTATATAAATGTATTTCCGGCGCCTGGGTTCTGGGCATGGAGACGGATCAGATGACCGCCATCTTGGATTGTGACGTCAGGCGGCCATTTTGGATGACCTTTACCTCGACCTACAAAATTTGCCAAAATTTTACCACAAATTCGTAAAAACTTCCCTATTCCGAGGAAAAAATTCACGTAAGGGAAAATTTCCAATTGTTTTCCCTTCAAAAAAATCAGAAAGGTAATTTACCAACGAAAGGGGCAATATACCGCCGAGAGGGGAATTTTCCCTCAAAAGCCCCATGTCCATAAACTTGAAATTCTTTCATTTTTGACAAAAACATTCCGAAAAAATTCTAAAAAAAAATTATTTTCTTTAAATGATCAGTTACTTGATCCAGTTTAGTCTTCGCTTCTATTCCCGGTGAGAGTATGCATATAATTGTTTTATAAAAATATAAAAAAAAATACTTAATTGGAATTTAAATAGTATGATATAAAAATCTGATTTACGTCAAACCCGCCAACTGAGATGTTAAAACATCCCGCCATTTTGTATAGTGACATCACGTATGACATCTTGAAAAAATTCGTAACTATTATTCTAGATAATGAAAAAAAATTAATTTATAAAAATATTTACGATATTAATAAAATTTAATTGAAAAACGCATATACATCATGGAGATCGGAGTCCTCGGTTCGAACCCGGTGAGGACAAAATAAAAAAGGGCGATGGATCATTCCTCCACGGAGGCCACCGACAGACAAATCTCTCACCATTAATATTAATGTATGTATTACGACAGCTAGTATGACGTCACGTCCGCCATCTTGTTTTCATCAGCTGGAGGCCGCCATCTTGGATTGTGACATAACAGCAGTCATCTTGTTTTAGTCTTCTGGAAACTGCCAGCTTGGTTCATGATTCAGAGTCGTCTTCTTGTTTTCGTCTGCTGGAGGCAACCATATTTATTTTCAGTAGCTACTTGTTACCAGGTGCTCTAGTCATGTAGTACACACGTCGTTTGCCAGAGTGCACTGCCGCCATATTAGTTTCAGTTTTCCCCACTAGAGTGCAGTCATTATTTATTGCAAGGGCGTCCACCATCTTGTCGATCGTCTAGTCAGCCATCTTGAAAATATTTAATCTGTTAGTTATAAATTTGGGGATGATTACAAAATTCATGAAAAAAATCGCTTATTTACTGAATTACTCAATCGATTACAGTGCTTGGTTCAATCCTTGATCAATATAACAAATGTATTTCAATTATGTATCACATTTTACTTAAAAAAAGGAAAAGTTCAAGAAATAAAGAAAAAACTTTTTACAAATAAAATTTATTACTTAAATTATACAGATAAGACATACATGTTTTCTTTTTTCAATGAGCAGAGTCTGTTTGTTCTCAGTTGCAATCGATCCACATTACTTAGTGTCCATCCTCTATATTTTCCCTGGTATACTTCCTCTTCGCGACATTTTTTCCAATAGCATAATTTACAGAGTATGATAGAGCAGTATGCATCGTCTTGAAAGCTCTTTCTTTTGCAAGTTTCGTATTCAAATAGTTCAGGTGTTCAATAAGTACATTCCAGCCACAAATTATACTTCACTGACCGATCGTGTTCCAATACTTCTTCTAGGTGATTAACAATATCCTTCTTGGCATCAGTTAGAAAGGTACAAACGTCTCCTGGCGCAAGAGAACCGTTCAGGTAATAAAAGTCTTTACACATTCCACGGAATGCTGAATTAGCCAGGTAGAATCCAGTTTCATTCGGTCTGAACGCACCGTGAACAGTAGTAGGTTGTGTGGCATGTTGAGTTGATATCGACGTTTCTTGCCGAGGATTGGTTTTCCTGTTAAGAGACATTGCGCGTACGAGCCTTGTGGGGCAGAATACAACACTAGCTGGTTCACAGAAGGTGATTGGACTTCACCTTAACAGTTTTTCACATGTCTTCTGAAATTGTTAATATGAGTAAACTATGCATGACACTTATCACAGCAAAACGCTAAGCGTAATGGGTTCATCGCACATTCTCTTTTTTCATGTCTTCGTGCACCTCGAGAGAACGCAAATGTCTTTTCACAGAATTTACAGGCACATCTATTGTCTACATTCCTCGATGTGTCCTTACTCCGTAATGCACCACAAGTACAAGTATTTTGCAAGGACAGTCGATCGTTTGGTAGGTGAAGCACTTTGTTTGCAGGTTATTAAATGTCTTTTTATTTAATAGTTTCTCTTAAAAATCATATGGCATTTCTCGCAGTTTAATTTTGTACAGAGAGCATTATCAGCACATTCTCTCTTCTCGAATTGACGAGCATTACCACCGTTCGAGAAAATCGTGTCACAGTAATGAAACCGATGCTGGAAAGACGACGAGGCACCTTCTTTGGACATCGTTAATGCTAGTGGTACTTCAGCCATTGCAGTCTCTTTAACTGGTGAAACGTCATTCATCGAGGTTTCTCCTTCAGCCAGCGCTGCATCCATTAAAGTCTCCTTGAGCATTGACGGTTTCGATGGCACATCTTCCATCGGGATCTCCGAAGACGTCGACATCGCTGCTATCAGGTCCCCCGCTGACATTGACATACTTTTCATAGATTTAGACTTAGGAAACGCACAGATACAAACTAAATCCCAATATACTTGGACGAGAGAGTCCATCTTTGCCCTACCAAAGCCACAAGCGAAATGGGGAGTATAACGTCTGGTCTCCACTTATATACTTACAGTGACTGGTATAATAGCGAGTTAAATCATAAACCATTTCCATTAATAAGCGTGTCAAACCAAAAACCACTTTCTTTTATTGTATACAGTTAATTTTGTATGAATTATAGTTTGACCAAACACCTACAATATTATTGTAGGCAAGCCACCGCATGAAGGTTTTACAAGTCATTATTGTATGTATCGTACAGTTAATTAGTTCGCGAAGAATATTACATGGTTTTTTATGATACATTTTCATCATTTTGCGAACCAAGTAGAGGTCTTAGCGTGTCAACCAATCCATTCGGATTATCTCTTGATGTACGATATGTGTCTGATGCTGTTTACATCCTCTTTACATATTTACTTATCATGTTGTGTCCTCATTTTTTCTGTCCGAGATTACAAGTGTTTGTCCGTTTCACATGATTCTTTATTTTTCTCAAGTTCATGGATAGTGTTTTTAGTTAAATTGAATCCTTCACCTTGCATTATAGAAAATTAAATCGGCAAATTATATTAAGGAAAAAAAAATGTTATTCGTTTAATCTTGGTAAAATAACTATCATTTTCCCTCCTGTATTACAAAGTCACGTTTCCTAGACTCAAGAGACTACGTAGTTCTGCAAGTGTGATTAATTACCAATTCCATTCAGATTCGTCTTAATACTGACTTTATTTTCCTCACTGGAAAACAAAAAAAAATACTATATGAAATTTTACGTGTTTTATTAATTAATACTTGAACCAAACAAACTATCTAATTTATTTCTTTTCTGCAAAATGATGCTTTTGGCCAATATACAAAATTTATTATCTCTGAAAACGAGCATAATTACCACAAGGAACAGCTGGTCAGAGGAGTTAGCACACATCAAGTTTCAGTCACTCATGTGGTAAGGTGTGTACGAAACTCACCCAGCAACTTGGTATTTTTTTTTTGTCCCAAGTAGAAAAATAACTTCCAATACATGTGAAATTAAAAGTATTCACATGCGACTAGTCCAAAGTACCCAAATTCAAGCATGATAAGCACAAAGTTTTTAAGAATATTATCGAGGCAGAGGCTGGCTGAACGAGACACGCCAACCGGAACCTGCAAATGAACACTGACCCCTCACGCGCGGAGAGGTTCGCAAGCTTGCAGAAACTTTAGGAGACCGATCACCTGGCCGCTCGCTCGAGGCACTCAGGCCTCGCTTCCCATCTGTCGCGCTATCACGTAAAAACTACACTGAAATCATAACCTGGTACATGAAGTGTACTTGTTGAAATCACATCAAAGTACAAAAAAGGGAACGAGAGTAGAAAACGAGCTTTAAAAAGAAACATGCACCCTGGGAAAAAAGTGTAGTGCATATACTTGAGTCACTCAGGTACCACACTGAGAAAATTTTAAACAGCAAACAGTTACTACAAGCCACCTTCTTGCATACATCTTATATGTACCCAATATTCTTGTTAGTAATCAGTAACGAAGAAGTGAGTAACTTGGACGAAGAGTAGCTTACCAATTAGTTTGAATCCCACTGACACAGTTCATCCAGAGCACCAGTATATTAACACAGCTGGTCAATTGTTTGACATAATTTTTAATTTTTAATATCTGCACAGTAATTACTACGATACATGTCGGGTTATAATTTTAAGATCACAAAATTCTCAGAAGTCTCTTAATTTTATTATTTATTATTATTTATTATACGTTCAACAGACGTATAAACAACTACGGTACCCAATTTATTCACATAACCAATTCCTTTACAACATTTGAAGCATGAAAATGAATATTTAGGCGAAAATGAATTATAATAAAGAGCTTAGTTTAGCCAAGTTGTTAAAAAAAAACCTACAAACTAGACGAAATGTGCATTACAGACCTAAGTTAGTGGCAATATTGCATGTCAAATGTATCTTAGTTAGGAAAGAAAAAAAAATGGTAAAGTATGTTGGGAAATAATTAAATATTTTCATGCTATATTTAATTTAAAATCACATATTTAAATACAGTTAAAATCTTATATATAGTTCCTATGCAGTTCTCATACAAGCTACATACATTTTACCTTAATGTATATATTTTTTAGTTCGCTTTTAGAGAAAAAATATATAACTATCTCACACAGATCTTGGTATAACTGTGCAGGAAATTTACGCTTTAGATCCCCGTAGATGTTGATGCCAGGGCCTTACCTTTACAAATTTTATAGTATTTTGTCAAGTTAAATTTTCGTGTGACCAGAACCCCGCATTTTTTCACACAGAAATATTGTACGGTCAAGATTACTTCTAGAGCAATTATTTTCAGGGATTCGTGTATTTCGTCATCGTTAAAAACTTTTACCACAATAATGGCCTTGATACAGCAGCAAACCATCATATTCGGATGCTATATCAGTAGTTTGCGATGATGTAACACCCGCTGAAGGAGTGACCGAAGTTATTTCAATAAGTATTTAGAAGCCTTATCATGTGATGGCGCAGTTGTTATTGATGACAGAAACCATTTTCCATTACCAGCAGTTCTTAGATGTACAGCTGCAAATGAACTTTACATTTACAGTGCCCAGTCAAATTAATTTCCTGCGTGAAATGTACACCACATTCGTCACACGGAAATGTCGCACGATTATCGTTCCTTCTGTAGCCATGGTTTTCATGTCTTCTTGCATTTTTCGATATTTAAAATTTTTTTCACAGTTCCTACACAGATGACTCGTCACTAGATTCTGGGTTATCAAAGTCTCGGAAAGTATAGCACTTCCAATGAACACTGCTGTAGGCTCATTAAACGAAGTCCTGACTGTTGCATGCGATGTAGATTTTACAGTCGACGTTGACAGAGCATCTGTATTAGATGTCGAAGAAGCTGAGCTAGTGACGGACTGATGCAGAAGCTGGAAATTTCTCACACAATGTTCGATTCGCCAAAGCCAATGCAATTGTAGGTATCGAGATCGCCTGTGCCATCGATACTGCATGCGTTGAAGCCTCTTGCAGTGACGAGGCAGCAGGTTCAGCTAACATCGAGATCTCTGGAGCTGTCAGAATCGTTGCCATCAGGACCTCTGGAGCTGTTGGCTCCGATGCCATTAGGATCTACATCTCGGTGGTAAAACTTCCTTCGAGGTCGTCTTGAAAGATGGTTAAGATGCCGTCAAGTTCACAAGAATAGTGTCAGATGAGTCAACCTAGACTATCTTCAAATCACCATAACCAGTAGGTAACAACAGAGATGTATGCTACTTAGGCCACGATTATAAACTCACAGTCGCTGATATATGAGAGTCAAAACAACAACAGTTTCATTAGTTTTTTAAAATATATTTTTAAAACGTATTTTAAGGAAAGATAAGTTTATACTATATTCAAACAAATGACCGCACAGTGTAAATATCAGGTAATTTAAGTTTACTAGAGGACCAAGAGTCTCTGAACAATGAAACATTAAGATTCCAAACATAATTTAGACTAGTTAAAAGTAAATTTGAATATGCACATTTACTCAAAATCCCAACTTCAATTGACTACAACATATGACTACAGTATGTGAACCTGTATCAGGCTAGGGCCAAATTCAAGTATTTGTATCTTTAATCCCCATGTCAGGAGGTCTTTGGTGTTCATGTACCTACAGCCAAGATATGGTCAATGGCGAAAATCTATACCCTGCATCTTCGAAACACGAGGTGCTGAGCTCAGTGTCGATCCTTGCTATGCCTTACAAGTCTCCGAAACAAGAGACCTACTGTATGTGCTTACTAGTTATTTTTATGCCTGACATAGTACACATCAATAAATATTTTCGTAAATAACCCAACATACTATCAGGTCACTAGCAATCGTTTATGCACATACAGTAGGTCACCAGCATATATTAACTCATGTCCATTGCATTCATCAGTCTACTCAGCTACACTCAGCCGACAGACCACTAAAATAAACCCTCTAACAACTTATCATTTCCTTACATTCGGGCATTCAACTGCCTACTGGCTGCTAGTTGGATGAGTCTAACAGTGGACATATTCAGCACATTTTGCACTCATATAAGACCAGGGGTCTCTGAAACATTGAACCTTCAGAACCTAGCTACACATACATGATGCTGGATACAAGTAATTCGATGATCACATTCCATCATAAACACTCATTTCGACGCTCATGTTCCATCAAAGACACTCAATTCGATGCTAAATTTTCCATTATCGACACATTTTCCGTCATCGACACTCAATTCTACATTCATGTTCAATCATCTACACTCAATTAGACACTCATTTCCCATTTTCGACACTTATTTTTCATCATCTACATTAATTTTCCATCATATACACTCAATACGACACACATTTCCCATATTCGAAGCTTATTTTCCATCATCTACACTCAATTCGACACTCAATTCGACACTTATTTTCCATTATCGACACTCATTCTCCATCGCCACACACTTCCATGCATATTCTCGATCATCGACATGTATAGAAACATCTTTCTCTACAAAAATGTTTTCACTCAACTCGAATCTTGAAAAAAAAGTAGCCTATTTACGTGTTCTTCATGTGGAAGTGACTAATGACATATTTTATGTATAAATTATATATATATATATTTAAAAAATACAAGAGTATAAATATTCTTCAGCCAACACTTCAATAATTATTCTTAATATCCTGCATTTCTTATTTCATCAAGTATAGTCCATGTTTCTTTGATATCAGATAATTTTCGGCATCTTGTTAAGCAAGTAAAAGTCGCAACCGGTCCACCAATATGTTGTTTGGGTCTTTCTACGATATGTAATCAATTTCACTTGATGCCATCATCCTCTTTAAATGTTTACTGATCATATTCTGAAAATCGTTATAATTATGAGGATCATATTCGTCATCATCAGTGCTGTCAACATCTTTATCACACACACTGGCTACTTCTTTGACATTGGAGTACCATCATTGTCATCAAGCTTACTTGCTAAGTGACTAACAATTTTTTCCAAAGTTCGGAGAAGACTGCTATAAGTCGACTTGTCATTTTTTCTGGAGATGCCACTTTCATTATCTTCTACCTTCCTTAATTATTCAACATTCTTTAAGCTATGTCACTTGTAGAGACCAGGAGAGATATTATCATAATCACATTTAAGGCTAGAAATATCAAATTTATTTTACGGCATACTCTCATTGAGCGTAGTGACTACATCTCTGTACTCTATCTCATTCATGAACTTAGCTTTGTGTGTGTCGCCTGCCACACTTGCCACAACTTAGCATTTGGTGGAATGGGCTTTTAACACAATCTTCTCTTATCTACGTGGATTGTAGCTTTTATCAAAATACTTGCTACAGTATGTACAGTGTCGTTCAGATCGAGAGGGATATTTGAGTATTGTACCTTCACTAGACTTTACATATTCCATAATGGTTGAATAAAGACTAAGGCATTTTTTTAGGTACATCGCATTTTTGTTTGAGTATTCGAAAAACATTATAGCAAGAGATGATTTCCCATGAGAAAAATAAAACACTATGTGCAAGTAATTCTGATACTCACCATCATAATTAGTTAAATATCGTGTTGTAAAAGCAGGAGCTGTTTTACGTGGGCTGCGGAATGCTTACTCAAGATCGCTAGACCTCAAGAGGGGAGGGACCTTGACTTAAATGATGTTTGTTGTTTGATATTAATTCTTAGAATCTCCAAATTAATGCATTTTGATATGTTTGTCACAGGATTAACGGGGAAGCCCAATAAAAGTCATGACATATATTCAAATGACAACTCAATGTAAATAATGGTCTAATATATTAACAAACAGAATTTGGAACAAAAAAAATTGAAAACATAAGTCAGTTTAATCCAATTCATTTGTAAAAATATCTACCAACGAATAATTGTATGCTCATTAAAAATAGGAGCACACTCAGAAAATAAATGTCAATTTCATAATTCAGTGTGTTGTACAGACAGTAGCTGTTTTATGTGGGATGCGGGATGTTCACTCACGATCGCAAGAGAAGGGCTTCGCTAGATCTCGAGGGGAAGGGAAATCGTTTTGCATGATATAGTTCTCCCTTCTTTTAAGACATAGTTATCGACTCAGCAATGTATTCTATTTCGTCTGAATTACACCTGATAAAAAATATTTTAGTGCTGTGTTGGTTTCAGGAATTCAGCAATCAAACGAAAATCTGATACGATTACATGGCTCATATAAAAAAAGCCAGGGAGAAATCCAACAAAATATTTCCATGAATAATCAAGAGCACACAGAGAAAACCATCAGAATATTGACAGGATGAATCAGGAGTACACGGAGGAAACCAACTAAAGTAACAGATCTATTACAAAATGTCTCGGAACAGTTGCCAGACCGTACTGGCCACAGTATCTTTATTCATTAGCGTAGTTAAAATGGTTCTTAGTATTTTTGCAAAACAAGTATAGTGTATTACGACAGTAACTGTCGTTACACTTTAGTGACAGCTGTTCTGATATAATTTTCAACGAGTCGACTGACTAGCTTTTTGTCAATTTATGCTGTCTTGCTTTTTGATACTTACACGAAGAAAAATCTCTTCATTTATTTTTTTCTTTAAATGTTTAACTAATTGGCTTGAACATTCCATTCCTTTTGCAGCGCATATGTCTGCCACCTGCCCCAATGCCATTTAGATTATTAGATTTAGTTTGTAATTAATGGAGTCTAATTCGTGCTTCGCGTGACTAGCGAAGCGGTACCAAAAAAAAAAACGTGTTCAGCGACATGCGGCCATATTTACGCCCAATCCCCCTTTCCCCCTCCACGAAATTGACTCACCAACAACGAAATGTTAATTTATGTGCTAATTATAGATAAATTTACCGCAATATAGCTCGACTATACTGCGTTTCACTTTGCAAATTGTAGATCTATCAAGAGCGTAATTTGAATTGAGAGTTGGTTTTGTTTACAATTTAATTACTTGGGTAGTTTTACCTTGTGCAAAAAAAACCTCCAAAATATTTTTCTTTGTTTCGCATGTATAATTTTTTTTAACCTATGCTTTGAGTACAAATGATTGCTTTATAAGTGTTTTATTATGCGTAGAGGGATATGGGTTCAATATATCTAGAGTAGAGATAAATAAATCTATAACAGATTCATGAAACGCATGAAATATTTGTTTACATTTTATTTGCAATTTGTTTTGTATTTTAAAAGTCGCCCGCAATCCTGGTCCAGAAGGGACTCGAACTCAAGCCAATAGTTGGCAGGCTAGCAGACCGATAACATATTATTACTCCGCGCGACAATCCCGTCAGAAATACAGAATTAGTCATATGCGGATTTTAGGCACATTTGGGACATACTGCGGACTTCTTTGGTAATTAGCAAACAGTTAAAATTTAAAATAAATACTAAGAACCTTAACCAATCAAACTTATCATACCTTCTCTGGATTTATTGTGCTGTGATAGCTGAATGTTGTAGAAACATTCATATTAATGATATGTGAAATAAAGTACTGGGCTATGTTCAGGAGGAACTGGCTGTCTTAATATTTTAAATCAGTAAAGCAAAGTCTTTGTCCTGTTGACTTTTTTTGTGCATAGTATGAACGTTTGTAATTACTGTAATAACAACTTCCCGATGAGCAGACACAGTTAAATCGCAGTTTAATTATTGTATACATATACATACTGTATGTCTAACGTATAATGTGTAACAGAATGGAGTTTGAACTTGGAATGGTATACGTGTAATATTTATACGAATTCAATATTGATATATACTAATTATAATTTATCTGTAACCGAGCCTGATATGTACATTAAATATATTTTAAGTATGATATATTTGTAACGATAAATGATACAGATGCCAAAACAAAAATAATTTAAAAAAAGTGATTAAGTCTTGTCAGTGATGTGTAAACATCTAACCTCTGTAACGAGCGAATTTATGTGGTATCATGTTGCATGTTACAAATAAACGTATAATGCAAAACTCGGACACGAAATTTAACGTAGAATTCTTTAAAACAATGCCGAGCGTGACAAATATACTTATAAAACATAAAAAAATATATATATTCGTTTTTCAAATACCAAAATTTCTGGATACGAATAAAACATACTTTCTGCGTCTGCCGGTAGAACTCGCTGCTTGAATTTTAAACGTCGATTGCCACCATCAGACGCAGATAGCAGCTAGTAATAAGCGAAATGGTTATTTTTCAGTGCCAGTTATGTCATTTATGGTTCCGATTTAATAACTGGGTATGTAGATGGGTAACTTTATCAGCTACTGGGCATGAAGGTCTGTCCATCATTCACTATTCCAATTTCAAAGAGCAACTAAAAATCATTACAGCCATCAAAATTATGGTGTAATTTTAATACTGGCAGTGTAATTTCCCTTTTTCATTCAAAAGAAAATATTTTGTCGTGGTTGCATATGTGATTATATATAATTCGATCCAAGCAAATTATTTATTTGCATAATAACGAATAAATTTCTTCTGATTGAATGAATGACACCTTTTTTTATATATAATTTAGCTCATATTCCGCTTAACTTAGACGTGCAGACTCTATATCCTAATGACGCACGTCTGAAACAACCTTAAACTGTTACTCTACATCAAAAAAATTACGAAATAATGAATAACTGCTACTTCCTGATAGTTATTAAATAACTCGAGAGTTGGTTAAAATGTCGATCGCGAGCAGGGAAATGTTTCTGTCCATCAAGAGAACATAACTGTTTACGTCGATTGCGAGCAGAGAACTCTGTCATAAATTTTTACTTTGAAGATTTGCTTTTACTTAATGAACTTACATATGCTTAATTACCCAAAGAACTTAAAGTGTGTCAGCTGCTAAACGATTATTTTACAAACGAGAACTGTGTGACGAGAAAGCACGGCATGGAAAGTTTCATTCAGAAAATAGTTGTTACGGTGTGACAATCGAAACTATCGATTGCAAGAATTGGTCTTTTAAAAAATCAGATGCACATATCGCGACACCTAGCGGCAGCATAAGAGTATTTTGTTTGCTCGCGAGATCGGGCGATGTGAGCTATTGCTCAGTTGTGTATTAGATTCTCTTTCTTCGATAACCAGTTGTCAACGTAACGAAAAGGTTATTGTTTCAAAATTGTGTACACCGGTTATAATAAATATCGCCCATCTCTGTGTATGTCTCTTAATTTTAGTTATCACGCAAAAAGGTGTACACGATAGTAATGACATTTGGAAACAACATAGCTCATATGCGGGATTAACATATATGTAAATATAATCTTTGGGAAATTCCAACCTTAAGGAAGGAAAAAGTAAAAAAAAAAAAATTAAAATAATGTAGCGTGTCTCCGAATCTAATGAAGCAAGTTAATTATTGGTTGGAAATAATAAGCATACTATAAATACTAACATTTTTTTCATTATTTTCCTAAATTGGCCACCTAAGGTGATGGCAAGGGGCCGAATGTGGTTTTATGATGTCATATCTTTGCAGGTAGTTAATGGGGGCATGTATTTTACGCGAAATAATCTGAACGCCCATTATACCGCAATATGGTATGCCCACGCCAGCTGTTTTTCCATGTAATCGGTGATCGCCTGCAAGCCATTGTCTTATTTTACCGGTCCATTCAGGGGGCATGTGTCATTTTGCCTAAAGGCGTTTTGCCTAATTTTAGGCAAAACGCCGTTGGGCAAAACGCGGTTAGGTTAGCTTAGGTTAGCTTAGGTTAGGTTAGGCAAAATGCCGTTAGGCAAATCGCCATTAGCAAAATGCCGATAGGCAATTCGCCGTTAGGCAAAACGAGGTTTTGTCATCATAGTAACATTTTAGGCAAAACGCCGTTTAGGCAAATCGCCGTTAGGCAAATCGCCGTTAGGCAAATCGCCGTTAGGCAAATCGCCGTTAGGCAAATCGCCTTTAGGCAAATCGCCTGTTACTTCATTCAGGCCGCGGTTGCTTCCGCACTGAATTACTGTGATTGGTTGCTGACAGTAGACATATAGGTACCTGATGTTAACTCGACCATTCAAAAAACACCGACGATTCTACAGTATTTTAACTCGGCTAATCTCGAAATATTTTCGCGAAAAATAAATGCTCCTACTTAATTAAGCTTTTTGGAGTTTGTATTTTTGTTTTGTGATATTCTGTATGAGTTAATATATAAAACTGCCAACTTAAGTTTTATCCTTTTCAGGAATCTCACCATTCAGGGAGAGGAAATACGGTATATTAGTTTGATAAAAAAAATATTGACATCACAAATACAGTAAATGGGATGTCAGGAACTGATTATGGATTACAAGCATATAGAGGTATGTTTTGTATGCTTTTCAAAAATAAGTATAATTTTTGTCTTGTGTTATTCTACCTTTAACCCAATCTTGAGACTGTTTAAATATTTTTTAAACATTTTATTTCTAACTAGCTAATACCCGACATGCGTTGCAATGCCTCTCTAATTATTTTTGTACCACTTTTTTAAGTTTGTACACACATAACAAAACATCTCTCTATATATCTATTTATATATCTGTGATTATTTATAATTATCTCTTAATATCTCACTTCATTTATTCATATCACTCCAACTCTCTCAATATATCTCAATCCATCTCAATCTATCTCTATACACCACTATGAATCCTTACATCTCTATCTCACTATATATCCATTTTTCTCTATTTCTATATATCGGTCTATGCCTATATAAATATAGCTGTATAATTCTCTGTATCTCTAACCCTTTATTTTTATCAATACATACGAGTAAATGTCTCCTATGTATATATTTCTTTTAGTCTATAAATCTATGTATATTACTCTCTTTATATCTCTCTATCCCTATACCTCTTCTGTACATCTATCTTCATCTCTCTTCACTATATTTCTCTATCACTATATCGCTTTCCCCCTCTATCTCACATCACTCTGTGTGTCTCTATCTCTTTCTCCACCTCTCTAGCTCTCTCTCTCTCTCTCTCTCTCTCTATATATATATATATATATATAAAGACTCGCAGGCCATCATTTATAATCGGAACATAGAAAAGAGGAACTGACATAAAATACTTACTGGTAATTATCTGATACTACTCGCACGCCACCTTAATTTTTGCTTTACTGGTTGGTTTTATCGAAATCTCACCTTAACAGTGACCTTCCTCGTAATTTAAACATGGAGGTAGTTGGTGTATACAATATTTTCCATGTTAATGAAGTCAAAATGAGAAAGACCTTAACACCCCCCTTCCCCTCGCCTCTACAATTTCCTTCTGCATAGAAAAACAATTTGTGGCTATGATGAAGTTCAACCCTAATTTTTTCCAGAGTTTTGATATGATGTTTGTTTAGCACTATTCATTACATGATGTCATCTTTACGTTTCTTCCTGGTGAGTTCCTTTCAAACTATTAAACAATGTCACTCCTCTGTGACGGTTGAGTCCAAGCTGAAAATACCTGTGTTTACTCAACTATGTGTCCCGGCTGGATTTAATATAAAAATTAATAATTAACGTCTTTCACATGCAAAGGGTACGAGAAGGAAATAAACATAAAAAGAAATTTAGTAAAATCTAGTGTAGTGTAGTCTAGTTTGTTTTGATTGATGCAAAACTATAGATGCTAGGTGTTATTATGATGTATCAAACTAAATTGTTTGACAGACCTGAAATAAACAACTTATGTTCATGGAATTTATTCGCTACGTTAAATATTGAAGCCTTTAAGTGACAGTTATAATATTTCTCTCATAAAGGTACTTATATTTAAGCAAACTAACAAATTAATCTATATTATAGTTGAATATGAATCTTTATATAGACATAGATAGTATCTGATTATAGTAACACCAGATTCAATGTGTACGGTCCTCGGTTGGATAATAAAGGAAACTATAATACTGTTGTGTGGATATGATAATTCACTACACTAAGTTAGAAGTGCAGACACTCAGGTTATCGACGAGGTGGGGACTCAGCGGCTCAGGACTTCCAGGTTATAAGCGCAATCTGGTACTAGCTGAAGAGACAATTCAGAAGCCACGACTGGAGGTATCGTGGGTGTTGATTCTTCAGTTTCTGTAGTCCGCGGGAGCTGTAAAATGTTAGGGCTTGGAATGTTCTCACCGAAGTTGACCAAATCAGAGTCAGCAACTGAAGAACAGTAGCTCACCGACCAATTCTGCAGGCGGTAGTAAGGAATCTCGCGCGACGCGGATGCTTGGTCACTGCACGTCGTCCAGCCCTATGTCTGGCAAGGAGAATATTGCTGACATCCTTCAAAAGACACTTTCAGATGACAAAACGACCACTCACGGTCGTCGCGGAGGTCTTCCTGTCGTCCGCGCGGGTTTCCAGGGACCAAGAACTACCCCACACGCGGATGACTCCTTCAGCAATGTGTATTTGCTGCAGGCCATTATCATTCTCTCTATTGCTTTCCTTCCAATTTCGTTCCAACACCAAACAGCAAGTATGCTAAGACAAATAATGGATGATTTGTAAACATACTGTAGTAGATATATTCCCATATGTATCAAGGAAAAATATACTATGGGTTTTAATATGGGTTAATAGAGAAATTAATCATAAGAATAAATATATTTTATAACTGATGCATAAGTAATTAAATAGAACAACAAAATTAAATGAACTGTGATGTAGTGTTTATACTTATTTGACTGTTCCAATAAATAATTTTCTCAATAAAAACAATCATTTCATATATAACTTTAACAAGTACAAATAATAAAAATACTGTAAGAATTTCTAATTATTACAACACATTTATATCATATTGGCCTTTATACCACTACGATTAATTTTGCTACCCAATTGTTAACCATTTGAATTGGTCTTTAGAACAGACAACCACTCCATAGACTTTTTAATATCTCCATGGTTTCAAAAGTCAAGCGTGCACACTTTCATAGAGATCGGATGAACGATGAGTTATCAATGCAATGGCGAAATTTTTTTCAAGAAAAATTAAACTGCTTTAAGGATTGGTTTTATCAGAATCTCATTTGGACAGTGACCTTCCCCGTGTTTTGAAGGTCAAGTGTGCAAAGTTTCAACTCAATCACACATACACACACATGCATACACACATTTTTATATATAAGATAAGATTAGATTATGTGAAAAATGTTTTAATTCTAATCATGATTATATCCAAATATATTGAAAATGTAAATGTGAAATTTGTCGTAATCTGCATAAAATACGGGTTCGTGCAGTATCATTATTTAAAACTCTCTTTTTAATGGATTGGATAGGAGTAGTTGTGATTGCATCAAGAATAAATATTTTTTAGATTACACTTCATCGGAGAATAATTGGCACACACAGGTTAGTAAACATTAAAAATAAACAGGCTACATTACCACTTTTGAATCTCTAAACCTGCATGGTTTTATAATGGATCTTGTATTGCTTATAGCTTTAATTACGGGTGTTTGAAATTTGGGAAATGAAAATCGACTTGCCTGGGGCAGGTCTACACGGATGAAATGGGGCTGACACCCATATGAGCCGGCTGCCCTACCCGAGGGACAGACCTGTCGTTCCGGCTAGCACGGAGAGAGAGGGAGTGCGGAGGGCAACGGGAGTATCCCGAGAAAACACACTGACCACGGAAACGTACGCCACGTTTCTCACCTGCGAAAAATCCTGGGTTGGCCCCCGCTTGGAAACGAACTCTGGTCTCCGTGGTGAGAGGGCTCAACCACCACGCCCAATGTCGTGTTTGGTATTTACCACATTTTAATAAAATAATAGAATATTTTCGCTGGTGGAGCCGCGGGTGGTGGTAGCTAGTGTTGCGTAGTAAGTCACTGGTAATGCTGGAAGAAGTAAACTTAGGTTACCTGGGTTAACTTATTGTTAGCATTATCCAAGGTTGTTGGGTGAAATCTGAATAATCACTAAAATAAATTTGAATCTGGCAATTATCCGTGTGAACCTAGGTCTACCCAGTGCTGACCGGGTGATGTTAGGTGTTGTCATTTTTGAGCACGTTAGGTTAGATTAAGTTTTAGTTAATTAAGGTATCAGCAAAACCATTGAATATATATAACTTATAGAAGTCGCGAGGGGATAGGATTTATTATTCCAATTTTCGGATCCAAAACTGAGGTAGTTGTTAGCTCCGCCGCTAGACAGCTCTTCTTTCCACAAGAGGGTACTCGTAGTTACCAGCTTCCACGCCAGAGCGCTGTAGCGTCGCTTTTTTCAAGGTCGTGCGCGTAATTCTCTGTTTCACTCTATCGAGAGGCGGTGCCTTTTGTTGAAATCCGAGCGCTTAGATACCGGCGGGCGCAACTGTATTGGAGGAGTACGGCCACCGAAAAAAAAAAAAAAGTGCGGTTAAAAGATGCCAACATCAAAAATTAAGTTTTAATAATAAGAAAACTACAGAAATTTCTTAAAGCGTATTAGATTGGAATGTACAGTATAGTGTACATTCCCACTGACATTCGTAGTTCAGAATTTATAAAATGTTGTGTTAACGGAGTGGCGCATTGAGTAAAATGGCAAAACATAATTTGGAATAATTCTTGACAACGTTGAATGATTTTGGTAGCTATGAAACAACTATGGCTGCGATGACTGTTCAAACGCGTGCACGTGTTGTTATTAGTAACTGAAACTAATGGTATGATGTCATACTTTGTGGCTATGCAGTTTATAATTTTTTTAACATAAAATGAAGCATTTTTACATAATGTTTTGGTTGTTTCGTAATTCAAAATAAATAATCTTAAACGTTATATGGTGAATATTCCCAGTAGCGAATGACCACAAAAAAAAATCAATTTTGCCAACATAGATCTGAAAAGTTAACGATTTACTATGTTAAGTTGCTTATAAATAACGCACATTTCCCGGATCTCCAAAGAAAATAAGTGTTTGTTATAGCATTGAGTTCCCACTCTTTACATTCCTTGCTTTGAGGTTAGATGCACAAGTTAAGCCCGGGCTACATTCGCAATAGCAAGCAAACAGCACAGACGCACAGAAGTTCAACATACACTATTAGATATGAGCTGCCACATTGGCAAATAGCACGCGCACAGAAAAATAGCACAGGATCGGCGCACAGAAAGTTCATTAACTTTTAACTTTTAGGTTATTTTCTGTGCGCGACCATGGTGGTAGCCAATCAGCAAACAGTTTTAAGTACTACTCGAGTGGGCTTATAAAAGAACAATTGTCACGAAAGTATTGGTGCTCTTGACTTGAGTAGTTTGTTATTGTTTTCAAACACGCGATAACATAAAAATGGAAGGCACATTTGATAGCTTTTTGATAGCTGTAATAGAAAGTAAAAATATTTTGTATGACAGGGGATCCGCAGGATACAAAAATGAAGAAGCTAAATTAAATGCTTGGAAGTCTGTGTCTGAATGTGTTAAGGAAGCCGGATTTGAAATAAACAGTGATATATATTTTTGAATGCTCATTGTGTTTTGTACGTAAACTTTGAAATATTTAAAATATTTCTGGCTTTAACGAAAACCGTACCACAATAACAACACACGAATCTAAACAAACGTCACGTATGCCAACTTCAGTGACCAAAATTGTGAACGGGAGTTTTATATTTAAAAAACTTTTTTGAATGCTTCCGGTATTATTTTGTGTTGTGTTGTGCGTGAATGTAGCATCAAGCTCTCTGCTATCTCTGTGCGTGTGTGCTATCTGTGTGCTGTTTGCGTGCTATTGCGAATGTATCCCGGCCTTTATGCTCGTAAAAACGATGCGCAAGTATTTTGAATACAAATATATTTTCTTTTAATAACCGAAAGGTAAATATTATTTCCATGAAATATAATACAATTCTTTAAACACAGACAACATATAAGAGCTATTTTTTGTTTATTATTCCATCTGGCGTGATAAATATTAAATTTTAAAAACTGTTTGTGGATTTTTAATATAAAATAAATATTTATTTATGACATCAATTTAAATTGTTCAAAAAATTCACTTTGGTATGAATTAAACCAAATTCATGTTATCCAGGGCACAAAATTAGAAACTACCAAAAAAGATTATTTACATTGCTGTTTTGTGTAAATCTGTGCACGGACTTAGTAAGTGACATATTTATAATTCCTCATTTTAGCAACCCATTTTAACACAAGAGAAAAATGATTTTATACTAAAAAATTATTATTTTAAACCATTAATTAGCAGGAAACATGTATGAATAATCTATTTAAATTTGCATTTGAACAGTGAATATTATTTTGCAATAATAAATATTTTTATCATCGTATATTACTGATGAAAAGTTTGTATTTCCATCTAATCAGAAGTATTATGACACAGTTAATTAAATTGCTTTACAAGTTTTTATTCACATGAAAATCATTAAAAATTGGTTGGGAAGTTATATAAATATACAAATACAAATCATTATACATACAATTTTATTATCTTAGTGGATTTAAATTAATGGTGTCCCAGTGACTACTGCGAAGAAAAAAGTCTTGCGAAAGGTTTCCTCGTAATTGAAATTCGTCAAAAAAAACTATCTCTCATTTTTGGTGACATTTCTGACAAGTGGTACGATGAAATTTGAAACTGGTAAATGAATGTTGTGAAGCAATAAACAAAATATCACATTCGTGAACTAAAAATGCATAATTGTTTTTATTTTATAATAAAAGTGTATCTAATAACCCGTGGCTTTGCTCACGTAATTTCCGGGTATTGCTGATATTCTACCATTTTAAGAAAATATGTATTAAATTTCAAAGATTTTTGAAGAATTATACACAAAGAACTGTCAAGTATAGAACATATTTAATAAATAAAAATATTTTTACGACTTATTTTTAATTGGTTTAGCGTAAGTCTATTTTAACTTTTATTTAAAATTAAGTACCTACCTTATTTTCTATCTCCCGGTTTAGTGACTTTGAGAATATATTTTTCCTTAATGAAATCTTAACTCTTTTCCATCCGACGAAGAAGCCAATTAAAAAATAAACTAAGACCCCCACGCACTTATTGTATGTTAAGACTGCCATCGTTTTAAATTACTTTAATTTTTTTAGTTATAGTCATGCTTAGTATAATAACATAATATGCCTTATTACGCATACATTTCAGTATTCATGAAACCAATGCATTTTTATTTGAAATGTAGAGCAGTTACCAAATTTCTTATCTCGCATATTGATCTTTTGGTATGGCTAGTATTACTTAAACTAAATTTTTGAATTTTCACTGATGCACTGTTTTCCCTTTTCTATGTGATTTAGAAAATATAGCAATATACGTAAACCAATTAAACTAAAATCATCCTGAATTTTTATTACCGAAAAAAGTTAATAAAAAATTTTAATGTGCGTATTTTAATATTGAATTTATATATATATATATATATATATATATATATATATCTTGCCAATACTGATTTAGTGGGTTACATTTTTTTTTATTTTTAAAAATAATATCTACCCCTTTTACTACTTAATAGATAACGTTGAATAAGAAAAGATTGTTTAAGGTATGTTGATTTTCCTTGCCAATATCTAAAAGTAAATTTTTACAAACGCGAAAAATAGTTTAAATAAGTATTTTACTTTTAAAATAAAACCATATTTTGAACGTAACACTGACTATTGGCCCAATACAACGTTTTAATAGCTAATTTTCACTTCACTCGGGTACAGAATCCCATCATTCAGTAATTTCCGTGGCTAGCTTCTTTTGGGATTTCATCATTCTCAAACGACGGTAAGGGAAGCTCCTCTTCAAGGTCGCCTAACGATGCTGATAAGACCTGCCGGGTAATTTGAATCGTTGGTCTGGGATTTTCGAGGGGGGGGGGGGTGAAGGATGATGTCACGACTGGGCTGGTTAACCTAGTTCTGCCAAATACCGCCAGGGGCGTATACGGCCGATACACAGCGATGAAAGCGATCGCAGCGGCGGAGCTTGGAACTACAACAATTCTTCTAAGAAACCGGACAGAAAATTTAACCTGGCCTCGCGACTTCTATACATTATATATATTCAATGGCAAAACTCAAGTTATCAGTCATTTGGTTTATTCTAGCATCACCCAGTCAGCGTTGGGTATACCTAGGTGTACACGGGTAAACGCCAAATTCAAGTTTATTTCAGTTATCATTCGAAATGCACCTTGGACAATGCTAAGTTAACCCGGGTTTCTTCTTCTAGCATTACCAGTGACATATACAGCCATTAAGTCGCACGAGCAGCCATGTCCGAGCAGACTGGGGAACTGCTCGGCGTCCTTATCACCAGACGCCGCGCCTCTGTCCGCCAGCGGGCAGGAAACTGGCAGCATGTCCTCGCTCCCCCTCTGGCACAGCTGTGACAGCTGTGACCCGCCCGGTCCGGGCTGTGCCGAGTACACAAGCAAACAGACTTCACTCCCAGGTTAAACACAATTACTTTTATTTCTCTCCCTGAAACGGCCACTAAAGATCCTGACACTACCAACCACACAGAAAAAAAAAGGTTTTTTTTTCTTGCCCGGACGATATCATGATCTGGGAAGTGACCGTATTCTTCGGGTTCATTATCTAGGGCCCTTTAATAATTTTAGGCATTTTAATAAAATATCGCCGAATTAAAGTTTCTATAGGTACTGATATTAGTAAAATTAAAATTATGGATTTTCATAAGAATTTATTGGAGACGGAAGGTGTGTTTGATGATGACCTAAAAGAATGTTAGGTTAACTTAGTTGTTTCACAATACTCAACCATCTTTGGCTCATAAAATCGTGATATTAATTTACGTATATGCCCATCTAATGTAATACACACAAACTGACTTCATTGGAAGCGGAGCTATAAATACCGCAAATACGCAGAAATGAATGTACTTTAAACTAGTGCCTTCGAGAAAGAACTGATACATGAATGGACACACAAAAATTAACGTAAATATTGGTATTTAAGTACAAAAGTTTACTGAGGTCTTCCGATTCCTTTAAATTAACGCGTTACACATTTTTAATATAGTTATTCTTCCTATTATTATTATTATTATTACTATTTTAGATACGAGACAGGCATATGCAAAACATAACGATCTTTTTACGAGCACGACTTAAACATACAAGGTTGATTCACAATTTTATCTTAAATTTTTTTTTTAAAATAATGGTTTGGTCATCATAAAATATTTTTCGATTAAAAATAAACTACTAGAGACGATGCGAACCTTTGACGAGTACGATGACGCGCACAGCCTGACTTCCTGTGGATGATAAGATCCATTTACAAGACCGTTCAAACAACGCAAGTGAGACTTCTTGCGACTTCTTCGAACAAGTGCGAGCCTTTAAAGAATGCGGTGACGTTACTCACGGTCACTTTCTGTTGTCGAGATTAATTTTAATATTTAAAATGCACGACCTGTGTATAAACGTATGGATATTCGGTAACTACAGGCTACTGGCCGGGAGTACGGAGAATCTCTGGCCGTCTGTTAGCTGCAGCCCCTCGGCGCCAACGCATCCACACTTTCTGTTAGGGTCATGAGCAAGGAGTATACGAGTAAACAGAGATTTCACTACCATGTTAAACATAATTCCTTATTTTTTTTTAAATCTGTCACTAACGATTCTGAAACTACCAACCACACAGCATAAAACCAAATAAATTAAGTTTTGTCCCGAACGATATCAGGATATAGATAACTTTCAGTATTGCTTGGGTTCAGGATCTCGACACTAACCGTGTTTGGCTCCTAAAATAGCCATATTAATTTATATAAATGCCCTTCTAATGCTATACACATAAATTGGCTTCATTGAAGGTACAGCAAATACGCAGAAAGGAATGTAATATTAACTAGAATGATCTGTTCCATTCAAACACACATGGGCACACAAACATTAACATAAATGGTGGTGTTAAAAAATACACGTTTTACCGAGGTCCAAAACCCCCCCCCCCCCCCCCCCCCAATACTATTGTGGCACTACACATTATTTAATACTTTTACATCCTGTTTATAATTTTAGACAGGCATGTGCAAAACACAACGACGTTTTGACGAGCTTGATTTAAATATTAAAGGACTCCAACCTGACTTTGTAACATTTGTTGATTAGCATCTTCATTTAAAAAAGGGGGGTTTAATGATTACCTCAACATTAAAATATTGTACGAGTCAAAACATTATATAAGGAAAGTAAAATTAGAGTTTGCTCACAAGTCAGATTATTAAAGATTTCTTATAATTTAGTTCTGAATGTGAATGACATTGTGGTTTTTGTAGGCCCACGAGACGAACAGTTAGTGCACAATAAAGGTATCTAGTGACGGCTCCCCGGCTAAGGTCATGAGCGCGCGCAGCAGCCAATAAGCCCGGCCTCTCAGCGCCAGGTGAGGGCACGTGTCGCCTTGCCCCCTATGGCGAGGGGGAAGGGGGGCAGGTGTCACGTGGTCTGCGGACAATGGCCGCGGGGACGCAGCTTCCGGCCGGGTCGCGTGACGCGCATGCGCGGAGCTGCTGCCGGGGAGGCCTGCGATTCACCGACACCCGATCAGTCCCGTAGCCCAACGTCATCTGCTCGTTCGTGTTCAGTTGCTCTCGGAAAAAGAGCGCGTGTAACTTGGTGTTGGTACACATGATGGAAGTGAAACTTCTTTGGCATTTAAACCTTGACTCGTATGCATATCATAAAGGGTAAAACGGCAGTGAAAGAAATAGAGAAAGGAGGCAATTTTTAAAATAAATATGAATCAACAAAGTTAATAATCGCTTCAAAATAACTGGTCAGCCTATCAATTATCGATCAATAAATATTGATTAATTAACAATAAATGTTACTTACTCATTGTTGAAAACTCACATCATGAAGACAATTTGTTCAGTAAATATCAAAGTTTGTATTATAATAAGTAAGTTTTAAACTTAATTTTTTATTATGTATGTGATCGAGCATTATTTTAGACTGATTTTGCAGTTCTGCAAATATCACCTTTTCATTGAGTTGTAGTGCAACAGATTCTGCCAAGAGGCTACATAGACATACTGCAATGCATTCATAATCATTTATATGTTCTGCCGTCGAATAAATGAACAATGACATGTCCGCCGCTCCGCGACGCGAAAATAAACGGCACGGACCTACCTCACAGTAATACTTTACCTTTTAACCATATTGCTACAAAGTGTAAATAAAAACCATTCATACTACACAGACGGGACTTCAAAAAAAATTAAACTAGCATATTCTTAGTTGGACTCAATATGATTACACTCTCGTGAGCTCATAATTATAATACGGCATTTGATTTAGTTAATCAAATAATAATTCGTGACAAATAATTACCCTGTAAAAATAAATCGTGAAAAGCATACCAGCAAAAAAAAAATGTTTCACAGCTCACAAAAAGGTTGCATTAAAATTCGGCATTAAAAGTTTACTCCTGTTGCTCTCAAAGAAGTTTCACTTCAAAAACAACACAATTTTGCTATGAATGGGGACTACGCGTCCAAGTTCCTAACCACCCGCATGGTAGATACTTTTCTGCACTGTCCAACTCTTCATTTAGACCATCCACTGTTTCCTGTGTACTCCTGCAATGCCCTTGCTTCCCGTATGTCTATGGGCAGAGTTTTCCCCGTGTCTGTGCAGGTTTTATTTGGGCCCAACATAGCATAGTTTTGAGCTAGTTTTAAGATAGGGGAGTTAGTCGTGGCATCAATCGCTACCATGGCTGGCTAATTCCCGAACAAAGCACACGATGCATGCGACCCTCTCCCTGCATGGCTAATCCCAGCATGACTAAAGGCTTCGGCTTAAGGCCCTCACCAAAACCTAGTATTTATTTAGGTTAGGATAAAAATAAAAAAAATAAAAATAAACACTTAAGTTGCTGACCTAAAAAAACCTTTCCTTATAGTTGCGATCACTTAGACGCGCGGAAGACTTCCGTCCCTGAAAAAAAGTGATTTTTGACTTTTAACTCATTAACAATATTTTGACTATAGGGTAAAGTAAGGTAATTTTGCAGTTATTCTAATAAATTATGAATTATAATTGTAATATAAATTTGAAAAAATACAAACACACTTGTTCATACAACAAACATATATAATAAACCTCATAGAACAAAATGACGGCCTTAATACCCCAATTTCTTTAATTATTAAGAAAAAAGTCAACACTTGTGCAGTAAGGTAAGTTTGCAATAAGGGAGGTAATTTCGCAACACAGGGAAGGTAATTTCGCAACAATAAAATTGTTCACACATACTGAAATTACTTGAACATGCTGATGTTTAATCAGAATCGTCGAAGTCATATTTTCCACCACAAATGTCGCACATGTAGACTACGTCGTCGTTAGCACATTTCTGGCAATTTTCATGGTATGGTACTCTGCAGAAAGAACACTGAATCCATTTTGCACCCGTCTTCGAAACGTCCATTGAAAATAACTGAGAACATACACCACACACCCAATCATCTGTGATCAACTGATGTGTCTTCTCGATATTATGGCTAAGTCGACTCTGAAGTCCAAAACATCCAGGCTGAGGCTCAGGTGGGTTGAGACATTTAGCCGACTTATCTTTGATAAGGTGTTTCACTACAGTCTTTTTTTTTTCTTTTTTTAGATTGACTTTCTTCTGCTGACCTATTTATTTTTGGAAAATGTGGCACTTTCAGTAATCAATTAATTTATTCTTCCTCTGAAATAGTCCTAGGCCTGCTTTGGTAATCATCACGTCTACTGCTCTGTGACTTTGTTGGACTATCTGTAGCCATTTCCTTATGTGGACAATTAGTAGAATTTCCCACTGAAGGCGCGTGTGTGAGGAAATTATCTGTCAGTCTACTCGGAGCTAAAGCCTCACTTGCAACAGCGTCAGCATTAAAAGGACATGCTCCAGATTTCCTGAAAGAATTTACAATCTCACGAAAGTTAGAACGGTCTGGCTTGTCATTGGGATGCAATAGCATGAATTCATTGAGCTCTTTTGACCATTTGCTCTTCAAAGGCTTGTAAACACCCACATCAAGCGGCTGTAGCAAATGACTCGTGTGAGGAGGGAATGTCATAAGATAAACTTGGTTGTCTTTAGCAACTTGTATTACCTCTGGTCCGATATGAACACTGTGGGAATCCATCAACAGAACATTTGGTCTTGCATCAGAAATAGAACTAATAAAAAACGGAACCACACAAGAAACAGTTCTGAGTTTATCCAACCCTTTGGGGAAAGTCTGACAAGAGAATTGGCAGACTGTTGTTTTTCAAGCTATCATTCCACCTCACCCCTTAAATATAATCATAGGTGGAATAAAAGTACCATCAGCACAAGCGCAGCCGACTAGTGTATGGATCTGACCTCGTTCCCCATAAGTTCTCTTGTAAACATATTTCTTCCCTACTTGACAGACAACCTTATTTGGTTTGACCACATAAGCAAGTCCAGTCTCATCCACATTCCAGATTCTTGAAGGCTGATCTTTAATTCCTAATTTACACAAAAGGGCATCTAACTTACTGAAATAGTCATCAATAATGACAGGGTTTGACATTGAAGCACGATATGCAGACAGATTTTCAGGAACCCTTAAGCACAAATTATAACGTTCCTTGAATTTTGACCCCCACCTTTTGCTGGCAATTTTTTTAGCAGGATTTAACAAATGTTGACGATTCACAGACTTGGCGAGGTCGTACGCGAGCTTTCTTACTTGTGTCACTGTGAGTCCAAATCCAAGTTCTTGCATTTCAATAATGAAGTAAAACACACGCTGTTCAATGTCTGCAGGTAGTGCGTACGGCCTACCCAGTTTAAGCACTTAAGGATGATCTAAGTCTTCATTATCTTTAATGAACTTTTTCAGTGTATTATATGGTACACCAAACATCTTAGTAGCCTTGTAGATAGTTGTGTTTTCATGTTTCACTTTATTGCAGCACTGAGTAACTCAGAAATGTCATAGTTTCTGTAGTGTGCCAAATTTTTATCACTAGACTTTATTGAAGACATTTTTCGCTCCACTTCACATAGGGCTACGGAAAATACTCTGGCATACAGACATCACACAAAGAACTGCACCTAAAAAAGGAATCGTATTTTATTAAATTCGTAAATGAAACATGGGTAATGTAAAACCATAAAAATGTGTATGATATGTTCTATATTACTTACAATCAATCAGTGTACATAAAACAAAGCAAATGCAAATTGTGTAAATTTAGACAGGTAAGTTCGCATGGTACCTTCAAATATGGGTAGGTAATTTGGCAATAGTCCTAAACGTAATAACTGTAAAAATAAATTAAAAAGAAGACCTCCTTACATGCAAATGTAATAATTAAACAAACCTAAATAGCTCATTAAAGCTGGAAATAATAGTTGTTTCCGCACGTTCTACCATTACTTCAAAATTTGGCTCAGATTGCTAAGAAACAAGGCTTGATTGCTAACGCCATAGCATCAACAGAATAAGGAAAAAAAATTCGGAAATTAAAGGTTAAAAAACTACGTTTTCGGTACTTATAACTCTATGTATTATAGTCATTGTTACTTACATGCATGTAATTACAAAAAAATATATTATTAAAAGATGTGTAAAATGGTCTTCCATCACAATATGAAACGCCAGCGTACGTTTTCACGATTTCTGTGGAGCGAACTACCGTTTAGAAAGAAGCGAGCAGATGTGTGCTCCGAAGCGGACAGCCTATGCTAACTGTCGGAGGAAAGACAAACTTCTAGCACGGAAGGGAAGTTAGCAATAGCCTAGTGAAAAAATGCTGCGAAATTACCTGTGCTGCAAAATAACCTTACTTTACCCTATATATATATCTCAAAGGTGACTGACTGACTGACTGACATAGTGATCTATCAACGCACAGCCCAAACCACTGGACGGATCGGTATGAAATTTGGCATGCAGGTAGATGTTATGACGTAGGCATCCGCTAAGAAAGGATTTTGATTAATTATACCCCCAAGGGGATAAAATACCACTCACTGACTCACTCATCACGAGATCTCTAAAACTATACACCCGATTGACTTGAAATTTAGCATAGTTACTCATTTTGTGATGTAGATGCTCACTAAGAACGGATTCTGCGGAAATCCGATCCCAAGGGGAGTTTCGGGGGCGTAATATATCAAAATTTCCAGTTTTTGGTAGGAAATAACCATGCCAACGGCTGTTGCTCTGTTGATGCTTCATTCGTCTCTATGGCAACGACTATTTCATTGTAAGTGCAGTCCTCATCACCGTTGAAATTTTGCGGGTACTTTAAATATCAAAAATTGCCCTTTTTTTCAAGTATATATATTTTACAGACTTGAAACTTCACAGTAATGTTCCTTATGTTACGCAGGATGACATTTTCCGAAAATTAGATCCCATGGGTGGTTAAAACCAGGCAACAGTGGGTACTTTGTCTGCATGAGAACAGGATTTTGCTTTGTTCATGCCTTCTGCGTCTCCATGGCAACGGGCATCGCGCGGCAGTGGCGTACCCACAAGGAGGGGCATGTATAATGAGCGGCGCAAGAGTGATCTGCCTGTAGACTGCCGTAGCGAAGTACGGGCACATCAGTTGTACGTTGCGTGCACGAGTCGGGAAACCATCGGTGCTATTCATTTTCTCTCTGGTACATTATACAGCATTGTAATAAATTTTCACTGAATTTATTTTTATTTACCATTACTGTAAATGGGAGATGTGGCTTATTTTTCTTCCATTAGTATAGCCGTGCGAAGCCGGGTCGGGCAGCTAGTTGTATTTATATTACTGGTATAACCTAAACAAATTTTCATTCTAGTAATGATGAGGGCCATCGAGAGAAATAAATCATTTTTTTCGGGGCCCTTCCATAATACATAATATTAAATTTTTAAAACCTCCTGCAATGTAAAAATAAGAAGTCTAAAGATGGTAAAAATCGGAGATGATATTTTTCAATGTAATAACACCACACTACGATTTTTAACAAAATTTTAAGAACATTTTTCTGATGTTTTTCTCATGAAATCAATGCCTATCCAAACATACTTTTTTAAAAGAAAAGTCTTAATCTCATCTTTTAAAACTTGCCCAATTATTTAAAACTAAACAACTTAAAATACAACAATAATTAACACTATTTTTTTTTTGCGCTTTTCTATCAGCAAACATTTAAAAAATGTAATCGAACTTCAATTTTTTGTGCAAGTCTTGATTCAATGCATATTGTTCCCGGATCAGTCTTTGTTGGCTCTTTGTAGCACTCAAGCAGTTCTTAGCCTGCCAAGTACACTATCGCAGTTCTAGAGGCTGCAGAGTGGATTTAGTTACTTTTTTATTGTGCATAACTTTAAGATAATTGACCTCTTGCGTTAAGTCTGTGTTAATTACACATTTTCGTGCTGTATTCTTGGACGAACTGATGTCTGGCCGTTTTTTATTTTATTTATTTTCACTCTTTCAGTTTCAGATAGTACTAAAGAAAATCTATTGCAAGAATTTTCAGCGATTTAAATATCTGGAGGATCAATTTCCTACAATGCATTATCTTGTAAAACCCTTCAATCTTAAATCGATATTTAGAACTTATCGTTTCACTGCTACTGCAACATGTTAAGCGTCAGATAATATTTTTTTACAGTTGTGGCAAAGTTCAATCAATTCGTTTATCAATATTTTGAGGTTTGCAATCTCTACAGGCTGCATCAGCTGACTTTGGTAGGTAAAATAAATTTAATTGTTAATACAAACTGAGGAAATAACCATACAATTAAAAATTCTAAGTATTCAAGTACATCTGCAATCGTAACTTCTATGTCGGAATTAATGTTGAAATAAATTTTATGCAACTTTAGTGATGTACACTGCTGTTTTCTTGCATTAGAGTTTGTGTCTTTGTGATTTAAATTTATCTACGCAACTAGATCGGAACACAATATTACATGATAATACTTTTCGAAGTGTATGTTACCGACAGAAACATGTTAACATTGAATTAACGTATGAAGAGCATAGTTACTAGCTGCGACATGAACATAGCTTCCCTCACACTGCCGCTATCGGCAGCTGTTTCATTACCTTATCTGGCCTTTCATATTCCACCGCCAAGCAATAACGTAACAATTTATTTTCCGCGCTTAAGGCTTGGTTAAAAATAAAGAAAAAAAAAGTAACAGTAGGTTGTGCGCACAAGATTTGAATGCCATGTTTTCGATCCTACTGATTTACAACACTGCATAAGACGGTCGTGTGTATGGGAGACAGGTCGTGCTGACAGAAGGGAAATGAATAGATATATTGTTACGACCTATTTGTGGAGAAACGGGTTCATAAGGAATAGCCCAATTTTATTAATTACTAGTATTTAAATTATTAATAAATGATTGTACTTAAAAATTTCCGATCACCAATCACTGACACTTAAAAATGTTTATCCGCAAGACACTCAATGTCTGTCAAGTTCCGCAGTTCGCACTCCTCACTGGAGCTAGGCTCATCAGTGGTTTGCCCCTTACCTCGCGCCTGTCCACACTCACAGCCTCCCGCCACTCAGTCGCACTCTCTCGATCCCGTCGCTCCGCGTCGCGCCACTCTCGAGGGGGTCTCTCACCCTCTTCGCCGATGTCACACTTCCCTTCACTCGCGGAACTCTCCGAACTCTCTCGAGACTCGCTAGGGACTCGCCCTTTTATACTAGTGGGTCGTCTTTCCAGAACTTATGAGAGCGGCTGTGACGAGTATCCTGGGCCAACCCGACGCCCGAACAGTCCAGAAAGGCGGTGTTTATTCATGCCACTCCGCGCAGCGGACCGCGAGAATTCCCAAGACCGCTCAGCAATAGATAACATCGCCGAGGAAGGACGATGCGCTGGGAGCGGAGGGGGGTAGCGACGACCCTTGTAATCCGGCCAGGAACAATGTGGCATGCCTTACGTCAGTGGACGGCACGTAACATGGCGCATGACACCAGTGGCTGTGTAGGGCCGCCAGCCAGCTCCGAACCTGGCGCGTGTCGTGGTCCTGTCTGCGTTCGTAACAATATTTTATTTCTGTTACGGACGCATTGCGCAACAGCCAACAAGAGAAGAGTAAGAAGCCATTTTGGTTGGACTTGAGAACAATTTATATTTATGAAGGATATTGCGGTAAGAAATTGTCGATATATTACAATGTCTGCAATTACTTAGAAAATATCATAAGTGATATATGTAAATAAAAACTGAAAATAAATTTTCAGATTTAAAATTATAATTAATATATTTATTTACTAACTCTACCAGCAGATGTCTGATAAATCGGGACATTTCATTGACTAAAGTTAAGAGTAAAATTTAAATTGTGAACTTATTTCGCACAGGTTGTGTGCACAGTCATGTGCTTGGCCTGCTATACACTCGCTTATGTTTTTTTGATTGTGCACCTAGCGGTCTGTTATTGCAACTTTGGGCGATTTTGCTTTGTATGAAGTTAACGCGGCCATTAAAAGTAAACATTATCTGCCTGCATCGCATAACGGGTAAGATTTCCTGTGAATTCTGTTACCAACAGACTTGTAATTTTCGTCCTATCAAGATATAAAAAAACTTTCGAAACTTAGCTAGGTTCCTCCTGTTAGCTGGGCAACATGTTTGCCCCCCCCCCCCCCCCTTTCCAAACCATCGCTGACCCTTCTCAAATGCTGTTTACGATCACCTAGACGTACGAAAACCTATCCTACCGAGAAAAAAAATGTGAGCAAGTCTTTCAGTACTCGCCAGTGATTTGAACCAATTTACCTTGGTAACTAGCAAAATTCCGATTACGTTGAGTAGTGTTATGGGCAACTGATTTTTTTGGCCCTACTCCAGTCTGAAATTTTTCCTAACGCTTACGCTGCCTGTATTCTCGCATGAACTCTGCTCTTGATTTACCCATCCCTGTAAATATATATTTATATATAAAAAATAAACAAAATCTAATCGAATCAGGAAATTATTATTAGTAGTATAGCTTGGTATGTTCTGGCGCAGATTCCAGGCTGTTGATGTGGATGGGGTCAGCGACCGACCGACCTCTGATGTCACGGCGTCCATTTTGGACTCAAAATTTCTCAAAAATGATTCAAATTTATTAAAAATTTCCCTATTTCTAGGGAAAATCTCGCTTTTTTCCCCTCAAAAATTCAAAATTTGAAATTCAGAATGCTTCAAAGACTTTCTCCTTAGAAATAACTCAAATTCCTAAAAATGGCTTAAATTCCCCATTGACATGTCTCCCTAAGCCGCCGAGGTCATGACCTTGACAAGGACCGTAAACACCAAATCTTTAATTTTTGACCAAAATATTCCTAAAAAAATAAATAAATAAATAAAAATTGTTTACTACAAATGTTGCACTTTTCGTTATGCCCACTATCTTGAAATTGAATGTCCCACTCCCGAATGTTACATTTTCGTTATGCCCGCCATCTGGTCATGTATTATATCATAGTTGCACTTTTCGTTACTACCGCCATCCTGGATTCTAGAACATTGCGATTTACATTATGAACGTCATATTGTCAGCTGGTAGCCGCCATATTGGATGATTTCACGGCCACCATCTTGGTTATTATGTTCTTATGGAGGTCACCATCTTTGATTCTAGAAATGTTGCAATTTTCGTTACATCTGCCATCGTGAAAATGCTTAGTATTATCCGATTTTAACAAGATGAAAATTTAAAATTAATAAAAAAATAAATTGATTAAATTTTAGTAAAACGTGTACTTGCATCATCGAGTCCTCGGTTCGAATACGACGAGAGTAGTCGATTAAAAATGGCGATGGATACTTCCTCCACACAAGCCACCTTCAGACTGACCTCCAGTTACTAATGCTAAGGCAGATATTACGTCAGTCAGTATATCATGACAGCCATCTTGGTTTCGCCTGCTGGAGGCTGCCATCTTGGATCCGACATGATGTTTTAGTCTGCTAGAGTGCGCTACTAACATAATAGTTTCAATTTTGACCAATAGAGTGCAGGAATAATTTAGTACTGTGGCGTCCGCCATCTTGTCATTTGGGCGGCCTCTTGAAATTCTATAATTATTAAGCTAGAAATTCGGGAAAAATTCCAAAAATCTTTGCATAAAATCACCTGTTACAATAATGATAGATTCTATTGATTTATGTCCTTTGTCGATGTTTTCTTGATGCAATACAATATAATTTAATTAAAATTACCAAAAAATGCCAGGTTCAAGAAAAAACAGCAAAATTATAAATAAAAACTTATTACAGAAATTCTACAACTACAAAAAAAACTAATATTTCTCATTTTCTACAGTCTTGTTAAAGGCGAAGCGAGTCCCTTGCATGACGTAACATGTGTTTTCAGCGAATTTCCACATGGCAGTCGATTAACCACTCGCGTCCAGTGGGTAATCAGTCACATTCAGGCGATTGGCCGGACACGCACGAACAGTCGGTTGGAAAGGCTACCACGTCTAGTTGGTGGCAAGGTACGCCAAGTCGGCAGCCAGGCACGTCCATCCAGTGGTCAGGAACAAATATCCAGTAGGTGGCCTGTCACATCCAGTTGGTAGCAAGACGCATTCAGTAGGTGGTCAAACACATGCAATCGTTTGCCAAGATGTATTTTTCGTCGATACTCGGCGAACGTTTTAAACAGTTCATGTACAAAATCATTCGCATAGGCCAAACATCTGAGAACCACGAGGCAAGGTCGTGTACAATGTTAGGTGTATAGACAAAGCATCTCCGAACCAAGAGGTGCTATTCGCCGATACGCGACCAACATTTTAAACAGGTCATTTCAATGTCAGGCGTATATACCAGACGGGCGTCTATGAACCACGAGGCCAATCATGTGCTGAGTACAGACTTACCGATGCCCATTCGTCTACATAAAGCAAGCACATAATAAAAAGAAAGCATATTCGTAAAAAGGAAGCACATTAAAAAAAAGCACCTTCGGCAAAAAAAAGACACACAATTCACACACGGAGGACACGCAATTCACACACGGAGGACACGCAATTCACACACGGAGGACACGCAATTCACACACGGAGGACACGCAATTCACACACGGAGGACACGCAACTAACATGCAATGGGCACACATGACACAATTGACACAAAGGATAAGCAGGATTTGCAGGGCTCACATGGCACGCATGACACGCGGGACTAATTTAGACTAATGATACATCATTTAAGGTAAACTAACCTAGTTTTTCTTACAAATGTTCGTGCATGATGTGCACCTATTTATCCCCACGGTTTGGTTAACAACCAACGGAGTAATGGAAGCAATAGCCTCTTCAATTCTGTGTCTCCATTCTGACAAATCATTAGGTAACGGCGGAACGTAGACACGATTTTTTATAAAGCCTCAAAATAAAAAAAAATCGCATGGCGTTATGTCAGGTGAACGTGGAGGCCAGCGAAAAAGAGCTCTGTCGTCGCGACCATCGGCGGTTGTTTTTGCCACGTGGGGGATCACAATTAAAGTATTAAACGAAACGCACGTTGATCTGAAATTATAAATTCACTCCTAGCAAATTTGCAGAACACAAAACGCTTTACGCACAGAAGTCGCCGGTTTGTGTAAGTGGTGCTGCAATAGGGAAAACAACAAAGCAGTACTCGCGCATGCGCTTATCTAAAACTGTTTTAGTTACTCTTAAATTGTGACCTTGAACCAAAATTATAATGCTTACTGCTGATACTATGGTAATTAATAACTGGGGCATTCTTTCATGGAGATATTGAAATTTGTGACGATACACGAACGCGGAATATTCGGGCACTTGACTCGGGGTCAATGAATGTCAGGTTACTCCTGCTTGAGTTCCGTCCCTGGTTGGCTGGCGGGAATTGGAGTGGGTTGAGAAGGGGAAGGGGGAGCAGGCGGCCTGGGCTCTCTTGTAGTTAAGAAGCCCCTCACTTAAAGGGGTCATTGTAACCGTGAAACAGGGTTGATAAAGTAGAGGTCAAAACAATGTTTAATGTCAAACGTTCTGTATGTATTAAAGTTTTCTGCTTGTTGTATGCACATAGACTAAATGGGGCAGTTTAAAACATACAATCACCGTGTCCAGAGATGACTTGTGTCGTTTGAAACCCACGCGCAAAACTCTAGGGACGCCCTCTTCCCCCTTGTGAACTTACAGATATGCGCCACCGGCTAAGTCAAGTGAAACAGTAAGTGTTTACATTTGCTCAAGCCTTATATGTAGGTATGCCGTACGTAAACAAAATGCGTATTGCATTTTCGTTTGTAGGTCTTTGTAGAATAGCGGCCGTTTTTTTTTTTTTTTAGGGCTTCATAGTAATTAATTTACCCATTATCTAATTGTTGGATTGAAGAAAGGCATATCAGTGCTGTATGCTGTCTGGTCTTCTGTACTCGTGGTGTTACACACAGTTCATTTAGCCACGCGTGTTTCACACACTCTCCGACCGCTGTATGCTCATAATCACCTCGCACCACAACACACAGCCTATTGTCTTCTTGGTTTTGCCAAGACTCGTCATGTGCGAAATGTGTGTTATAAAATTGTAAATATAAATTTTTTTCATAATTAAATGCAATAAATACTTCAGTTTCATAAACTTGGAAACTAGTTATTCTAGTCGTTGGATCCCTCCCTAGATTGAGGGTATCCTTTTCTGGAAGTTTTTTTTTTTGTGTTCCCAACGAAATGCGTGTCTCTTCCACAATATTATGTTATTAACGACTGACTGTACGACGTCGGTCTGGTTGACAAGAACTGAAGTCAAAATAGAACAATGAGTTATTTCTGTAGCTAATACGGCTTTTGTTTTGTACAGATAATTGTTATGCTCTCCACGAGTACCATCTTACTTTAAATGTAAAATTTATTTCAAAGAAAGTTTATGGCTAAAAGGTTTCACTAGTTATCTAACAATTTGTGATTATCTTCGATAAAACATTTCTACTTTAAAAATAACTTTTTTATTGACAAGTGTCATACCAGTTGTTGAAAAAATTCTGAACATTCTGTACAAAATACTTAAACCTAAATGTGAGAAAAAAAAGTTTAAAAATTATGTTTTGATAGTAAAATATTTTAAAAAAATAACTGAGAATAATATTACAATATTTTTTAAACCGTTATAAAAAACATTATCAAATAAATTTTAGTTCAGTAACTGATTTGTTTGTATAGAAACGGAGATTTCATTTTTAAATTGTATATTCAGTAAGGTTGCAACACCATTTTTTTGTAAATAGTTTTCACACTAATTTTAGAACAAGTTTTCAGATTCGGAAAGCGTATTGTCATTTTATTCGCTTGTGACTGTTGAGTGGCGACTAATAAATACTTTTGTCCAATTACTGAATATAATAGTGTACAATTTTTGCAATCTAGCTTGTAACCAAATAAACATGTGACATTCCGCGTACACTGTTTTTGACTTGCGGGCTGAACTGGAGGAAGGATCAACAGTCACTTAAAGATATGAATCTGTTATTTTAGCCAACAAATAGTTTTAAGTATCAACGCAAGATTGTAGGCTAATCTGTGTGTGCAGTTTTCAAATTTGGATCACCAGTACAGTTTTTCTGATTGTTTATTGGGCGCGATGAAAGGAAAATTTCAAGGCCGAATTTTAATGCAAAAATTTTCGTGAAACATTTTTGTGAACCGTTTCTGGCGCGAAAAGGACAGAAATTAGGTACTTGGTGCTCGTGTTCCATCTTGTTCAACCACCAGCGTAGAGAGCGCTGTTGAGACAGTCCCTGTTTTTCCTGCATACATAGCGCTACCTGTTATTTCATTTTTTGTTCAGAGATTTGGCGTGTTGCAAATGGCAGGATTGTTTGCAGAAATAGTAACACGAACAGTTTTTCTTTATGGTGTTTTTCAACAGTGGGTAATATTAATTGTTAGTTAATCATTGATTGCTAAATAATTATTAACCTGAGCCTTTATTTTGCAGTATTAGGCCTAATTTTGTTGATTCATGTTTATTAAATTATATTTACTTTAATCAATTTTCTAATGCATTCAAAAATGTTAGGATTCTTATATATTTGAAAAAGAAATGAAAGCGAAAAAAATCCCCACTGTATTATTTTGAGAAATTATCATTCTCTCTGCCTGCCGTTTACCCCTTATTATATTCTTAAAAGTCGAGTTTTGAATTGCCAAATACGTTTCACATCTCTTATGTGTACTGAGTTACACGCGTTTTTTTTTTAGTTTCAGGCAGCAGTATTTATTTATTTTCTATGCCTATGAACTCTCAAAGATAATTTTCCTTTGTGTTGGTACTACCTACGGTACTGCCTCTTGCGACTACCACGTTTGGACATGACTAATTTCATCTGTGAATATTTACCTGGATATTTTATGATGAATCTGGTATTTTTACTAATTCATAATTTTAAATTTAATATTATATATGTATTGCAGGTTCTTGTAAATACCCGTTAGACCGTCGCTCGTTACGTCTGACGCTCTGACCTCAGCGTAACGGCGCGATCGGTTGAATATTCAGATAGAAATGAGGCTTCGATCAGATTTCGCTGGACCACTGAGATGTAGCCGATTTCATCTCCGTCTAGTTCAGTATCAACGTGTGTTGTTTTAATCCATTAAACACACTGGCACACACATTTCTAAGCCCTAAGCATTGTACGTAAACATAGCATAGTATAACAAATACATGGTTGTTTAGTGGTGATTAGTAAAATTGACGTGTGACTCGGGTGATAAAGATCTAATGCCACCATGTAACATTATCAGTGAGCAGATTTGTGGTGAAGGGGTTGGGGGGCTTACACTATTCACCTTTTTGGAGGCCGTTCTTTGGAAAATTGAAAAAATCTAATCTTTCAAACAAAATTTAAGCCAACTTGGAAGTAAAGTTTTGACTATGGTTTTACTAATATAATCTTAAATTTTTTTTATATCCTTTCCTGATGATTATCCTCGGTTCAGTTTTGAAAATGCTTACGATAAAATTCCCATGAAATCGTTTAATTATACGTGACAATAAAATCTTTCAAATGTTTTTCTAAAACCAAATCATGAATTGAAAAGTGTTGAAAAGTACTCTAATTTTTAAAACTAATAAAACATAATTTTCTTTTTCTCGTTAATGTCCATCTTTGTAACAGACAAACAAGTAAAAGCAAAAGGAAACCAACCAGGGCCTTAGCCATGCGGCGCACCTTGCGATGGAGCTTCCCCTCTGCCTGGAGCTTCCCCTCTGCCTGGAGCTTCCCCTCTACCCTGGAGCTTCCCCTCTCACTGGAGCCACCTCTCAGCCCTGGAGATACCTCCATCTCTGGAGCCGCCCCACTGCCCTGGAGCCTCCCCACTGCCCTGGAGCCGCCCACTTCCCTGGAGCCGCCCCACTTCCCGGGAGCCGCCCCACTTCCCGGGAGCCGCCCCACTTCCCGGGAGCCGCCCCACTTCCCGGGAGCCGCCCCACTGCCCTGGAGCCGCCCCACTTCCCTGGAGCCGCCCCACTGCCCTGGAGCCGCCCCACTGCCCTTGAGCCGCCCCACTGCCCTTGAGCCGCCCCACTGCCCTGGAGCCGCCCCACTGCCCTGGAGCCGCCCCACTTCCTTGGAGCCGCCCCACTGCCCTGGAGCCGCCTCACTTCCCTGGAGCCGCCCCACTTCCCTGGAGCCGCCCCACTTCCCTGGAGCCGCCCACTTCCCTGGAGCCGCCCCACTTCCCTGGAGCCGCCCCACTTCCCTGGAGCCGCCCCACTTCCCTGGAGCCGCCCCACTTCCCTGGAGCCGCCCCACTGCCCTGGAGCCGCCCCACTTCCCTGGAGCCTCCCCACTTCCCTGGAGCCTCCCCACTTCCCTGGAGCCTCCCCACTTCCCTGGAGCCGCCCCACTGCCCTGGAGCCGCCCCACTTCCCTGGAGCCGCCCCACTTCCCTGGAGCCGCCCCTCTTCCCTGGAGCCGCCCCTCTACCCTGGAGCCGGCCCACTGCCCTGGAGCCGCCCCTCTACCCTGGTGCCGCCCCTCTACCCTGGTGCCGCCCCTCTACATTGGAGCAGCCCCTATACCCTGGAGCCGCCCCTATACCCTGGAGCCGCCCCTCTACCCTGGAGCCGCCCCTCTACCCTGGAGCCGCCCCTCTACCCTGGAGCCGCCCCTCTACCCTGGAGCCGCCCCTCTACCCTGGAGCCGCCCCTCTACCCTGGAGCCGCCCCTATACCCTGGAGCCGCCCCTCTACCCTGGAGCCGCTACCCTTATGACTGTTAAATAAAATGTAGCATGTCCATAAAGAAGTTTCCAGTTATTAAATTAAATAGTATAACTCTAATCACTGTTGTGTGTTGGTTCAAGGTCACAATTAAAATAGTAACTTAAACACTTTTAGATAAGCGCATATGCGAGTACTGCTTTTTCGTTTTCTCGCTTGGAGCGCGAAAAAATGTTTCTGATCTTAATTAATAAAGGGTGAACCTGTGAAATTTGTTATTATAATTGTTCGCATTTTAATAATTTTTTCGAGGGTGGTTGAACGTCGTTTTTCCTGATAGTTGGAATGGTCGTAGTGGTCGAAACGACAAAACTCTTTTTCGCTGGCCTCTACGTTCCCCTGACATAACGTAATGCATTTTTTTTCCCTTTTGGGTTTTATAAACACGTGTCCATGTTCCGCCGCTACCTAATGATTAGCCAGAGTTAAAACACAGAATTGAAGAATCTATTGCTTCCATTACTCCGGACGTGTTAACCAAAGTGTGGAAAGTTTTGGACTTTATGTTGTATGTGTGCCGTATAGCTTAAGTGACACATATTGAACATTTATAAGAAAAAACTATGTTAGTGTACCTTCATTTTGATGTATTATTGGTTGTAAATACTCTGAATTGTACTGTTATATACGATTGAAACTGGGATATTCTTTTATGGATATCCTGTACTTCTATTTATGTATTACTATTTATTAACTAAAGCTGACCAGTTTATTGATCAAGTGACGCAAATTTTATTGTAACAATTGATTTTAAACATTTATCTGAAGATTTTTAATTTTGCTTATTCTTCTGTTCTACAACGCTAAGGTGGAGAAAAAGTAATTTGTGTAGATTGTATTTGCTATGCCGTGGTTTATTTTATGTTAATGTTTCTTAATTTTTCGAGCTACTGAACTGAATCAGTAATTACATTTTATTGATAATTTTCAACACGCATGTTAAGACACACGAATACGAAGTTTTTTCACTTGTGCCCAACATAAACCCTTATTTAATTAAGATATTTTAGTAGAACACATGTGGTTATAACTAAACTGTTTCAAATAACATCTACAGATGCTAAATTAATTTAATTATGCATCCAATATTTTATATGGAGTATGAAAGAGTATTTGTGTACCTATGTCATTGCACTGTGTGGTCCAAAGAGTATCTGCATTGGTTTGTTTGTGTCAGTATATTAGTAAACTTCTATTTCGCTGTTATTGTAATGGTAACCTTAAAGCCCAACGTGTATAGTTTTTTGTTTCCACTTCTTACTGCCCCAGTGACAACACAAAGTTTCGTATTAGTGCAGGAAAGTGATAGGGCGACTTAGCGTTAGCAATATTTTGAATTTCAATTCTACTTTTCCTCACTTCACTCCCTTAGGAAAATGAGTTTTACAACTCCCTCCGTTCTATTACAGCTGATTTTAAATTTACGACTTAATCTGTGAAATTTAGAAATTTAGGAGACCACTATATTGCAAAAAATAAATAAATAAAAATGTTTTAATGTTAGTCGTAGCAATTTTTTTTTTCAATGATAAACAATCTTTATCACGAGGCGAGAAAATAAAAAAATAAATTTTTACAAGTCTCTTATTTCAGCTCTCCAGATGGGTTAGTGGTGGTATGCATTAGAGTAAGCTATTTTTTTCTAAATTTTTAAATTCCAACCTTTGTCTAAATTTATATATTTTTTATATTCACGCGACAATTCGTACAACCTTGAATCCGACAATCAATATCTTTAACGGGTCAGCGAATGATACGGCAGCCAAGGATATTTCCGTTCCTTTGCTCCGCTAGGGTTTCCTCCGCTAATGGCATGACGTCTTTCGGAGCTCGGAAATTGCTCGGTATAACCCATTACGAACGAAACCGGAGATAAGCTGCAACACCAACACCAATGATTGGGTAGATCTGCCCACGTGGGTCCGGGGATGGTGGGCGTGGCCCCGCCATTATTGATCCAAGCCAAGTACTTTCCCAGACTGCTGCGAGATGGCAGTGCATGACACCGTCCCGACTACGATGTGGTTCCAGAGGCGCTCAACAGGTGTCGCACGTGTAGCAACTTTCATTCATAAACGTGGGATTCTTACGGCCATTGAAAAAACATTCATTATTGCCCCGTGTTTATGTACTCTAATAACGATGACAAAACAACCAAAATAGAATTAAGCAGTAAACTAATTACGTAAATCAAAAGTGTATTTCTGCGTAGTATAACTTAACAAAATGATGACAGTTATGACGCTCACTCCATCTGCTTCACATTGTGGTGATGGAAACTGCGAGAGTAGGTACAACCAGCCTTGTTATATAACTAGAATTTTCGTATTTGTTAGTATCACAGATATATAAATACGCTCATTTTACAATCTTAATGTTCAAAATAAGGTTGTAATAACTGTTTACATTTGATTTCCAAAAAAACAACCCCTATCCTTCTTAAATAAAAAATTTGGCCCCACTTTAATTTTTTTGCATAAATGACATTCAAAAGTCAACAAATTAAGGGGAAAAAAACTATTCTAATCCCCGTGTCCACACGAGATTTTGAAAAACCACCCACTTTACCCTTTTCCACACTTTAACAGTATTTTGGTACTAACTGAATGAATTTTGTACACCGAACATTCATTGAGCTTGCAAAAAAAAGTCACTATCCCCTGTCCCTGAAACGGTCTGATTTTGTATGAAGCCTTCGCAACGCCGGGTACTTCAACCAGTACAAAATAAAAATAAAATCTCCTTCGGCACACCCTACAGGCGTAGGTGGCTTTCGTAGTACCTATTTCTTCTGGAAATATTTTAGAAACTTATATAAATCCCGGAACATTGTACGAACGTAATGCACATAACATTGGTAATTATGTTCTCAAATATTACAAAATGATCGATTAAATATTTGCTCATTTTTCATGCAGCGAAAATATTACGACTATTTTTAACAAAATGTATCCATGATTGAATAATTTAGAACGAATTTCATATTATATGCCAAAAAAGATATTATCTTTGACATTCAAACGCTATTTTTCATCCCTTGCACTAATAATGTGGTGGTATAAAAATTTACTTTGTACCAAGTTTTAAGATAATATTAAGATGGTTTAAAATAATTCGAATGAATTCGATACTACGAAATTTTGAATTTTTTTATTTCGACCCCTGTTTTTACAGTAATAATGAGTTAGGTATATCAAAAATTGTTTCAGCCAAGGTTTTAGATTATGTTTAGGATTCATACAATAAATTTAACGGATTTAATAGTAAATCTATAAAAAAGTAATAATTTCTTTTATTTCCAAATCTTGTTTATTCCACCCCTTGCAGTGATGGTTGGTTAGATAAAAATTTATTTTAACAATAGTTTTAGCAATATTTAGAAAGTTAAACAGAAATAAGAATGATTCGGTAGTGTATATAGTAAGGAATTTTTATTTATTTTCTTATTCCAACCCAAGATTTTTTCAACCCCTTTCAATAATGGGCTGTATTATCAAAAATTGATACGAACAAAAGTTTTAGATAAAAATTATAAGAATTACAAACAATTTGAATGGATTTGATAGTGTGTCATTCGACCTCTGTTAATTCCACCCCTTGCAGTCATTTTAGGTCATATAAAAATTATTTCAGACAAAAGCTTTAGATCAAAATTATAAGATTTACAAACAATTTGAACTGATTGTGTCTTTACTAAGGGAGTTGAGAATTTTTTTATTTTGTTTTTCAATCCTCGTTTTTTCACCCCTCGTGTTATGTTTGGTCGTATCAAAAATGTTTTTGGACACATTTTTTGGTATTACTCCTACGAGTTGTAATACGTTCAAACTGTTGTCCTAAATTGCCCATTAACGAACTCGACCGAGATTTTACACAATTAGATTTTATGTATCAGTTTGGAAGTGATTTGTGAAAAATTGCGTCAGTTATCGTGTCCACAAAATTGTTTATATATAGCACAGACTTTTGAGTTGATGTTTTTGGGGTCTATGGATCATGAAACCAAAAACTATGTAAACATTTTCCGGAAGTCGCGCCATGGTAGCGGCTACAATAGGTAGTATTTCTTCGAAATCTACCTACAATTAATCATCCGGAAAATGTTTTATATTTTGTATTTATGATTTTATTTGGGTAATTTTACCTTTAAATGTTACATTTAAAATAAATTGATGTTAAAAATGTAGGTAAAACTGTTGTTTAATCAAATATATTTATATAACTTGGAAGTTGTAAGGCGCCTATGGCGCCCGTTGGAAAATGATTAATATAACACTTTAATTTAAAACTAAGACGTGTACTACTTATATAGATGTATTTCAAGTGTTACTCTATTTTTACACTTCCATTTTCTATTTTATGCACATCTCTATGGTGTAGGCTAATATATGTGCTTCATGATACGCTTGTCTCCAAGTTATACCTACATATCTCTTTGGCGTTACAGAGTCAATGAGTCTGTGATGAGCGTAACTATATACAGGATTTTAGGTATAAGCTGATTGTTTCAGGTAACTCAAGGTTCACCCCAGCGGTCAAAATATGGCGCTTTTGAAGTCCTCACAGCTAAATATCGTTAGCGCTGTTCAAAGTAATTTTGTGAGTGGTTTAGGGGGGGGGGGGGGTGTGGTTTGTAAGCAACTCGCGGGGTTTCGTTGTCATCTCTCGCCCATTTATTTCAATCAGCCTGGTGAGGAGGAGGCAGAACGTCTTGCTGTAACGAGCCCGGGTTGTTGGAGTCACGCGTCACGTGTCACGTGTCACGTGTCACACGTCACTACCGAGCGATCTGGCGCCGGCAGTCGGTTAATGAGTTCCCGAGGGATTGTCCTGTCCGGAATAACAACCCCTTAACCTACGACTCTCTCTCTCTCTCTCTGTATAGCGGATACCATTTTGTGTCCACGGACTAAGTGGAAGAACAGGGGTTGTACGCCTCCTTGATATCCTAAATAAAAAAAAAAGTCCTTAAACTTCACAAGTAATCCTTAATAACTCCTTAATAAAGACTGACCGTATAGATGCACGCGGGTATTGTAATGTTTTTGTTTTGTTTCCTACTGGCAACAAACATCACACGCTGAGTACAATTTGCGAATATCGGACCACGTGATTAGATTTTATATGTAATAACTAGCATCTAACATGTAAACTCAAAATGTGTGTTTTACAAACTTACTTTAAACTTATAAAGTAAATATAATTAGTGATAAAATCAAATGTCAGGGATTTAAATTTCAGATTGACACGATGCTTTGATAAGGTAAGTGGTCCAAGATAATTTTGGACAACATGGGCTTATCGGTAAGAATTGAACTAACCAACAGAACAATTTTTTCGCATTAACTATCTATTTAGCATTATTTTCGTGAGGTATTTTGTGATTTTACAAATGGTTTTGTACCTCTTTAGAGTGGCAAAGGGGTCCTTAAAAACTCCTTAATTTATGATTGCACAGGAGGGTAACAACCATGAATACATTATTTAATTGGAAACTCAAAGATATACTTTTACTGAGGAACTTTAGGTTTAGGTAAATTTGGTAATTTGGTTGCTTTTCATCACTACATAAATATGTGTGCAGTATTTTTATATTTAAGAGCTATGTATATTACAAACTGTGTTGGCTGTTAGTATATTGACAGATTTTCTGTTGCATGACATATTCATGGCGAAATGTCACAACCGTTTTGGTTTTAAAAAGAGTGTATTTGCACCAGCCATAAACATTACGACACTTTCTCGTAGACCTGGAAGTGACTCGGAGCGCAACCAAACAACACTACACTGAAGAAACTGATTACACGGAATATATTTCATGAAATTAGTTCCATGAATTTTTATACCCTTGTATCGCCCGAACTAAACACATTATGCACCGTGTTTCAAGTCTGTAGGACATACACTTGAAAAACAGAGAATCAAGATTTTAAAGTCCCATTGATTGCACAATCTCGGTGCATTAAGACCATGCATCAGCATAATCGGGACACCAATCTTCAGCTTCATTTTGTGGGATGGTAGGTAACCCCTAGGCAAGACGCGACGTACACTTCAAACGATAGCGCGTTGCAAATTCAAGGCCACGCCATATATTGACGAAGTTTTAAACTAAATTGTTGCTAGAGCCTTCAGTTCGCTAGCTTTACTAAGCGAATGGGTTTCGCCAAGGAGAGTATAGGAAGTTTCCTGATCTTACTATATGACCGTGTGGCGGACGTATAGAAATGACACAAACTCACTGTTTTCTACTATAAAACTTAATTTACCCCTTTTTAAATTCCTTAGGGATGGAATTTTATAATAATGTATAGTCTATATCACTCTCCAGCCCATAAAATATATATGGAAAAAAAATCATGTCGATCCGTTGCTGCGTGAAAGGACAAACAGAAAACACACTTTCGCATTTTATAATATTAGCAGGGATTAATTGTTTAAAGAGGTCGTCCTACAAAGAAGTGAAAGTCATAATGCTGTATTGGTGGCTGTGATTCGTGATATTTCGCATAGTAGTTATATAGTGGCAAATGAATTGAGTGCCGATGAGGAGAGATAACAAAGTTTTTACAGGATGTCGCAAATATAAAATCACGGTCTCCTTTCGGCATTGTCATTAATTAAAGAAAGGAATTAAAAAAAATTCAGTTTATATTGATACCGGTACTTTAAATTTCCATACAAAATTGACGAAACTATGTTGCATAAAATAATGCTTACTATGTGAAATATTGGTTTCGTGAAACTCAGTGTGCGCGTATTTTGGTTTTATCAACGAATGGTTTCGTGAAATGAATGTTTGAGGATTCACAATGCCTGGTCGTGAAGATTCTTCAGTGTGCGGCCTGCCTGAAGCATCGTGAAGAACTGCTAAGCCTGCGGGCTGCAGCCGCGTGAAGGTACACCGTTGCAAATTACAGTAAATTTACCGACTTTTCAACGAATAATTAATTCACCTCAAATAAACCTAAGACTGTGTTCGGTGCATTACAAGTGAATGACAATGGGTTCTACTTGGCGCAGTCTGCATTTCGTGGAACATTGAAAGACTACTATTATCTAAATACGTTAAGTGAGTCGAAATACATTTGTAATTTTCTTGATGATATCAGACAGGACATAATCAATCAGCTTACTGATGACGTAGCAACAAACGGTCCATTAAAATATAACTTGTGGTTGGTCTGTATGTATGGAAAGTCGTATCCATTTGATGACAAAGTGAAGAAGTGTGCATTCAAGACAACGGCTGCAGTAATTTACAATTCTGACGATGTGAAGCAAACTGTTAAACACGCTGTCGAGAAACTCTGTCAAGAGGAGGAGAACTATGTTAGTAAAGGTTCTGGCTGGACTCTGTCTAGTATAAACCGATTTGAGCTAAGAATTAGTCATTTCACGCCTATGAAGACCTAAATGTTAAAAGATTACTTACCTTCACAAGTGATCCTGTAGTAGAATATAAATTATGTAATAAAATTTATTTTGTGAAAAAACTGGTGGTGTTTTATTTCTCTAACCTGTCACTATTATTCACTATTATGTTAAATTGTTGTTATATTTAATTTTTTGCAACATCCAGGTTTGAACCAAGTTTCGAATCAATCATTACTTTAATGAGTGATGTTTTTATGAATTTTGGATTTTTTCCCGAATCTCTAGCTAAATAATTACACGATTCCAAGATGGCGCCCAAATTTCAAGATGGCGGCTACCTCAGTAATAATGAATTATTACCGCACTCTAGCGGGTTAGAATAAAACTAGCATGATGGTAATGCACTCTATAAGACGAGTACACACACAAGATGGTGTCCTCCAGCAGACAAAAACAAGATGGTGGCAATATCATCTAGCAGGTGGTGGCTCCAGGTAGTGTCGGAACCATGATGGTCGTCAATATCCAAGTCAAATTTAAAGGTCAAGGTCAAAGTTGAAGGTCATGGTCAAATTTCAAGGTCAAGGTCAAATGTCAAGGTCAAAGTTTATGGTCAAGGTAAAGTTCAAGGTTAAATTTCAAGGTCAAGGTCATAGTTATATGCCAACAGTCGAGGTCAAAGGTATGATGAACAGAAAATCATTTTAACATTGCATCAGCACACTCTAGGAGACGAAAACAAGATGGTGGCCTCCCGAAAACGAAGGTAAGATGACGGACATAACATCATACCAGCTGACGATATATACCTTGTTATTGGTGGTGGTAAGTCAGTCTGTATGTTGCTTCCGTGGAGGAAGGATCTGTCTTATTTTTTATTTTTTTTCTCTCACCAGTTTCAAACCAAGAATGGGAATCGATCTAATCAATCAGTATTCTAATAAGTTATATTTTTATGAATTTAGAACTTTTTTTCATTAAAATTGGATAATAAATAAAGATTTTCAAGATGGCGTCCGTAAAGATAATTGATACAGAGGTAAAATATTTCAAAATGTCGGGTGTGACATAAGATGTTTTTATTACTTTTTATTGAGATTTTTTAAATATATTAATAAATTACTGCTTTACTCTCGTCGGGAATCGAAGCTAGGACCGAATTCGTTTAAGTAATAAAACATTTCAAACAGTGAATTTTTAAAATATTTTTTTGGATTTTTTCGGGATTTCTAGTTTTAAAATTACTGATTTTCAAGATGGTGGACGTAACAGAAATTGTAATGGTGAAGTCATCATTCAAAATGGCGGATGCAACATAAAGTGTAGCGATGATGTCATAGTCATGCAATATGGGCATAACTAGGCTTGCCATACGTCCCGGTTTGACCGGGACAGTCCCGGTTTGAAGATGTTGTCCCGGTGTCCAGGCCGGTTTTGTCCGCGTCCCGGTCGGCGATAATTAACAGCCAAAAAATGTATTAAAAAAATGAAAACAGGTTACCAGCCAATATACGCAGCTCTTTAATCACTTCTCTGTTCAAGGGGTCAACTTTCCAAATCTTGGCAGGGTTTTAGAATATATGTTTTGTTTGCCAGGTACATCGGCAATTGTAGAAAGAAAAATTTTCATTAATGAACAACGCTTTGGGGAGACGACAAGGAATTTTTTTTTTGACATGCAAATTAAATTTTCATCCCTATTGCTCAGACTTTTATGAACTAATTAAAAGTAAAAAGTACATGTTAAAAGAATTATATTCAAGCCAATTGTATGAACTGTTTGGAATGGGGAAATAAATATTTTTTTTTGTTTTATTAACATATTAATACTAATTATAATGTAAATAATTATAATGTAAAACATAATACCTAAAAGTTGTCCGAAAAATGTGTTTATTTTTATGGGAATTTCAAGGTTTAATTTTTAACATAATTTTTCCAGGGGCTGTCCCCCCCCCCCCCCTCCCTCCTTCTCGGTCAATCCGCTGTCCCGGTTTGGCTCGGAGAAGTTATGGCAAGCCTAGGCATAACGAAACATATCAAATTTCTAGAATTCAAGATGGCGACCGTAACGATATGTGCAATGGTGTTTTTAAGTAATATTTTATTAAATTTTAATTAAATATTTTTTTATAAATTTAAGATTTTTTTATTAAAATCGGATTTTAATTACTGATTTTCAAGATGGCAGGCATGACATCATACAAGATGACGATATAAGCATTGGTAAAAGTGGTGGGGGATCAGTCTGCCGGTGGCCTCCATGGGGGAAGGACCTGTTACAATCTTTTTTTTTTACCTCTCCGGGTCTGAACCAAGGACTCCGAGCTCCATGATGTAAGTGTATATTTTTTATAAAATTATTTTTAAATAATTTTTTATTAATTTTATTATTTAATTTGATTAATTAATTTTTTTATGATTTTGAAAATTATTTCCTGATTTTCTGACATAAAAATTACGGATTTTCAGGATGGCGGCCGTGATGAAAATTGCAATATTTGTTTTTTAAATATTTTAAATATTTTGATTATTAATGTTTTTATAAATTTTTAAATTCTTTTCATTAAAATCCGATAATAAATATAGATTTTCAAAATGGCGGCGATGATGTCATCAAGATGGCCGATTCAACATGGCCGATTCAACATGGCCGCCAATGTCATAGGTAAAGGACGTCATCTAAAGATGGCCACCATGACGTCACAATCCAAGATGGAGGTCGGCACCAGGGCACCACACCCAGAACCCAGAACCCAGAACCCAGTGCCCGGAGCCCCTTTTCTATACAACTAACTTAAAATTTTAAGTTTTTTATTCTGTTTGGTTCTCCTTATGCATACTGCAAAAATGCTTCAAAAATTAAACTTTGTCAGGTAATTATGAAAACCGTATTATATATATTTTGTTGAAGTCGACCACTCAAAAAATTTTACCGTGTTGAAAATAAAAATAAAATATTAATCTGGAACAGAACGCACATCCTTAAAGAATACCTACACTGAGGGTAGATCATCAGGAGCATGTTTAATAATATAATTTTCATTTCATTATAATATTAGGACTATATATTTTTTTGTAGAAAAAAGTTGAAACGAAGTTACTAATGTTCAACTGAATTAATTGTTATTAAATTTTTTGTAATGTATCGGGAATATAAAATCATTTTAAGTAATTTATAAATTTAGCACTGATAATGAAACTTTAGTAATGTGTGTAAATATGATACTAAGCTTAATAAAATAAAATTTGATTTAACATAATTGTGAAAGCATAAGATTGCCAAGCACCACCAGTAGGCTGCAATTTCTCATCTTTAAAAATTGTTTTCTAAATAATGTATCATGACTGCTAAGCAGCTTTACAGTGTCTGAATGTGCAGGCATGTTTCCCTCAAAGTTCGAAGCACTATGTTTGTCTGCAACGGTCACCATGGTTTCTCCCTCTCGGTCCCCATAAAGAGCAAGAGAGAGGAAGAGAGCGCGCAATTGAGAGAGGCGCCAGTATGTTTGACGGGTCAGATTCCCAGATTCCGAGTGGTAGGAGAGAGACGTAGTGGACATTGCAGTGAGAAGGTGGATTTTATCGGCGTACTCCCATTCCATTGCAAAAGATTTTAACTAGCTTTTCAGTCAGAAATGTTTGAGAACCACTGCATATTAAGTGCTTCTATGGTCACTAGCAGACAATTTGGGACCACCATCTAATTAATGTAACAAGTGCTTTTTTTTCCTTCGCAATTATTAACCTTTTCCAAAACCACGTCGTCTGCTTAGACTGCCTAACCTGTCACACTTTTAAAGCTTCAGCAAGAAGTATAGCTTCCAATTCAGATGCCATATATTCCTCAGCAGCCCTGGGGTGTACAGGAATGTCCATCAGTGATCTCTTGTTACACAAATAAAATGAGTTCGGCCTAGCTGATTGGTTGTTGAATCCGCTCGCAGGAGCACGTGTTCCGGTACCACGGCCGCAAGATGGGAGTGCTGGAGCCGCACGTGTTCGCTCTGGCCGAGGCGGCGCACCGGTCGCTGCAGTCGTCCGCGGCCAACCAGTCCTGCGTCATCTCCGGGGAGAGCGGCGCCGGCAAGACGGAGACCACCAAGTTCATCCTGCAGTACCTGTGCTCGGTCACCAGCAACGTGAGCACGTGGGTGGAGCAGCAGATCCTCGAGGCCAACACCATCCTCGAGGCCTTTGGTGGGTGTCTCTCCTCCTCGCGGCTCACACCCAGGGACGGGGTGAGGGTGGTTTAGTGGTGACACACTCCAGAGGAGTCCCGTGCCAGGGCCACTCTGATCTTGGCCTACCATGGTTTCCTCGAAATAACCCAAGTAAATGATAGAATGGCATCCCTGGTCTCCAATCACCTCGATTTAGAATACAATATGTCCATAAAGTAATGTCCCAGTTATAAATTTTATTAGTATCAACTGTAATTGTTAATAGTGTTTGGGTTGAAGGTCACAAAGAGTAAGAGCTTGCAGCGCCACCTACAAAAATGGAGACTCTTGAGCGTAAAGAGTTTTGGGTTCTGCAATTTGCTAAGAGTGAATCTGTTATTTCTGTTAAACGTACATTTCGCTTAACGTCCATACCGATTACAGTTGCTACATGCTTTAAGGCCAGATGACCGCTTGATCGGTTGTAATGATCGAGATGACAAGAGTTATTTTTCGCTGGCCTCCACGTTCACCTGACTTAACTACATGCGATTTTTACCTTTGGTGCTTTATATAAGATCGTGTTTACGTTCCGCTGCTACCTAATTATTTACCAGAATCGAGACACAGAATTTAAGAGGCTATTGCTTCCATCACTCCAGATTTGTTAACCTAATTGTGGAAAGAATGGGCCTTTACATTGGATGATTGCTCTATAACTAAATTTGCACATATTGAACATTTGTATCATTTTAAAGAAATACTAGATTAGTTAACCTTCTATTTTATGTATGATTTGTTTTAAATAGTCTAAATTAAACTGTGATAATATACCTTTGAAACTGGGGCATTATTTAATTACATTCTGTATTCTTAGCTCATTTCTTTGGGGCTGCAGTTTATATCTTAGATGTCTGAACTATTTGCGACCAAATTTATCGTAGAGTAGGAAATGAATTGTGCATGACTTATCACTGCAGGGAATTTTTGGAGGTACCTTCAATCGATATTTTTGTAACATTTTTGTGTACAACTGAGAAATTACCAATGTCAGCCTCGATGATCCATGCTATTTCGAAAACCACAGAACGAGCAGCTTGTGGTTCTGCCTGCCGTGATGTTTGGCAAGACCTAGGTTGTACACAGTTTGTTGGATCAATACTTTCACATTGAAGTTCCTAGTCGCAGTGGTTACGTGAATTGAGTTTCCTTGAAATTTTCGTGAGTGCCACTTGCAGTGTGTTTACATTGTGTATTTTACTGAAATTGAAAGTATTGCAATTTGTGTTTTACAGAAATTGAAAGTATTGCAATTTGTGTTTTACAGAAATTGAAAGTATTGCAATTTGTGTTTTACAGAAATTGAAAGTATTGCAATTTGTGTTTTGATAGATTCCATATTTGTTGTGCAGATTTCTTTGAGCTGTCTATTTTTGCGATGCCTGTATGTGTGTTTCCTATGCATTTGTAATATTTAATACCTAAGCACTATATTTTTTCTACATGTTATTTTTACACCAACATGTATCACAACCCTACATGACCGTGGGATAGATCCTATAGCAGTGGAGAAGCAGCACATGTGGAGGTAGCGAGTAGTTAAGTACAGATATCTATAGAAACATATTGTGCCCATATGATTAAACAAATAAATTCATATGTTATGCAGATGTGGAAAAACTCAAGATGAATTTTTAGTCAGAGATTATGACACTTATACTCAGGCAAACTCATAACTATAGGTAAATATATCGGCCTTTGTTATTAGAAATAACAGATAAAGTGTCAACTATATTTGGAAGAAAACTTACCAACGAAAGGTAATCGTCATTGTAATGTAGTGAAACATCCTGTAGCAGAAAACCACGGTCTGATTACCATTTTTGTTTTGCTGGGTGGATCTTTAGATTTCACAATGTTATTAGTAATGAACAGAAACAAGGTGTGATTCCGTCTGAAATATAATTACTCCGTACTGAGTAAACTTATAGCAGATACAAGAGAATATTAACGTACAATATTAATTACATTCTTAAACAGCTCTCAGGTATATTCAGAAAAAAAATTATGGGCCGGCCGTACATGAAATTATCAAAAGTTTCATTTACTAAAAATACATAAACCAATAAAAAATACAAATATATTTAAACTATCCCAGTTGAGGTATGTACTTAAAGTCCAGAAATTATGTTTGTATGATTAACTTTGTTTGACAGCGTAATTTAGGAAAGTTCAAAAAAGGTTGAACAATACAGAAGCACCGGAGGTCGGGGCTTCGTTTCCCGGAGATCACGCGGGAACATGATGCCAGGGCGCCTGTGTGCTGTTGAGGAAGGGTGGTGAAAATGCCAATTCGGCGTCCGGCTCTCGGACCCTGTCTGGAACAGTCCGAATCAATACTGATCAGAACTAGAACACAGACAGTATACGGGGCAGAAAATGCCCGGAAAAGTTAAGGGGAGGTTGAGGAAAGTCGCGGATCGTCACTCACCAGACAGGGAAGTTAGCTTCGATTTACCGATGTGTCGCCCGCCAGGAACTGGATCCCGCGAATACGTGGCTGGGCGCGGTCGTTTTCTTCATTTCAAAAGAAATAATTTAAAAGAAAAATAACTATTACTCTTGAACTAAGCAGACGGACTAAACTACTTGAAAAAGATTATAGGGATAGCATCCCTTATTTAGGCGACTACATAGTCGGTTGCGGCCGGATGAAAGTCTTGCAGTGTCTCGTCGACTCGCCGATAATCGCAAAATGGTCCGTCTGCAGTCGCGACGCAAAGTGTCTCGCGAAGAACCGCGTCTCGTAATTAAAAGTAACTGTTCTATAAAAAGTAGAAGGGGGGGGGGGGGGGGCTAGGAGTCCGGACCGAAAGGTTCCGAAGTTTCCAGAGTGGGTGTCATAAAAAAAAACTCTGACTGATGTCTCGAAGTTGGTAGCACTGGCCGACCTTAGCGCTACCTGTTGAGGGGTGGTCTGAAATAAAAAAGAATCGACTCGCCCAAGGCGTCTGCTTAAACCAAAGGTTAAAGGGACAGTCAGGTGCTACACTCGGGCGGCCTACAGGGTAAGTTGGCTGGGCGGTTAGCGAGTTTGCCGCTAGATATTGTGTGCGGTCAATCTTGGCACACACATTTTTTATGCAAGGCGTCCTTGGAGACGGTCGCTGTCTGCTGAGGTTTCTGACCAGTCATTGGTCTTAGGCGAATTCTTAGAACCGAGAGGGAAGGGGGGTGGACAAAAAGTGCAACGACGCTGAGAACGAGCGTCCATGACGTGCTTTTCGAGGAGAGAACCTAATACGTATTCGTGACGGTAAAGGCTATGGTCAGCTCGTCTCTGATAAATGGTAACAGCTCGTCCAGAGCTGCTGTATGCAGTTTTAGTCATGAAGTGAAGTAACGTTACGGGCCTGGGACGTGCCTGTAAGCGAGGGAAATGTCAAACTGGCTGCCAGCAAAGTATTAGATCTGCAAAATATCAGATACGTCTCTGGGAAAGGTGCTTCAGACTACTGGCACAAAGTTCAACTTAGGGGAGTACACCAGCCTAACAAAAAGTAAACCGCCCTTTAGAAACCAAATTATAAAGAAAAATAAAATTTCCAAAAATAATTTAAAATTATAGTAAAATTAAAAAAAAACGTGTCGAAATACCAAATTTCCGGCACAATCCATAGGAATTGCAATGAAATAAAATAAAAATGCAGTAACTAAACGTGTTGGGTGAAGCTAGCATTAAAGGTGTTCAAGCCTTGCCATGTTTGTTTTTAAAACACTAAGCCACTGCTTCCAGCAAAGCTTCTGTATCATGGCTTGGAAAGGGCTCTTATTTACATGAATATTTGTGAACTGGTATAATAATTGAATACTTACCATTGGTAATTCAAATTATTAAAAAATAAAATAAAATAAATTGCTAGTTAGATATGTTTTCACGGTTTTAACAAGCACAAAACATTATCATGTAAGAAATTGGGCTTTGTACATTAGATCATATATTAAACTATTAAACTAAAAACTCATTTTTCACTTTTTTTTCTGTTAGATCTCTATTATGACAGCTGTATTTGCTCTCATAGAACAATCAGTAATATTTTAGTATCGAGCTCCAACAGACTATAAAAGCCTGTGAAGGGATAATTAATACCATGCAATGCCAACAATTTGATAAATTAATTAAATTTTGAAACTGTGGTCATAAATGTCGAATCCAATATGACACGGTGTAACAACTGTGTTTCGCGCAGGTAACGCGAAGACTGTGCGGAATGACAACTCGAGCCGGTTCGGCAAGTTCATGCAGGTGTGCTTCGACCGGCAGTGGCTGATCAAGGGCTGTATCATCCAGGACTACCTGCTGGAGCAGTCGCGCATCACGTTCCAGAGCGCCGGGGAGCGCAACTACCACGTGTTCTACCAGCTGGTGGAGGCTGCCAAGGTAACGCATCACCTTAGACCAAGCATGGCTGCATTCTGCGTCTGACATACTATTTTCCCGATGTACCTGGATGGTGCAGGACTACCTTTAGTGGAAATCGTACTCAAACATCTTTTTGTGCCACCTTTCTCACTTTCACACCTCTCGATTCCTATTGGTCGAAGATCAGCAAGAAAGTAAACCTAGGCATCATGATAATTTCACCGTTGACAATGTGGGAACAGGATTTTAAATGTGCTCAAGTGCCTTTGGAGGTAGGTACTTGTGGAGATGGGAAAGGAAACGTTTAAGGGGTGTGCATGTGGTTGCAGAAGCATCTAAAGATTGAGGGCTGATCGCGCATTGCCGGTGATTTCGAGATGTTAACTATGGGCGCCACCACGTGGAAGGGCACGTGGACCCGGCGGAGTCTCTCGCTCAGGGCGTGACGTAGCCCAAGTGGGGACGAGTTACCAGCCCTTTCTATCCTAGCTACCCAGACCTGGCCCGCTCTAGGCGTCGGGCACGCCACACTCCTAGACTCACTCACCACGTGATTAAATAAATACTCACTTTATATTTATTTTCCAGATTTAATTTCACTAACACGTCTCTCTACACGCCCGTTACACGTTACACATTACACGGTTAAAAAGCCTGAGGCACGAATCGGTTTAGGTGAAGGCATGGTCCGCACACGTGGCCATGCTGCAAAGTTTACTTATTACACGGTGATGAAAGAAACTCGACTGAGACAATTAATTAATTAAACAGTCCGCTGACCGAGAGCTGCCCCGAGGATGACGAACGAAAGCGATTTAAAAAGAATTAACGATACAGAAATTACTTGGTCAGAGATGAACAAAGGTTGAGGTCCCCGGGGTGCTGGCGCGTCTGCTCTCGGTCAGTGATGAAGATGGACTGGGGTGAGCTCATCGCTCGCAGGTGGCAACATGGCGCCCTTCGCGCCAACACAATTACCGTTACTATATTCTACGACTCCGTGCCCCGGCGAAAGTTGAGTAAATTACAGATAAACATTAAAAATATATAAAAATTACTGACAATGGAAAGTTTGTTACTATTTACTTATTTAATGATAATTCATATAAAAGCATTCCTATCCTCGTCCAAGTCCGTGCCTGTTCGGGTCCGCCCGGGCAACGTCTATAGTTATTTAAGGTAACTTATTTAAATTAAAGAAACACAAGTAAACTACACAGCACTGGGGCGAAGATGGATGAAAACAACAAAAAGGCTTACAATTAATATTAACATAGCAATTTTAGGGATCGCCGCACTGCTTCTAAGCGCCCTCTTGTGGTAGTTCGTGGCGCGCAATTCAAACACACGACTACGTACATGGCGGTACAAATGCCGGGGAAGGGGAGAGGAATGTTGAGGAAACGGAGACTGACTAGGCTCATGGGGCGTAGCCCCGGCTGACGTCAAGATCAAGGAAGTGGGTACTCACTGAAAAGCGGGCAGCGGGAGAGGAGTAAAACAATGAAGCAAGTGAAATTATGGGAGTGCCAATACGTAAGAAATTAAAGATGACGGAAGGGCTGTAAGTATAAGGTATCTTATGTTGGCAATAATACTAGGAATTGAGAGGAAATACAAAATTCAGTCATTTTGTTTGGGGTGAATTTACATAAGGTGTATGTAATGTAATATATATGTAAAAAAAATACAAAAAGGAGAAAGTCACCAAAATGACCTAAGAGGATAGTCGAACCACTATAAAAAAACTTACCTTTTGAAATATAGTACTTATCTTCATCACGCCAGCCAAGCTGTAGCCAAAGAATAATGGCAGCTTCCCTTGATTTCAAGGAGTTTATTTATGTTCTTCTTAACCAAGCCCCTTTTTTTCGAATCCCCACTCCGAATACCTGATACCATTTTATTTCCTTATGCCCGAACAAAATGCCTACCATTTTGTTTTTCAGGCTTCCCCCTCATCTTCACACATCAAACATATATCATTAAGTACATTTATTAATAGTCTTTCTGACCTCGTATATTTCTTACCTTTTTGTTCTTATGCTAACTTAACTTATTGACTCCTTACCTCACCTCATTATTATGAGAATACCCACTTGCATGGTTCTTAGAATTTTTGCATTCATATGTACAACCCTCACAAAGTTTTAACCTTTTTTGCCCTTCAATTTTTCGACAAAGAAACTTATTTACTTTTGAAATCTGGTCTCTGAATCTCCAACTCTCAAACAATCACGACTTTCTCCGTCCCTTTTCGATAGGGGCTGGTTGAACCGTTTGGGAAGGGGGGGGGGGGGAGGGTAGTGTATTCTCAAACCTACAAGCCGGGTAGGGTGCAGGAGGCGCAGTGGGCTCGGCTAAATGACACTTGGGCTTGTTTTATACTCAGGGTGGTCCTGCATCATTCTGGTTCCTCTACTAACTCTCAGAAGTAGCTGTTGTAAAGAAGGCTAATTGTGGTTGTTTACTACAAGAGAAACATTGTTTAGTTAGCATATAATTCAATGTGAAGAAGTAATTTATGCTCTGCAAATTTGAAAGTACAGTATGTCCATAAAAGAATGTCCCAGTTATAAATTGATATAGTTTCAGCTGTAAGCATTGTGTCGAGTTTTGGTTCAAGGTCACAATTAAAGAGTAACTCAAACAGTTTTAGATAAATGAAACGAACGCGTGAGTACTGCTTTGTTGTTTCTTCGCTTGCAGCACCACCTACGCAAAATGGTGACTCCCAAACGTAAAGCTTTTTGTTCTATTGCAATTTGCTTAGAGTGAATTTGTTATTTTAGTTCAACGTGCGTTTCGTGTAAAGTTTATTTCTGATCCCCTACGTGGCTAGAATATCCGCTGATGGTCGAGGTAACAGAGCTCTTTTTCGCTGGCCTCCACGTTCACCTGACATAACGCCATGCGATTTTTTTTTCTTTTAGGGCTTTATAAAAGATCTTGTCTACGTTCCGCCGCTACCTAATGATTCGCCAGAGTTGAGACACAGAATTGAAGAGTCTATTGCTTCAATTACTCCGGAGTTTGTTAATCAAACTGTGGGAAGAAATGGACTTCAGGTTGGATGTGTGCCGTATAGCTAAAGGTGCACATTGAACATCTGTAAGAAAAATTAGGTTTACTTTCAATTTTAAGTATGATTTGTTGTGAATAGTCTAAATTAAATATTTGTAATACACCAATGGAACTTGAATATTCTTTATGGATACTCTGTACTTCTGGTAAAGGAATACATATTAGTATGTCCGCATTGAATTGCGAACGTACATAGTGCAATGAGAATTTATATTTACAACAACATACCAGCTACATTCACCATTACACTCTTTTTTTGATAGTTGTGTAGGTAGATAGGCCGTACAGTGTCAGGCACAAAACTTTACGCCCGTGGAATACATGTGTATGCACGTGATCACTTCCCCAGAGTTTCTGCCAGTGGCGTCTGCAATGCAAGCATTAGGCACCTGATCACGTCTTCATTTCATTGGTTACCACTCCTAGTCAAGGCCTCGATCGCCGGGACATGATTATGGAGTCTCGGGGTTACCTCTTGTTAGTATTCTTCCACATCCATTGCACCCGCCCTGTATCTGATACGCAAATAAACGGATCTGTTTAGCACTGAAAACGTAAACACCGGTCACAAACAAACAATAAACTCATTTAGAACACACATCAAATTGCTTCAGCATTTCATAAGTGATTTATATATTTAAAAATACATTTTATACACTGGGGTGTTGCCATGCCTGCACGATCAATGTAACCGGGTGAAACAGTTTGTTTTTTCAGCTCACTGTCTGCGACATGATGGTCAGAAGCTCAAATAACTGGCTGAAGTGAAGTATTTGCATCGTGGGAACAGTTTTAAATGACTGTATTTTATGGAAGTGCCCGTTTTTAATGACAGAGATTCTAATTCATACTTATATCATCAGACGTGGTCAAGCACCATTTCCGCAATGTTTTGGGCGGGCAACATGGCGACGACGATGTAAAAAGGCGACTTGAACTACGGCCGTCTCCGGACAGTTCCTGTCTCCGTGATATTAACGATACATTTATTAAGTTCTCTGCTTGCCTAAAGAAGGATATCTGTGATCATTTCCCGTAAACTAACATTACAGATCTGAACACTACGATAATCATAAGATTCCACTATTACTGGTCAGGTCACTCGCCTGCCGACTAGATGGGTCGAGTTGGATTCTCGGCGAGTTCAAGCTCGTTTTTTTTTTCTCGCTGGTGGTAAACGTGGTGGACGTTTCAGTAAGCCAGAGTGTGTGCTCGAGGTACTCCAACGCTCTATCTCATCATCCCTCATGACCACGCAGGGACGGCTGCAGGAACACTTTTCGAGAGGGGCGAGAGGGGCTATCTCGTACAAAGAAAGGATACAGTTGCGAGACATGACTTTGGATAACTCGGAGATAGGTCTTGGTCTCAAATAGTAAACCTTAACAGTTTGAAAACAACTTTTGATGAAATAAGAGTTCTAAAACATGAATTTAAGTTGGCAACTAATTCAGTGAACATGAATATATCCTCCAAAATATATTTTAAAAAAGGGTCTGGTAGGGCCTATCACGTCCTCTGGAGTCCCGCCTGTGCCCATGTTTGGTAACCGATCAGATTTTTTAACTCCGAGTAATTATCCAAATACAGGATGTCCATAAAATAATGCCCTAGTTTCAATGGTATATTATAACAGTTTTAATTTAGACCATTTACAACAAATACATCAAATTGAAGGTAAAATTATTATTATTTTTTTTTTTACAAATGTTCAGTTGGTGCACCTTTAGTTATGCGGCACACATCCACATTCTTCCCACCCTTTGGTTAACACGTCCGGAGCAATGGAAGCAATATACACGGATCTTTTATCAAGCCCCAAAGGAAATAATCTCACGGCGTAATGTCAGGTGAACGTGGAGGCCGGCGAAAAAGAGCTCTGTCGTCCCGACCATTACGACCAATACAACGGTCAGGGACTTCGACGTGCAACCACTCTCGCACAAAGAGATTCCAACGGGGAGGGGCTCCATCATGTTGCCAAGTAAAGTCTAAAGCTGGGTTTACGATTGATTTCCTTAAGAATTATAACTTAACATCGAGTACACGATTAAGTCAAAACTACATTTTCCAGTTTATGATTGACATAGAAGTCGTTAATTCTAACCAATCACAGCACAAAACACATGGTCGGTCATTGTTCGAAACGGAGAAGCAGGTTTGAAATAGGTTATTGACAAATGGGATATCTATTTTTCGAAATGGATGATGATTACAAATGACAAATATACGAACTCTAACCCAAAATACTGCCTCGCTCGGTCCAATAATAAGACATAAACTTCCGGATGAAAGGTTCCGGTTTGTTGTGATTGGTCGCTTCCCTCAAGTCTTAACGAAAAATATAAAATATAACCGTTTCTGTTAATTCTTAAGCCATAATATGGTTCGCACACGACCCGTCAAAATTCACACACGACAATCATAAACCATTCCACTAGTTTACATAGTCATATGGTAAGTACACGACTAAGTCTTAAGTCTTAATTCTTAATTTTCAATCGTAAACCCACCTTAAAACTGTTGTGATCTTGAACCAACACGCTTGAAAGCGCACAGTTGGTATTGAAGCGTGTGACTGGGACGGTCTTGCGTCGCTGGGCCGCAGAGCAACCACGAGCTGGCCGAGCAGCTGAACCTGCGCCCGGCCGAGAGCTACCAGTACCTGAACCAGTCGGGCTGCATCAGGATAGACTGCGTGTGCGACGCCAGGAAGTTCGACTCGCTGCGGCTGGCGTTCGACGTGCTGCGCATCCCGCCCGAGATGTGCGACGGCATCTTCAGCGTGCTGTCCGCCATCTTGTGGCTGGGCAACATGAGCTTCGAGGTGCGGACGCTCGTCGCTCCGGGGGGGACGGTATTCGGCACCGTGGCCAATTTTCAGAACCGGGAATTTCGGTACTAGCCTTCAACGGAACCGACAATTCCCGGTACTTTCGACACGAGGCAGGTCCGTGCCATTTAGTTTTCGCGTCGCGGATTGGCGGACATGTTACGTTACTCATTGTTCATTCATTCGACGGCAGAACATTATCAATGCCTATGAATACTTTGCAGTATGTCAATGTAGCCTATTGGCAGAATCTGTTGCACTATAACTCAATGATAAGGTGAAACTTGCAGGACTACAAAATCAGTCTGAGAAATGCTCGATCACATCTTATCTATACATAATATAAAAATAAATTAAAACATTATTTATTATAATCAATACTAAATTTGATATTTACTAAAAAAAAATTTTTTTTTTTTGGTTTGAGTATTTTAACATAAGTAGTATTTGTTGTTATTAATTATTGATATCCTGAGCAGTTATTTTATTAATTCATGTTTATTTAGAAAAATTGTCTTCTTCTCAATTTTTCTCTTGATGCCGTTTTACACCTTACAATATACTTACAAGATGAGGTTTGAATTGACAAAGAAGTTTTATTTCTATCACATGTACTGAGTTACACGCGCTCTTTTTTATTGACAGTTTTAGTTTACTACAGACCTACTTTACATTCTCACATATAATAGTCGTTCAGTTCCAAGTACTTTCCGTAACGCTTCACCAGTTTCTTTGTTCCAAGTGCATAGTTGGCAATCATAATTTTGTAATTTTTGCTATAACGGTTTACCCACGTTCCATTAAATCAACCAAAATTACTCCTTTTTTGTTAAAAATAAAAAAAAGATAGCCATCATTTTTTGACTCTAGTACGGAAATGTTTTCTAAGCGCCTGTACTTAGGCTACACACATTGCTTGTTCGAAGTCCATACAGCCTGTGGCCAAGACGTCAGTTTCCATTCCCAGGGTTTGAAACTGAATGGCGATTATATGAAAACGTGAAGTATATATGTAGTAAACTAAAAACTGTCAATAAAAGTTTTTTCTCATGAGTTAATTTTTTAAATGTCCGAACAGATATTACTTTACGAATATCCCTCGTATTAGTGCATTTAAGTGTGTTCTGCAGCAAATAACTATCAAACATTATTGTGGATCTGTTAGAGCAGCAAATGTAAACTAGCTGAACGTGTCAGTTGTAAACCCACGACAAGACAGGTAATGGCCAGTTGCACCATTAGTTAAAGCGTGATCTAACATCAGAAACTCAATAGATCGAGGTTCGACCACATTTTCTGTTGCGATATTGTTTTTTGAAGCTGAACGAAGATCATTGGGAACTTAAATATGAACCGACACTCAGTGCAGTTTATGGACAATGATATCATATCGAAATTGCGTGAACAGACATGCCCGTAATTTTTGCGGACTTTGTACAGGTTAATTTAATCATTAGAGCCATTTTCTTTACAAAATTTCAGATCATTCATAAGACAGGTATCAAATCTGCTACTTATGCTAATGTTACAACCACATCTCAAGTGAAAAAACTATATTTTTAAGTGTTTGAAATGCTTGCTATTTTGATTAAGGCTTTAATAAGTCTTTACATTTCGCCATTTTTACTTCCTATATTAAATAGAGGCACTTTTAATTAAAATATATTAATATTTCAGACCGTTTTGATTTGTACTGACTTTCAAACAAAAGTATGTGTTTTCAGTCATTATAAAAATTTGAGTCAGCGGCCACGTTAAATCATTGGCTAGCCATATCACAATCGATTGTAGCGAATCACATCGTTCCAACCCACCATTAGAAACACATCTAACATTGCTCAGACACTGCTGCTACATGTCATCAAAGATTGGAAGGTTCGTGAACTTCATTTTACGCGAGAAACGATGGCGTAGTCTCATTACGCGATGGCGCAACGTTTAGAGGAATGATCCTTGGATCATTCTTGGGCAAAAGATCATTTGATAGCCGATCGAAGAGCAGAATAAGCAGACGTGAGCAGGTGCAGTTGTTGGCAGGGCCGGTGCAAGGTAAATTGGCGCCCTCGGCCGGAAACCCCAAAAAAAATTTTCCTTGCCTCAAAATACATCACGTAAGCCTAAGATTTCGTCAACAATCAAATGTAAGCAGGCTTGTGTTTTTTTTTACTGTTTTACTTATTACAAATCATAAACAGGTCACCATGGACTTTAAATAATTACTTATATCAATATAAACATTCCAAACTGTTACAAAAATCCATTTTCATTTAGTTTCAATAAACGTTAAACATATGATATCAGCTGTTGTGTCGTGCTGCACCGCCCCCAGCTACTTGGCGCCCTGGGCGGCTGCCTAGTTCGCCTGTACGGACGCGCCGGCCCTGGTTGTTGGTGCCGGCAGGACGTGGACGGCGAGAACTGCCGGCTGACGGGCGAGGACCAGGCCGTGCTGGGCACCGTGGCCAGTCTGCTCGGCCTGCAGAAGGACGACCTGGTGCAGGTGGCGCTGCGGCGGCAGATCAACGTGCGCGGCAACATCACCGAGATACCGCTCAAGCTGCAGGAGGTGTGTGCGTGTTCATGGGCGTCGCAACCAGGGCCAACTAGAGTCTCTGGCACCCGGGGCATGAATGGATTAATTCACCCCCCCCCCCCTCTTTATTAGCACATACCACACCAATAAAGCGGGGGGTCCGGGGGCCCTCCCACGGAAAAATGGTGCTATTTAAGCATTTTCCATACCTACATGTAACAGTTTCTGTGCTACTGTAACTTCCATGCATGAACCCACTATGTCCATAAAGTAGTCCGTATAATCACTATACTTGTTCATTAAATTGTTTTTTATAATCAAATTCAACTTGCGAGACCTTTTTGCAGCAAAGATTTTGATGATATCATCATAGCAAATAGAGGATGCTCACTTGTGTTCTATGGAAATAATGCTCAAATTCGACAGTCTGCCTTGCCTCATACATTTTCTTAAATCATTTTTTACTTTTTTCAATTTGCTGAAACATTTTCGCCTGAAGAAACTGTTACAGGAAGAGTAAGAAATATCTTAAGGGCTTTGGTCAGGTTTGGCTATCCTTCTTCAATTCTTAGTTCAGGAATGAGCTTCAAGAGGGTCGCTGCAGATGCTGTTTTCATAGTGTCATCAACTGCCAAGGCGTGATGTTTAAAACTTTCCATTTCTTGAACTATTTATTCTCCATTGATGTCATCTTTGTATGTTTCAGACAAAAATTTGGCTGCAGTCTTCGAATCTTCAACTTCCATTTTTTAGATGTTATTCCCATTTAGAAAGCTAAACTTGTCATTAATTGCTTGAAGAGCCTGAAACCGGGATTTTAAGGCATTCACTATTCCATCGCCACTGCTTCCTCACAGCCAGTGGTACCGCCTCTCTGACAACATTTTACTATATTCGTATAGAGGACGCATTAAAACTTTCTAACTTCTCCTTTTACAATTTTTTATGTTCATGCTGAACTTAACATTTTTATCAGAGTATTTTAAAATAAATATGTTGAGACGTTATATTGTAAATCAGATTAGACATTCCTGGCATGCAAGTTAAAAAACTTTACCTGTTACCAGTTGTAGTAGGAATTACAATGCAAGCGATTTCGGCGCCCCCACAGCTTTGCGCCCGGGGCGTATGCCCCGCTTGCTCCCCCCTAGTTGCGGCCCTGGTCGCAACCGGGAGGACGGGGGGGGGGGGAACCCCCCCCCCCCCAATAATAAAAGTCTTCAATTTCGTCCCCTCCAATAATATATTTAGTTTCGTAGTTATATTAAAAATATGATTTCTGTGATACAACCCATATGTTGCGCATGGTGCATTTAGTCCAATCGTGGTAATGTGAGCACTTTTTAATTTGATATTCGTGTAAAATCAAAATCGGGTCCGATACCGAATACAGATAATAATGGTAACTGTGTTTTTACAAATTTGTTCTCTGAAAATATTTTTTATAAAAAATAAATTATTTATTGCAACCAACTATAATTAGAATATTTAGGAAAGAAAAATGCCTAAAAACCACCTTTTCACAACTTCAAACCCCAAATTTTCCCGGGGGGTGGGGGGAACCCCCGGACCCCCGGACCCCCGGACCCCCGGACCCCCCGCTTTTTTTTCCAGGGGATGGATATTCCTCAACACTAAATCAGTTGAAGTCCCCCCCCAAAAAATATATCCTTGCGACGCCCATGGTGTGTTTGTGGTGGGGGTGGGTGGAGCCAAGTTCTCTGAAAAAAGAAACTTGTTTGCTGAGAAGGCAACAATTAACGAGCGTTAACGAAAATTCCGATCGCGTGAAGGGAATAGTTAGGTATGCGGTGAGGGAACTGGGAGAGGGGTGGAATAGTTAGGTATGGCATTCACAATTTACACACTTTCACACTATCACACTCTTATATATATATATTTTTTTTATCTGCGACCTCAGCCGAAGAGAATTAAGTTTTCTATACATAACAATATAACAAGCAAGAAGTTTCACTTCTGTCGCACGTGGATTCCACGCACACACATTTTTGTAGACTAAGTAGGAAAAATTTATTAATATTATACAAAATTTATTAATATTTTTTAAATCGTTATCAGTAATCACATGTTCAATCAGCTTCTGGTGAGTTTTTACAGCATTATGATTAAGTATACTGGCATGTACCCCAGGTTTAATAACATCTCAAAATTTTATACATAAAGTACATAGGTACATTCTTTACAGATTATGCTTGATACTTTTATTATTTTTTTTTGCAAGGGGATTTAAACACAACTTTTGCTGCAGGTGAAGGAAAAAGTAGATCCATCCCTCAGGGAAGGGCATTATATGAGCATTTCCTTACTTTCCTCCCCCCTCAAGGCAACCATAAAATACACTACAAAAGTAATTTTGATCAACATAGTTATAGTTTTTGAACTGAATGTTTTCAGAAACATTAGGAATTAATTTGAATTTTACTTGAATTCAGTGATTATTTTATTTAATATTTATATGATTTATACAGATTTATTAAGTTATAGCTTTACACAGTAGTTCCTGAAGTAGCAGATACTTCACAGACAATTGAAAACCACACAGCAGTCATACTGTTCAAAAAAAGTCACAATATTTTATTAAAATATTTTATAAAAAATCTTTATTACGTATTTATGTGTACCCATTACACACTTTTCAAGCGTAGAGTCCCGCTAATCCAGACTTGTCTGGACCAGACCCTGTCCAGATCACCGAAAGTCCAGATTAACCGTAATCAACTTTAAAATGTATCAAAAACAAAATCAACTGTGTTTATTATAAATACTTAATAAACTATGTACAATACTTTTAATTTACAATTAATTTACATTTAATTTTTCATTGAGTTTGAGCGCGAACGCTTGTAATGTTACGCCCGACAATGGAACGCCTTGTTCACGTTGTTGGCAAAACCAAATGTACAAAGCCTCGTCTAAAATTTAATTTTTTGGTTTTTTTTTAACGCGCTTCTGTTACCCAGATTGTCCTTACTCACCATTTTGGCACAAAAATCTTCAGTTTCTTTCCGATTTTTTTTCCAATCAGTAACAGATAATGATTAACCCGTATCAATACGAAATAAGGCTTGGTGTTTTTGCTCCATTGTTACAGTTACTTTCTTACGTTTAGTAGCCGTTACGTTGCTCTTAATAAGTGCACACAATACAACACTCGCACTGAATAAAAATAACTGTTAGGAGCACCTATCACCAGTACGAGTAACCATAGACTGAAAGGAACAAAATAAAATAACTTGGTTGTATAGAGTGAGTCACTTCTTGGAAAACAGACGATGAGTGGAAAACTAGCGGTAAGACTCCCGGCAACTAAGAGCAAGAGGACCCTCTCTTAGAAATGTATTTTCTTATTATCCTTGCCACAACATTCTTTTTTTTTTTTTTTTAAATATCTGTCCGGATTAACCGGATGTCCGGACTAGCGGGGTCCGGATTAGCGAGACACTACTGTAGCTATGTATGGTCAGGTTATAACAGAATATATATTTAGCAAATATAATAGACTGTGTTAGCAGGGATGGATCTAGCATTTCTTTCACACTGGGATGCATAACTCTTAACACTGACTGACAGACAATGCACAGTCTAAACCGGTAGACCGAAAGATTTGAATTTTAGAGGAAATATTCCTTGAGTACCCTAGGGATCCCCTAGGAGGAGATTTTTTGAAATTCCATCCCTAAAGGGGTGAAATGGGGTGGTAAAGTTTGTATGAAGAGCAATACCACTTAATACAACTCAGATCGGCCCGGCTGAAAGATGTCCTGATTTGCAACATTCATAAAACACTTCAAAAATAATAAAAATATTTTTCTCTAAAAAAAAGTTTGTTGATTTTTTTTTTCATTAGAAGTTAAGTACGTATTAGGTTATGCATTTTTTACTGAAGAGAGTTAGCAGAATCGTTACATAGATTTGTTTTTTATATCTGCACAAATACAAAAAAAAAGTCTCCCATTACACAATGTTACAATAGGTGCTCACATTTTTCATTAAAACACAAACGAAATTTCCCTGATCAAAAACGAGAATGTTTAATCATTTTGATGTCCAAAACATTCTTAATATTCATTTACACATTTTACATTTTGCAGATAAGTTCCGGAATGGCCCCTAAAATCATTAAAGCACCATCATGGACTGATTGTGGACCACCGAGGTCTCTGAAATTCAAAATGAATGTCCAAAATTAGGTTGAGCACCTGCGTAGCTTGGACCACATTCGTAAAATTGGTTCCTTTGTACATTTTACTAATGCCCCTGCCAAACATGACTTATTCCGATGACATTGAGCAGAGAACTGGCGGGATGACGCCACTGCCTCCGGCCACACCAGGAGGAGGAGTTACGTGACTACCGCCTACTGCCTACCGCCCAATCACAACACAGCTTTCATAAAGCAACCAATCACAACATATTTAACCACAGAAGAAAACGTACAGTAGCCAGTACATGTTTTACTGTCTCCCTTTCTCTGGTCACATGATAAGCTTTGTGGGAAATGTACGAGTTCCACTTTCCCATCATAAGAACACATACAGAAATTGCCAGACAGCCGCTGTACTGTAAAAACCATGGCACGGCCAAGTTGTGCCCCTGTCTCTCGTCCTTTCTTTCACTCAAACAATAGCAAATGTTTTAGAATCATTATAAAAGCATCTGAATGATTCCAAACATGAAATATAGGCATCAAAACACAATTGAAAAAACACGAATAACACAAAATAACACCCAGAAAATATGCATTTACACACAAAATAATTTAGTAAGAAAAACGAGAACCAGAAATATTTAGTAAAACTGCTTTTCTAAGTGAAACATCTAAACATAAAAAATATTACCAAGAATATTACAAACAATAAAATAATAAAACTAGTCAACTATATTCTTGAAGCTATATAATCTAATGATCCTTCTGAATAAACATAACCTCATATTAATTTCTTAAAAATTATTTTCAAAGCTGGGGAGATTAATGCATTGGAACGTTACACACTCGCAGATTCGCTCATCACGAATTCTCTGGAACACTAATACCTACAGACTTGAAATTTGAAACTTCCTTTTGCTTTTACAGACATCTGCTAAGAACAGATTTTACAAAAATAGCTCCTAAGGGGAGTTCGGGGAACATTAAATTTTTAAATGCTATTGCAGTACTGGTGCTTTCTTCTTCTCCATGGCAACGGCTATTGCATTGTTGATGCCTTCTAGGTTTCTTGGCTATGTTTTAATTCTTTACTCACTTTCAGATCTTGATTAGCTACCAAGGCAGGTTAAAGGGGAGTTTAAGATTAAAAATTTCCCGCATTTCAAGTATGTATCCTACAGACTTGACACGATGTGTAAAGGCCGTTATGCCGGCTACTTCAGCTAGTATATATTATATATATATATGAACAGTTTTAATTATTTTACAATGATAAAATTTCAATATAATATGGAAAAAAAAAACATTATTTGACAAAGTGCAGAAACTAAACTTACTATTGCTGTTGTACTACCTAAATCCTCTTTATGCATATTAAAGTTCCGATAAAAACTTTGTCGGCTCATTATGTGACCCCCCCCCCCCCCCCCCCCCCCATTTATTTATGGCTTCTTTCTATATCCAGCCCTGTGTGTTAGTCTACTGTGGAAATGAAACTCTGGAATAGAATTAAAAAGATATGTTTTGAACCAAAAAAGTTCCATTCAAGAAATGAACTGAAATGTTTATTTTTTCTGTCACGTTGTAATAGCCTAGTGAACTGTTCGTAACACGTAAAGAAACTGTGTGCTCAGAGTGGTTGTCGGTGCGCAGGCCAGGGAGAACAGGCACGCCATGGCGAAGGCTCTCTACTCGCGCACGTTCGCGTGGTTGGTGAACCACATAAACACGTGCACCAACCCGGGCCAGGACTCCTCCCGCTTCCTGGGCGTCCTAGACATCTTCGGCTTCGAGAACTTCGCGGTGAACTCGTTCGAGCAGCTGTGCATCAACTACACCAATGAGAAGCTGCACAAGTTTTTCAACCACTACGTGTTTGCTCTGGAGCAGGAGATTGTGAGTGCGTCGAGGTTTTTCGTTAATCTATGCTCTGCTTAATTGTGCATTAACTAAATTTAGTCGAATATAAATGCCATCAATTCCAAGAGAAATCTCTCTTTGATCCTAAGATTCTCATAATTAAGAATTTTAACCTGCATATATAAATTTTATTTTATGTCAAAGTAACACATTTGACCCCACTGTGCTGATACGCAGGATTTTGACACCGGCTGTACGGATCAATCTTGCATTCAGTATTTGGATGCTTCAATCTTCAGTATGGGAGACATGTAAAGTATTGGCTTGTACAGCGGTGTGCTTGTGATTTTTAAAACTTCATCTTAAGAATCCCACCTATCTGGGCACATGAACTCCAAAAGTGTGGGGGTGGTTACAGTGTAATTTTAAATACCCTTATACCACTAATGCTATGTTTAGAATTTTTTGTACTTATAAAAATTGTATATAAACACACTTTTTAGCCTTTTTTAACGTCTATAAATTGCATGATAAATATGAAATCATGAAATGAAAAATATGTAGGCAAATGCATGGGCAAAAATCTTTAGGATTCCTAGGGGGCACAGCAGAATAATGTTCATCTTTCCCATTTTAGAGTATGTAACTATTTTGCAAGTACAAGCTGGCCCTCTCAGAAAAGGGGCTGTTTGTTTCTGGGAGGGGGTGGGGGGGAGCCCATAGGCAAGTGCAATAGTTCTTAAGGGGCTGGCTGGTCAGGGGTGCATTTTTGTAGCAATGCCAGATAAGTGCAACACTCGCGTTGCTACTAGTGCGGTATCGCTTCTAACCGCAAGGCTCTGAAATGGTGCACAGTCTTCTCATTCTGCATAAGACAACTATGATATTTGAGTAGTAACTATAGCGTAAAATGGCGGAGAAATAAAGATAAAGGTGTAATGCAAGACCTACGAGTGTATAAGACATTTCATGTCTGAAAATTATTCTGAAAACAGACGTTTTGGCCCTTTTCACTCTCCTGAGAAAATACATTTAAAAAACAAAATATGGAAACAGAACTACTCATCCATCTTCAGTGCAGTCCTAAAAGCTCTTTGTGAACAGACAGTTTTCGAATCGTGTGGTTTCCTCTGAAGCTCTGCACACTATGTGTACCCAGGTAGGTGGGGGCATTAAAGATTATTCAAATCAGGTTTTTTTTTAAAAATAAATCTTGAGCAGTTTATAAAAGGCAAATTATTCACCTTGAGTTCAGGACATGTTTTGGCAGTCCTGCCTGGCCACTCCTGTTTTATGTATCACACCTAGAATGTCTTGTCTTGTATTTGGAATTTATGGCTTGTATTTGGAGGATTTGGTCGTTGATATTGTATTGTAAGAAAAAAACTAATTGAGATAGCTACATGCAGTTTTAAGAAAATTATAAATAAAATATGGAAGTTTGGAATATTGGTGAAAAAAACAACAAATGTCAAGTAGGTATGAAGTAGAGATTTCAGAAATATCCCTGAAATGAGTGACATAAAGTAAAAATTAAAAAAAAAAAAATCAAAATGGCATGTGAAACGGAGCCTTAAGCTAAGCAAAACTAAATACGTAGGCTGTAGCTGATAGAGTCCCGTCCCAGGCCACTGGTCAGGTTTTGGGGCGACCGTAGCGCAACTGTGGGGCGTGCGTGGTGGGTTGCAGTACCGGCAAGAGGAGATAGAGTTCTCGCACATCCAGTTCACGGACAACACTCAGTGCCTGGAGCTGGTGGAGCGACCCCCTCGCTGCATCCTGAAGCTGCTCACCGAGCAGTGCCACATGCCCAAGGTGAGTGCCACTCGGGGACCACTCGCTCTGGTTTCCACCATCAAGTTTGGCAATGTTTCAGTCTGCACTGTGGAGTTCCTTCAAGGGCAGCCCAGCTTATAGCTAACATTTTGGGATGGAATGGCATAATTTTAAACTGGAACAAGGTCGGTCTTTACCGACCTGTGTTAACTGAAAGTTTGAAATCACGCAGAAATTTGTACAAAACAATATAAAAAAATGTAAACAAAGAAATAATTGTACCATCGCTTTACATTTTTTTTTGTCATACTTAATCCACATACTGTTTTTTTTATCAACACTTTGTATTTTATCATTTGGAATGTGAAATTTACTGTTTTGAAAGTTCAAAAACTACTATTGCTTTTTAAAAAAAATCTGTTAAGGACAGTACACGTAAAAGGTAAAGAAGCATTAATGAACACTCAGTCGCAAGGTGCGTTAGTGTCTGGTGTTGCCGGAAAATTCTTTTCTATTTGACGTCGTACCGACCATGGCCTTTAAGCCCGTGCTCCGCACCGCCAGTACCGTATCCCGTTTTCGGAGCGCGCCCCTTGCCCAGCCGGATTGAGTCAGGCGAGCGCCTCGGGCGTGACCCCAATAGACATAATGATATTTAAAGGTATGGAACCCCGGAGGCTCGAACCCATAATTCAATTAAGGGAAAAGCCATTAGTACGAAATTACTAATTACCCGACATGTAATAAGTGCGTCGTAGCCACTCCGGGCGAGTACACCACGCACGGAGCAGACAACAAACCTCATTAACATTCACCGCGGCCACTGGCCTTAATTAAAATGCCCGTGACTATGATCAAGTCAGAATAGGAGAAATCCCTCTAAAACAATTCACAGTGGGACAATATGTTAGTAAATTTACAGTCGCCAACTTGATGTCACAATTTAAATAATTAAATACATTAAAACCATTGTTAAGCCTTAAGCACCCAATTACCAGGTGCTACATTTTAATTGGGCACCTGGAACATGTTTTAACTGGTAATAGAGTAAATTCAATTAATATAAGTTTTTTGACGCCGACTCACAAAGAAGAGATAGTTTCTCTTCCTTGCGAGGCGGCCATGTTCGGCAGTCTCCAACCACTCCGCGCCGGGAACAGACGTGTGTCCGTGGGCAGCATCCAAGTTTTCTTTCTTTGATTATTTTATTCTATACTAAATCTTTAAATTTAAAACCTCTTATTAATCATCGCTGCCCACGTCGACTCGACGCGTATTTTACGGAACCGGGCCTATCCCGACCGTCTTCATCGTGATACCGCGACGTATCGTATCACAGAACGTACGGTACTGGCCGACTCCAGCGAAAGTGTTTATACTTAAGGACGCCGTGCATATGCCTGCCGGCTGCACACACGTAAGTGTTTTGCCGAATTTAGGAGCCCGCTCATAGAGCCCCCCCTGCACCCGTTAACTTTCGGCGCTGGCCGTCTCCAGCGAGCATCGACCCACGTCCCGCGAGACTGCCGCGGTAACCATTTTCACGTAGTGTTGTGTTTAGTGTTGGTGAGAATTTTTGTAGCGGGACTGAACTGCGGAGCGGACTTGTAGAGTGTACCGTGTACCCACATGGACCCCCGGTGAAACTCACAAATTAAATGTATTCTCGCCAACTCGTATATCATTTTCCGTAATTCCCCGTCCTCCACACGGCCGAGCGGCCTTCACAGTCAAGCGTAGAACCATTCAGGTTACATTCAAGCCGTGTACCTGGCGGGGCACGCAGGGGCAGAGTACCCACGACCCAACATCAACGGCCTAGCAGCCCGCTAACCTGGCGCCCCTCCGGACAAAAAGAGCATCGCGACGCCCGTAGCGCCCGTCAGGTACCCCCCGGGCCTTTCACAGAGGTCGGGTGACGGCATATTTTTATTTTATTAACTTGGAGATGTCAGCTCAAATTGGTATCTCTGCTGTTGGTTACCGTTTGTTCTCGTAGTTCATTTCTCCTTCACACTGCATTGTTCCTCCGCTGCCTATTTGTAAAACAGGAAATTGAAAGTATTTGAACTCTAGCACTGTGTTGTTGCTAACTTTTATCCATATTGTCTGGAGAAGTAATGTGGAAACAATTTTTGCCTTTTTTTTCTTTCTTTGATAGTTAAATTATACGTGTTTGCTTGTAAATGCTGTTTGATCAAAAGCTGACATGATTAAGTGTATTATTTGAAAGTTCACTTGTCCACCCATGGCTGAATTTACCACTAGTACAATTGTCTGTGATAGTTGTCTAATATTATATACTCCCATAATATGGAAAATATCACATTGGTTTGAATGTATTATTAATTGTCGGAGTAATACAAAAAACATTTTTGATACGACCAACAATAACTGCAAGGGGTGGAAAAAACAAGGGTTGGAAGACAATAATTCATAACTCTCTTAGTAAAGACATAATTGAATCCATTCAAATTGTTTGTAAATCTTAACATTTTTTTCTAAAATTTTTGTCTGAAACTATTTTTGATAAGATGTGCTATTTTTGCAAGGGGTTACAAAAAAAGTTACAATTATTAAAAAAAAAATATTATTTCTGTACTATGTACACTATCAAATTCGTTCAAATTTTTTTATAAAACTTTTAATTATTATATACAACTTTTGTCTAAAAAAATAATTTTTTTATACAACCTACAATGATTGCAAAGGGTGAAATAAACAGGGTTTGAATGACAAAAAATTAATAACTCGCTTATTAGGCCAACTATCAAATTTTTTCAAATTGTAAATCATATAATTTTTATATAATATATATTATATCTTTTGTCTGTAACAATTTTTCATAAAACAAACCGTGATTGCAGGGGGTTGATAAAACTTGGAGTTGAAATAAGAAAATAAATCTAACTTCCCTATCATGTACATTACTGAATCCATTTTCATTTTTTTTTAACTTTCTAAATATTGACTAAAACTGTTGATGAAATAAATAATTATCTAACCAACCATTACTTCAAGGGGTGAAACTAACGAAGTTTGAAAGTAAAAAATATGATCATTACTTGTTTTATAGATTTATTATCAAATCCGTTATTATTTTTTATATAAATCCTAAACTTCATTTATAACACCTTTTGATTAAACAAATTATTACTGAAACAAAAGGGGTTGAAATTTAAAAAAAAATTCAAAATTTATCAATATCAAATTCATTCAAGTTTATTTTAAACCATCTTAATATTTCTTAAACCTAGGTGCAAAATAAATTTTTATACATTCACTTTATTAGTGCAAGGGATGAAAAGTAGTGTATGAAGGTTAAAACAAATAATTACCTTATTTGGCATACAATATGAAATTCATTATAAGTTATTCAGTGGTGGATACATTGAGTTAAAAATAGTTGTAATATTTTCACAGCATTTTGTAATATTGGTGAACATAAAAATATTATGTACATTAAGTTCTTAAAATGTTGTAGAAGTTTATAGAAGTTTCCAAAACATTTCTAGAAGAAATAGGTACATACTTTGATATATACCTATGCCTGTAGGCTGTACTAAAAGGTTTTTTTAATTTATAGTCAATTTAATTATAAGGTCGGTTTATATATTAGCTTAATTGGTAATACTAAATTTTTTATGGTCAAAACTAACATTTTTTATTTATTTTTTATTTTTTGTTGATTGTGCAAAATGTTTAATGATGTGGTTGTCCTAACCACTCTCTGAAATGATATGCGTAGAAGCCAGACAGAGTACAGTCTTATCAACATCAAATTGTGCGATTAGCCAGTAGATATTTTTAGGTTTTTTTTTTTTTGGGAATGGTTAAGTGATCTTATTAAATGCATGTCTTTAGAGTACGTACACATTCACTACTAAAGAGTTCTGAGCATTCACAAACATTCTTTGATTTGCGTTATAATAGCGATCATTAAAATATTTTTCTTCATTAAAATATGAAAATGTTTAACATCTCATCAATGTTTTATGTAACTGATTTCAACTGAAACTGAGACGAGACACACATACTTAACTTAAAAGTACCAGTATTATCATTCAAGACTTTGAAACTGTCCCTTAAAACCTTCAAAAAGTTCTTGAAAATATTACCAAAATATTTGTAACTACCCCTTGCTTACAGATTTGCTGCATAAGCGTAAACATTGGAATATCATTAGAAATTTCTTAACATTAAAGCATCTCCCACTTTAATGTACATATTTATATTCAGATTGCTGCAAGATGTTTTACATTTAATCAACAGTTCAGTTTCATTTTTAGCTACCAGAACTTTTTTTTTTAGATATGGTGTAATGGTGTAATGAGATTTTACTTACACACTAAAAGTACACCACAGGATACATAAAACAGCCAATGTTGTTACATTTCAGGTTTGTCTGTCAACACAACCCAGAACAATGACAAAGACATTTGAAACACTTGACAAAATTAAGTTTATAATTACAACTTTAATTTAATTTTCTTTAGCGAGCTGCCGCGGCCGTATGGTACGACGATCAAGCAACAACTAACAAACTGACTGCACCACGCAGCTATCTCACCCTTACAAAGCCAAAACAAAGGGAGGCAACCCCATGGGCCAACTGACCAATCACAACACAGAATGTTTCTCTCTAAAAGTCGGAGACACATCACACGACCTCAAGGCTCGCCGTGATTGGCTGGCGAGACTGCGCCCAGTGAAAGTTCCAGTTTATTGCTGCACAGTAACACATCCACGTGCTGAGTTTTTCCAACAACGCACTAACTTGAGGCGTGAAAAACAACTTGAGGCGTGAAAAACAACTTGAGTCGTGAAAAACAACTTGCCGGTGACAATGTGTTGCGCCCTTGTCTTCCTTTCTTTCAAAACCTTCTAGAATGTTCTCGAATGTACCATACAGTCTTGCTACCCAGAATATGCCTGACAAACTTTTGACAAAACGTTAATTAATACACCTGTTAATTGTAATTGATAAAGTAAACATATAACAATTAACCACTACATTCAGCTTTATACAAAATATAACCCAAATTAATAATAATTACAATCAAAACACAAACAAAATACTTGCAATGCCTATACGTACATAAAAGAAACTTAAATAAAATATTTATAAAATATTAAAAAAAACATTAACATAAAAAATTCTTAATCAAGTATTGTTAGAAGTAGGGGGCAGGAATTCTGCAACGTTACAATGTATATTGTGTTAAGGGTTCCACATATCTGTTCACACATTCAGTGTGCAGAGCGTCAGAAAAACCACGCAATTTGGAAACTGCTAAAGATATTCGAGTGGTGTCTGTAAGAAGTTCTGTTTATATATGTAGTCTTTTAAGCGTATATTTAGAAGAGTAAAAATGACTAAAATACGTATTTTAAAAATATTTTTTAGACATGAAACACAAACACCCAGTACAGATTTTTTGTAAGCACTCGGTGAACTTGCAACACACCTTTATGATCATTTCTCCGCCACATTATGTTATATTACCACTTAAATCTCATAGTTTCCCTATGCACGACAAGAAGACTGTGTGTTTAGTGCATTTCCAGGCGATACTGCGCTAGAAGCACCAGTGAGCATCCCGCCTCGCACAAGTACACTACTAACTAGGCAGGCCCCGTGAAGCACAGCGGGATTGTATTGGTGCGCAGGGCTCGGACCTGGCGTACCTCACCAACCTCCACTCGGAGTTCGAGAACCACCCCAAGTACATGAAGGGCGACGACCGGCGCAAGTGGGAGAAGGAGTTCGGCATCGAGCACTACGCGGGTTGCGTCACCTACTGCGTGCAAGGGTTCGTAGACAAGAACCGCGACGTGCAGCAGGACGTCTTCTTCGACTTCATGAGTCGCTCGACCAACGAGTTTGTCCAGGAGATCACTACGTACCAGGTGAGTGAGTTGGCACCTGTACCTGGCACTCGCTGTTGCGTCAGTAGTCTTCAGGGGGCAATGTGTGCCTTTTTATTCTAGGGTGGAAGAAGTGTTTGATAGATGATGATAAGGGAAAAATCTTTGAAGTTGTTGTAAATTTTTGAAAGGTTCATTTATCAATATACCATACTCTCTGTAACCTTTCAAAGATATACATAGTGTCCATAAAAGAATGTCCCCATTTCAAAAGTATATTATAACAGTTTAATTTAGATTATTTACAACAAATAATACATCAAATTGACTATAAACTAATCTAGTATTCTTTACAAATGTTCAATATGTGCACTTTTAGTTATATGGCACATATCCAACATAAAGTCCAATTCTTCCCACACTTTGGTTAACAATTCCGGAGTAATAGAAGCAATAGATTCTTCAATTCTGTGTGTCAACTCTGGCAAATCATTAGGTAGCAGCGGAATGTAGACACAATCTTTTACAAAGCCCCAAAGGAAAAAAATTGCACAGCGTAATGTCAGGTGAACTTGGAGGCCAGCGAAAAAGAGCTCTGTCATCTCGACTATTATGACCAATCCAATGGACAGGGACTTTGATAATTGAACTTTAAATTAAATGCACCTTGAACTGAAAATACAGATTCACTCCTAACAAATTGCAGAACACAAAACTCTTTACGCTCAGGAGTTGCAATGTGGCATAGGTGGTGCTGTAAGCGAGAAAACAACAAAGCAGTATTCGTGCATGTGCTTATCTTAAACTGTTCGAGTTACTTTTTAATTGTGACCTTGAACTAACAATCTACAATGCTTACAATTGGTACTATTAAAATTTAAAAATGGGGCATTCTTTTATGAACATACTGGTTTTTTTAATAATTACACCATACAAAATTTAAATTTATTTCAAATATGCAAGAACTGGAATACTGATTGCCCTGATACCTACGTAATATTGTAGCTGAGCTTCTACAGCATAATAGTATTAGTTTTCCTACAGTTTGCTGTAACTCTGTACACCTGTCTACAAATTATTTCATGTTTAAATGTTTTAATGACTTTTACTTTTTATTTTATTTAAGGCTAGTCTCTGCTAAGAAGAGAGTCATAGCAGTATTAAAACACTTAATTACATAAAATGTTTTTGAAAAATCAAATTAACTTCACACTTATTGTGTTTGTTTACTCCTCCTTTTTCGTAATGGCTAACGATTGATGATATTATATTTCTTTTATTTTATTTAAAGTTTCTACAATTTATTTATTCATGTGGAAAAGGTGAGCTATTGATTTGTGCAATTCACTTTATAAGTATTGTTAATTTTTATATCAAAAAAGTATGATTGAAAACGTAGAAACTTTGTATAAACTTAAGAGGTTAGCCTTATAAGGGTAATTTATTTTTGGTATGTAAATACTGTGATTTTAAATGTCAAAAGACATATAAACTTTTGAGATAGACTTTATAAATGTGATTTCTGTTGGAATGGAGTGTTTTTTTTTTGTTCTTTCATTTTATTTATCTGGAAATCTTGATTTAACTTCATGACAAAAATGTTATAAAGGCAGAAGCATATAAGAGGTATTATCAAAGGCGACGTGGGAATAACAGCCAGAAGAGGTGCCAAAAAGTGCCAGTGAACGGATGAGATGCATTTTTTTTTATTTGAGTTGGTACCCGCATCCTTACTATTCTCAATTATATCTAGTTCAATAAAAAAAATACTAATAATTTATCTCTATCTATATCTAATAAGAAGTTTCACTTTTGTTGCTCGTGAACTCCACGTACACATTTTCAAAAAATTTAATTAATATATGAATTGACTTCGTGCAACAGCAACATTGTAAACAACACAACTGAGGGCAATTTGGGAAAGGATGTGGCAATTGCCAGTGGTTACAATAACTCTTCCAGCATTTTCCTGGAGTATTGTCGGTAAACAGGCAAAAACCGAACGCAGGAGGGCTGGAATGGGTTTAAATTCTGGTTAATGGGTTCCAAACGTGGATATGGTGTTTTACTGCAGTGCAGTCGGTGAGTTGCTGGACCTACATGTTGGTAAAAAAGACGCATGTATTTGCGGGCATTTTTGTAAATGAAGTTTTGGCTTTCTGGCTGGTGCCTCATCTGGGTGGTGGCTCTAACTGACGTACAGTTCTATCTCGAGATGAATTGCGGTAAAGTATGTTTGGAAAATTTCCCGTTAATTTACTGAAAAATGTTTTGCTTCACTGGAAAATCTTCCAAAAAGTTAAACTTTCACAAACACACAAATATATTTAATCAACATTTTTTACACAAACAGAACAAAATAAAACATACATTTTGTCTTTCTTTACTACCTAATATCTCACTGAACATCTGAGAATTGGTTAGGACCATGCTACCCTCTTCCAACCGATAAGAATAGCAAATTTGTCGTTTAAACGGTACCTAATAGTCTGCAGAAAAGAAAAAAAAACCCTTCAATTGTGTAAATGTATGTTGGTAATGGGAAAAAAAAAATTTTTTCCAGAACATTTCCAAAAATAATTTCTCCACTCACATCTGTAATTTTATCTTTAAGTAGGTTTTCTTCAGGTTGTGCTTCTCTGAACAAAAAGCACATAGAAACTTTCTTTGGAGCCACCACCAAGATACAACTCCAACTCGGAGACAAAGGCGCCAGTAAAGTGTAAGCTGTTGGTGAGATGTGTAGACATGGGCTGCAGCGTCGAGGGCCGGGTGTCGCAGGACCTGCTGGGCAGCACAGTGGCCAGGATGGGCAGCGGCGGCTCGGCGACGGTGTCCCGGGGCACCAGCAAGGGCAAGCCCACGGTGAGCGACACCTTCAGGTACCAGCTGCAGGCCCTCGTTGACGTGCTGCAGGCTACCAACCCGTGGTAAGCCCCTCGCCATCGCTCCCTGATGAGTTGCCGCTGTCTTGCTTGGGGGTGATGGGCGGAATCTTGGCAGTTTCGTCGCTTAAGAAACAACTTGCCTATGTGACTATAAGCAAATGTTTCAGGATGGCTAAAAAATCCTTTTTAACAACAATCATAACAACACAAAATGTTATTTTTGTTTTTTATTTACATATTTAATTGTTCGAAAATGCTCAATATTATTATAAAAGAAAACTCTAAATGCATACATTTCCATTGAGCAAAAATTAAAAAAAAAAATTCACTTAAGCGGTGTTGATTCTTAAGAGACGATTCACTACGCACTTACATTGAAGTTGGTGTTAATGGTTAAGATGGTTCTCCTTATTCTTTTTCTGCAGTGATAATAAAATCTGCATATTCTTCACTCAGCAGGGGCATGTGCGGTCAAAAGGGGGGGGGGGGGGGGGAGGAATATTGAGGGATCCCCTTCCCCCTCCCCCAAATCGTAAAAAATCTTTCATTGACACCAACAAATGAAAGGAATTTGAAAGCAAACAGCGAGCAAAGTGGTTCTATTCTCTCCTCTTCCCCCCCCCCCCCCCCCATCACTGAAATGGAATAATGCATTTGCCACTCCTGTCACTCAGGTCATCGTAAATGTGACGAGACTGATGTGCATTGGGGCAAACAGCCCATCTCAAGTGAAAGATCTGTTTATCCTGCAGACCTGATGGAGTCGTGATGTGACTGGCGGTAGAGCGGGTTCCCTTGACGAAACCCACCGACTCACAGACATTTCCCCAATTTTTGTAAAATCTAGCTCCATTTGGCCAGGGGTGGAACCTGGATCAATGTAGTGCAGATGTATAAATATTATATTATTAGAGCTTTGCAGTTCTGAATTTCATTGATTGGTTCTGTTTTACACCATCAGTTTTACTCAGATCGGCCCGGCTAGATGATGACCTGAATTGCAACATTACAAAACACTTCAAAATAAGGTTTGCTGAAAATGTTTGTTGATTTTTTTAACTTTTGAGGTTAAATACATAATTAAGTTGGGCAGTCTTTATGGAAGAAAAATGATTTAGTAGAAGTTTAACGTAGATTTAATTTGTAGTTCTGCCACAAAAATTGACATTGACCCGCATTGCATAATGTTCACAAACGGTTCCACACAGTTCTCACAACAACTTAAACAATTTTTTCCTGCTCGAAAATTTGAAAGCTTATTAATTTTGGTGAAGTCCAAAACATTTTGAATAATCACATACATCTTCCATTTCATAAATAAGTCCTGTGATCACTTGGCATCTGCAGTACAAACCGAAAACAAAGGTGTTCTTGGGATGGTGGCAAAAAGATTATATAAGCTCCATAATGGGCTGATTGCTGACAACTGTGATCTATAAAAATTCTAATTAAATGTTTGAAACATGTTATCTACCGGCGCAGCCCGGACTACAGCCGTTAAATATATCACTTAATACATTATTTCTTAATTAATTGCCTTGAGCCACTGCCGAATGCGACTTATTCAGATGACCTCGAGTAGAGAACTACTGGATGACACCACTACCTCCAGCCACACCGGGAGGATGGAGTCATGTGAACACGGCCCAATCACAACACATGTTTCACAAAACAACCCATCCTAACATATTTCACTACAGGAACCCTTACAGAAGTCCATGCTTGCTTTACTGTCTCTTTCTCTTTAGTCAAATATTAAAATTGTGGGAACTGCATGAATCTAACTTTCTCCTCACAAGAATACACACAGAAAGCCTCTGTACTGGGGAAAAAGAAAAGAAAAAAAAAACATGCACTGCTGAGTTGCACACCTCTCTCTCTTCCTTTCTTTCGCTCAAACAATAGCAAATGTTCTAGAATTATTATGAATGCTTTTGAATAACTTCAAATGTAAAATGTAGGCATAAAAACTAAATTTTAAGTTAATAACATATTGAAAAAATTAATTCAAAAATATAATAACTTAGTAAGAAAAATGAGAACTAGTGAAAATATAGTTAAACGGCTTTGGTAAAATATCAAGTATAAAACCTAGTTCATGATAACTTTGAAATCATATAATCAGCTGGTTACTCTGAATGAATAACAAATACTGTATTAATTCCTCCAAAATTCTTTTAAAAGCTGAAGGCAGGGTCTTGCAATGTTACAACTGTTTTTGATTTCTGAACAGTAAGTTTTGCTTGCATCTTTTGTTTATATAATTATTAATAAATTAATACATAAATAATAAATAATAATTAAATAAGACATTCTAACCAATATAAGTGCTATTTTATATGTGGCCCAGGCACCAGAAGGGATGTATTATTTAATTCGTTTGTTTTTCCTGAGAGTTGGACAAAAATTACAATTATGTTGCTAATAGAATCCATTTGAAAACCTTGCAACTTATGCAATATGCGCAGATCACTTTTGCTGTAATGACCATGGTAAAATATATTTTTTGGATACTTTTTTAAATCGTGGGGTTTGAAAAATAGAGTGGAGGTTCAATAAAATTATTTGCCCCCACACACTTACTACTCTGTGATGCAGGTACGTGCGGTGCATCAAGCCCAACATGAAGAAGGCCCCCAACAACTACAACGAGGTGCTGGTGTTGGACCAGCTCAAGTACCTGGGCATGCTGGACATCATCAGGATACGCAAGGAGGGCTACCCCGTCCACATGGCCTTCCCGGAGTTTGTGCAGCGCTACCGCTGCCTGGCCAAGACCCCGCTGCCCGCCTCCCAGAAGGATGCCATCAGGTGAGGGCCTAGCGTGCCACCCGTACCACCCGTGCCGCACGTACCACTCGTACCACTCGCCAGGTAACATCGCCCCTTCCAGTGGTAGCTTCCTAAATTTCATCCACTTTACATTTTCCTGCTTTTTACTCATGATTTTAATAAAATTCATAATGTTCATAGCTAGAGATAATTATATATAAATAGGGAAAAGATTATATGGTGAATTGTGATAAAACCAAATAACACCGTGAAGCATGTCAATACACCATATAACACAAAAATGTTAGTTAATACGTACACCATAGCACCAAAATTTAACTACTAACATCAAATTAATCAATATTTTTAATCAAAACTTAACTAAAAATTTGTAATATTTAATATATTAAATTCAATTAATGAAGTATATTAAACATGAAGTTTATACAAAAAATGTATGTACTAAATAGATGGGAAAAAATTATTTTACTCATTTTTGATGTTACAAGTGTTATTAGTAATTCATTTTTACATTATAATAGTAACTTATTTTTACATTACGAAGTTGTGATACATTTATAAAATAAGTACTTGGGAGATTTATTTTTATTGTTTTAAGTGCATCATCCAACAGTCATAATGACACTGTTTTGGTGTAATAAGTATTATACAACATTTGTGTCATGCATGTTCAATAATATACTGTCTTTATGAATAAACACAATTCAGTATTACAAAAAAAGAAAAAAAAAACTCAACCTTGATATCTTAAGTTTTAAAAATAAAACGGGCCAAAAAATAAAACCATAAAATCTTGTCACTATTTGCAAATGTTTATATTAATTTATAAGGGTTTATGGCTCATAAACAATAGGAGTTATTTTAAGATTAAGAGGAGTAAAAAAAAATGAATATCCAAAAAATATTTAAGATAACAAAATTTTAAATAAAACGTGCCTAAATACCTAATCCACGGCACAACACTTTCACAAGTCTTTAAGTCGTTTTGAAATTTCAGATCTCAGTGTTCACATACCAAAAATAAATTACTCATATAATGCTAACCTCTTAAGTCTATACATCTTTTTTACATTTTAAATCACACTATTCACATAAAAATGAATAACACTCATAAAGTTAATTGCAAAAATCAATAAATTGTAGATACTTTAAATAAAATAAACGAAATAATAGAATGTCATTCGTTAGCCGTTATGAAAACTCGGGAGTAGACAAACACGAGTAGCGTTATGAGAATTTCCGTAGCATCACTGCTGCGTCATTTTCAACCTCACCTGCCGTCTCCCCTTCCGCGGCCGTCACAACTATCATATGGCATGATGCACCATGTACCTATACCCTACCTTTTTGCCGTCTTCCCATTTGAATGCTAGTTGCATGCGTTGGAGTGGCTTAACCGCCGATGCACTCTCCTCCTCTACCGGTTCCCCCCCCACCACGTACCTAACTATTCCCGTCATGGCGATTTTCGTAACATTCGAAAATTGTAGCTCTACCAGCAAAGAAGTTTTAGTTCAAAAAACCTGCGTAAAAAAAATTGGTTGTTTGTAAAGTCAGTTTACGGACGATAGTTTAACGTGACAATGTCATAAAAAACATTGATGAAATGATTGCATACTTTTATGAATAAAATTGAATCATTTTTATTGAATTATCACTATTTTGTTTGGATACAAAGAAGGTGTGAAATGAAATCTACAATTCAATTGATAAATTTTCTTTTATTTGCACTCATTAATTCAAATATGTTTATTACTTTAACGAAGAGATTATTTTAACTACCTATAACTTTTATACATGTTAGCTATTTAACTTCTTCCAATTTGTGTTATTCTGTTAAGGATAGGACGATGATGGGAAAAGTAGGAAACGAACGGGAGTGTTTCAAGGATGATGTGAAGTAAAATGGCTTACCCAACACCAAGATGCAGTCAAAAAATAATATATTCGCACCACGGACTCTGCAAGCAATGCTAGGGGGAACGGGTTAGCAAAGAGCAATGAAAAAATGTTACATTGAAATGCATGGAAACAGAATTATCACGCCACGGACTCTGTCGCAATGCTAGGAGGTTCAGGTTAGCAAAGAGCAATGTAAAATGAGCGTAACGGGACAATGTGCGTAACGGGACACTTTTTCTTGCGTGCAGCCGGCGTTTATCGATTTATTAGACGTTGTCACGTGAAAAAGCTGGGAGTGTCGTGTGAAGCGGCCGGTGACCGTGGTTGCAGGGCGCTGCTGGCGGACCAGGGCCTGCCCGGCCGCGAGTGGCAGGTTGGCAGCACCAAGGTGTTCCTGCGCAGCTGCGTGCACGAGCCCTTGGAGGACGCTCGCGCCCAGGTGGTGCACGCCACGGCCACGCGCCTGCAGGCGTGCTGGCGCGGCTTCGTCCTTCGCCGAGGTGAGCGCGTGGGTTCACCCTGGCAGGATGGTCATTCCATAGAACAAGGAGGGCGATAGAAATGCCTCCCATTCTTACCGTGAAAACTGAAGCCACACTTTGTGCCACATGTGACTCTCTCTGTTGGATGGGCCCGTAACTACTAGCAAAAAAACTCGTTCGGGAGGTTAAAAAACTTATTTTATTTTATTTGGGCCGCCTGAAACGAGCATCCATAAGTGTTAAGATTTATAATTTTAACTACCTAACGACTAATTGCTTAGTATTGGAGATTTTAAACTTTCCGAGAAACACGTACTGCTGTTTTGTAATAAAAAAAAGCATGTTCTATATAAATTGGTGGGATATGCAAAATTCCTAGAATGCCACGCCACAAAATATTTGGCTACCAAAATAAATGCGAATTCATTTTTACTGGTTCATCTGTCTGATAATAGCTTATTTTTTTCTTCTCACAATCAATATAGCCATGTTAGTAATATATATTATGAAAGCTACTATCTAGCAGGTGGCCTCAAAACTACTTCAAAATCTAGGTCTCAGTCTCGGCAATTGGAGTTTCTCCCCCGTGTCTAACTGAATTATTTTGTGCCTGAACACAGCCTGTCTTGGACCTGTTTCAACTGAAATATCTTGTCACATAGTATTGTATATTAATTCTCCTTGAAGGTAAGAAAACAACCAGAATTCCAAAGTTTTGAAGTCAGCTACACAGGACTGTAAAGTTTCTAGATAAATTCCACTGATGTGTAACCATAATTTTGAATCTCAATTTCAGGATTTTGTAGCCAGAATCATTAATTGCTCCTTGGCTTCTTGTTTTGAGTGCCTGAAGTTTCGGCATGCCTTGGTTGCTGCTATGTTCAAGGGGAATTTATAACATGAAGACTGCTGCAACAAGGCTTGCAAAATGTCAAAATTTCAGGCACAAAAACCTAGGAGCCAATGATTAGTTACTTCGTACTTACATTTTTTTGTTTGACTAAGATAGACGTTTGGGCACTGAAACATTTCATTTAACTTAGGCACATTTTTTGTTAGTGATTTAGTGTCATCAACTTTGATTTATTTAATTATTCATAATTATAAAGAGTTTTGTATTTAATAACTAAAGATAATCTAAAAAAAAGCAGAAATAATAAAAAATACATTTTAAATAACATACCACAGTATTTATATAATTCTGTTTCAATCAAATGCTAATTAAATAGGTGGATATGTATGCCTAGGACATTTACTTACAGCATATACTTGTTGAATTTTCTATTTCATCTTATTTTCAAAGATTTGTTTTATCTCATATTGATATTGTTTGTAACTTAAAGGTACTTTTCGCGCATACCCACCTAATAAAACTGCCACAGGTTTCAGGTTAGATGATACAAAGAGAGTTATATCTCAACATTAGCCCATCTTTATGTGTCACAATTGTAATTGTCATTATATGTATCCATTATAAAAAAAAATGTTATGGTGAAAAACCATAGTTGTAAACGCTGAGAAACAAATTATGTGTAAGGCTCGGTGTTTCAAGTTGACTGCAGAAAACAAAGGCCTATTAGAGACCCTAAATTTTTGATAATTTTTTTTTGGGGTGATAAACTAGGCAAGGAACGTACCTACATGATAAATACCATTGTTAATTTGTAGATACACAATTTTATTGTTTTAATTTTAGTTTACAACAATTTTTAAAACAGAAGATTTCAGTGTTACTGTTTTTATTTTTATAAAAGCGATTTTGTAATACTCCACGAAAATAGTGGTATAATTGATTTTGCATTTTTACGATAGAATTAATTGTAATAAATTTGTCTAAAACAGAGACATATAGGTCAGTAAAAATAAATTAGCAAGCATTTGTTGTTTAAAAGTGATCCAATAAGAAATGCACAAAAAAAACAAATAAAATTAATTTTTCTGACCCATGCACTTTGTACAATATTTTCCGTTTGGGAAATGAAATCCCTTAATTTAAGACATTGATGGATTTCCTTTTTTTTATGATTTGAATTAGGTTTTGGTTAAATGATACTTAATTCCATGATGTAACTTTAATTTCGGTGCTTTATGGTGTATTAACTTGCATTTTGGAGTTATATGTTGTACTGACATGTTTTGCAGTGATATTTCGTTTTCATCGCAATTCACCATGTAATCTTGTCCCTAGCTATTGTTAATTCATCAGTTCATTACCTTCTCTGAAGCAAACAGCAGTTGACACAAAGTGCCGAGGTAAGCTGGGACGGTGCGTGGTCCCTCAGAGTACCTGAAGATCCACAAGGCAGTGCTGCTGATCCAGCACGCGCACCGAGGCTGGAGGCAGCGGCTGAGGTTCCTGCAGCAGCAGCGAGCGGCCATCGTCATCCAGGCCCACCTGCGAGGCGTGTTCGCGCGCGAGGTGAGTGTCGCCGGCTGTGTCCGGAGGGACACTTTCATCGATGACTCGCAAGCCATCCCTGCCGCCGTGTTTACTAGCAGATGGGTCGCCCCTTCGTATGGGTCGCATCCTTAATTTTGAGCAAAATTTTCATGGTGAGAGTAGCTCTCGAATATGAGTCACACCATAAATCTGCTACTAGTAGAATACAAGTGAATTCTATGGTCCATGTCTCAGCTCAGCTTATTGCCATGTAAGAAACCCGGCACCCTTCCCCCCTCCATCTGTCCCTTTCCCTCCACCCTTGACAGGGCACTATGGCTCTTGCCCCATTCCCCCTTCATCTTGGCTCTATCTAACAAAAAATAGGAAAGTGTTACCCTTCCCCCCCGTCTATTATTTTTTTTTACCCATAGTCTTCCCCAAGAAGAAAAGACCACGAGTTCAGCAGTTTTGTCATGAATGAACTGTTGCAGTAGAAAGCGTAAGAAATATCATGCAAAAACAATGTTTGGACATAGTTGCGTCTCAAAAAACCTGTCGAGATAGAAACGTGATGATTGAGTAAGGTGCCAGTTCACGGATACTATTTACAACGTCGAGAGAGGGAGGGAGAACCATTGCTGCATGGCCACACACACACGCACATGCACACGCACAAACGCACGTACTCCCCTCCCCTCTTTCCAGGCTGGTCAATTTTTAGATTACCTCTTTTGCTGAGCGCTACAGCTATGGGGCAGACAGCCATGTCACATGGTAGCCGCTCGATAGGTGGCAGACGTAGCTTAAAGGCGCAGTTCCTGATGCTTCACACTTACTGCCGAGATTTTTTAATTAAACATCTTAAATGGAAACTTTGCACATTGGTTGCAGTACATTTCATTAAACAAAAAATTGACATAAAATCTACAATCCATATGCTGGTAGATATGGTATTGTAAATGCAAAAATGTGTTTGTCTGTCTGTCCTTACACGCAGCAAAGGAGAAATGGATCGACATGATTTTTTGCATATGGATAGTTTATGGTCTGGAGAGTGACATGAGACTACATATAATTATGAAATTCCACCAATAAGAGACTGAAAAGGGGATAAATTCAAATTTATAATAGAAATAGAAATAATAGGAGGTAGGTCATACACACAAACAGTGAGTTTGTGTCATTTCTCTATGTCCGCCACACGGTCATATAGCAAGGTCTGGTAACTTCCTATCCTTCACCTTCGTGAGACCCATCCTCATAGTGAAGCTCATGGCTGCTAGAGAACTAAAAGCACTAATAACAGTTACCGTTTTTTCTCGTATAATCGTTGCACATTTTATTCTAAAATCAAGTTTGAAAAGTAAGGGTGTGACGAATATGTGGAAAAAAAAAAATTTGTTAGGTAATGTTATTCATAAAAATAAAACCAGTTCATGGAAAGTACGTTTATTTAAAAAAAGGTGGAACTTTAAATAGAAAAACCAAAACTCTAACGCGAACGCAAGCCACTTGAATCTGACGTGAACTAACGTGCCGTACTACACACTTGCCACGAAAGGATGCGGGCTATCAAATGTAGTTAACTCTGCACCTGACAGAGAGCGCGCGTTGTATGCACTCAGCGAGATATCAATATTCAACTACGTGCGCGCGCTCTATACGGTAAGCAACATAACCAAACATGAATGATGCGCTGGTTACATTTTTATAAGCGGTACGCCGCGGCAACGCAGACAATCAGATAAAGGAAATAACGTTTAAAAATGTCTTTATAAGAAAATTTACACGTCAAACAACTTCGTATTTCCGTTAATTAAATAAATAAGTGGTAATGACTGAAATTAAATTTTAGAATATCCGACACCGCGGCGACGCAGACGATCCAATTAAGGAAATAACGTTTAAAAACGTCTTTATAAGAAAATTTACACGTAAAACAACTTTGTATTTTTCCGTTAATTTATTAAGTATGTGGTAATGACAGAATAAATATTAGATTTCTACTTTAAAATAAATCGTTTTATACAGAAAAGGTACCTACACAAAGCGCTCGGCATCTACTAGCGGGACCAAAAACATCTTGCGATGTTTACGCGATAAGTTTTTTTATCCCAATTTTGACAGGCTAAAATATGGTTGCGACGATTACGCGCGTGCGACCATTATGCAATAAAACACGGCAGTTTAGAATGTCATCAATAGATGGCATAGGGTGCCTTGAATTTGTAATGTGCTATGTTTTGGTGTGCCCTCACGTCTTGCCTAGGGGTTACCTACATTCCTATAAAATGCTATGAATTGGAGTCCTGGTTTTTCTCATGTTGTAGCCTTCATGCACAAAACTTGTGCAATCAATGGGACTTTAAAATCAAAATTTCCTTTTTTTCAAGTGTATGCCTGTCAGACTTGAGACTGGTAGTGATGTTCCATATGTTATGATGTGTTTAGCTCGGGCAACGCTTAATTCTTCAGCTAGTCACCTATAATTATGGTTTCTTTCATAACCACAAAAAATGTTCATAAGGATACAATGGTTTTTGGAACTAAGGTTGAAAGCTTATATGTAAAACTGCAATAAATGAAAGAAATTATTTAACACCTTACACTCACTAAGGAATATATCTACAAAACCAGCTCATTCTGTGTTCAACCTTCCACGTCCAGTGAAGTCTTAACCTACAGTTTTAATGGCTACAATACAAATGTTGAATACATGGTCAATATTAAAGAATACATAGTATTTACACTCCCGTGCATAAAATATTCACTGAATAGTTTCCAAAAGTTAATTGACACAAGTTTTTTTGACTGTATACCTACATTTTTTACTTAATTCACATTTTCAACAAAACAGGCATAAATAATTACAGGTACTCAAACATATAGAAAGAGTTGGTACAGTTTTATGATAATCAACAGTTTCTAACTAGCAGTGGCTGTGGCCTGATAGACTTGTACATTCTTATTTTGTTTGTTCCATTAGCAATTTCACATTTTTACTGTTTCTGCAATTTTTTGTTTTTAAAAATACTTAGCCTTATTTTACACAGAGCGTTCTGTGTTTATGGCATGGCAAAGCATTAAAAATGATTTCTGATACTTATATAAGTCAGCAGTCTTTCTCTATTGCCACAGTTTGCTGTAACCCTCATGTAAAAACGAGTTATTTACTACAGAGATTCACAGATTAAAAACTGTTGATTATATGATTATTAGCAAACTGTAACATCTTCTATAAGTTTGAGTACATGTAATTATTTATTCCTTTTTTTTTGCTGAAAATGTGCATGGCCGTTGCCAGTGTTTTGTGAAGGAGGGGTCCAGCTAAACCAGTAAAACAATAATTTATAATTGAATTTTCCTTTTAGTTGAGTTTAAAAAGAAAATTGTCACACTAAAATCTCAGGGAACAGTAGACTTTTAGAAGTCCAATGTTTAGACATAGAAATTTAAGAAATGACTTTGCTCGAGAAAAGAAAACTGTACATTTTGTATTTTTATTTAATTGTTTTTATCTTTTTTCTTAAGTCGTTTCATGTTTTCATTCTAACAAGTCATAAATACACACACACACGCACATGCACAAAATGTTATTTATACATGAAACACACGTGTGAAGTTCGTATGAAAGACATGCTTACAACCAACACATGTGCAAACTGGAATTAAATACAGACTTCTTGCTAACACAATCCATGCTGCTTTGTATATGAGGCATGTTGGGCTAGATGTGATAGGAAATACATTTATTGTAGCCCACCATAATGATTGCATTAAATAATCCTTCCAAATATAGCTCTCCGTAGCCTTTTATAAACTAAGTTGATATAATTTCCTTATTCTCTCTTTAGTTTTTTTTTCTTCACGTAAATTCTTGGAAGGGCGGAGTCCGGGCCAAAAGGAACTCCCTCCGTCCGCTTCCCGGTTACGTCCCTGATATGTGGATTAAAAATGTGTATGAAGCAAAAAATTTAGGTATACAGTCAAAAAACTAATGTCCTTTGGTAACCATTCAGTGTTTTGTTGATATTCTTTAGGCAAAAGTATAACTGATTTAGGGGAATGTAAATATTGTTTACCTATTATTGACTACATGTTCAACGGTTTAAGTGTAGGCATTAAAACTATGGGCTAAGACTCCACTGTACCTGGAAGGCTAGACACGGAGTGAGCTGGTTTTGCAGAGATCTTTCTTTGTGTGTTTAAGTTGTTAAATAATTTCTTTAATTTATTTGTAGTTTTCCAGATAATCTTAGTTCTAAAAACAATTTGATCCTTATTGCCTAATTTTTGTGGTTATGAGGAAAGCCACAATTGTAGGTGATGTCTTGTAAATCATTAATGGAATTATCCACAGTCATCTTCTTCCTCTTATACGAAAAATAGATCTGTCATATATGTTTCTTTTTCTTCGGCATAAAATGCAGTGGCGTAGCGTGCCATCTCGGCGCCTGGGGCGGGAGACCATTTTGCCACCCCCATTCTATAGGTGCTTAATTAAAATTAAATTTCACATGCAATGAGATACCTTTTATTGAAGTTAAAATAGGATGAGCGGTTTTACAAGCGGATTCTACGGGCCTTATGAGCAGCGAAGTCAGAAATAACTTTGTCAAAATCAATATTAGCAGTCAATTCTTGTTCAATCGACAATATAGCCAAGTTTGATAGTCTAACGGAGCTCATAGAAGACCTGAGGTAATTTTTTATTAGCTTCAACTTCGAAAAACTTCTCTCACAACTTGCAACACTAATCGCCAAAGTCAAATATATACGAATCAAGATGACTATATTTGGAACTGAAATTCCGAGATTCAGTTTTTGAATGAACTGGAGGAGCTCCAGTGGTCCTTTACCACTTATATCTTCCTCTGATTCAGAACAGGCAACAACAACAAACTGCTGAAGACGCTTCCGCTCCATCTGAAACTCGTCCTTGTCGATGTCTTCTAATACATGGGAAAGATCACACTTGAACTTGCTGTCCAAAAGTTTCGCTGGCTGACTTGTCCGATATGTCTTGAATTTGCTGGAATCGAGTCGTCATTTCTTGAATGATCTTGTCGAATGATGCGATAATCTCTCGACGGATTTCCTGTTCGTGAGACAAAGCTGCATCTTCAGAAGATTCATCGCCATGCATGCGTTTTTTCCTGCGAATTCTTCTCGTTTTGAGTTCGATTCCGAGTTTTTCGCAGAGAGTCTTAGCAAAGTCAATTGTTTCTTGCACGAAACGGTCTCTACTTTCCACTAAGAGGGTTTTCAAAGCGCAGAGTTTCTGAGCACACTTATCCACACTTAGTCCTCGTTGCTGCAGGTAAATCTGTGCGTCATCTACTTCAGGTAGCACTGCAGCCCAAAAGCCAAGAAAAGTTAGGAAGTTAAATTACTGCATGGCTGTCAGGAGAAGAATGGCTCCCGATCTTGTTTCGGAAGTTTGAGATGAATCTGTTAATTGTTCCAGTACCTCAAGAACTACCTCAAACTTATTTTTAAGCATCTTGACAGCTACATGTCTAGCGCTCCAGCGCGTTTCAGTGACTCGTTTTACTGCTTGACCTGTGACGGCAACCAAAGCGTTCCATCGAACAGTTGATGCGGAAAAGAAGGCAAACAGCTTCTCCAGAGTTCCAAAAAACGTCACGGAATCCACTGATTCAGAAGCAGCGTGTACCCCAGCCAATTTTAGTGAGTGGTTTGTGCATGCAACGAATATAGCTTTCGGATTCAGTGCTTTAATCCGGGCTTGAACTCCATTGTGGATCCCTGAAATTGTGTCAGCATTGTCATAAGCCTGTCCTCTCAGATTCTGTATGTCCAGTCCGTCTGATGTTATCTTCTCGATTATATCGTTGCTGAGATCTTCTGCATTTTTTTCCTTTTGGTTCGAAGAAGTCAATGAAAGATTCTACCACGGCGACTTTTTCTCCTTCGATATGTATGTATCGCAGAACTTGGCTCATTTGGTGATTGTGGGAGATGTCTGGTGTACTGTCGAAGATTACGTAATAATATTTAGCTTCTTGAATACGACGGATGATGGTGGATCGAACTTGCTGTCCCAGTAAGTTTATAAATTCATTCTGGGTTTCTGGAGATAGATACGAAACTGAGACTCTTGCTCCCAGCTTTATCTTTGTCAGGTGTTCCATTAGAAGAGGGTCGTATTTAGCTAGGAGGTGCACTAACTCCAGAAAGTTCCCGCGATTGCCACTATCATCTCCTCGAATGTCTTCTCGATGTCCTCTGAAGGCCAGATTCTGTTTGGCTAAGAACTGGATAATATTCAGCAACCTGTACAGTACATCCCTCCACTTCTTCTCCTCACTTTCGAAAACTTCTTGTTGTTTCTGATCGATGGTTGCTTTACAGTTCAGGTGAACTTCCAACTCCTTCCATTTCAAGAAGCTCTGTTCATGGCCCAGGCTATTTTCATGGTCTCCTATTTATGGATTTAGCTTCCACCATTTGTTGAATCCTTCTTCAGATGCGAAGTTAGAGCCGGAATTGCCAAACAGCTTGCAAGAAAAACAATACAAGGATTGCTTCAAAGGCGAGTACACCATCCATGTTCGGAGAACCTTTTCACCGTTAGATAATGGTTTGTAGAACCACTCTTTGGTTAGTTTTCGGGTACCGCCTTTCGTTGAAGTCCCTGAGCGAACAACATCGGCAAATTTGGAATCGATGTGCTGTACTGAGTCAGATCCGCGACGTACTAGAAGCGTTCTTACTTCGTCGGTCATAGGAGAAGGCCAGCAACCTACATCGTCGAGATTCACATCTTTGATTTCGGCAGGAGCAGAAGGCACGATTTCAATTATGTCTTCTTTGGCAACATTCACTTTTTCTGCAGGCTTATGACTAGATGCTTGAGGTACTTTTGATGAGTCGACTTGGTCTTGACCCTGCTCTGTGGTGGGACCAGAACTACTTCCAACTGCGACGGCAGGTACGTCTTCTTCTTGTACCTGTAAAATAAGTTATGTATTCCCATGAATATTGGCCGGAGGACACGTTCGAATTTCAAATAAGTATTTTATCTATCACAAAACAAAAGTGGTTTTGATGACGGCGCGGTTTGCCGGGCTTATAGGAAAATTTACAAACAAAATTGATTTTGTATGGCAGCAACCTTTTATAGAGTTTCCCTGTAAAAACTGACTGAGTAAGCCATGTTATAGATGTTATTAAAATATAAAATGACGAGAAATTTGAGAAATATCGTTGGTGCCATTTTTGAGCTAAATGAAAAATTATGTTTTCTTTGTATGACAGGTACCATAAATAATCAAGTTATCCAAAAACAAATATATATATATATATATATATATATATATATATATATATATATATATATTCCTAGACTACTACTAGATTTATAAAACATCTCCTATTGAAGTTTTAAATTCAAGTAGCAGGACAAAATTCAGTCGTAAACTTAAAAAGATGTACCTTAACTCAATGTAATTTATGTTAATATACTCCATACTTTTTAAACAATAATCAATGTTCAAACAGCTATTAGAGCAATTTTAAGTGAATAAGATTTAATGAACGAGTGTGACTCCGTACTCGCAGACAAACCTAGGTGAATAGGTTTTGCGAGACTAATGTAAGAAATTTTTGTAACTTTTGTAAACAATAAATAAATAATAATAATAAATAACTGGGGTAATTCTAGGCCATGCATGATTCTAGATGGAGGAATCATATACCTACTTACACTGGAATCACTTCCGCTGCTGCAGGATGCCACCGAAGACGTTAACGTGGCTTTCGAACCAGAACTGGAACTAAAATATTTCAGTAATGCACCTTGAGACTTCTTCGCATCTGCTTCTTTCTTAGCCTTTTTTTTTTTTTTTTTGCGGAATCCCGCACCGCTTTCTTTGACTCTTTTCATTTTCAAAAACTAGTTCAAAGATTGGGTAAAGTTCTAAATGTTTAGTTTTAGAAGATTCAACAGTATTTAAAAGATCGAAACACAATCAAAATGACTTTCGTTCCGTATCCGAAACCCTCGCGAAACAAACATACGAGTAAAGCGTGATTGCGTAACGGTACTTCACGATGCACTAAAACAAAGATCAGTACTGTAGCATGTGTGCTACAGCTGCTACCTTTGATAATGTTTATGTTGGCAGAAATGGTTAACGTATTTTATTAATCTTTCGGATGCCCTGGTAATACGAGACATTTTGGATTTAAGTTTGTTATATGTTGTTTTAAAAAAGAAATTTGTAATTCTTGTTTAGTCTTATTATATTAAAGTTTAAGATTTTAAGTTATTAAATTGGTCTGGAAAGTTCGAGGACACTACCGAATATGTTGGTAATCGCTGCGCTAGACGGCGCGCGAGCAGAACAGCTGATTGTGTGACGTCAGGTGAGACGGGCGAGCGGAGTCGCCTGGTAGGCCCAGGCGGGCGCGCACGTGAAGTAAAACGCGGGTTGGCCATGGTGATGGTTCCACATCGAAGTAACTGTATACGTGTGTTCCTTTTTGAATATGAACGGGGTTTATTTATATAATTTAGAACGCTTTGGTACGATGAACGCGAGTGGTTGGTGAGGCGTGTGTGAATATCGCGAGGATTTTCCAAGGATGAATTATGTGCGCCGAAATAAACTCCAAGACGGTATGGAGAAGAATTCGTCATATCCGTACAATTACCTGCAGCTACGGTAACGTATAATGGCAAGGGTTTGCCATTAAAAACACTCGTGAGCAAACGAGTGTATTTGGTGACCAGACATCACGACGTCAAAAAGCAAGTAAGTGCCAGCCGTGCCACTGCCCCGTTGACCCCATTGACCCCTTTGACCCCTGGTGCGAAACTATTATTTGTGGATTTTTGGGATTTAAATTAACGGACTAATAAAACTGAAACTGGGATTTTACGTTCAGCGTGTTTCACCCAATCCCTGCCAGACCTAGAAGAAAAAAGGCGTCGACCGTTAGAAAATGACTTAACTGAGAAGGGCTTGTAAACCCATAATTTGTAATTTGCTAAATTTTTGGTATATTTATTTGCATGTTAAGGTGTGTCAATTTTTTGCTAGATTTCGCCTATGTTAATTGGTATTTACAGCGGTGATACGCCCGGTGCGTATCTATATTTGTATTTGTATTTGTATTAATATGTTCTTATATATTTTTAATGCCTTTTTATTATTATATAGCTATTTTTTTATAAGTAGTAATAGGGTATGTATTTTATGATGGATGCGCCGATTTGTGATGAAACGATTTTATTATATATATATATATATATTAAATGTTGTCATATAAATTTTGCGTCTTTTTAACTTGCTGCCTCCTCTCACTGTTCGCAACCTTATTAGTATTTTTTAAGCGTGCTATTAGTTTGGGTTTTAATATTTTTTTTGGGTTTACCTGCGCTCGCGGTACGGGGCAATATAGGAGTTTTACTGTGTCCCGGTTTGCGGAAGTTGTTGGTTTGCCCTGGGTTAAGGTCAAACTTTACAGTACAATGCGTAGTACTAAATTCAATGAGTGCGAAAGAGAGGCATCGACACGGGCCGACGCGTGAAACAAAAGATTTTGTATGAGTAATGAACATAATAAGGAGTGCCGCTCAACTCGGCGATGTTGCCGTTCGTATGTAAACAAACAAACATTATAAAGAGCTCTGTCAGTGATTTCGCAATTTTTCATTTAAATAAATATTAAAAAATAGTTGGTGCGCAAAATTTTAGATAAAAATGGAACATTATAGTGTGTCTGACACATGTAATGAATGAATCATAGATCAGATCTCAACCCGCTTCACCGGCGACCCGCCCCCGCGGGCTGCCGCCCGGGGCGGGCCGCCCCCTCCGCCCCACCCACGCTACGCCACTGATAAAATGAACATCAAATTTACCTAATTCTCCAATGTACGTCTTAGCATCCCATTAATTCAGGTTGAATGATTGCAGCATATTTTGCAGCTTTCTTACCCATGAAGTATATCAAAGGGATAACCTGAGTTTCTTCTTCATTAGTTACCAAGGCCAAAGAGTAACATCATGTTGTGAAATAAAATTTCCAGCTGTCCCATTCTGCCCCTTTAGAGCTAAATGGATCTGGCATACGTATTTGATAAACTAGAACATTATTGCTAGCCATTTTGCTGCCTTTTTTAATACAAGGTATGGCTATTAAATAACTGGACTGAAGTCATTACACTTTTTATTCGTCACCAATTACAGCAGAAGTTTTGTCGCCTTCAATGTACTCCCCTTGACGATCCCTACACCCCTCCATGCAATGTTTCCACTGTTGAAAGCAGTGCTGGAAGTCCTCTTCTGTCAGCTGGTTGAGAAGCTCTGTCGCTTTTGCTTTAACCGCTTCCACACTTTCATATCTTGTCCCCTTCAGTGCCGACTTGACCTTGGGAAATAGAAATAAGTCACAGGGGACAAGGTCGGGCGAGTACGGTGATGTTCCAACACGGTGATGCCGTATTTTGCGAGGAACGCTTTCACAGACAAGGAAGAATGGGCTGGTGCATTGTCTTTGTGAAGGATCCAGGACTTGGTCTTCCACAAATCGGGTCTTCGTCTTCTCACATGCTCACGTAGGGCCGTCAGAACCTTGATGTAGAAATGTTGATTGACCGTCTGACCCTCGGGTACCCAGTGAACGTAGACAATGCCACGAATGTCGAAAAAGACAATCATCATTGCTTTTAATTTGGATTTGCTCATCCTGGCTTCTTTTTTTTTGCCTTGGTGAGCTTGGGATCTTCCAATGCAAGGATTGCCTTTTTGTTTTGGGATTGTATGTAAAAAAAACCACGATTCATCACAAGTAATCATCTTGTCTAACAAATCTGGATTAGTGGCAATGTTGTTTAGGATGTCATTACAAATGTTCTGTCTTGATTCCTTTTGCTTGGGAATGAGGAGTTTCCGCACCATTTTTGCGTAAACCTTCCGTATGTTAAATGATTCATGCAAAATCTGTCAAACACTTTCTTTGTCGATTTCTGTCATTTCAGCAAGCCCTCGGATGCTCAGATAATGATCAGCACGGATTAATTTACCAATTTTTTCAATGTTTTTGTCCGTTTTTGACGTTGAGGGCTGTCCTGGGCGCCGATTATCTTCAGTCGTTTCACACCCTTCTTTAAACCGTTTAAACCACTCAAAAACTTGTTTGTGGGACAAACATTTATTCCCGTAGACTTCTTTAAACATTGCATAAGCTTCTATGGCAGTTTTCCCTAGTTTAACAAGAAACTTGAGGTTAACCCATTGCTCCGTCTGACCATTTGGCATTTTTCTGACGCGTCACTAGTGCGTAGATTAATTCAATCAATTGCTATAGTCAAACTGAGCGACCCGCTGGCTTGTCTAACGAGCTCAGGGTGGGGGAAGGACCATCAGACACAGTCATGCTCAAACATGTCGCGGCACGCTCGCAGTTTGCTGGGAGCAGCATCAGTCCAGTTATTAAATAGCCACCCTCGTATTGTACAAACACTTCTTATTTCTTAAACTAATTGCTATCCATATTTTTCATTTCAAATACATGCAACCATAAAATTCGTAAACATTATCTTAGCAACCAGATTATGAAGAAAATTCCATGTAGTAGATTTAATTTTTTAATTACTTTCTTAAAGTTTTTTCATGACAAAACAGTGCAAAACTGCATTGGTGTATACATATATCCAAAGACTTCTATAAAATCGAAATTCCCCATTGCATTAATTTTTTAAAGAACCCATATAGTTGGCTAATCACAATAACTACTAGCAAAAGGAGTGTGAAAAATACTTCCAAATCAACCATAAAGATTTAAAACGGTTTATAAGTAAAAATGTTGAAAGTTTTTAAAAATTCATTTTCATTCGCGAGAGATCCCTAGATGTTTATGGTATGTTCCGGTGGTTATAATGGTAAAAGTAAGTTGAGCAGTCCTCCTCCAGGCTGGAGCACATGTACTGTGCTTGCCCTACTCTTGCCACGCTGTCCGCTTCCCTCGGCTAGTCATCGCTGGAACAGTTACTGCTATCCAGTCAGTCAGGTCGGTCACTGTGAGGCAGGAAGCGATGCCATGTTACAATAACCAGCCCTGTCCGAGAAGAACTCCACCACTTGCAAGATTTACTGGGACATGCTGAGAATGAATTAAATGTTTGCTCTGAACGTGTTTTAAAGCTTTTGGTAGAGAGCTACCTAGTTTGATGGTTATGTGATATTTCAGACAAATCTGCAAGGTAGGGAATTATTATATAGTAAGTAACATCACAAAATAAATTTTACCCTTTTTGTAACTTTATTGTGTGGATTTCAAAATTTTTTCTATATATTTAATGTTAATGTGATCCATTTATAAATTGTAAAATATTTTGCCCCTGATAATAATTATAGAATTATATTGGTCGAACAAAGTATAGTCTAGCAGGAAATAAAAATAAATAAAATGCAGATCACAGCTCTACTTACTTTTTGGGTTTTTGAGGCTACATTGGGTTTATCAACTTTAGTAAGATTATTTTGTGGGTTTGGTAATGATTATTTTTTATCATTTAATTTGTTGCAACATTAAAGTTTTTTCCTTATTTTTATTCTCTTTTGTTACGGATTTTGATGATTAGTTAATTTATTATTTTTTTTGTCTAATTTTTTTTACTAGAACTAATTTTTAAAGTTTTTTTTAACCATTTAGAAGTTACTGGAAAGTGGTGGGCAGCTTGTGGGAAACCTCTTCTTGTGAAGGGGATCATGTGTGATGACATAGAAATAAAATGGTTGTGGCAACCCCCTTGTTAAGCCCATTGCTGGTGTTCCATGGAATCCTAACTGAAAGTAAGTCGTCTGCAGACGATTCGAGTTCCTACACCAGATCTCATACCCATGGTTGACCACCGGAAAAAAACGGGCGCTGTGCCGAATGAATCCTCTGGTGGATCACAAGGGCATAGTTGACGGCCGTAACACATACGGACCGCCTAGAATAGTCATCATAAGCCTTCCGGCTCAGGAACTCTTAACTATCGTTTTTCTCTCAGAGGGGATACTGCCTTAGAGGCATTCAGGCGTAATCCCACGGGTGGTAACTTCGCACCACCGGTCGTTCGACCGAGTGCGGTGCCAGTGGCCCGTACCTGCGGTTCCTCTCGTACTGAGCAGGAATACTGGGGCAACGACCAGTTTCTCAGTAGGGTAAAACTAACCTGTCTCACGACAGGCATCTCAGTTTTTAAATTCTCTCCATGATCTCTGATACATACACAAGTGTTCCCTGACTATGGGTATGGCAAGTGACACGCTAGAGAGTAAACTGAACTAGATACCATTCCACTTACTCTGTGAAGATTCCATTGTTAAACAAGCTTTTGTTCTTTATGTAATTTTAAGAAGTTCTCAGTTAAGAAGTATTGCTTTCTAAAAAGTTGAAAAACTTGTATGATTTGACCCTTTTAAGAAGCTTTTCCTCATTAGCAAATCTAAAATTTATAGTCTTTTGAGAAACTTCTTAACAGTGTTTTACAATATTTACTGCTTGCTCGTTGTTTAGTACCATGAAATGGGGTGCACAGAAATGGTCTGTCCAAAGAATCGTTACGTGTGATATCTTTAGTTTGAATTTTTTATGTTTTGTAAGTTATTTGTCAGTATTATTTTGAGTGAATCTCACTGAAGAATTTGTTACTTAATGATTCCATGAGCTGACTATTTCAATTCACCCCGTTTCATGGTAATCAGTTTGTACACAATAAACGGTATTGGTGCCTTTGGTTGGTCATGTCATGGCCTGAGGAGGAGTGGATGTGAGCCCACTGTGGTGTGGCACTGGGACCGGACTGCGTGTGGCAGGTGGCGGCGGCACTGCGCGAGATGCGGCGCGTGGAGGAGGAGATGAGGAAGCGGGAGAGGCTGGAGGAGGAGCGCAGGCAGCGCGAGGCGGAGCTGGACCGGCAGCAGCAGGAGGTGGACCGGAAGGCGCTCGAGGAAAGCGAGAGGTAGCCCGACAATCATCACACACAAACTGGTCTTCTATCTTAACCTTGTGTCCCTGTGTTGCGTTTCAAACGGCCAAAAGTACGGCGCAAGATCATCACGCATGCATAGTTAATTAAGCTGTTAAAAAGTGAATTAGGTAAGATTTTAAAACATTGCATTGTTGAATTTGGTTTTTCATATCCCACAAAACACTTTTTGAAATAAAAAGACTTAATTTTTGGTTGGATTGGATTATGGCTTAGTCATGTCAGCATCAAGTCAATAGATATAGTGAAGTATTGATGAAATGCTTTGGTTGGGGAAACGCTAATACCCAAGAAACCCACCAGCCCACGGCAACAACCCCCACCTTTCCCACTTGGAAGAATCCATGTTCAACAACACCAGATATTGAACCCGGATTGCTTAGGTGGGATGCAAGTGATCATGTGCCCTTATCGCACAGGGGCCTCCAGTAAAACTCAGACAAGTGATCAATTATCATAAACATTTCCAATACATATTCTGTGAAGCATGGTTTTGACAGTTTTATTGACAGATAAACCTATCAATGATTTCATTAATGTGCAGTTTGAGTGCTTGTAGTCCATCTGTTGCAACATAATGGAACACATTCATTCGTCAGAGAATCCACCGTTAGCTGAGTGGTTAGTTTTTCTGTCTTTTACCGTTTGAATGTGCTAGTAATGTCAAGACCCTGATAGGCTGGTAATTTAATTAAGCTATTGTGTGGTGCGGATTGATTGACAAAGTCGATGCAGGATTGCAGACAGTGTTTACTAAGGGTTCTCACTGTTTTCTTTTTCAACCACGTTCCCATCATCTTGCATCGTCCATTCATCAGTTAGAAAAACAGGGCTAGTGTATACATAAATGTATTCTGCAAGTAATAATAGCATAGTCTCTCCATAGCCACTGCCCGACCATGTTGAGTACTATCTTTCTCTGTACTAGAGCGTGGGGATTTAGTTCCCATTTGGTTGAAAACTGTAATAAAAATAACGAACTTCTGAGTTGATTAAGTTAAGTTCGTAAGAAACCCAGGAGCGTCTCTGGACCAAGCAAGCCGGACAACTTCCCAGGGCCCTGCGGACTAGCCAGGCTCCGCCCCAGCTCTTATATTACTGACACATCTGTAATATCAAATTTTCTTCAAATTAATTTAATTATGAAAACCATAGCTGAAATTTAAGTTTCACATTGGCTTAAAAAAATTTGTTTTAAAGAGTTAATAATTCAAATTTTCAGGAGGAGGGACCCCAACTCCCTTATAAACTGGTGCTATCGCACACCCCCAGGTATGGGATTAAATCCCCCTGGAATTAAGAAGCTCCTCATTGAGGAGGCCCGCTTGCGCTTGCAAAATCGTGACTGTGAAACATCGCTGATAAACGTAAACATCAGCACTATGTTTTATAAATGATTTTCTGTATATTTTTTAATTTTCTACTTATTGCATGCATATAGGCCAACATGTGTGGGCAGACACAACATACAAGCACCCTATCCATCCGCAAAACTCTTGAGCCCTTTTAGCCCCCCTGCGGATTTCTATGAGCCTCTTGCAAATCCTAGAGATTTGCACTCCTACCCTTAGGCTTCCCAAGTAAGATCCCTCTCCAAATTATTTGGCTTTGGAAATGTAAATGGTCCAAAGCCCCGTAAGTCTAGTGGTGCCACAGAAGAAACCAGGTCAGCAGTCTCATCTAGCTGCCATAATTTAAGTTCAGTTATAAAAAGTTATTTAGTCATACAAAGTACTTTAAAGTATTTTAAAATCCCCATTGTATGAATTATTTAAAGAATGTATTAATGTTCAGTATGGACCGGGTATACATTTTTATATTAGGAAACTGGAAAGAAAATGATCCTTCAATCTCTCTGCTCTAATAACTTTGTTCCAGAAAAGAAATCAGTTGTTGATGAATAAAATCACTTAGTTTGAACTTCTAGCAAATGGCTACCCACCTGACATCATAAAACAGTGTATGACATCAAACAAATCCCAAATCACTCAACAAAGAAGTTCACATAAATCAAGTGGCACTTTAATTATTCCCTATGTTTGTGGTCTCTCAGAAAAAATAAGATGTTTGGGAAACAAACACAGATTAAGAGCAGTTTTTAAGTGAAATTCCACTATCAAAAGCTTGATTACCAGAGTAAAACCAGCCCTAGTTAAGTTTTCAATGTCAGAACTGTGTGTATCAGATCCCCTGCAAGTGTGGTTGCATGTACATAAGGAGAACCTGACATGGCCCTTTCAACACACATTAAGGAGCACAATAATAACACAAAGAAGGGTGAAACTAAAAATCTAGACTTTCCGAACATGACCGAGACAATAGCCATAGAATACTCTGGGACAATGCTGCACCACTTATACAGGAAGAACACCCAACTAAAAAGAAACTCTAGGAATCAGCATTTATTGTCAGCAATAGCAGTATTATCAGTTTACAAAGATTTGAATTAAAAATATATATATATGGATTTGGATACCTTTAATTAAAAAAGAAACCAATTTACTACACAACTCGGTTGCAAACCAACAACATTGCCTGTGCAAGGAGAGGAGCTCTAACATATATAAAAATAAACCCTTAGTTTTCCAGTGTCCAATATCAGTTTGTTTGTGCCTGATGACAGGAACAGATGTCAGTTCCCAAAACGTTGCAACTGTTGTCACTGGAAACCTTGTGTGTTCGTCAGTGCTATCGTTGTTGTGTTGTCAATAGTACTTGTTTTTCTTCATCACTGTGTTTATATGTTTGCTGCGTTGTCCAGGTTTGTTCTCTCGTCATAAACCCACTATGTTCGTCTGTGTTGTTATATTATTTTTCATGACTAAGTTCCTTCAACGAAATTCTTGTGCTGCCTGATATTCAGACGTTGAACATTTTTTGTCTGTGCTGTCGTCGTCGTGTTGTCCATAATACTTGTTTAGTTTCATCGTTGGTTCCGTTTGTTTGACATCAGCTGATTCAGTCTTGTTTTCTGTGAAGTTTTTATCATCATATTTTTTATTTTTATTTTTTATTTTCGGAATTTTTCCATGACAAACAGTGCAAAACTGCAATAGGGTATGTCCAAAAAACTGTATTAAATCAAATATAAATTTTAAACCTCTATTACTTATGTAAATGATTTCACCTCAAATATTTTATGTGCTAAAATATATTATTCTTTTGAGTTTCAGTAATGAAAATTAACAAAAAAAGTTAAATTTTAATGTACAAAAAAGTATGACAGTACTATTACTGTTATTGTAAAAGGGACGTCAGTTTTTGTGTATGTTGGTGAACAGCACGTAGAGCTCAGGGAGTCTTTTCTTGTGTTCCAAGCATGCAATATCACGGCTTGGGTGGAATGGACAAAGGGTATGTAACCAAGTTATTTAATATGTTTATATTTTTTTAAATTTGTAAATGATCTGTAATGTCAGTTTAAGAAAAATGAAGCATTTGCTTTCGGTTGTTATTTGAAGAAATTTGAAAAAAACAGAACCCCACGCCAGCTTTTTCAAACAATGCTTAGAAAATCAACAGATCTCAAGGAGTGTAAAGCTACTAACTCTTAGCAAACTGTTAGCCTTAAATATTTCCACTGTTGCTGAAGCATTGCAGGAAATTTAATCATGAATTTAAGACAATTAAAAACATGTTGTTTACACTGGTAATGACTCAGAACAGGTCAGTTAACATTTTTGACTTGTTTATAAGGTTTTATATAGTGTTGCAGTATTACTTTAGTGATGTGTTGGTCCTGATTCTCAGTTCCTCTGGTTCTTGGCAAATTTACAGGCACCGAAAAATGTAAATATGTATAATCTCGGTACCACTGCAAACTTACTTTTAAGTCATATTAAACAAATAAATGTTCTATTTTTAGAACCTACTGTATCTTTGGTGTGACTGGAAATTGTGCGGAGGTTAACCTAAAACTGAGAAAAGATTTTTAAGAACCAGGAAAAAAGCATTACACATCGCTAGGGTTAAGATTATATAGTTTTATGTGTATGCCTATTTCGTTTTTAAAAACAGGAGATTTTGGTGATATTGTTTTTATATTTTAGGAATTCTGTTTATTTGTAACTATAGCATATTATTGAACAAATATGTCACTTAAATGATTTTTACTAGCATATATACCTATATATAAAACTTTTACAGTGTAAAAATATATAATAAACTTATTTAACTCTTTAGAACAATAAAAAATACATGGGCAAGTGCTTGTGTTTGGCAAATATAAAACTGAGTCACTAACAACAGTTGCAAAATAAAAAAAGTAAATAAAATTCCAATAATTTACTACGTACATTTTGGAACAAATTTCCTGCTAAATTAAATACATTATTTGAAATTACAGTACTTATTCAAAGATTACAAGATTAGGATTTTGTGTTTTTAGTCAATTTTTTGTTTTAAATGCTAATTTCATCTTTTTCAGTTTCATTTTGGTGCTAAATTTTATTTATTTTATTTTATTGACTTATTTTATGTGGTGAAGTTAAGTTGAGCCCGCCTTGCCTACCAATTTACTACAGACATTTATAAATTAAATGTAATGTTACAACAAAAAAAAGTACACCACTAAGCTAACCTAAATAAAAGACAATAAATAACAAGAAAGTGATAAAAAACTTACAAAATAAAATACAAATTAAATAAACAAACCAATAACTATCACATAAATGAACATGATTCATTCATATTAACCTACATGTTACTGATATCACAATGAATACATTTTTATCAATAATAAACACAGAAGAGAAATATAGTAGACAAAAAATTTTTTAAAATAAAACTCATCCCAAATACACTGGAAAGCAAAAAAAAATTATCATTAAACTTAAGATTGAAAATTGTTAACGTATAACAAACAATTTAAATAAATATGCATAAAAAACATGCCCACGCACACACACACACGCACACTAAGTGGTGTATTAACTTGCATTTTGGTGTTACATATTGTATTCACATGCTTTGCAGTGATATTCTGGTTTTATCGCAACTCGGTCTGTAAACTCGTCCCTACACATCACTGTTTGCTATTCATCCGACACGACCGACTGTCTGCAGGGTGGCCCAGCAGGAGATTGCAGCCCTCTCACAGATGGCGGAGCAGCTGAACCCGAAACTCGCGAGCTCAGAGCCGTCCGTCGATCTCGACAACCTGTTTGCATTCCTGTCGGATGTGCAGCCTAAGGGGAACAACATCATTGACGAGATCGGGGAGAAAATGGATGAACTCGTTTCCGATCTTGATGTTGAGGTACTACTGATTTTGCTGAAAGGGCTACAATTTTCTAGCGTTACGAAAATTCTGATTGCATGAGGTGAATAGTTAGGTACATGGTGGGGTAACTGTAAGAGGTGGAGAGTGTGTCAGAGGCGATACCACTTCAATGTATGCACTAGCATTCAAACGGGATGACACAAAAAAGGAGGGGGATAGGTATGTAGCGTAGCATGCTATATGCTAGTTGTAACGGCCAGAAGGGGAAACGGTAGAAAATAGAAATGATGCAGCAGTGATGCTACGGAATTCTCGTAACGCTGCTTGAGTTTGTCTACTCCTCAGTATTCATAACGGCTAACGATTGATGCAACCACATTTATTTTATTTAATTCTATTTGAGATCATACCTGCATCCTTACTATTCTCAATTATAATCTCTTGTTCACTAAAAAAATACCAATAATTTATCTCTCTCTATACTTAATAAGAAAGAATTTTCACTTCTGTCGCACGTGGACTCCACACATTCACAGTTTTTTGGAACATGCTTGGTGGTTTCCCAACGGTTTCAATTCCAACTCTGGTGGCCAATAAGGTCTTAAATTATCCATTTATATCCAAATTTTTTGAAATCATTAACTTTTTAAACCCGGCAGAATTTGTAATGAATTATGATAATACTGAATACACACTACGTATCATTAAAAGTACGTAACATTTCTTAAATATTTCACCCACATGTTTCAACTCTGTTGTACTCAAGTTTTTAAAATACGGAGCTTCACCACTCAGAACTATGCCCTGCGATCCTAATTTTGGTCGCAAACCAGAGTTTAGGAACCAATGGACCGAGTGGGCTATAATAATTTTTAGACACTTACAACTCTTGTAGGTCTCTGGGTAAGGACTCAATGTCTTGTGAATAGATGGATCATGTAAATTTTAGTACTACGTATTGTGAAAACCAATTGCACATTATGAAGTAAACGGGACTGTCATGTGGCATTGCTGCAGCTGGAGACGGTCATCCAGCAAGAGGAGGCAGCGCTGTCGGTGATGCAAGGGCTTCCCCCCGCGCCCCCTTCGAGCCTGGATCTCCCAGGGTCGAGGCCCGTGGGCCTGGGGCACCCCACCCTGCCCGAGCCCACGGGACCACCGCCCCCTCCGCCCCTGGACGGCAGTGCCACCTCGGAGCCCATCTACGAGTCCGTGCTGCCGCGGGACGACGAGGCAGAGGAGGGAGGGGGCCTGCCCCCGCCCCCCCTGCCGGCCACCCAACCCCCTCACAAGCCGCGGCCGAGGAGCCCCGGGGTGGACCGCGTGCAGCGCGGGGGTGAGCGGGCGCCCAGCCCCGCGGCGGGCTCCCCCCGCCACAGCCGCCCCAGCTCCCGCACTTCCACCGTGTCCGGGGTGAGCGATCCTCCCCCGAAGCTCGGCCATGGGATTCATATCTCATTGTCATTGTGGTCATGGAGATGAGATAAGATTGGAGCACTGGCTGCCAGCAATGCTTACCATATTTTCCTGCTTTAAATTAAACTTATTTCATAAAGAGTTAAATTCTTTTGAGAGTTCCCACAAAATACTATGTATTTCTCGTACTAAATTTGTTACATGTTTAGATCCTGCCATTTTCGTTCTATTGAGTGTGTTAATTTTTTATGCATTTTATTTCTTAAAAACTATATTTCTGGTAAAAAAACTAAATTTGTGCGATTATATATAATATTTTTTTAAGAAGTTACAAATTACTTGTGTAATTAATAAAACCACATCGTTTTTTGATGTGAAAATTATATTTCTAACATGTTTCCAAACGTTACAACATAGTCTGTTCTACCATTGCTGTTGTAGTATGTATGTACATGCAGCCTTAATGTTTGGGTTTGGTTGAGAACTCTGTGGATTGTGCACACATAGTTGACTATCTTTATTGATACCTTGTCGGTTGAGCGCAGTGCACTATTAAATGCTGAATAAACTTTATCAGCCCGCACTCTTTCAAGGTAGGAGTGTACTATGACACTTGGTGTTTTGCTACTAAACAGTATCATCTCTGGTCTCATTTGAGTGATATTTATTTACTGTTAATATGGCATGAATTAAGGGTGGAATCAAACGCAAAGTTTTTTCACTAAAAAAAAAATCTTGAAGTCATAAACAAAATTAAATAACACCCACACGGTTCTGTAAGTTCTATTTGCAAAAGATTTGTGAATGCCATCATCAAAAATCAACACAATTATTGCCAAATGAGTAAAAATATGAAGTTTGGCTAGAAAATAACGGGACTGATTTTTTAACAGGCAAACAGCGTGGGTCTTAAGGTGAAATGGTACACTGCCGAGTCATGTGACATCCCCTCTCTCCATTTCTGCCACCCACCCTCCCGGCCGCCTGCCGACCCCTCAGTCAGGCTGTGGCCTTCGTTTGTGTCAGACAGTGTATTATCAGTTTGTCTAAAAAAGGCTTAGTGTTTTGAAAGAGCAATGGATTAATGTGGAAAGATTTAGTGAACCTTGGAAAGTCAGCCACAGAGACCCATTCTTCGTTGAAACAAGTGTGTGGTGATTGATGTCAGTCACTCACTCATGTTTCTGGGTGGTTTAAGTGGTTCAGAGAGACCCTCAACGTCAACAATGCAGGAAAACATTGAAAAAATCGGAGATTTAATCCGAAAAGACTGTTGGTAAGTTTTCGTGCAGTTGCTGTGATTGTAGAATGGACAAAGAATCAGTTTGGCTGGTTTTTAAATGAAAATTTTCACATGAGGAAAGTTTGTTCAAAAATGGTTACCAAGAACCTTACTAAAAGATTCTCAAATGAACATAATGAAAACCTTCAAAAAGGACTGTGAAATCTTGAAAAAGTAATATGTGTTAGATCATGGTTTTTCACGTATGATCTTGAAACTAAGTGCCAATCAATGCACTGGAAGAGCCCCAATTCATGGAGACTGAAGCAGGTTCGAATGCCAAAATCAAAATTTGAAGCAATGATGATTATATTTTTATTTTTCTACATCCATGGGATTGTGTATGTGTTTTGGGTGTTTGAAAGTTAGACTTGAACAATTAATATAATCTTGAAGTCCTATCTATGCTCCATGAACAAGTAAGAAGAAAGTGACCTGCATTGTGCAAAAACAAGTTGTGGATTCTTCATCAGGACAGCGGCTTGGCCCAGCTCAGCCCTTACAACTTGTCAAGTCGTTTTTGGCTAAGCATGGAATACCTCTGTTGGAACATCCACCCTACGCACCAGATCTTGCTCAGTGTGACTTTTTTGTTTCCGAAAGTGAAATCAGCAATGAAAGAAACAAGATTTGAGACAGTTGAAGGTGTGAAAGAAAAAGAGACAGGGACCATGAACATACTTTCAGAAGATAATGTCAGACGCTGCTTTGACCGGTGGAAAATTTGCATGGATAGATGTAAGGATCTTGGAGGGAAATATATTGAAGAGGATAATGTTAAAGTTGTGAAGATGTAAGGGTAAGAATGTTTTAGCCATAATCTAGTTTTATTTAGCCAAAATATTACTCTCCATTGCCGCCAATTTAGATTTTTAGCTTTTGAGATTGTCAATTTTTGTAAGCTATAAAACTTAATTTATATACATGTGGCATTATATTGTATCAATGAGAAATTTTAGCATTTTAACAATAACGTTGACTTAACACCTAGTTTTCATAAGAAAATGATATAAATAGTCCATTTATTGATGCATAATATTAGTTAGCAAACTATGGAGGAGAGAATATTGTTTTTACCTAGCAAAGCAGTTTATCCTTTATATTTCATCCATTACGTATATTCTATCTATTACATCTAATCCCAGTAAAAAAATTTCCAAAAGATTATATGTTCTAGTCAATAAGATTAAACATAGCTTGTTTACAGATATTTGGCTGTGGTAGTTAAGAAAATGTCAAAATTTTTTTCTTGTTCACTCAATCCAAGTGTATGTAACAAGTTTCTATTGCTGATTTGATTTATTGTGTATATTAGTTTATTTCTAGGTTGGTTGAAAGTGTTGTGAGTTACGAGCCTGCACACACTGGGGCACTGCTTGCAGGGCATCCAGTCGGCGCACTCGTGGCGGTTCACGGGCAGGCCAGACGAGGACCCGGAGCGGGAGCAGCGACGCAAGTTCCGGGTGGAGCGCAAGCTGCAGGAGCTAGAGGAGCAGGACAAGGAGGCCTTGCTGGACGACACCTACCACGACATCGTCGAGTTCGCCCAGAACTACTTCAACCCCCACGAGCGGTCGCCTGAAGGTATGTCGCCTCCCAGTCCTCCGGTTAGCTCGTACGGTGGGATAGGGCACATTGGTGGTATAATGTTGGACTCTCATTTGGGAGATCATGGGTTAGAATCGGTCTATCTGGACTTTTATTTTACTCATTCAGGAGGTCATAGGTTCGAATCTCAATGCATCCATGTGGACTTTTGTTTTATTCATTTAGGTGATCGTGGGTGTGAATCTCAGTCCATCCACTGGGACTTTTGTTTTACGTGGTGCCTTTAAATCAGTCCAGGAAAATGCTCCAATACTTTAGGCTAACGTTCATCCCTTCCCCGGTTACCCTCAATTTTATGGTTTATATTTGCCTCCAATAACTGTTTTTGACATAATGTGAACCAAAATTAATTAATCCATCAGCTGGTACCTAGTGACCTTTTTTGGTCAGAACTCAGAACACGTGTAAAACCACGCTTTTATGTCAAGGTTACTGAATTCTGTTTCTTATAATCATGAAATTAATTAAGTGTATACATGTTTAACTGATTTTACATGCGTTTCATTTTTGAATTTGATGTGATCCTAGAACCAGGAAAAGTCACATTTATTCCCCTTACTTCCATTAATGCATGTGTTTAGGCAGGCTGCTTTAACTGCTTAGAGGTCTTTTGACAGACTAATTAGACCAGTTGTTTGGTTACCCTTAGTTAAGCTGAATTGAGGGTAGAAAAAAGTCTGGAAGATTAAAAATATTGTAGCTCCCCCTTGCTTCATCAAAAACTCATTCTGATCATTTGCTTGAAATAACACTGACTGCTTGTTATTTGCCTGAAGGCAGGCTGGCTGGTAGTTTTCTTTAACAAATAGGTACTAATTTTCCTGATTAAGGCCAACTGTTTGGAAATTTATAAAAACAATAGCATACTGTTTCTGTCTGAACAATGTAGACTTTCAGATCATTTTCCTGACCAATAGCCGACCCTATTGTCATTTTCCTGACAAGTTGACTCTCTGGTTTTTAACCTGACTACAAACTGACTGCTGGGTTTTAAACCTGACCAAAAGCTACTTGTTGGGCATTTTCCTGACAAAAGGATGATGCCTATTCGTTTCCCTGATCAAAGGCTGAATATCTGGTTGCTTGTCTGATAAAATGTGACAGTTTTATTTTGTTTACTACCAAACACCGACTTTTTGGCCAATTGTTTGACCAAAGGAAGTTTGCCTGAGAAACTATCTGGCCAAAGGAAGATTAATAAATCCTATTTATTATGACTATTCTGACAATTGCTTGACAAATGTGTGACTGTCATCAGACTGAATTTCTTGAAAACTGCCAGAAAAAATGGAGACAATAGAGCAACTGCCTGATTAAATGCAGACTATCTGGGTAACTGCTTGACCAAATGTAGACTTTCTGGTCAACTGCCTAACCAATTGCAAATGTACTGGGCAATTGCCTAACAAAATGAAAATGGCCTGTAAACTGTCTGGCACCAAAATCTGGGCTAAAGGCTGATGGTTTGGGTAAGAGGCAGGCTATCTTGAGCACTTTGTGAACTAAGTTTAACCATTCTGATAATTTACTGAACAATAAACAGCCATTCTGATCAGTTCTTAAACTAAAATTAGCTGTCCCGATAACATGCTTAAGAATTACTAACTGTCCTGATAACTTTCTGAACAAATATCAGCTTTCATTTTCACTGTCTGGGTAAGGTTGTCATCTTCTCTCTTGCCTGAAACCCTTCATGCTCAGCTCTTGAAAGGGTAGGTAGTAGTAGGTGGTCCAATACCTCCAAAGATTCACCAATACTTACATATATTGGTTTGTTAACTTCCATATTTTGGGAGACCAAACACATAGGAAAAATAAACCATATAAGTATGTTTTCATGGAAAGTAAGTGCAAAATTTTTACATATTTAAACCTTGGCGTTGAAGTTAAATTAGAATATAGTGAATTTTTTTTTTTATATTTTCCATGCACAATTTAAAATATATTCTTTTGGTCAGTCAGAGCATTTGACTTGCCAAGAGAATAATATGTAATCTTACCGTTAATGCTTTGAGAATTGGACCACCACACCATTAGGTGTACTTCATTATGCTGATGTTCTGTTACCGTGTATACTACTTGAGTGCTTGCATGGATGACAGTCAGATAATGTCTCAATTATTTAGAAGCATTTGGTTTTTAAGTATTTTTTAAAATGGTTATAGTAATTGCTTATTATCCACCAATGTGGGGTGGCTGCTGGTGCTGTGTTGCTACAGGCACCATCATTGCGACGCTGACGAGGAAGAACAAGTGCACAGAGGTGATGCCCAAGTACGAGATGGTGACCTACTACCGTGGCTCCAGCATCCCCAACTCTCACATACACATGTACGACCCGGACAACGTCAACGTTGCTTGCTCCATATTCAGGGTAAGGTGGGCAATGAATTCATTTAGTTGATTTTTACACTTTTGAAAGCTTTGGATTTAATTTTTTTGTTTACCTGCCTTTGTCTAAATGTTCCCACTACATCAGCGTAACATATCTATGGGCTGAAAATATCTTGCACCACCTTGTCAGTTATTTAAAAAATTTTGGAGCTGAGTGGCAATATGATAGTCACTATTTTATAACCCTCAGTTTTAAATTTTTCTGTAAATACGCTATTTTCCTCTGGTCCTAGGAGAGGCCACAGTGTTAAAGTGGACAGATCACTTGCTTCCCACTGAGGCGATCTGGGTTCAATTCCCAGTTAGGGCAAACCCAGAAATATCGCAAATGGTTAAACATGGCTGATGTTGCATAAATCTACGAGTTTTTTTTCTGGGTTCTCCACACTACGCCACCAATTAATTTTGATTTATTTTCACCTCAATCACCCATCATGGTCTGTAATGACCTCGTTGTTCATGATATGTAAGAACTTATTCATTCAGGAGTTGTTCTACATTACCATGTTTTATTGCATAATCGTAGAGCATAATATAATAAAATCAAGTTTGAAATGTTGGGGTGTAATTTTTATGAGAGAAAATCATTTTTTTTGAGGTAAAGTTATTCATAATATCGTGCAGTAGTTAAAAATTTAAATAAAAATGCAATAAATTAAACAAAATCAATCAATCAATTGAAAATTGTAATGAATTTTCTTTAACTTCATTGGGGGGGTAAACTGTAACTCAGAGGACATACTCGCTTAGCCTAACAAGAGGTTTATTCTTAAAATACCACTTAACTTGATATAATAGTTTTCATTCTAGGATCGAAACGTCTGTCATCCCATACGGGATGTCTGGTGAGAGATGAATTAAATCAGATTTAAAAAATATAATTTGACACTAATTTGAAAATGACATGTATTTGGTTTTTAAATTTCTTATAAGCAAAATCAGTCTCAAGGAACAGGTAGTCTTTATAGATCATGATTAAAATTGCAATAAAAATTCACAAGTTATGACTCACGTAATAACTTCTAAACGACCATAAAAGACAGAGCTTCACTAAACTCCTCACTAATCCTTCCTGATCCGTTAACTTAAGAACATCTAAAACCAGTTAATTATTATTACAGCTATGAAAAGATAGTTCTGTACTCACATTTTTAAATAAGCTGAATATTTCTTGATCCATCACTTTAAAACTAACATAGGGGCGTCTCCTGCTTTTGAAAACCTGAACGAAATTTACATTTTCAAACTTGGACTCTACCGACTCCCTACCAAATCGGTCAGCATCACGACCACTGACCAGTGGGCCTAAACTGACTACATTACAAACCTAGTGAACTCGTTACCAGAGTGAGCCTCGACCTCTCTCTAACTCCCTCTTAAATCTCCGTGCACCACTGCGCCTCCCAGAACAATCCATGGTTATTGAAACAAAGTTTCCAAACATTTAACCAGGACAGCTGAGCAGGCTACCCCCTCCACCCAGCATGCGGCCACACTGCGCGGCCTGTTACGACAGCGCGCCCCAGTGGCTGCGCCAGCGCGCGGCCGAACGAAGAAATTACACAAGTATGTGCAATCTGCAAGCCAGCAGCGCGCCGCGTCAGACCCGTGTCCCAATTACTTGGTCTCGCCACTTGCGCCGATGTGTGAACAGAGCAGCCAGCCCAGAGTCCTATCAGTAAAGTCCCGAAATTTTTTTAAAAAATTATGGAAAATTTTGTACCGCAACAATAAAAACCAAAAATATTAAAGGGAAATATGTTTAATTAAAAAATAAAAGTAAACAAGAGCACGCCAAACAATTTAAATTAATAAATCTTGCATCAAAAACATTTATTTCAACCATTAAATAGAAAAATTAAAACTATGACCTGAACATTAGCCGGAATTAACACACAACTATTGTCGTAGTACATATTAATCATGAAAGTGTGCGGGCTATCAAGTGTAGTTTAATGGCACTAGACAGAGTGCACACATTGCATGCATTCGACAAGCTATCGATATTTTGGGCATTAATGTAACACAATATGAATGATGCCAATTAGCCCTGCCTCCATTTTTATATGCAGTACACAGCGGCGAGGAAGACTTAACAGATAAAGGTCTTTAAATGTCTTTAAAAAAAATTCACACATTGGACAACTTTGTATTTCGTTAATAAATAGTAAGCGTAAATAACCAAAAAAATTATAGGTTTTAACTTTTAACATTGCTTTATATAGAAAAAGAAGTTTTAAATGGGTAACATTGTACATGGGAAAAAAAAAGTATATCTAATTGAGAAAATGGCAGCACCAAAACATCTTACCATTTTGGATGGGAAATCGTATTGTGCAGGTACAACTTAGAGTTTTACTATAATTGTAATTACTGTTTTTTACCATTATAACAACCAAACCAACCAAACTGCTGGACGGCAACTAAAAATAGATGGCTGTTGCATGTTGCTTTATCCTATTGTGGTTATCTACCTACACAAAACACTCATCCGAAAGAGAGATCAAAAATAAAATGCAAAAATTATTCCTTTTTTTTTTTCCTCCAAATTTTGAGGCCCTAAAATAAGAGTGCAGCGATGCAAGTGCAACAATTATGCGGAAAACATGATTTTTATTTCAGGTTTCTTTACATTTTGCAATGGTTATTAGCAAGCCCCTAGAGAGCCCTTAGAAAGGGTGAAAGGGCATGCTGTTATTTTTCTGCTATGCCAAGTGTTGGTGCAGAGACTGTCGGTAACTGTCAGCATCCTTGTCCCTGCAGGACCTGTGCAAGTACCTGCGTGGGGAGCTGAAGACAGATGTGGAGCTGACGACAATCCAGGGCATCGTGGGGTACGGCATAGAGCGGGAGGAGCTGCGCGACGAGATCCTGGTGCAGTGCATGCGGCAAGCGACCAACAACCCTAGCTCCGAGGCGACGGAGCGTGTGTGGCTGCTGCTGTGCCTGTGCATCGTGGCCTTCCAGCCCAGCAAGCTCCTGTACAAGGTGCGTGTGTGGCTGCTGCTGTATGCTGTGCCTGTGCATCATGGCCTTCCAGCCCAGGAAGCTTCCATATCATCTTTTCCCTCTAAACCCACAACACCTTGGAAGGGTTCTTTACTTATGGTTCAACTTCTGTGAACACAGCCAAAGAACAATGGAAATACATACTAACAATGTGAATATCATGCTGAGGACCTGCACTTACGCCTATTAGGTTTTATATAGTGCCAGTTTTATGCAATGTACCAAAAAAATGGAATAATGTGAGGGGTATAAAATTGTATGAATGGTAACGACACATTAATATTTTTTTAACAAGACACATGTTTTGACAAACTATAGTACTTACTATCACAAGCATTACTAACTTTACCATGCAAGACCAACTAAAACTGTGGGCTTCATGCAACCTGGCATCCTTGCTGAGGAGCAGCGCACCTGTTAGGAGCATCACGATGCACGTTCAGAGCTAAGTACTGAGGGCTAGTTGTGTGTTGCAGTACTTCGTGTGCTTCCTGAGGAAGAACCTGCAGCTGGAGGGCAAGCTGCGGCAGTATGTGCAGTGGTGCATGGACAACTGCAAGAACACCAAGGTGTCGTGCCGCCTCTACCCGCCCTCCTCCGTCGAGATCGCCGTGAGTACACGTTGCCTGCCCTCATCTTCAGGGCTGCGGGACTATCGTCAATCACACAGAGTGCAAATTGTCGAATCCCTTTAGAAAGTTCATAACCAGCTCTTATTTTAATCACATTCTCACTTACAAGTACAATGGCAAATTGCATGTGCAGCTTATTTTTCAGGTGTATCATTTAGGAGTTATGTAAATATTAGTTTAGAACCTAGAAGTCATAAAATGAGCACCGATTAAAATATTCCCCTTACAACAAAATACTTACTAGGCTACCTACAGACATGAGTTCTGATAAGATTTTAAGTATGCATATGCTATGAAACTAATTTTTTTATCAGCGTAGATGAGGCTGAAATATATTCTTGTAACAGTTTGTTAAGTTCATAGGCTTGTGATGAAGAGTTCGGTTACAGTAGAAGGTAGAAACTGATTATAATGTTACTGCTTATAATGTTACTGCTTATAATGTTTTCCTGCTTATAGCAACACATTTTTCAATATCCCAACTTTTCCCCCATAAGGAATGTGTATTTACTTCCTGTGTATAATGTTTCACAAATTATACAATATCTGTTTAGTAGGCCTGTGCGAATATTCGAATTTTGGAATATCAAAACGAATAGTATATTATTCGTATTCGATTCGATTTCAAATACTAACACTTCAAAAAAACGAATATTCAGTCATTTATGAAAAAGGCTGGACGGTATCACTGAAACCGGGAAACATTTCAGGATCACGGAGGTTTCTCTCGTTGGGTGGGGGCAAAAGATCCGCGGGATTTTCGTAATGTTTTAGAGTTATGTATATGGAGTTATTCCACTACATCTGGCCACGTAAAGCCCGTTTGAATACAGTAATTCGGAGCGATAACTAACGTATTTTATGTAGAAGAATGTCGTCAGGTCGTTGAAAATAGATTTGAACTGTCAGCATACTGATAAAGATAAATACGTGTGTGTAAAATCCATACAACCGGGACGTTATAGGTGACAGTTTTCAGATTAGAGGGTGAAACATGGTTTGTCGACACTGTAATTTCGTTCCGAACTTGACGGCGAAGAGAAAGAAAATTGTACAGACCATGTGGAAAACATCTGGCCGCATACTCACAGCAAAGACTCCAAAAGCCTAACATGCTACGTCAATGTTTTTCAATAGGATAATACACAGTAAACGACCAGATGCAGGCAGCAACACCCCACCTCTTCATACCCTTCCCAAATTCCTCGCGTAGTGACAGCTCAGGCAATTATCCTGTCCCGCACGTCAAAAAAAAAAACTCTTGCCAAGAACTTATTTAAAAGCTTGTGATCACGTTACATGGTGTACCAAGATTGTGAAGTAAATGGGTTTTCAATGATGTTAGATCCACGGTTCAAAGATTCACTAATTGAGGATGAAAAAAAATATATATATATACGGGTTGAAAATTTGTGCAGGGAGGTATGTAAGCTGTGTAAGCTGAACACAGTAGCTGAAACTATAACTGAGACAAGTGAGGCTACAAGTGAAATGCCTATTAAGAAGTCATCTCTGTGGGCCTACGTGAAACCTTCAACAGCAGCTCCGTCTACGCTTGCAAGCTACAAAGAAACTATCCAAGGAGAAGTAAACGAATATCTGGCAGCACCCTTAATCCCAAAGAATGAAAATCCTTTCAGTTTCTGGTCAGAGAAGGGGCGCACTTATTTCCGAAACATAGCTGTGGTAGCAAGATGGTACTTGCCTATACCTGCTACACAAGTGTGCAGTGAGAGACTTTTCTCAACAGCTGGCAACATTGTGACGTGTAGAAGAGAGAGTCTACTCCCCGAAAATGTAGAGCAGCTTGTGTTTCTCCACAAAAATTTAAATTAGCTAATAGGTAGTGATATGACAAGACTCTTTTTAATACGAAGTAATTATAAAATTGGAGAACCTTAAAATTTTAAGTACTGTTAGTTTTTTGATTCTACATACATTGTATCAGTAAATATGTACCTGTTATCATATTGTAATATGATGTGATATAACATGTTTTATGGGATTTCAATTCTCATTCCAACTATTCGAATTCAATATTCGTATTTGAGAATAATTTGGTATTCGTATTCGAATTCGATTCGAACTAAAAAACTGATATTCGCACAGGCTTACTGTTTAGAATGTTTGTTTCCTAAAATTCAAGAACTGCAAAAAAAAAAAAAAAGTTGGAAATCTCTATGTATCCTATATAGCTAAGGTACATATGTTCGCAGCTGTGTGTGTGTTGGCACCTTCATCTTGGAAAACAAAATAAAAATTCCTTTCACTCCTTGCCATTCTGTTATGTGTTTTCAGATGTACAAACATAGTTCTACAGTATTTGAGTTGCCACCCATTCTGTAATGGCACACAAAAAATAAGTTTTTATATTGTTTATAGAGTTGAATTCATTTCATTCATAGGTAGAAATAGTAAGAACACACATGTACAAGTGGCGAAGGAATTGGACATAGGCATTTCCACTGTAATGCTATCGTTGTGAATCTTGAGAGAATATTTTAAAGAAATGTGGCAGTGTGTCTGTTAATCTGACAAAGAAAATAGAAGCTGGAATATTCATGAAGTTAATAGAAAATCGTTGGCTTGGTTTAAGCAAATTCAATCATAGAGTGGTTTTAACACTGGAACAGTGCTAAATTGATATTTCCTACTTTAAACGCATTCCTGCCTATGTTTTTTTTTTCCTTTTATTCCCTTGAAAAACATTCTAACAGGGTTCTGTTGTAGGCAGTGGCTCAAACCACTCGAGTAAAACTCGTTTCGGGCGAGAGAGTCTTGCCGGAGGTTGTGGAGGTTGTGCTGCGACACTGGCAGCAGCGATCATGGCCCTCGTGCAGTCGGTGCCGATGGTGGTTGCAGGCAGGGGCGTAGCCGGGGGGGGGGGGGGGGGGGGGGCGGGTTTAGGGGTTCAACCCCCCCCCCCCCCCCCCTTAGCACCAAATCTTTAATTAATTTCTTATTCATCACTCAAACAAATTTCATATTAAAATTATTAAAATTTTTACCATTACAATATTTAAATTTAAGTACCGAAAACAGCTAAAATAGCACTATTTTACACCTTAAAATCCAAATTTTCCCGGGGGAGGACCCCCAGACCCCACGCTTTAATACAGGGGGGAGGGGGGGGGCATGCTTTTTAACACCCCCCATACACAAATCCTGGCTACGCCACTGGTTGCAGGCAATGCGCCGCCTGGGCACCATCGTGTGCCGGTTCTTCTTCCTGGACGGGCGGACGAAGGCCATCGACGTGCACCCCACGGACACGGCGAGCGACGCTGCCTACAAGCTGGCGGAGAAGCTGGGGCTGAGGAACCTGGACGGCTGGGCCATCTACCAGAGCCGGCCCGACGGCGAGGAGCACGTCCGCGCCCACGACTACCTGTACGACGTCATCGCCGGCTGGGAAATGTGAGCTTGCTGCCGGCGTCCCGCCCGACAGGCTCTGTCGCCCGCAACACCTTTACATTTCATGTCTCCAGCTTCCTTGCATTTTACTGCCTTCGATTTACTGCCTTAACTAGTTTATTAAATATTTGTAATAAATCTTGTGATAAAACAACAGAAGAGCTATAGTGCTATAGAGCTATAGTGCTATAGAGCTATAGTGATACTGATAAATCTCCACGTTTAGCCCTGTTTGGTGCTGACCATAATTCCTAGTACAAATTGCTCATTAAAGATAGAAGTCCAATGATGCCGATTCCATGTGTTTGGCTGAATCTGAAATTTACAATTTAAAGTCTTTCTTAATAAATCCAAAAAGCCTTTAAATGAAAGCACTGTTATAAAAATGAAATAACCAGAATTGTGTATGACACCGAGTCTTAGTTAGTTAAAATATTTTTGCTATTAACTAGTTTTTTCAGTTCCTAAGTGAAGCAGATTCCTATTCACATTTTGATTCTGATTCCATTAGATTCCCTAAATTTAAGGAGATGGTTCACGATTTTTGGAAATCAGTGTGTTACGTTATCAAAATTTGAGCAAAAATGATTTTAGTAATAGAGATATCAAATTCTACACCTTAAAGAGAAAAGTCCAACCTATTTTATGTGATATTGTTGGACAAAATTAAATTTTTATATAATTTAATAAAAACGTTTGTAATCAGACCTTTTTAAAAATTTTTTTCCTTCAGTATTAACAATTACCTTCGTGCAGTTAAAGTAAATAAAAAGTACATTTAATTTCTAACATATCTTCAGTAATTTCTAATTTCTCCACTGACCTGTTTACTTAAACTTATGATTATTTTGATAGTTTATTATAAATGAAAATTTTTATGTGTGACAAGAAAATTTACTCGTAAAATTATTTATTTTTAAGACTTTTGATGTACATATTTGGATAATTGTGTTTCGTACCTAAGGAATAAAGTCATGTTTTGACTTTGGTGTGAGAACAATTTAAATCAGAGTAATAGATGTGCTGAATAAGCTAAAACAAACGCTTCCTCTTATACTATTAAGGTTTATAGATAGTTGTCAGTGGTGCCAACAGATAGCAGTTCAGTGCTCGCTGGGCTCATTGCTCGCCAGCACGCGCGAGTGCATCGGTGCCACTTAAATTTTTGGTTAACTCCAGTGTTCTATCTATCAGCACTGCGGCTGTTCATCAATGCTTTAAATTATTGGTCGCTATAATTATGCTGGACAATGTATTCTAATGCTAAAGTTATCAATTTCTCTAATACAATAAAGTAACTCACCATCAAGTAATAAATATCAAGTTCAATCAAATATTGAGAAAACAGATGCATATTATTATTAATATTAAAATGTTTGTATTTGTATGTATTTTTAACTTTGCGATATGACAAAATTAAAAACCGAACTTGTTTCATCTAAACATGTTTCTGATTTTTATCATTATAAAAACATTACAATTCTGTTCAAATAGAATTTGGGATTACTTGTCATCGTTTGTGAATGTTCCACTTTGCTCCCATTTCCTTTTCCCAAAATTTTCAGATGCAAAAATCTAAATTTTTATACATAACCAGCAAATAACAATAAACAATAAAAAATGCTCAAAATTGTATTAAATTTTGATTAAATAATTATATTAAATTAAAATTCATTAGGAAGAGTTTTGTTTTGAATGTATACACGTACTGCTTGTATGAGCTAGTGCGTGGATGTTCACGACTGAGTGCTCGCGTGGCCCTCAAGTTTAAAATGGCTTGTGAGGGGTGAGGGGAAAATCAGTACAATTGGCAACGCTGTCACTTGAAAAGGTCTGCGCCCAGCGGGGTGGTGGGCTGAGGAAGGGGAGGGCTTCTAAACACACTTTTGTCCTAGATATTGGAGCGATATACCCTCTTTGTGTGAAAGACAATTCGCAACTGACCACTTCCTACGGCCAACCCAGTCTATGTACAGACCAGCTGAGGAGTGGAGGATGTAGAGTTCGACACTTTCTACCATAATATATTAACAAAATTTAGATTTTAGTATGTGACAATTTTCGGTGGATTAACCCTCTTCATAAAAGTAATTTTCAAGATAATACGTATTAGACTCTTCATAATTTATATTCCTGGATACAAATACAAACCTGTTTGTTATTTTACAGTTGTAAAATTACAAGTAATAATAGATTGCGTATAAAGATAGGGTAGTTTAATTTAGGTCACCTGATAGCCCCAAAATAAATTAACTCTTATATCACAGTGCTGTTTCTATTAGATGATGAAACTTATATCATTGTTAATATTTGAAATTAAATTTAACTTTATAAATAAAACCATTTCAAGTTATGTTACATAATGTTTTATGTTTTTTATTCGGTGCAAAAATATGTTGGGTAGTTTAATTTAAAAGCAAGTATTTTTACAGTATGGTTCCACTCCAATTATATAATTTTATTGATATATTACAAAAGGATATTGTTTTAATAATGCTCATAGTTAAAAAAAAAAATTTGCTTTAAAGTATACAAATTTAGTTCTCGTAACTTTATTCAAATGAACTGTAATAAACAAAACAGTTAAATTTAATTTAAAAACTTTTTGATTTAAAATTAATAGTCCAGAGAGATTCCTAGGAAATTTAACAAAATTGTATTGTATAAGAGACTTATGAAAAAGCTCCGTTATCCAGGTGTTAAAAATCTCTGATAAAAAAAAAAATTAAAATCCTTTTCAAACTTGACGAATATTGGAAACCACCCAATTAATGAGATGGAAATCCTAATCTAGTTAATGATGTTATTGTGTTTGACACACTATTAAAATTATACCTGCAATTTTGATAATATTACTTAGGGGGAAAAATAGCCTTATTCTTAGTCCAGCAATTTCATTGGATTTGAAGGAACCAGTTGATTACAGAATTGAATTGTTACCAAAACAGTACTTATCAAACTGACTGAGGATAGGCACAGTGAGAACCAATGGAGCGCTCTGACACTAACAGGAAGCAGTGCAAGCTGGCCACCACCACATCTGCATTTGCGACGCTGAGCAGGCGAGGTAACAGCGCCACACTCGGCAGCGGGGAAAACCGCTTCGTGTTTAAGAGGCGGCTGTTCCGCACCACTCGGGAGCTGTCCCAGGACCCCGTCGAGGTCAGCATGCTGTACGCACAAGCCGTCTACAGCGTCGTCAAGGTAGGACACTTCTCTGTCCTTAGGCTGGACTGGTATGCCATATTTGCCTTGTATGTATTTACAAACACAATCGTGAAAATAAAATACTTAAGTCACTTCTTATCTAGTTAGGTTTTAATCATTGCATGTGCGTCTCGGTCTATTTTGTTGGCCAATGCAGAGTAATGTGTAGCGGAAACTTGTTAGTGACAATTTAAAACGACCAATTAAATTCAAATCCCTCAGATATGCTTCAATAGATAATAGGGACAAGATTATATGGTGAATTGCAATAAAACCGAAATAACACTGAAAACCATGTCAATACACCATATAACACCGAAATGCAAGTTAATACACCATTAAGTATAGAAATGCAAATGAATGCACAAAATAATCAAAATTTTTAATCGAAAATTTTACTGGAAACACAAAAAGGTGACTTCTTTTAATTTACTTAACTCGAGGGATGTAACTTATTTAACATGAAAGTTATACCAAATTTAAGTGCTAAATAGATTTAATTTTTGTTAACTCTTATAATAATTATTAGCAACTCATTTTTACATTACGGCATTGGTACATTTGCAATCACTCGGTTACCTGCAGATTTATTTTTATTGTTCCGAGAAGTAGGAAATGCTTATTACAAATTATTATATTGTTAAGAACATCATGTGTCAGTCATAATAAACCGTTTTGTGAATTAGGTGTTGTGAAACATTTGTTTAATAATATGCTGTAGTTATGAATTAGCAGATTTGTTAAAAAAAATTACAATATCCTGTTTTAAAAACAAAATTAGCCTAAAAATAAAACCATAAAATCGTAATTATGCTGCTTTGTGCTCGATAATTTTTTTTGCATTATTTTTAAGGGAAGCCTCAGGTGACCTGCAAATTCCTTCTTTTACCTCTTCCTGCTCTTGAGCCCAGTTGAGAGTGGCCGCTTTGTGAATTAACAGTGCGGGCTGAAACAACAAAACTTTTTTTCTTCTCCCTATCTTCTTTCCTGCTTCTCTTTGCAGACCTAACATAGTCTGCTCTCGCAACACAACTGCATCTAAACTGTGTACAGTGTTGTCTAGCTCTGGTTGTCGCACTGAGGACTCGTGCTTGGACCCACCACTGGTTGCAGTGTGACGACTTCCCCATCAGCGAGAAGGTGGCACTGCAGTTGGCGGGCCTGCAGGCTCAGGTGGCGCTCGGCGACCCCAAGGACAAGCTGGACTACTACTCCGACGTGGAGGCGTATCTCCCCCGCCGGATCCTGGACGCCCGGCCCGCCGAGCAGTGGGTGAGCCCTCTTCCTCTCCCCCCTCTCGACCCTGCGATGTGTGGTCGTCAACACCAGTTTCAGTGCACGAGGAAGAGGAGATAACTCCGTAACTGGTTTCATTTGGGACAGTGTGATAATAACATATGCAGATAAATACTTACAGACAAGATTTTATGTTTTTTTTTGTCTAATTTGGTTTTTAAAACATAGGATTTTGTTGTTAAGGTTTTTATTTTTAAAAATCTATTTTGTAATACATACTCCACCAAATTGAAATATATATGATGCATTTTTACAGTAAAAAAATCTTTTGATAAATTGGCTTAAAGCAGATAAATAAAAAAAATTATATAAATTAATTAGCAAGCATTTATGTTCAAAAATTGAGATAAACAATTTAACTATTTAAATTAATTTTTGTGATCCATGCTCTTCGGTACAATTTTTTTTGTCTGGAAATAACTACATTCCTTACATTTCAAACATTTTTTTAAACTTTATCTTAACATCTTTGAAACTTCAAAGTATTCAGTACTGAAGGAAAAGTTGATAATCAGAAATCAAAAGAAAACACCAGAGTCATATTTTACAGTATTCACCAAACTGAACATGACTTAAAATCCCAAGGTTGTAGTAATTCTCTCATAGTACATGTGCATCACTCATATGCAGCAGAAATTTTTGCAGTGATGCATTACTGTTATTAGGATAGCATGTGTTGTAACACGTAACGTGGTTTGCGCAGATCCCGACAATAGCGCAAGCACACAGGCAGTACGGCGTGGGACGCACAGAGCTCACAGCGAAAGTGCTGTACCTGTCGTGCGTGATGCAGTATCCCCTCTACGGCACGACCATGTTCCACGTCACGTACAGAGGATACTGGTCGTATGGTGAGCACTGCAACCTACAACCAACAGCATATTCTGGCTTATTCTTGTACAGTTTTAGAACACATAAAAGTATGTCTGCTATTTTTTGTGCTGGAAACTGCCCATTATAAAATAATATATTTTTGTATTTGTGTGCATTCATGGATAAATATACTATATGTGAATTTTAATAATTTAAAACTTTCATGTGTAAATTGTTTGTAACACAAAGGCATTCAGTACTGAAGGCAAAAATGACAGTCAGAAATCACGAAAAATTCTTTCGGGCCTAACGCCTTGTTGCCAGAGAGATCACTAAAGGCAGGTGCACGTGAGATGGCAGTTAGAAGGATCGGGAAGGACTCAACCATGGCCTGTAGTAAGGACAATCATTAACTGTGGGAGATGCTTTTTTAAGTCTGAATTAGACTTTTATAACTTTCATAACTTTGCACTCAACCAAAATTAATGCACTGCATGCAATTATGACAATGTTGACTGCACCACAGGGCAGTTAATGCTCACCTCTCCTTTGTCTTTAATAAAAATAATTTATAATATGTTGAAATTATTGTATTTTATTTGTATTCTTTGGATACTTGTATTAAGAGTTTTTTTTTAAAAAAAGGGGGGAATTTATTTTTTACCAATTTTGTTGTATTTTAATAAGGGCTGCTCCTATACCTCTTTTTACGATAATTCTCAGTACACCGATATCCCAATAATGCTGATGCCCTATGCTACAATTAACATTTGATTTCTTGCCAAACTATATGTAAAAAAAATAGACTTTTTTATAAATAGTTTTGAGAGTATCATGAAATTATTCTAAATCTCAATTCAAAGCATTTTTGTTGAAAATAGTACATCACTTATTTATTTTGTAACCATCTTCATTTGTATTTTTTTGAAGCTAAACACAGTACCCAAGTTAATCATTTTTGTGACATAAATAAATAATATAGTTTAAATAGTTCATTAAAGATAAAAATGTTATTGAAACCATGACAAATAATTATAGCAAGTAAAATAATCAAAATCATGACAATTTTTCCGATACTTTCAATACTTGTCCCAATACCTTCGTATGGACCAAGATCTGAATATCTGCCGATATCTGATACCAGTATTGGACATCAAAAAAGCCCTGCTTTTTAAAGTTGAAATTGCAATAAATTAGTAATCATACAAAAACGAAAAAATTGAAATGGAAAGTTCTGTCTCATCAGTGTGATCCAAAATAAGTGTTCGTTTTAAGTTAATCTGCACATACCTAAGCCCGATACATTAAAGCAGTGGAAGCCAACTGGTGGTCCGTGGGCCATTTTTGGCTTGGGTAGTGGCTCACCACACTAACTGTAAGGACAAAATAACACATTTATGAAAATTTTCAAATGTGTAAACTATGGGTGCGATTAGAGTCAAATTTCAAGACCGGATTTTAATGCAACATTTTCATGAAGCATTGTTCTGAAACTTTTCTAATATGAAAAAGACAGAGAAAGGTAATTGGCCAAAGAGAATTAAAGAGAGTACTATGCTATATATGTTGCGGGGCTTGTTTTCGTTCTTTTCTTTATGTGATGATTCATCCCCTGAAAAAAAAATAGAACAAGGGAGATATATGATGGAAAAAATAAATGTGTGGCATGCACTTTTTTCAGAAAATAGATACGTATAGGTATCCTATACAGTCAGCTGTGATTGCCTGGAATTTTATATTTGCTACCAACGGGCTTGCGTTCCTCTTTGTTCAACCAGCAGCATAGAGAGTGCTGTTGACAGTTACTGCATTTCCGCATAGATAGCGCTACCTGTTATGAATTTCTTATCTCGTTCAGAGATTTGGCATTTTCCAAATGACAGAATTTTTTTATGGAACAGCAACACGCACAGTTTTTATTTATGATGTATTTCAACAGTAATTAATATTTATTTTTAATTGATGAAGTGAGTAATAATGTTGTTTATACATGTTTATTAATTTATTTTAATTTTAATCAAATATCTAATAAATACCAAAAAGGTTGTGTTCATTTTCTCTTTCTCTCTCCCTGCCATTTTACCCCTTACTAGTCGAAGTTTGAATTGCCAAATAAGTTTCGCTATCAAGGGTACTGTGTTACACGTGCTCTTTTTTTTTTTTAAATTTAATTTTAAATTGAGTCTGTTTACTTGAAGGCTACCCACCCCTGCACCAAAGCGTTGTTTTTCACATGACGTCCACCCCTCTTTGTCATCGCTTTGTTCCGACAGGAAACAGTCTCATCCTGGGCGTGAACTCGGACGGCCTGATGCTGATCAAGCCGGACGACAAGTTTGTGCTGTACGAGTACCGCTACCAGGACGTGGAGTCCATCTTCCTGGATCCCAGCGACAGCTTCATCACCGTGAACCTCATGCGGCAGCAGCCCGACAGCAACAGCCACAAGTGCTTCGTGTTCGAGACGACGCAGAAGAGCGAGATTGGCTCGCTGATCATCAGCTACTGCCCTGCCCTGGCGGGCTGGATCACAGAGAACGAGGCTCCCATCAGGAAGGTATCTGCGCTAGCGGCATTTGGTTCTGTTCTACGCTCCTCACCATCTGCATGCGGAGTTTTGGTCTCAATGTTACCCTATTTACCTGAATATAATGCTATGATTTTTACCAAAACTGTGAAAACTAAAAGTGGGGGTCGCATCATTATAATTACAAACTTGCATTTTGCCATTTGGAACATCTTGGTTGAAAAACTACACTCTCTGTCTATAAACTGTATCACTTATGCCACTTTAGTCCGGGGCTTCCTTAACCTCTGCACAGGCGTGACAGATGAGAGATGCAGGATGAAGGAGAGGGTGCAAATGGAGTTTGACCCAGGGTTCTCTTTGCTTCTCTTCATTGTGGCTGCTGGCGAAGGCACCTCCACCCCCCCCCCTCCCTCTTTCACCTCCCAGGCATCCACCATGTATCTCCACATTCTTTGCTTTTTGAACTAGTCTAACTGCAGCTTGGTGTTTTTCAAAAGAGACCAAGTAAATCATTACTAATGAAAGTGGCAGCAGAAAGGGTATAGTAAATATGGACTACATAAATTTAATCATTTAAATAATTTTCTAATGATATGTACTTGAATTTCGATTTCTAATTAGTAAAGACTTTTTCAAAAATTCATAATCAAAAAAATTTTTGGTTGCCTTATATTCAGTGACTTTTTTTTTAGGGTAAAAACTGTAATTGTGCATATTTCCTGAGAAGCACCTGAGGATAGGGTGGTTGAGTGGTCAGGGTACTCCTCTACCTCGAAGGTGGGATCAAACCTGGATTTTTTTTGCAGATGTTGCTAGATGGTTGGCACTCCACTGTCATCCTCCCTCTTTCCCCAGCCACATCACCATCTCTTCTCTTATCCATTTCTAATGACCTCAATTTTAATGAGAATCTTAGTGTAAACCAGTTTTTAATCTAAGGCTGTCTAGTACTTTCTTGCAATTTATTTTTCCATTTAAAATAAAATATAATTTATATTTTCAAGATGGTAAATACATAGTTTAAAAGTGGTTGGAAGTACGTACTTAAACATGTTTAATATATCTTTGCTTTTAGACTGCAATTTGTGAGCACATCTAGTTGTATCAAAGGCTACCCTGAATTGACTGTGCCAGAAATAATGTGCCACAATCACATAGTTTCTGTGATTGTTTTGTTGCATTTTAGTTCAGATTGTGCAGTGGCAAATGCAGAAATATTTTTTGATATAATAATTAAATAATTACGTATTTGTCAGAGTTAAGTTTTGATTGAGAATGGTGATTAGTTTCATGATTTTAATTTCATTTCGGTGTGTTGTGGTGTATTTAATTGAATTATTATTCAATTAAAATATATTATATAGTGTATTGATTTACTTTTCGGTGTTATTTCGGTTTTATCGCTTTTCACCATGTAATCTTTCCCTACGAATCACATGCTACTGTGTTGGAAAGTCTTACAAGGCAGCAGCCAATGAGTGGATGACATCTGTTTGAGTGCACGTATAATTGTGGAGTCGACCTTGGAGGTCATTGAACCTCCAAATTTTTCCGGTCCCTAGGGATTAGTATTTTGTCAGTTGAAACTGCATAAAACAGGCTGTGACAGTCAGAAACTCAGACCAGCTAAAGACCCGGCTGAAGGAGCGTGCACATAGCTTAAAGAGGATGTGTGTTATCCTGGAGGTTTGAGTTACACCGCAGTTCCACGATGAAGAGGGAACTGCGAAACGTCTTGTTCCCTGGACAGTGGTGTGGCACGTCCGCAGGTGAAGGCCATCACCAACGAGGACCGGGTCCGGCTCTACCAGAACCTGGTGAACTGCCGGCGGGCGCTGGTGGAGAGCGACATGCTGCGCAAGCCCCAGGACTCGGGAGGGGGGTTCCTTCGCAACACACTGCGCAGGTGCGGTCAGTTTTGTTGAGAGTTATTGCGAGATACTGTCAAGTGCACCTTATGTTACATCTTTGTCTAGCTTTACTTTACATTCGGAATGCATTGTCGTGCTAGGTGTACACACCTAATTGACACCGTCAGTATGAGACATCCGTTACCGTACTATATACTATTGTCTATTGTCTCTTAAATCACTACCAACCTTTAAAGTCAACTGGCAAACAATCATCGTTACCAATTCGTCCAACAGCAGCTTTGTTGGCTATAATATTTTACTTACATTTTAAAAACAGTTATTAAAGTTACAATAAGTGACAGCTTTATGTGAAGATTTCATGGAACATTAAAGTAAAGTTAAGCAGGTTAATACTTCTTTAACACTGAAATAAGAATATTGATTTGTTACTGCTAGCATTCCTTCCTGCTAATACATCAAGAAATGTAGAAGCCTTTTTTTTGTTAAGAGAGAAGGGTGGAGAAGGAGCAAAAATTATGATAATATTCTAATACAAAAATTTCTTGAGTTAGAGCAACGGAAGTAATAAAACATGATTCTTTTTAAAAATGAATATAGATATGGAATGTTATACTGAATTTGTATAACGTTTCTCGTAAACCACGAAACACTGTTGTATAGTTCTGGGGGAATGCTAGATTGAGTTTTACATTTTTAGAATAACCAATTCTTATACCGGAGCTTCTTGGATACCATTTTAACTAGGGATGGGCCAATAAAATCGTCAAATACCATCAAATCCTTAGTATTTTAAGGATTCTATATTCGAGGAAAAAGATTTGAAGAAAAATATTAGAGCAAATAAAATAAATTAAAAAATTTAACACCGGTATCATCTGAAGTTTACTATTTAAATTTTGTTATTCATATCTATTCTGTTACCACTCCCTAAGAATTGTATTAAAAAAATATATATAATTATTTAAATAAAATAACATATATTTATACAGGAAAGTAAACCTTGTTTGTGAATCAACTATTTAAAGGGTAGAATGTTTCAACACCATGGTTAATATTTTTCATTTATTGTACGCATATTATTTTATTTTTTACACTTGGACAACTAGATTCGTACATGAGTATATTTGGGGTACTCTCAGGGAATTCGAATTTTAGATTCGTATTCGATGAAATCAGGATTGACCCATCACTAACTTCAATTGTAATAGGTACCACTTAACATTTTCACGAGCAGCACAGTGGGTGACGGAGCACGCGGGTCGTCAGACCCAGCCGAGCTGGGTGCTGTCCCTCGGTCTTGGAGGATTGCTGCTGTCTGGAGCTCGGACTCTGTCGCGCGCAGGCTGAGCAAGCACCGGCTGGAGAAGCTGTGGATGGAGCACGGCCAGACTGCGGAGCACGGGGAGACGTACAAGGGCTTCCCGTACACCTACTGGGCGTTCAGCCGCACGCCGCTCCCGCAGAGCCTGTCCAAGGTGTCGGAGCCGGACGAGCAGGCGGCGCTGCAGGTCTTCCAGCTCATCCTCTCGTACGCCGGCCTGGGCCAGAACGGTGAGCCCCTCCCAGCTACGAAATATGGTTGTTGTGGTAAACTAAAAATATCTATTGGTTATTCAAAATGGGTTACTGAAGACAGAATTAAATTACAAAGTACACTAGAGTCCCGTTATAGCCAGGTGTCACGGTTTCGGGTTTGATCCTTGCTATAACAGTGTCCTCGCTATAACCGAATTGGACAGATTTTGGCCCCCAAAAAATAAAAATTAACCGAAAATGGCATAAAAATTGTGTTTAAACCTGTATAATTGGAAAATAACAGGTTATATTAACGAAATCTTAATTTCTGTGAGCTGATGTGTGAATTCTCTTCAAAACGATACCCCACAATTACGGATGCGATCACTGATTGTGTCAAAATAACCAGAATACCTTACCACGCCACGTAAGTTTAGCATCTCAGTCCGCAATCGATTACTCGGCTTGGCCCGCGGCCGACACAGCATTGTCCTGCTATCTATCTTCGATGTGGGCTGTCTGCTGGCGGCCGTATTGGTTCGGGATGTAGTAAACAGACTGCGCTAGTGTAGCGCGACAATTTAATTCCTTACAAAAAAGCAGGAGTGCGGCAACGCACGTACGCCTCAAACGAAATAGTCGCTGGAAAACAATACTTTTTTCATTTAAAAAAACCTGTAAACTTTTTTAGAAAATTAATTCGGAATTAAACTCAAACCATCACCACCCCCTTCCTGGACAGATACCCCAACAACTGACCGAAACAAAAGTTACAAGAAAACCGTCCTAGCGATTCGGAAATAAATATGGTAGTGCCTACTGCCTACTATTTGCCAGCTAGTAAAATAAATAACGTGACGTGTTTGTAAACGTGTCATGACTGAAATAATTCCAAACAAGTGTATAAATATTTGTGTATTATTAACGCGATCAATTATCAACAAGTATAAAGACAGCTCTGACGTTTTTGGCCTAACATAGTTATAAGCAATGTTATTATTCGTTAATGAAAATGTCCCAACAAATTAATTAAGAGCATTTAAATTTAAAAAAAAAAATGTGCATTGTTATGTTTAATGGCGGGAAAATATAGAGTTTGTCTATTTTATAAATAATAAGAAATGCGTACAAGTAGGTATATGTATATTCAAAGGCTTTGTTTATTCGAGTCGAGCATACCTTGGCCTTGAAGCCAAGCGGAAGTTTGATGAAAGGAGGACGGGATTCTATTTTTAAAGCCACACACTTAGATGGCAACTGCAAGGCTGAAGAATGTGACTGGTGTCAACGGCGAGATGTCTAGTGCCGAGCGAGAGGGGTGAAGATAAAGCAGACAAACAACCAAGGCGCGCTTCATGCGATCACGCCGTAAATTCCTCAAAAAGACCTCATTATAGCAGTGTTCTCGCTATTACCGTGCTCGCTATAACGGGATTCTCCTGTAGTTTTATTTACAAGTTGATCAAATCTATTGTACTTTATATTAGTTTTTACAGTAAAAAAGATTGATTGCTATGAGTAAATACCTGTATAAATGTCGTGGGGGTTGCGACTGCTTCAAAGCACCAGTGTTCGCGCCCTCGTGCTGGGCACGGTGGTCACGACAGATGTTCCCCGACCGTTGCAGGGGACACGGTGCGCTCGGTGGAGGACGAGCACGTGAACCTGATCCAGACGATAATGGAGCGCTGCATGCGCAAGGACGTGCTGCTGACGGAACTGTACCTGCAGCTGGTGAAGCAGACGACGGACCACCCCGACCCCAACTCGCGGGTCAACCTGCGCCACTGGGCCCTGCTGTCGCTCGCCACCTCCGTCATCCTGCCGCCGGGCAAGCCCGTGCGCCGGTACCTCGCCGCCCACCTCAAGCGCTGCGCCAGCGACTACGTCACGGAGGAGGGCAAGTACGCCAGGTTCGCCGAGAAGGTGAGGGGTCATCGCCGAGCAGTGCACGTGTACCAACGAGACAAACATTACATATCTACAGACAAGATTTTGGGGTTTTATTTTTTGTCCAATTTTGTTTTTAAAATACAGGATTTCTGTGTTATTGTTTTTATTTTTATAAAATCTGTTTTGTAATACTTATTCCACCGAAATAAGGGTAAAATTTAAATGCTACATTTATACAATAACATAATTTGCAATAAATTGTTCTAAAACATATATTTTCAGAACAATAATAATTTTGATTTGCAAGCATTTGATGGTTTGAAAGTGATTCAATAAGAGATGCACAACAAAACAAATAAAATTATTTTTCTGATCCGTGCATTTTGGTACAAATTTTGTCTAGAAATAATGATAGTCTTGGACTTTCAAACATTAAAACATTATTTTTTGTACGATTTGATTTAAATTTTGTTCAAATATTACTTAATGCCATGATTTAACTTGTGTTTCAGTGCTGCATGGTGTATTAACTTGCATTTCAATGTTATGCAGTGTTATTACATGCTTTTATGTGTTATTTCGGTTTTATCGCAATTCACCATATAATCTTGTTGCTAACCACCTTTTAAACTAGTACAGCAATACCTCATTATAAAGTAACTTATTATATATGGTTTCTCACTCTAAAATATATTTTCAGGTCCCAACGAGATTTTTACAATTCGTAACAAATCAGTATAAAGTATAAACATTAAGTACATTAATTATTAAGTAAAAAAAAATGTGGGGGTTTTTCAAATCAATTGTAACGAGATTTCCCTGTAATACTGCCTGCCAAAATGTGTTTTAGTTCTATATGTAATTATCTTAAGAGTTTTCTTAATTTTTAATTTTGTGTATTTTGTCCTCTAATTGGTCTGCTTTATTCAGAGACATGAGTTAAAGGCAGTCAATAAATTATTTTTTTTTTCTGAGCATTGCTCCTGAACTTGAAGTATACTGATAATTGTTTGGTTTGTTAGTGATTTATGTGTTAATGCATATAGAGTAGGGATGGGACGAATCCACATTTTGGTCGAATCCGAATCCTTGATCGAATCCTCAGTGTTTGTCATCGAATCTCGAATCCCAGTCCCACACTAAACTTCACATATTATTAAAAAAAATCACACATTTATTTTAAAAAATTACATAGGCTTATGTATTAAAAAAATCACATGTGTATTTATAAAATTATAAAATAAGTACATAGTGTATACACCTGATATAAAATAGAGACAAATAACCTCAAAAACCACACACGTAAGTTTGCATCTGTCTAATTCTCTGTTAAATTCATCCTTCCTATGTTTTCAATAAAATACGTTTGTATAACAGACACCATTAAAAAAAAGTTACGTTTTTTCTGCAATGTTATATTATTGAAGGTTGGAAATGATCGAGTGGTTATGCTAACTGACAAAATGCAGCGTAGTTTATCTTATGTTTGTGCTATTTCCGTTACCTTTATAATATAGTTTAGATATACAATTCTCTAGAGCTGGACAAACCTCAGTTCTCTTGTTTCGAACCAAACCGAACTGAATCGAACCATAGCAAAAAAATTTCGAACCTCATACAGAAATAATTGTTTTGAATTAAAATGAACTGACCACCAGCATTTTGATCTTACTAACTGAATGGTGAGAAAGAAAGGTTCTCCAGCCATATGTAAAATTATAACATTATATAGCTTAGCTTTATTAAAACATTGCAAAACATTTTATGAGTAAACTTTATGCAATAAATAATGAATGAAAGAAAACAGTTTTGAGAAAATCATTTTGCATTTTATTTCTTTATACACACACGCACACGCACACGCACACGCACACGCACACGCACACGCACACGCACACGCACACGCACACGCACACGCACACGCACACGCACACGCACACGCACACTTTTAATTCATGAAGAAGTTCCATCTAAGACTATCTTCCTTTTTCAGTGTACACTAACCTTCATTTAAAAAAATATAAAGATGACGAAAATTCAGTATAAGGCCACACAACATATTTTTGTGGTAGACATAACCTAACATTTTTAATAAATAAACTTTTTAATAGGACATTAAAAGAAGTCGAATGTGAATTAAGTTACCTATCTACATTACAAAACCCGCTGACTGCAGTTGCTGTTTTCTTGGAAGAATGCTGCTCGTCAGAAGAAACTTTACTGAGGTGAAGTTGGCTTTATTCCAGATTTATTCTGATTCCCCTCCATTCCCCCACTTCAACTACCTAGCGCCAGTGGGCGGAGCTAAATCACAGAATGCCGCAGCAGTGGGCGGAGCAAGCCCGCTGAAGAGCACAACAGAGGGCGGAGCTTAAGTACAGGATGCCGCAGAAGTGGGTGTATCTTAAACACAGGTTGTCCAAAAATAATTTCAGAAATTCCGTAATTAAATTTTCATAAATATTTAAAATCATATCTAATCACAAAAAAATTAGATTATGGTGAACACACCCCGTAAAGCAATAGCCCCGTACAGCACTGCCCAAATGCCACTAAACCATTAAACATCACATAATCACGAAATTTGGATTATTACAATTTTTTTAAGGTAAAAAGAAAGTATGAAGAGATGAAGCTGATATGTTAATATGTTGAATGAAGTGTCAGCTTCAATCCCAGATTTCAATTTTCAAGCAACACCCCGTACAGCACTGGCCAAATGCCACTAAACCATTTAATATGACATAATCACGAAATTTGGATTATTACAATTTTTTTAAGGTAGAAAGAAAGTATGAAGAGATGAAGCTGATATGCTAATATGTAGAATTAAGTGTATTCTTCACACCCATATTTTAATTTTCGAGCAACACCCCGTACAGCACTGCCCAAATGCCACTAAACCATTTAACATCTCATAATCACGAAATTAGGATTATTAAAAATTTTTTAAGGTAGAAATAAAGTATGAAGAGATGAAGCTGATATGTTAATATGTTGAATGAAGTGTCAGCTCCAATCCCAGATTTTACTTTTCGAGCAACACCCCGTACAGCACTGGCCAAATGCCACTAAACCATTTAACATGACATAATCACGAAATTTGGATTATTACAATTTTTTTAAGGTAGAAAGAAAGTATGAAGAGATGAAGCTGATATGCTAATATGTAGAATGAAGTGTATACTTCACACCCATATTTTAATTTTCGAGCAACACCCCGTACAGCACTGCCCAAATGCCACTAAAACATTTAACATCACATAATCAAGAAATTTGGATTATTACAATTTTTTTAAGGTAGAAAGAAAGTATGAAGAGATAAAGCTGATATGTTAATATGTTGAATGAAGTGTCAGCTTCAATCCCAGATTTTAATTTTCGAGCAACACCCCGTACAGCACTGCCCAAATGCCACTAAACCATTTAACATGACATAATCACGAAATTTGGATTATTACAATTTTTTTAAGGTAGAAAGAAAGTATGAAGAGATGAAGCTGATATGTTAATATGTTGAATGAAGTGTCAGCTTCAATCCCAGATTTTAATTTTCGAGCAACACCCCGTACAGCACTGCCCAAATGCCCCTAAACCAATTAACATCACATAATCACGAAATTTGGGTTATTACAATTAAGTCTAACCCACATAATGACCAATTTATGTTACACCCATGTGTATAAAAGTGGACTTAAAATTAGATTTGCCGAAGAGAAGAACGAATTTTATTCATAATGAAATGATACCTATAATGCTAACAGAATATCAGCCAATGCAGTAGTCGACCGAAGTAAGCTCGCCGGGGAATATAAAACATGTTGCTGCACATTTAACGAAATACTGAAAATATATGAATATCGCAGCTGTTTATTTTTGTTTTGTTGTATCGCGCTACCACGAAGCCACATTTTTAAATTGAAATAGGTGGGGAACGCTGCAATGGGTAGCATTAAGACACGTTTTAAAAAGAATAGTGACAAAGGAAACCTGCTTCTTTCGACAAGTCGTAAAAATAAAAGTTAGGTAATTTATTTTTAAATTGATGATATTAGTTTGTTCTTGATTCCAAAATCTTTAAAACGATTGTATAACACTTTCCATGTATCTCAATATTTCAAATAACTAAAAGAGAAGTCAGTAAACAAGCTATAGGCTTAATAAATAATTGAAAATATGGTAGGAAATATCCACTGTGCGCTACATTTTCTTTAATACCGTCTGTTCAGGTATTTTTGAAACAACCAAATGCTCTCAAAATGATGTTTGTTGGACATCCGTTGTATACGTGTATCGCGCTGTCACCAGCTGCCTTTGCTCCCAGTCGCTTCACCCTTAAGAGGCCGTGTCACAAATTTGCGCTCCTATCTATATCAATGTTATTTTAAAAGGCAGTTTTTCTCAAAGTCTATAAGAGGTAGGGGCCGGAAATTTTGCCTACTGAAAGTATACAATACATTTAACATAACCGCTTTTTTCAAATTTAGTTATCATATCATATATTATTTCTGTGATGAAAATAATATTATCAATATTTTGATTTGTCCAGATACATTGAAATTTTGCTTATATTTATAATTATTTAGCAAAAACTGAAAACGCCATTGAAATGTATTGCACATTACCTTCCGATCAGTGTCTTCATGATCATGATGGGTTTATAAACCTGGGTGTAATCAAGTCTCTAACAATTACATGACAACATTTATACTTAATAATTTGGAGATATGCCTTTTCTATCCTCAGCCCCTGAGCTTTTACTATCTGGTCTGGCGACGGACCTGACACTCTTCAACCACCCCAGGGGTCTCCGATTGCACATCTTATCAAAAAAAAAAAAAGCTGTTCGTTCATTTGTTTTTGTGTTCGAGCGAAGGTTTACTTCTCCATAAGTGCCACAGACTTCACACATTTATGCCAAGGGAATATTCCGCTGATGTGACGCTATACGAATGTATTATTCGCGACCATACAACTTTTTTGTTTGTCATCGGGAAAATGACGCCGCAGTTTGATTTTTTGTGGTGATATAAAATAAATTTTCTTGCTAGGGAATGTTCATTTTGAATTGAGCATTTTTAAATGTCAGCGTAGAATATGCTTATCTGCCCATTTTGTTTCTTTCCATAATAATGAGTAAAGTTAACATTGCCATAGACATTTTATTATATTCGTTTGCCGTCCAAGTACAAATGTCACACTATATCGCACGTAATTCTATTTTTTACTAATTTGTTAGTTGTCATTTTATTTAAGTTATAAATAACAGTAATAAAAATTATTACTTAATAGTCCAGAATAGAGATTGAGTTATTTTTCATTTAATAGGAGTTTAAAATATGGTACTACATACATATTTATATTATCTTGTTGTCTTCTTTGTAACTTTACTGGAAGAATGGCATTTGGTATGTATGTTAACTCACAATGAAAATACTTCAGAAGTACTCAATTAACAGTGAACAACCTAGGGCCTATACTAATTTCATTATGTTCATGAAATATAATTGATATTACTAATAATGAACTGTATGTGTTTTGCGTAGAGATATCGTACGAACTGTATGTGGTACAGACCAACATTAGCTAAGACTCTGTAAATAAGTAATTTCAGTTAATGTGTAGAGAATATTAAAAGTTAGAAATAATGATATATATATAAAACAATGCAGAGTAATCAGCATAAAAATAGAAGTTGTTTTTACGTAGCGCCTACTGGAATGTATATTTTGTGTTGAATTATGTGGTATGATTAGTATTCTCTTATTGTAAGATGTGTTTTGTTAAAATCTTATAAAACATCACTTACTGTTGAAGGATTTTCATTTTTTTTGTGATGATCTTACTTAAACAAGTTTTAATTATATTACACATGTATATTTTAAAAGCATTTTAATGTATACTTATAGAATTGTAATAGGCTTTATACGGACTCTCACGATGCATGTGAGCATCTATAATTAATAGAGACCGGAAAAATTCGCGTATTCATTCGGCGATAGGCTAGAAGTCAAATACATATACCTTTTAGATGATTTTGCTATTGGCTTACTGTTCATCTGGACGAATCTCAACCAATTATAAAACACCAACCAAAGAAGGATCGAATCACAGACAAACAAGCTGAGACGACTAACAAGTCAGCAGCAAATGAACTGCCGTTATTTGCCCGAGTGTACAGGGGAATGTGCAGTCTATCCTGAAGGCCGTCGAAACCGCGAATTTTTCCGGTCCCTAATCTACATCAATATTATGGCCGTTTCACAAGATCAAATATTTATTGAATTCAATCTGTTGCATTCATTGTACATGATTTTCGATATGTACATTGAATTCAATACAAATTGAAGATGTTACTCAACTAAGCTTATTCTTATTAACTTATAAGTATTTTGTTTGTTCAGTACATAAAAGTAAAAGATTCGTTATTATTTAAATAATGAGCATCTTTAAGCAATAACGTTTTCAAAATATTTACATAAACATAATGGAATATATTTTTTAAATACTTTATATCTACGATCACATCAACGGCAGTATTATGTAATCAATGAGGTAATGAAATATCCTGAAAGGATATTTTCTTCTCTGTAAAGTAAATTTGTAATGCAGCCCTCTTAATGTTAGTCTTGTGAGTTATTTCGTCTTCTAATATGCTACAGCAATGTATAAAATTAAGTTTTGTTAGTGTTTTAGTCTTGTGTAATGTGATAAATTCAATATTTTTTTTGTATGTTCGTATTCATAAAGGTAGGCTACATATCGTATTAAGATAAATAGTAATATTTGTAAATTTAAATTCTTTGAAACAACGTCGATAAGAGGTTCACCTACCTCTGTTAAACTGTATGATGGTGCATTGTAAAAAATTAGGTAGTCTGACTTAAGTGAGATTGTATTTAGATTGTGTGTGATGCATATGCAATATCTAAGCATATGCATTTATGTTATTATCCTTTTAAAACGTTACATGATGAATTTCGTATACTTTTTAATGTCAACTAACATTATTTTTCACGGACTATTACATCCAGATAAAGAATAATTACCACATGTTTGAAGATTAATTGTATTCCGATACGTTTAAAGTATTAAAATTTTTAGTTTTAGTTTTAGATACGACTCATACTACATTTGTTAAAGTGAGGTTTCTTGATTCTGAATCCCTGCATCTGCAATTTCCTAGTGAGCCGCCGGTCAGATTGTCATCCTCTCAGATTGTCGAGGAACCAGATACATTTTTCGTCGAGTAAACTCGAGCTGTCAACCTTCCCACTAATCCTGTGATAAGGGTATAGTAGCTTTATCACGCGCTGCGGCTACAGTTCCTTCGGTTGAAAAAGCCACTAAATCTCACTGTTAAAAGAGAGAACTTATAGAGCAGAATATTGGAAATAAACATTTACTGACACGGCCTCTTAAGGGCGCTACACACGATCAGTCCAAACTGACAGTTTAGACTTTACAGTCGGAACTGAACAGCCAGAACTGCCGTGTGTGTGCAAGGACGTTGGACTGAACAGTTTGAACTGATGGACTGACGGACTGATAACTTTCCATCAAATCGGACTGTGTGCTCAAAAGCCCACAGTTAGAACTGCCGTGTGGGGGTATAGACATTCCGTCAGTCCAAACTGTCAGTCCATTTAATCAACAGCTGAGCTTCGTAAAGACGTATTTTTTATATAATCTTTGTTTGCTTTAGTTCTAGGTTTGTGTCATAGAAAAGGGAGAGATATAGTCTGTGTTTATTGTGAAATAGATTTATTCCTCTGAAATGGCTTCCTGGTCGAAAGATTTTCTTGCTAATTTTATAGAGTTATGGCATGAACATGAATGTTTGTGGAACATCAAAAGTAAAGATTACCACAACAACATTAAAAAGAATACCTAACCACAAGATTGATCGTGTGTGGGGAAAGCTTCAGTTTTGTCCAAACTGTCAGTTCGGACTGTTCAGTCCGAACTGAGCGTTTGGAATGATCGTGTGTGCAGAGAGCCTCAGTTCATTCCAAACTGTAAGTTCCAACTGAACAGTCCGAACTGATGATTTGGACTGACGTGTGTGGGGGCCTTTAGGGATCGTTTATTAATCACGTGAGGCTCCAAAACATGGGGAGGGGGGGGGGGGGAGAACCGGCTGAAAAAACATCGCAATATCACCAGTGGGAAGGGGGGTTGAAAAAAGTTGCAAAAAAAACATCATATGATTAAAGGACGACCCCTTATACCTCTCCCGACTAATATCTGGCCAGATTATACTGATTCAGGACTAACTGGCTGTGTGCACATCGTACTGTACCATTCTTTCTGTTCTGGTGAGCTGTTGACAGCAGTAATTGTTCCACCAAGTTAACAATATAAAATATATGTGTACAAATTATTAACATGACAACATACTTACATAATGAACTTGTAGTCACGTGTTATGAAAGTAAGCAAATGCTTGTGTTGTATGGCTTGGGTCATAGGGCCAACGTAATTTTTGTTAAAAATTAGCATTGTCCTTTTTACAACCAAGTCATAAAACTTCCTCATCTTGCGTGTTGACGACTGTACAGCTCATGCCGTATTTTCAGAACGCAATATGCTTGGACAGCGGACCTCTTTTATTTTTTTTTTGTAAACATATACAGTCACTTGAAGATTTTTAATTTTGCAAAGCCATCAACGCACTTCTCTGCAACAACCCATGCCTCGCCCGGCCTGTGTCGTCTGTGCCCTCAGTGTTGTTGGAATATGCTTAGCTAGGGCTGTGCGAACCTGCAATTTTCAAGTTCGAACTAAACTCGAACAATAACAGTGAGTGTGAAAGGCGGCCACGCATGGTCAGGCTGTAACGCACACCGGTCGCAGCGTGGGAAGGAAGAGATGGCGGGCGGCAGACAGTCCGCGGCGCCGGGCTGGCGGGGTGGGTCGTGGGCCAGTGCGCAAGCCACGTTCACACGCTGCGGCCGGAGGTCCCCCCCCCCCCCCCCTCGTTGCAGTAATAGTCGCTAATATTTAATGATATTTTGTTTATTACGACAAAATACAAACAAGTAATACCAAATTTATTTAGTTCGACAAGTTAAAGAAATAAAATGGGGAGGAGGGGGGTGGTAATGGGCCAGCCCATATTTTAGAAAGGCAGCGATTTTACGAATGCCATCCTTAGAACCGTGAGCCAAGGGCGCCCATACCCATGGACAGGGTAGGGCCGTGGCCCCCTCCCCCAGCTTTCAGGAAGAGGAAAAAAATGTATGGGTTTTTGAGGATTTTTGGCAAATTGTGAGTAATTTTTGAAGGTCTGCCCCCCCCCCCCCCCTCTTACAATCTATCATATAGTCTGGCCCCCTACAAACTGCCATATGGGCGCCCTTGCCGTGAGCATACGAAAAATCGTGGTTCTAGTATTATTAAAATGTGGAAACTAACAAGTTCTAGTGTTGTCACAAAAATCAAATTCGAACCCAAATTTGTTGAAATTTCGAACGTTCGCACAGCCTTAGTATCAAGTATTGCAGCAATACTACTCTTCAAATGTCACACGTGAATGGAAACTTATCAAATAAGCGTAGCATAGCAATTATATATCGTGTCTATTAAAAACATGATTTCAGAGGATTTAAAAACTGTTATCCAGGACTCTTTTTGGTCATTACCATTACATATTTTGGATTGCTACATCTGGACACACATTAATGTTAATTGTTGCTGACATCACATAACACAGTATAAACAAATACTAAACGTCCAAAATATATACGGCACAACTGTATTGCCAGTTCACTATGTATAGAGCATTCCACTGTTAGATTGCAGTGTGGAAGTAAATGGGCGCACTTACTCTCTCTCTAACACACGCCGATTGCCGTTAGCGCTGTTTTTGTTTCTTCGTGCGTTGTTGCCAAAAATCAAACGAAATTAAAATTTTATTTTTTGGACCAACCTTTTTTTCATATTGTATAGCGTCGAAATACGCATCAGGCAATGCTTATTTTGAATACTTAACAATATTTTAAGTGTCCGAAAAAATAAAAAAATAAAACTTATTCACTGCGAACTGTTTTGAAGTATTCCGAGATGTTTCACATAAAAAAAAAACACCTACATGTGTATTTCATTCAGATTTTTTTTATTAATAAATTAATGCCTTAGGACGCCACCGAACAAATGTTAAGACAAAAACTGTACAGATTTCACTTAAATATTTTTCTTAATATATTGAAATGCATTTTCTCACAAATTGACACATCAAAAAGTTGACCAGCGGAAATTATTTTTTCTATTTAAGATAGATGGGGGACGAAAGCGTGAAAAATGTTCACAATGAATTGAATTAGTTTTTAAAAGCAGCTCCATCTCAATTGCTTCTACAGTTTCCGTGGAAATAGCTGTTAAAGATGTGTCTTATCAGTACAAGAGCGCGCTGCAATAGAGGTTTCTCTCACAAGCTGCCGTCGTAAGAGGAAACAAGGTCGTGTGTTTAGATAAGTGGGGTTCTGTCCTGCAAGCAATTTCAAATACTTGGCTTCCTTAGTCAACCATGTATTTCCTTAGACACGCATTTCTGAAAACTAGCCTGCCAGTTAGTATCGCGTCTCGCGACGAAGCAACGCGTTGTGTGCGGTGACTTGTTAAAGTTATAATTTTGACAAATTATGTATTAACATACGTGATTTTATTTTCTACATTTATTTTTATTACGTACATATACAATATGGAAGATAGAACACCGAAAAGAAATTATATCGGTAGGCTACGCGGGAGGGAGCGCAAGATTGTGTTGAATGTATTTGAGTATTTTTCAAAAAATGAGTCTGTGCAATGCAATTGAGGAAGATTCAAAAGCAACCGGCTGTTCCGAACGAACCATTTACAACATAAGGACGGAACTGCAGCGACATGGTACCCCTAAGTACGCCTGGTAAGGTAAAATCAAAAAGGAAAGACAAAAATAATTGCCGAAAACAAACTTACGATGGTATTGTGCAGAGTGGGCTACAGCGGATAGTTCACACTTTTTTTGTTTGCTAACATTATCCCACTTTAAATGTCATTTTAGCAGAAGTGAATAGTGACGAATCACTGCCAGATTTCTCTCGTACCACCCTGCATAGGTTCCTTCACGACATTGGGTTTGAGTATTTAAGAAGAGGAAACAAGGCAGCATTCATAGAACGTGACGACATAATTCGGTGGCGACATACCTACTTGAGAGAAGTAAAAAGATTTAGGGATTTAGGAAAACCAGTTATCTATACAGATGAATCTTGGGTAAATGTGGGGCATGGAAAGATACAACAGTGAAGAGCGCTCGGCAGGCAGCCATTGAAGGCCTTAGTTCAGGCCTTCAACCTCTTACAGGACGAGGTGCACGTTTTGCATTAGTGCATGCAGGTAATGAGGATGGTTTTGTTCAAATTGCTGCCCTTACTTTCGAGCTGCTATAGCTTCAATTATTTAATGTGTACTACTTTTGGTGGTGAAGCCTTTTTGTACTCTTGTTCTGTTTTGTGCGAGTACATTACAATAATCGTAATTTTCACCGCGACTGATACTGGAGAACATTGTAAAAAATATCACGTGTCTAAAAATTTCATAAACACGCATGAACAGATGAATAGAAAACAAATTGCAATGACTGCTAAGGTACTATTCCAGCTTTAACAATTAATCGTTAATTTGTGGTATCGTATGTGGTTTTCTACTAAGACTATGCTTTATTTAAAAATAAATTTTGAGATACTTTATATAGTAAATTTAAATAACTTATTGGTGGAAAATAACTTCAAAGTTTATTTATTTTATCGCTCAAAGACTTGTAGGAACCTACAGCTTCGAAGCAATTCGATACCCCGAAGATCTTAATGAAATTTAAGAACAACCCTTACTAATACTTAGCTTTATAACTCTATCTGACAATGTTTCAGAACATCAAATAAAGCTCCGTAGGCGCCAATACTTCAGCCACTAGCGACACTAACAATCGCTCACCGTTCGTTCACTATTTGTATTCAAAATGAAATTCTCTAGTTACACAAGAAAGTAATCTTTGTAACATTTAGCATGTTTGAATGCAGGTGGAGCCAGGTGGAGTAACTTGCCAAGTCACTGACCGAGGGAACGTGACCCTGGGTGACCTTGATGCAGATCTTTAACACCAGCCTCTAACCTTGACCTCGAACGAACCTGACCTCGACCCCTACTACCTTACCGAAAACCAACGTGGAGGATTTTGGGCTCATTTTGGTGAAAAACCGAGACTGCCTATAATGACTCATGCAAACTGAGTCAATAAAGGTGCTTCACCTACACAATTACAGTCATCCTGCACTACGCCAAGAGACTCTGACCCATTGACCCCATAACCCGTAACATTTTTGAAATATAGTCTTTCCCCCAAATTTAATGTTACTGACAATATTTTTATTAATACATACACGACTATGTGACCTTGATCTTTACTACATAGACAAATGAGCCAAAAATTCCCCCCCCCCCCCTTATATACAACCATGGACCTATCCTACTGTAAATTCATTTCATATCATTTTCTTAATATATAGGTACCCCGTAATCTTTTATCTTTTCTGCACACATTACTTATTATTTAGTGGATGCAATTTGTAAAACTTCGATTCTTGCAAGGGCCGAACACGGAATGTCAACTTTCTAAAGTATTCTACATACATGTTTAAAGTTAGTAATGTATTATATATATTATATGTGTAAACTTTCTACTGTATTCTATATAAATATCTATGTAAACTTTCTAATGTATTCTATATACAACGTGTATCTAAAACATACTGACAAATTCTGGCGAAAACAAGACGAAAACCTGTGTACCATACTTTTCTCGTAAATGGATTCGGAGTTTTGAACCACCAAAAATCAAATTTTCCTATTCTTAAATAACTTGCACTGAGTCTGATGATTTTGTAGAACACAAATTTTTCACCACTAGATACGTGGGTTGTAATGAACATCCTTCAATGAATATAACGGCATTTCTGTTTTAGCTAATTTTATCACCTGAAAAGATAATAATAAATAAAAAACCGGGGCAGGCATTACAAAGCACGTTTGCAAGGTGTAAAGTTTCCTTCCTAAAAAATCATATGCCATAGTTTACTTACTGATGATGTTAATTTCAAAATATGGAAAATTCCATTTTCGGAAGTTCGTAACTCGATTTATGAGTAAAATGGTTATTAGGCTTTCGTCTTGTATTCTTTCCAGAAACAGCCTGCCGAAGTTTGTACGTATGTTTCAGATACACGTTGTGTCTATATGTAAACTTTATATGTATTCTATACATATATATTGTGCTCAATAACCAATAGAGGTGTAAAAGTAACGAAAAAAAGTGTACCCGTATGTATTCGTTACTATAACAATTAGTACTCGTTACTTTCGTATCGTTACTCGTTACTTCTGATACCGCATAACATGCTATAACGAATCGAGTCGTATTTCGTACGCGTACAGTATGACGTCGCGTAAATAATAATAAATCGAATATAAACTATTTAAATATTTGATAATTAACAGCTTTTGTTAACCAAGAAACAATTAAATCTCATTAGAGCGGCTTTATTATAATATATCATTTAAGATAAGAACATAAAACGTGAAAATACGCGATAATAAAAAACAAAAACATACATATTTATAATTTGTAAAAAATACTTTCTTACGGTGTTTCTGTTCCAATCTAAAACTTTGTCTACACACACAATACCTTTAATAAACAGTAAAAAACTTGGACAACGAATTTCCAAATTATACTTTTATTAATAAACAAACATCGTTCTTTGTAACGAATAAGCGCGCGCATGCGTAAAACATACGAAAGATGCGAGTAACGAAATGCATTCGTGTGTAACGTTTCGTTACTCGTTACTAGATGCCGCACCCGTTACTCAGTAACGAATACATACGGTTTGCTACAGCTTTGCTATAACTCTTGGTTATTAACCAAGAGTAAACTTACTTCGGTTACATTGTTGAACCTATGACTAGCCTATGGAAAGAAAACGCTACGTAACACGAACGAAAAAAAATCTAAAGTAATACATACTTTCTCACTCAAATTAATTACATGTTTCAAAAGTAATTTTCGATGGGCTCTTTCGTGGGCATCTTTATTGGAAGGCCGCGGTGTGCTAGGGCTAATGGCTGTCGCTCATGAGCTGTTATAGTCTCTGTATCATATTTAGATATACGGTAGCTTCAATTACAGAACAGCCACTGAGCGACAGGCAGCAAGCCCTCCCACAGACGGCCATGGCTCTTAACGACACATATAATTTAGTCTAATATTTGCTGCAATATAGATACACTACTTAAAACATAACAACACTCGCTGGAAAAGGATTGAAACTCAGGCCACCGCGAATGCGAGATCAGTAATTGTACCTTCAGGGGTAGTATATAGGTGGGTAGTTACCACGACCATGTTCTACGTTATATGAGAAGAGACATACGTTTCCTTTCTGTAGCGAGAAGTTGGCTCAATTTCAACATAAAAAAATGATGATATAGTGAACTGTCAATTTCGAAAAACCGATATGGTAATATTTTGTATTCAGAAATAACTTCCATTCAGATAAAGTCCATGTTGTCCGAATTTTGACGTTTAATTTTTAAAAAGTTTCTGGCAGTCCAATAGTTTTCTGGTAAAATAAGATCTTTGCAATCGTGTTCACAGAGACCTTTCGCACAAGCTAAACGTCAAAATTCGCGCTACGTAGATGACCGTGCGTGGCTCTTCGTCCCTCCGTCTGCTGCAAATGTCGCACGTCTGGCCGGTATACTGCCGCATTTGTCGCGCCCAGAAATTGGTCTGGTTCTATTCGTTCTGCGTGACACGCGTGTCGCAGCTCGCTTCACTTGCTGCGGCGCGTCCGGTCAGCCACGCTTGCTGCCATGCGACGCATTTTCTGGCTACATTTTGCAGCGTACGAGCCGCTGCAAATAACGCTCGTCTGGCCGTACCTTAATCTCTTTTATATCCGAAATCGGTAATCACACGTCTGTCAGGTTGGCCGCCCTGCGCGCCGGCGGACGTGACCGCGTTATCTCCGCGTGCAGCTGCCTGTCTGGCGGCAACGGAATTGTGATGGGTCGTTCGTGAACGATTCGTTGAAAAAGAACGAATCTTTGAGAGAACGAAATCTTGCGAATCGTTCGCGATGTAAAGAATCGGCTCTTTGAGAGCCGGTACCTTGAAAGATTCGGAAGAACGAATACGCTGAGAGAACGAGAGAACAAGATGAGAGAACCGGCCACGCGCCCGGTCCGATTCTTTCGTGAAATGATTCATGACGTCAGGAGTCTGAAGAATTAGTAATCACAGCGTGCGCATGTTTACAAGAGCAAACGATAACTGATCAAATAAAATAGGGTAACATGAAAAGTATCTATACCTGAAAATGTCAACTGTTAAGTAGTGGTTTAAAATTGCTTTTTTACTTTCACATACACAAATTCGGAAATAAAAAATAAAAAAAAACAGGGAAAGTAACTACAAATGTTCACACTTACCATTTTTGGGTTAATTAATTTAGGCTACTTCATTTGTCTCTTCATACTGAATCGCAGTAGTAGTATTAAATTTTTGTATTTTTTTTTCTTCTCTAAATGTGTTGGTCTACATGTAAACACTTTACTTGCTTTCATCGCTGCCTGCTCGGCTGTTGCTAGCTTCCTAGCCTCGACTCTGGGCACTGTCGCCATGCTGCTTATAATTTGTTTGTACAAATGTACACAGTTATATAATTGTGTGACAAATTGATTTTGCACTTCATTTTCATGCAATGAATGGAAAAACAATTGTTTTTAACGTCTTCGTTATAGCTGTAAGTTATTTTTATTCCATTAAAAAATGTGTAAGCTTCATTGGTTTTTATTTAATGCAAGAAAACTAAAATTGTGAAATGAACCAAATGTTTAATACAGCATCCAAAGTTAAAAAAATATATAAATACATTTCAATTTCTTCAACCAAGAATGATATTACAATTGTGGATATTTTATTGGAAGAAAACTTACTGGCACAAGGAAAAAAATGCGGAGAAGCAAAATTTATTTTTACGGTTTCTTTGTGAATTGCTTGCCGTGGATATAGGCAAATGTTAGATCTGATTAAACGTGGGCGTCGCAATATATATAGGGGGGTGGGGACTGTACTTGATTGTTGTTTAGGAATATTCATTCCCTGAAAGATAAAAAGGGGGGGGGGGGGGGGGGAATTTGTGGTTGGAAGGTGCATGGAGGTTCGTAGGCATTTTTATTTCCTAAATACGCTAATTATATTTGGTTGCAAAACATATTTTCTTTTTTCTAATCATGAAATATACAGTATGTGTTAACATCAGTGGCGCCGACTTGAATTAACTATTGGAGTGGCAACAACACAAAACGAAGGGGGGGGGGGGGTTTTCGTCCGGGTCTCCTCCCCCGGAAAATGTTTGCCTCTAATTGGTAAAAAGTAGGCTATTCAACCACTTTTTTGTACCTTCATTCCATTTTTTCTTCGAGTATAAATATGAATGTTTTTAAAGAAAAGCCCCCATTTGCCGCTACTGTGTAAATTTTGGTGTGCAAAAAAGGCTTTGCGCCTCTGGTTAACATTACTCTTTCTTTGAATTCTTGATTATGAAATTATAAATTGGTAAATGGTTCTGTCAAGATAGTATTTTCTTAAATGTAAAATACAGAAAATTTGGATTGTAACACATAAATCCTAAGTTTAATTTTACAACGAAACTAAATATCTATGTTATTGGAGGAGACGAAATTGAAGAAGGTTAAGATTTTAAGGGGAAGGTGGGGGGGGGGGGGGGCATGGCGTTGCAACGCCCATGAATGAAATAATAATTAGCATGTTCTGAGGACTAGTCTAAATTAAATTATTTTAAACTACGTACCATGTTGTTTTTCACTTTTCGTTGTAAGTTCTCACTGTGTTGCCTGACATTCGCGAAATAGTGTGGTGCTCTTGCGTAATTGGCGCAAGGTCTTTTTGAAGGTCTCACGCATAACTGCAATATAGAATGTTTGAAGTTAAATTTTTTGAATGTATGGCTTGGGCAACACGGTATGAACATGACTTCTTTTTAAGCAGTAAAATACGTAACTTATTTACATTGCTACTATTTAGTTATCACACATAAAAAAAATATGTTTCAGTAATTTGTACTTCCAAAATATGTGTCATACTTTACATTTTTTTATCACATTGTTCTTCGTTGTCTATTTACACTGTTATCTACATCGCAACATTAAAGGCTAGGTCAAACAGGAGGCGGACTCTCAGCGCGGGCGGAACGACCGCAGTCCGCCGCGGACTAGGGAAGCCAGACAGAATGCGGACAAGTTTAGGCGAACCAGTGTGAAAACAGTTGCTGTCAAGAGTGTGCAATGTGTGATATTGAATTCACTCTCTGTAATTCGTGTTTTCTTGTTGTCATTTCAAGATGTCCAGCAGTTCCTCTGACGAAGAAGAGTTACTTCTTATGTTCGCTTTGAGTAAAGCAAAAAGAAAAAGAAAATGGGTGCATGAAATAAATGAAAAAAGAGAGGTATTCGGCGAGTTTCACCTATTATGCTGTGAGTTGAGTTCATTCGAAGACCGATTTTTCACATATTTTCGAATGTCTCAAGAACAATTTGACAAATTACATACTCTCCTTGAACATAAAATATCAAAAGTGGCCACTAACTGGAGTAAACCCATTGGGACGAAGGAAAGACTAGCTATCTGTTTAAGGTAAGTAATACAATTACTTATTTAAAGATAATTTTTCTCTTTAGTTTAATTATTTGTACAATAAATTTACACTATATTTTTTTACATAACACAATACAATATACATAGACAGCAGATTTTGAAATTTACTTTACATGCATTTACATAATTTTACATGTCTCCTTGGAATGTTTCGTACCATTCTTTTGCCGAATCGCCAGAGGTTGCATGGATTCCAACAAACGGTGGCTTGTTGGTATAGTTCAGATCGGAGTAATCCACTACCCCGGAAGAGGTAGCAGTACAGTTCGGTTACCACGATGAACTACTTGAATTTAAAGGGGAGGATGGGTGTGAAGTTTCCAGTTCGCGAAGTTCAGCCCGGCCAAACATTTGAGCCATCTCCATTTTTATAACTGCTTGTGTTCTAGGTGAAAACCTTTTAAATGTCTCCGCATAACTTAAGAAAAAGTGGTCAATACGGTCGAGGTTGTTCCTAGGTTTGTTGTCCCTTTTGTTATCTAGATACTTTAAATCGCATGAACATCTGTGCTAACGTCCTTTGGTTTGGATTTTTTCTGGGGCGGTATAATTTGGGAATCATCTGTCGCACAGCTACCTTCGTTGCTAGCCTCTTCTATCGGATCGTCTGTTTCACCCGTCTGTGGTATATTTGACGCGGTTACCCGTGGAGAAACTGTATCTTGAAGGAATTCCAAGTTTGCCGCCCAGGGCCAATTTTTAAACTTCTTTGCTGAACCTGTAGCTCCCTTCAAGAACTTGAGATACTTCACATATGAATCCCTCAAATTCTTCCATTTGAGTTCAACAGCTTCACCTGTACAAAACAGTATAAAAACATCATTTAAGCAGAACGATAAAATCAAAAACAAGTTTGAAACATAAGTAATAACTAAAACTCACATTAATTTTAATGTATAATAAATGTTACAATAATTAATTCTAATATATTATTCTATTTGGAAATCTGAAGTTGGCTTTAGAGAACGATGGAACTTTCCCAACTGCATCGGGAGCATAGATGGGAAACACGTGGAAATCAAATGCCCTAACAAGAGTGGATCAAGTTATTATTGTTATAAAAACTTTTTTTCGATTGTTCTCTTGTCCATAGTTGATCCTTACTACAATTTTATTGTCGTTGACATAGGTAGTTATGGTCGGCACAGTGATAGTGCCATTTTCGAGAACTCTTTCTATCGCGATTTTGTTGATAACAAAACAATTCTTCCTCCAAAACCATTACCCGGGACAGAAACCCCCGTCCCTCATGTGTTTGTAGGTGATGAAGGGTTCAAGTTACAAACTTATTTGATGCGTCCTTTCCCAAGAAAGGCGGTCGTTGATAATATAGAAAAAAGAAGTTACAATAAACGACATTGCAGAGCACGACGTATCGTTGAAAATGCCTTCGGCATTTTAACTCAAAAGTGGCGTATATTTTTTAGACCTATCGAATGTAATGTTGATACAGCTGTACACGCTGTCAAAGCTGCTTGTTGCCTTCACAATTTTATTAGAGCTAACACAGAAAATGTCACAACTGATGAGCTAGAATTAACAGACGATATAACAAATCAACCCACCAATGCTTTCTCAGCCACTACTCCATTGAAAGAACGATCTAGTGATGCTGCCCATGCTGTACGAAACCATTTCGTTAATTACTTCAACTATTTAAGTTCGTAAATCATGATGTAAAAATTGTACAAAACTTGCAAAATATTATTACATATTTATATTACTGTTGCATTGTACGATTAAGCTCTTTGTAATGTTTTGTGTTAAATTGGAAAGTATAAATAAATGCGTATATATAGAAGATATCTCATTAATGAATACATAAAATAAAAATATGAATAAAAATAAAATATATTCAAACAATATATTATGAATATAGTGAATACATATAAATAAAAATTATCTTACTACTTTCATGTAGTTTCTCCGCGATATCTTTCCATGCTTCTGCTTTCGTCACTACATCTTTGTAGTCAGGATGACGAACATCATACAAAAAAACACTCTCCCGCACAAGATATATTAATTTTTCCGTCTCGTCAGCCATTGCTGTCCGCGCGAACTTTGTAGAAAATTACAACTGCTCCTCTGTCCGCTGCGGACTAGACTGGTCCGCTGCGGCAGACCGCCTTCTGTTTAACCAGCATGATGCAATCTAAGGTTACACTATGTCCGTGGCGGACGGGCGGCCAGGTCCGCGCGGACAGTCCGCCTCCTGTTTGACTGAGCCTTAATGCTGAACACTTACGAACACATTTAATTGGTGTGAATATATTTATTTTTATTTTAATACGTACTGAGTTTCCGTTATCATTAAGCCTGCATTTACTTAAAAAAATTACAAATTAATGTATAGTGGGGTTATTAGTTTAATCAGTTATAGGGCCATTACAAATTAAATTATTCCATATCAAGTTATTAGCATATTAGATAATATAATTTAAGAAAATAGCAATCAAAATATAAAAACCCATTTAAATACTCGAACTTGACTGTTCTATTGATTTTAACATTGTTTCGTGGACATACACCATTGCAGTTGAATTGTCTAAACGTAGCAAGTTCTTACCTAAAATTTTGTTAATAAATAACTGTACATCCATTAAGTACTATGAAGTTAGCACTCTTTCCATTTTAAACATGTTAAGACATCATAATTGGAGGACCTATCGTTTTGAAATGAAATTTTTTAAATGTTATTAATGCATTTTCTTAATTATGAAACGCTATTTAGGAAGACATGAACGAGTAACAACAAATTCATTTTCCATGCCCGAACAAGAACTGATTTTCAGGACATACAGCCAATGCACGAAAAGTGTAGCTTAGAAGCATAATATCTATCATGGGCGTCGTAACCGAGGGGGGGGGGGGGGGGTATGGCAGGGGGGGGGGGGACACGTCCCCCCAATATTAAAAGTCTTCAATATCGTCCCCTCCAATAATATATTTAGTTTCGTAGTTATATTAAAAATATGATTTCTGTGATATAACCCATATGTTGCGCAATTAATGATATTGTGTGGATATAGCACCAGCAGATATGTTAACTGTGTTTTTACAAATTAGTTCTCTGAAAATATGTTTTATAAAAAAGAAATTATATATTGCAACCAACTATAATTAGAATATTTAGGAAAGAAAAATGCCTAAAAACCACCTATTTGCACCTTAAAACCCCAAATTTTCCCGGGGGAGGACCCCCGGACACCCCACTTTTTTTCCCAGGGGATGGATATTCCTCAACAACTAAATCAATTGAAGTCCCCCCAAAAAATATATCCTTCCGACGCCCATGATAGCTATATGTTTCACTAATCAAACCATCCGCAAATGCTATGTTTTCGGATATCAAGTACCTACACCTGTTTATGTTTACATTTGATACTGATATAAATTTTTATACCATAACTAAACCTTTCAATTAAATGTGAAAGCAAAAGTTATAAAAGTTACTTGGAGGTGTTAATTGAATACCTACCAACAAACCATAAATACTTACAATTCTTTTAATGTTTAACTATATACATTAACACAAAGTTATGAGTTATGTTTGTCCGGAACACACAGGAACAAATGTGGCTGCCTGGTATTTACTTTGCATAAAAAAAAAGTGTATTTGTGTTTTAGCTCTCATCGGATCTGTTAATCAATACATATCGGAAATGTCAATATTGTAATAATAGAAGCACTCAAGTCATTCGGATACAGCTGTGCAAAACAAATTTGTTTCATTATATTATTTAAAAGGGAAGCAAAGGGTTGGTTGTTATTCTTTTTTCACCAATTTTCTTTGGGGTCAATTTTGTTATGTTTTTGTTATTTGTGTACTAATTTAGAAAATAACACTATAATCTCAACGTAAAACAAATGATTTAATACGTAAATATATTCCTAAATCCACGAGTGTTCAAGATAAAAAAATCTTAACGAAAGAGGGCATATAGTTCGCAGCAGCGGTAGCAAAACGAGCAAACCATCTGCATTCTGGATTTACAGATGGGAACAAACGAACAGAAAGAGCGACCTAGTTCGTTCAGGAGCTGCGAACTAAATTGATCGTTCCCAGTCGCAAACTATAATGCACAAGACTAATTAGTGGGCCACTTGTTCCTCTCCCCCTCCCCCCCCCCCCCTGTTTCCCCTGGGCATTGTTATCCGTTACTGACACTTCATTCAACATATAAGCATATCAGCTTCATCCCTTCGTTCATTCTTTTTATTTCAAAAAAATTGTAATAATCCAAATTTCGTGATTATGTTCTGTCAAATAGTTTAGTGGCATTTAGGCAGTGCTGTACGGGGTGTTGCTCGAAAATTAAAATCTGAGATTGAAGCTGACACTTCATTCAACATATTAACATATCAGCTTCATCTCTTCATACTTTCTTTCTACCATAAAGAAATTGTAATAATCCAAATTTCGTGATTATGTGATGTTAAATGGTTTAATGGCATTTGGGCAGTGCTGTACGGGGTGTTGCTCGAAAATTAAAATATGGGTGTGAAGAATACACTTCATTTAACATATTAGCATATCAGCTTCATCTCTTCATACTTTCTTTTTACCTTAAAAAAATTGTAATAATCCAAATTTCGTGATTATGTCATGTTAAATGGTTTAGTGGCATTTGGCCAGTGCTGGACGGGGTGTTGCTCGAAAATTGAAATCTGGGATTGAAGCTGACACTTCATTCAACATATTAACATATCAGCTTCATCTCTTCATACTTTCTTTCTACCTTAAAAAAATTGTAATAATCCAAATTTCGTGCTTATGTGATGTTAAATGGTTTAGTGGCATTTGGGCAGTGCTGTACGGGGTGTTGCTCGAAAATTAAAATATGGGTGTGAAGATGACACTTCATTCAACATATTGGCATATCAGCTTCATCTCTTCATACTTTCTTTCTACGTTAAAAAAATTGTAATAATCCAAATTTCGTGATTATGTTCTGTCAAATGGTTTAGTTGTATTTGGGCAGTGCTGTACGGGGTGTTGCTCGAAAATTGAAATCTGGGATTGAAGCTGACACTTCATTCAACATATTAACATATCAGCTTCATCTCTTCATACTTGCTTTTAACCTTAAAAAAATTGTAATAATCTAAATTTCGTGATTATGTCATGTTAAATGGTTTAGTGGCATTTGGCCAGTGCTGTACGGGGTGTTGCTCGAAATATAAAATATGGGTGTGAAGAATACACTTCATTCAACATATTAGCATATCAGCTTCATCTCTTCATACTTTCTTTCTACCTTAAAAAAATTGTAATAATCCAAATTTCGTGATTATGTTCTGTCAAATGGTTTAGTGGCATTTGGGCAGTGCTGTACGGGGTGTTGCCCAAAAATTGAAATCTGGGATTGAAGCTGACACTTCATTCAACATATTAGCATATCAGCTTCATTCCTTCGTTCTGTCTTTTTATTTCTAAAAAATTGCAATAACCCAAATTTCGTGATTATGTTCTGTCAAATGGTTAAGTGGCATTTGGGCAGTGCTGTACGGGGTGTCGCTCGAAAATTGAAATCTGGGATTAAAGCTGACACTTCATTCTGCATATTAACATATCAGCTTCATCTCTTCATACTTTCTTTCTACCTTAAAAAAATTGTAATAATCCAAATTTCGTGATGATGTCATGTTAAATGGTTTAGTGGCATTTAGGCAGTGCTGTACGGGGTGTTGCTCGAAATATAAAATATGGGTGTAAAAAATACACTTCATTCAACATATTAGCATATCAGCTTCATCTCTTCATACTTTCTTTCTACCTTAAAAAAATTGTAATAATACAAATTTCTTGATTATGTGATGTTAAATGGTTTAGTGGCATTTGGCCAGTGCTGTACGGGTGTTGCTCGAAAATTGAAATCTGGGATTGAAGCTGACACTTCATTCAACATATTAGCATATCAGCTTCATCACTTCGTTCTGTCTTTTTATTTCTAAAAAATTGCAATAACCCAAATTTCGTGATTATGTTCTGTCAAATGGTTTAGTGGCATTTGGGCAGTGCTGTACGGGGTGTTGCTCGAAAATTGATATCTGGGATTGAAGCTGACACTTCATTCAACATATTAGCATACCAGCTTCATCACTTCGTTCTTTCTTTTTATTTCTAAAAAATTGTAATAACCTAAATTTCGTGATTATGTTCTGTTAAATGGTTTAGTGGCATTTAGACAGTGCTGTACGGGGTGTTGCTCGAAATATAAAATATGGGTGTAAAGAATACACTTCATTAAACATATTAGCATATCAGCTTCATCTCTTCATACTTTCTTTCTACCTTAAAAAAATTGTAATAATCCAAATTTCGTGATTATGTTCTGTCAAATGGTTTAGTGGCATTTGGGCAGTGCTGTACGGGGTGTTGCTCGAAAATTAAAATCTGAGATTGAAGCAAACACTTCATTCAACATATTAACATATCAGCTTCATCTCTTCATACTTTCTTTCTACCTTAAAAAAATTGTAATAATCCAAATTTCGTGATTATGTGATGTTAAATGGTTTAGTGGCATTTGGGCAGTGCTGTACGGGGTGTTGCTCAAAAATTAAAATATGGGTGTGAAGAATACACTTCATTTAACATATTAGCATATCAGCTTCATCTCTTCATACTTTCTTTCTACCTTAAAAAAATTGTAATAATCCAAATTTCGTGATTATGTTCTGTCAAATGGTTTAGTGGCATTTGGGCAGTGCTGTACGGGGTGTTGCTCGAAAATTAAAATCTGAGATTGAAGCTGACACATCATTCAACATATTAACATATCAGCTTCATCTCTTCATACTTTCTTTCTACCTTAAAGAAATTGTAATAATCCAAATTTCGTGATTATGTGATGTTAAATGGTTTAGTGGCATTTGGGCAGTGCTGTACGGGGTGTTGCTCGAAAATTAAAATATGGGTGTGAAGAATACACTTCATTTAACATATTAGCATATCAGCTTCATCTCTTCATACTTTCTTTCTACCTTAAAAAAATTGTAATAATCCAAATTTCGTGATTATGTTCTGTCAAATGGTTTAGTGGCATTTGGGCAGTGCTGTACGTGGTGTTGCTCGAAAATTGATATCTGGGATTGAAGCTGACACTTCATTCAACATATAAGCATACCAGCTTCATCACTTCGTTCTTTCTTTTTATTTCTAAAAAATTGTAATAACCTAAATTTCGTGATTATGTTCTGTTAAATGGTTTAGTGGCATTTAGGCAGTGCTGTACGGGGTGTTGCTCGAAATATAAAATATGGGTGTAAAGAATACACTTCATTCAACATATTAGCATATCAGCTTCATCTCTTCATACTTTCTTTCTACCTTAAAAAAATTGTAATAATCCAAATTTCGTGATTATGTTCTGTCAAATGGTTTAGTGGCATTTGGGCAGTGCTGTACGGGGTGTTGCTCGAAAATTAAAATCTGAGATTGAAGCAAACACTTCATTCAACATATTAACATATCAGCTTCATCTCTTCATACTTTCTTTCTACCTTAAAAAAATTGTAATAATCCAAATTTCGTGATTATGTGATGTTAAATGGTTTAGTAACATTTGGGCAGTGCTGTACGGGGTGTTGCTCAAAAATTAAAATATGGGTGTGAAGAATACACTTCATTCAACATATTAGCATACAGCTTCATCTCTTCATACTTTCTTTCTACCTTAAAAAAATTGTAATAATCCAAATTTCGTGATTATGTCATGTTGAATGGTTAGTGGCATTTGGGCAGTGCTGTACGGAGTGTTGCTCGAAAATTAAAATCTGAGATTGAAGCTGACACATCATTCAACATATTAACATATCAGCTTCATCTCTTCATACTTTCTTTCTACCTTAAAAAAATTGTAATAATCCAAATTTCGTGATTATGTCATGTTAAATGGTTTAGTGGCATTTGGCCAGTGCTGTACGGCGTGTTGCTCGAAAATTGAAATCTGGGATTGAAGCTGACACTTCATTCAACATATTAACATATCAGCTTCATCTCTTCATACTTTCTTTCTACCTTAAAAAAATTGTAATAATCCAAATTTCGTGATTATGTTCTGTCAAATGGTTTAGTGGCATTTGGGCAGTGCTGTACGGGGTGTTGCTCGAAAATTAAAATCTGGGATTGTAGCTGATACTTCATTCAACATATTAACATATCAGCTTCATCTCTTCATACTTTCTTTCTACCTTAAAAAAATTGTAATAATCCAAATAACGTGATTATGTCATGTTAAATGGTTTAGTGGCATTTGGCCAGTGCTGTACGGGGTGTTGCTCGAAAATTGAAATCTGGGATTGATGCTAACACTTCATTCAACATATTAACATATCAGCTTCATCTCTTCATACTTTCTTTCTACCTTAAAAAAATTGTAATAATCCAAATTTCGTGATTATGTTCTGTCAAATGGTTTAGTGGCATTTGGGCAGTGCTGTACGAGGTGTTGCTCGAAAATTGAAATCTGGGATTGAAGCTGACACTTCATTCAACATATTAACATATCAGCTTCATCTCTTCATACTTTCTTCTACCTTAAAAAATTTGTAATAATCCAAACTTCGTGATTATGTGATGTTAAATGGTTTAGTGGCATTTGGCCAGTGCTGTACGGGGTGTTGCTCGAAAATTGAAATCTGGGATTGAAGCTGACACTTCATTCAACATATTAACATATCAGCTTCATCTCTTCATACTTTCTTTCTACCTTAAAAAAATTGTAATAATCTAAATTTCGTGATTATGTTCTGTCAAATGGTTTAGTGGCATTTGGGCAGTGCTGTACGGGGTGTTGCTCGAAAATTAAAATCTGGGATTGGAGCTGACACTTCATTCAACATATTAACATATCAGCTTCATCTCTTCATACTTTCTTTCTACCTTAAAAAAATTGTAATAATCCAAATTTTGTGATTATGTCATGTTAAATGGTTTAGTGGCATTTGGCCAGTGCTGTACGGGATGTTGCTCGAAAATTGAAATCTGGGATTGAAGCTGACACCTCATTCACATTTTAACATATCAGCTTCATCTCTTCATACTTTCTTTCTACCTTAAAAAAATTGTAATAATCCAAATTTCGTGATTATGTTCTGTCAAATGGTTTAGTGGAATTTGGGCAGTGCTGTACGGGGTGTTGCTCGAAAATTAAAATCTGGGATTGAAGCTGACACTTCATTCAACATATTAACATATCAGCTTCATCTCTTCATACTTTCTTTCTACCTTAAAAAAATTGTAATAATCCAAATTTCGTGATTATGTGATGTTAAATGGTTTGGTGGCATTTGGGCAGTGCTGTACGGGGTGTTGCTCGAAAATTGAAATCTGGGATTGAAGCTGACACTTCATTCAACATATTAGCATACCAGCTTCATCACTTCGTTCTTTCTTTTTATTTCTAAAAAATTGTAATAACCTAAATTTCGTGATTATGTTCTGTTAAATGGTTTAGTGGCATTTGGGCAGTGCTGTACGGGGTGTTGCTCGAAAATTGATATCTGGGATTGAAGCTGACACTTCATTCAACATATTAGCATACCAGCTTCATCACTTCGTTCTTTCTTTTTATTTCTAAAAAATTGTAATAACCTAAATTTCGTGATTATGTTCTGTTAAATGGTTTAGTGGCATTTAGACAGTGCTGTACGGGGTGTTGCTCGAAATATAAAATATGGGTGTAAAGAATACACTTCATTAAACATATTAGCATATCAGCTTCATCTCTTCATACTTTCTTTCTACCTTAAAAAAATTGTAATAATCCAAATTTCGTGATTATGTTCTGTCAAATGGTTTAGTGGCATTTGGGCAGTGCTGTACGGGGTGTTGCTCGAAAATTAAAATCTGAGATTGAAGCAAACACTTCATTCAACATATTAACATATCAGCTTCATCTCTTCATACTTTCTTTCTACCTTAAAAAAATTGTAATAATCCAAATTTCGTGATTATGTGATGTTAAATGGTTTAGTGGCATTTGGGCAGTGCTGTACGGGGTGTTGCTCAAAAATTAAAATATGGGTGTGAAGAATACACTTCATTTAACATATTAGCATATCAGCTTCATCTCTTCATACTTTCTTTCTACCTTAAAAAAATTGTAATAATCCAAATTTCGTGATTATGTTCTGTCAAATGGTTTAGTGGCATTTGGGCAGTGCTGTACGGGGTGTTGCTCGAAAATTAAAATCTGAGATTGAAGCTGACACATCATTCAACATATTAACATATCAGCTTCATCTCTTCATACTTTCTTTCTACCTTAAAGAAATTGTAATAATCCAAATTTCGTGATTATGTGATGTTAAATGGTTTAGTGGCATTTGGGCAGTGCTGTACGGGGTGTTGCTCGAAAATTAAAATATGGGTGTGAAGAATACACTTCATTTAACATATTAGCATATCAGCTTCATCTCTTCATACTTTCTTTCTACCTTAAAAAAATTGTAATAATCCAAATTTCGTGATTATGTTCTGTCAAATGGTTTAGTGGCATTTGGGCAGTGCTGTACGTGGTGTTGCTCGAAAATTGATATCTGGGATTGAAGCTGACACTTCATTCAACATATAAGCATACCAGCTTCATCACTTCGTTCTTTCTTTTTATTTCTAAAAAATTGTAATAACCTAAATTTCGTGATTATGTTCTGTTAAATGGTTTAGTGGCATTTAGGCAGTGCTGTACGGGGTGTTGCTCGAAATATAAAATATGGGTGTAAAGAATACACTTCATTCAACATATTAGCATATCAGCTTCATCTCTTCATACTTTCTTTCTACCTTAAAAAAATTGTAATAATCCAAATTTCGTGATTATGTTCTGTCAAATGGTTTAGTGGCATTTGGGCAGTGCTGTACGGGGTGTTGCTCGAAAATTAAAATCTGAGATTGAAGCAAACACTTCATTCAACATATTAACATATCAGCTTCATCTCTTCATACTTTCTTTCTACCTTAAAAAAATTGTAATAATCCAAATTTCGTGATTATGTGATGTTAAATGGTTTAGTAACATTTGGGCAGTGCTGTACGGGGTGTTGCTCAAAAATTAAAATATGGGTGTGAAGAATACACTTCATTCAACATATTAGCATACAGCTTCATCTCTTCATACTTTCTTTCTACCTTAAAAAAATTGTAATAATCCAAATTTCGTGATTATGTCATGTTGAATGGTTAGTGGCATTTGGGCAGTGCTGTACGGAGTGTTGCTCGAAAATTAAAATCTGAGATTGAAGCTGACACATCATTCAACATATTAACATATCAGCTTCATCTCTTCATACTTTCTTTCTACCTTAAAAAAATTGTAATAATCCAAATTTCGTGATTATGTCATGTTAAATGGTTTAGTGGCATTTGGCCAGTGCTGTACGGCGTGTTGCTCGAAAATTGAAATCTGGGATTGAAGCTGACACTTCATTCAACATATTAACATATCAGCTTCATCTCTTCATACTTTCTTTCTACCTTAAAAAAATTGTAATAATCCAAATTTCGTGATTATGTTCTGTCAAATGGTTTAGTGGCATTTGGGCAGTGCTGTACGGGGTGTTGCTCGAAAATTAAAATCTGGGATTGTAGCTGATACTTCATTCAACATATTAACATATCAGCTTCATCTCTTCATACTTTCTTTCTACCTTAAAAAAATTGTAATAATCCAAATAACGTGATTATGTCATGTTAAATGGTTTAGTGGCATTTGGCCAGTGCTGTACGGGGTGTTGCTCGAAAATTGAAATCTGGGATTGATGCTAACACTTCATTCAACATATTAACATATCAGCTTCATCTCTTCATACTTTCTTTCTACCTTAAAAAAATTGTAATAATCCAAATTTCGTGATTATGTTCTGTCAAATGGTTTAGTGGCATTTGGGCAGTGCTGTACGAGGTGTTGCTCGAAAATTGAAATCTGGGATTGAAGCTGACACTTCATTCAACATATTAACATATCAGCTTCATCTCTTCATACTTTCTTCTACCTTAAAAAATTTGTAATAATCCAAACTTCGTGATTATGTGATGTTAAATGGTTTAGTGGCATTTGGCCAGTGCTGTACGGGGTGTTGCTCGAAAATTGAAATCTGGGATTGAAGCTGACACTTCATTCAACATATTAACATATCAGCTTCATCTCTTCATACTTTCTTTCTACCTTAAAAAAATTGTAATAATCTAAATTTCGTGATTATGTTCTGTCAAATGGTTTAGTGGCATTTGGGCAGTGCTGTACGGGGTGTTGCTCGAAAATTAAAATCTGGGATTGGAGCTGACACTTCATTCAACATATTAACATATCAGCTTCATCTCTTCATACTTTCTTTCTACCTTAAAAAAATTGTAATAATCCAAATTTTGTGATTATGTCATGTTAAATGGTTTAGTGGCATTTGGCCAGTGCTGTACGGGATGTTGCTCGAAAATTGAAATCTGGGATTGAAGCTGACACCTCATTCACATTTTAACATATCAGCTTCATCTCTTCATACTTTCTTTCTACCTTAAAAAAATTGTAATAATCCAAATTTCGTGATTATGTTCTGTCAAATGGTTTAGTGGAATTTGGGCAGTGCTGTACGGGGTGTTGCTCGAAAATTAAAATCTGGGATTGAAGCTGACACTTCATTCAACATATTAACATATCAGCTTCATCTCTTCATACTTTCTTTCTACCTTAAAAAAATTGTAATAATCCAAATTTCGTGATTATGTGATGTTAAATGGTTTGGTGGCATTTGGGCAGTGCTGTACGGGGTGTTGCTCGAAAATTGAAATCTGGGATTGAAGCTGACACTTCATTCAACATATTAACATATCAGCTTTATCTCTTCATAGTTTCTTTCTATCTTAAGAAAATTGTAATAATCCAAATTTCGTGATTATGTTCTGTTAAATGGTTTAGTGGCATTTGGGCAGTGCTGTACGGGGTGTTGCTCGAAAATTGAAATCTGGGATTGAAGCTGACACTTCATTCAACATATTAACATATCAGCTTCATCTCTTCATACTTTCTTTCTACCTTAAAAAAATTGTAATAATCCAAATTTCGTGATTATGTGATGTTAAATGGTTTAGTGGCATTTGGGCAGTGCTGTACGGGGCTATTGCTTTACGGGGTGTGTTCACCATAATCTAATTTTTTTGTGATTAGATATGATGTTAAATATTTATGAAAATTTAATTACGGAAATTCTGAAATTATTTTTGGACAACCTGTGTTTAAGATACACCAACTTCTGTGGCATCCTGTACTTAAGCTCCGCCCTGTTGTGCTCTTCAGCGGGCTTGCTATGCCCACTGCTGCGGCATCCTGTGATTTAGCTCCGCCCACTGGCGCTTGGTAGTTGGAGTGGGGGAATGGAGGGGAATCAGAATAAATCTGGGATAAAGCCAACTTCACCTCAGTGAAACTTTAGACATTTTTTGGGGGTCGTTCTGGGTCATCTGTGTCGTCATTATCTTTTCTCCATTTGGAAAACTTAAACGACGTAAACCTGCTCATCGCAAATCACCTTAAGAACAATAATATTGTAAACGTAACGTAAGAAGTGTGGTTTAAAAATTTGCGTCGGAAAAAAGAAAACACGAGAAATAATGATGGCTGCCGCGACTACGCTAGTCAACTTAGTACCGTACTGTAAAATTTACTGGATCAGTACTTTTAATACACAAGATTAAATTAATATTTTCAGTACCTGACTGTTATAACCAAAAAGGCCAAAGAAAATAAATACATCCCAGTAATTTAAAATATGTAATTTACGTAATCATTTCCTACCGCATTTGTCTTGTGTTAACTTGATCACGTTAGTTTTGCCGAAATACGAGAGTTATTGTACATGCGCTTTAGTTTAACATATGGGGTACGCAATCTTTGGTGATTTTACAACACTTCTCGTACACGCACTATAGTTAAAGGTATAACATACAATACCTTTGGCATTTGTACGATAGTTTATATTACGTAGTACGAGAAATGCATACAAAATTCTCTAAAGTAAACAAAAAACAAAGCGCGCCTACATGAAAAAATGCTATGCGAGTTATGCAACGATTAATAATTTTTATTTTGTCTGCGCTTGAAACTGTTGAGGCAACGATTATGCGATAAAAGTCGGAATATTACAAGTATGTAATGGAATTTGGTTGTGCTGTTTTGTGAATGGTCTCAAATGGGGGTTAGAAAATTAGAAAAACGTAATTTTTTTAAACGAACGTTCAGTTTTTCGAATATATTTTAAAAGGTTTCAAACCAAACCGAACGTAAGGGTTCGGTTCGGTATTTTCGAACTTCGCCCAGCACTACAATTTTCAATTACTACCTAAAACTCTTAAAAACCCACCTCGAATCCTACCTCGGATCCTACGAATCCTCGAATCCATAGGATTCAGTATATTCGACGAATCTTAGATTCGAAAATCCCATCCCTAATATAAAGACTTCACAATAAAAGACCTCCATGGTTATACAGAGCTTCACACCACTCTGTGCACAAACGTAGGGCTCATATATTTGAGTCATGCCAGGGTATTGGGATTTAACCTACTACACTCCCCACATGAGTGTAGTGCATTTGCTATTATAACTAGAGGCAAGATTATATGATGAATAATGATAAAACTGAAATAACAGAAAAATTGAAGTATGTAATTACACTGTCGTACACTAAATGGTAGTCAATATAATGCATAACACTGAAATGCAGTGAAATTAACCACAATTACCTCATTGTGTGTATAAAAATATAGAATTACTATATAAAATCTTTAGTTGAGGCTTTTAAAAATTTTTAAAGATTTTTTGTGTAAAAATAATTATTTAGTTTCTATGTAAGATTTTATCAAAGTAAAGTAAATAAAAATAGTCTACAGCTAATATAATACAGACAAGGCTAAAGGCCTACAAAAAACATCACAGGGGAAGACATAAGTATAATGATTTGGGGCTTTTAACATTGCACAATATGTTCACCTAAAATAAAAGTAGTTCTCTGAACAACCACGTCAATTGGGAAATTTTGTCAAGTCAAAAAAAATAGCCTTAGATTTGACATTGACATTCTGAAGCATTCACGCTCCTATTTGCTTATTCATCAGCATTCAGATATTAGAAACTGCTTCAGTATTACAGTTGCTGTTAGTTTCTCTGGTCCGAGACAATGTTGATGCAGCAAGTGGTGACGGATGGCCGTGTCCTCTGTTGACGTCAGTGCCTGCTCAAGACGCAAGGCACCCGTAGAAGACAGTGGCCCCCGTCCAGGGAGGAGATCATGTGCACGATCAACCGGCGGCCAATCTACGCCAGGTTCCACTTCATGGACGGCCAGTACCACGCCGTGGAGTTCCACCCGTCCGCCACTGCCAGAGACGTCATGGAGATCGTCAAGAAGAAGATTGGTCTGAGGGAGGGCGCCATGGGTAAGTGATACATATTTGTTTACTTTTTGATGATCGAGCGAGGTGGCATAAGAAAGATAAGTTTGGATTCTCATTCGGGATGACCTGGTCCTGCCTGTAAATATTTGTTACGAATAGTTTCCCTAAATGATTCCAGGAGAATCCTGGGCCGTAGCAGTTTTCTTACCCAGTTTCTCTGGATTGTAGTGAATGTGTCTGTCTATGACCTTGTTGTTAGAGACGAAATTTCGTGGTTTTATTTTTAGGCCCATTTTGTTATTAAAACAGGTGTTTATTTATTTTTTTGAAATCTGTTTATTAATAAAGTTTGCATATTACTGAACAAATATGATAGTTGAAAGTTCCATGATACTTAATTGTTCCATGATTTTAATTTCTCCAAAACAAGTGTCCTTCTGACTGATACATGATGCACTTTTTCAATATACATAATAATTTGTAATAACCATGTTTAACTTTTCGGAACAAATAAAATAAAACTGTTAAGTATTTCTGTGTTTTAAAAATGTTCTGAGGTCGTAATGTAAAAAAGTGACTAATAACAGTTTAACAGATTAAAAAAAAATTAAAAAATTTCTAAACTTTTGTTATTAAATTGCTTTACAAACATCATGCTAGATAAATTACTTTTACATGTAGCTCTGCATAACCATTGCCATTTTGCTACGCCATTTTGCGGAAATGGGGCTTCAGCACTTACTCATGATTATTCATCAGTAAGAATCAATATTTCGATTGTTAAACAGTCGTTTACATAATATAAAGTCCTTTGAAACATTTTCTTCAGTGAATTAAATATGTAAAAGATAAGGTAGTTTTCATTAAATTTAAGTTTTCATAAGTAAGTGCTGATTATTCTAATGATTATAATTGCATTTTGGTGCTTAGTAGTGTTAGATGGTGTATTGACATGCTTTACTACAGAGTTATTTCAGTTTTGTCACAATTCACCATTTAATATTGTCCCTACTTTCTGTCAATCAGATGTGAAACTAAACACCTAGCTACTTGTTGAATGTAATTATTTCTAGTTTCCATTTCACATTTGTACTTGGTGACATTGCTTTATATTGCATTGTGCCAATGTGGGTTTGATCCCATCCCATTGTGCATGGCTCAAGCCTATCAGCACAGTGTTTGGCACCCGACTAGTTTGATGCTCCATCATTTTGGAGAGCCTGTAGCCTTAAGTCTCTGTGTAAAACCACGTAATGTAAATCCTGAATATTACTTTTTTTCCCTCCTTTTTTGTTCAAACTGAACTCCTCTTGCTTTTAATGTTATTTTTCCCTGCAATATTTTCTTACTGTTTCTTAAAATTCAACATTCATACCCTAGTTCAAACAAGTCTTTTCTTTTGTAAAATCTCATCCATGAATGCTACTGAGAGGACTTAATAAACATGTCATTTTGATTACTTAGAAAATATTAACAGGTAAAATCATTGTTAACTATTTTGTATGTTATAGTACTAAAAAACCTTTTTGTGTTTTTTGTATTAAAGTTATTTTTTATATTCAGCCAGGAAACAGACCTTATTAGATTTTCTTCCTTAGCAAACACCATTTGATGCCTGTACCCACAAAATTGTTTATATTATTTTTTATAAAATATTTATGTTTACTTATTATAAATTTTCCTCTATTCTTACCTTCTTGCTGATATTAATAGCTTTTTCCCCCCTGTAATTACAATACATACGTATTGGTGCTCTTAGTGTTTATAGCAATGCATACACTATCCTAGAAATAAATATTATTTAGTATAAACTAACAGCTGAAAAAATGGAAAATAAATATTATATTTGTCCTGCAGTTGAAACATGTAGAGAAAGAAATTGAATTGTTTTTTTTTTTGGGCTTTGGTGACTATTTTTTTATTGATAAAAGAGGTGCACATGCTTTTATTTTTACATCAATTCTTATATATATATTGTTGACACCCAACCACAGGTCAAACACAACTGCCTGTCTTAACTACTGAAATTTTATTTTGATGCCAACTCTAATGCTATCTAATAAGAGAACAGCAAGTTAAATTAGTTTACAAATGAAACTGTCATTTATGTTACTTTTATACCTGTATAGCTTACAAAAAAATTAACTGCACTTTGTAGAGGTTTTTTTTTTATTTTATTCTTCTCAAAATAACACAGAAAAGTAGTAGAAACATTTAAGGTTGTGATCAAATGGATTTGGTTACATGTAAATTTTACCTCTACCTTTCGCGCAAAGGAAATTGAGAAATTTAAATCATCTTAATATTGAGTTTGCTGTTAAACCCTAAGATATTTATTTATTTCAAATATTTAGAGTAGATGCCACTTTTCAGCTATTCATTACTAGCATAAAATTTAAAATGTACTAATGATTTTTTTAGGGGCCTTCAAAGATGTCTTTTTGTTTGGAAATCAGTTTTTCTCTGATTAGTGTATTTCCCCACGCTTTCAACATTTGATTGACTTAACCAGTAACATTCAGAATTAACAGGCTGGTAATAGTGATTAATTACTTAGCTGAATGTTAACCACGTATGTATCTTAAAGTTAATATGAAGTTAGAGGTTTACCATTATCATTACATTAGGTACTATCAATTATATATTTTATACATTAATTGAAATGAACCAATTATTTCCACCGATGATCAAAAAGCAAGAAATATGTCAAAATAGTTTATGAAAAAATGTTCCATGAAACTGTTTAAGTTTCTACTAAATAATATAAGCAAACCGAATATAAAATAGCAAAAAAAATGATTATGACCTGAAAAAACTCTTAATTCAATACAGCTATAAAACACTTATCAACTTTATCACAGAATAAATTAATAAAAGTTGTAAATGATGTTGACCCCAAAATGGGTTAAAAATAAATTGGTATCTACACTTGAAGTTCAGAAACATTACCACTGGTTGATATTTTGCAATTGGTTAGTTACAGACAAAAGTACATTAGCAGATTCAAATGAATGTGATTTTTAATCTCTGCATCCTGATGGGGCCATGGTGGTAGTGTCATATAACTTGCCCCACCAAGCTGATCTGGGTTTGATTCCCGGAGAGGTCACACTGAAATTTTTTTTGATTGGGAAACTGGGCTGATGTTACCATAGACAGCAGGTGTTCTGTTTCCCTGTCCTTTTATTCTGTCAGTGCTCCATCCTCTTCTCATCACCGTCTCTTATGATCATGATCTTGAGACGTTAAGCTCTAATTTTTTAGCTCATTCCACACTGTGTTTACCAAGCAGCGTTGGAATGGCCATGTGTCACCATAATAGCACCAAAATTCAAGTTATATCATGGAATTAAAAAGCATTTAATCAAAACTTAATTTTCAAATCACAAAAAATGTAACCTTTTAATGTTTGAAATTCAAGAAATGTTGTTATTTCCGGACAAAAATTGTACCAAAGGGCATAGATCAGAAAAATTTGTTTGAAATTGTTGTTTTGTGGATCTCTTATTTAAACACTTTTAAACAACAAATGCACCCCAATTAAATTTTATTCTGAATGTATGTATCTATTTTAGTCCAATATGTTAAAAATTATTTTATCTTAAAAATTCAGCATAAAAATACACCCATTTGGTGTAGTAAGCCTTACAAAACTGTATTTATAAACATAAAAACAATAACAATAACACTAAAATCTTCTGTTTTAATAATGGAATTGGACTAAAAATAGAACAATATGGTAATCTTCTCTGTAGTTATAAAGAGAAATGAACACGTATGCTGGGCTACCGCGCAGGCTATGCCATCTACGAGGTGCTGGGTGCGTCGGAGCGCAGCCTGGTGGCGGAGGAGAAGGTGGCGGACGTGATGTCCAAGTGGGAGCGGTACCGCCTGGCCAACGCGGCGGGGGTGAGCTGCGTGGGGCCGGCCGCCGCCGGCGGCACCACCTCTGTGGTGGTGAGCAAGGCGTGCCGGCGCCAGCATCACTTCTTCCTCTTCAAGAAGCACCTGTTCCTCGACGAGTACCTGGACCTGGACGACCCGGTGGAGAAGGAGCTTCTGTACCACCAGGTGCTGCACGGCCTGCGCACGGACCGCTTCCCCGTGTCCGAGAAGGAGGCGGTGAGTTCCCGTGGTTACACTCGGCGACCTGTACCCACTTCCCCGTGTCCGAGAAGGAGGCGGTGAGTTCCCGCGGTTTCACTTGGCGACCTGTACCCACTTCCCCCTGCCCGAGAAGGAGGCGGTGAGTTCCCGTGGTTACACTTGGTGACCTGTACCCACTTCCCCGTGTCCGAGAAGGAGGCGGTGAGTTCCCGCGTTTACACTTGGCGACCAGTACCCACTTCCCCGTGTCCGAGAAGGAGACGGTGAGTTCCCGCGGTTACACTCGGCGACCTGTACCCACTTCCCCGTGTCCGAGAAGGAGGCGGTGAGTTCCCGCGGTTACACTCGGCGACCTGTACCCACTTCCCCGTGTCCGAGAAGGAGGCGGTGAGTTCTCGCGGTTTCACTTGGCGAGCTGTACCCACTTCCCCCTGCCCGAGAAGGAGGCGGTGAGTTCCCGTGGTTACACTTGGCGACCTGTACCCACTTCCCCGTGTCCGAGAAGGAGGCGGTGAGTTCCCGCGGTTTCACTTGGCGACCTGTACCCACTTCCCCCTGCCCGAGAAGGAGGCGGTGAGTTCCCGTGGTTACACTTGGCGACCCGTACCCACTTCCCCGTGTCCGAGAAGGAGGCGGTGAGTTCCCGCGGTTACACTCGGCGACCTGTACCCACTTCCCCGTGTCCGAGAAGGAGGCGGTGAGTTCCCGCGGTTTCACTTGGCGACCTGTACCCACTTCCCCCTGCCCGAGAAGGAGGCGGTGAGTTCCCGTGGTTACACTTGGCGACCTGTACCCACTTCCCCGTGTCCGAGAAGGAGGCGGTGAGTTCCCGCGTTTACACTTGGCGACCAGTACCCACTTCCCCGTGAGTTCCCGCGGTTACACTCGGCGACCTGTACCCACTTCCCCGTGTCCGAGAAGGAGGCGGTGAGTTCCCGCGGTTTCACTTGGCGACCTGTACCCACTTCCCCCTGCCCGAGAAGGAGGCGGTGAGTTCCCGTGGTTACACTTGGCGACCTGTACCCACTTCCCCGTGTCCGAGAAGGAGGCGGTGAGTTCCCGCGTTTACACTTGGCGACCAGTACCCACTTCCCCGTGAGTTCCCGCGGTTACACTCGGCGACCTGTACCCACTTCCCCGTGTCCGAGAAGGAGGCGGTGAGTTCCCGCGTTTACACTTGGCGACCAGTACCCACTTCCCCGTGAGTTCCCGCGGTTTCACTTGGCGACCTGTACCCACTTCCCCCTGCCCGAGAAGGAGGCGGTGAGTTCCCGTGGTTACACTTGGCGACCTGTACCCACTTCCCCGTGTCCGAGAAGGAGGCGGTGAGTTCCCGCGTTTACACTTGGCGACCAGTACCCACTTCCCCGTGTCCGAGAAGGAGGCGGTGAGTTCCCGCGTTTACACTTGGCGACCAGTACCCACTTCCCCGTGTCCGAGAAGGAGGCGGTGAGTTCCCGCGGTTACACTCGGCGACCTGTACCCACTTCCCCGTGTCCGAGAAGGAGGCGGTGAGTTCCCGCGGTTACACTCGGCGACCTGTACCCACATCCCCGTGTCCGAGAAGGAGGCGGTGAGTTCCCGCGGTTTCACTTGGCGACCTATACCCACTTCCCCGTGTCCGAGAAGGAGGCGGTGAGTTCCCGCGGTTACACTTGGCGACCTGTACCCACTTCCCCGTGTCCGAGAAGGAGGCGGTGAGTTCCCGCGGTTACACTTGGCGACCTATACCCACTTCCCCGTGTCCGAGACGGAGGCGGTGAGTTCCCGCGGTTACACTTGGCGACCTGTACCCACTTCCCAGTGTCCGGAAGGAGTTGGTGAGTTCCCGCGGTTACACTACAGCTCTACACTGTCACACAGGCAAGCATGTGACCATAACCTACAGGCGAGGTGTGACACACATACAGTATAACTTTATAAGTACGTATGTACATAAGTAAATCATGTGTTTTATAATTTGGTCTAGCATATTTTTAATTTCTATTAGAGAAATTTTATATTTTGGATGTTTATTATTGCAACAAGTTTTTATTACTATTAAATAAAATTACCTAGAATAAAGTGCCATTATTTTGGAGTTCATAAATTTATTTATATATATGTGTGTGTGTGTGTGTGTGTGTATGACGTTGATAAAATAAGACAGAGTTTTTCCGATCACCATGAAATTTGACACATCGAAGTGTTTTTACATGGAGAAGGTTTTTATGCTATCTATTTTATTGTAACTCATTGCTAGATGGCGCTGCAGTGCATAAACGTTTAAACCATTCAACCAATCCTCATAGATGAACAGAAAATGATTGGTCTTAGACATACGAACATCAATTGTGTATAATTTCTTTACGTCCATCACACTGTCATATAGCGCTGTCCATTGTGCTTTAACTCGCGGACAATATATCACTCTTTGTTCAGCCTGGGCAACACTAGATACTGCAGCTAGTCAAATATATGATTGGTACTCACTATATGTTCTCCCATCTATTGGACTGGTGTGGCAACATGTTTTCACACAAATATTGTCGCTTTCCAATACTATTATATAATATATACTACATTTTGTTCCTGGCTTGCAAGCTGGTAGACTGTGGCGTGTTTCATATACCTATTGTTACTTGACCAAACACTAATATTCTAGGGTTAATATAGTTTGTGCTGTAAAAAAAAATGGATTTTGGAAGTAAATATTTGGAAATGCCAATTGGTAGACATCTTAAAACATCCCTTATGCCTGCCAGATTTTTAGTTCATTATGCCTGTAACAGTTTCCTGATTCATAATTTGCATAACATATAGAAAGGATACACTATAGAAAATTTTAATTGTATTTTTTTTTTTAAAAGTTTGTATTTAACACATTGCGGTACATGATCAAAACTATGTAGTGCCCTGTAATATGGCTGAAATATTGGCAAGTTCGTGATGAGTGGTGGAATTTTCTTAAATGTCCTGGAGTATTTTCTAGCTTTTGCGCACGCATGCTGTATCCTTTGTTGTTAGTAACACAGTTTCTTCACACATGGTTTGACATTGATCTCTTTACTGTGCCCCACATACACAGGTCATGGATTGATTCTCATCACATGAGCATGATGCAATCATTGCAACCTATGACCCCTCTTTAGATGATGCTGTGGTTTTCTGGATGTGAAACCAGGACCCTCCCTTTAAATGATTCATGCAACTGGGAATTTTAAGTACAATTTCTTGGACATACACTATTGCATTTTTGCACAGTTTTTCATTGCAAAAATCATTAATGCAAAATAAGAAGAAAAAAATTAAAACATAAACCCACAGAAAACAAGCCTAAATCAGCTGTCAAACAGATAAACCCAAAGATGAACCTAAACAGGTATTTCGGACACCATAACGATGACAGCACAGACAAACACGTTCAAACTTAAATATCACACAGCACAGACGAACACAGTGGGCTCACAATGACGAGACTATTTCAACAATAATAGTAAATGCAGACAGACATCAAGACTTGGACAACACAGCAAATATATGAACACAATGATGAAGGTAAACAGATATAATTATATTACCAACAAACACAGAAGGTTTCCTATGACAGAACAGTAGCGACTTTTCGGGAACTGGCATCCGTTTCCTTCATCACGCACAAACAGACTGATATCGGACACTGAAAAACTGGTGTTTTTATATAGGTTCAACCACCTCCGTTTTTATTTCTTATTTTGCATTTATGAATCTTTCCAATGACAAACAATGTAAAACTGCTATGGAGTATGTCCAATAAATTGAATTGAATTGAATTAGGACCCTCCCATTGTCCCATTTCTGCTTCATCCACTTTATTCTTCTTCCTAAAGTCTGTCCCAATACCTGTATCTTATCGATGTGAAAGCATCAACTTCTTCCCATTTTGATCCTTTACCTGTTCCATCTCCTCTATGCTGCTTGTATCCTTACGTTCTTTGAATTTACCTAGTACGCATACCTCTATTTGACAGCTCATGCCCTTATTGTCTTGTAGGAGATATGGAGGGATAGCCCTCTATCTTGCGAAGTGCACTCGGGCTTAACTAGCACAGGGATGTCCTTGCTTGCAGAACATTGTCCTTGCTGAGCCCTCGGTAGGCGTGTTTCTTTATTGTTTCAATTCCAAAACACCAGGGCCATAGCCAGGATTTTGTGGAGGAGGGGTCCAATATTAGCATTTATTCATTGTATTATGAATGAGCTTCCTTTAAATTTTAAAAGGAAATTGATTATTGTGCTAATATTTGGGGAAATACCTAAGTAGTAGTTTTAGAACTCCAAAGTTTACACGTAGAATTTTAAGTAATTATTTTGCTTGAGAAAACAGAACTGAAGAATTAATTTTTTGTTTTTATTTAATAACTATTATATTTTTTTGTGATTTCATTTAAACCAGTCAAAATATATCAATGTTATTAAATACTTGAGACACACATGCCAAGTCTGTATGAAAGACATAGTAACACGTGTGCAAACGGGCATTAGACTACATACTTGGAAGCATCCGAGTATGAGGCATGTCAGGCTTGACACTAATGTAGCCCACTTAGGATTTCGATAATCCTTCCAAAATAATCTCCTTTAACCTTATGTAGCTAAGTCGCTTGTAATTTTATCATCATTTTCATTTTTTATTATTCTGGAATGGAAGGGTCAAGACCCCACGGACCATCCCCTGGCTACGTGCCTGAACATACCAGCATGTTCATATCTAAATTTAAATGAATAGTCATAAACCAAGTGGTTCGGAGCCCACTATAATCGTGGGAGGTCTTGTTGCTTTGTCTCTATGCATAACTGTGAGACAACTTTATAACCCTGCTGACAATGAAAACAATCTTATAAAGTGCAACAAGGTGTATTTTGATCACAGCTCTAGTTAAAAAAAAAAAAAATAATTGTGTGTGGAGTCCATACACGTTGGAAGTGAAACTTCTTGCTTATTATATTGTTTGGTATAGGGAAAAACAATTCTCTTTGGCTGAGGTTACAGATGAAAACGATATGCAAGTATGTGAGCGCTAAATTATGCTAATGCAAAAGTATGCACGTGTGTGAAAGTGTGCACGTGTGTATGTGTGCATGTGTCCAAGCACGCTGCATCATTTCTACCTCTCCCCTGCTGTCTTCTCCTCTACCGGATTCCCCACCCCGTATGTGATTGGAATTTTCGTATAATGCTTGAAAATTGTAGCGCCCTCAGCAAAGAAGTTTCATTTGAAAAGGGAAAAGAGGGGAGCCGTCGTCACGTTGGCGATGCGGCGCGGAGGGAGAACGATGTCGCACGCCCCTCGCAGGTGATGCTGACGGCGCTGCAGGCCCAGCTGGAGATGGGCGACTGCGGCGACGTGCTGGAGGACTACCGGCCGGTGGCGAACCACTGCCTGCCCCCCAGGTTCGTGCCGAACATCCCGCACGAGGGCGTCGCCATGCACCACCAGAGCCTGCGGGGCATGACCATGGCCGAGGCCAAGAAGTCCTTCCTCAACCTCATACGCAGCTGGCCCCTGCACAAGGCCACTATATTCGACGTCATGGTGAGCACCTTCCTATTCAACCTTCAAATAACATACTTTGGGAATGACTAGTGATGGACTAACTAGTTTTTTAGAGTTTGACATGATATAACTGGTCTGTTTGTGCCCGATGACAAGAACAGGTTCCAGTTTCCGAAACGTAGCAACTGTTTTGTCGTAGGGAAGCTGCTGTGTTGGTCGGTGTTGTTGTCATTTTTTTGTTCGTAATACAAGCTCTTTATCTTCATCGTTGTGTTCATATATTTGCTACGTTATCCAAGTTTTGTTATCTGCCTGAATTTACTGTTATTTACTATTGAATCTTTCTCGTTTTTGTTGAGCCACTGTTTTCATCTGTGCTAATATAATTTTTTGAATGACTAAATTCTTTCTAAAGAATTCTTATGCTGTCTTATGTTTAAGTTTGAATGTGTTTGTCTGTTTGGTCATCATTGTGTTGTCCATAATACCTGTTTAGGTACATTGTTTAATTTAACTGTTTGACATAGCTGATTTAGGCTTATTCTCTGCAGGTTTGTGTTTCCATTTTTATTTCTTAATTTACGTTCTTGAATTTTTTCTATGACAAGCAGTGCAAAACTGCAATTGTGTGTGTCCCATTCTATGAATCATTTAAACAATCTACCAGGGAGCTTATACAGGGAAGAGGCAAGGGAGGGATGTATATAAATTCTGCCCCCACTATATTTTAAATTTCCCGCCTAGTACTATAAAAATAAGTATGGCGGACTACATACGTTTTTAAAACTTCCACAACACAAAAAAAATTTTTATAAGCATATATACAACATCTTTAATTATTATTTCCAACTGGCCTCGTGGCCGTGTGGTTAGCATTGCTGACTACTAATCCAAAGTTTGACGGATTGAATCCCCGCCGCCGCGATACCTTCCATTTTTGTACTTGTAAAAATAAATATGGCACGCGACACTAGCGCTCCAGCTTCCTAAATTAGAACCAAGATGCCATCGCCCGAGCAGACCACGCTCCACGTGACGTCAACAACCACCTGAGGATTCCCTCCACGTGACTCCCGGCCACGCCCCACCCGGCCACGTGGTGCCACACCCACCTGCTGCCACGCCCACCTGTTGGAGTGCCACACCCACCTGTTTGGTTGTTTACTGTGTCACAGAACCAGCTCGTTCCCCCTACTGTGTGTGTGTGTCGGCCCCATCCATCGGTGTGATGTCATTGTTCCGCTCCCGACATTTGCCGAGCGAGGACGATTAGGAATCAGTTGCCATTGCTGCCTGAGTAAGGAGCTTCACGCATATGTTGTCCAATTCGCCATAATTGATTGATACTGGGGGAAACAGGCCTCGCCGCACATGGTCTATGTTGCGGCCCTGAGGAGAGAATAGCCGGGTCTACATGCCCGTTATTCATGTGGTGGCGCCCTAGGCAGATCACCAAATCGACGAAGATCTCAAACCCCATTGTGATAGCAATACATACATCTATATATATTTATTCTTATATCCCTCTATATGTGTCTCTACATAAGTCTCTTTAGATCACCTTATTCATCTCTATATAATTCTCTATGCTTATTTATCTTTCTCCATCTTTCGTTATCTTTTGCTATCTCTCTTTATCTCTTGCTATCACTATCTACTTCATATCTCTCTAGCTCTTTATTTCTCTCTCACTCTATCTCTCTAGCTCTCTTTTATATTTAATTAAATCCAATTCTTACATGCATGTGCACTCAACATATAAACTGCTGCTAAATTATATAAAATACACACATTTTTGAAATGGTTAATGTGCCACCTGTTGTAAAATGGTTGTACTAATTCAGAAACCTTTGTGGACATAGGTAAAGTTTATTCTCAATATGATTAATGGTATAGAAATGCATATGGTACAAACAAACAAACATTCATTTTTATATGTTGTCGGCCTGCATTTACTGTTATTGTTGAAACTGTCTCGATGTTAGGCCACTGTGTTTATATTATTATTTTCATGATTAAATATCTTCCTGTTTTGTATAAATACTGTTTTGTGTGCATTCCGTAAGGCTGTATTGTTGTTGTTCGCCTGTAGTATTCATAAAACAAATTTTATACTACTATTTATCATCTCAAGCAGAAATACTAATATAAAGTCAATAAGATTACATTTAATAGTTTAATATTATGTTATATTAATATTTAAGGTCACAGACCAATTTTGAAGTTTGGGTGGGACATGTAGTATTCTCTGCTGAAAATAAATTTCAGGCAATAATTAAAGATAGGAAATATAACTAGCAACACCATTGGCTTGTGTGCAGGCACATGTAATATAGTACATTAATTGTATCACAAGACTATAATTTTTATTGTTATTATAAATATATTTCTTTAAACTAGTTATATCTCTCCCTGTTCAGGTAAGTCAGATTCAAGCTTCAATAAAGATTATTCTCCTTTGGTAAAATCAGAATCTAAACATTGTCAAAAAAATGTGTGTGCGTGGAGTCCACGCGCGACAGAGGTGAATATTCTTGCTTATTAGGTGTAGAGAAAAATTGTAAGTATTTTTTATCAAACAAGAGATAAATTTGTAAGGATGCGGACATAATCTCAAATTGAAAAAAAAAGAAAAGAAAAAAATCAATTAAAAGTTAAGGTTTTCAAATATATTTTTCAAGGAATTCGTTTTTAAATTTGACAAAAACATGAATCAATCATTGTAATTAGTTTCTATTTTTTAAAATCATGTGTGCAGAATTATCAGTGTCTACTAAGCCTGTGCGAATATCAGTTTTTTTAGTTCGAATCGAATTCGAATACGAATATAAAATTATTCTGGAATACGAATATTGAGTTCAAATAATTGGAATGAGAATTGAAATCCCATAAAGCATGTTATATCGCATCACATTACAATATGATAACAGGTACATATTTACTGATACGATGCATGTAGAATCAAAAAACTGACAGTACTTAAAATTTTAAGGTTCTCCAATTTTTATAATTAAGTAGAATCCCGCTGATGCGACCCCCCTCTGATGCGTCCATTCCGTTTATACGACCGTTTTTTGAGAAACCGTGAAAAATTTAAGCAGAGAAAGTCGAAAATTTGAGTAAAATCGGCTGAAAAACAAGTCTGTTACACTTTGTTGGGTGCTATGTGTTCACGTTTATCTTGGCGGGAGCTGTACTGTAAGCAGGCAGGCATACAAAAGACTGCTAAAAATAGATACCACCCCTCTCGACTGTCCACGCGGCAGTGTCTAGCCGAGCTCGGCGCGTCCACTATCGCATGAAAAGCCGTCTCAGCTGTCATGTTATCTTACCCACCCCGCACGAAAAGCCGCTGTGGTAGCTTCTGCGAGAGCGTAAGAAACTCGTCCGGCCAGCATCCTCCTCCCCTCCCACACCGCGTGCGACAAAAGCCAGGTTGTATAGTCCATTCTTGGTAAAATAAATATTTTTATAGGCTTATACGACTGTCCTTCGCCATTAATAAATACTTTATAAGTTTAAGTTATTATGGTACAATTTGTTTATTAGTCACACAGCAGTTTCTGCTGAAAAATCACTAATACCTCGAATTTTATTGAACAGAAAAATTTGGCAGGGCCGTACATATATTTATTTTACTGCATAGTTACTTTTCCATCTGCATTCCAACGTGTTTTTTTTTTTTTTTTTTTTTTTTAACGCTGCGAAGGGACGTGGAATAGATAATTGCTTGAGCTGTAAAAATAAACATCGCTGACGGCAAGGGCGGGAGCGCATCCTGTCGGTCTGTCGCTGTGATTATCTACTCCAAAAAAATGTCACAGCATTTCAGGATAGCATTGTTCTTATATCTTTCGTTTATAGCCGAATGTTTTCTACCTGATCCGCACAAGTTCCTTCGCCACGTTTTGAACGAAAATAACAACAAGCCGGCTAGCATAACCGAACTCGCGTGACGCGAATTCATTTAGCGTGAGTATTTTATGTTTTTAGATATATTTTGGGGGGGGGTTTGTGTAAAAATTGGCCTGAATTCTCTATTGCGACCATTCTGTTCATAAGTCCGTTTTTCCGGAAACCGTGAGGGGTCGCATCAGTGGGATTCTACTGTAGTTCGTATTAAAAAAATTCTTGTCATCACTACATATTAGCTAATTTAAATTTTTGTGGAAAAACACAAGCTGATCTACATTTTCGGGGAGTAGACTCTCTCTTCTACACGTCACAATGTTGCCAGCTGTTGAGAAAAGTCTCTAACTGCACACTTGTGTGGCAGGTATAGGCAAGTACTTTCTTGCTACCACAGCTATGTTTCGGGACAGGATAATTGCCTGAGCTGTCACTACGCGAGGAATTTGGGAAAGGGGGGGGGGGGGGGTGTCTGCCTGCATCCGGTCGTTTACTGTGTGTTATCCTATTGAAAAACATTGACGTAGCATGTTAGGCTTTTGGAGTCTTTGCTGTGAGTATGCGGCCAGATGTTTTCCACATGGTCTGTACAATTTTCTTTCTCTTCGCCGTCAAGTTCGGAACGAAATTACAGTGCCGACAAACCATGTTTCACCCTCTAATTTGAAAACTGTCACCTATAACACCCCGGTTGTGTGGATTTTACAGACATTTATTTATCTTTATCAGTATGCTGACACTTTAAATGTATTTTAAATGACCTGACGACATTCTTCTACATAAAATACGTTAGTTATCGCTCCGAATTAGTGTTCAAACGGGCTTTACGTGGCCAGGTGTAGTAGAATAACTCCACATACATAACTCTAAAACATTACGAAAATCCCGCGGAACTTTTGCCCCCGCCCAACGAGAGAAACCTCCGTGATCCCGAAATGTTTCCCGGTTTCAATGATCCCACTCAGCCTTTTTCGTAAATGACTGAATATTCGTTTTTTCGAAGTGTTAGTATTCGAATTCGAATCGAATACGAATAATAAAATATTTGTTTTGTTATTCGAAAATTCGAATATTCGCACAGGCCTAGTGTCTACCATATCATATGACACAAAATTTTGGAATATATTCTACTATCTAAATTCCTAGCAAATACAGGATCGTTTTTTGTACTTGACCTGGTAGTTGGGGTATTAAGTTAATTGCACAAATTAATCATTCTTTTCTGCACGAATAAATAAATTGTAGAGACTTTAAAATAAAATAAAATAAATATGGCAGCGTGCGTCAGTCGTTAGCCGTTACAAAAACTGAGGAGTAGACAAACACAAGCAGATTCACAAGAATTCCGTAGCATCACTGCTGCATCAATTCTCCCCCTCCCCTGCTGTCTCCCCTTCCGGCTGTCACAACTAGTGTGTAGCATGCTGTGTTACGTACATGTCCCCCCCCCCCCCCCCCACCCACTATCGTCATTCCATTCGATTGCTAGTGCATTTGTTTGAGTGGTGTCACTGCAGACACACTCTCCTCCTTTACCAGTTCCCCCACCATGTACCTAACTATTCCCCTCACACGTTTGGAATTATCGTAACGCTCAAAAATTTTAGCCCCCTCAGCAAAGAAGTTACACTTAGTGTTGTATGGGAAAGGTGACTGTGCCGTGTTGCAGCAATCGTTCACGTCGAACTGGCCGCGCGTGCTGTGGCTGGCCGTGGACCAGGACGGGCTGCACCTGCTGGAGCACCGGTCGCGCAACGCGCTGTGCTCCTACGAGTACGGCAGCGTGCTGAGCTACAGCCCCGCCCTCAACTGCCTCATGGTCATCACCGGCAGCGAGAAGAAGCAGAGCAAGGTCATTCTCACCACCTCGCAGGTGCGGCGCTCCGCCCCCCGGGGCCTACCCCTCCATCTTGCATTCTGCAGCTTGTCACCTCTGCCCATAGTTCCAAGCAGAGATAACAACTTGCCCGCTCCCTACTGGGTACTATGCGTCGTGATGCGAAATCCACAAACTCTCCAAGTAAATACAAATTTAAATGGCTCACATAAAAAAGGCACAATTATAGCCTTGTTTACCACTGGAGCAGGCAATAAAATTATATTCGTACTTATATTTGCAGCATTTCCAAAAATTAAGAAGGCAAACGCAATTTGTGATAACTCTATAATTACATAGAAACCTTCAACGCTGTATGCAGCTACATTCAATATCGCGTATAAACAAAATAACAGCTTACAAACTTCCACTTTAACCGTTACCAAATTCATGTGCGGTAATTCAAAGTTCAAGTGCCCGCACTTTTCTTGCAATAATAATTATTACAAAATATTGATAATATTTAAACACACTTCTTTACAGGTTGGCTATAAGTAATTACCTATAGTTTCTACCATAAGACTGCAATGGTTAATAACTATACGCCCCAACCTATATACCAAAATATAAGATAATTACTGAGTTGCCTTATGAGTATTATACATTAAATCATAAACAAAACAAACTTACGTAGAATACATTAAATGGGAGCTCCCTATGCGCATTACGTTAAATAGGTTTTTGTTACTAAAGTCATTGTTTGGTCATACGAAAAAATGGACTGTATTACACCGATGACCAACATCACATGTACGGCAAAACAGATTGGTACCGAGTGTACCCGAAACGACGTCTTACCGGCCAGACTCCATGATGACGAAAGGTTACATCCGCCTGCCGCCAGGGACACCAACTGTAGAAACTTGGTAGCCGGATGTGTTGCCAACTCACACAGTGAATGCAGTGAGGGCGGGAGATTTAAAACACAGGAAATGTCCTCGTCTACGCACTAGTGTGAATCAATAGCTAGGAAGTCCTAAGTATAGTTTTCTTGCAGAGCACCATACCGCACTGAACCATAAAAGCCACACACTGAATTTCATTAATTACATATATACACGATCAAACATTTCCGCCCACCTTGAAATAATCCATTTCAACACATGTATGGGAGTGGGCACAATTTTACCAATGCACGCTTGAATGGCCCGCTAGACGTGCGCACAGTAGCGACTCTCACCACTCCGTCCCTTCCAGGGTGCAGTTCCGTGACACGCCCCAGACGCCACTGAAGGGGTGGGAGTCTTTCTTCTTTAAGCAGTACGAGCTGGTCGAGAGCAGGACCATTTCCCGGCTCATGCCACTTCTGACGTTGCTGCAGGGTATGGAGGTAGTCACGATGCCAACGATGCCACAAGTCCTGCTGGAGACGCTTGACTAGTTGCCATCTCTGTAGACGATTAAGTGGAACATCTCTCAGATCAGGTTCAGGTAAGGCAACTAAAGGCTCCAAAGTAAGAAAATGGCCAGGGGTTAGCGCATTAAGGTCGTTAGGATCGCTACTCACAGGGCACAATGGTCTCGAATTGAGGGTGGCTTCGATCTGTACTAAGACAGTGTACATCTCTTCAAAAGTCAGTACCTGTTCCCCAATCACTCGTCGTAAATGTGTCTTGAAGGATTTAACTCCAGCCTCCCAAAGACCTCCAAAGTGAGGAGCCGCAGGGGGATTGAAGTGCCAGCGAACACCGAACTGGGACATAGAGTTTGCAACGGTTTGTTGGTGTGCAGCAGAAGACAACAGTTCGGCCAATTCTTTCAGATGATTATTAGCACCGACAAAATTGGTACCACAGTCAGAGTAAATGTCTGAGGATCTACCTCGCCTGGCTGTGAACCTGCGATATGCTGCCAGGAAGACATCAGTGGAAAGATCTGAGGCCAACTCTATATGCACCGCCTTTGTTGCACAACATACGAATATACAAAGAAAAGCCTTAACCACAGGTGCCCGCCGGACTTTAGCCGCTTTGATCAAAACGGGACCAGCATAATCCACCCCGGTATGAGCGAATGGCTTGACTTGTTGTACCCTCATAGCAGGAAGATTACCCATAGGGGGTTGCCAAGTTGCCGGTCTCTGTCTGAAGCAACGGAAACAGTGGCGCAGGCGACGAGTGATGGCATCCTTGTCTCCGAGAATCCAAAATTGTTCCCTGAGGATGCCTCTAAGCGTCTGCACACCAGGATGGTTATTCTTTTCGTGGTAGTCGGTAATAATGAGGTCAGTCAATGCACTAGACTTGGGCAACAACACAGGATGCTTTTGCTCAAAGGGAAGCTTTGACTCAGACAGCCGGCTGCCCACCCTTATCAGCCCATGCTCATCAAGGAAGGGGGCCAACTTTCGAAGCTGAGGACTAGGGCGACGCTGTTTCTTGAGAGCCATGATATCATTACTAAAGAAACTTGCCTGAACAAACAATAACCAAAATTCCAATGCCTTGTTCATGTCCTTTGGGGTAAACTCATCAACGATCCGGCTCTGTCTGGAGGTGCGACAGTTGAATACGAAACGAAAGATGAATGAAGTGATTCTCAACAGCTTGATCAACCGACTGACACGGAGCAGCAAATAAGAAATTGACAGACCTGAAGCAACAGTAGTGAAGGTAACAGACTTCTGTTCCAGCAGGACTGGATCCACTTCAGTAGCACCTGGAGAGCTTGAAGGCCAGTGGCGAACAGACTCTTTCAGCCACACCGGGCCTGTCCACCACAAGTGATGTTCCAGAAGCTGCGCTGGTAGTAGACCTCGTGAAGCACAGTCTGCTGGATTTTCCGCTGACGGTACATGCCTCCACCAGGCAGCATCAGTGAGGTTCTGAAGTTCGCTCACTCGATTCGCTACAAAAGTTTTCAAATTGTAAGGAGATGACCTTACCCATGCCAACACTACCTGCGAATCAGTCCAGGCTGTCACCGAGGACACAGTGATGTTTTCTGTATAACTCTGAGTGATATGGCTGAGTAACCGGGCAAGGAGTAGGGCACCACACAGTTCCAATCTTGGGAGTGACTGAACCTTTAGAGGTGCTACCTTTGACTTCGCCATCAACAGATGGATCTTAACTTCATCAGGGCCAAGAACACGCAGGTAGACGACTGCTGCGTAGGCGAGTTCAGAGCTGTCTGAAAAACCATGCAACTCGTAACGGCAACAGTTTGACCCTCTTATACATCTGGGAATCATTATGGATGACAACAGGGGTAGATCCTTGTGAAATAGGTTCCAGCGATGTGCCAGATCTTCAGGAAGATCACTATCCCAGTCAACAGTTTTCAACCACAGGACTTGCAGCAGATGCTTAGCTACCATTAACAGCGGACTAAGCCAGCCAAGAGGATCAAAGATTTTTGCAACTGTAGACAATATGGTGCGTTTGGTGGCACGAATGGAGCTACTCTTAATCTTGTACACAAACATGTCAGATACTGGGTTCCACTGAAGCCCTAACACCTTTACAGCCAACTGGCTATCAGGGTCAAGACAAAACAACTGTGGCACTTCCAAATCTTCAGCTGGCAACCAGTCAAGTAAAGCTGGGTGATTACTCAAAAACTTTCGCAGTCTGAACCCACCTCGTTCAAGGCATGAAATCAATTCGCGCTGGATTTCCAATGCAGAGCTGATAGACTGTGAGCCTGTCACGATGTCATCAACATAGATGTCTGCCTGCAAAACTTTAGACGCCAAAGGAAATGCCACAGATTCATCACAAGCTAGTTGTTTCAACGTGCGAAGGGCCAAGTAAGGAGCTGCAGACACACCAAACGTTACTGTCTTCAGCCAATAATCTTCAATAGGGTCGGTGTCAGCAAATCTCCACACAATACGCTGGTACTCCTGATGCTCAATACAAACACCGATTTGGCGGTACATCTGTTTTATGTCTGCTGTAAAGGCAACCATGTGCAGTCGGAAGTTGGACAAAATTTCAACAATATCACGTTGCAACTTTGGGCCAGTCAGCAAGTTGTCGTTCAGGGATAATCCATTGGACGTTTTTGCAGACGCATCAAAGACTACACGTAATTTGGTTGTTGAGCTCTCTGGTTTTACTACAGTGTGATGCGGTATGTAGTATGCCTGTTTCGAATGCACCTGTTCAGAGGGAATCTTTTCCATATGCCCAGCTGTCAGATAATCCTTCATGAACTCAAGATACATGCTCCGCAGTTGAGGGTCTCCTCTGAGACGTCTTTCGAGCCCAATCAAACGACGAACCGCTTGAGAACAAGAGGTACCTAATTCCGGCTGCGAGGCACGAAATGGCAGACACACAGTATAACGACCCTCGCCATTCCGGGTATGGCTGTCAACGAATGTCCTTTCACAGATGTCATCATCAGGAGAACAATGCCTTGTGGCCGGAAATTCTTCCAACTCCCAGAATCTTCTCATGGTGTCCTCTAACGGAGGGAATAATGTGAAAAGTGAAACACAAAATGACTTAGAGCACTGAGGTGGCTCAGAGGGCACCCTTCCCATTAAAACCCAACCGAATACAGAGTCAAGAGCCATAGGTGGGCCACTGAGCTTGCCTCCAGTGAGCAGTTGGGGAAACAGGTCAGCGCCGATGAGCAAATCGACAGGGCCAGGTGTGTCAAACGTAGGATCTGCAAGTTTCAGGTTAGACACTGCCCTGCTAACTTCAGGTGACAACTTTACACAAGGCAGATCCGCAGTTATCCGAGGCAAGACGAAGACATCCAGGGCATATTGAGGCCCAACCCCACCAACAGGAGCAATAACAATGGAGGCAAAGGCTCGAGCGATATTGACAGGTGTGCTTGACAAGCCAGTGACTGGCAGGTGCGCCTTAATACGAGGTAAACGTAGCCTCTGCATGCACTTCTCTGAAATGAAACTAGCTTGGCTAGCGGAATCCAACAGGGCCCTAACTGTACATGCATTCCCTGCAGAGTCCAAAACCGCAACTTGAACTGTTGATAGCAGAATGGTGTGTTCTGAGTTAGTAACTGCTGACATAACTGCTGGAAGAGTAGACACACACTGATCTGGTGATGAGGTGGCCGACACGTCATTTTTGTCAGAACAAGTCTTCTGTACAAAGTGTAACAGGGTATGATGTTTCTTACCACAAGTGCGACATGATGTAGATGGGCAGTTTTTTGACTGGTGAGACTTTCCTAGACAGTTCAAACACAATCTATGTTTCTTTACTATTTCAAAGCGATCACTGGGAGTCATACATCCGAACTCAGGACACTGGTGCAAGGTATGTGATGAGTTGCACAAACAACACTGTGATATATATGAATTGACAACAAAGCTGGATGAATTATGATTCTTAGGCATAGAAGAGGACTGCGGCCTTTGGTTCAGTAACTGTGGCCGCGCAGGCTTGGAGCGAGACGAACCAACCAATTCCTGGGCCCTACAGTGTTTTTCAAGGAATGCTCCAAAATTTTCAAGTTTAGGAAACTCATGGCTCAAACTAAGTTCCCACTCTCCCTGCAACTTGGGATCCAACCGCCTTGACAGTATCGGTAAAAGGATCATGTCCCAATGCTCCACTGGAGCTCCCAGTGCCTTCAAAGCAGCAAGGTTTTCTGAGATGACATTAAGTAGCTGGCGAAGTGACTTGGGGGTTTCGACAGATGCTGAAGGTGCATTAAACAGGGCCTCTACATGAGCGGACACAATCAACCTTTTGTTATCATATCTCTTTACAAGCAAGTCCCATGCAACTTCGAAGTTTTCTTCTGACAATTCTAAAGGCTGAATTATGCCAAGAGGTTCACCAGAGACAGCACCCTTTAAATATGCCAACCTTTCAACAGAGGACAACCGAGAGTTCTCCGTGACAAGTGTCATAAATAAATTTGCAAAATTAGGCCACTTCTGGGGAGTACCATCAAAATGAGGAAGATGAATCTTCGGCAAAGCAACGTTCAACTTACGGCCATTTGAAGTCTCGCCAGCGGAGGTCTCCAGCAGGTCTGGTTTACTGTCCACAGCGTCTACAGCGGCCATCACACTGTAGTATTGCTCTTCAAACGTCATTATACACTGCAGGTGCAGTTCTGCATTATAATCCTCGAGGTCAGCCGATGCTGCTTCCACTGTGATGTAGTCTGCATCATACGACGTTTTCACGGCAGGTAAATCACGGACGGTAGCTAACAATAACCTCACCTTTGAAACATCACTTGCCGCGGCAATTGAGAGATCGCTTGCACGTTTCATACGACCTTCTGCGAGACGTAACCGCAATGCTGCCGCCTGAGCACCAGCCATAATTGAGGTTAAGTACAGTAAACCAATCCACGAGGCAATAAATCGGCGAAAATCTACTAGGCAATGTTTAACAAGATGTCCGCGAATGCGAACAACATTTCGAAAACACGTGCTCACTCGCGCACTTTGTTAGGTTAATTCGTTCACGAGACACGCACCGGCAAATTATTAGCCTCACTAACACAGCATAACAGAGAATCTGAACGGTAGACGGCGTGGAATACCAAACAACTTTACACGAAGCGGAATTTAACGAAACAGCGGGCCGATAATACAAATAAATGCCCGCGTGGCAAACGATAAAACGCACAACACAATAACTTGCGCACGATACGAAAATAACTGGAAATATCCGGCCCGGAGGACCAAAATGTTTGGTCATACGAAAAAATGGACTGTATTACACCGATGACCAACATCACATGTACGGCAAAACAGATTGGTACCGAGTGTACCCGAAACGACGTCTTACCGGCCAGACTCCATGATGACGACTGGTTACATCCGCCTGCCGCCAGGGACACCAACTGTAGAAACTTGGTAGCCGGATGTGTTGCCAACTCACACAGTGAATGCAGTGAGGGCGGGAGATTTAAAACACAGGAAATGTCCTCGTCTACGCACTAGTGTGAATCAATAGCTAGGAAGTCCTAAGTATAGTTTTCTTGCAGAGCACCATACCGCACTGAACCATAAAAGCCACACACTGAATTTCATTAATTACATATATACACGATCAAACAGTCATATTTATCACCGTTGTGTGTTATTGTTTCTTTAGGGCCACAGCTTCATTAATTAAAAAAAAGGACACAGTGTTTCTGAAAGTGTTCGAACGGGTTGCAAAATACAATCATGCAACAGTTTCTCACCCAGACAGTTTACTCGAAGTTTCCCTGCTAGTAGATAAAACATTCTCGTCCGCACACAAACTTGCGGGCTCGCAGTATCGTAGAATTTGTGGTAACATATTTACGTGCAGGCAGTATCGTAATAATTATGTCAATTTCTAGCACGTATTTAGCAGTTCCTCTTGCAAGCTATAAATACGGAAAATATACGACTCACATGAAATTCTTCTCTTCAGTGCAGACAAGGCCAAACCACCAGGGCTTGAGGCCTGGCAGACGTTTTGCCCTTGCGCATGCCAGCGCGAGGCACTGCAGAATGGGCCCGCGTCATAATCGCCCATACCAGGCGCGGTGCTGCCAACAGCCGAGGAAATGCAGACCATGATTCACCAGTGAAGTCCAGCACATTTTTCCCAATACATCTTTGTTCCTTCGATTTTCACCCGCGTGCAAAAAGGTCAAAGCCCGCGGCACTCGCCGCGCGCACCTGTCGCCTCTCACTCCTGGCTCGCAACTCCCAGCTGATCAGCGCTGCGCTCAGCGCCAGTTCATCACGCGGCCATCCGCGGAACTACAGCTTTAAGTTCAGAACTCTTCAGTAAAAATAATTACACACTTGTTTTTGTTGAATAAATTTAACGTCTTTTTTAAAGCCTATATTTACATAAAAAAATTAACTTTTCAATCCCAAGAAAAACATATACTTCTTAAAATATTCTTTCTCCTATAATCTTTATAGCTCTTGGAGCTTCTCGAATATTAGTGGCCTTCGGCATGCCTCTGACGGCCAATATTGATATGCATAAACTAAACTCAATTAAAAAGGCAAACAACTATAAACGACTAAAATAACTGAAATAAGGGAGTTAACAAAATAATTTCTAAAAAATAAATATATGGGCATATAGACTATATAAAAATAGGAGCAATAACAAAAATGACTAAAGAAAAATCAGGAAAAAAATGGCACATACCACAAACTGGCAGCACAGATATTTTTTGACAAACAGCGGGACCTAGCTTCATACACATTCCTGGTCTAGTGAAAATATATTACATCATCTGCAATGGCCCACATGAAGTGATAGGTTATCTTCAGACCATTACAGACTGGATCCTGTTTATTATGGCGAAAGCACCTTGTGAAATGTGTTAGATAATAAGTTCACATATAGTGATAGGTTGAAATCCAAATCTCGAATTTGAATCCCAAACAATAACTCAAATAAACCCCTTGACTCTGAATCTAGGTTTCATGAGTCCAAAATAAAATAACGCACAAGAAATGAAAAATGTTTGTTGTGGCGTTGAAACATTTAACCCTTAAAATGTTTTATTCACAAAATAAGTTTCCACAGTTAAATATTATTATTGTAATTTTATTGGTATAATTAGATGTTATAAATACATTATCTTGGGGAAGGGTAAAAAGATAGAAGAAAAAAATCTAGTAAACTTCAGAGGTTATAAGTGTTGAATTTTTAATTTATTTTATTTACTTTAAATATTTTTTCTTTTTATCATTTCCCTCGAATATCAAATCCTTTGACTACTAAGGATTTTATGGTATTTGAAGAAATGAGAAAATGAGAGGTTTTGACTGAACGATAAAATGCCATTAATGTCTAGAAATTTTAGTATATTAAAAAAATATGTATGTGAATTTTTTTAAAGAATTTATTTTAAAAAAAAAAATATTTTTTTTTTAATAATTTTTTGTATTGATAGGTTTTTTACTTTTTTTTTATTAATTCTACAATAAATCCCACCTTTTTTAGGCACAGTCTTTTAGGCACAGTCTTTTAGAGCTCACAAATAATGGTTTTTATATATCTGGTACCAAAAATTTGTGACCAAATAAACATGATCAATTTATAGCAACAGTCCTTAACGAAGACTAAATTTTATGGATTTAGTTATAGTCCAATTTTGTTTTTAAAACAGAGGATTTCTGTGTTCCCGTTTTTATTTTGTAGCTGTTCAATAAAACATACTCGACCAAAATAACTGTAAAATGTATGCTGCATTTTTACGGTAACATAATTGCAATAAATTGGTCTAAAACAGGTACACCTATCCCTCACTTAGCACGTCTTCAGATTGTGCGGATTCATTTAGCGCGATGTGTACTGTATTTTACTGCCCCAGTCTTGAATAGCACGTCTGTAAATTTCAGTTAACACAAAAGCTCTGCAGACAAAAAAAAATGTCTAGCACGACACCACGAAGTCTGTTTCAACTTCTGTAAACAACAGATGTGGCTTGGGATACAGTCAGCCAAACAAGGATGGAAGAGATGCGCACGCAGGTCTGTCTACGCTATTGGCTGTTGTAAAACATCATCTATGGCAAGTTAAATGGCGGCTATGGTGTGTAAAGGACCAATTGTTTTACATCCGCGCGTATGCCGCCATGCCGCCATGCCGCCATGCCGTACCGTTGTCGCCTGGCCACAGACCGGGTCGTGAACTCAATCTAGCCAGTGGCAGGGAATTCACTCAAACAAAAGCAACGTCTGCCCGTTCAGCTGCCGGTAACTGTACATGCTTGATCACTCGTAATGCACCGTGTTCAAGTATTTGAGACAAAACTAGAAGTATTACGGCGCGCAGATTGTTATGAAGGCCATGCTTATGTTGGTCGCACTTAAGTTTTAAGCATGTCAATTGTGTGCACGATCGTACAAAATAAGGACTCTTACCAAAAGTTTATATAAGTCTGATGCTGTTAGTTGTACTAGTGGGAATATATTTGACATTAGATAACGGAACAGAAATGAACAGATGATTCACATGGAAAAGGTTATTGTTTGTTGCAATGAAACAAATAATCAATGGCCTGACAGGATTGGTGTGAACCAGATGATGATACGCGAATAAGCACTTTAATTTTTGATAAATTAAAATGTAATGATCCAGACAGTAATATCGGTTTCACTGTCAGTGAAGGATGGTTAGGAAAGGTACGCGACGTGAGTTGAAGTTCACGCCCGGGCGGGCAAATCAGCCAGCCGATTGACGATAAAGTACATTACCACGTATCTCCCGTTATGGGGTGTCGTATTTGTCATACAAAATGTGATGGGAGGCATATAAAGATAAATGGTGTGACATATTTATAGTTGAGTGTTATTCAACGAATTTATATTACATAAAGTATATTTTCCTACACAATTTTTGAACACATTAAATAAATTAGCATTGCTATTTATGGAAACGAATGCTTCAGAATACGCGATTTCAAATAAGACGAGCATTTTTAGGAACGAATTAGTCGTACTAGGTGTACATTTAGAACAAAAAATAAAATAAAATTAGCTTAGGTTTGAAAGTGATCCAATAATAGATGCACAATAAAACTAATTAAGCTAGATTTTCTAATTCATGCACTTTGTAAAATATTTTTTGTCCAGAAATAATGACAATCCTTGAATTTCAAACTCTAAATTGAATTAAATTTTTTCTAATGTTACATAATTCCATGATAAGACTTGCATTTTGGTGCTATACGGTGTATGAACTTGTATTTCAGTGTGAGGCCGTTGTTCGACATTCTCTTTGGTTTTATTTTGGTTATATTGCAATTCATCATTTAATATTGTCCTTAGCAATGACAAGAAAATGGAATAACCAACGTGGTGTGTGACCGAGCCTTAATGTTTTTGTAAAATTATTATTTTGTTTGTAACTTCTTCTTCTTCTTATTATTATTATTATTATTATTATTATTATTATTATTATTATTATTTTTTTTTTTTTTGCCTGTAGTATTCATAAAACTAATAAAACAACTAAGTTTATCTTTTCAAGCAGCATTAAATTTATTGGGCTTGAATATTATTCCAGCCCTTGGTATAAGCAAACCAGCCTAAGAGCTGGTATGTAGACTAATACAGTAGACTTCTGATAATCCCGTACGTTCGGTACTTTGCAGATGCTGGAGCACTGAAAATGCTGTCCTACGAGGCGGTATTTCCTGCGATTGCAGAATGCTAAATTGTAAAGCAAACACACATGTAAGATGGTGTTTGGTAGCAAACATTGTGTAGCAGGAACATAAGGGTAAACACCTGAAAACAAATAAAGGCCAGAACTAAATTTGTTGTGAATGACTGCAGGGTTCTGCTGAAGAAACACAAACTGTGCTGAACGTTCATAAATAACTTATCTCAGGCATGCAGAATGCTTCAACTATTATTTATGTGCGTACTGTAAAAGTGTTTTGGACCTTATCTAAAAATTATAGGTTTTTAGCTTAAGTTTGCTTAGTTGGCTAAGTCCGTACATTCCTCGCTGGTTCTGGGCCATCTGGCATCCTGGATTATCGGATGCTGGTACAATTGGCAGTCTACTGTAATATGTAAACAAACATAATTGTAAATATTCACACATGCAGTAGATTCCTCTCGATATGTTCCTCTTTTAAATGTTTGTCTGCTATTTAAGCTTAAATAATTGGATACTTTTTTCTATTGCACACTACTAATAAATGTGCAGTTTTAAAATGTTGGCTCTGATTGCAGTTATAAATATCTATACTATAATAAAACTGTAGTATCGTCGTGTCTGTACATTGAAAATATTTCGCAAAAAATGATTACGAGTGATATAGGAATTGTAACAGAAAACAATAAGACTAGTATTTTTAAAACTTTGTCTGTCTGTTTGTCTGTTTGAACACGTTAATCTCCAAAAAACTAGACAAATTTTCACGGATTTTTCACCGGTAACTTAGATGTAGCTTGCGGCAACATATAGGCTTTATGTAATATAAATCAGCTCACTGAAAAAAATATATATACACCTTAATTTCAAGTTTTAGCTTAGTACAGTTGTAGAAAAGTCAAAAGATGGAGCTTCATTAGTTGATTTTTAAAAGGCACCGATCGAAGTTTTTGGATTTTTACCTCAAGAGACATGATCATCACGACATAGTACACCAAAGAACCAATAAATATTGATGTTGGTTTTTTTTACCTCAGTGACAGAAGTATTTTCGTAAGTTTACTTCAGTAAAAGAATTAAGCAAATTCACAAATACAAACTAAAATTGGTTAGCATATAATGGATTTACTGATTTCTCTTTGTGTTTTGGATACTAAAGACTTAATAAAATTGATTTGCTTCTTTCGATAGGTTTTATTTATTTTCGACGTCTTGGCTAGCAGAAATAAATTTATTGAGTTTGCTTTTTGATTTGTGTGCATACGTACTTATTACATTTTGATAAGAAGTTTAGGCTTCTGTTTATAAACAAAATATAGTTGTATCGGCAGGTTTGGAAAATAATCAAAAAAGAGGATGGGAAATCCCACTGCGCACACGGCTAGTATATATTTATTCTCTGTGCATTCAGAAAAACCTGGACATGGTTTGCTTGAATGTCATTTAGTAGTTGCAGGACCACAGTCTCATGGGGCTAACTAGATGCAGTGGATGTTGCAGGCGTTCCAGATAGCAAATCTGATCCGAGAGTACACGGAGGTGCTGCAGACGCCTCAGCAGCCGCGCCACGGCCGGGAGGCGGAGGACGTGGTGAGGCGGCACACGGGCCAGCCTCAGAGTCGTCCCACGAGCATCCTCCACAAACCCATGCCGCTCATCGACGGCACGCCCAGCTAAGGACGCTGTGCCTCTCTCAGGGTTGTGCAGCGCGGCCTTCGCTCTTGGCTGCACGAGTGACGAAACCAAATGTTGTTTCAAATACGCTATGTGATTAAGTTGCGGCTGTGTTCCGCTCCCCCTTCTCATCATTTTATTTTCTGATTCTGCACTGGTGTACGTTTATTGGGAGTTCAAGAATTGGTTCGGTGTCATGCAGTCACTATTTTATTCTATTTTACGAGGGTTGCAAGCAAACATATTTTGCCTTGATCCAGATATGTAATACAAAAAGAAAATAATTTGCAGTTTCTTTCAAACTCATCTTTTGTGTCGTACTTTAGAAATGCTGATAGGCTTCGTAGAGTTGAGGACATCCCAAACTGTCCATTTTTCATGATAGGCACATTTATGTGGTCCTTCATGTAAGAATCCTCGTTTGTACCTTGCAGTATTATACATACAATAGTAGTTGTGGTAGTTGTGGCGTGGGGCAAACAGGGATATCTATTTAACCTGAAAATGGCTTCTTAGTGTTTGACTTAGATTACAACAAGAAATTATGATTAAATGAAATATTTGTTGCAATTCTTGAAAGATATTAAAACATAAATGTTTGGCTCACAATTTTTGTTTTCAAAATCTTGCAAAAAGAATTAAGTACATTTTTTTCTCTGATTATGTGAATAAGCAACTTTAAAAATGCAACATAATGTCGGTGTATATGTTTACGTATTTTGTAGAAACAAAAATTACCTTTCGTGCAGGGTTAAGAACATGGTGTCAAGCCATCCATTGGTACAGTTTTCCAACACACTGAAGGTTTCAAAATTATGCATTGTGACAAAGCTAGTCAATACTGTTTGAAGATGAAAATTTTTGCACTATCTAACATAGTACCTCCCTTCATTAAAGCTATTGTACATGTAAATCAATGACCTCTGCTGTCTAATTTTCCAACAAGTGATAAAGTACAGTGTGTAAGTTGAAATTTGTAATTTTCATCCCACATGGAAATGTCTTCCTCGAATGATAAACAACCGTATCCACATTTTGTATGTTAAATTTTGTAAGGGTATGTATGAGCATTGTATTTTATTTCTGAGAGTCATATTTTGTGACAAAATACTTTATATTAAGTATTGCCACTTTTTTTGTTTGACTAAAATTATTTGTTTTTATTGGTTTTATCTGACTTGCTAGTCCTAACACTATCACTTAATCACTAAAAATTTCCAGAAGACTGAGAGACCATATGTGACAATCATTAACTTTTGAAGACCTTTATTATAATAGGCCTGTGTAAAAATGAGTCCCCCAACTTTGTGAATTCCAAACAGTTATTGAGGTGCATAAATGTAACTAACTATACAAGTGTCATGCTTTGTTTTTAATCAGATGTTGGTTTTGTCTTTCAGAAGTTGGTTTTGTCTATCAGAAGTTTGGATTAGTCATTACTTGTGGAAGGATATTTAATTTTCTTTGTAATTTTAAAATTTTTATCCAATGTACGTATTTATTAATATTTTAATTTTTGTTTTCTAATTGTAATTATGTGTTAAGTAATTTGTACTCAACATCAATGAAAAAAGCCATTGGTTATTATGATAAAGATCTATTTTTTTTTTTAGCTATACTGATCAGTGCCACTTAGATTGCACTCTCAAGAATAAAAAAAAAATCAATAAATAAAATAAATAAATAAATAAAATTCATTAAACTAAACATCCTATATAACTCTTAATACCAAGAAATTTACATTTGTGAACTTTCTCCTTAGAGAGAAGTAGCTCTGCGTACAAAACATATGCATTCTACTTTGCAGAAAGCTAAAATTAAAACAAAAAGTAGCAAAGTATTTTCTAGGGTATTTCCAACACCTTGGTCAGTAGAAAAATGTTTCTAAAATGTTAATTGTCTTCCAGGCATCCAGGGCTTGTTATAGCAGTCATAAGAATGGAAACAAAATTATAAATCTTAATTAATTGCCAGTTTCAACTAGGTACCTACTGTAATAGCAACAATTTTGATGCAGTGCTGGCAAACCCTTTGTCAAACATTTATTTCAGAATGGTCCTGTATTTTAGAAAACAAACTTATTTTAGATATTGTTTTCTTCATGCTACATCTTTTAACTGTAAATTTTAATGATTTAATATAAAAGTAATTTTTGAATAATGAAACATTTAAAACAGACTTCTAGCTTTTTTTTATGAACACATAAAAAATCTGGTCCTTCATTAAAAAAAATTAGCTACTTATCAGTGCTGTTCAGTGCTCCATAGTTCATAGTTCTGCAAAGCAGTTGCCATTTTCTTGCTGTTTTCACAATAAACTCCTCAAATAGACCCTGGAAATTTTAAACCATTTATAAGCTAAACTTAATGTATCTGTATTTCACTTTGGTATAACATTCTTTGATAAAATTTTTGAAACTGGAAGGTGTTTTGAACTTTATTCAGTGTAAACTTGTACTACTGAAATAGGTACTCTGAATTTATATTTCGTGGTTTTTTCAGTCCTTTTAAAACTTATGACAGTAATTGCTCTTTTTTTTAAATAACTTCGAAGCACACCTTGGCATACTTCTTTTTTCCTTCAACCTCTTGACTTAGCCATTTCATCACAGATTTTTCCCATAAATTCATTACAAGTGTCAACATTCTTACGAACCATAGCTTCACGACTTGGACATTCCCTCCATTCTACTGCCGTCATTCACATGAACATGTGACCACATCTTGCATTTTATACTACTTGAATTTTGTGACGATACTAAGGAGAGTCTTTGTTGCGTGATAGGAGTCTGATTGCAAGTGTCATCCAGGTTGGGAAAACCGACTCTTTTGAAATACACTAAGCAATGCAATGCATTTGATTCTATTAAATATGAAAATTTTACATTTTCATATCTCAGTGATACCAACTAATTTTATAATGTGATTTCTTTCAAAAACCTTTACAATTATTGGGGTGGATTTCTTTAATAACAAAATCAAAATCAGTGTCACACATGGACTGCAGCTAAGTAACTAATATTTATTTTATTTTAGTCCTTTCATGTAACAATTTTTTATCATATGTAATTAATGTCTTAAAGAATGGATTTTTGCATAAAACTTGGCACAGCATGTTGATAAATCTTTCAAATTTGGTAGATATATATTGTTTGCAAGAATATAATTCTAGCATAGAATTCTTTCTCTTTGATTGCTGTATCTGTGCACCAGTCCAGAATTGTTTGACATCCAAAGATGAACTTTATCCTATAGGTTAAACAAAACAATTATCCATTATGTATGAACAAACATAAAATAATTTATGTTGAAAAGCAAAGATGTATAATTGTTTGTAATATGGATTTAAAAAAAAAAAAATATTTTTTTTTTTTGAAGTGTGCAAGAATTTGCTTTTCAGGTGATATGTAGGCTTAGCTGTATTGATATTTAGTTGAGTTATTGTTTCTGTTTCTAGTATTGTACCGAAACTTTAACATAGTGTCATCTGAAATATATTGGTATTTAGCTAATTCATATATATATGTCAGTAACATTCTATTTGCTTTCTTGATGAAAGGTGGCCAAGTGATATGATTGGGCCCAAGCACTCGGCTGTAACCGAGGCAGAAAGTGAATTGTTCGATACCAAAGATATAAATGTCTTCATTACAAGCGGACGGATAGATTCCCCTCCACTCTCCATAGAGAGATTACGAAGGAGACATGTAGAACTCGGGACAGAAATTTTGACTTGTCGAGGACAGAAATTTTGATTTGTCGAGGCCTGCCTAGTCATTACGCTAATCCAGTATTTATAGACTGATAAACGTTTTAACCAGTGTCTACACATAAGAAGGTGCGGAACTCTTAGAATGAATACACAGTGAGCAGAACATTTTTTAAAGATCTCTGTGGTTCATTTTCTGCCCGCATTGTATTTGTAGAATTTTAGTGTTCATATAACCAGTGTCAATGCCATTGTCCATGAATACAGTCTTTCTGCTTGTAATAAAATATGACCATATTTTATTCTGGACAGAAATGTTACATGTATTTCATTTAAATAGCACAATGTAATAGGCTGTAAATGACTGACTGAATAAAATTGTGTACAAACGAAATATTGATTGTTAATAAAAAGTTACGAGCATGATGGGAACGTTGCTTGCACAGTTTCAGTTGCCGTTTTTTATTGTCTTTTACGTTCCCTCGCATTCTCGATCCTCGCTGATGTTCAGGTGGTTTTCAAAGTTTATACCGTAACCATACTTCGTTAATGGCCGAGAGTTGTGTGTTTTTAAATTGTGCTGTGCTACTTGTAATGTTACACACTTGTTTACATCGCAGAATACTTCTGGGGGCTGCTCGCTGCAGATGTGTGCTTGATTCCAGCTTCAATGTTAAAATACAAATGGATGTGAATTCATGTAAACTGTAGAATTATACAGAATACTGTGAAATTTTAAGTATCTATGAGATGATGTACATGTAGTTACTATCAGTTACCACTACCTAATTTTAACTTATTTACTTTATTTTGTGCACCTTCTATTGTGTTTGTAAGTTTAGCATAACATTTCCATGGGAACCTTAAATTTTGATAGAAGGCTGTTATTTTGATGAATACTTATTAAGAAATATTTACTTTTCATTATAGTAATTTTCCTTTGTGTTTGACCTAAGTATATGAAACAACTTTTTCATAGTTCATATTTTCAGTTTCAATAACTGATAAGGTTGCTTCTTCATTACAATGCTGCAGTCACATCAAATATAATCAAAGTTACCAGATAAACCAAAATATGTGAGAGTCACTCTTAAAATTCTTGCTAATTTATTTTTTTAATTTTTATATTTGGATATGGTAGCATATTATAGAAATAGGGTAGCCGTGTAAAAATTTTTATTGCTAATTTTTTTTTGTACTTCCTTTGTATATTTATTTTTAAATAATATTGCTAGTGGTAAAGAGTTCAATAACACACTTTAATAAAATGTGTCAACATTTTTACAACTTTTGTGTGTTTGCTATCATAAAACTAGAACACTACATGGAGCATGAAGAAAAAAACCAAAACATTTGAATAATTACACCCATAAACAATTAAACATTTTTTGTTTATGTGTTTTTCTATTCATTTCTCACAAGAGGAGAACGAAAATGCATCCAGCAACGTATATAGCATAGTGCTCTATATATATATATATATGTGTGGCCAAGCACTTATCTGTCCTTTTCATGTCGGAAACATTTCACATTAAAATTTGGGATTGAAATTTTACTCTCATCGCGTCCAAGGAAGTTTCACTTCAAGAAAATTATACGTTTATAAATTTAGACTTAGGCCCTACTTAATGTTCAGGTGCTTTTGTAATGCCAAAGCTATATGTGCTACACTAAAAATTGTAAGCTGACTCTCACGGTCACATTTAAAGTGATCAGTGAGAGGTAAACAAATTGAGCCTGCGCTGAGCTGAAGTGTTGGCATCTTGCAGCCAGAAGTTTATTCTGAGGACATTGGGAGACATCTCCATAATATGTGTTTGTAAACTATAAAGACTGCAGCATAAGCACAATGGAGTCTTATGTGGAGGAACCAATTTGTATGTGAATGCAAACTGTGTGTGTGTGTATGGGTAATGTGTACATAATTCAGTGGTGCGTTTTCTTTCCTGACTAGATAATGTATATAATATATTTGCAGCCTTGTTTCATTTCATTTTAAAATGTGTTTTCTGAAGCTTTGCTCACTCTCTTATTTGTTTTGTAGCTGTTTCTGGGTGCTTCATTGCAAAGCTTCAGTTGTCTGTGATGTGAAACAAAAATGTTGAACCTTGGTGCATTTGAAGTGTATGATAGGCAGAGAGAGAAATATGTGAGACACCCAGTTTGTAACAGTTTATATAAAAGTATATGAGAATGTATGTTTTATGAAATTATACTATTGATCTTATTTCTATTTATAAATAAATACTCATTTATGCAACTGAAACCAAAATGTGTTCTCAATATGTCCTGTTGTGAGTAATTTAGCTTTCATATATTTAGTAAAGTCGATTGAGATCTTCACTCTTCATTGAAATGTTAATGCTTAAATAACTTTTCAACACATCCAGGCAAGCAATGAAAGTGAAGCACAGGTGTGGGTGAATCTGTGAACTGTTCTTTTACTTTACTTCTGCTTACTTTTTGTTTGCCAGTATTTGTTGTTAAACTGATCACAAGTGCAAAAAGTCATGTTTTAAATACTAGCCTGTGTAAGATGGTACATTGTAAAGACTAAAATATAATTTACGACTATGTATATAAAATAATATAGTGGATTTATTCTCTAAACAAGTTATCAACGTTATGGTTTATCATAAATATTTCCAACTGCTCAAAATCAGTGTAGTTAAGGTATGAATATAAACATCAAATTTTTAGAGCTTTAATGTCAGAAAAGTAATTTGAAGGCAGAAGATATTTTTACTGGGTGAAGAAGGTATTCTGTCGCTTGATAGTCGCAGCAGCTCCATTGCTGAGCAGAGATTCGTAGGAAACATTAGTCACATTTAGAGTAATAAAGTTTTTACTATAAAAAGTAAATGTTTATACATATGTGGCTACCTTATCAAACAATCCGAAGAGAACACTTAGCCAAAATATGCCACTGGCTACAAACATACACAATATGCCAATATGATATAGAAATCATTCCCACATCTACTTCAAACTATTGTCTGACTTCACCCCTGATAGCATGAATGAAACCTCTTTTTAGAAGTTTCTCAAAGTACTTAAAAATGTTGACTGACTATTAGAGAAAATTTATTAAAAGGTTTAAATTGTACCAATTTTTAATTGGTCAAGTGCTTTATTTATTGAACTTATTATGCAGGGCATTTTCTAAAGTGGTATTTTTTTAATAGGGTTTTACTGTGGTTGAGTTAATAGGCTGGTGTGGTCAACTGTATCTTTCAGAAGATAGTCTGTTTTTGATAGCATTGAACCACTTGGTACCTACAACAGAATTATTGAAATGTAGCAGGGAAAACAGCGTGAGCAAATGAATTTCCAGGAAAAGAAACACTCAAATAGTTCGTAAATTTTATTTTAAACTACATTTTTGCCTTTATGTACACTTAATATATTCACAGACATTTCGAAAAACTAACCGTGAATCTTCATTGGGTTTACACAGTACATAAATATTTCATTCTTTCAACATTTACATATATGACAATTTGAATATAACTTCAGTTATTACTATTACTTACTATACAAACCAATTACTTGCAATGATAATTATATTTAGTTTTATGAAAACACTCAGCTATTTCAAACAACTAAAATTTTTGACAATCTTATATCAAAATCTAATTTCACTCGGGAGTTTGTAGCTTTGTTCGGAACTCTCCGATATGCAGTGCAGCTTCGTGGTAGGTCCTTCCTTCCTTCCTTCCTTCCCTGCTCTGATGACACAGGCAGACTTGACGAGCAGAAGTATGCACATCCACATGATCACTGCAAGCTGTTATAATTTGTTTCTAGGTACTACGTGTTACACACTCCCCCAGTCTGTCTTCAAGGGAGAGCTGGGAGGTAATTTAACCACATAACCATACACCATACTACATAGGTGATTGTATGGAACTGTAGCCTCATTTATTTCTGCTAACATATTGACTTTCTGTCCTCCCGATCTCAGGCCTACAAGGGGAAAAGAAACACTTCGGTACACAGGCCTACCGAGTCAGGTTGAACTACCGCCCTCAGATATGTTACATCAGTTGCTACGCCAGCGTGCGGTAAACAAGCAGCATTCAAATCATAAGAAAATAATTGGTATATTTGGTTTTGTATTCCTGAATGCCAATATGTTACCAGCAGATGGATGAAGTGGAATATTCGGGATTTATTGTTTCTTACTTCCTCCTAGTTATACATGAGCCCAAACTGAGAAGGAAACCCTAGTTTCAAAGATGAACTGGTGGCTTCTCAGTGGTAGACATGTGCAAGAAATGAGGGACACACTACCTGTCATTGCTGATGACAGTGTTCCACCCCTCATTGCCTCGTGCTTGTCACCACACTGCTGTCGCCAGTGGAATGGGTGACTGGTTTACAAAGCACTGTCACCACCCACTATTGTCAGAGGAGGAGAGGATCGGGGGGGGGGGGGGGGAGGGGGGGGGGGGGACATTGTCATCAACATTGCGGTACTCATTGTCTGAAGACTGCCGCATGTTTGCCTATCATCGGACAACAAAAAATACTTGTTCAGAACAAGCATGATTTGCACCCTATTTTCACCACTAATTTGCTATCGGTCTGTGTCTTATGCACAGCAACTGAAATAAAATATGATTGACATAAATGACATATTATTTTTGTTATTACATTATAAATATAAAATTACATTTGCTGTGTCCTTGGCTTTATTTACAGATGTGAATGACAGATGCTGTACTTCGTACAATTTTGGGTAAGGTAATTTTATTAAAAAATAAGATATACTTTCCTGTAGGCCTACATCAAATCAAGACTCATGCTAGAGAGACTTACTGATGTTTGGTAAAATAAAAAACTTTTTAATGCATTAGGCCTACAGGTAGCATACTGGATATTAAAACTGCAAACGAAACATATTTTCATTTTTCATATTTCATGTATTATAGATGCTGCAGTTAATTTCTTTTCTTGGTGTAGAACAATACAGTGTATCAATCACTGTATATGGTTTTCAGAGTTGTCTTACACAATTTTAACCTACACTGAAGAAACGAATTTACTTCAACTAAAGATATGCCGTAAGTCCAACTTTCTAAGTGGCATTTTGGCCTAAGTGGCTTAATGTACTAGCTATTTGATATAATTGAATTAACTAATAAGGTGTTTCAAATAAAAGTTCAACCTCTAATTTTACAATATGATTCAAGTTAAAAAAAAACCTAATGTAGGAAAATAGTTTTCTTAAATGAACACAATTAATTACAGCAGATCAGATGTGCTGGAACATTTTAAGCGGGGCAGGTTTAGAGACACCTCCAAGAAACTCCGAATTATATAATCTAAGAACTCGAGGTTCTCTCGCTCTCTCTCCCTTTCCTCGCCACTTACTTACAATACATTAAAAAAAAAAAAAAAAAAAAAAAAAAAAAAAAACAGCAATTTTGAAACACTGCACTATGAAGCTTTAAATATTAAACTATACATAAGCCAATATCAAACATCAAACAGATGATGTATGAAAATAAAGTATTTTCTTTTTTTTAACTTTTATAATTTTTTTGTAATTAATATGTGGTTGACATATTAATCTGACCTTTTGGGAAAAACTTTCTTTAAAGTAAACATTTATGAGTGTAATTCCCTACGAATGCCCATCAAATAAGTAAATATAAATAATACTTATAAATATAGTATAAGATTAGAAATATAGCTGTACCATTTACTTACAATGATATGCACTTGTTTAAACACATAAAAAAATTGGCCCATTAAACCCCAAAAAATTGAATAAATTTACAATGGAAACTTAAAAAAGGTAAACGAGTTGTTCGGAAACCAACCAGATATAAATCGGGAGGTAACTGCTTTTTGACAATTTTAAAATGAGCTTTAAGATTGGTATTTGCACTAAATATCAAAAAACTAATGGGAATCAAACTATTATTCCAGGATATTGTTAAATACTACGAATCTTTTACTATATTAAAATTTTTTACCTAAACTTTTATTAAAATGATAGTGAAGTGCACCTTTTTGTGGAATATATTATTGCCTTCCCATATTATGGATTTTGTCACAATTTTATATGCATATTATCCAAGGGAATTTCAGTTGGTTTAACTTTTAAAGAAGACAAAAAAAAACAAATGATTATACTTTCCGATTAATATTAGTTAAATGAGTTTGCTTTAGTAAATATGCGCTAACTGCAACATAATTGAACAGTGATTATTGAATTTTGGGGTGGTACAAATGCTGAGTTGTACTGCAGCTGATGCAGATGGTGGGGAGTCATTACGAGCTGGTTAGTAAGCAAAGCCAGGGACACGCTGACTGCGCCGTATCTCTGACAGCGGGAGGGGATCACGAGCTCTGCCCAGGAGGACTCGGAGCAGCAGTGGTGGTGTTGACGCGCTCCAGCGAGAGCGCACGCTCCTTGCCGCCATCCCGCAGCATCTGGTGGAGGCGCTGCCGCTCCAGCCAGCGGTACTGCAGCCTCTGCTCCACCGCCGACAGGCTCCTGAGCTGCTCCTGCGCACACGCCCTGCCTGGTAAGTACACCTCCTGGTTCATGCACTCAGACCGCCGTCACGCAGCAGCTGGTGGAGGCGCTGCCACTTCAGCCAGCGGTACTGCAGCCTCTGCTCCACCGCCGACAGGCTCCGGAGCTGCTCCTGCGCACACGCCCTGGCTGGTAAGTACACCTCCTGGTTCATGCACTCAGACCGCTGTCACGCAGCAGCTGGTGCAGGCGCTGCCGCTCCAGCCAGCGGTACTGCAGCCTCTGCTCCACCGCCGACAGGCTCCTGAGCTGCTCCTGCGCACACGCCCTGCCTGGTAAGTACACCTCCTGGTTCATGCACTCAGACCACCGTCACGCAGCAGCTGGTGCAGGCGCTGCCGCTCCAGCCAGCGGTACTGCAGCCTCTGCTCCACCGCCGACAGGCTACTGAGCTGCTCCTGCGCACACGCCCTGCCTGGTAAGTACACCTCCTGATTCATGCACTCAGACCGCCGTCACGCAGCAGCTGGTGCAGGCGCTGCCGCTCCAGCCAGCGGTACTGCAGCCTCTGCTCCACCGCCGACAGGCTCCTGAGCTGCTCCTGCGCACACGCCCTGCCTGGTAAGTACACCTCCTGGTTCATGCACTCAGACCGCTGTCACGCAGCAGCTGGTGCAGGCGCTGCCGCTCCAGCCAGCGGTACTGCAGCCTCTGCTCCACCGCCGACAGGCTCCTGAGCTGCTCCTGCGCACACGCCCTGCCTGGTAAGTACACCTCCTGGTTCATGCACTCAGACCACCGTCACGCAGCAGCTGGTGCAGGCGCTGCCGCTCCAGCCAGCGGTACTGCAGCCTCTGCTCCACCGCCGACAGGCTCCTGAGCTGCTCCTGCGCACACGCCCTGCCTGGTAAGTACACCTCCTGGTTCATGCACTCAGACCGCTGTCACGCAGCAGCTGGTGCAGGCGCTGCCCCTCCAGCCAGCGGTACTGCAGCCTCTGCTCCACCGCCGACAGGCTCCTGAGCTGCTCCTGCGCACACGCCCTGCCTGGTAAGTACACCTCCTGGTTCATGCACTCAGACCACCGTCACGCAGCAGCTGGTGCAGGCGCTGCCGCTCCAGCCAGCGGTACTGCAGCCTCTGCTCCACCGCCGACTGGCTACTGAGCTGCTCCTGCGCACACGCCCTGGCTGGTAAGTACACCTCCTGATTCATGCACTCAGACCGCCGTCACGCAGCAGCTGGTGCAGGCGCTGCCGCTCCAGCCAGCGGTACTGCAGCCTCTGCTCCACCGCCGACAGGCTCCTGAGCTGCTCCTGCGCACACGCCCTGCCTGGTAAGTACACCTCCTGGTTCATGCACTCAGACCACCGTCACGCAGCAGCTGGTGCAGGCGCTGCCGCTCCAGCCAGCGGTACTGCAGCCTCTGCTCCACCGCCGACAGGCTCCTGAGCTGCTCCTGCGCACACGCCCCGCCTGGTCAGTCCACCTCCTGGTTCATGCACTCAGGCCGTGTCCGAACTCGCCTCAAATACGTGGACATGTGTCAACCCACAAATGTTTACAACCGAGTAAATTGAGCTGATATTGTGACAGTGGGTTAAATGGTTGGGCACTATGGAACCGTAGCTTGGAATGTCAGTTAAATAATTTTTGTATATATTGTGCGTGTTTTTACCTACACAACTATATCAATAACTCAATTTTTTTAATTTACTTTTGTTGGTTAACTCCTTTATTCATAACACCGTTCACATACTTATACGGTCTTGTCTTTGAAAGTGACATCACAAGGACTGCCCGAACTGAAAGTGAAGTGTACTTAACCTGTACTTCGAGTTAAAGAAAGTCGCCATTTTGAAAAGAAAAGAAAACACTTCTGTAGCTTACATTTGACATACCTAACATTTGAGTAAATTCAAAGACTTATAACAACATGTTCTTTTATATTTGACTGGTTTAATGAATTGAATAAAAATTAATATCTTTAACATGTTAATAACGAAGTTGCAACAAATAGGCACACTCAAATACGTACTTATCTTAACTAGGTAAGAAACAAAGGTAGAGTCATAAAAACTTTGCCGTGAGTTTGTTTGACACTTACAAGTTCAGTTAAATAGTGTTTTCTTCTGGTAATGTTAGAAAAACCAAATGATTGTTAACTTTAATGCTGAAAAATGACACAACACCTAACATTACCAGTGTTGATGCCATGGTAGACCAGGCTTTTTCTCCCAAGGCCAGTATCCTGTTTGGAAAATAATTCCTGGTTGCTTTCAAGAAAAACTTTGACTTCTTCTATTTCTCCACCTGTTAGATTATTTTGGCATCGCCATAGTAGATGTTCTAGATTTGGGTTCAGTGGCTGCGCATCACATCTGGTAGGTGAGGAAGACTCACACTGGCCTACCCAAGAGACTGGTTTGCAGTCCGCTATTGGGTTCCCTGTTTAAGAATCTTTTGTTGAGAATCGAGGTTGGCCATCCTGACTGGTACAACCTCGCCAAACCTTGCAATGCTTCAGGAGACCAGGAGAGTCTGCAATCCTAATGTCATATCCGGCCCCTAGGGCCTCCCATAATCCTAGCTGCTAATATTCGCTCATGGTTTGCTGGAATTGAAACAGATTCACTAACTACCACTTGCATTAAAGAAACTTCTAATTGGTCGGGGGAAAACAAGGCCACCTCTTCATCTTTAATATGCAGTACCTGTCCTTCCATGTCAATAACAAATCCGTATAGATTCACGATGTCCACTCCTTAAATTACCTCATCGGTGATATCAGCAACAAGAAAGGTCGGGGATAATCATAGGCGTGCCTACAGGGGGGGCCAGGTGGGCCATGGCCCCCCCTAATGTAATCACTCAGATCGGCATTTTCTCTAATGCGATCGTTAATATTCATATATTCCTGGCACTGTGACACTCAAACTGTGTTTCAGTGTTGCAGCATGCTAATTAACAATATTTTTAAACATTTTATCGTTCTGGAAATACAGCCGCAGTAGTATATGAATGTATGTCCGGCGGCAGGCTTCCAGGCTGTGGAGCGTGTGGGCACGTCCGCCATCTTGGATTGTGACGTCACGGCGGCCATCTTGGATGACCTTGACCTTGACCTTTGACCTTGACCTTTAATTTGATCCTCAAAAATCGCCAAAATCCGCCAAAATTGGGCAAAATTTGCCCAAAATTCCTCAAAATTCGCCAAAATTTCCATTTATGTGGAAATAAATTCCGCCAAAAAATCTCAAATAATTCCACAGTTCAAAAATTAGGATTTCGAAAATCCTCAAAAGTCGCTTTGCCCTAGAAAAAACGAAAACTCCTAAAAGCGGCTTAAAACTCCTAAGAGCTAGCCGCTTATAAGCCGCCGACCTTGAAAATAAGGATGTCATGGCAGCCATATTGGATGATGACGTCACCGTTGCAAATTTTGTTACGGCCGCCATCTTTAACTTTTTAATTTATTATCCGATTTTAATGAAAAAAAATTAAAAATTATAAAAAAAATCCATTTAATAAAATTTTAATAAAAGATTTATAAAAATTATATTTTTACGACACGGAGTTCGGAGTCCTCGATTCGAACCCGGTGAGAGCAAAAAAATTAAAAATGGCGACCGATCCTTCCCCCCGTGGTGTGTGCTAGCAGACTGACTCCCACCACTTTTTTTCAAAGCATATAGATCGTCATCTAGTATGACGTCATGTCCGCCATCTTGTCTTTGATGCTGGAAGCCATCATCAATGTATCGTCGGCGAGAGTGCGCTCACGCCATGTTAGTTTAGTTCTTATCCGATAGAGTGCAGTAATCATTTATTACTGTGACACCCGCCATCTTGAAATTTGGCCGCCTTTTTGAAAATCCGTAATTATTTAGCTAGAAATTCGGGAAAAGTTTCAAAATTCATTAAATAAATCACTCATTAATTTACATATTGATTCGATCGATTCACGTCCTCGGTTCGATACCCGATCGATGCAATAATGTTTAATTTTATGAAAAAATAATAATTTCAATAAACCATGTTAAACTTTCGTAAAGAGACTTTAAATCCTCTACTACCATCATCCTATCAGACGTCAAGACTACCATATTGGAAATTCGTAATTTTAATGCTAGAGATTCGGGAAAAAGTTCAAAATTCATTAAATAAATTTGTAATCAATATACTGATTGATTGGATCGACTAAGGTCCGTGGTTCGATCCCTTGTCGATACAAAACAACATTAATATTTTAAAAAAGTACCACTAAAGTGTAAGGTTTGAGAAAATAAAAAACACCGCAAGTTCTTTTAAAAAAACTTTTATTTCATACATACTACACTACTACAAGTACAAAAAAAACACTGACAAATTACTAAAGTTTTGTGGATTTCTCGATTCAAACAGTCTTCTTATTGTACGTACTAAGCCTTTTACATGACTTTAAATGTCTATACGATCCGTTCATCACCACAGCCAGAGACGGACTGAAGTTCATATCACTTATATAGTCTCATTAGCCGGTACAACACATGAGTCGAAACAATAACCATGTTCATTATACGTCTCGGAGCATTTTTTATAATGACGATGTAAGCTATCGAGACGTGAAATTAGTTTATTACATTTAATACACTGAAAATGTATTCTTTGAACATTATTAGAACAACCGCTCCTTTCATGTCTGCGCGCATTTGAAGTTCTAGTAAATGATGCGTCACAATATTTGCACTGATGCGATGCACGCTCTTCATGAATTGAAGTCTGGAATGCAGATGGTGAAACTTCAGCTGATGGTGGAACAGCACATATCGAAGTCTCCTCCAGCGTTGTCAGAGGCGTTGCCAACGGGATCTGCTCCAACATCGTCGGCGCCGACGTCATGGTTCTCGTAGTCGATGGTACATCCTCCATCGAGTACGACGTTAAAGTCGGTAAAGATGCCATCGAAGTCTCAAGAACAGGCAATTACGCGACTTATACACCAGAAGAAACAAACTAGGTGATCCGTACACCGTCAACGGCAGTAACAAACTAAGCGTCCTGCTGTATAGGACTCGTTTATATACATTAACCGGTTTGAATAATACGCTAGTCAAATCAAGAACAATTTACTAAAATACTAGAGTCAAAACAACATTAAAAAAATAGAAGCACCATCAACAAAAAAGGAAGCACATTTGGAAGCACCTTCAAAAAAGTAAAAACAATAGGAAGCACCGACTACAAAAAACAGCACATTTGGAAGCACCGACAACGAAAAGGCAGCACATTTGGAAGCACCGTCATCGAAAAGGCAGCTCATTTGGAAGCACCGACTACCAAAAGGCAGCACATTTGTAAGCACCGACTACGAACAGACAGCACATTTGACAGCACCGACAACGAAAAGGCAGCACATTTGGAAGCACCGACTACGAAAAGGCAGCACATTTGACAGCACCGACTACGAAAAGGCAGCACATTTGGAAGCACCGACAACGAAAAGGCAGCACATTTGGAAGCACCGACAACGAAAAGGCAGCACATTTGGAAGCACTGACTACGAAAAGGCAGCACATTTGGAAGCACCGACTACGAAAAGGCAGCACATTTGACAGCACCGACAACGAAAAGCCAGCACATTTGGAAGCACCAACTACGAAAAGGCAGCACATTTGGAAGCACCGACAACGAAAAGGCAGCACATTTGGAAGCACCGACTACGAAAAGGCAGCACATTTGGCAGCACCGACAACGAAAAGTCAGCACATTTGGAAGCACCGACTACGAAAAGGCAGCACATTTGACAGCACCGACAACGAAAAGGCAGCACATTTGGAAGCACCAACTACGAAAAGGCAGCACATTCTTAAGCACCGACTACGAAAAGGCAGCACATTTGGAAGCACCGACAACGAAAAGGCAGCACATTTGGAAGCACCGAAAACGAAAAGGCAGCACATTTGGTAGCACCGACAACGAAAAGACAGCACATTTGGAAGCACCGACAACGAAAAGACAGCTCATTTTGGATGCACTATCATAAAGGCAGCACATTTTGGAAGCACCATCGAATAAGGAAGCACATTTGGAAGCTCCATCAACAAAAAAAAAAAGCAAAAAGGATGCAAAATTTACGAGATCTAAGTCTTAGTTAGAAATCAGAATACAAGAAATAAAAACATTAAATTCTTATAATTTAAATTATTTATTTTATTTCTTTACATTATACAAATGCAAGTAAATCAAGCCATTATTGTATGTAGCCAGCTTCCCTCAGTTCCTTGAGTATGAAGGATATTTCTTTGATGCACGAATAGTTTCCTGCACAAAGCGAACCATGTAGAAGTCTTAACCGGTCAACCAATATGTTTGGATCTTTCCATGATGTGTAATCATTCTCTTCTACCACCATCTTCCTTGCACCTTTATAATAAATATTATGATCTCTGGTGTCTTCCGTTTTACCACCAACCTCAGGGTAACTTTCATGTTTGAGACGGTGATCATCACAAGCTTGATCAGATTTATTTAATATATCACGTCGTTTCCAACGTTTCGGTCTCAGGACACCGCCACATTCTTCGATCTTGGCAGCTTTAGGTGCTTCATCATAGGCTATGTCTTTGTCAGCAGCCTCAGAGTCACTGTAACAATCACCGTAGAAGGAATCGTCTTCACCCAATTTACCATAATAATTCGATGTTGATGATGTTGAAGTGTCTTCATCGTCTTCATGCTTCCTTTTTAGGAGTCCATCATTTTTACAAAGTAGGAAAGAACTACTTGAATTCGGCTGGAATATATTCTCACTTTTCACGTTAAGGATTCTTCCATTGTCTTCATTCTTCCGTAAATCATCATCCTCCTTCAATTTTAGTTCTTTGTCGAGATCGGAAGAGCCAAGAAAATTATTGTCGTAATGCAGATCACTCTTCCTTAGGCTAGTAGATTCATCGTTGTCCTCTAGCTTGTACGCAGGCTTGGCGCTACAAGTTCTGCCATGTCTTTTTAGGCTCTCTCTCCGCGTAAACGACTTGCTACATCGAACACAACTTATCATATTGCGCAGTGGATTTTTAACACAGTCATTCTTCTCGTGTTGTCTTTTATTCTTTCTCAAGATAAACTCTTTACTGCAAAACTTACACCTATGTTCTTTCGATACAGCGTCAGATCCCAAATCAGAATTCATATTAGTTACTGAGACTAATGTCAGATGCAAACTAAGAGTTTTAAATTAGATATATTACTTAAATATAATTTTTTAATTATTTCATCAGCGATAATTAATATATCTCATGCAAAAGTACTTTATGCATGTAGTTCTGCTTTTCAACAACAGATGTCGACACATGTTGCTTGCAGGTAAATAATATTTAGTTCTTTTATGCGGGATGCCTGATGCTCACTAACGATCGCAAAAGAAGGATGGCTTCGATAGACTCCAAGGAAAAGGAAGTTCGTCTTGCATGTTGGTGCTCCACAGATGTCTCATGGCGTAATATTAATTTGACTGAGTAATGATATTTGTTAATTCCACCTGATAAAAAAAAATTGCAAGTTTTGATTTAGTAGCAGAAATTATCGAATTAAATGTAACTCCAATTAAAATGACATGTCTCATTAGACAAAAAAAAAATCCATACAGAGAGCGGTTCCTCAGAATAGTCAGAAACACTTGAAGAAACCACAGGAATGATTGCAAGAACACGGGAAAAACCATCAAAATATTGGCAAGAATAATCAGGAGCACACGGAGAAAACCATCATAATATTGACCAGATTAATCAGAAGTACTCGGAGAAAACCAAAACATGTTTTCCTTGATATCATAAAATTACAGGAAAAAATATTTAAAAATAAAAATAAATTTAAAAAAAATAAAAAAAAATGCATAAACAGTTTCTGATAGCTTGTAAACTTATCATTGTTGAGCAAAGATAGAGTTCTTGTACAAGCCAGAAATTTATGCATTTTTTTTTTATTTTTTTTTAAATTTATTTTTATTTTTAAATATTTTTTCCTGTAATTTTATGATATCAAGGAAAACATGTGTTGGTTTTCTCCGAGTACTTCTGATTAATCTGGTCAATATTATGATGGTTTTCTCCGTGTGCTCCTGATTATTCTTGCCAATATTATGATGGTTTTCTCCGTGTGCTCCTGATTATTAATGTCAATATTTTGATGGTTTTTCCCGTGTTCTTGCAATCATTCCTGTGGTTTCTTCAAGTGTTTCTGACTATTCTGAGGAACCGCTCTCTGTATGGATTTTTTTTTTGTCTAATGAGACATGTCATTTTAATTGGAGTTACATTTAATTCGATAATTTCTGCTACTAAATCAAAACTTGCAATTTTTTTTATCAGGTGGAATTAACAAATATCATTACTCAGTCAAATTAATATTACGCCATGAGACATCTGTGGAGCACCAACATGCAAGACGAACTTCCTTTTCCTTGGAGTCTATCGAAGCCATCCTTCTTTTGCGATCGTTAGTGAGCATCAGGCATCCCGCATAAAAGAACTAAATATTATTTACCTGCAAGCAACATGTGTCGACATCTGTTGTTGAAAAGCAGAACTACATGCATAAAGTACTTTTGCATGAGATATATTAATTATCGCTGATGAAATAATTAAAAAATTATATTTAAGTAATATATCTAATTTAAAACTCTTAGTTTGCATCTGACATTAGTCTCAGTAACTAATATGAATTCTGATTTGGGATCTGACGCTGTATCGAAAGAACATAGGTGTAAGTTTTGCAGTAAAGAGTTTATCTTGAGAAAGAATAAAAGACAACACGAGAAGAATGACTGTGTTAAAAATCCACTGCGCAATATGATAAGTTGTGTTCGATGTAGCAAGTCGTTTACGCGGAGAGAGAGCCTAAAAAGACATGGCAGAACTTGTAGCGCCAAGCCTGCGTACAAGCTAGAGGACAACGATGAATCTACTAGCATAAGAAAGAGTGATCTGCATTACGACAATAATTTTCTTGGCTCTTCCGATCTCGACAAAGAACTAAAATTGAAGGAGGATGATGATTTACGGAAGAATGAAGACAATGGAAGAATCCTTAACGTGAAAAGTGAGAATATATTCCAGCCGAATTCAAGTAGTTCTTTCCTACTTTGTAAAAATGATGGACTCCTAAAAAGGAAGCATGAAGACGATGAAGACACTTCAACATCATCAACATCGAATTATTATGGTAAATTGGGTGAAGACGATTCCTTCTACGGTGATTGTTACAGTGACTCTGAGGCTGCTGACAAAGACATAGCCTATGATGAAGCACCTAAAGCTGCCAAGATCGAAGAATGTGGCGGTGTCCTGAGACCGAAACGTTGGAAACGACGTGATATATTAAATAAATCTGATCAAGCTTGTGATGATCACCGTCTCAAACATGAAAGTTACCCTGAGGTTGGTGGTAAAACGGAAGACACCAGAGATCATAATATTTATTATAAAGGTGCAAGGAAGATGGTGGTAGAAGAGAATGATTACACATCATGGAAAGATCCAAACATATTGGTTGACCGGTTAAGACTTCTACATGGTTCGCTTTGTGCAGGAAACTATTCGTGCATCAAAGAAATATCCTTCATACTCAAGGAACTGAGGGAAGCTGGCTACATACAATAATGGCTTGATTTACTTGCATTTGTATAATGTAAAGAAATAAAATAAATAATTTAAATTATAAGAATTTAATGTTTTTATTTCTTGTATTCTGATTTCTAACTAAGACTTAGATCTCGTAAATTTTGCATCCTTTTTGCTTTTTTTTTTTTGTTGATGGAGCTTCCAAATGTGCTTCCTTATTCGATGGTGCTTCCAAAATGTGCTGCCTTTATGATAGTGCATCCAAAATGAGCTGTCTTTTCGTTGTCGGTGCTTCCAAATGTGCTGTCTTTTCGTTGTCGGTGCTACCAAATGTGCTGCCTTTTCGTTTTCGGTGCTTCCAAATGTGCTGCCTTTTCGTTGTCGGTGCTTCCAAATGTGCTGCCTTTTCGTAGTCGGTGCTTAAGAATGTGCTGCCTTTTCGTAGTTGGTGCTTCCAAATGTGCTGCCTTTTCGTTGTCGGTGCTGTCAAATGTGCTGCCTTTTCGTAGTCGGTGCTTCCAAATGTGCTGACTTTTCGTTGTCGGTGCTGCCAAATGTGCTGCCTTTTCGTAGTCGGTGCTTCCAAATGTGCTGCCTTTTCGTTGTCGGTGCTTCCAAATGTGCTGCCTTTTCGTAGTTGGTGCTTCCAAATGTGCTGGCTTTTCGTTGTCGGTGCTGTCAAATGTGCTGCCTTTTCGTAGTCGGTGCTTCCAAATGTGCTGCCTTTTCGTAGTCGGTGCTTCCAAATGTGCTGCCTTTTCGTTGTCGGTGCTTCCAAATGTGCTGCCTTTTCGTAGTTGGTGCTTCCAAATGTGCTGCCTTTTCGTTGTCGGTGCTGTCAAATGTGCTGCCTTTTCGTAGTCGGTGCTTCCAAATGTGCTGCCTTTTCGTTGTCGGTGCTGTCAAATGTGCTGTCTGTTCGTAGTCGGTGCTTACAAATGTGCTGCCTTTTGGTAGTCGGTGCTTCCAAATGAGCTGCCTTTTCGATGACGGTGCTTCCAAATGTGCTGCCTTTTCGTTGTCGGTGCTTCCAAATGTGCTGTTTTTTCGTAGTCGGTGCTTCCTATTGTTTTTCCTTTTTTGAAGGTGCTTCCAAATGTGCTTCCTTTTTTGTTGATGGTGCTTCTATTTTTTTAATGTTGTTTTGACTCTAGTATTTTAGTAAATTGTTCTTGATTTGACTAGCGTATTATTCAAACCGGTTAATGTATATAAACGAGTCCTATACAGCAGGACGCTTAGTTTGTTACTGCCGTTGACGGTGTACGGATCACCTAGTTTGTTTCTTCTGGTGTATAAGTCGCGTAATTGCCTGTTCTTGAGACTTCGATGGCATCTTTACCGACTTTAACGTCGTACTCGATGGAGGATGTACCATCGACTACGAGAACCATGACGTCGGCGCCGACGATGTTGGAGCAGATCCCGTTGGCAACGCCTCTGACAACGCTGGAGGAGACTTCGATATGTGCTGTTCCACCATCAGCTGAAGTTTCACCATCTGCATTCCAGACTTCAATTCATGAAGAGCGTGCATCGCATCAGTGCAAATATTGTGACGCATCATTTACTAGAACTTCAAATGCGCGCAGACATGAAAGGAGCGGTTGTTCTAATAATGTTCAAAGAATACATTTTCAGTGTATTAAATGTAATAAACTAATTTCACGTCTCGATAGCTTACATCGTCATTATAAAAAATGCTCCGAGACGTATAATGAACATGGTTATTGTTTCGACTCATGTGTTGTACCGGCTAATGAGACTATATAAGTGATATGAACTTCAGTCCGTCTCTGGCTGTGGTGATGAACGGATCGTATAGACATTTAAAGTCATGTAAAAGGCTTAGTACGTACAATAAGAAGACTGTTTGAATCGAGAAATCCACAAAACTTTAGTAATTTGTCAGTGTTTTTTTTGTACTTGTAGTAGTGTAGTATGTATGAAATAAAAGTTTTTTTAAAAGAACTTGCGGTGTTTTTTATTTTCTCAAACCTTACACTTTAGTGGTACTTTTTTAAAATATTAATGTTGTTTTGTATCGACAAGGGATCGAACCACGGACCTTAGTCGATCCAATCAATCAGTATATTGATTACAAATTTATTTAATGAATTTTGAACTTTTTCCCGAATCTCTAGCATTAAAATTACGAATTTCCAATATGGTAGTCTTGACGTCTGATAGGATGATGGTAGTAGAGGATTTAAAGTCTCTTTACGAAAGTTTAACATGGTTTATTGAAATTATTATTTTTTCATAAAATTAAACATTATTGCATCGATCGGGTATCGAACCGAGGACGTGAATCGATCGAATCAATATGTAAATTAATGAGTGATTTATTTAATGAATTTTGAAACTTTTCCCGAATTTCTAGCTAAATAATTACGGATTTTCAAAAAGGCGGCCAAATTTCAAGATGGCGGGTGTCACAGTAATAAATGATTACTGCACTCTATCGGATAAGAACTAAACTAACATGGCGTGAGCGCACTCTCGCCGACGATACATTGATGATGGCTTCCAGCATCAAAGACAAGATGGCGGACATGACGTCATACTAGATGACGATCTATATGCTTTGAAAAAAAGTGGTGGGAGTCAGTCTGCTAGCACACACCACGGGGGGAAGGATCGGTCGCCATTTTTAATTTTTTTGCTCTCACCGGGTTCGAATCGAGGACTCCGAACTCCGTGTCGTAAAAATATAATTTTTATAAATCTTTTATTAAAATTTTATTAAATGGATTTTTTTTATAATTTTTAATTTTTTTTCATTAAAATCGGATAATAAATTAAAAAGTTAAAGATGGCGGCCGTAACAAAATTTGCAACGGTGACGTCATCATCCAATATGGCTGCCATGACATCCTTATTTTCAAGGTCGGCGGCTTATAAGCGGCTAGCTCTTAGGAGTTTTAAGCCGCTTTTAGGAGTTTTCGTTTTTTCTAGGGCAAAGCGACTTTTGAGGATTTTCGAAATCCTAATTTTTGAACTGTGGAATTATTTGAGATTTTTTGGCGGAATTTATTTCCACATAAATGGAAATTTTGGCGAATTTTGAGGAATTTTGGGCAAATTTTGCCCAATTTTGGCGGATTTTGGCGATTTTTGAGGATCAAATTAAAGGTCAAGGTCAAAGTCATCCAAGATGGCCGCCGTGACGTCACAATCCAAGATGGCGGACGTGCCCACACGCTCCACAGCCTGGAAGCCTGCCGCCGGACATACATTCATATACTACTAGCCGCCTTAGTTTATTTAAAACATGAGGTCCCTTAAAATGGCCAAACAAAAAAAAAATATATTTTAAGAGGTTTGTTTAAGTTTTGTTGTCTGAATTGCTGTGTTTGCATTCACTAAAAAGAAGTTCATTTCAAGGTAGATCTGGACCAAGCTATTGTAAATTCGAGGGGGGGAAATGTGTAAGTACCCTTTAAACATTGTCTATGAAAAAAAACATATTTTCAAAATTGTTAAAATTATATGGATATAAATATTAACTAGTTAACATAAACAGTAAACTAGTAAACAAAAATTTAGCAGCCCCCCCCCCCCCCCCCCAATGGTAATGTCTGGGCACACCTATGGGGATAATGTCTAAGTTCCGGTAGCTGTTTTGAATCTAAATGGGATGGATGTCCTCTTCAGCTTTTCTCTACTTACAATGTCTGCGAATTAAGTTATATAAGCCGATGCCCCTATGTCAATGTAAGTAAACACTGTCTGCTATTGATCCATCTATTAAGCCACAAACTGTCATGGCCTCTTCGAAACACAGATACAGGAACAACCTTAGGGGTTACCATTTCCTGTAGAGCTGGCATGCCACTGGACGTGTCCTGGTTCGTTGCAGACGAAGCACCGTGGGTATCCTGCTGTTCTTCTGATCTGGTCACCTGGAGTATCATTCAGCAGCTTCTTCAATGCCCTGAGAATGTCTAGTTCATTAGTGCTCCAGTCCAGCTCTACTTGTCCTGATGCTTGTATTTCTTGAGGCACTGCATGCTGCCTCGATTTCCAGAGCATGGACCAAGGCCTCGCAGCTCTTCTTGTGCCGGGCCAAACGAAGAGGTTGCTGAACCTTTGCATCACTGAGTCCATCTATAAAAGCACTAGTGGCTAGCTGCTGGCGGAACCCTGTTGGTGCTTCTGAGGTGCACGAGTCACTCAATGTCAGCTTAGAAATCTTGTGACATGTGTCGGTCACCATACCTCAGCTCAAGGGCTTATACTAATATTTCATTGTCTTTCTGGTCTGGGATTGGTATTGTCTGCAGCAGCTCTAGTGGAGATCCTCTCAGGTCCAAGTCAAGTGCCCCTTCCAGCCCCAACCATTTACTTCTGCAGCTGCCTCGAACTGTCTTCTGTACACTGACCACGAAGATTGACCATCGAAGGTGGGTGGCTTGAATTTCGAGTGGTTGTTGGATGTTCCCTCCAACTTAATATCCTCGGAGTAACACTTCCGGCTTGCGGCAGCTGCTGCTTCCTTAATCATCCGATGACTCTCCTCGGTTACAGCTGCTACACGCAGTTCGGTGGTAGGCTTGAGCTGAGCTAGCTGTTGCTCCTGTCTGGCAAGTTGTTGTTCTTGTTGTGCAAGATGATGTTCAAACACTGCACGTTGCCTTCCAAATGGATGCTTGTTTCATCGATCTTTTAATTTCTTCTTGGTTCTCCTTGATGTCCTCTATCTCTGTCTTCATAGCATTCCTCATCTCCTCTTGGCAGTTCTTTTCATTCTTCATTTACTCTTGGTTATTCCCCATTTAATAATTCATGTCCTCCTGGCCCTTTCTCATTTCATCCTCGATACTATTCATTTCATCCAGTCTACTCTCCATTCTCTCCTGGTTACTCTTCATTTCATTCTTCATTTCGGCCAAGAATGCCATTACATTCTTAATTTCGTCAGCAGCCATCTTTCTTGGCCACATACACTACCAGCCTATTACTATAACTTCTGTCCTGTGAACTACACTGTAATTTGAGCTCGAGCTAATCTAACTTTTAACTAACTTCACCACAACTACACACAAAACTAACTACAGTTCCTTACACTAACTGCAATATCGAAAATCTAAATTGTTTCTTTTTTAAAATTCACTATAAAACAATCCTAAATTATTTTATTAGGACTATCTATCCCACTTCTGACACCATAATGTTACAATTTATATGAGAGGAGAACTAGGTTCTTAAGGGATAGCCCAATTAAGTTTTATTTTAGTTCTAGAGATTAATAATATTTAAATAAATAATAAATAACTTTACTTAAAAATGTCCGATCACAAATCACTGGCACTTAAAAATGTTTATTCTTAAGTTACTCAATGTCTGTCAAATTTCGCAGTTCGCACTCAACAGTGGTTCGCCCCTCACCTCGCGCCTGTCCACACACACAGTCTCGCGCCACTCAGTCGCCGCACTCTCACGATCAAGTCGAACTCCGCGTCGCGCCACTCTCAGGGGAGTCTCTCACGTCCTCTTCGCCGGAATCCGCTCGGAACTCCCGCGCACGGCGGCCTCGCTGCTTAAGTACTTGAGGAGCCCTTCTCGAACCGATGAGAGCAGCCGTAACGAGTCGCGTCATCCTGGGCCGACCCGACGCCCGAACAGTCCAGAAAGACGGCGTCCATTCTCGCTAGTCCGCGCGGCCGCCCGCGGAATTCCCAAGGCCATTCAGCGATAGATAAGAGCGGTGAGACAGGACGATGCGCGGGGAGTGGTGGGGATATGGGGGTAGCGACGACCCTTGTAATCAGCCAGGCACTTGTGGCGTGCCTTACGTCAGTGTTCGGCACGTGACACGGCACGTGACTCCAGTGGCCGTGCAGGGCCACCAGCCAGCTCCGAACCTGGCGCATTAAGCGGTCCTGCGTTCGTAACAATATAAAACGACTCGTTGACATGGGGCCTTTAGAGATGGTTGAAGGATACCATACTGAAGGGAAGTAGTGTCGAAATTTATTGGTGGGGATAACATGAGTGCAATCCTCTCAGCCAGTAGTCCCCTGAAGCCCACCGAATAAAATTTTCGCTCCAAAGTTCGTACCTGTAACTTTGCAGGGTTTCGTTTCTGTACACATGTTATTTAACAAAAACTGCTTGTTTTGGCCTTATTTGCCTTCCATTAAATTTATGCCCCACTATTTGTGAAAACTCTGTAAAATTATAATAATTTTTGTGTGTGCCACTTACAGCCTAGATCAATTATCAAGAGTAAATTTTGCTCTTAATATTCTTTTTTAAGACAGGTACTGATGAAAAATATCGATAACTATTTAAAATTTAACTATGATTGCAGGGATGGTGTTTTATTCTACTGAAGTTATTCACGCAGTTAAGTTGTTTTACTTTACATTCAATTTGATGTAGGCCTATGATTTTTTTTGTAAATAATCTAAATTAAACTTTTATAATATACCATTGAATCTGGAAGATTCTTTTATGAACATACTGTATTGGCCTGACTCAGACTACGCTTCTTGAGTGAGGGGCGAGAACCGTTGATATTTTTTAATTAATTTTTTTTCCCAAACCTAACTCTAGGCTGGGATTCACCCCCCCCCCCCCCCCACAAGTGTGATACGCTTCATCTTCGTATTATTGATTTCATTTAAGAACAATTTCTATGAATGTTTCATGAAGAAAGCTTTGCAAGTATTTTTATTTCTTGTACGAAATGATAATTTATATTTGTTAAAAAGTACGCAAAGTATCCATAGTCAAACATTTATTGTACTAATTGAGTGACGGTCTCCCTCTAGAAGTTAATTTTCTTCTCAATTAAAAAAAAAAAACGTTTCGTTGTAAGTATGAGGAAACAGCAAATACATGATTTTGAAAATTGCAATGCTTAAATCAAATTGACATGTTAAATCATTTAAAGAAATTTCTTTACAGAAATGAGCCCCTCCAAAATGTTCTCATCAATGTGTACAAACAACATTATGTGGACATTTTCAAAACTAGATGCCAACTAAATGAATGGGACTGATATATCATGATTTATCGGAATTATTGTCATCGATAAGTATCGACAGTGTATACACGAAGAAGAAAAAAAATATACTGACCTTAATTATGTGCATAGTGTCACATACGGTTGTTTATATCTCTATGTCTTTTGAAGCAAGAAAACCTTTTCGATGTTTCTGACGTTATAAAGGTATAATATAAATTAACGAAAAGTGCTTGTACGTAATCGAAATCGCATAACACCCAAGAATTGAAATCCCCTAGCAAGTAGAATGTAAGTAAGAGGTTAGCGCACCTGGATCTTGTCGAGGTGCCTGGCGTGGCCCCACGGCAGGCCGGCCAGCTGGCGCTCCAGCAGCAGCTGGTCCATCTTGTCGGGCAGCGGCGCCGGGGGCGGCGGCGGCGCGGGGGGCGGCGCGGGGGGCGGCGCGGCCCTGCCCCCGGACACGGACACCGCCACGAAGGCGCCGCGTCGCTGCTGCGGGCCGGCCGTCACGCGGTGGTAGGTGAAGTGTCGGCCGGCGGCCGGCGACCAGCAGTTGGTGGCCAGCGCCCTCTGCTTGTCCGGCCCGGCGCCGCGACTCGCGTTCCGCCCGCCGGGGGCGTTGCTACCCGCGTGCTGTGCCGGCCCGCCCCTGCGCCGACCCGACCCGCCCTCCGTCCTCTGCTTGTGCCGCAGCGCGTGCACGAGCCTCGCGGGCTGCGCCGGGCCGGAGGGCGGCAACTGGTTCCTGACCGGGAGTGGCGGGAGCCCGGGCTTCCTCGCGACCTCCCGGTGCCCGTGCTGCCCGTGCTGCCCGTGCTGCCCGTGCTGCCCGTGCTGCCCGTGCCTCCTGTGCTCGTGGACCTCCTGCAGGTCGCGGTCCAGTCTCTCTGCAAGCCGACCAGAACACGTCCGCGCCTGTGAGCTGGCAGCAGCCACGAGGAGGTCCAGTAAGTCATCTTCATAACTGAATTTTTTAAAAGAGAAGTGATGGTCACATTATTATCTAATGTAATAGTGGACTTTTAGATGGTCATAGTTCACGAATATAAATATATGTTATGACTTGGCTAAGAATAAGAAAACGGATTTTTTTTTAAATTTTTATTTTTATTTGATTGTTTTTAACACTATGTTCTTAAGAAAATTGTTCGATGATTCTGTTAAATAATGTTATTACATACACGAAACACACATGTAAAATTAGTTTGAAATACAAGCATGGGTAAATTTGTAGTGTAGCGGTATTTGCGAGAAATAAATGTTAAAAATCCAAAAATACTTTTATTATATACTCTTTCACTTCCTCTTTTCATTAAACCTGGCGGAGATAAGAAATTCCAAATACTTTAGGAAATATCGCCGTTTTTATTTTGCAATACAAGACCTGTGCTATCATTCGATCACATTTTTTTTATTTTGCCGTGTGTTCGTGAATGCCTAATTAATTAAAATTGTCGATTAGGTCAGGTCAGTTAAATTATAAATACTTTCAAACTAAGCGGACATTAAAAATAATATAAATTAATTTTAATGGTTGTTTAGTTTTAAAGTATTTATAATGTAACTGACCTGACCTAACAAACCGGGAAAAAGGATGAACAGTAGGAACTCACGTCATTTTTTTTACTTATTTTTTGCGCAACAATATCCAAATAACAAATAAAACATTAACATTTGAAACGTTAAAAACTCACCTAAGTTATAGACGGGTAAACAATGGTGAAAGCCGCAAGAAAAAAAAATTTCATACTCTTAAACAAAAAACAAATGTGAATGCCGCATGAATGCACAGGTTTTTGTGATGAAATTTAAAATTTCGATATCTCCTAAAGTATTTGGAATTTCTTATCTCCGCCGGGTTTAAAGAAAAGAGGAAGTTAAAGAGCATAGAATAAAAGTATTTTCGGAATTTTTTAAATTTTTTTTAAACAAATATCGCCCAACTATGAAAATTACAAAATTCGATATCTCCTAAAGTATTTGTAATTTCTTATCTCCGCCGGGTTTAATGAAAAGAGGAAGTGAAAGATCATATAATAAAAGTATTTTCGGATTTTTAACATTTATTTTCGCAAATACCGCTACTCTATATATTTACTCAAGTGTGGAAACTGGCGTTAGATGTAGATATGTAGATGTACACCGGCAGAATAGATATGCAAATATCCGGTTGTGGTGGGAACATTGCATCAAACCAAACATGCGACAATTCTTTCAGACTCACTCGAGAAACATAGCGGAGCAAAAATATAACATTCTTTATTTTTACGAGAAAATGTTAAATTATTGGCAAGAAAAAAATAGACCAAGATACGAAGCATTATATAAATTGCGAATAGTGCCGCGGAGAATTATGAGTCGCGGTGTCAGAAACTAAGTGTTAGGAAAATGTTTTTGCATGATCTGACAATAGGCGACCGCGAGAAACTGAGTCTTTATGTGAGTATTAAAGAAATACGACACCGTCATTCTCTCATAACGAAAATATTTGGCACTGACGTGAATGTTCATAAAGAACAACACACAATTGTGAAAGTTTTTCAAAACCACTATTAAAATATGTACAAAAAAAAGTAGATAGACAAGTCAACTAATTCCCAAGCGCTAAAACATTGCAAGGCGCATCTTAGTTACGAAAAAATAGCAATACCTGACAATACCGGTAACAATCGTAGAAAAATATGGCAATAGTAAAAAAAAATACCTATTAGGAAATCACCCGGGACCGATAGTTTTGGGTACGAACCTTACATTCAATATTGGGACATTTATTGTTAGTTAATTTTGTATCGTGGTACAGTGGATTCTGCAAAATGGAGAGGTGAGTGCTTCACGAAAAGAAGGTCTTATAGCGTTCGTGCCAAAGACCCGATCCTCAACTAAAATAACAGACTATAGTCCAGTAACTCTGTTGGCGACGGACTACAAAACCATAATGCGTGTAGCTGCTAAACTATTTCGGAGGGTCGTGGCCAGTGCAACAGGGCCTGATAAAACTGTGCGGTACCCGGACACACCATTATTCACAGCCTCAGTGCGCTCAGGAACGAGCAGGAGCTCGCGATAACTAGCATCGTGCAGTTAGACTCTGATAAAGCGTTTGACAGACCGAGCCACGAGTTGTTTACCGGAGCATATAATATAAATTACTTCCTTTGTCTTCTCTTTATGCCAATGTTGAAATAAAATTTTTGAAGCTGACTATTAACGCTTTTTATAAACAAACCACAGAAAAAAAAGTGTGTGCATGGAATCCACGCGCGAGAGAATCGAAAATTCTTACTTATTTAGTATGAATAGAGATAAATTATTAGTATTTTTTTTAATTGAACAAGAGATGGTATTTGAGAATAGTAAGAAGGATGCGGGTATGATCTCAAATGAAAAAAAAAACCGAGGAGTAGACAAACACAAGCAGCGTTACGAGATTTCCGTAGCATCACTGCTGCGTAATTTCCACCTCTCCCCTGCCGTCTACCCTTTCAGCCATTACAACTAGCATATAGCATGCTACGCTAAGTACCTCCCCCCCTCCCGGCTAGTCGTCTTCCCATTGGACCGCTAGTGCATGCGTTGGAGTGGCGTCGCCGCTGAAGCCCTCTCCTCCTCTACTGGTTCTCCCGCAACGTACATATCTATTCCCCACATGCGATCGGAATTTTCGTAACGCTCTAAAACTGTATCCCTTTCAATAATCACAGAAATACTGAAGTTATCAAAAATTATTTATCGATGTCATAATTTTCTTGTAGAAGGTATATAAAATGGATGCCCGAATTTTGATTCATGATTTTTTCTAATACGGGACACTTGGAACATGTGGAAGGCAGGCTATTGTGGGTTAGATCCTGAGTGGCTGTGGACAGATGGTGGCGGCACTTCCCCAGCCGTACTTGTTACCACATGCATTTCTCATTTAAAAATATTCACACAAACCCTGACACTGTCCATACAAACTACTACATACTAACCACATAAACCTGACAATGACTTCTGGTTATGAGATGGAGGCTGGCATGTCTACGGAACCTTGCCCTCTTTTGGAAAATTGTGAATATGAGATCACAAAAAACTATGATTTTTACGGTACAAATTTTCACAAACTTGGCCCAAACAACTGATTACCTTATATCTTGATCGGTTTGTGATTTGAGAGGATTAGAGGGAAAAAGGGATTCTTGAAGTCACATATAGACACAGATACGTCCCTTTATCAGAATGTATAACAATTATGAAATATCGGAATGATAAAGTTTTTTGTATGTGCCATGTTAAGTATTTCTATTAATAATTTATTAATAATGATTTATAACCTTTCTAGAATCTCCAAAATGGCATTGACTTTTGTTATCGACATATAGATACTACTATCCAAAGTCCCTCAAATTAAAAACACTGCAAAACACAATAGTTATTTGTAATTTCATCAATTGGTATTTAAATGATTCAGAAATAAATATTAATCAATAATTAAAGCCACAATCTCGGGGAAAATACAGGATAAAAAAATGCTTATTGTGTTACTGCCCTTGTGTAGTTAAAGAGAGCTTTATTTTAATTTAGTTATAAAAGCCCTGGAAGCTGATTTGAGTGGGCCAATGGCACTACAGTATACTCAGAGGTACAAAGGGAGAAACATTAAAAAAGAAAAACTTACTTCTCACAATAGGAAGTAAAAAAAATGGATCGTATTTTAAGAAATAAAAAAAGAAGAGGTTTGCCTAAAGTTTACCCTTTTTATTCTTAATTATGGTTTGCAATGTTTGCTTTTGATAGTTTCAAGAATTACAAAATTAAACAGAGCAATGTTACTGGGGCCCCGGCATCAAAACTTATCGATTACAAATAGATAATTTAACTAGGTTAAATTATTTATACTTAGCCCAACCAGAGCGGGGCTATGTATAATTTAGGTAACTACATATTTCTGATTTAACAATATCTGATATCGTTGACTGTTCACTGGCGGTGACTAGAAGCGAGGAGAAGAGGGGTCGGCTCAAAGGTTATCCGGCTGGAGAGACGCGTGGAATTCATGTCCATTCAAGAAGGAAGGATATAAATTTAGTTGGGTTTAGCGATGGACTTGAGCCGGAGAAACACCCGAACTCTTGCACCATCTCTTGAACCCCAATGGAACCAAACAAAAAAAAAAAATGTCCAGTGGTCAAGAATATAAATAAAGGTGACAAGAAACAGGGATCGTGAAATCAGGGCAAAATTAAGTAGAAAGTCAACTATAGGCGAAAAGGCATACAATTTCCCACTTACCATTCTGGGCGTGTCATGCTACAATATTACCTAGTCATGAGAACTACGCGAATATCAATATAGAAAATAAATAACCTAGGGATCACTCCCGGGCGGAGGCCTAGGAAGTGGGGGAACTGGCCTCTGATTGGCTGGGGGTTGCGGTCGAGAGATCGCTCCTCCGACCAAAAGAAAAAATAACAAAGATGGCTGGTAGCATAACTTAAGGTGCATCGGAGGTAACTTCTTGCGCTCCGAAAGCAGCGCGCTCTGTCGGGGCACAGGCGAAACAGACCCGGAGTTAGTTCACAAAATTCCCGCAAGAGGGACTAGCCTAAGCCTGGCCCTTATTGGCACAATTGTTTTGCGCTCTGTCGGGCTAAAAAAAAAAAAAAAAAAAAAAAGAGGTGTGATGGCGGCTGCTAGAGGCCTCGCTACTCGCCGCACTGAAGTATAGTAGTTGGCATCTTTGCCACGAGATGGCGAAGGCAGATCTTTCACCGACGAGCGAGATGTCCTTGATTTTGGCTCGCCGAGAACAGAGGTTAAGGCCTGGTCAGTGCTCTTGGTGAAGGTCGTGGAAAATATGGAGGAGGGTATCTGCTAGCTCGTGAGAAATGTGTTAGGGCTGACGCCGATACGTGCCCGACAGCCCTGGAACACTAGAATGGGCCATGACTGGAGCTGCTTACCTAAGCTGAGCTCAGGGAAGAGGGCTGCCGTGGGAGGACGCTGAGAAAAGCACTCTCGGTCATGGAAGCCGGACACTGTTACGTGTCGCGTCCGTGGCCTGAGGCGAGAAGAAAAATGAGGACTTTTATTTGGCTGGAGAAATCATACCAGGCTCTCAGTTGTGGCGCTGGGAAAACGTAGCGGGACTCCAGTAAGAAAGATTTGATCAGGATGAACAATGGGCTAACAAAGTTTATAGTAGGGGTTTTAGGTGAAAAATAAATTTGGGCCTATTATTTAAAATTTGCGGCACAATTGCAAGGACCCTCTTTCTCACTTAAGGTGCAAGGGGGTAACGTTTACCAGTCCGTTATTTTTCCACCTTCCCGATTCGAGATACAACTCATTTGCTGCAAACCTGCTGCGCTGAAATTTATTGAGAAGGGGGAGGGGGCAGCGTAAATACGTATTTCACGATGGTAAAATTGCCGGTTTTCATCTCGGCTCGGTGTTTACCAACCCCCGCTGGGTGGAGGAGGGGTGGAGTTGCGGCCCCAGAAGGAATGTTTTACTGTACCAGGAGGCCTTGCCCGCTTCAGCGGTTCCATGCTGAAGGTCGATAAGCCCTGCGCGGCGCCGCACGGTCTCCGGGACCCTCTCAGCGCCAGTTCCAAACCAACCACTGTTCGGAAGGGGTTGTAAAGGAGAGGGGTGAAATCAGCCAACGTTACTTTCCGCTCGTTCCTTCGGTAGCTCGCAAAATATCTGCAGGCGCTCGCTTCGCTTTTTCACCCGGATGCAATATGTCGATTCTCCTTGAATAACCATCGACACAGTTTTAGATAATGAAAACGATAAAGATGTGGACTGTTCTGTTATTCAGAGATAAATATACTTGTACTTAAAAACATTAATTATTTTTTGTATCCTAAATTGTTTACGCTTAAAAACATCTATTAGGAGTTTTTGATCAATACCAATTAAAATTAAAACATAATAGTTGGGTAAAATTCAATAGTAAATTGATGACTGAATGCATTAATATTATTTCAAGATGGCAGATTTATTAAAATTAAGATTTGTTTTTAAATAGGAAAAAAAGGTGTGAAACAGTCCAACCACAGTAGCATTATTGTTTTTTTACATTTTTTTCGAGTAAACACGAGCATACATAAATAATAGGAACTGGATCATCCGAGACACGCAAGCAGGCCTCGCGTCCACTCTCACTTTCGTGTATACATGTTCTACTTGTATATACACGCTCTATTCTCACTTTCGTACATACATGTTCTACTCGTATATAGGTACATGTAATACTCGTATAAAGAAGTTCTTATCGTAAATACATGTTCAACTCATATAGGTAAACATTTTACACTCGTATATACATTTTCCACTTGTATATACATTTTACACTCATATATACATGTTACACTCATATATATACATATTCTACTCGTGTATACATATTCTACTAGTGTATACATATTCTACTCGTATATACATGTTGCACACGTATATACATGTTGTACTCGCATATACATGTTTTACTCGTATATGCATGTTCTACTCGTACATAGGATACATTTTCTAATCGTTTGACTGCTATTGTAAATAAACTTATAAAAATCACCAGTTATCTCGGCAATGTCATGCACATACTGCGTAGAGATTAATTATTCTTCTTCTAAACAGTGGGCCAAAAATATATATAATCTGAGAATATAAATATTATGTATACAATAATAATTTTCCATTTGTTTTATGAAATACTGCTGATACCAAATATTTAAACGATAATCAGTAACATATATATATATATATTTACAATATTAACATGTGTTGTATATAGGGCTAACTGATTTTACGATCATTGAACATTTGTGTACATAACTACATATACCCTACATTTCTAGACGTGTATTGGCTCCTTATCTTTCAACAAGGAGGTTATAAGGCGCCGAAGGCGCCCATTCAAAATGGTGAATATATCATGCACTTAAATTTAATATAAAATAAATTTTTATTAAAAATTAATTTCTTTTAATATTGTGGATAATGAAAATTATTTCTGATATAAATGTATGAATTCATAAAAAAAATTGACAAAAAATTATTTAATATATATTAAGTGCATCTGTACTATTTACAACTGGGACCAGTTGGAGTCATGCATGATTGTGTCTCACAGCTGTTTTAAGGCATAGTAATTGACTCAGAAATGGATTCTTTTGTTTGAATTCCACCGTATTAAAATATTATACGTTTTAATTTGGTAACATATTTCACCAATCAAACGAAACTCTGAATAAAATTTCATGTCTTATTTTCATTTTTAAATTATTTTTTGGGGGAATTTAATTTGCTTTGGAACATTTCCTTTTTTTTTTTTTTTTTTAATGAAAATACACATCGAAGGATTTTAGATTTGAATTTTTTAAATTTTTGGGGTAAAATTTTTCATTGAAAATGAAAACATATTTTTGATGGAAGTTTTACATAAAAACGAAATTTTTTTTAGCATTTCTAGTGAAATTTGATGTCAATTTTGGCGTATGCTAGGCTCTTTTTTTTTGGAAAAATTTGAAGGTTACGGTTAAAGTTCAAGGTCAAGGTGATCCAAAATGACGGACACCGACTTTAGCTTCTCGAACCGACACCGGGCTCCGGACTGGCTCTGATATACAATTAAAAAAAAAAAAAATCAAACGAACATCCACGACATTCGTGGATTAAATTTGCTAAAGAGATTTTAAAATGTTTCGCATAAAATGACTAAAATTTTTGCGAGGACACTGTAAATCTACTATAAGCTGGTGTGCGATGTACGAGGTGTATCTGAAAGGGTTGCAAACATGCAACGACAAGAACGATAGTGGCCAGGTTGGTAAATAGCACAATGACTTTCAAATCTCACCAACTGTAAAAAAAAAATGGGTTTGAAGATTTCGTTTTTTATTGCTTTGCAAAGGGATCAGTGAAGCATATTCTTATACTTTTGATATTGAAACAGTTGAACTCATAATTTACTGTTTAAACATCTTATCTCTCTGTATAACGCATTTGGGAGGAGTAATTTCGTGAATGGAACGGAAGTCGAATGAACGGAAATGTGTAACCACGGTGCGGAAGTCGCAAAAGCAATATAAACCCGTATATAGTCACCTTCGTAAACATTAGACGACATACCAAACGTATTGGTGTGCAAAATGACACTTTATGATAGTGAAACTACCCTGTAATATACTAAAATAGTCATAGTATAAAGAATTTGGAAGTTTTAAAGTACTTAAGAAAGTTGGCAATACAATGGCTATAATACATATTCTCCTTCCAGATTCCCATTGGGCTCGGTAGCACTGCGGTATAAGTGCTCTTGTGAAGTTAAAGGGCGAAATTTTGACGTGGTTCAAACCTCGTCAATGGAACATTTTTTAATAACATAATAATATAATATTAAGTAATATTTTTGAATCAGTTAAATAAGGTTAAGGTTTGTTTGTAGGAAGTATTTACAGACTGATTTCAGGAAATATTTGAAAAAAAAAAAATATAAACATTTACTCAGTGTTATAATATGAGTTTTAAAATGCTTCAGATTAATATTTTAGTAACGCCATAGAAGAAGAACTTCAAATGTTTCTTTAACAAGAGGGGCAGTATTCCTTGTCGAAAACTATATCAAAAGCTGGGGTTTAAGATTTTTTCAAGACTTTTTGACGTGACAACGTCTAATAAATCGATGAACGCCAGTTGCACACACGAAAAAAATTGGTTTTCTGTAAAGTTGGTTTACGGACGATAGTTTAAGGTGACAACGTCATAACAAAACATTGATGAAATGATTGCATACTTTTATGAATAAAATTGGATCATTTTTATTGAATTATCACTATTTTGTATGGATGCAAAGAAGGAGTGAAATGAAATCTATAATTTAATTGATAAATTTACTATTATTGGCACTCATTAATTCAAATATGTTTATTACTTTAACGAAGAGATTATTTTAACTATAACTTTTATACCTGTTTGCTATTTAACTTCAAGATTGCCGAGAATGTTTTACGCTTTTTCGAAATTACATATTTAACGACGAAGTTTGTTCGTCGTGAAATTGAACGTAGAATTTAATAAAAATTCCCTTGCAGTTAATAAAATAAGTATTAGTAAGTTTAAAAAAGAATTTCGGCTTTAATCTCCAACCCAGACGCTCGTGGTGCGCTGGGGCCGAGATTAAAATTCGTCGAGAATATTTTACGTTTTTATGTCTTCCAGTGTTCAAAATGATATGCAATTGTGGCCCCAGGCACGAAATTTTATTTATAATTCATTAATAATAACGCCCCTCGCGATAAACAAAGGAAAATATGTATTAACGAGTGCCTGGTTGCCGCGGAAGCGGGTAGACAGCGCGATTCGTTCGGTTCGCGTCCGTCACCGTAGATGACAGCACCGCAGGGGAATAATATTATTTCGTTTTTATAATACGATTTTATAACAAATACGCATCCCAAATACACCAAACGTATTTATAATGTGTAACAATATTTTTTAAAACATTGTGCAAAAGATCCCGGGTGTAATTTGAATTATGTGTAACTATAAAACACCATTGTTAGTACAAAAAATTATTTGAAAATTTAACATTACTTTTAAATAACCGTACCGATTGTGCTGAAAATCGGTGGACGATCGTTATATTACATAATATTAATAATTCAAACGACGAAAACATGATTAAAAGTCAAATCGATGGTTGTTCCAATCGAGTGGAAGAGAGATGCGGCGCAAGCGTACAATGAGCGTAACGGGACACACCGTAGTGGAACAATGTGCGTTACGGGACACTTTTTCGTCCATACAGCCGGCGTTCATCGATTTATTGGACGTTGTCACGTCAAAAGTGTCCCGTTACGCATATTGTTCCGTTACGCGGTGTCCCGTTACGCTCATTGTACGCTTGCGCCGCATCTATCTTTCTTCGACTCGACTGTTTATAAAGTGAAGTGAAAAGTTAATGTGGTTTTCATTGCTTATTACAACAACAATTTCGGCAATAAAGGTTAATTATTCTTGCATTTTAAAAATCTGATTACTAGTATAATTTCAAGTATTTATTCTTTTATTATTAAAATAAAAATTATTCAATTTTATTCATAAAGTATGCAATCATTTCATCAATGTTTTGTTATGACGTCACCTGAAACTATCGTCCGTAAACCGACTTTACTGACAACCAATTTTTTTTTTGCTTTTATCGGAGCCGTTTTATGCCGCTATCTGCGCGTGATGGTAGCAAGCAACGTTTACGATTCAGGCAGCGAGTTCTAGCGGTGGGCGCAGAGAATATACATGTAATTCGCATCCAGAAATGTTGGTATTTGAAAAACGAATATTTTATTAATCACTATATTTATCACGCTCGGCATTATTTTTAAGGATTTTAAGTTAAATTTAGTGTCCGAGTTTCGTATAGTAAGTTTATAATTGACATGAGCTACATGAGAACACATGAATTTGCTAGTTACTGAGGTAAGCTGTTTACACATCACTGGCAAGTACTGAAACTTCGCTTACATTTTTTTATAGGTAGATTTAAAAGAAACGCTACCTCTTGTAGCCATTACCGTAGTGCAACATTCGGAAAATGTTTATATAATGTTTCGTTTCATGGTCCATAGACCCCCAAAACCATCGGCAATTTTGTGGACACGATAACTGTCGCAATTTTTCACAAATAACTTCCAAACTGATACATAAAATCTAGTATTGGAAAATCTCGGTCGAGTTCGTTAATGGGCAATATCCGACCAAAAAATTATAAATGGCGAAGGTTTTTTGAAACAATATAAAAATCGCTGGAAATTTCATAATATGGAAAATATCACATCCGTTTGAGTGTATTATAACTCGTAGAAGTAATACCAAAATCTTTTGTCTGAAAAGGTTTTTTATACGACCAACCATAACTGAAAGGGGGTGAAAAAAACAAGGGCTAGAAGACAAAAAAAAATCATATCTCTGTTCGTTGGCACACTATCGAATTAGTTCAAAGTGTTTGTTAATATTATAATTTTTATCTAAAAATGCTGTCTCAAACAATTTTTGATTAGACAAAACATTGCTGCAAGAAGGTTAAAACAATGAAGGGTAGAATTAAAAAAAAAAAAAAAACTCCCTTACTAGGAACATTATTAAATCCATTCATATTGTTTGTAAATCCTATAATCGTTATCTAAAACTTTTGCTGGAAACAGTTTAGATGAACTATTGTTGCAGGGGTTGAAATAACAAAAGGGTAAGATTAAAAAAAACATGTTTACCGTACCATGTACACTATTAAATACATTCTGTTTTATTGTAAAACCTCAAATTAATTTCTGAATTAATTTTTCATACTCCAACAGTCGTATAGGAAAGTATTTCCGAGCTCAAGCTTCAGGCTTGTGGACCCGGTGCCGATCGCCATCTTGAATTATGATGTCACGACGGCTATCTTGGATGACCTATGACCTCGACATTTGACCTTAACATTCATAATTTGCCAAAATTTGCCCAAAAAGGCAACAAAATTTGCCCAAAATTCGACAAAATCCAACGAAATTTCCAGTTTTTTTGAAAAAAAAAAAAAAAAAATCCCTTCTGTCATGAAATCTAAAAAAAAAAAATTGTCTTTTCGAGGGCAAAATTCCCGTTTTGAAGGAAAATTTCCCGTTTTAGTCTTAAAAAAATGGCAATGGTTTGAAGAGTCCGTAAAGTGGCTTAAGAATTCATATCTACAAACCTCCCTAAGCCGCCCAGGTCATGACCTTGTAAATTAGCAAGCCATGGCTGTCATCTTGAATTATGAAATTACAGTTGCAATTATCGTCACGACCGCCATCTTGAAGATCCGTAATTTTTATGCCAGAAATTCCGAAAAAGTATTAAAATTCATAAAACAATAAAAATATTTGCATATTTCGTACGGTCACCACTTTATATTCTTAAAACGTTGCATTATTCGTTACGCCCGCAAAAATGTATGTGTATGATATCATCGTTGTACATTTAGTTACGGCTGCCATATTGAATTCTAGAACTTTGCAATTTTCGTTACAACCGTCATCATGAAAATTCGTATTTTTTATGCTAGAAATTTGGGAAAAAAACTAAAAATTTATAATAAAATATATTAATAAATTTTTTAATGAAAATACAACACCATATTGGATTACGATGTCATGACCACCATATTGAAAATACATAATTATAATATTTAATGGAAAAGATTTATAATTTATAAAAAATTTAATTATTAAAATTTTAATAAATTATTATTTAAAAAACGCACTTACGTCATGAAGTCCTCGGTTCGAATGTGGTAAGGGGAAAATAAAATAAATAATGGCAACAGATCCTTCCTCCACTGAAGCTGCCGGCAGACTGACCTCCCAAAACTAATGCCAAGATACATATATCGCCAACTAGAATGAAATCACGTCAGCCGTCTCGTTTTCGTCTGCTGGAGGCCGCCATCTTGTTTTCGTCTGCTAGAGTGCGCTACCGCCATGTTAGTTTAATTTTTACTTGTAAGAGTGTAGTTATTATTTCTTATTACTGTGGCACCAGCCATCTTGAAATTTTAGGCCATCTTGGAAATTTGTAATTATTTAGCTATAAATTCGGCAAAAAATTCTAAATTTCATTAAAAAAATCTACAATTAATTTACTGCTAGATTTGATAAAATCTCATCCTTTGTTTGATTTTAGATCGATACAAAAATTATTAATTTCAATAAATATTGTTAAAAGTCCTAAAAGCAATTTAGTTTCCTAGCCAACCTGCCAGTAGTAAGACTATGAGGACATGTTGACTGCCATCTTGCAAACTCGTAAAAAGTAACCTAGAAATTCGGGAAAAGTTCCAAAATTCATCGAAAATATCACTCATTAATGTAATTATTGATTCGATCGATATACGTTCTTGTTTCGATACTTGATCAATTAAAAAAAATATTATTTTAGACAAATCATACTTATTTAATAAATCATTTTCAAAATCCTAAAAGCAGCTTAAATCCCTCATATACCAGCCTCCTGTGAGTCGATATGACCGCCATCTTGAAAGTTTGTATTTATTGACCTAGAAATACGAAAAAATTATCCAGCTCAGATCAATTGCTTAATGAAGAAACCCCAAGCAGCCATTGCTGACTGACTAACAGGGATATCATCATCGCCAGTAGCGGACCCAGTGGCCGAGTACCCGAACTTGGCATCGAACCCAGAGGCCCGCGAGGAGTCCCAGACCGCTGAATGCGGCCCCTATCCTCCTATTTTGTGCCTATAAATAATAATTTTTGATGGGATTTGTGAAATAACTGACTTTTAAAATTCGCTGTGAAGCTTGTTGACTACAAATGGCCTGAGTTACATTTCATTTCATTTTGAGGGAAATGAATTAATTTTTACGTTAAACCAACCCTCCATGGTTTTTTTTTTTTGGGGGGGGGGGGGAATTAAATATTTAGCTGAGCAGCTGGCCTTAACAAATTAATCAAAAAATCACTTATTAAAATAATGATTGACGCGATATATTTCCGTCTTTGTTTTGATTATCAATAAGTTATAAGTATAACTAAAACTTAAAATAAATTTAAATTCAGTTTCCCATTACCTTTCGTGGAGTTTATGAATCATTCACTCTACGAAAAACAACACTAGACAAGATACCTGTCCGATGAATTAAATATGTTGTCATGCTGCATAACACGAAATTTTTTTTTTTTCTTTTTCGATACATGAAAAACATTCCATCCAGTTCATGAACAATGCTATACATATAGGCCAAGTGTCGATACCAGGTCTTCAACAATATCAGACGAATAGACCAGACATTCAAGACCTTCTTCGTTTGATAGCTTATAGGTTATAGGTACTTAAACATATTTCAAGCAGTCAAGACAAAGTCTCCGAACTGTCAGATCTAAAGTATCGATAAAATCAATTACAAGAAATTAGACCAACTGAACATATTTTACGCTTACTAAAGGACGAAGAATCCCTGAAAAATTTTTTAACAAGACCAAGAGGTTTTGAACCAGTAAATATTCAGAGCTACAAATTTGACTACGCACATTTAACGAAACGACACACATTCAACAAAAGAAAATCAGATACAGTACACACACTGGATCCACACTAGACACACAGTACACACAAAGTACACACACAGTACACCCACTGAACACACAGTACTCATACAGTACACACACTATACACAAACTGAACACACAGTATACACACTGGACACACAATGGACATGCAATGGACACACAGAACACACACTGAACCCACAATGAACACACAGTACACACAATGAACACACAGTAAACACATTCAGTACACACACAGGACATGCAGTGGACACCCAGTACGCACACATAACACGCAATGAACCCTCAATACACACTGGACACACATTGGACACACAGAAAACACACAGTACACACGCAGGACATACAATGGACACAAAGTACACATACTACATACAGTACACGCAATGGACATACAGTACACACACTGATCACGCAATGGTCACGCAGTACACAGTAGATACGCAATGTTCACGCAATGGACACACACAATGAAAACACACAACATACACAGGACATGCATTTGACTAAAAGGAAGTACATTTGGACGAAAATCCAACTTAGTGTAATGCGATCTCTTCAGTAGTATACGATAATACAAACTTGACTACGGACATTTAACGAAAAACACATAAATTTTAACGAAAATTCAACTCAATAGGATGTTATCGCCAATTTGCCTTAGGATATAATGCCTTCAACAGTTTATGACTCCAATAGTCTATGGCTCCAACATTCTAATGGCTCCAAAAGTGATTGCTTCCAAAAGTGATTGGCTGCAACGGTCTTTGGCACCAACAGTCTATGGCTCCAACAGTCTTATGGCTCAAAAGTCTTTGGTTCCAACAGTCAATGGCTCCAACAGTGTTTGGCTCCAACAGTCTTTGACTCCAATAGTCTTTGGGTCCAGTAAGTCTTTGGCTCCAAAAGTATTTATTTCGAAAAAGTCTTTTGGCTCCAAAAAGTATTTTGGCTCCATCAGTCATTGGCTTCAACAGTCTTTTACTCCAACAGTCTTTGACTCCGAAAACATCTTTGACTCCAACAGTCTTTCGGTACAAAATGTAATGACTCCAAAAGTATTTGGCTCTAAAAAAACATATTTTGGCTCCAACAGTCATTGGCCCCAAAATTATTTTGCTCCATCTGTCTTTGGATCCAGATGTTTTAGGCATAGATGCTATTTGGCTACGAGACTAGGAGCCCACGAAGCTATGAGACTACAGGAATTCAAGACTACAAGACTTTAACTGGCTACGAGGCTAAAAGGCAACTAGGCTACAAGTGTGCGAGGCTACAATTATACGAGGCTACAAGTCTACGAAGCTACAAGACTGCAGGACTACAAGACTACAAGACTACAAGACTACAAGGCTTCAAGACTACTAGGCTACGAGTCTACGAGGCTACGAGGCTACAAGTCTACGAGGCTACGAGACTACATGGCTACAAGTATATGAGGCTATGAGACTACTTGGTTCTAACTGTCTTCGACTCCATTCAGCTGCGAAAGTTAATTTAATTCATGTAAAAGATCTTGTTCTAAGTTGTCCCGATTCTTGCTAACAGATGTCGCCACATGATATGTTAATGTAAAAATTATTATTATTTTTTATGTTGGATGTGGGGTGCTCACAAACGTTCGCAAGAGAAGGAAGGCTTCGCTAGACATCAAGAAAAAGTAAGTTCGTCTTGCATGATAGTGCTTCTCAGCTGGTTCAAGGTATTTTATTTGACTGAATAATGGATGTTTTTTGTTTGAATTCCACCCGATAAAAATATTTTTAGTGATAATTTGGTAATAGAAATTCAGAATTTAAATGTTTCTCTGAATAAAACTGCGTGATCATTAAATAAAAAAAAAATATTTTAGGGGAGATCGATTTCTCAGAAATAACCAGAAGCACTCGGAGAATATCAGTAGAAGTTTCGACAGGAATAATGAGCACATGAAGAATGCCATTAAATTATTGCCTGGAATAATTATGAGCATACAGAGAAAACTAACGAGTGTTTTCTTTACTATCAGAAAATCACCCACACCGAGAAAAAAGTCCAAAAAAAGCTGAAGTAAAAAAAAATCGCAGCACAGTGAACACAGTGGGCTGACATCAAAAAAACAGTAGCAACAGACAAACAACAACCTCGGACAGCACAGCAAGAAACTGACGAACCCATCTATGAAACTTAACAGATATTCTAGACAACAAACATGCGATTGTTAATTAAATTCTGACTTAATTCCATCCATGAAATTCTCTGTGCTGTCCAGGCATTTAACATTTGGCATCAGCTGACAACACTTATGTTGTCCATTCTCGAGGTTTTAGAGAATGTCCCTGGAATTCTATACATCCATTGTAAACCAGCGATGGAGAATGTCCATGAATTTTTTTTCAATCAGGCTCTGCTTACGCCATAACCGGACTCTTCCTTAATTTATGCCTTAAGTGCTCTTAAGTGTCTATTTCGATGAATTTTTTTTCGATAGCAAGTTATGCCCCACAAAAAAAAAAGAAATACAAAATGACTATAAAAGAATATCCCAGTTTCAATGGTATATTATAAAAGTTTAATTTAGACTATTTACAACAAATCATACATAAAATTGAAGGTAAACTAACCTAGTTTTTCTTACAAATGTTCAATATGCACCAAAGTTATACGGCAGACATTCAATATAATGTCCAATTCTTCCCACACTTTGGTTATCAAGCCCGGAGTAATGGAAGTAATAGCCTCTTCAAATATGCGTCTCAACTCTGGCAAATCATTAGGTACCTAGCGGCGGAATGGAGAGACGATCTTTTATAGAGCCCCAAAGGAAAAAATTCGTATGGCGTTATGTGAGGTGAAGGCCAGCGAAAAAGAGCTCTGTCGTCTCGAATTGCCTATACCATCGGCGGATGTTTTTTCCACATTGAGAATCACAATTAAACATTAAACGAAACGCACATTGAACTAAAATAACAGATTCACTCTTAACAAATTTCTGAACACAAAACTCTTTACGCTTGGGAGTCGCCATTTTGCGTAGGTGGCACTGCAAGTGAGAAAACAAACTGTGACTTTGAACCAACAAACTTCAACGCTTAAAGTTGATACTATTAAAAATTATAACTGGGATATTCTTTTATTGGCATAATGTATAAACATTCCAAGCGAAGGGGGGAAAATCAACAGAATATTCTCTATTGCTGATGTGTACGGAAGTTGAACGCTACCGCAAGCTTTATGCTCGCCAGCGAATTTCAAATTTCCGCACATCTGGAAAACTCTTCAATTCCCCCCGCAGGGCGCGCCGATATCTGTGATCCGATATTACGTCAGCCCCTCCCCTCCGCCGCGCGCATCGGTGTGCGGGTCACGTGAGCATCGCAATTTCGCGGGCCGTGACACGCCGCGCCTCTTCGGGGAGACGCCGTCTCGCCGCCGAATGCGCGCGGCCGGAAAAAAAATAAGAGAAGAAAATATCCAAGTACTTTATAAGTCTGCGAAGATATTGCACAACTTCTCCATCTCCCGGTGTGATTTTTGGAGCTCAGATGTGTTCCTATGTGGTTCGGACTGCCAGCCGCTGGGTGGAGCATGTGTCGCGAATGGTACACGCTGCGTGATTCACGCGGAACATACTTACTCTTCCCTTTTTGACTTCAATAAAGAAAATATTCAGGAGAATAGTTTGTGAGTTAGAAATATGGTAGTTAAAAAAAAAAAATACAGTCAATCGTAACTGCCTGCACACAAGAATTTACCTTCCAACCAGCGAAAAAATGTATAATTTAATAAAAATAGTAATTTTGAAATACTGCGTTTGTCTTTCTGTAGTTCGCGTAGTGGGGAGATTAAAAGGGGTCTAGATAAATTTTGTACGAGTATTCTTCGGGAATATGTTTGTGTATTTGTGTGTATGTGTGTGTGGGGGGGAAGGAGAGAGAGAGAAAGAGAGGGAGAGAGAGAAAGGTAGAGTTTTCGTGAGAACACTAAGAGATTTTTCCATAATTAATCTTAGCCCCCTTTTTTATTGCGATTTTCGGTAACATTTTCCCGATAATGTTCATGGGAACAGCTGTTACACTGTTAACGATGCTTTCTTCGTTTCCTGACAACGGATATTAAATTGTTGATGCTTGATTAAATTAATTATTTTTGCCATCGTATTGACAAGGTACTGGTAAAGTAAATGCGAATCTGAAGGTTTTTAAATGTTGTTGGATCCAAGCTGGCCTCCTTGGTTTATATTCCTTCCAAATTGTCTTAGTTCTAACGATTATTTTTGTTTCAAAAGTTGATTTGTTCTTTGCACGACAGTGGCGTACCCTCGAGGAGGGGCAAAGTTGCTGTGCAGGGCCTGGTCAAGCCCAGACTTCAAACCACGAGGCGCCAGAAGCCACAGTGGCTGTAGTGGTCAGACCACGTGCCTCCCTCTGAGTAGACGTGAGTTCGATCCCCGGCGGGAGGAACGAGGGTCTTCCACACCGTTGGAAACGTAGAGAATTTTTACGATGCGCGCGCACAAAGCAACGTAATTTTCACTAGATTATAAAAAAGATACTCACAAATAATCTTACAGTTTAGTGATTGATATTGAATACTGGCCCATGTCACAAACACATTTATTTATAATAAACATTAGTGATAGAAATTGTGTTTATAAACATTTATCAAGTGTATTTTCACGTTTGTTTATTCAAGTGAGTTTATGTTCCCGTTTGTGTAAGAATGCCAGGTTGCTTGTAAGATTCCATTGTCGCTGGCAGGGAGTTGTGGAAGGTTTAGTAGTCTCCTGACTGTTTTCATTGGAGTGTGTGTAAGGTTTGCATCCCGTATGTATAATTTATTTTATAATAAATTATTCATAATTATTTTAGAAATATTTAAAATTATTAAATTAAAATAAACATGATTTTTCATTATTAATTAAAATGTATCTTTTTTATTTTACTGAATTTAATAAATATTTTTTTTGGAAACGTGTTTACTTAGTACATTATACTGAATACCAAATATTTATTTAATTTTTTAAAATTGGATTGAGTTTATACTTTACCAAGCATATTTATAGTATCACTCCAGTTCTTTTATTATTTGCATGACAAATTAAAGTTAGTTATTTATTACGCCAATTCAGTATAACTTCTAACACGCGTACATAAGTACACGCACCCATTTATTTCACATTTCTCTCGATGGACGCATGGCATCACGTCTCAGTTTTAATGTCTCATTTGACGTGAATGTTCTGGGGTGGCATCAGCACATATGTCAACCACCTCGCATAAATGATCCTTCGCAGTCCACTAGGGTACTCTTTCTGCCCTGAAGGTCACGTCCTTAATAAATTAACTTGTGTCCCCATTCGTTACTAGTGAGAATTATTTATTGGAGGTTTGGAATCGAACTCGTGGCTCTCACCATGCGAGAGTAATTTCCAACACCCCCCCCCCCCCCTTCCCGGATGCTAAAGAACTAGAAGAACCAGGTCATATTGCGCATTCACGAAGGTGCAAAATTATTTGAAGTTAATTATTAAAAAAAAATGCCTTGTTGGACACAGGTTGGAGCTCAAATAAGTTGGAAGAAAATTCCTGAACCATAGTCCCATGATGCCTTTACTATGCTTAAGTTTATTTATTTATTTTGACTGAAACTTCTTTGTGTGCGATGAAATAAAATTTCAAGGCCGAATTTTAATGCAACGTTTTCGCGAAACGTTGTGAAACGTTTCTGATGCGAAAACGACAGAGATATATAAAGAGAGCCCTATGCTATTACATTGCTGGGCGTTACTGGTTGGCATGATATACATTTCTTGGCAGTAGTTAGTCATTTAGTGGAATTGTTTGTAAATGGCTGTATGTTTTTTTACAAAGTATATTTACTGAGAACATACCTCTGAAATCCTTTATGTAAGTGCGTATTTTATTTAAATATTTCATTAAATTTTCTATTTAAAAAAAAATATTTTGTAACATTGACCTCATTTGGATCCACCCGAGAACTTAAAATTCCATGGCTTACAAAATATATTTATATTTAATTATTTATAATACTTTGAAATATCTTTTAATTCAATAATTTTTTTTTAAATTTGAGGTAAAAATGGAATAAAGGTGTCAAATTACACACAAGGAGTCATATTTGAGTAGTGATGAAATCCAAAGGTCAAAGCCCATACCAGCGGCTTACTGACGGATGGTAGACGGTAAATTTAAGCCGCTTTGGAGAAATTATAAACCTCTAACATTTTTGCGGACAAAATGGAAAATTTTTGCTTCAAAAAGGGCATTTTTTCCCTTCTAAATAGGGAAATGTGATTTTTTTGAGGATTTTTAAGTTTATTTTAAAGGACCAACGGGACATTTTGACATCAAAATCCAAGGTAGCGGCCGGTCATTTCTCCGCTTTCACGTCTCACCCTAGATACTGCGCTCGGACCCCCAATATCCTTCTACTGACACGGATATTACTTTAGCTGAAGTTCTGCGCCATGAAACAGGAGTTTTAGACAAGCGACCATCAAGGCGATACAGATTTTATTACCGGTGGCGTCAAACCGGAATTTTCATAATTGAGAGACATGGCTTACGTTTCCTTGTTCCGAAAGTATTCTCGGGCCGCCCCACAATCGCAGTACGTTGCTGCTACATACGCATTGCTCCACCCTTCTCCATCGTCTCCCAAGCCCCGATGTTCCAGAGATGTCAGGTATCACTTTAATTTCACGCAGGCTATTGCCTCGTGTACAGCGGCGATAGGACCTTCGTCGAGCATGCTGGTTTGGAGTCTTGTGTGTTCTCAGGGACGGATATCGGCTTTCCATCGTACGGACATTGAATATATATTCAATGGTACGGAGAAGGATTTGTGATTAAAGTAACTTCTCCCTCTACCCCCCCCCCTTTTTTTTTCAGCTCCAAAAAAGCAATAAACGTACCAAATATATATTTATTTCTATTCGTGTACATATCTGTAATATTTTCAGTTAATGTTTTTAAAATCCCCGCGCAAACCACTAGAAAGAGAGTAATAAAGCTCACCATTGAAAAAATTATTATTGATAATGAGTACATTCGTAATATTAATAGATGTTGTGGATTGCCATTCTGCGTTTCATCTAGCCCGGCTCCCAGGGCATGCTTCCCCCCCCTCCCCAAGGTTCCCAAACCCTGGATTTACTACAGCTGGTCACCGCTTCTGTACCTCACAGCTCCAGGTGGAGCGAGTTGTGAATTACGGACACATAGCGTGAGGCACCCAAAGCGCTTAAATATTATTTGAGAAGTTTTACTTACGTAAAGCTTTAACTTCTAGCATTAGAAAAACACAAATATGTTAAAGGCATCTAAAAAAAATTGTGTGCGTGGAGTCCACGAGCGACAGAAGAGAAACTTATTGCTTATTATGTTGGTAAGTATAGAAAACACAATTCACTTTGGCTGAGGTCACAGATCCCAAAAAAAAAATCTACGCAAGTATGTGAGCGCTAAATGATGCTATTGCGTATGTGTGCAAGTGTGCACGTGTGCAAGTGTAAAAGTGTGCACGTGTGCTAGTATGCAAGTGTGCAATTACGTCAGTATGCAAGTGTGCAAGTATGAAAGTATGCAAGTATGCTGCGTCATTTCTACCTCTCCCGGGCCGTCTCCTCCTCTATCGGTACCCCCACCACATACCTAACTATTCCCCTCATACGTCGGAATTTTCTGTAGCCCCCTCAGCAAAGAAGTTTCACTTCAATAACTAAACTCAGTGGCGAATAAGGTTAAAATAGGACGGGTGTGGAGGAGGGGGGGGGGGGGGGGGGGCACATGACCAAGTTTACCGTTATTCGCGGTTTTTTTAGTGACTATCATTCAATGATTGAGGATAGTTTTCAGGAGGTTTTAAGTGAAGTTTTGTGAATAAAAAATGTATAGTTATTACTATTATTTCTTTAAGTTTTCAGTTCATTTTTATAGCTGAACTAATAATTTATGATACGATAGAGCGTTGTTTTATAACACGCAAGTTTTTAACATTTAATTGTATTCGCGTTGATATTATTTTATTCACTCCCTTAACTTTTTTACTAACTTATTGTGTTACAGTAGTGTAGAATAGTATTTTCTGGCACAGGGTGCAGGGTGTGGAGCCGGAGCCATGGTGCGCCATCTTCGTTTGTGATGTCACGGAGGCCATTTTTAACTAAAAAAATCCTAAAAATTTCCGATTTAGAAAGAAAAATTCCCATTTCGAGGGAAAATTTCATGTTTTTGTCCTTAAAAATGCCAACGGCTTGAAATGTTCATATTGAGGCTTAAGAATCCCTATCTACAGCCTCTGATAAGCCTCTGACGACATCTTGGATTGTGATGTAACTGTTGCAATTTTTTACGGCCGCCATATTGAATTTCCGTAATTATTATCAGAATTTAGCGGGAAAATTTTTAAACTTCATAGTAAAATTAATTAACGGAAGCCACTGACCGACTAACCGCCCACCACTAATACCAAGGTATATACCTATATCGCCAGGTAGTATGATGTCATGTACGCCATCTTGTTTTCGTATGCTGGAGGCAGCCATCTTGTTCTCGTCTGCTAGAGTGCGCTTCCACCACATTAGTTTAATATTTGTCCGTTAGAGTGCAGTAATAATTTATTATTACTGTAGCATCCGCTATCTTGACATTTGAGCATTATCTTGGAAATTCGTAATTATTTAGCTATAAATTCGGGAAAAACCCAAAATTTATTAAATAAATTTATAATTAATATACTGATTGATTAGATTAGTTGCTGTCCCTGGTTCAATCACTGGGTGATGCAAAAAATTTAATTTAATGTCAAAATACCCTTATTCAATAAAAAAATTGTGGAAAGTCCTTAAAGAAGCTTAGTTTCCTAGCCAACCCGTATACTATAAGACGATATGTCTGCCATCTTGAAAATCGGTAATAATTAACGTAGAAAAACGGAAAAAAAATTAAAATTCTTAAAAAAAAACTCATTAATTTAGAATTTGAATTGATGGATTCATGACCTTGCTTCGATCCCTGACCGATGCAAATATTTTAATATTATGTAAAAAGAATACTTATTTAATGAATCATGTTCAAAATCCTAAAAGCAGCTTAGGTTCCTAGTATACCAGCCTTCAGTAAGTTGTTATGTAAGCCATCTTGAAAATTCGTAATTATTTAGCTACAAATTCGGGAAAAATTTCAAAAATAATCAAAAAATCCACTTAGGAAAATAATGATTGCCGCAATAGATTTACGTCCTTGGTTTGTTTCTCGGCCAATGATAAGGATAACTAAAGCTTAAAATAAATTTTATATTCTGTTTCCCATTACCTTTCGTGGAGTTTATTAATCATTCACTCCAAGAAAAACAACTCTAGACAAAATACCTGCCCAACGAATTAAATACGGTGTCACTATGCCTAAAATGGAAGTCTAATTTTTCGATACTTAGAATACATTCAGCTCATGTAAAATACTATACGTATATGCCAAGTGTCTTCGGACCGCCGCACATAGGGGTATTTCATAAATTTAACTGGCCAAAAGTCGAATTCCCGGAATTGCACTCAGGTTAAAAAAAAAAAAAAAACCGGTTCCTAGAAAAGCCAGGTAGTTGTGCGACCTAAACACATTGTTTTCATTTCACCCACCCCATTTTACAGATGGTAGAGTCAGTCGGAACTCAGGAATTGCTCGCAGTGGTTGTGTATACTCGATGTTCGTGCTTTAAAACTCAATATTTAAGTATTTATTATATGTTATATTGTGAAAAGATAAATTCTGGTTATGGATTCTGAAACTCCTGGTAAGTAATTTGGTTTTTTAGTCCTAATATTATAATTTTACAAACCACTTTTTCCTTTTCATTTTTAAAAAAGACTTTTAAATTCAGTTATTTTTATCAAAAATAGTAGTTTTTGGAGCATTTTTGTTTTAGTGCCAGGCATTTCTGGGTTATGATGCTTATATATTCTTAAAATATAGTAATTATACATTTAAAAAATGTATATATTGGTTCCAACTTATTCCTACTCCTCCCTGTAGAGTGATTTCAAATTTATAATATGAAAATGTGAAAAATTCATACTTCCGATACATTTTATTTCTATTATTTCAGGACCTTCTGGAAATAGTTTGATGACTCGTAAGGACATATTTGACCTGAGAAGATCACAAAATCATCTCGATTTTAATGGCCAGATAGAATGCATCGAAGATTACTTGGTTTCACATAAACTTTATACCGAAGAACAAGTTGTGGAAATAAAGCGTAATTTATCAATATTGAGATCAGAAATGAAAAATCGCTGGGTAACAGCAAAATACAGAAGCGATTTATTTGTGAAAAACAATGAAAAGTGGCTTAGTTGAGTGTTTAAATTACCTGTATTAGTGACAATAAGAAGACCGGGTAGACCAACAAAATCATTTCATGACATTAGTGAGCGAAGCAAAAGACTTAAGACTGAGGGTATACGTTTGTCTGATAGCCCTGAGAAAATTATCTATGCAGCTAAAATGGAATTGAGAGCCCAAGGAAATAGATGTGCGTCAAATAAACTGAAAAAGATTTCAGAAAGTAAGGATCGTGCTAAGGAGTACAGGAATTCAATTGAGTGTGACAAGGCACATGCCAAGCAAGTTTGTCCGGAGGAAGCACTAGCAATGTTTGTTGATGCTGATTTCTCAAGGACGCAATATGACAGAATCAGACATAGAACAGGAAATATTCCCTGCTACTCAGTTTTGCAGCAATATAAAAAACATTGTTATCCTTCCGATAAATCTTTCAACATAACTGAAACCTGTGCCGAAGTGAATTTACAAGGTGTCGTGAACAACACAGCCGAAAGATTACTTTTACGTTTAGAAGTTTTGAAAACCCTTGACGATAGTGAAAATACTTTCCGAATGATTTGTAAAAGGAGGGGGGGGGGGGGGGAAAGTGATGCCCCACAACAGGCTCAGTTCAAACAAAAGTTTGAAAATGATAGCGGATGCGACTCACACATTTTTCAAAGTTTTTTTGTGCCTCTGCGTGTAGTATATGGAACGGAAAATAAAATATCGTGGCAGAACGCAACTCCATCGTCACCCCGCTACTGTAGACCTATCCGTATTACGTTTCCATCGTTTTGGTATTAGGGCTTCATCACAGTCTTCGATCTTGCATGCTTTAAGTGCTTCAGCTCAATGTTCGATCACCAGCTTCCGAGTTACTGTCGACATTTCCATAGAAGTGAGCGTCTTCACCTGAATTACTGTAAGAACTCGAAATCGTTGACGTAGAAGCTTCTTTATAGTCTAAAATCTTCCTTTTTAAGTGTCCATCATTATTCCAAAGTATGGAGGATCTACTGAATATGGACTTGAATGTATTCTCACTTTTAACGGTGATGATACTTCCATTAGTTTCAGTCTTCCTTAAACCATCAGCATCTTTCAATTTAAGTTCTTCGTTGCGATCGGGAGAGCTAATAACATCACTCTTCCTTAGTGTAGTGTCTTTATCAAATGTTCTCTATCCCGTAAGTGTGCTTGGATTTACATGTTCTACCTTGTCTTATTAAGCTCTCAATTCGTGTTAACAACCTGCTACACCGATTACAGCTTAAAATTTTGCGTAGTAGGTGTTTAACACAATCTCTTATCGTGACGTCTAGCATTCCTTTTCAGGTCAAAATCCTTGCTGCAGTATCTACAGTGGCAGACAACGAATTAGGATCCACGGTAGCTTATGTGATTAATGTTAGTTGCAAATTGAGAGTTTTCAATTGGAAAAATTACTTAAATAGAATTTTTTTTTAATATTTCATCACTGAGAGTTATTTATCTCATACAAGAAACTTGTCGTAAGTAATTTTGCTTTACAACAACAGATGACGTCACTTGTTGCGTAGTGGCCAATATTAGTCTTTTTTTTTATGGGGGAGGCGGGATGCTCACTAACGATCGCAAGAGAAGGAGGGCTTCGCTAAACACCAAGGAGAAGGAAGTTCGTCCTGCATTATAGTGTTTCTCAAACGTTTTATTACACATTATTGGACTAAGTATTGATATTTTTGTTTGAATTCCACCTGATAAAAATATTGTAAGTGCTGATGTAGTAGCAGAAATTCACTAATTAAATGTAACTCTGAATAAAATTGTATAAATCATGCAGAGATCGATTTCTTACAATTAACAAGAAGCACTTGGAGATCATCAACAGATGTCTAGCCAGGAATAATCAGGAGCACTCGGAGAAAACCAACAATTTATTGGCAGAAATAATCAGGAGCACACGGAAAATCTGACACAAGTTTTCCTTAGTAGCAGAAAAATCACAGGGAAAAAATATAAAAAAAAACATATTATAATATAAATAAAAAAAATTAATAATAAAAAACAAAAAATTACAAAACGATTTCTGACAGCTTGTGAAATTCTCCTTCGTGAGCTAGGATAGAGTTCTAGTACAAGCCTGGAAACTTATCTTGGCTTGCCTCATAGTAAGCATATCAATTGAATAGTAAAGTCCAACTTCGCTACGGAAAAATCAAGATACTTCAGACCGGAAGACAGCTCAATGCAGGAGTGAGCCGCTCTGTATTTGATAACTGTCAAATACGCAATGAAAAAAAAAATTTAAACAGTGAAAGCTACCCGTATGCTGATATGGACATGGACTTTGAAAATGTAAGATTTCTTCTCACATATCAAATGTATGCCAAGTTTCAGCAAGCATAATATGGTCGAGGTCAGTCACCGATACTGAGTCATTACAGTTTCAAGAACAAGGCTCCATTAATGGTGTTTGACGTTTCCAAACATGATGATCGAATAAATTCAAATATCATCGACTGTAGAATCGAGATATCGACGAGTGGAAATATTCCACCCAACACTGATACATTACGATAGGTTTACATCCTACAATTGCCGAGACAATTTGTGAAATTCTGTCATAAATATTCTTTAGTTTGCGATTATTAATTTAGTTACGACCGAGCTTTGCTAGCGACAAGATGTACTGCAACCTGCAAGGTTTCCAGAGCCGAAATGTATTCGTGGTCAAGGAAATTGCCGTCACCTCCGACGACAAGACTCGAACCAGCACATTCCGGCCTCCGTACCCTTGGAAATTATTGGATGAAAAATCTAAACGCACCAACGAATGGCTATGTAAATACTACCATGGCCTGGAGTGGGACGAAGGTAAAATTCCGTACCAAAAACTGAAAAACACTCTCGAAGATTTATTATTCCAAAACGAAATAATTTACGTTGCCGGACCTGAGCAGAAGAAATGGCTGAGAAAGTTGTGTGATGTTGAAATTGTACAACTGCAGACCGACTACGGCTGTCCTTCCCTGCACAAGCTTAGCAAAATGTATGACGAGCAGCCACAATTCGAAAGAGTATGTGCCTGTACAAACTCGCAGCCAATGCGGAAATGGCACTCACAGTGTGAGTAGAAGCCTGCATATATAAAAGGCGTGCATCCATTCGTGCCTTCAGTTGTCGTCCAACCTGCAAGAATATGTTTCCGTTTCATCCTGCTAACGTGTACGTGAACGTAAGACATAGCTTCAGCAGTGTCGAATACAGCTACTGGGATGCTGGGTATCTACGCACATATACGGAAACTGTGATGGAGGCGCTCAGCATTGGCGGTTTTCTCATTTTCCTGTGTCCTACGAACCGACTCAGCAGCTATTAAATTTTTGCGAAACTGGAAACTGTGCTGTCTATCACATGCGACTGCACACAAGCCTTCCTGCTGGCATCGTTGAGGTAGTCGACTCGTCTGCACGTGCAAACCAAACATGGACGCGATGAAACAGGTTGACACATGCGATGCATCTACGCAGACGACCAAACGACGTGCGTCTCGTCGTAGTTCAGGCAGTGAACCTGTCTCAACTAGCACCGATTCAAAGCCCAGGTGCAGCCGTGATCACAGACGTCATCGACCATGTCTGACCGGAGTTGTCGGCGCAGAAAATGACCAGCTGGAAACCTGTGTTCCTCAGCCCGAGACTAGCGAACCAGTTGGAACCGGAATCGACGAAACAGTACTTGGAGTTCACAAGATAGTTCGTGCAGCTTTTAAGACGTTGCTTCCGAAAATGCTTAATTCATTAACCTAATATGCATTTGTGTAATTTTTCTAAATATATGTGTAAACCTTGAACTTGTGTGATTTATATCTAGAATTTTAAGATACCTGAATTTTAATCAAATAAAAAATTAATTTTTAAATAAAGTCCATATTATGACTCATGTAGTATACCAGTATGACTCGGGTTTATAGATAAGGTCCAGACGACAGAACCCTCAGTCCACCTCTGGCCGCGGTGCAGTGCATATCGTCTTGTTTGACTAGTATGGTGTATAAGTCCACTGTTCTTGTTAATTCGATGGCTTCTTTAACGTCGACCTAAATGGATGATCTACCATTGACATCAGGGATCCAGATGACACCAGCGACGAGAGCAGCGATGCCGACGACTGCGGAGAGATCAATGCCGGCAGCCTCAGAGATACCGACGTCATCGGTACCTTCAACTGCAGACATTTCAATACAATCTGTGATACCGACATCGACTTGTGCTGTTCCATTTGTTGAAGTTTCGATAGCAAGACTTCAATGGGCGGTGGACTTTCATCGCGATAGTGCAAATACTGTGGTGCGTCATTTACTAAAATAACAAATGCTTGCAGGCATGAAAGAAGCGGGTGTCCAAAAAATGTACTGCAAAGAACACTATTTCAGTGCATCAAATGCAATAAAGTATTTAACCGCCCAGATAGCTTACAACGTCATTATAATATCTCTACTGGGTCTGATATGTGCATACAAGAACAAGAACCTGTTTGAAATTATTGTGGCAGAACTTTTATGCTAACACAGAGTGCTAGACGTTATGAAAATTGGAACTGTCAACTAAACATGTCGTTATGATCATATACGGTGTCATATACCGAAACCCTGATTACTTGGTAGTCCATTCCAAAAGCTGTGAAAGTAGAAACTGAAGTTTTATTAGTTCCTCAATGTCACATGACTACACCAAGAATAATTTATTTATAGAGAAATGCTAAAGACTTTAGGATTTTTCTTGTGCTTTTTGTATTAATTTGTAGTAGTGTAGTATTTATGTAAAAAAAATATGTTTGTAATAGAACTTTCGGTGTTTTATTTCTAAAACCTGTCACTTTTGTGGTATTCTTAATTAAATTAGCTTTTTTGTATTGACCAAGGATTGAACCAAATATATGAATCCATCGATTCAATCATTATATTAATGAGTGATATTGTTGATGAATTGTGGAATTTTCCTCGAATTTATAGGTCAATAAATACAAATTTCCACCATGTTTTATTGAAATTATTATTTTTTTACATAAAATTAATTTTTTTTGCATAGCCGAGGGATCGAACCGAGGACAGGAACTAATCGAATGAAATGATTATATCTATTGTAAATATATTTAATTAATTTTGGAATTTTTTCCAAAATTATAGATAAATAATTCAGAATTTCCAAGATAGTGGCCAAATGTCAAGATGGCGATGCCACAGTAATAATAATTGATTACTGCACTCTAACGGGTAACAATTAACTTAAAATCGCGGCATTGAACTCTAGCAGACGAAAACTAGATAGCGGGCGGGACGTCATACTAGCTGGTGATATTAATACCTTGGCATTAGTGGTGGGAGGCCAGTCTGCCGGCGGCTTCGGTGGAGGAAGGATCGGTCGACATTTTTTATTTTTGCTCTCATCGAATTCGAACTGAGGACTCCGAGCTACATGTTGTACGTGCGTTTTTTTAAATAAAATAATATTTTTATAATTTTTTATAAAATTTCTTAAATTAATTTTTTTATAAATTTTTGAGTTTTTTCACATTAAAATCTGATAAAAATAATTTATTCAAGATGGCGAACATTACGATAATTGCAACATTCTAAATCCAAGATGGCGTACGTAACGAAGAGTGGAATGATAACGTCATACACGCTCCAGATGACAGTCGTAACGAAACATGCAACGGTCCTAGAATCCAAGATGGTGACCGTGACGATATTTGTAACGGTGTTTTTTTAAATAATTTTTATTAACATTTATTTAATGAAATTGTTTTATGTATTTAAAAATTTTTTGCGAATTTCTAGCATATAAAATACCGATTTTCAAGATGGTGGCCATAACGAAATTTTAAACAGTTACTTTACAGTCCAAGATACCTTCTGAGGCTTATCTGAGGCTTTTCGATTTACAATTTAAGTCTCAATATGGAAATTTCAAGCCGTTGGCAAGTTTGAGGACTAATTATGGAAATTTTCCCTCAAAACGGGAATTTTTCCCTCGAAATAGAGAAATTTTTAAATTTTCAAAATTTTTGAGATTTTTAGCAGAATTTTTTGCCCAAAAACTGGAAATTTTGGGTCATTTTGGGCAAATTTAGGCAAAATTTTAAGGTCAAGGTCAAGGTCAAAGGCCAAGATCAAGGTCATCCAAGATGGCTGCCGTGACGTCATAGTTAAAGATGGCGGTTGGAAATTCCAAATCCACACCCGAAACCCAGTACCCGGAGGAACTATTACACACTACTATGAAACAAAAATATATATATAAACATTTTTCAAAATTCGCACCATTGTAACGGCTGCAGTAGCTAGTCTTTCTTACCTAAAAATATTGCGTGTAACTCAGTACATGTAATGGACTTTCAAACCTCGACTCTTATGTGCTCTCTTTATATCTCTTTGGCGTCAGAAACGTTTCAAAACAATGTTTCACGGAAACGTTGCATTAAAATTCGGCCTTGAAATTGTAATTTAAATTTTACTCTCATCGCGCCCAAAGACGTTTCACTTGGTAGTTCATAAACTAAGATTAAGCTATCCCTCAGCACGTACAACACCGTTGATCACGAATGCGTAGAAGTTGAGGCTAGGGCCTCGCAATGGACTGGTTCATTTCTCTGACCGACCGACTGCCTCTTTGCGACAGGTAAAACTGCAGCTCTACCCTTTCCTGAGTGTGGCCTGATGCACCAACTCGCGGCAAGACATATTACAATAATTAACTCGCAGCTTCTGAAGCGTAGATGCTGGAGATAGGGTTTTGCAATGACATACGGGAGAATTTCGCTAAGTGCCGAGTGCCTCTTACTCATGACAGGTGATTTGACTCTATGTCACTTCTGGAGTGAGATCCGACGCACCAGCTTGCGATTTATTAACGTAATAAAACCAATACAATTATTTTTTTTTTTTAAGCGCTGAACACATTATTCCTTCCTAGCTGTAAGCACACGCCCTGACTGGCGTCAGGGCGCATACGTCACTTGTACACATCCAGATGCGCACAAGTACCAATGCGGGCCGAAAGGTCCAAGCTCCCGACACCAGCATGGTTAGAACTTTCTGCCCCGACCAACTCTTCTTCCTGGACCTTCCTTCTTGTCCCGTACTAAACCTGTCTGCTTTAATGCTTGCTTTAATTAACCCCACGCGAATAAGCCCAGGGTTTTCCCTTTATTCACCTGGGCCCAACTTAACTAGTTATAGCCTAGAGCTTAAGATAGGAGAGTTAGTCATGGCATCAATTGCTGCCATGGATGTTCAATCCCCGAACGAAGCATACGGTGCATGCTACCCTTCCCGCATGGCTGAAACCCAGCATAATTAGGCGTAAAGTCTTCGGCCTGGGACGCACCTAGAGTCTTCCCTAACACCTCTCAAACAAATACACTTAGTTTTAGTAACTTTAAGGAAAAAAAGTACTTTTCACAACAATGTTTCACGAAAACGTTGCATTGAAATTCGGCCTTCAAATTTGACTCCCATCGCGCCCAACGAAGTTTCACTTATAAAAAAATAAGCAGACTTGCCGAACAGGCCTGCGATAACAGTCATAGAATACTGCGAGACAATGCTCTCCACTCGTGCAGCAGGAACACCTGACCGGACTCGAGAAGCTGCCGCACGTTGCACTCACCCAGGGCGCGGTGCAGCAGTCTCCAGCGAGCCGGTCTCTCGACCAGCCTCGTCAGCAGCTCCGCCAGGCCGCCAGTCTGCAACACCCGCCGCACCCTCGCCACTCACAGCTTCTCCTTCACGTACACACAGCAAGGAGAACAAGGAGGAAGACTTACAGTGTCAACTGAAACCATGGTGTGCAAGACATCAGTTGGCTTGGCTCGTAACTAATAGGAAAAAAAGGACGCGAAGATCAAATCCCAAGGGTTAGGTTAATAGTGTCAAATTAGAAATATCTAATGCTTTTTTTGTTATAAATTATAAAACCATGTCACAGTAGTATAGCTTGGCCGGTCCGGAAACAGGCCTTAAGGCTGTGGTGCCGGTGCCGGTGTCCGCCATCTTGGATTGTGACGTCACGGCGGCCATCTTGGATGGTTGTGACCTTGACCTTTGACCTTGACCTTGAATTTGATCCTCAAAAATCGCCAAAATCCGCCAAAATTGGGCAAAATTTGCCCAAAATTCCTCAAAAATCGCCAAAATTTCCATTTCTGTGGAAAAAAGTTCCGCCAAAAAATCTTAAAAAATTCCACAAATTAAAAATTTCTCATTTCGAGGGAAAAATTTCCCGTTTCGAGGGAAAAATTCCCGTTTTTAGTCCTTAAAAATCCTAGCGGCTGAAAATTCCTAAAACTGGCTTAAGCATCCTTAACTCAAGCCTCAGTTAAGCCATTTCTAGGAATAAGGATACCATGAACGCCATCTTGGATTATGTCGCCACCGTTGCAATTTTAGTTACGGTCGCCATCTTTAACTTTTTTATTATCCGATTTTAATAAAAAAAATTAAAATTTATTAAAAAAATTCAAATAATAAAAATTTAATAAAAATATTTAAAAAACATACTTTTTCGACACGGAGCTCGGAGTCCTCGGTTCGAACCCGACGAATGCAAAAAAATAAAAATGACGACCGATCCTTCCCTCGTGGTGGGTGCTGACAGACTGACTCCCACCACTTTTTATCATCATCTAGTATGACTTCATGGCCGCCATCTTGTCTTCGATGCTGGAAGCCATCATCATTGTATCGTCGGCTAGAGTGCGCCGATGACATGTTAGTTTAATTCGTATCCGCTAGAGTGCAGTAATAATTTATTACTGTGACACCCGCCATCTTGTCATTTGGCCGCCATCTTGAAAATCCGTAATTATTTAGCTAGAAATTCGGGAAAAGTTCCAAAATTCATTAAATAAATCACTCATTAATTTACATATTGATTTGATCGATTCCCGTCCTCAGTTCGATACCCGATCGATGCAATAATGTTTAATCTTATGTAAAAAAAAAATAATTAAAATAAACCATGTTCAACATTCGTAAAGAGACTCTAAATCCTCTACGACCACCATCCTATCAGACATCAAGACCACCATATTGGAAATGTGTAATTTTAATGCTAGAGATCCGGGAAATAGTTCAGAAATCATTAAATAATTTTGTAATCCATATAATGATTGATAGGATCGACTAAGGTCCTTGGTTCGATCCCTGGCCGATACAAAACAACTTTAATTTAAAAAATACTAAAAAAGTGTTAGGTTTGAGAAAATAAAAACACCGCAAGTTCTTTTGAAAAAAATATTATTACATACATACTACACTACTACAAGTACAAAAAAACACTGACAAATTACTAAAGCCTTGTGGATTTCTCGACGTCTGCATCTGCCACCCACGAATTGAAGCGAGGTGGAAAGCCCCACCACTTGACGTAGGACAGTCCATTTCTTCGTTTTATAATCTTCTCCACCAAGTACGTATCGGGATACAACGTAGGCTGAATCTCTTCGGCATAGAAGCCGCCATGGATAGGTTTGTGGTCCAAATCTTCAAGGTAGTAGGTCCTAGGCTCTGATTCACGAACATGTGTCACACGGAAAAGTTCGGGACTCCAGTTCGCAGTGAAACCTTTCTCGAAGATACCTTTCTGCTTGGAGATTCGCACAATGTCGCCGACGTTAGCTTTACGCTTTCGTGGATCTTTCTTCTTCGTGTTGGGAAAAACTGTTTGAAGCAGGCGATTATCCTTTACGTCCTTTGGCTTCATTTTCGTGGTAGAATGCACCGTGGAATTATACTCGCTTATTAGTTTCGGCAAGATGTCAAGCCACTTGTAATTTCCGTTAGCCGTGAACTGCCGCCACATCTTGGAACGCAAAGTTCTGTTAAACCTTTCGACAACGGAGGCTTTGACGTTACTAAATGTAGAGTAGTGTTTGATGCCATACTTCTTCATCAAAGCCTTGAAGGTTGCATTGTAGAATTCTTTCCCGAGGTCCGTTTGCAGGTGCGACGGTACACGTCCATCACGCAAAATATTGTTCATGGCCTTGGCTACGTCAGTTGCAGTCTTTGATTTGACAGGTCTAGCCCAAGCGAACTTGCTATAAACATCGATGACTGTCAACATGTACTTGAAACCTTTATTCAATCGGGAATACGGTATCATCTCAACAAGGTCCGCCTGGAATAAATCATCAATTCCACGAACTATGACTTTGCGACGAAGGTATTTCTGTCTAGCAGGAGCATGAAGTTCGCGAGCGATTCCGGTTCGACTCATTGTATGTAGCCGGCTTCCTTCAGTTCTTCAAGTATGGAGACTATTTCGTTGATGTGGGAATAGTTTCCTACACTAAGCGATGCATGTAGAATTCTAAGGCGATCAACTAATTCATTAGGGTCGTCCCAATATACATAGTCAAATGTCTGACCACTTTCTAGCTTTTTTAAACCTTCGCCATGTATTGTTAGTTCACTGAAGAGATTAGCGAGAATGTCGATTTTTTCATGATCTACGTCTTTATATACACCACTATCTGGATCGTTATCGCGAAAATGTGCATTGGTTAGCTCTAGCAGTTTTTTGTACTCTTGTAAGTCGTTGTGAGAATATCCTTTAGGCTCCCTGCGAAACAGCAATTCGTACAGACCCGGAGTCCCGCGCGTTTTGAACTCTGCTACGCGCACGATATTTCCTGGTAGAAAGTCTATTTCTTTAGCACCGAGGAACCACTTATTATGTTTTCTGTACACTCCGTAGGTCGTGTCATTATTCCGGCTCGTAAACGATATCAGGTATGGTCGGACCATTGCATTAACTTGATGTCCCTTTTTCGGTATTTTTTTCTTGTGCATGGACTCTGTACTTGTTAAGTCCTCTTCTCGATCCGGTTCATACTTTCTCTTCTTTACAGTCGGCATTTCATCTTCAACTTCTGTCTTCACAATGAAGGCTGGTTCTTCCTTGTTTTTAAGTTCGTCGAGACGACTAGTGATTGGTTTAAATATCTCCTCATTTTCCATCTCACGTGCAAGTCTGGTTCGTCTAGCAAGTAAATATTTTTCGCGAACAGACTGTATAGCTCGATGAAGGTCACTGGCCAGGTCCGACATTGTACTGGCTGAAAACTTATTGCAAGACCTCCTTATATACTTTTTTATTCGTTCGCAGAAACTTCTTTCTTGTGTTTGGCCAAATCTGAATTTGTTGACGATTGAGATAGTGATGCTTTCAGACTACTTTGAAAAGTCCTCAGATCGTCCCGTCTTTGTGCATTCGATACTTCGATCATGTCGCGAATGCGAGAATCCGAGGCTTCCACACGCTGGTCGATGGCAACGAGATACTCAAGTAATTCCTTTTTCACACTGTCTACTTTTTGAGCCAGTAGCGAAATGTATTTGCGGATAACGTCGTCATGAGACTTGAGAGCAGTACGTAAGTCTCGACTGCTACGACCGAATTTCGAAATGCTATGACATGTTTGGCGATAAACTGATCAAAACCTCGTCTGTACCTGCCCTTATATAGAGGCCAGTCTTTGACTATAACTAGGAATCCGTGTTATTCTTTCCAACACAAGCAGCACATGTCTTTGAATTCCTGGAATGTCATGTCGGTGTTTACGTGATCGTCATAAGCGTGGCGTAAATTAAGTTCGTCCATGCGAAACAAAACTATGACATTCGCGTTGTCTCGTAGGAGATGTTTGGGTATTCTACCGTATGTCTGACACAGGTAAACGCAGTCTACCTTGGCGTGTCTGCCCATGGAAAAGTACTCTTGTATTATGCCTTGTTTCTCGCACATTACATCGTCGAACACAAACACGGAATTAGGCTTTGCTTCGCTTGGAGGTACAGCATCGGCGCTATCGCTAAACGGAAAATACTCCAGACCATCCACAGATCGTAGAACAGTAGCTAGGCGCTGGTACTTTGGCTGTTGCAACGACTTGGAATACAAGTAAACGTTCTCGAACCGAAGACCGTTTGGCTCCTCCAGTAAACTCAGTAAAACACACGTCTTGCCACAGTTGGACGGACCCGCCATTATGCATCGTACGGCAGAAGGCAACAGTAAGCCATGTCATGATTCACGCGCACTAAATACATCGTCTTGCGTAATGCGCACGGGCAAACACACGTCTTGCTTGACGACCTGCATTGTACTAAAGTAATTGTATAAAAGAAGCGTATTTATACTTTCTGGTCAGTTGCATGTAATGTCTCGAAGAGGTAAGAACAAAAAACACATCGGCGCGGGACACGTAAACTCGCTGATAAACAACCTACCATTCGAGCTACACATTCCCGGCTACAGATTTTGCGGTCCCGGAACTAAACTAGCGAAAAGGTTAGCTCGCGGTGACGTGGGAATTAATTCTCTGGACGAAAAGTGCAAGCAGCACGATATCGCATATTCATTAAGCAAGGATCTGGAATCTAGGCACCGTGCCGACGAGATATTGGCACAGGAAGCCGAAGATATAAGTAAATCGTCGAACGCGGGGCTAGGAGAGAAAATCGCAGCGTGGGGCGTTTCCAAAATCATGAAGGCAAAGACGAAATTAGGACTGGGCGCTCGTCGAGCCGGCTCCATCAAGTCAAAGACTAACTCGCGCAAGACCAAACGCAAGACTGGTGCAGGTGTGCAAAAAGCCAAGCAAAAATTACAGACTCTCGACAAGAAGATTATAGGAGGATTTCTTCCTTTGCTTTTGCCTGCATTGGGTGTTCTCGGTGGCCTCATCGGTGCAACGAGCGGTATAGTGCGGGCAGTCAACACTTCGAAGAATGAGCGCAAGCAGTTAAAAGAAGCACAGCGACACAATGCCAGCATGGAAGCCATTGCCATTAGTAAAAAAAACGGCGCAGGACTGTACTTACGACCTCACAAGACAGGCCGAGGCATGAAAAAGAAACGAATGAAAAAATCCTAAGTTCTTTGCCGAAACGTCCGCTCACCAACGTAGATTTAATAAAGTACGCATGCAAACTTAAAATAGCAAATTTCCGAGGCGTGTTTATGCGAGACACTTTGCCCAGCAAGCCAAAGACACGTGAGTGCGCCATAATTAATTTAGACACGTCGGCGGGTCGAGGCACGCACTGGGTAGCCTATGTAAAGACTGGAAACATGGCCGAGAACTACGACAGTTTCGGTAATTTACGCCCTCCGTCCGAACTGCGACAGTACCTGGGTCGGACCACTACGTTGTTTTACAATTAAGAAACGGAACAGAAGCCTAATCAAACAAACTGCGGACACTTGTGTCTTCGCTTTTTAACAAACAAAAATTAGCTGACAAATAAAAATTGCTACTTAAAGGTTGTGCAGTGACGATAATTTATTAGTCATGTCGATAACACTTACCTTGACAGGTCACGCATCTGAGCTGCGGGCGGTTCATTTCCCGCCTCTGGATTTAGACGGAGAATGGTGTATCGGACTCGTAGATTTTCAAACGTATAATGCCATACCGAACATCGACGAGGAAAACTGCAAGATCTGCTTCCTGAAAAGCGATGGGACCGCTCATGAAATACGGTTACCTGTTGGCTCTTACGAAATAGATGACATTGCAAATTACATCAGGGATATGTTACCACAGGATGTAGACTTTCAACTGCGTGGAAATCCAAACACTCAAAAAAGCATTCTAACATGCAGTGAAAATGTCGACTTTACGAAACCTGGGACCATAGGTACGATGCTCGGATTCGAATCAAAGGTGTATGGTACAGGAAGAACGTACGAATCTACGCGCGCAGTAAACATTTTGCCTGTGAATGTCATAAGAATAAACTGTAATTTGGCAAGTGGAACGTATCTCAACGGAAGACTAAGCAACATGCTGCACGAGTTTTCACCGATGGTCCCGCCAGGATATAAACTGGTAGAAGTACCGCAAAGTATCATTTATGTTCCAGTCGTCGTGAAGTGCGCACACGAAGTCGTCGTCCAAATCGTTGACCAGCGAGGACGATTGGTGAATTTTCAAGGCGAGGAAATTACATTACGTCTGCACTTGAAGCGATGGGCATAAAGTTCGTAACACCGAACAGTTATAAAAGAAATCGTATTGCCGTGAATAAGAACAGTTCTCTACCAGACATCGGTGCGTTAACACCTGACAACATAAAGTATCTCCTTAGTATTGGACAAGTGCCGAATAAATATGGAAGACGAAATCCTCAACGTGGAAGATCCGGTCATTTTTGATGACAGCATTACGAAAATGGAATTGCACGAGTACCAGCCTTTCCTGCTCGGACCGTACGCACTACCATCGGAAGTACGCATTGCTGTACAGCATCAGGATATTTGTACTTTACCTTCGCAGTCATTTCTACGTATAAGAGGCACGCTTACAAAAGCGGATGGTACGCACCCGACAACGACATCAATATCCTGCAATGGTATTCTTCACCTAATCGAGCGCATTACTTATGTACTCAATGGTGTCGAGGTAGACCAGACGAGAGATGTAGGCATAACATCTGCTATGAAAAATTACCTTTCGCTCACGCCAAATGAACTGTCTGCTGCAAAGATGGCCGGTTGGGCTCTCGAGGATGAATATAAGCTTCCGGTTTATGCCGAAGGGAAGTTCGAAGTTTGTGTTCCTCTGCCCATGCTTCTCGGATTCGCTGAGGACTACAAGCATATAATCATTAATTCGAAACAAGAGCTCGTACTGCTTCTAGCCAACACGCACATTAATGGAATTGTCACCGCTGCAGAAAACCCTCAAGATGTCTCGCTAACACTACAGTCTATCGAGTGGATGCTGCCCCACATCCAAGTGAGCACTGTTGAGCGAGTCAAGATGTTGAAGAACATAGAAAATGGCAAGAACTTCGATGTGCCATTCCGATCCTGGAGCCTGGAAACTTATCCTGGCTTGCCTCATAGTCAGCGTATCAATTGGATAGTAAAGTCCAGCTTCGCTACGGAAAAACCAAGATACATCATCGTCGGACTTCAGACCGGAAGACAGCTTAATGCAGGAGTAAGTCGCTCCGTATTCGATAACTGTCAAATACGTAATGTAATAATATTTTTAAACAGCGAAAGTTATCCGTACGTTAACATGAACATGGATTTTGAAAGTGGAAGATTTCTTCTAGCATATCAAATGTACGCCAAGTTTCAGCAAGCTTACTATGGGCGGATACAGTCACCGATACTGAGTCCCGACAGTTTCAAGAACAAGGCGCCGTTAATGGTGTTTGACGTTTCCAAACAGGATGATCGAATAAATTCAAACATCATCGACTGTAGGATCGAGATAACGACTAGCGGAAATATTCCGCCAAACACCTATGCTTTTTGTCTGATACTTCATGATCGGCTTGCATCATACAATTGTCGAGACAAACTTGTGAAAATTCTGACATAAATACCGTTTCGTTTTCTATGATAATTTAGTTATGACCGAGCATTGCTAGCCACAAGATGTACTGCAACCTGCAAGGTTTCCAGAGTCAAAATGGATTCGTGCTCAAGGAAATTAGCGTCACCTCCAGAGACAAGACTCGAACCCGCAGCTTCCGACCTCCGTATCCGTGGAAACTACTAGACGAAAAAAGTAAACGGTCGAATGAATGGCTATGTAAATATTATCATGGACTAGAGTGGGACGAAGGAAAAATTCCGTACCACCAAGTGAAAAACACTATTGAAGATTTACTACTGCAAAACGAAATAATCTACGTCGCCGGACCTGAACAGAAGAAATGGCTACGAGAACTGTGTGACGTCGGAGCAGCTGAAATTGTGGATATACAGACCGACTACGGTTGTCCTTCCCTGCGCAAGCTTAGTGCAATATACGCCGTGCAGCTACGTGACAAGTTTGAACGTGTCTGTGCCTGTACAAACTCGCAGTTAATGCAGAAATGGCACACACAGTGTTAGTAGGAGCCTGCATATATAAATGGCGTACCTACGTACGTGCCTTCAGTTGACGTTCGGCCTGCAAGAAGATGTTTACGTTTCATCCTGCTAACGTGTACGTGTGCGCAAGACCTAGCTTCAGCAGTGTCGAGTACAGCTACTGGGATTCCGGGTATCTACGTACATATACAGAAACCTGTGATGGAGGCGCTCAGCATTGGCGGTTTGCGCACTTTCCTGTGTCCTACGAACCGACTCAGCAGCTGGTAGCTTGTTGCGAACCTGGAAACTGTGCCGTCTATCACATGAGACCACACACAATCCTTCCTGCTAGCATCGCTGAGGTAGTCGCCTCGTCTGCATGTGCAACACCAAACATGGACGTGTTGCAACCTGTTGCGACCTGTGATGCATCTACGCAGACGTCCAAACGGTGTGCGTCTCGTCGTCGCAGTTCAGGCAGTGAATCTGTCCCAACTAGCACTGAGCCAAAGCCCAGGCGTAGACGTGGTCACAGACGTCATCGACCATGTCTTGTCGGAGTTGTCGACATCGCAGAAGATGACCAGCTGGAAACCTGTGTTCCTGATCCCGTGGCCTGCGAACCAGTTGGAACCGGAGTCGATGAGTCAGTTCGTGCGGCATTAAAGACTTTGCTTGTGAAAATGCTTGATTCCTTAACCTAATGTTTATTTGTGTATGTTTTATAAATAAATGTGTAAAACTTGAACTCGTGTGTTTTTTATTTCTATAATTTTTAGGTACCTAATAAAAAAATAATTTTAAATACAGACATTATTTTGACTCATGTAGCATACCAGTAGACCGTGGGTATATAAGCGAGGTTCGGACGACTGGACCCGCAGTTCACCTCTGGCCGCGGTGCTGTACGGACGTGCTCTCTCCATTAAGTTTCGTGAGATTTAGTTATGTCGACCGGAATAGAAAGTTTACCGTCAGCAGCGGGGACCTCGATGGCAGCAACGATGATGGAGACGGAGATCCCGATACCATTAGCAGAGGAGACCATGGCAGCGGAGGGCTCAATGGCTGAGGTGACGACAGCTGTGAAGATCCCGATACCTGCTGCAGAGGAGACAACGATACGTGCTGTTCCACCATCAGCTGAAGTTTCACCATCTGCATTCCAGACTTCATTTCATGAAGAGCGTACAGCGCATCAATGCAAATATTGTGACGCATCATTTACTAGAACTTCAAGCGCTCGCAGACATGAAAGAAGCAGTTGTCCGAATAATTTACTGAAACGAATACAATTTCAGTGCAATAAGTGTAAAAAACTAATTTCACGCCTCGACAGCTTACATCGTCATTATATAAAATGCTCCGAGAAAGTTAAGTGCGAGTATAATGAACATGGTTATTGATTTGACTCATGTGTTGAACAAGCAAATGAGACTATATAAGTGAGACCCCAGGTGATATGTACTTCAGTCTGTCTCTGACTGCGGTGATGAACGGCTCGGATAGACATTTAAAGTCATGTAAAAGGCTTAGTCCGTACAATAAGAAGACTGTTTGAATCGAGGAATCCAAACGGCTTTAGTAATTTGTCAGTGTTTTTTTGTACTTGTAGTAGTGTAGTATGTATGTAATAAAAGTTTTTTTAAAAGAACTTGCGGTGTTTTTATTTTCTCAAACCTAACACTTTTTTAGTATTTTTTAAATTAAAGTTGTTTTGTATCGGCCAGGGATCGAACCAAGGACCTTAGTCGATCCCATCAATCATTATATGGATTACAAATTTATTTAATGATTTCTGAACTATTTCCCGGATCTCTAGCATTAAAATTACACATTTCCAATATGGTGGTCGTAGAGGATTTAGAGTCTCTTTACGAATGTTGAACATGGTTTATTTAAATTATTTTTTTTTTTTACATAAGATTAAACATTATTGCATCGATCGGGTATCGAACTGAGGACGGGAATCGATCAAATCAATATGTAAATTAATGAGTGATTTATTTAATGAATTTTGGAACTTTTCCCGAATTTCTAGCTAAATAATTACGGATTTTCAAGATGGCGGCCAAATGACAAGATGGCGGGTGTCACAGTAATAAATTATTACTGCACTCTAGCGGATACGAATTAAACTAACATGTCATCGGCGCACTCTAGCCGACGATACAATGATGATGGCTTCCAGCATCGAAGACAAGATGGCGGCCATGATGTCATACTAGATGATGATAAAAAGTGGTGGGAGTCAGTCTGTCAGCACCCACCACGAGGGAAGGATCGGTCGTCATTTTTATTTTTTTGCATTCGTCGGGTTCGAACCGAGGACTCCGAGCTCCGTGTCGAAAAAGTATGCTTTTTAAATATTTTTATTAAATTTTTATTATTTGAATTTTTTTAATAAATTTTAATTTTTTTTATTAAAATCGGATAATAAAAAAGTTAAAGATGGCGACCGTAACTAAAATTGCAACGGTGGCGACATAATCCAAGATGGCGTTCATGGTATCCTTATTCCTAGAAATGGCTTAACTGAGGCTTGAGTTAAGGATGCTTAAGCCAGTTTTAGGAATTTTCAGCCGCTGGGATTTTTAAGGACTAAAAACGGGAATTTTTCCCTCGAAACGGGAAATTTTTCCCTCGAAATGAGAAATTTTTAATTTGTGGAATTTTTTAAGATTTTTTGGCGGAACTTTTTTCCACAGAAATGGAAATTTTGGCGATTTTTGAGGAATTTTGGGCAAATTTTGCCCAATTTTGGCGGATTTTGGCGATTTTTGAGGATCAAATTCAAGGTCAAGGTCAAAGGTCAAGGTCACAACCATCCAAGATGGCCGCCGTGACGTCACAATCCAAGATGGCGGACACCGGCACCGGCACCACAGCCTTAAGGCCTGTTTCCGGACCGGCCAAGCTATACTACTTGTCACATATAAATTAGTAGGATATGTGACATTTCTGGTTCACCACACCACAAAATATGTGGCTACCAAAATAAAGGGAATAAATTACCACTGGTTTGTTTGCCCGATAATAGGTTTTTTGATTTCCTTCTCACAATCAGTGAAGCTATGTTAGTGAGATATTATGAAAGCTGATATCTGGCGAGTGGTCCCAAAACTAATTAAAAAAAAACTAGCTCTCAGCCTCGGCAATGAGTTTCTCCCCCGTGTTCACGCACGAGTTGGAAGCTGGTCAACTCAGCCGGTGCGGACGAAGCCCCGTGGGCTCGCTTATCGACACTGTACCAACACAATGTTTTAACTGAAATTTGTAATTGCAAAGTTATAATGTGACATAATTATATCATATTTAAAATCACTTCTACGTAACTAACAATTTTTTTACTGTATTGAAATTTAGACATTCAAAAGTAACACACATTAAAAAAGTTGCGTGTACTTAGAGTAACCGCGTTAGAAGTTATACTTACTTCGCGTAATAAAAACAAACTTTAATTTTAAATGCAAATAATTGATTGAAATAAAATCATATGACTGGAGTTACTTTATAAATACGGCTGTAAAGCATAAATTCGTTCAAATTAAAATTTTAAAATAAATACTCGGTATTCAATATTGATATAAACATTCACATAGATTTAAATCTTTAACTTATTAAAACATCAAGAAAAATTCGATTTTATAATGAAAATATAATTATTGCTGATTTTTCTAATGTATTTAAATTATTTTTAAAATAAATAATGAAATATGCAAAAAATATACATGCGGGAACATAACATTACTTATATAAATACACTTGAAAATACCTTTGAAATAGTTACTAAACACAATCTCCATTAAACACATTCACTTATATCCAAAAACAAATAAATGTTTTTGATTATATGGACCAGTATTTAATATAAATCACTGGCATATGTGATTTAAATATATATTTATATATATATTGTAATGTAGCCTTTTTTCATACCTTAAATTTTTGTTGCATGGTGCGCACGCATCATAAAAAATTCACTCTCATAATTTTTTTTCAAAACGCGCCTAAATAATTATATCTAACTTAAAAACAAATTAAGTGGTCCAATGATAGACTCAAAACACGTATACTAGACAACTTAAGCAGGCGGACAGTATCTATGTTTAGTCTATGGTTGCGGCACGCATGGTGAAGTATTTCCGGTTATATGGGTTCTGCTGTGTCTGGCTGGTTGCGTGATAGCATTCTCACTTCATTAAATTTTATGTACGGGAACTTCTACGAACATTAAACTCGATAAGTGTTATTGTTTATTTTGTTTTGTTGCATTTTTGTCTCTAAGTTTATGTTAAAATTTAGTTACTGTTAGTAAAAGTTCACAAAAATATTCTTAATTGAAACTTACAGATTTAACTATCCTTTTCACTAGAACTTAGTTTTCGCTGTTTCACAACTACTATCAAAATGGCAATCCTACGAAATTCTGTAGAGACGCAACGAGTTTTAAGCCTACAGATATTTGACAAAATGTTTAATAAAAAATTTCCTGATGAAATTTTTACTGTTAAATCTTAAATGCTTAATCAGCTCAATATTGTTAAGATTTTTTTGTATGAAGATTTACAGCCTGATTTTGGTCGTTGGAGTAAAACAGATATACATACATAAACTAAGTTTTAAAATGTTTCAGGTTAATTTAGTTTTAATATATCCATGGAACTGCAACTTTAATTTGAAAAAATGCTTAAACGATAGCGCTGCGTTTTTAATGCTTTAGAGAACCAACAAAATGATGAATATCTTTGACGCCATATTTATTTCAACACAATTATTCTGGCTGATAAATTATAGGTATTTTAAAAGGTGTGTTCACTTCTTATCATAGTGGTTGTCACGTAACCATTTGTTTTTATTATTTAATATATCATATAATATAATTTATGTTCAGGCTATGGAAGATGCATGAACATCATTAAGGATATTAATTAATTTTTAATCTACATTGTGTTTTTTAAACAGCATATACATGAGCCTGAGTGAGTAGACGACACTTCAGGTCTTTAACGGCGGTCATTGGACGTGCCAATTATTCTAGACCCTGCAATGACTTGCCACGTAGGCCTTGCGCTCTTACACAGCACTTTTTCTCACAACAAATGGTATTCTGTGACAGAGAAATAAAATTTTCTTTAAATATAACACACTGCAAGGATGTTTTGCTGTATGTATAAGTGAATATTTGTTTGTCCTTTATGCGTTTCTAACCCAATCATACGATTGCGATGGAACTAGGTACAATTGACCTTTGTAACACGAGGAAGATCACTGTTTAGATGAGATTTCAATAAACCCAACCCTTAAAGCAGGATTTAACTTATCTTGATGATATCTCGCCATTTCATTGTTAAGGCACCTTTCATTAGATCACAATGAAATTTTCCACACTTGACCTTTGAAACGTGATAAAGGTTACTGTCTATGTGAGATAACGTACAATAGGTGGCATGAGGGTCGTATAGGATTATTATTAGTAAATATTTTATGATATTTCTTCTTTTCGATGGTCTGAATAATAATGGTAGCGCGAGTCGTATCCAATGGAGGTATTAGTCTATGGAGTATGTGTCTGTTCTGAAGTTGAAGTCAACTGGTTAGCAGGATAACAAAACAAATTTTACCTGTATAAAGGTTAATCTATACTTATAAAAATGAATGTTTGTTTGTTTGTCCCGTATGCTTTCCTTTACCATTCCTCCGATTGCGACGAAACTTTAATTAATGGTTATGTGCATGTCCATGGAGGTTTCTGAATTAGTGCAAACATTCTACAATTGGTGGTGCACGAATCGTTTCAAAAGATGTGTGTATTTCATATAGTTTAGCGGCAATTCGTATGTTTTCGTTGTATAAGTGCGCACGCAATGCATTATTGAAATACATATAAAAGAGAGATAGAGTTAGTGTTTTAGAGATATAATAAGAGATTAATATATATAAAGATAAATAGCGAGAGATAGAAAGAGGTATAAAGAATGAGATATAGAGATAGATAGAGATATAGAGAATTATAAAGAATAAAGATATAAAGAATGAGATAGAGAGAGGTATAAAGAATGATATATAAAGATAGATCGATATTTAGAGAGAGATAAAGAATGAGATATAGCGATAGATAGAGAGATATAGACATATATAGATAGAAATATTTAGGGATATAAAGATATATGAGGATATATAACGAGCCATATATTGAGAGATACCTATAGATGTATATGTATAAAGAGTAGAGAGAGTGGGAGATGTAGAAGGAGATATATAGAGGAATAGAGATATATGAAGAAATATAGAGAGTAAAAGATAGATATAGAAAGATGTTCATATATAAAGATAAAAAGGGATAAAGATAGAGAGATAGAGATGTAGACTAATAAATAACTGAATGAATATATATATATATAGATATAGAGAGATAGAGATATAGAGTAATAAATATAGATATAGATAAATAGATATATATAGGGGAATAGAGAACTAGAAGAGAGAGTGATGCTTTGTATGTACCTACATCAAACAAATTACAAAACACTGAATGAGTTATTGCAACGCATGCCAGGCATTAGCTAGTTTTAAATAAAATCAATCTTACATTTTCATTTATATATTGTTACAGCTCTCTCAATGAAGAGGTAAGCTATGGTTGCTATAAAGAAATTAGGAGTCAAATAAATGCTCCTTAAAAAAAGTGAGTGAATCTTTCATTGATTCGCCAGTGTTGTGCAAATATCTAACTTAGGTAACGAGCAAATTAATGTTTTCTCATGTTACAAATATACTTATAAAACGAAACTGTAACACAAAATTGAACGTAGAATTCTTAATAATAATGCCAAGTGTGATAAAATACGAAATTTGTGTTTTCAATTACATTTCTTAACTCAAATCACACGTAATTTCCACTCCCTCCGCTTGAATTCGGTGCCAGAGCAGCAACGTCGACTATCAACTCATTCGATTTGCAGACCGAAAGGTTAAACTATATTCTGAAACGGCTCCGATAAATTCGAAAAAGGCTTGAAAAATGATTAAACACTGGGTTTGGACCTAATTTTCGACAAGGAAATTTATCAAAATACTCCCATCTTTTTCAAATTCACTAACCAGTTAATAATTCAAAATTTCCCCTTTGGCTTTGTGAATTTTGGTTCATGCCATTCGCCACATATGGCATCACTGTGGTTACACATTTCCGTTCCATGTTACTTTCGTCCCATTCACGAAATTACTCCTACCAAATGCCGTATATCGAGAGGTAAGATATTACACATAAAAAAATCGGGGATTTTTGGGAATATATAGGTCACGGTCTTTATTAAAGAACCAACCTAGCATTTAAATTGTGTGATTTCAGAAAAACGACAAAAAAAAATCAGGATGTGTAATTTGGGATTCGAATACAAGGTCTCTGAAATGCGAACCCAGTCTCGTACCATTATGTCACCTCCCTCCATCGTTATCTAAAAGACTTAACTGGTAAATAATTAGAGTAAACAAATGTAAGCACTATGCCACCGAGCGCTGACCCTTGCGTGCTCGCAGAGGTGTGTAAGTGATGAGTAAAGGAAGGGGTTGTAAGTGGTCAGAGCGGTATCGCGAGACAAGGAAAGCCACACGTAGATGCCCCCAAGTTGAACACGTGGCTTTTTCACCTAGACAGGAATAATCATTGCCTGTGTTTTTGAGGTTATACTTCTGCAGGCGGGTTGAAGGTGAAATTTTGGTATGAACCAGAAACGCAATGAAATAAGTGCGCATTACACAACGTAAATTTAACAGGTTGAAAGTCCAATGCGCATGCATGGAGAAACTGCTTTAGCCAAGAGCTTAAGTCGTCAAGATGGTGGCTTAACGTGTGGCAACATGTACCCGTATGAGTTTCTCGAATATAGGGGGATATACTAGGCGTATTGGTGTGACAATGTAAACTTCATGGTAGTGAAATTAATCGGGAATACATTATTAAATTATCATAAAAAATTATATAAACAACTTTACAAATACCTATCATTTATTTAGCGGGAAAACTGTGATGGAAAAACATGGCATAAGAGTAGGGCCATACATATTTCGCGAAAAGATTCCGAGGCTAGCTGAAAGTTATAACACTGTAGCATCGTCTGTGTTTCGTGATTTGGTGAGTTTATGTGCATGTCGATTGTTGCAACACCAATCACAGTAATTCATTGCGGAAGCGAACGCGTCCTGAGTGGTTCAGCCAAACAAGGCAACTACTTCTCTCGCAGAGGGCCGCCAATCACAAGGAAGAAACAGCTGGTGCGCGTATACCTTGTTTTACTCTAGTAGGCGTTCAGCTTTATTCGCGAAAAATGCCTGCCCCTACATATAAGATATTCAACATTTTGTTGGTTCTCTAAAGTATGACGAACGCGGTGCTATCTTTTACGTATATTTTTTCTTTAAACTTTAAGATTTAACAGTATCAATGTAATCACTTAACAATCCTTTTATTAAACATGTTGTCGAATATATATATATATATATACATACTTACAATTTGTTGTGTCTATTCCGTATGATGAACGCTGCGCTATCTCTACATTTCAATGTTTACTAAGGGTTGTAATTCAAGGATACTAATTTTTTTATAGTCATAATTCTTTTATGACTATAAATTATAATGTTACAAACTGGGAAGTAGGGCCGCGACGCGTTCTAGGTACCTAAACGGGCCTTCCAGCGGTAGGCTGACCCGGGGAACCAGCAGGCCACCCCCTACCCCCACTCCCACCAGCCTTGGTGCCATCATATATGTGTCAGAAGTGAGATAGTCCTATTTTATTGATTTACGAATAATTAATAGTGAATTAAAAATAATATTAAAATAAAACATTGGAAAATAAATTTTCTAGATTAAAATTTGTGTTAGGAACAGTAAATAGTTTTAATATAGTTAAGTTAGTGTTAGTATTGAGTAAATGTTTAGGTTAGCTCATAGGTGAAATTATAGAGTAGTAATATGTCAGTAGTGAGAGTCATAGATTTATATTGTCTGTGGATAAGGAAAATATCTGCCGACTTTCTTAAGATTGTAATGGGTTTCTAAGTTGAGTTGAAAAATGATATGAAGGAAAGGAAGTTAAAAATGGTTAGTAAACAGGAAGAGATGAAGAATGAAATTAAGAGTGGCCTAGAGGAGATAAAGAATAAAATTGATAACTGCGGAGAGATGAAGAATGCCAAGAAGACTGAAATCGATGGCATGAAGAGGGCTCAGGAAGATATGCATAATGAACTCTTGGTGGCACCTCAAGAATAAATGAAGACAGGTCAGGAATAAATGTCAAGCGAATTGATAGCTGCTCAAGAAGAATTAAAAAAGAAAATGGATTAAAGTAGTATTCAGTTATGAGGGAAATTGCAGTTGGAGCAACATCTAGCAGAACATAAAGTACTAATGGCACAACAGCTAGCTCAACTTGAGCAGGCCACCAACAACGAGTAGCAGCTGTAACTTAGGAGTGCCAACAGATAATCAAAGAAGCTTATGCTGCTACAAACCAGAAGAAATACTGCGGGAAAGTCAAGGTGGAAGGCGCTGCCAACGGCCACTCAAAATTCAAGCCACCTACCTTCCATGGTAAGTCTTCGTGGCCGGTGTATTGAAGATAGTTCGAGGCTGCTACAGAAGTAAATGGTTGGGCAAGGAAGAAAAGGCTACAGCACTCGTTTTGGACTTGCGAGGATCTCCCCTAGAGCTGCTGCAGACCATAACAGTTCCAAACCAGAAAAACTATGGAGTACTAGTAGAAGCCCTTGAGCCGAAGTATGTAGACAGACACATAGACGAGGTATTTAGAACAGCCATGAAAACACATTAACAACTATATTCGGAAACATTCCAGGAATTCGAAGCTGACATTGAGCGACTCGTGCTCCTCGCCTACACAGAAGCACCAACAGAGTTCCACCATCAGCTAGCCACCAGTGCGTTTATAGACGGACTCAGAGTTTCGGAGGTTCAGCAAAATCTTCGTATGACCCATCACAAAAATTTCCGTGATGCTCTTGTTCACACCCTGGAAATAGAATGCGCCTACATAGCCTCAAGAAACATGAGCATCAGGGCGAGGCAAGCTGTGATCGAACCTTACCACGATGTGAATGGCAGTTATTCCAGTCTATGGCCGGCTACTTTTCACCTCCCAAGTGTGCACCCTTGTAGGGTAGAATTAACCCAGGGATAACTCTTTTTTGATCAGGAAGGTGTTAGAGCTTCGGCTATGACCAAAGGCCAGGGATACCCATACAAGCATAGTCACCACCTCGGCCCCCTACCTCACTCAGCTAACCAGACAGTTGGCTGTGTATTTAGCCTTTATACCACTACCAAGTACGAGTCCTACCCAATCAAAATCTTGGGCCTAGAGGAAAGTATCAACAGGACATCATTCATTCTTTCATGGATTCTTCCCGTACTACTACCAATTTAGCGTCCATACAGCATGAGACCGTTCGCCAACAGGCTAGCCGACCGTCACTCTTCAGAGTCACCCCACTGGTAGTCCTCGTCTCTTCGGAATATCCTCAGACCTGCCATACCTAGGTCTGACAGGTTTATACCCAGTTAAGGCCCGGACGTGCCTGGGCTCATCCGGCGGCGACCGCAGGAAGTCCTGGCTAGACATAACGATTAGGTCGTGCGTGGGCTGGAGGGCCTAGGAATTACCTCGCTATCTCCCCCAACCACTGGACTAGGGGAACATACCACACCTATTCGAACAGTTTACAGCTCTTTTTTTTAAGCTCGGGTGTCCCCGAACACTCCGGCGCCATTCTCGGTCGTTCCATTACCATAGGCATGATCCATTCACTTTGGGGCCCTTGGGACCAAGACACCGAGGCTTGGCAGTCAAACCCCAGAAAGGTTTCAAAAGCATCTGCTGTTGCCCGCAGATTCAGACAATTCCCAATTTCTGGTCCCATACATACAATTGAGGATGCACTGCGGCAGGGTTACGCACGGCATTGTCCTCTTTAGTTAGGGCGAGGCTTTGAGTAGAGGCTGAGGCTACCCATCCCAACATAGTCACCACGATTCGCCCCCAACAGTGATGCCCACGTGTAGGCACAGGATTGCCACTTGGTGCGAAGAAACTATGTGTTCGCATCCTTGCACCCATTCCGTGAACCTGTTGGATCATGTATCGGATACTAGAGCTGGCAACAGCTCTGACACCTCAGGCGACAACACATTCCCCGCGGGGTCAGGCCCACTCTCTCCAGCTCGAGTACTAACAAAAAGATTATCCTCGGGTTATTAATAAAGCTGTTGAATGGATAACAGTTTAGAAGAACAAGAGGACGCCAGCGGTGCTTCGTCTGTAAAGAACTAGGACACGTCCAGCGCGACAGCCCGGACCGTGGGAAGAAACCGAAGGAAGAAACTGAAGGAAGAAACTGAAGGAAGAAGGACAGCGATGAGACAATAGGATTAAGGATGTGACAATTCATAAGTTCAAGGAGCAGGAAGTCACCTACAGTGTTCTGCATGCCCAGGACAAGGTCATGATAAATGGATATTCCCAGTTGGGAATGTGCCCAGTGGGTTTGCCTAATGAAAAGGAAGACACAACGGCAGCAAGTGCAGAAAAGCAAGGTCTATATTAATCGCAAAACGAACCTATGGCCTCGAAGCGTTTGAGGACGGTCGCGATGTTACATCTGTCAAGAAGTGGACCATATCCAGTACAATTTCCAGATGCGTAGATTGGCTTCACAGCATGGACAACAACACAGTGTTATCTGTTCGGGACGAAAAGGTTTAAGAAGAAGGCTGTGTTCCGAACTGGAAGCAGGGTCACGACGTGTTCCAGGTACTCGAGCGGGCCTTCCAGCGGTAGTCTGGCCCGGGGAGTCAGCACGGCTACTGACGTCATGCGTGTATACCATTTGTGATTAGGGTGGTCCGACCTCGCCACCCACCTACCCATACTCCGTCCAACCTTGGCATCGTCATCTATCCCTTAATGGCCTGGGAATTATTTGGAATTACGGAGGCCGCCGCTTGGAATTGCGCGAATTCGACGCTGTTCTGAATATTTCGGGCATCGTGTTGGCCCGGGATGACGCAACATGTGACAAACCACACCATTCAGTTCCCGAAATACGGCCAAAGGGTATAAAAGCGGCGACGCCGGCCTCCGCGGGAGTTCCAACAGGCGAGAGAGTGAAGTGCGTGTTCGGCGAGCGGTGCGACGCGGAGCGACGGGACCGTGAGTGTGGCTGAGTGGCGTGAGACTGTGTGTGTGGATAGGTGCGAGATGACGGGTGAACCACTGTTGAGCCTAGCTCCAGTGAGGAGTGTGAACTGTGGACTGGACAGATAGTAATTCGTGAACACACATTAAGTGTGGTGATTTAATTAGTAATGTAAATATTAGTAGAAAATATAACTGTATAAAATTATTTGTGGTATTCTTACGAATCCCATTTTACCCACTCGTAACAATAATATAAAATCGTATAGGATTGTTATAATATTTATCATTTTTATTTTGAATAACTATGCGTGGTTTGAATTCTGGGATGTACACGTAATCCATATATACGGATGATTCTTGCCTGCCGCCATTTTTTGAGATTTCTGAGACATCCACATATGGCTGCACAGTGGTGACACATCATCGTTCCAATCAACTTCCGTTCCATTCACGAAATTACTCCTACCAAATGTCGCACAACGAGAGCTAAGATGTTTACACATAACATATATTAATGCTTTATTAAATGAAGTAAATTTATGAAAAAATGTTTTTTGCAGCATTTGCATGATGTTTTAATGTATTTGTTTATTTAATTTTAAATTTATTCAATGTGAAGAAAAACCTGTTCGTAAAACGCAACGAGACAAAAGATCCTGAGCAGGGTCCACTGTCTCTGGGAGACCACGTGATGTGTGCGTCAGAAAGTTAAAAGGGTCAGTCAAGCAGCTGCCTGCTAGCTGAAAACATCGGTCGCGTGCAGCTCGCGTTACACGATCCTATTTATGGAACGGCTTCTACGTAAGATTTTAAATGGAAGGACAAGCACGGGATATTTAGAATGTTTATAATGCTGCAACACATTTCAGTAAAAAAAAAATTTTGACGTACAATGTCGTTAAAAAATAAGTGTTGCAAAAGGTGTTTCAATATTAATAATATATCAAATTCTGACACAGAGAAAGGGAAAGAGCAAAACCAATTTGGTTTTCTGACACCCTTGGATAAAATAAACAGAGCTCAGGAAAGTAATTAAGTTGAAGCAGAAAAATTAGCGAATTTTATTCTCTAAAAAATGGTACCAACTAAAAAAAAATACAAAGAACATTTGCAAGAAGACATCTATTTAAACTGCAGAGAAATAATTGATAAATTTGTTGCTAGGTTTTCGCCGAAAAAAAATCAATCCAAGATAAATATTTTAGTTGGAATGCCCGGATGAGCTGTTTGGAGGGACTGGCAGAACCGTAGTTAATTACGTTCATACTACGAACAGAACAATTTATTGTCAGCACTCATATGTTGGAGTCACAAAATTCATTAGGACTGATACACAATTAATTATTGTACATGCATATAGAGAAAATAAAAGCGTGTTAAAAAACTTTGTTCTGAATGGCTGGCATGTTTTTAAGTCAAAGCAGATTTCTGGTGTACCGTGACACAATATATTTTATATGTGACTGCTAATATTACTCTCATATAACTTGAATATTTTAGACTTCAGAGCAATGATTAAACAAGAATATTAACATTAACGAAACTATTTGTGTTGTAATAGGTCAAAGTAATGTAGTAATGTAGTTATTTGAGGGGGAAAGCAACATATACGTTCAAATAAGATAAACAAAACCGATATCATGAAATTATTTATACTTGTAAACATACAATAAAGTACATAGTTTTAGTAATAATGAACATGCACATCATTTACTGTAAAAGTGTACCTATAGTTAAAGATCTCTTTTAAACAAGTTTTGTAAGTTGCTCTCAATGTAATACATTTTTAATGTATACCTTTATACACAATACCTAAAATAATAATGATTTTTTGGTCGAATAACTACTTATGTATATAAAATGCTGGACATAGGTCAGACACATAAAAAATAGCAATAATTCATCCAATTTAGGTCAATTTATGTGCCTTAGAAAATAACAACACACTGTTCATAGATTACTGATATTTTTAAGTAATGGAGTTTGCTTTGGCTAGCAGAGGATCAGTAGTAGTCACAAGAAACTTTCAATAGGAGCACCGAGTGTGTGTAAGAACCAACAATTACAGATAATGTTCAGTTTCAAAATTTGTTGTTTCACTCATAAAATATACGTGTTAGGTAAGCTTCATTGCCGATAGTCACGTTTTAACAGTGTTTTATGATCGTGAGAAACTCATACACAAGCAATATTGTTTATTTAATTTGTGCCACGTATGTGGATAAGTGAGGCGAAATGTGCAGAAAAATGTATTCACGGAAATTGCTGCTCACTTTAAAGTATCGCAGATAATCAAAATGTTTTTTTATATATCAAAACACTTAACTTTACTAAAACACTTCGCTATTGTTGCTAATAGTCAAAATCCTCGTTTGCACATAAAATTCAATGGATTAAACACCACATAATACCCTAGCACTACTCAATTTTTGAAGCTAAAACATTCTTGTTTTAATAATTTAAAATGTTCTTAAATTAACAAAATACTACTTCCTGATTGGCTGGAAAGCCGTGATATTAAACGTTTTCCCAAATCAATATAACAATAGAAATTTTCAACAAAATTGAGATAAGTGCAAAATAACACAGATTTAAAATAAAAGCGTAATTAAAGTGTTACATTTCATAATATAAATCTATTTCAGTTAACAAATATTATGACCAATAGTCCTAAGAGGGGTCTGTGCATTGCGTTGACATTCGAAAAACAATAGTCATAGAGTTCTCGGATTCGTAGATATGGATTAAATTTTAAAGCAGAATACTGTTTATAAAGACACAAATAATAAAATGCAGGAAATAAAAAAAATACATCTGTGCTAGCACTTGTTTTATTAGTACGCTGGTAATAACATCGGTGATATTAAATTTAAAAAAATTTCATTGTATCTGAAAATTAAATTTAAAAAAATTTCTTTAGCAAAAACATGTAACATCATACCTTAACAAGGCATTAAAAACTTGCTGTCTAGCAAAAATGACATAAGTGCGCCAACAAAAAGTAGGTTTTTTTATTTTGTTGTTCACGCAAAATAGTTACATTTTACTTCTGTTTAAATGTTCATAAGCGGCATATATGTTTGTGATAAATGGATACTAAAGCACTTCGGTAAAATACCGGAGCATTTAAATATTTTTAGCTATGGCAGAAATTAGACTTTGCTCATAACAGTTTTTTTCGGTCATGCCATTGCTAGTGCTTTTAAATTCATTCATTTTATAAGATAAGATTGAATACGTATTTGTGGGTAAACAACGAACAGAAACATATATGTAAACCCCACTGCTGGCTCATCGTGTGAGGGGAGGGTAGTCAATGCGCGCAGGGAGATCCGAGAGAGCTCTTTTGCTCTTGTCGCTTTATAGGTTGTATTGTAGGCCTATACAGTATGGTCGATAAAAAATTACCAGTTTCAATGATATACAAAAACAGTTTAATTTAAACTATTTTATACAAATCATACATCGAATTGAAGGCAAACTTACCTAGTTTTTCTTACGAATGTTGAATGTGTGCACATTTAGTTATACAGCACACATCAAACCTAAAGTCAAATTTTTCCTACGCTTTTGTTAACAAGTCTGGCAAATCATTGTGTAGCTCCGGAACGTAGAGACGATCTTTTATAGAAGCCCCAAAGGAAAAAATAAATATCGTATGGCGTTATGTTAGGTGAACGTGGAGGCCAGCGAAAAAGAGCTCTGTCGTCTAGAACATTACGACCAATCCAACGGTCAGGTACTTTGACGTTCAACCACTCTCGTACAAAGAGATTCCAACGGGCAGGGGCTCCATCCTGTTGTCAAATGAAGTTTACAGGTTTACCCTCTATTAATGGGAAAAGAGCCATTTTTTCAACATGGGAGGCGCTGCAAGTGAGAAAAAAATCAAAGCAGTACTCGCCAACACTCTACAACGCTTACAGTTGATACTATTAAAGTGTATAACTGGGACAGTCTTATGGACCCACAGTATTTGGTTTGCCATGAGGAAGGGGCAGGAAGTGCAGGGACTCCGCTCACCGGCTCGTCTCTGGAGCTGGAGCTGGAGCTGGAGAAGTCTCCAGATGGCGCCCCTGGAGGCTGCTGGACTCCGCCTGCAGAGGTCCGCGGTCCCTGGGCGACTACCTCATGTCCGTGCAGTTGCCCGCCGTCTGCAACAAGCCGTGGACTAGCGGTGACGAGTACCAGGGTTAGCCGGCCTTCCAACAACAAAGGGACTACTGCAACAATTAAACGAAATGATCCAGTGAGTCAATGTGTATACCTGGAAATCCCGGTCCCGAAAGTACCGACAATCCCCTGTACTTTTGACATAGCAAAAGAACCGGGAATCTAAAATCGATTCCCGGTTCTTTTGGTACTTTCGGGACTCGACATCGACATGACTTGTTTACTGGATGGCACTTCAATTGTAAATATTTATTCAGAATTGTTTTAAAGTTTTAGTTAATTGATCTTAAAAGGCTGACACTTTTAATTTTGACAAATTGTATTTTTCTCTAAAATTAATAGAAATGAAACTGTGATTTGTCATTGCTAATATCCTTTAAATAATGATATTATTTCTTTTAAGTTTTTTATAAAGATAAAACATGTTATTTTAAATTAATAACTCTGCAATTTTGCATGCGTTGAAACGATTATTTGTTTAAATGTTTTCTTTTGAAAGTTATAGATTGAGAGTAAGACTGAGCATACAGCGATTTGTTCACGTTAGTAGATACATTTTGCAATAAAAAGTTGTAACTAAAATGTTTGTCTTTTTACTTTTGGCCACTAAAAGTTGTTTAATAGTTCAAATTTAAGTATCACTACTTCAATCACCGACTGTTGCAACATTGATTAAAAAAAATTACCTTGTACCGAATGTACCGAGAGTTCTCGGTTTCGTTGAAGACTAGTACCAAAATTCCCGGTTCTATCTGTCACGGTTCCGAATACCCAGGTTTTTTTTGTATCACTGTAACGTGTGTACCTGCGTACACATGCAAAGGTTAGTGCCCCTGACTTGTCATTGAATACCACCTGCGCAACAGTGAGCGCGCGGCCATTCAAACGCAGCGGCAGGAGGCCTGCCGTCGTCGGACGAATTCGTGCGCAGTCGGCTGCGCGCGGATCTGGACGGAAACTGAAGTTGGGCTGGCTTCCCCCGAATAGACGAGACTGTTCTTCCTCCAGCTCGTCAGGGAAGCCAACGAGTATAAAAGGGCATGCGCCAAGTCAACCGAAGAGCAGAACAACTGGGACATCAGTGGGCAGGCTGCCACGCTGCTCCGACACCGCTCGCCGGCCTACACCGTCAAACTACTACGGAGTTGCTGCCGCCCGAGGACCGAGAAGACTTCGACTGGGTTAGACAGTTGAGATGAAGCGTCGCTGTATATGGCATAAAATTCTTCAGAGTGGTTATTAACTAAATTCGAAGGTCCAACGACAAGCGAATAGGGCGCGCGATAGCAACTTCCGTGAGGGCTGAGCGAGCTGGTGTAGAAAAAACTATCACGACTAAAAAACAATTCGGACTTTAACTCTCCACATAATGTGATGAAAACTCGTAGCCATAACGACCCGAAGATAGTACAAACGGCGTGACTATTTGCGGACACAAGGGACGGCGCGCACGCTACCACAGGAGAGAAACATAAAACTGATTGTATAAACATAGTCTCGTGCTATGTTACGTAGTTAGTAATCATAACCAAGGGTTGTGAGTAGTATATAATAGGGGCTCCTGCGGCAGGCTTTAAGGCTGTGGTGTTGTATGTCCGATCCGCCATCTTGGATTGTGACGTCACGGCGGACATCTTGGATGACCTTGACCTTGACCTTTGACCTTGACCCCGGCGGCCATTTTGGATCCGCCATCTTGGATCCGCCATCTTGGATGACGTCATTTTGTTTTCTCGAACTTTCCGCCATTTTGTTTTCCAACATTTTGAATTATGACGTCACCGTTGCAATTTACATTAGCCCGCCATCTTTAACTTTTTTATTTATTATCCGATTTTAATGGAAAAAATTTTTAAATTTATAAAAAAATTCAATTAATAAAATTTTAATATATTATTTTTAAAAAACATACTTTTTAGACACGGAGTTCGGAGTCCTCGGTTCGAACCCGACGAGGTCAAAACAAAATTAAAAATGGCGACAGGCTCCTTCCCTCGTGGTGGATGCTGGCAGACTGACCCCCACCACTTTTTACCATGCTTATATATCATCAGGTAGTATGACGTCATGTCCGACATCTTGAAAATCTGTAATTTTAATGCTAGAGATTCGGGAAAAAATTTAAAAATCATTAAAAAAATTAACTAATCGAATTAAATAATAAAAAATCCTTAAAACCACCGTTGCACTTTTACGTGATGACCACCATCTTGAAATCACCCGCTGGAGGTCACCATCTTGTTTTCGTCTGCTAGAGTGTGCTGATACCATGTTGGTATAATTATCTGGTCACCATACCTTTGTCCTCAACTGTTGACATTGAACTTTGACCTTGACCTTAAACTTTGACCTTGACCTTGAAATTTGACCTTGACCTTGACGATCCTCATGGATCCGACATTTTATGTTCAGTACATGCTACCAGGAGCTACCACCTGCTGGAGTATGCCATATTGTGTGTGTGTACTTGTATTATAGAGTACATTTCCATCTGGATAATTTTATTCTAACCCGCTACAGTGCAGTAATAATTTATTATGGAGGTGCCCCCCGCCATCTTGAAATCATGTAATAATGTAGCTACAAAAGTGGAAAAAAATCCAAAATTAATTAAATAAATTTGTAATCCATATAATGATTGATTGGATCGACTAAGGTCATTGGTTCGATCCCTGACCGATACAAAACAACTTTAATTAAAAAAATACTAAAAAAGTGTTAGGTTTAAGATAGTAAAAACACCACAAGTTCTTTTAAAAAATAATTTTTATTACATAAATTCAATACACTACTACAAGTACAAAAAAAACACTGACAAATTACCAAAGCCTTTTGGATTCCACGATTCAAACAGTCTTCTTATTGTACGGACTAAGCCTTTTACATGACTTTAAATGTCTATCCGATCCGTTCATCACCACAGCCAGAGACGGACTGAAGTTCATAGCACTTATAAAGTCTCATTAGCCGGTACAACACATGAGTCAAATCAATAACCATGTTCATTATACGTCTCGGAGCATTTTTTATAATGTCGATGTAAGCTATCGAGACGTGAAATTAGTTTATTGCACTTATTGCACTGAAATTGTATTCTTTGAACATTATTAGAACAACCGCTTCTTTCATGTCTGCGAGCATTTGAGGTGATAGTAAATGATGCACCACAGTATTTACACTGATGCGAAGTACGCTCTTCATTAATTGAAGTATTCAATGCTGATGAAACTTCAGCTGATAGTGGAACAGCACATATCGAAGTCTCCTCCAGTGTTGTCAGATGCGTTGCCAACGGGATCTGCTCCAACATCGTCGGCGCCGACGTCATGGTTCCCGTAGTCGTTGGTACATCCTCCATCGAGTACGACGTTAAAGTCGGTAAATATGCCATCGAAGTCTCAAGAACAGCCAATTCCACGTCTTATGCACAAGAAGAAACAAACTAGGTGATCCGTACACCGTCGACGGCAGTAACAAACTGAGCGTCCTGCTGTCTAGGACTCGTTTATATAGATTAACCGGTTTCAATAATACGCTAGTCAAATCAAGAACAATTTACTAAAATACTAGAGTCAAAACATTAAAAAAATAGAAGCACCAGCAAAAAAAAAAAAAGCACATTTGGAAGCACCGACCTCGAAAAGGCAGCACATTTGGAAGCACCGAAAACGAAAAGGCAGCACATTTGGAAGCACCGACAACGAAAAGACAGCACATTTGGCAGCACCGAATACGAAAAGGCAACACATTTGGAAGCACCGACAACGAAAAGGCAGCACCGACAACGAAAAGACAGCACATTTGGAAGCACCGACTACGATAAGGCAGCACATTTGGAAGCACCGACAACGAAAAGGTAGCACATTTGGAAGCACCGACAAAGAAAAGGCAGCACATTTGGAAGCACCGACAAAGAAAAGGCAGCACATTTGGAAGCACCGACTACGAAAAGGCAGCACATTTGGAAGCACCGACTACGAAAAGGAAGTACATTTGGAAGCACCGACAACGCAAAAACAGCACATTTGGAAGCACCGACAACGCAAAAACAGCACATTTGGAAGCACCAACAACGAATAGGCAGCACATTTGGAAGCACCGAGTACGAAAAGGCAGCACATTTGGAAGCACCGACAACGAAAAGGCAGCACATTTGGAAGCACCGACAACGAAAAGGCAGCACATTTGGAAGCACCGAAAACGAAAAGACAGCACATTTGGCAGCACCGACAATGAAAAGGCAGCACATTTGGAAGCACCGACTACGAAGAGGCAGCACATTTAGCAGCACCGACAACGAAAAGTCAGCACATTTGGCAGCACCGACAACGAAAAGACAGCACATTAGGCAGCACCGACAACGAAAAGGCAGCACATTTAGCAGCACCGACAACGAAAAGTCAGCACATTTAGCAGCACCGACAACGAAAAGTCAGCACATTTGGCAGCACCGACAACTAAAAGGCAGCACATTTGGAAGCACCGACTACGAAAAGGCAGCACATTTGGAAACACCGACAACGAAAAGGCAGCACATTTGGAAGCACCAACAACGAAAAGGCAGCACATTTAGAAGCACCGACAACGAAAAGGCAGCACTTTTGGAAGCACCATTATCGAAAAGGCAGCACATTTGGAAGCTCCATCAACAAAAAAAAAAAAAAAAAAAAAAAAAGGCAAAAAGGATCACAAGTTACGAGATCAAAGTCTTAGTTAGAAATCAGAATACAAGAAATAAAAACATTAAATTCTTATAATTTAAATTATTTATTTTATTGCTTTACATTATACAAATACAAGTAAAACAAGCCACTATTGTATGTAGCCAGCATTCCTCAGTTCCTTGAGTATGAAGGATATTTCTTTGATGCACGAATATTTTCCTGCACAAAGCGAACCATGTAGAAGTCTTAGCCGGTCAAACAATATGTTTGGATCTTTCCATGATGTGTAATCATTCTCTTCTACCACCATCTTCCCTGCACCTTTATAATAAATATTATGATCTCTGGTGTCTTCCGTTTTACCACCAACCTCAGGGTAACTTTCATGTTTGAGACGCTGATCATCACAAGCTTGATCAGATTTATTTAATATATCAGTTCTTCTCCACCGTTTCGGTCCCAGGACACCGCCAAATTCTTCGATCTTGGCAGCTTTAGGTGTTTCATCATAGTCTATGTCTTTGTCAACAACCTCAGAGTCACTGTAACAATCACCGTAGAAGGAATCGTCTTCACCCAATTTACCGTAATAATTCGATGTTGATGATGTTGAAGTGTCTTCATCGTCTTCATGCTTGCTTTTTAGGAGTCCATCATTTTTACAAAGTAGGAAAGATCTACTTCAATTCGGCTGGAATATATTCTCACTTTTCACGTTAAGAATTCTTCCATTGTCTTCATTCTTCCGTAAATCATCAAACTCCTTCAATTTAAGTTCTTTGTCGAGATCGGAAGAGCCAAGAAAATTATTGTCGTAATGCAGATCACTCTTCCTTAGGCTAGTAGATTCATCGTTGTCCTCTAGCTTGTACGCAGGCTTGGCGCTACAAGTTCTGCCATGTCTTTTTAGGCTCTCTCTCCGCGTAAACGACTTGCTACATCGAACACAACTTATCATATTGCGCAGTGGATTTTTAACACAGTCATTCTTCTCGTGTTGTCTTTTATTCTTTCTCAAGATAAACTCTTTACTGCAAAACTTACACATATGTTCTTTCGATACAGCGTCAGATCCCAAATAGGAATTCATATTAGTTACTGAGACTAATGCCAGATACCAATTGAGTGTTTTAAATTAGATCCGATCCAATACTTAAATAGAAATTTTTTCATATTTCATCAGCGAGAATTAATATATCTCATGCAAAAGTAATTTATGCATGTAGTTATGATTTTCAACAACAGTTGTCGCCACATGTTGCTTGCAGGTAAATATTATTTAGTTCTTTTATGCGGGATGCGGGATGCTCACTAACGATCGCAAAAGAAGGATGGCTTCGCTAGACTCCAAGGAAAAGGAAGTTCGTCTTGCATGTTGGTGTTCCACAGATGTCTCATGGCGTAATATTAATTTGACTGAGTAACGATATTTGTTAATTCCACCTGATAAAAATATTGCAAGTTTTGATTTAGTAGCAGAAATAATTGAATTAAATGTAACTCCAAATAAAATGACATGTCTCATTAGACCAAAAAAAAAAAACATGCAGAGAGCATTTCTCAGAATAGTCAGAATCACTTGATGAAACCACAGGAATGATTGCAAGAACATGGGAAAAACCATCATAATATTGGCAAGAATAATCAAGAGCACACGGAGAAAACCATCATAATATTGACCAGATTAATCAGAAGTACTCGGAGAAAACCACCACATGTTTTCTTTGATATCATAAAATTACAGGGAAAAATATTAAAAAATAAAAATAAATTAATAAAAAAATAAAAAAATAAAAAAAATGCATAAACAGTTTCTGCTAGCTTGTAAACTTATCATTGTTGAGCAAAGATAGAATTCTTGTACAAGCCAGATATTTATGCATTTTTTTATTTTTTTATTTTTTTATTAATTTATTTTTATTTTTAAATATTTTTCCCTGTAATTTTATGATATCAAAGAAAACATGCGGTGGTTTTCTCCGAGTACTTCTGATTAATCTGGTCAATATTATGATGGTTTTCTTCGTGTGCTCTTGATTATTCTTGCCAATATTTTGATGGTTTTTCCCATGTTCTTGCAATCATTCCTGTGGTTTCATCAAGTGATTCTGACTATTCTGAGAAACCGCTCGCTGCATGTTTTTTTTTTTTTTTTTTTTTGATCTGAGACATGTCATTTTATTTGGAGTTACATTTAATTCTATAATTTCTGCTACTAAATCAAAACTTGCAATATTTTTATCAGGTGGAATTAACAAATATCGTTACTCAGTCAAATTAATATTACGCCATGAGACATCTGTGGAACACCAACATGCAAGACGAACTTCCTATTCCTTGGAGTCTAGCGAAGCCATCCTTCTTTTGCGATCGTTAGTGAGCATCCCGCATCCCGCATAAAAGAACTAAATAATATTTACCTGCAAGCAACATGTGGCGACAACTGTTGTTGAAAATCATGACTACATGCATAAATTACTTTTGCATGAGATATATTAATTCTCGCTGATGAAATATGAAAAAATTTCTATTTAAGTATTGGATCGGATCTAATTTAAAACACTCAATTGGTATCTGGCATTAGTCTCAGTAACTAATATGAATTCCTATTTGGGATCTGACGCTGTATCGAAAGAACATATGTGTAAGTTTTGCAGTAAAGAGTTTATCTTGAGAAAGAATAAAAGACAACACGAGAAGAATGACTGTGTTAAAAATCCACTGCGCAATATGATAAGTTGTGTTCGATGTAGCAAGTCGTTTACGCGGAGAGAGAGCCTAAAAAGACATGGCAGAACTTGTAGCGCCAAGCCTGCGTACAAGCTAGAGGACAACGATGAATCTACTAGCCTAAGGAAGAGTGATCTGCATTACGACAATAATTTTCTTGGCTCTTCCGATCTCGACAAAGAACTTAAATTGAAGGAGTTTGATGATTTACGGAAGAATGAAGACAATGGAAGAATTCTTAACGTGAAAAGTGAGAATATATTCCAGCCGAATTGAAGTAGATCTTTCCTACTTTGTAAAAATGATGGACTCCTAAAAAGCAAGCATGAAGACGATGAAGACACTTCAACATCATCAACATCGAATTATTACGGTAAATTGGGTGAAGACGATTCCTTCTACGGTGATTGTTACAGTGACTCTGAGGTTGTTGACAAAGACATAGACTATGATGAAACACCTAAAGCTGCCAAGATCGAAGAATTTGGTGGTGTCCTGGGACCGAAACGGTGGAGACGAACTGATATATTAAATAAATCTGATCAAGCTTGTGATGATCAGCGTCTCAAACATGAAAGTTACCCTGAGGTTGGTGGTAAAACGGAAGACACCAGAGATCATAATATTTATTATAAAGGTGCAGGGAAGATGGTGGTAGAAGAGAATGATTACACATCATGGAAAGATCCAAACATATTGGTTGACCGGCTAAGACTTCTACATGGTTCGCTTTGTGCAGGAAAATATTCGTGCATCAAAGAAATATCCTTCATACTCAAGGAACTGAGGAATGCTGGCTACATACAATAGTGACTTGTTTTACTTGCATTTGTATAATGTAAAGCAATAAAATAAATAATTTAAATTATAAGAATTTAATGTTTTTATTTCTTGTATTTTGATTTCTAACTAAGACTTAGATCCCGTAACTTGTTATCCTTTTTGCCTTTTTTTTTTTTTTTTGTTGATGGAGCTTCCAAATGTGCTGTCTTTTCGATAATGGTGCTTCCAAAAGTGCTGCCTTTTCGTTGTCGGTGCTTCTAAATGTGCTGCCTTTTCGTTGTCGGTGCTTCTAAATGTGCTGCCTTTTCGTTGTCGGTGCTTCCAAATGTGCTGCCTTTTCGTTGTCAGTGCTTTCAAATTTGCTGCCTTTGCGTTGTCGGTGCTTCCAAATGTGCTGCCTTTTCGTAGTCGGTGCTTCCAAATGTGCTGCCTTTTCGTAGTCGGTGCTTCCAAATGTGCTGCCTTTGCGTTGTCGGTGCTTCCAAATGTGCTGCCTTTTCGTTGTCGGTGCTGCCTAATGTGCTGTCTTTTCGTAGTCGGTGCTTCCAAATGTGCTGTCTTTTCGTTGTCGGTGCTGCCAAATGTGCTGACTTTTCGTTGTCGGTGCTGCTAAATGTGCGGCCTTTTCGTAGTCGGTGCTTCCAAATGTGCTGCCTTTGCGTTGTCGGTGCTTCCAAATGTGCTGCCTTTTCGTTGTCGGTTTTCCAAATGTGCTACCTTCTCGTTGTCGGTGCTTCCAAATGTGCTGCCTTTTCGTAGTCGGTGCTTCCAAATGTGCTGTCTTTTCGTTGTCGGTGCTGCCTTTTCGTTGTCGGTGCTTCCAAATGTGCTGCCTTTTCGTTGTCGGTGCTTCCAAATGTGCTGCCTTTTCGTATTCGGTGCTGCCAAATGTGCTGTCTTTTCGTTGTCGGTGCTTCCAAATGTGCTGCCTTTTCGTTTTCGGTGCTTCCAAATGTGCTGCCTTTTCGTTGTCGGTGCTTCCAAATGTGCTTTTTTTTTTTGCTGGTGCTTCTATTTTTTTAATGTTGTTTTGACTCTAGTATTTTAGTAAATTGGTCTTGATTTGACTAGCGTATTATAGAAACTGGTTAATGTATATAAACGAGTCCTAGACAGCAGGACGCTCTGTTTGTTACTGCCGTCGACGGTGTACGGATCACCTAGTTTGTTTCTTCTGGTGCATAAGACGTGTAATTGGCTGTTCTTGAGAGTTCGATGGCATATTTACCGACTTTAACGTCGTACTCGATGGAGGATGTACCAACGACTACGGGAACCATGACGTCGGCGCCGACGATGTTGGAGCAGATCCCGTTGGCAACGCCTCTGACAACACTGGAGGAGACTTCGATATGTGCTGTTCCACTATCAGCTGAAGTTTCATCAGCATTGAATACTTCACTTAATGAAGAGCGTACTTCGCATCAGTGTAAATACTGTGGTGCATCATTTACTATCACCTCAAATTCTCGCAGACATGAAAGAAGCGGTTGTTCTAATAATGTTCAAAGAATACAATTTCAGTGCAATAAGTGCAATAAACTAATTTCACGTCTCGATAGCTTACATTGACATTATAAAAAATGCTCCGAGACGTATAATGAACATGGTTATTGATTTGACTCATGTGTTGTACCGGCTAATGAGACTATATAAGTGCTATGAACTTCAGTCTGTCTCTGGCTGTGGTGATGAACGGATCGGATAGACACTTAAAGTCATGTAAAAGGCTTAGTCCGTACAATAAGAAGACGGTTTGAATCGTGGAATCCAAAAGGCTTTGGTAATTTGTCAGTGTTTTTTTGTACTTGTAGTAGTGTATTGAATTTATGTAATAAAAATTATTTTTAAAAGAACTTGTGGTGTTTTTACTATCTCAAACCTAACACTTTTTTAGTATTTTTTAAATTAAAGTTGGTTTATATCGGTCAGGGATCTAACCAAGGACCTTAGTCGATCCAATCAATCATTATATGGATTACAAATTTATTTAATGAATTTTGGATTTTTTCCGCTTTTGTAGCTACATTATTACATGATTTCAAGATGGCGGGGGGCACCTCCATAATAAATGATTACTGCACTGTAGCGGGCTAGAATAAAATTATCCAGATGGAAATGTACTGTATAATACAAGTACACACACACAATATGGCGTACTCCAGCAGGTGGTAGCTCCTGGTAGCATGTACTGAACATAAAATGTCGAATCCATGAGGATCGTCAAGGTCAAGGTCTAATTTTAAGGTCAAGGTCAAATTTCAAGGTCAAGGTCAAATTTCAAGGTCAAGGTCAAAGTTCAAGGTCAAGGTCAAAGTTAAAGGTCAAGGTCAAAGTTAAAGGTCAAGGTCAAAGTTCAATGTCAACAGTTGAGGACAAAGGTATGGTGACCAGATAAATGTACCAACATGGTTCAGCACACTCTAGCGGACGAAAACAAGATGGTGACCTCCAGCTGGTGATTTCAAGATGGTGGCCATCACGAAAAATTGCAACGGTGGTTTTAAGGATTTTTTATTATTTAATTCGATTAGTTATTTTTTTTAATGATTTTTAATTTTTTTCCCGAATCTCTAGCATTAAAATTACGGATTTTCAAGATGGCGGACATGACGTCATACTACCTGATGATATATAAGCATGGTAATAAGTGGTGGGGGTCAGTCTGCCACCATCCACCACGAGGGAAGGAGCCTGTCGCCATTTTTAATTTTGTTTTGACCTCGTCGGGTTCGAACTGAGGACTCCGAACTCCGTGTCTAAAAAGTACGTTTTTTAAAAATAATATAATAAAATTTTATTAATTGAATTTTTTTATAAATTTAAAAATTTTTTGCATTAAAATTGGATAATAAATAAAAAAGTTAAAGATGGCGGGCGTAACGGAATTTGCAACGGTGAAGTCATAATTTAAAATGTTGGAAAACAAAATGGCGGAAATTTCAAGAAAACAAAATGACGTTATCCAAGATGGCGGATCCAAGATGGCGGATCCAAAATGGCCGCCGGGGTCAAGGTCAAGGTCAAAGGTCAGGTCAAGGTCATCCAAGATGGCCGCCGTGACGTCACAATCCAAGATGTTGGATCGGACACACAACACCACAGTCTTAAAGCCTGCCGCAGGAGCCCCTATTATATACTACTGTTGTGTACTATGATAAGTTTAAGGAAATAAATGTAACCACTTGTAAAGTACAATGAACTAAGGACCTGGAGTTAATGTTACGAGAACTAGTTATTAAGGTTATTGTTCAGTGTGACTAACACTTTGTATGTTTTTAAGCCTCTGCAGTTTATATTGACGGCGTACTGGTCGTAGGCGGTGACGAGCTCACGCCTCGACAGAATTAAGGCTATTGTTTTTACATGTTCAATAATCAATTCACAGCGTGTTAATTCGTATGTCTTGTGTTATAGTGGGATCATGTATCAGCCGTTTGACATCATAAGGACCCGGCTTATGTACGACATATGTCAGTTTGAGATTCAATGAAATACTTGCTTGTGTTATTGGGATTGTTAATAAATTATCATTGGAATGAATTCTACTTAGCAGCTAATTTCCGAACCACCCGCAAACTTTCTTTTTCCTCCTTGTTAGGGCTTCCCTATATTTTAGTAAAACCCGTGACATCACCAACATAAAAACCGTATTATTCGCCTCTATTTTATTTAACTAGGATTTGTACTGAAACATATGCCTAATAATAAGCATATAAGCACTTATAAGAGAAAAATCACATATTTTGCTAACGGCAATTGAAATGAAATACACAGGAATCTGTCACCTTGTCTGATTTCACTTTATCTAGCTTTTTGTAGTGATTTCCTGTCAGTGTGGGGGACTGAATAATCACCTGATATATACAATAGCACAAGTTTTAGTTGTCGGTTTTCATGGCCATGGTTCTCTGGAATTTAATCGTGCCCAGATGTCACTCATCATCGACACTTCGGTGCATATTCCAGTGGCCATATTCATGGTGCTGATGGTTAATAAAGCAACAAACTGTTAGCTGTTAGCTCTTGATTGTTAGAACCTTGAAAATGGCTACTGCGAAATACTCCAAAACATCCTAATGGTTTAAGTACTTGTATACACCGATAAAAAAATGATATGACAAAAAATTGGGAAGGGGCGGGTTTGAATCTCAGATTCCGGCGTTCTGACTTTGCATTTCCTGGGATTACGCTGGGCAAATGCCTGGGTAGTTTCTTACTACAGTCCATGGCCAATTTTTCCCACAATGTCTTGTGTTTTCGTCTCTAATGACTTAAATATTGACAGCTAGCTCAAGTACCTGGCGTTGCCTGGGCTAAACACATCGTAATATAAGGAACATCACTACCGAGTTTCAAGTCTGTAGGACATACACTTGAAAAACGTGACATTTTGATTTTAAAATCCCATTGATTGCACAATCTCGGTGCATCAAGGCCACGCATCAGCAAAACCGGGAGGCCAATCTTTAGCGTCATTTTGTGGGAAGGCAGGTAAACATTAGGCAATACGTGACGGACACACCAAAATAATTCAAGGCAACGCCATCTATTAAAGAAGTTCTAGATAAACTATTATTAGCGCCTTTAGTTTCCTAGCAGACGTGAGCTTAACTAAACGGATGAATTTCACCAAGGAGAAGGATAGGGAGTTGCCAGACCTTACTATATGACCGTGGGGCGGACATCGAGAAAGACACAAACTCACTGTGTGTCTATGACCTACCTCCTAAGATTTTCTATTTGTAAACTAAATGTACCAATTTTACACTCCCTGTGGTATGAAATTTCATAGTTATATACATATAGTATATGCCACTCTCCTGCCTATAAACTATCTATATTCAAAAGATCATGTCGATCCGTTGTTCTGTTGCTGCGTGAAATAACAGACAGACAAGCTTTCGCATTTGTAATATTAGTAGGAATATTAGTAGGGATACATTACGGTAAACTAAAAATGAAATAACTTTTGTTTCAATTGTGAAAAGCCGAAGTCTTAATGGGACATTAGTGGTGGCTGATATCAAACGAGACTCTCCTGTAACGTCCATTTGGCAGCCGTAGAAAAGGCGGTCTTCATTAAAACTAAAGCACTGTGCATTTGTTGAACTGCCTGGGATTCCAGGATAAAGGTTTTTTATTTTTATTTTTATTTTCAACTGAAAGCTAGCCGAGTGCGCGAAGGTTCAAAAGGGAACAGGGAATGCATTTTTTCCATGGGGCAGTTCTGCCAACTTCACCCCGTCCTCCCCCGGCCCTAAACAAAGAAACTCCCTTTCAGCCCCTTTCGCATAACTTTCTCGTTCCCTTCCATAAACCATTCACAGACATCTCTTCGCGAGGTCAATCTCCAAGAGCAAGCATCCATTCGTCAATTTTTTATGGATCTGGGACCAGGCGGGCGGAGGGGTTGTTATACTGCTCTCCCGTCCACGACTTGCATTTTTCAAAAGAAACTTCTTATTAAATTTGAACCCGGTAGCGCCCTTGTCCCTTGTTATGTTTGCACGTCTGCAATATGGACGAGGAATGGAAATATTCGTATTTTTTCTCAACTTCAGTTTAAATCTCTTTCAGGTCCTACAGTTTACAACGTGCCCACGAGGGAAAAAAAAACCTACTAGCTGTTGACCCCATTTGACAGGCCGTATAGCAGCTAGTTCAAAACTCGTGCGTCTAACAAAGAACTTTATAATACATAAAAAAACTGGAAAACAGCTTTGTAAAAAAAAATAAGCCTTTTAAACTTTGAACAAAACTAAAATCCGCCAACTCGCACATTGAAGTTTCGGACGGCCGTGATCACTACAAGTATCACACTCATGTGGCGAGGCTCATGACTTATTCATGAGCTCCGAGTCACGGGTCATGAATTTCGGAGCCAACCACAATACTCGTAACATATTACAGGTTCTGTCTTTAAGCCTTGTTTTGTGCGTAATTATGTATTTAGTTAGATATTTCTCAATCCAACACTGGGGCTGTGCCTAATTGCTGCTAGCGTGACTATTCCAGGAGCACGAGTGGAGCAATATTTCAGAAAGTTTGAACTAAGTAATAGGGGATCCCGGAAGGAAGAAGAATCTTTGAGGTACCTACCTACATGCAAAATTTTAACGAAGAAAAATTCTGATAGTCATTTTTCAAGCAATGGTTTTATAGTAGTAAATAATGAGGCTACAGGCACAGGGTTCAGAGTGAGGAGGTGAAGATGCTGACCGCCATTTTGGATTGTGACGACACGGCAGAAATCTTGGATGACCGTGACCTTTACCTTTGACCTTGACCTTTGAACCGCCAGCTATTTTTGGTCCGCCATCTTGGATACGCCATATTTAAATCGAGAACCCCACTCACTAATGCTGCAATTTTCGTCACGGCCGCCATATTGATTTTCTTTTGTTCCGCTGGAGGCTGCCATCTTGGATACCGACGACTTTGTTTCTGTTGCTTGTTCCTAGAGAGCGCTAGTGTCGCTCTGTCTCATCACTTAAGGTCGATGTTTCATTACCTACCAGAGCTATTATGGTCCTTATCGACATATTAATATTTTTTTATGCAAAATACATCGGAAGCACTGCGATTCAAACCATCGCAGCTCTAACCTCTAGGTTGGAAAACATCCTTTGACCGCACGGCTATCGAGACATTTACCAGGCTGAGAATTAATTAAGGTAGGCCTATATATGTTTGGACTTGTAATTTTTTAATTTGAAGAAATAATAGCATCGCCTGTTTGAGACAGAACCACCATATTGTATTACGACGTAACTGTTACCATTTTCGTTACGGCCGCCATCTTGAAAAACTGTAATTTTATGCCAGAAAATTGAAAAAATTTAAATAATTCTAATACAATTTTATTAATCAATATTGATAAAATGCTATTTTAAAACGCACTTACACCTTGCAGTCCTCGGTTCGAACCCGGTAAGAGCAAAAATTGAAAAAAATGCAGATAGATTCTTCTTCCACGGAAGCCACCTGCAGACTGACCTCCCACCACCAATACCCAGGTATATATCATCAGCTGGTATGTCGTCATGTCCGCCATATTGTTTTCATCTGATGCATACCGCCATCTTGTTTTCGTCTGCTAGAGCGCGCTGTCACCATGCTAGTTTAAGTTTTACCCGCTAGAGTGCAGAAAATAATTTTTTACTGAGATAACCACCATCTTGACATTTGGGCGCCATCTTGGAATTGTGTAATTATTTAGCTAGAAGTTCGGGATGAAATTCAAAAATTCATTAAATAAATTTGCAATCAATGTACTGATTTATTCGATCGATTCATGTCAATGGTTCAATCTCTGGGCGATGCAAAAAATTAATCTTTTATAAAAAATAATAATTTCAATAAATCACAATCATAATACTAATAAAAGCTGAAAATCATTTACTACCAGCCTCCAGTAGGCTGTTATGACCGCCATATTAAAAATTTGTATGTATTGACCCATAAATTTGGAAAACGTCCTTAAATTCATCAAAAATCAATTATTAATTTACACGTTGAATCGATATTTGGTTTATGCTAAAAAAGGTAGTTTAATATAAAATACCACAGAAGTGACAGGTTCGAGAAATAAAACACCACAAGTTCATTTACAAACATAGAATTTATTTCATAAATTGTACACTACTACAAGTACAAAAAATAACAATGTCAAATTACTTAAGTCTTGAGCATGTCCAAATTTATACTGTCTTCTTAGAGTACGAAATAAGTCCTTTAAATGTCTTTACATTCCTTTTTCAGAGCATTTCCACATGCCAGTTGTTTACCACCGTTTTCACACAGAGAAGAATTATCGATTTCATTGAAAGGACAGTCATAGATTTCATGATGTCTTACATGTTTTATGCATACAAATGCCTTGTCGCAGTATATACAGCTTGAATATGATGAATATACAGCCAGTCTATCACAATTCCTGAGGTGCCTTTTTAATCTTCCATACTGTATAAACTGGCTACAACACCTGTTGCACTGGTATTTAATGCGTTCCGAGTTATTATTACAATTGTGTATTACACAAGCACGTAGTTTCAAGTTTTTTTAATTTGTCACAGTACGTACAGTTGGGTGATGGAACGCCCACAGATGCTGCTTTCTTTATCGATGTCACTGGCACTGTTGTCAACCATTGTAACACTGCTGACATGTTAACTTCTGAAGCCTTCGAGGTCTGCTCTGCGGAAGATGCTGCACAGGTCGAAATCTCCTGCTGTGCTGAGAGAGTAGGTGTATCTATTGATATCGTTGTCATCGGGCTCTGCACTGTTGATGGTAGGCCTTCCATCCATGTCGGTGTTAATAGTGGTAATGATGCCATCGAATTCTTAAAAATAGCTAGATACTGGTCTATTATGTTATGCAAATATAACTATCCGATCCGCACAGCACCGCAACCAGAGACGGACTGAAGTTCTCATCGTTTGGACCCCACTTATATATTCTCATTGCCTGGTTTAATAGTCTACATGTGTCAAAGCAACATCCATGTTCATTATGCTTGCACTTAAATTTCTCGGAGCATTTTTTATAATGTCGATGTAAGCTATCGAGACGAGAAATTAGTTTATTGCACTTGTTGCACTGAAATAGTATTCTTTGAGTATTACTCGAACCGCTTCTTTCATGTCTGCGCGCACTTGAAGTGGTAGTGGATGACGCTCTACAATATTTGCACTGACGCGATGCATGTTCGTAGTTCTTTGAAGTCTGCAAGAATGCCGGTGAAACTTCATCCCATGGAACAGCACAAGTTGATGCGGGTATCGCAAATACCAACGAAATGTCTACCGATAACGTTCAGATCTCTCCGCTATCATCGACGTTGCTGACGTCAGGGTTCCCGTAGTCGATGGTACAACCTTCATCGAATTCGACGTTAAAGACGGTAAAGATGCCATCGTGTTCACAAGAACAGGTAATTACGCAACTTATGCACCAGATGAGACAAACTAGGTGATCTTTACACCGTCGATGACAGTAACAATCTGAAAGCCCCGCCGTATGAGAACTCGCTTATATACATGCAACCGACGGAATAATATACTAGTCAAATTAAGAACCATTTACTATAATACACGAGTCCAAACAACATTTAAAATAGAAGTACATATGTTCAAAAAAATTCGATTCGGTATGATACGTTCTCGTCTCATGAATTCGATCTCACCAATATACGCTAGGCTCCAAGAGCTCCAAATGCTCCAACAGCTCCAAAGCTCCAAAGCTCCAACACGCAATGTTCACGCAATGTACGCGCAATACACGCAATGTACGCTCAATACACGCAATGAACACACAGTACACACAGGAAACGGAATGAACACACAGTACATACAGAAAACGGAATGAACACACAGGAAACGGAATGAACACACAGGAAACGGAATGAATTCACAGTATACACAGTACACTAACACTGTATAACTCTTTTTGCATGTAATTCTTGCTCAGTTTATTACCTTTTTTCTTTAGTATATTACGTGAAATTAAATCGTCTTTGTAAAACCAAATCTACCTTTATTTGACCTCCTTAGGGGTAACAATTTGGCGAAAGAGTATGAATGACTTGACACTGGTTGTAAGTTTATGTTACACATCCACTATCTAATACTTTTATGGGATACCTTACAAATTTCATCAAAATCCATTGAATGGTTTTAGCTTGAAATAAACACACAAAAATGGTTGTTTTGGCCTATGTATCAATTATTACAAAATACATTTTAATATAAGTAGTATAGGAATGACGGTCCGGCGGCAGGCTTCAGGCTGTGGAGCCTGTGGAGCCGACCGCCATCTTGGATTGTGACGTCACGGCGGCCATTTTTGACTCAAAATTCCTCAAAGTTCCTCAAAATTGACTCAAAATGACTCAAAATTTCCCGTTTTAAGAAAAAAATTCCCGTTTTCGAGGGAAAAATTCCCGATCCGAGGGAAAATTTCCCGTTTTAGTCCTCAAAAATTCCAGCAGTTAGAAATGTCCCCATAGTGGCTTAAATTCCCCCAAGGTCATGCCGCTCTAAGCCACTTGTGGGGAGCTTTGACCTTGACCTTGACCCCGGTGGCCATTTTGGATCCGCCATCTTGGATCAGCCATCTTGGATGCAGCATAACGGGACACAACGTAACGGGACACAACATAACGGGACACATCGTAACGGGACAAGTAGATCACGGCGGCCATTTTGGATCCGACATCTTGGATCCGCCATATTGAATGATGACGTCACCGTTGCAATTTTCGTTACGTCCGCCATCTTTAACTTTTTTATTTATTATCCGATTTTAACGAAATTTTTTTTAACATTTATAAAAAAATTCAATTAATATAATTTTAATAAAATACTTATAAAAAACAAACATTATCGACACGGAGTTCGGAGTCCTCGGTTCGAACCCGACGAGGTCAAAAAAAAATTAAAATGGCGACCGATCCTTCCCCCTAGGTGGACGCATGCAGACTGACCCCCACCACTTATGTCAAAGTATACATATCTTCACCTAGTATGACGTCATGTCCGCCATCTTGAAATTTGGACGTCATCTTGAAAATCTTTATTTATTATCCGATTTTAATGAAAAAAATTCCAAAATTCATCAAAAAATTAATGTATTTGAATTCTGTTTGATTATATCGATGTACGTCCTTGGTTCGATTCCCGACGAGAGTAAACTGTCGATCCTTCCTCCATGAAAGCTACCTAGACTGATCTACCACCAACAATACCAAGGTATATATCATCAACTGGTATGACATCATGTCCGACATCTTGTCTTCATACGCTGGAGACCACCATCTTGTTTTCGTCTGCTAGAGTGTGCCGATACCATGTAGTATAATTATCTGGTCACCATACTTTTGTCCTCAACTGTTAACATTTAACATTGACCTTGAAATTTGACCTTGACCTTTAAATTTGACCTTGACCTTGAAATTTGACCTTGACCTTGAAATTTGACCTTGACCTTGAAATTTTACCTTGACCTTGAAATTTGACCTTGACCTTGAAATTTGACCTTGACCTTTGACCTTGACCTTGAAATTTGACCTTGACCTTGAACTTTGACCTTAACCTTGAAATTTGACCCTGACCTTGAAATTTGACCTTGACCTTGAACTTTGACCTTGACCTTGAAATTTTACTTTGTCCTTGAAATTTGACTTTGTCCTAGTCGACCATCATGGATCCGACATTTTATGTTCAGTACATGCTACCAGGAGCGACCACCTGCTGGAGTACACCATCTTGTGCGTGTACTCGTATTATAGAGTACATTTCCATCTGGTTAATTTTATTCTAACCCGCTACATTGCAGTAATAATTTATTACCGAGGTGCCCCCCGCCATCTTGAAATTCGGACGCCATCTTGAAATCATGTAATAATGTAGCTAGAAAAGCGGAAAAAAATCCAAAATTCATTAATTAAATCACTCATTAACTTACATATCGATTTGATCCGCTCCAGTCCTTGGTTCGACCCTCGATCGTTACAATAATGTTTAATTTTATGAAAAAAATAATAACTTCAATAAACCATGTTCAACATTCTTAAAGAGACTTTAAATCCTCTACTACCATCATCCTATAAGCCATCAAGACCACCATATTGGAAATTCGTAATTGTAATGCTAGAGAATCGGGAAAAAGTTCAATATTCATTAAATAAATTTGTAATCTATATACTGATTGATTAGATCGACTAAGGTCCTTGGTTCGATCCCTGGCCGATACAAAACAACTTTAATTTTAAAAAAAGTACCAGAAAAGTGTTCGGTTAGAGAAATAAAACACCACAAAGTCTTTTACAAACATAATATTTATTACACAATTTCTATCCTACTACAGAATCACTTGCGAAAGCCAGCAAACTTATAAACATTTAGCTTTGCATAGACGTGCAACGACTACTTCTTAGCTCCAACAGCTCCAAATGCTCCAACAGCTCCAAATGGCTCCAACAGCTCCAAAAGGCTCCAAATGCTCCAACTACCTTTTCTTTCAACAGCTCCAATGATATTGGGCTACAATGCTACAAGTCTAAGAGACTACGAGGCTACAAGGCTACGAGTCTAAAAGGATCTAGCTGGTTCCGAGTTATACATGGCTGAGAGACTGCATGACTAAAAGACCGCATGACTACGAAACTACATGTCTATGAAGCTACATGGATACAAGTCTACTCGGCTCCAACACGCAATGTACACACAGTACACACAGGAAACTGAACGTACACACAGGAAACGGAACGTACACACAGTACACACAGGAAATCGTAACGTACACACAGGAAACGGAACGTACACACAGTACACACAGGAAACGTAACGTACACACAGGAAAACGAAATGTACACACAGGAAACGTAACGTACACACAGGAAAACGAAATGTACACACAGGAAAACGAAATGTACAAACAGGAAAACGAAATGTACAAACAGGAAAACGAAATGTACACACAGTAAAACGAAATGTACAAACAGGAAAACGAAATGTACAAACAGGAAAACGAAATGTACAAACAGGAAAACGAAATGTACACACAGGAAAACGAAATGTACACACAGGAAAACGAAATGTACACACAGGAAAACGGAATGTACACACAGGAAATCGGAACGTACACACAGTACACACAGGAAACGGAATGATCACACATACAGTAGCGGAAACACAGGTTTATTTGGAAATCAGGATACAAGAAATAAATCATACTTTTTTAAAATATAAATAATTCATTTTATTTTTCATTAGTACACACATGACAGTTAATCAAATGATTATTGTATGTAGCCAGCGTTCCGAAGTTCTTTAAGTATGGTCGATACTTCCACGATATGCGAGTAGTTCCCTCTACGAACAGATGCCACCATCACTCTTAGCCGGACAACCAATATTTTTGGATCTTTCCATGATGTGGAATCAATCTCTTCTGCCACCATCTTCATTGTATGTTTATTATAAATATTATGATCTCTGGTGTCTTCCGTTTTAACACCATCCTCACGGGTACTTTCATCATCTAGCCAGCGATCATCACAAGCTTGATCAGATTTATTTATTATAACACGACGTTTCCATCGCTTCGGTCTCAGGGCACCACCACATTCTTCGATCTTGTCAGCTTTAGGTTCTGCATCACAGTCTATGCCTTGTAAACAGCCTCAGAGTCACTGTAGCAATCACCGTAGAAGACAACGTCTTCACCCAGATTACTGCAAGAACTCAATATCGTTGATGTCGAAGTGTCTTCATCGTCTGTATGCTTCCTTTTCAGGAGTCCACCATTTATACAAAGTATGGAGGATCTGCTAAATATAGGCTTGAATGTATTCTCACTTTTCACAGTGTTGATACCTTCATTAGTTTGTCTTCCCGATACCATCAACATCCTTCAATATTTTTTTCTCGTCACGATCGGCGTGCTAAGGCTTCCATCTTTTCTATATTAATAATATTATTTGTCTTAAAATCTCCGCGTCCGTGTCACTATCACAGATGTAAATCATCATCATAGCTGTCATCAATATTATCATGAGTTGCATCAATATCACTCATTTTATGATATCGTTTCCACATTTCAGTTGTCAGAGATGTACCACAATCTATGATATTGTGAGCTCCATTCTCATTTTCTGTAAAAGCCTATCAGTCCAGTTTTATTATTTAATCCTTCAACCCATCATCACAAACTCAATTAAATTATCTTAGTATATAGAAAAAAAAATCATCAAAGTTCCTTTCATTTAATCATAGGAACCGCATCATCCTTTCCACCTATAGTTTAGTTTCTTGAGCCCAAGAGTCTTTCATTATATATACCATACAGTGTTCTTCAAGAGATGTGGTATACTACCAGTTCTACATACAAATCCATTCTATCAATGATTTGTTTACACATTAGAAAAACCTTCACATTATTTTTACATGTTTTATTAAATTATCTCTTCGACTAAAATAATTAGCACACATAGTAATTTCTACAAAGGACACTTTGTCCAAGACATTTTAACCATCATCTGTCTGAAAACAACCATGTCCCATCTATATCACAAAGTAAACGAGGGTTAGTGGAGATAGGTCAAACAAGTGCTAGTCACTCATAGGGTAAGAACCATGTGTTCGATACCTATCTCAGTCAATGTAGCATCTATGTATTTTTCTTACCTCATGTAGAAAAATATGTTCCAATGCATACGAATTTAAACTTATTCACGTGCGACCAGTCAAAAGTACATAAATTCAAACACGTCAACCTCAAAAAAAAAAATTCTCAAGGATAGAGGCAGAGACTACACGATCGAGACACGCATACCATCACCTGCAAATGAACATTGACCCCTCGCGCAGGAGTTGCAAGCTTGCAGAATGCTGCGGCAGTCATATTTTTGCTCGAGTCATACACACTTCACGACGCTAGTCTTTCCACTCATTTCACGTAAAACTCCAGTGAAATCGTAATCCAGCATACGTAAAGTACTTGCTGGAACCACTTCAAAGTATACATCACTGAACCAGAGCAGAAAATCAGCCTACGAATGTATATCTTGCTACCTACAAAAATAAATGTATAGCACATATACGAGAGGAGTCGATTCCTACATACCATATCCAATACTCTGATAATTATAAGCAGCAAAATATTTTAAATCAAGACCTTAGCCAGTATACATTCATTTTCCCATGTTGTAAAAATTCATGTTAGTAATCAGCAACGAAGGAGTGAGTTACTTGGACGAAGAACAGCTTTCCAAGTATCCAGAATCTTACTGATACAGACCATCCAGTGCACCAGCATACCCCGAAGTGTGGTCAATTGATAAACATTCTTTAATTTTTTAATATCACCTCCGTAGTGTACACCAATATATGACAGGTTACGATTTAAGACCATAAATTTCCCACAAGTCTGTTAGTTTTATTTCGGGGAGTAATAAATTATTTCTCAAACATAATAAATCAAGTTCCTATCAGATTTGCTGTAATGTTACGGCATTACCTGAACCAGCACATTACCAAAACATCTCCCATAAAAATCTTAAGAATGCAGATGACATACACAGTCAAAAATAATTTTAACAAAAAAAAAAAACAGTCTTCAGCATTATTGATAAAAAAAGAATACACACAAACAAGTCAAAACGGACATTTCAAATCCAACCTAAATTACGTGACACATGTAGTTTATTGAATTAAGATAAACGATGCAGGTTAGGGAAAAATATATAAAAAATTCTTTAATTCTATAATTTATTTAAAATTTTACATTTATACACATTAAAATCTGACACTGTATATATTTTTTACATTTCTCAGTCCATGCGACATTCAATATTATTAAAATAAATTATTATAGTTCGTATTAAGAGTGAAAAAATACAAATAATTCATACAGATCACGTTACATCAGATCAGGAGTGTAACACCTTAGAGGGCCAGAAATTATGCTAGAAACCCGTCTTTACAAAATTGTTAATGTTTTTTCAAGTAAAATTTTCGTGTAACCTGTACACCGCACTTCTCACACAGAAATTTTACACGGTCAAGATTTCTTCTGCAGCCATGCCTTTCATGGATGCGTGTACTTCGTACTCGTTCAAAACGTTTACCACAGTAGCGGCACTGATAGAGATACTCATCACAATTACCATCGCTTCCCCGATGTACAACTTGCAAATTAACTTTGCTTTTACAATGCCTAATCAAAATTACTTTTGTTTGTGAAATGTACACCACATGGCTCACACGGAAATGTCAACGATTAACGTTTCTTCTACAGACATGATTTTCATGTCTTCTTGCATGTTGTCGGTATTTAAAAATTTTGCTACAGTACGTACACAGATGTCTCGTCGTTAGACCGTTAGTCACCGACGGCTCGGAAAGTATATTACTTTCAATGTGCACTGCTGTTGTAGGCGACGAAGTCCCGTATGTTGCATGAGCTGGAGATTTCCCAGTCGACATTAACAGATCATCTGTACTGGATGCCAAAGAATCTGAAGTATACACGACTGATGCAGAAGCTGGGAATTGCTCACAAAATGTTTTATTTACGAAATGCGGTGTATTTGCAGGTATCGGAGTCTCCTCTGCGTTCGATAATGAACACATTGAAGTCTCTTGTAGTGAAGAGACAGCAGATACAGCCATACATCGGGATCTCTGGAGATGGTAGCTTCGTTACTATCGGAATCTCTGGAGCTTCCCTCATCGTTGTCATAGGGATCTGCTTCGTCATCATCACCTCCGTCGTCAGGGACCCCGGTGAAGACGTGAGACCCTCCGTCAAGATCTCTGCAGTCGTTGACCCCGCCACCATTGGGATTTGTACCGATTTCAACGTTGCTACCATTGAGTTCGGTTACACATCAATATTCATATACCAGACTTATATGCAGCCAAAGACTCGCTTAAATAACAGTGTCCGCTTGTATAATACACAAGGCAATACATCAACCATTGTTATTACTTAAAAAAAAATTAGGAATTTCAAGGAATAAGAATTTAAATTATATATTCAATCAACTAATCACACATCATACATACAAGGTTCATTTAGACCTACAAGAGGAGCAAGAGTCTGTAATCAATGGAACTTTCAGAATCCAAACAAAATTTAAACTACTCAAATGTAAATTTTATTATGTACAGCTACACATAACCTCCAACTGACTACAAATTTCTACAACACATGACTAATTTATTTTATCCGATACCAGGCTAGGTCCAAAGTCAATTTTTTTTGTACCTCTCATCTACAGTTCAGGGGAGCTTCAGTGCTGATATAGCTACAGCCAAGACATGCTCAGTACCACACATCTTCAAAATCCTAACCCTTCAAAGTCGATCCTTGTTAAGCCTTACGACAAAAGTCTCCGAAACAAGAGACCTACTCTATAATTTTACTAGACATTTTTAACCTTTCATAGCACACATCGATAAATATCTTCGTAAATAACCCAAAATATTATCAGACCACTAGCATTTGATTTATGCACATACTGTGGATCACCAGCGTATTCATCAACACATGACCATTCAACATTAAGCTCCCCACTTACTTCCATCAGTCTACTAGGCTCCACGCAGCACACATAAACTAAAAGAAGTCAATTAACAACCTATTATTTATTTACATTCGAATATTTAACAGCATACCGTCGACTAGTAAAATAATCCTGTCAGTGAACATGTCAGCAAAGTCTACATTTATATAGAACCAGGAATCCATTGAACATTCAGAACCTAGCTACACATACACAGTGTTGGATGCAAGTTAATTCTACACTTATTTATCATCACTGACACTCATATTACATCATAGGCTTTTGAGTCAACACTCATTTTCCATCATTAACATGCACACAAATGCAAATTAACCACCATCGACACTCAATGCAACCAACCACTTTCCATAATCTAATCTCAATTCGGCACTCATTTTCCAACATCAACACTCAATTCAACACTCACTTTTCATCATCGACACTCAATTCAACACTCACTTTCCATCATAAACACGCATTTTCCATAGTCGACACTCAATTCGACACTCATTTTCCATAATCGACACTCAATTCGATACTCATTTTCCTTAATTGACACTCAATTCAACACTCATTTTCCATAATCGACACTCAATTTCCATCATCGTCACCCAATTCGACACTTATTTTCCATCATCGACACTCAATTCAACACTCATTTTCCAACAACTACACTCAATTCAACGCTCATTTTCCATCATAGACACTCAATTCGACACTCAATTTCCATCATCGACACTAAATTTGACACTCAATTTCCATCATCGACACTCAATTCGACACTCATTTTCCATCGATGATACTCAATTCAACACTCATTTTCCGTCATCGATACTTAATTCTACATACTCTTTCCTTCTTCGACACTAATTTTCCATCATCTACATACAGTAAAATGGAAACTTTCCACACACACACACACACACAGATACATATATAAATATATTCATACTCAACTCAATTCTTTAAAGTAGCATACACATGAACTTTATTAGGACATGAATAACGACACATTTTAATAACAATTTTTAAAATTATATTTATATCAAAAATACAAAAGTATAAAAATCCGTCAGTCAATACACATTACTAACTTATTATATATACCCTGAAATTCTAAGTTCATCAAGAATAACCCACGTTTCTTTGATAACTGATACAATTTCGTCATCTTGCGAAACAAGTAAAAGTCGCAACCTGTTCGTTAACACGTTCGGGTCTTTCCACGATATATAATCAATTTCACTTGATGACACCATCTTCTTCGAATGTTTGCTGAACATATTCTGAAAATCGTTGTAATAATGATTATGATAATTTGTATCATCATCATCATCGATGCTATCCACATCTTTATCAAACACACTGACATCTTCATCTTGCATATCCCAGTATTTCGAATTTTTTGACATTGGAGTACCATCATTGGCAACAAGCTTACTTGCTAATTTTCCAAAAAAATATTCCAAAGTCCGTAGAAGTCTACTATAGGACGCCTTTACACTTTTTCTGGAGATGTTACTTTCATTATCTTCTACCTTACTTATATCTCCAACACCATTTAAGCTATATACTTTCTCAAGACCTGGAGAGATTTTAACACAATCGCTTTTAATACTAGGTCGATCAATTTCATTGTAAGACATACTGTCCCCGAGCATATCGTCTCCATCTTCGTACTTTATCTCCTGAACGAGCTTGGCTTTACAAGTTTTATAGTGTCTTTTTAAATTCTCTCTTCGTGTCATCCGCCTACCACACTTGTCACAACTTAGTATTTGACGGAATGGACTTTTAAAACAATCGGTCTTTTCATGTCTACGAGAATTATAGCTTTTATCAAAGTATTTGCTACAGTATGTACAATGTCCTTCAGATCGAGATCGATATTTGAGTATCGTACCTTCACTAGACTGTATGTACTCCATAATGGTTGAATAGCCACTAAAAGTATTATTTAGGTACTTCGTATTTTTATGTATGAACATTCATTAATTATTTACGAAAAAAGATTTTTTTTCTTTCTCATTTTGACTAAAAAACTCATGTTCCACGTAGTTTTACTACCCACCTTCATATTTCCTCATATATTATGTTGTAAAAGCATCCAAAGTTGGTTGTAGGTTACGGAATGCTCACTCACGATCTCTTGAAAAAGGTGTGCCTCCCTAGATCTCAAGAGGAAGAACATTGACCTTATTTAAAAATTAGTGAATAATATCATGACCTAGCAAGAATCACAAGATAATCTATTCACATATTAGCAACCATCATGTATCAGTTGTCTGTATATGCAGTCTCTGTTGTCTGTATAAGTAGACAATGTTTTGTGTGGGATGCGGGATGCTCCCTAACGATCGCAACAGAAGGAGGACTTCGCTAGAACTCAAGGGGAAGGGAAATCTTCGTGTGTGATAGCTTTTTCCATTTGTTTCAAGGCATAGTAATCGTCTGATTAATGAACTTTGGTTTTTGTGTGATTTCCACCTGTTAAAATTATTTTTTAAGTGTTGATGTGATAATATAACTTCGGAAATTTACTCGAAACTCTGAATAAAATTACCTGTCTTAGACACCAAGGACAGTACAGTTTGTCTTTCATGTTAATGCTTCTCAGATGTCTCAAAGCATATTATTTGTCTGAGTAAAGTTATTATTTTTTTTTAATCCACCTGATAACAATATTGTAAGTGCTGATTTATTGACAGAATTTCACTGATTAAATTTAACTCTGGATAGAAATAACATGAGTCAGTAAGTAAAAAATTCTTCACGCAGAGATAGATCTCTCGCAAATAATCAGGAGCACTCGGCGAAATCCATCAGATGTCTAGCCAGGAATAATCAGAAACACTTGGAGAAAGCCATCAATATAATATCAAGATTAATCAGAAGCACTCGGAGAAATCCATCTGATGTCTTGTTAGGTATAATCAGAAGCACACGGAGAAAACCACCATAATATTGTCAAGAATAATCGGAAGCTCACGGAGAAAACCATCAGGGAGGATGTCGTTTATAAACATCATAAATTACCAATTTTTTAAAAAGTCCAAATTTAATCCTGCTTAAGCAACATGAGAGTTCTAGCACAAGCCCGCTTGTGAACTCTTTGCTTAAACAACATGAGAGTTCTAGCACAAGCCAGCTTGTGAACTCTTTGCTTAAGCAACATGAGAGTTCTAGCACAAGCCAGCTTGTGAACTCTTTGCTTAAGCAACATGAGAGTTCTAGCACAAGCCCGCTTGTGAACTCTTTGCTTAAGCAACATGAGAGTTCTAGCACAAGCCAGCTTGTGAACTCTTTGCTTAAGCAACATGAGAGTTCTAGCACAAGCCCGCTTGTGAACTCTTTGCTTAAGCAACATGAGAGTTATAGCACAAGCCCGCTTGTGAACTCTTTGCTTAAGCAACATGAGAGTTCTAGCACAAGCCCGCTTGTGAACTCTTTGCTTAAAGAACATGAGAGTTCTAGCACAAGCCAGCTTGTGAACTCTTTGCTTAAGCAACATGAGAGTTCTAGCACAAGCCCGCTTGTGAACTCTTTGCTTAAACAACATGAGAGTTCTAGCACAAGCCAGCTTGTGAACTCTTTGCTTAAGCAACATGAGAGTTCTAGCACAAGCCCGCTTGTGAACTCTTTGCTTAAGCAACATGAGAGTTCTAGCACAAGCCCGCTTGTGAACTCTTTGCTTAAGCAGGATTAAATTTGGACTTTTTAAAAAATTGGTAATTTATGATGTTTATAAACGACATCCTCCCTGATGGTTTTCTCCGTGAGCTTCCGATTATTCTTGACAATATTATGGTGGTTTTCTCCGTGTGCTTCTGCTTATACCTAACAAGACATCAGATGGATTTCTCCGAGTGCTTCTGATTAATCTTGATATTATATTGATGGCTTTCTCCAAGTGTTTCTGATTATTCCTGGCTAGACATCTGATGGATTTCGCCGAGTGCTCCTGATTATTTGCGAGAGATCTATCTCTGCGTGAAGAATTTTTTACTTACTGACTCATGTTATTTCTATCCAGAGTTAAATTTAATCAGTGAAATTCTGTCAATAAATCAGCACTTACAATATTGTTATCAGGTGGATTAAAAAAAATAATAACTTTACTCAGACAAATAATATGCTTTGAGACATCTGAGAAGCATTAACATGAAAGACAAACTGTACTGTCCTTGGTGTCTAAGACAGGTAATTTTATTCAGAGTTTCGAGTAAATTTCCGAAGTTATATTATCAAATCAACACTTAAAAAATAATTTTAACAGGTGGAAATCACACAAAAACCAAAGTTCATTAATCAGACGATTACTATGCCTTGAAACAAATGGAAAAAGCTATCACACACGAAGATTTCCCTTCCCCTTGAGTTCTAGCGAAGTCCTCCTTCTGTTGCGATCGTTAGGGAGCATCCCGCATCCCACACAAAACATTGTCTACTTATACAGACAACAGAGACTGCATATACAGACAACTGATACATGATGGTTGCTAATATGTGAATAGATTATCTTGTGATTCTTGCTAGGTCATGATATTATTCACTAATTTTTAAATAAGGTCAATGTTCTTCCTCTTGAGATCTAGGGAGGCACACCTTTTTCAAGAGATCGTGAGTGAGCATTCCGTAACCTACAACCAACTTTGGATGCTTTTACAACATAATATATGAGGAAATATGAAGGTGGGTAGTAAAACTACGTGGAACATGAGTTTTTTAGTCAAAATGAGAAAAAAAAAAATCTTTTTTCGTAAATAATTAATGAATGTTCATACATAAAAATACGAAGTACCTAAATAATACTTTTAGTGGCTATTCAACCATTATGGAGTACATACAGTCTAGTGAAGGTACGATACTCAAATATCGATCTCGATCTGAAGGACATTGTACATACTGTAGCAAATACTTTGATAAAAGCTATAATGCTCGTAGACATGAAAAGACCGATTGTTTTAAAAGTCCATTCCGTCAAATACTAAGTTGTGACAAGTGTGGTAGGCGGATGACACGAAGAGAGAATTTAAAAAGACACTATAAAACTTGTAAAGCCAAGCTCGTTCAGGAGATAAAGTACGAAGATGGAGACGATATGCTCGGGGACAGTATGTCTTACAATGAAATTGATCGACCTAGTATTAAAAGCGATTGTGTTAAAATCTCTCCAGGTCTTGAGAAAGTATATAGCTTAAATGGTGTTGGAGATATAAGTAAGGTAGAAGATAATGAAAGTAACATCTCCAGAAAAAGTGTAAAGGCGTCCTATAGTAGACTTCTACGGACTTTGGAATATTTTTTTGGAAAATTAGCAAGTAAGCTTGTTGCCAATGATGGTACTCCAATGTCAAAAAATTCGAAATACTGGGATATGCAAGATGAAGATGTCAGTGTGTTTGATAAAGATATGGATAGCATCGATGATGATGATGATACAAATTATCATAATCATTATTACAACGATTTTCAGAATATGTTCAGCAAACATTCGAAGAAGATGGTGTCATCAAGTGAAATTGATTATATATCGTGGAAAGACCCGAACGTGTTAACGAACAGGTTGCGACTTTTACTTGTTTCGCAAGATGACGAAATTGTATCAGTTATCAAAGAAACGTGGGTTATTCTTGATGAACTTAGAATTTCAGGGTATATATAATAAGTTAGTAATGTGTATTGACTGACGGATTTTTATACTTTTGTATTTTTGATATAAATATAATTTTAAAAATTGTTATTAAAATGTGTCGTTATTCATGTCCTAATAAAGTTCATGTGTATGCTACTTTAAAGAATTGAGTTGAGTATGAATATATTTATATATGTATCTGTGTGTGTGTGTGTGTGTGTGGAAAGTTTCCATTTTACTGTATGTAGATGATGGAAAATTAGTGTCGAAGAAGGAAAGAGTATGTAGAATTAAGTATCGATGACGGAAAATGAGTGTTGAATTGAGTGTCATCGATGGAAAATGAGTGTCGAATTGAGTGTCGATGATGGAAATTGAGTGTCAAATTGAGTGTCGATGATGGAAATTGAGTGTCGAATTGAGTCTATGATGGAAAATGAGCGTTGAATTGAGTGTAGTTGTTGGAAAATGAGTGTTGAATTGAGTGTCGATGATGGAAAATAAGTGTCGAATTGGGTGACGATGATGGAAATTGAGTGTCGATTATGGAAAATGAGTGTTGAATTGAGTGTCGATTAAGGAAAATGAGTATCGAATTGAGTGTCGATTATGGAAAATGAGTGTCGAATTGAGTGTCGACTATGGAAAATGCGTGTTTATGATGGAAAGTGAGTGTTGAATTGAGTGTCGATGATGAAAAGTGAGTGTTGAATTGAGTGTTGATGTTGGAAAATGAGTGCCGAATTGAGATTAGATTATGGAAAGTGGTTGGTTGCATTGAGTGTCGATGGTGGTTAATTTGCATTTGTGTGCATGTTAATGATGGAAAATGAGTGTTGACTCAAGTGCCTATGATGTAATATGAGTGTCAGTGATGATAAATAAGTGTAGAATTAACTTGCATCCAGCACTGTGTATGTGTAGCTAGGTTCTGAATGTTCAACGGATTCCTGGTTCTATATAAATGTAGACTTTGCTGACATGTTCACTGACAGGATTATTTTACTAGTCGACGGTATGCTGTTAAATATTCGAATGTAAATAAATAATAGGTTGTTAATTGACTTCTTTTAGTTTATGTGTGCTGCGTGGAGCCTAGTAGACTGATGGAAGTAAGTGGGGAGCTTAATGTTGAATGGTCATGTGTTGATGAATACGCTGGTGATCCACAGTATGTGCATAAATCAAATGCTAGTGGTCTGATAATATTTTGGGTTATTTACGAAGATATTTATCGATGTGTGCTATGAAAGGTTAAAAATGTCTAGTAAAATTATAGAGTAGGTCTCTTGTTTTGGAGACTTTTGTCGTAAGGCTTAACAAGGATCGACTTTGAAGGGTTAGGATTTTGAAGATGTGTGGTACTGAGTATGTCTTGGCTGTAGCTATATCAGCACTGAAGCTCCCCTGAACTGTAGATGAGAGGTACAAAAAAAATTGACTTTGGACCTAGCCTGGTATCGGATAAAATAAATTAGTCATGTGTTGTAGAAATTTGTAGTCAGTTGGAGGTTATGTGTAGCTGTACATAATAAAATTTACATTTGAGTAGTTTAAATTTTGTTTGGATTCTGAAAGTTCCATTGATTACAGACTCTTGCTCCTCTTGTAGGTCTAAATGAACCTTGTATGTATGATGTGTGATTAGTTGATTGAATATATAATTTAAATTCTTATTCCTTGAAATTCCTAATTTTTTTTTAAGTAATAACAATGGTTGATGTATTGCCTTGTGTATTATACAAGCGGACACTGTTATTTAAGCGAGTCTTTGGCTGCATATAAGTCTGGTATATGAATATTGATGTGTAACCGAACTCAATGGTAGCAACGTTGAAATCGGTACAAATCCCAATGGTGGCGGGGTCAACGACTGCAGAGATCTTGACGGAGGGTCTCACGTCTTCACCGGGGTCCCTGACGACGGAGGTGATGATGACGAAGCAGATCCCTATGACAACGATGAGGGAAGCTCCAGAGATTCCGATAGTAACGAAGCTACCATCTCCAGAGATCCCGATGTATGGCTGTATCTACTGTCTCTTCACTACAAGAGACTTCAATGTGTTCATTATCGAACGCAGAGGAGACTCCGATACCTGCAAATACACCGCATTTCGTAAATAAAACATTTTGTGAGCAATTCCCAGCTTCTGCATCAGTCGTGTATACTTCAGATTCTTTGGCATCCAGTACAGATTATCTGTTAATGTCGACTGGGAAATCTCCAGCTCATGCAACATACGGGACTTCGTCGCCTACAACAGCAGTGCACATTGAAAGTAATATACTTTCCGAGCCGTCGGTGACTAACGGTCTAACGACGAGACATCTGTGTACGTACTGTAGCAAAATTTTTAAATACCGACAACATGCAAGAAGACATGAAAATCATGTCTGTAGAAGAAACGTTAATCGTTGACATTTCCGTGTGAGCCATGTGGTGTACATTTCACAAACAAAAGTAATTTTGATTAGGCATTGTAAAAGCAAAGTTAATTTGCAAGTTGTACATCGGGGAAGCGATGGTAATTGTGATGAGTATCTCTATCAGTGCCGCTACTGTGGTAAACGTTTTGAACGAGTACGAAGTACACGCATCCATGAAAGGCATGGCTGCAGAAGAAATCTTGACCGTGTAAAATTTCTGTGTGAGAAGTGCGGTGTACAGGTTACACGAAAATTTTACTTGAAAAAACATTAACAATTTTGTAAAGACGGGTTTCTAGCATAATTTCTGGCCCTCTAAGGTGTTACACTCCTGATCTGATGTAACGTGATCTGTATGAATTATTTGTATTTTTTCACTCTTAATACGAACTATAATAATTTATTTTAATAATATTGAATGTCGCATGGACTGAGAAATGTAAAAAATATATACAGTGTCAGATTTTAATGTGTATAAATGTAAAATTTTAAATAAATTATAGAATTAAAGAATTTTTTATATATTTTTCCCTAACCTGCATCGTTTATCTTAATTCAATAAACTACATGTGTCACGTAATTTAGGTTGGATTTGAAATGTCCGTTTTGACTTGTTTGTGTGTATTCTTTTTTTATCAATAATGCTGAAGACTGTTTTTTTTTTGTTAAAATTATTTTTGACTGTGTATGTCATCTGCATTCTTAAGATTTTTATGGGAGATGTTTTGGTAATGTGCTGGTACAGGTAATGCCGTAACATTACAGCAAATCTGATAGGAACTTGATTTATTATGTTTGAGAAATAATTTATTCCTCCCCGAAATAAAACTAACAGACTTGTGGGAAATTTATGGTCTTAAATCGTAACCTGTCATATATTGGTGTACACTACGGAGGTGATATTAAAAAATTAAAGAATGTTTATCAATTGACCACACTTCGGGGTATGCTGGTGCACTGGATGGTCTGTATCAGTAAGATTCTGGATACTTGGAAAGCTGTTCTTCGTCCAAGTAACTCACTCCTTCGTTGCTGATTACTAACATGAATTTTTACAACATGGGAAAATGAATGTATACTGGCTAAGGTCTTGATTTAAAATATTTTGCTGCTTATAATTATCAGAGTATTGGGTATGGTATGTAGGAATCGACTCCTCTCGTATATGTGCTATACATTTATTTTTGTAGGTAGCAAGATATACATTCGTAGGCTGATTTTCTGCTCTGGTTCAGTGATGTATACTTTGAAGTGGTTCCAGCAAGTACTTTACGTATGCTGGATTACGATTTCACTGGAGTTTTACGTGAAATGAGTGGAAAGACTAGCGTCGTGAAGTGTGTATGACTCGAGCAAAAATATGACTGCCGCAGCATTCTGCAAGCTTGCAACTCCTGCGCGAGGGGTCAATGTTCATTTGCAGGTGATGGTATGCGTGTCTCGATCTTGTAGTCTCTGCCTCTATCCTTGAGAATTTTTTTTTTTGAGGTTGACGTGTTTGAATTTATGTACTTTTGACTGGTCGCACGTGAATAAGTTTAAATTCGTATGCATTGGAACATATTTTTCTACATGAGGTAAGAAAAATACATAGATGCTACATTGACTGAGATAGGTATCGAACACATGGTTCTTACCCTATGAGTGACTAGCACTTGTTTGACCTATCTCCACTAACCCTCGTTTACTTTGTGATATAGATGGGACATGGTTGTTTTCAGACAGATGATGGTTAAAATGTCTTGGACAAAGTGTCCTTTGTAGAAATTACTATGTGTGCTAATTATTTTAGTCGAAGAGATAATTTAATAAAACATGTAAAAATAATGTGAAGGTTTTTCTAATGTGTAAACAAATCATTGATAGAATGGATTTGTATGTAGAACTGGTAGTATACCACATCTCTTGAAGAACACTGTATGGTATATATAATGAAAGACTCTTGGGCTCAAGAAACTAAACTATAGGTGGAAAGGATGATGCGGTTCCTATGATTAAATGAAAGGAACTTTGATGATTTTTTTTTCTATATACTAAGATAATTTAATTGAGTTTGTGATGATGGGTTGAAGGATTAAATAATAAAACTGGACTGATAGGCTTTTACAGAAAATGAGAATGGAGCTCACAATATCATAGATTGTGGTACATCTCTGACAACTGAAATGTGGAAACGATATCATAAAATGAGTGATATTGATGCAACTCATGATAATATTGATGACAGCTATGATGATGATTTACATCTGTGATAGTGACACGGACGCGGAGATTTTAAGACAAATAATATTATTAATATAGAAAAGATGGAAGCCTTAGCACGCCGATCGTGACGAGAAAAAAATATTGAAGGATGTTGATGGTATCGGGAAGACTGAAACTAATGAAGGTATCAACACTGTGAAAAGTGAGAATACATTCAAGCCTATATTTAGCAGATCCTCCATACTTTTTATAAATGGTGGACTCCTGAAAAGGAAGCATACAGACGATGAAGACACTTCGACATCAACGATATTGAGTTCTTGCAGTAATCTGGGTGAAGACGTTGTCTTCTACGGTGATTGCTACAGTGACTCTGAGGCTGTTTACAAGGCATAGACTGTGATGCAGAACCTAAAGCTGACAAGATCGAAGAATGTGGTGGTGCCCTGAGACCGAAGCGATGGAAACGTGTTATAATAAATAAATCTGATCAAGCTTGTGATGATCGCTGGCTAGATGATGAAAGTACCCGTGAGGATGGTGTTAAAACGGAAGACACCAGAGATCATAATATTTATAATAAACATACAATGAAGATGGTGGCAGAAGAGATTGATTCCACATCATGGAAAGATCCAAAAATATTGGTTGTCCGGCTAAGAGTGATGGTGGCATCTGTTCGTAGAGGGAACTACTCGCATATCGTGGAAGTATCGACCATACTTAAAGAACTTCGGAACGCTGGCTACATACAATAATCATTTGATTAACTGTCATGTGTGTACTAATGAAAAATAAAATGAATTATTTATATTTTAAAAAAGTATGATTTATTTCTTGTATCCTGATTTCCAAATAAACCTGTGTTTCCGCTACTGTATGTGTGATCATTCCGTTTCCTGTGTGTACTGTGTGTACGTTCCGATTTCCTGTGTGTACATTCCGTTTTCCTGTGTGTACATTTCGTTTTCCTGTTTGTACATTTCGTTTTCCTGTGTGTACATTTCGTTTTCCTGTGTGTACATTTCGTTTTCCTGTTTGTACATTTCGTTTTCCTGTTTGTACATTTCGTTTTACTGTGTGTACATTTCGTTTTCCTGTTTGTACATTTCGTTTTCCTGTTTGTACATTTCGTTTTCCTGTTTGTACATTTCGTTTTCCTGTGTGTACATTTCGTTTTCCTGTGTGTACGTTACGTTTCCTGTGTGTACTGTGTGTACGTTCCGTTTCCTGTGTGTACGTTCCGTCTCCTGTGTGTACTGTGTGTACGTTCCGTTTCCTGTGTGTACGTTACGATTTCCTGTGTGTACTGTGTGTACGTTTCGTTTCCTGTGTGTACGTTCAGTTTCCTGTGTGTACTGTGTGTACATTGCGTGTTGGAGCCGAGTAGACTTGTATCCATGTAGCTTCATAGACATGTAGTTTCGTAGTCATGCGGTCTTTTAGTCATGCAGTCTCTCAGCCATGTATAACTCGGAACCAGCTAGATCCTTTTAGACTCGTAGCCTTGTAGCCTCGTAGTCTCTTAGACTTGTAGCATTGTAGCCCAATATCATTGGAGCTGTTGAAAGAAAAGGTAGTTGGAGCATTTGGAGCCTTTTGGAGCTGTTGGAGCCATTTGGAGCTGTTGGAGCATTTGGAGCTGTTGGAGCTAAGAAGTAGTCGTTGCACGTCTATGCAAAGCTAAATGTTTATAAGTTTGCTGGCTTTCGCAAGTGATTCTGTAGTAGGATAGAAATTGTGTAATAAATATTATGTTTGTAAAAGACTTTGTGGTGTTTTATTTCTCTAACCGAACACTTTTCTGGTACTTTTTTTAAAATTAAAGTTGTTTTGTATCGGCCAGGGATCGAACCAAGGACCTTAGTCAATCTAATCAATCAGTATATAGATTACAAATTTATTTAATGAATATTGAACTTTTTCCCGATTCTCTAGCATTACAATTACGAATTTCCAATATGGTGGTCTTGATGGCTTATAGGATGATGGTAGTAGAGGATTTAAAGTCTCTTTAAGAATGTTGAACATGGTTTATTGAAGTTATTATTTTTTTCATAAAATTAAACATTATTGTAACGATCGAGGGTCGAACCAAGGACTGGAGCGGATCAAATCGATATGTAAGTTAATGAGTGATTTAATTAATGAATTTTGGATTTTTTTCCGCTTTTCTAGCTACATTATTACATGATTTCAAGATGGCGTCCGAATTTCAAGATAGCGGGGGGCACCTCGGTAATAAATTATTACTGCAATGTAGCGGGTTAGAATAAAATTAACCAGATGGAAATGTACTCTATAATACGAGTACACGCACAAGATGGTGTACTCCAGCAGGTGGTCGCTCCTGGTAGCATGCACTGAACATAAAATGTCGGATCCATGATGGTCGACTAGGACAAAGTCAAATTTCAAGGACAAAGTAAAATTTCAAGGTCAAGGTCAAAGTTCAAGGTCAAGGTCAAAGTTCAAGGTCAAGGTCAAATTTCAAGGTCAGGGTCAAATTTCAAGGTTAAGGTCAAAGTTCAAGGTCAAGGTCAAATTTCAAGGTCAAGGTCAAAGTTCAAGGTCAAATTTCAAGGTCAAGGTCTAAGTTCAAGGTCAAGGTCAAATTTCAAGGTCAAGGTCAAATTTCAAGGTCAAGGTCAAGGTCAAATTTCAAAGTCAAGGTCAAATTTAAAGGTCAAGGTCAAATTTCAAGGTCAAGGTCAAATTTAAAGGTCAAGGTCAAATTTCAAGGTCAATGTTAAATGTTAACAGTTGAGGACAAAAGTATGGTGACCAGATAATTATACTACATGGTATCGGCACACTCTAGCAGACGAAAACAAGATGGTGGTCTCCAGCGTATGAAGACAAGATGTCGGACATGATGTCATACCAGTTGATAATATATACCTTGGTATTGTTGGTGGTAGATCAGTCTAGGTAGCTTTCATGGAGGAAGGATCGACAGTTTACTCTCGTCGGGAATCGAACCAAGGACGTACATCGATATAATCAAACAGAATTCAAATACATTAATTTTTTGATGAATTTTGGAATTTTTTTCATTAAAATCGGATAATAAATAAAGATTTTCAAGATGACGTCCAAATTTCAAGATGGCGGACATGACGTCATACTAGGTGAAGATATGTATACTTTGACATAAGTGGTGGGGGTCAGTCTGCATGCGTCCACCTAGGGGGAAGGATCGGTCGCCATTTTAATTTTTTTTTGACCTCGTCGGGTTCGAACCGAGGACTCCGAACTCCGTGTCGATAATGTTTGTTTTTTATAAGTATTTTATTAAAATTATATTAATTGAATTTTTTTATAAATGTTAAAAAAATTTCGTTAAAATCGGATAATAAATAAAAAAGTTAAAGATGGCGGACGTAACTAAAATTGCAACGGTGACGTCATCATTCAATATGGCGGATCCAAGATGTCGGATCCAAAATGGCCGCCGTGATCTACTTGTCCCGTTACGATGTGTCCCGTTATGTTGTGTCCCGTTACGTTGTGTCCCGTTATGCTGCATCCAAGATGGCTGATCCAAGATGGCGGATCCAAAATGGCCACCGGGGTCAAGGTCAAGGTCAAAGCTCCCCACAAGTGGCTTAGAGCGGCATGACCTTGGGGGAATTTAAGCCACTATGGGGACATTTCTAACTGCTGGAATTTTTGAGGACTAAAACGGGAAATTTTCCCTCGGATCGGGAATTTTTCCCTCGAAAACGGGAATTTTTTTCTTAAAACGGGAAATTTTGAGTCATTTTGAGTCAATTTTGAGGAACTTTGAGGTTTTTTGAGTCAAAAATGGCCGCCGTGACGTCATAATCCAAGATGGCGGTCGGCTCCACAGGCTCCACAGCCTGAAGCCTGCCGCCGGACCGTCATTCCTATACTACTAATATAGGCCTATATACATTTAAAGTTCAGAAAAGACTCTGTTATGGATTCAGTACAAGTGTAGATATATATGATAACTAGCTGCCCGACCCGGCTTCGCACGGCTATAATAATGGGAAAAAAAATTAAGCCACATCTCCCATTTACAGTAATGGTAAATAAAAAAAATTCAGTGAAAATTTATTACAATGCTGTATAATGTACCGGAGAGAAAATGAATAGCACCGATGGTTTCCCGACTCGTGCACGCATCGTACAACTGATGTGCCCGTACTTCGCTACGGCAGTCTACAGGCAGATCACTCTTGCGCCGCTCATTATACATGCCCCTCCTTGTGGGTACGCCACTGCCGCGCGATGCCCGTTGCCATGGAGAAGCAGAAGGCATGAACAATGCAAAATCCTGTTCTCATGCAGACAAAGTACCCACTGTTGCCTGGTTTTAACCACCCATGGGATCTAATTTTCGGAAAATGTCATCCTGCGTAACATAAGGAACATTACTGTGAAGTTTCAAGTTTCAAGTCTGTAAAATATATATACTTGAAAAAAAAAAAAGGGGCAATTTTTGATATTTAAAGTACCCGCAAAATTTCAACGGTGATGAGGACTGCACTATCAATGAAATAGTCGTTGCCATAGAAACGAATGAAGCATCAACAAAGCAACAGCCGTTGCCATGGTGATTTCCTACCAAAAATAGAAATTAAAAATTTTGTCTAAAAAATAACAAAAAAAATTTACTGCAACATTTAGGGGGATGAAAAATAGATGTTGGCCGATTCTCATAGATACCGGATAAGCACAAAAAATTTCATCAAAATCGGTCAAGCCGTTTCGGAGGAGTATGGCAACGAAAACTGTGACACGAGAATTTTATATATAAGATATTGAGTACCATGTGAAATCTTTCCTTTCGTTCTTCATAGAAGTCACGTAACTGTTGTTCGCGTGTTTGTAAAATTAAAAAGAAATTAAAACTTATCTCATTAGTGTCTGCGCAAACTCAGTGATAGTCACTGAAAATGAAGACAAAGAAGGCTGCAATAACTGAAAATCAATTTCAGGCAAGATCCGCACCGATGCAGGACAGTTAAAAATCCTGTGAGCTCCACCACTACTACGGGTTATTTGTTAAATGCGACTCAAGACAAAAGTCTATGATGACGAGTTTTTAAAGGAACCACTGAAGTTGTTTTGGACACCGTTCGAGAAAATCATTGACCTGAATAAATAGCATTTTTAAACTACACAATCGTAATTAAACTTAAGTTTATTACCTTACATGTATTTGAAATAAAAGAAGGAACCCATGTAATTTTATTAAACAAAGAAACCAAACCTTTAAAAAATTTAATGCATAACGATATTCATTGAAAAATTATTTAAATTAGTTATAATTTTATAACATTGATTAAAAATATACAAATAAGTCTTAAAATTATTTTCCCTTAAAAAAAGATTAATTCTATAATGTATATGCACTCCTTTATGTAAGACAAATCTACATTTATTTAAATTATCAAGTACTAAATGCAAATGCTTATCACCACATACCACCAGTTAAATATAAAGAACGCGAGTAAATTGATTGGTATGTATATGTTCTAGAAGACGTGAATAAAAAATTTTAAAACTTAATTTATCGTCAACTTCGGGGCCACTTAAAGACTATGAAGGTCCTGCAATAAGGATGGAGCATTGCACAATAAGTTGAGCAGAGGGTTGGGGGAAGGAGAACCAATTATCTTAAAAACCCAACTGGCTCACGGCAACGTCCGCTATGTTTCCCGCGTGTGGACTATGCGGATTTGGCTCCACTGGGAATCCATTCCGTACTCCCTGATGGGACGAAACTCAACTACAGAGACGCCCATAATTTATCAGTATTTACTTTTTATACGGTAGAGATCTATTCACATTTCCTGCTGCAGACTTTTTGGATTTAATACTTACATAAAAACATACACTTATAGCAAATACACTAGACTATTACCGGACAGCTCCAAATTTTTATGCGAAATCCTGGCATTGTTTTCACGTTATTCCCTAAGATTGCAGACGGTAAGCCACAGAGATTAGGGAAATACGTATACAGATGGAGAATAACTGTAGTATAATTACATTGATTTCTTATATGCTATTTGTCCTCGGAATATGCATGAATACGCTCAAGATGCTATGTCGTATGTACGTCATTATGGCACACCAGGTTTGTTTATAACGTTCACAAGCAATCCACGGTGGACAGAAATTCGACAATAATTATTACCTGGCCAATCACCCATCGATCGCCACGACATCACTGCAAGGGTGATCAAAAGAAAATTAAAATCACTCATGGATTTTATTGTCAAGCATCGCGTGTTCGGGGAGACGCGTTATTGGATGCATTCAGTCGAGTGGCAAAAGCGTGGATTGCCACATGCACATATCCTCATTTGGTTGGTTGAGAGGATAAGACCGAATGAAATCGATGATGTAATATCAGCAGAAATTCCCGATAATGATGAAGATCTATTGTTACATGAGGTGATTACAAAAAATATGATTCATGGTCCCTGTGGAATATTAAATATCATATCTCCGTGTATGGTTGAAGGGAAATTTTCAAAACTCTTAGTAGCAGAAACAATTACTGGAAATGATGGTTATCCACTATATCGCCGCAGATCTACAGATGAAAATGGAAGGTCAACAATAGTCAAAGTGAATCAACAGGACATTGAAGTTGATAATCGTTGGGTTGTTCCGTTTTCGCCGTTACTCTCAAAGACATTTAAAGCACACATAAACGTCGAATTTTGCCAGTCTGTGAAATCTATTAATTACATTAGCAAGTACGTGGTATGGCTGTGTTCGGAGTTGCTGCCGAAAATTCATACGACGAAGTCACTCAATTTCAAATGGGCCGCTATGTTAGCAGTAACGAAGCGATGTGGCGTATTTTTTCATTTGCAATACATGACCACAGTTTTTAACTTGGCCGTACATTTGGAAAATGGCCAAAAAGTGTATTTTACAATGGAGAATGTATTACGAGTTGACAGGCCGCCATCGACAACATTGACCAGCTTCTTTGAAATGTGCCAGAATGATGACTTTGCCAGAACGCTGCGCTGCTTTACTCTGAAATGCCAAGATATTATACCTGGAACCAATCGTCAAAGAAATTTCAACGACGGAAACAAGGGCAACCAGTTCCAGGTTACCCACAAATATTTTCTGCCGATGCACTAGGACGTCTTTACATAGTCCATCCCAGTCAAGACGAGTGTTTTTATTTGCGTTTACTGTTGGTCAATATTCCTGGCCCAACATCATTCCAACATGTGCGAACAATTAATGGTGTATTGTGCAGCACATACAGAGAAGCCTGCCAACATTTGGGATTGCTAGAGAATGACGCTCATTGGGACCACACACTCGAAGATGCTGTAATGTCGTCAAATGCTAAACAAATACGAACGTTGTTTGCTATAATTTTGTGCACATGCTTCCCATACACACCGATTGATATATGTAACAAATATAAATATCATATGGCCGAAGATATATTGCATCAGATACGCCTTAGAACATTTAATGCAGATTTGCAAATGAACGAAGAAATTGAGGACATGTGCTTGATGCTTACCAACAAAAGATTATTACAATTAGGAATGACAACGCCCAATCGCCCAATGCACGACGCATTTAATCAAGAGTTGAGACGCGAAACCCAATACGATTGCGAAACATTAAGAGAAACCGTTCAAAGACATGTACCCCTTCTAAATCAGCAACAAAAATATGCCTACGATACACTCATGCAAGTAGTGAACAATGGAACTGGCGGAATTTTTTTCTTTGATGTGCCCGGTGGAACTGGAAAAACATTCTTGATATCATTGATTTTGGCAAAGATTCGATCGTAAAAAAGTATTGCACTTGCACTTGCATCATCAGGTATTGCAGCAACGTTGTTGGTGGAAGGCGGTCGAACAGATCATTCAGCACTCAAATTGCCGTTGAACATGCAAGTTATTGAAACTCCAACTTGCAACCTTTCGAGGAATTCTGCGATGGCCAAAGTGTTGCAGCAAAGCAGATTAATCGTTTGGGATGAATGCACGATGCCACACAAAAAATCTTTGGAGGCATTAGACCGCACAATGAAAGATTTACGAAACAACCAAAACCGGTTTGGTGGAGCGATGATTCTATTGGCAGGTGATTTTCGACAAACATTGCCAGTAATGCCTCGATCAACGCCAGCCTACGAACTTAATGCATGTTTGAAGTCGTCCATTTTATGGAAATACGTCCAAACACTAAAATTAAAGATGAATATGCGAGTCGTATTGCAAAATGACGAATCTGGTGAAGTATTTTCCAAACAATTGCTCGATATTGGTAATGGCAAAATTCATGTTGACACATCGTCTGGATACTTTACATTCCCTGCAAATTTTTGTCACTTTACTCAATCAAAGACCGAACTCATCGAGATGGTTTTCCCAAACATTGCTGAAAATTACAAAAATAATGTTTGGTTAAGTGAACGTGTTGTATTGGCTGCACAAAACGTTGATTTCAACGAAATGAATTTTCAAATTCAAAGTAAGATAGCTGGTGAATTGATGACATACAAATCGGTTGATTCCGTTACTAACCAAGATGGTGATGTCAACTATCCAACGGAATTTTCAAATTCCCTAGAATTGCCCTGATTACCACCTCAAAATCTGCAACTAAAAATCGGATCGGTAATCATAATGTTACGAAACATAAACCAGCAACGTCTTTGTAATGGCACCCGGCTTGCGGTGAAGAAATTAATGAACAACATCATCGAAGCCACAATTTAAAAAGGGAAGTATAAAGGCGAAAATATTTTAATTCCACGCATCCCTATAATTCCGAACGACATGCCATTCGACTTTAAACGATTACAAATTCCAGTGCGGCTTGCATTTGCAATGTCAATAAATAAATCGCAAGGGCAGTCGTTAAGTGTTTGTGGCATTAATCTTGAAAATCCTTGTTTTTCACATGGCCAACTGTATGTCACCTGTTCCCGTGCCGAAAAACCATCAGCATTATTTATTTACGCGCCAGGAAATAAAACTAAAATTGTCGTGTATCAACAAGCATTACAATAAACAATATGTTATAGAGATAATAAAAAAATACAAACATATACAATATCAAATATACAACAATAGAAATAATTATTATAAGTATAGTATTCCAGTTTGAATTGAATGACAGGGCAACGTTGTCGGGTCAGCTAGTAAATAATACAATTAATATGTAGGATTCTATACGGGTTAAAAATTTAGATTGCTGATGTTGACAGAAATATTCTTTTGTTAAAGAAATTTAATAAGTGCTGTAAAAAACATAACCACAATTCTTTGTTTGTTTGAAAAATCCACAAGAAAATTCTGAAACATTCGTTCAGTTCGTGAGTTCTGCCGTCACAGGTTTTAATTAAAAAAATTCTGCATTAAATATGTCAGGGTTTTATCAGGGGTTATCATATATTTGGTGCATTCAAAACCTTCACCTGTTTTCATAACATAACATTAAAATTAATCAAATTCCACATTGAATATTTCAGTATTTTATCAGTGGTTATAATATCTTTGGTGCATTCATAACCGTAACATATTTTCATAGTATAACATACTTAACGGTTAAAATTATCAAATTGGAACATTCAATAGATATAAGTACGTAGTTAATTGATATAAATGCCACCAGTGAAGCATATAAATATTGGTCGGCGTACGCACAACGAACCCAACTACATGGTCGTCGAGTAAATGAGACAGACTAAGGGCGTAAACACCGTTTGAAAGAAAGTTAAATAAGAATTTCTCAAGCACGATCCATTGTGACTCCAGAACAGCGAATACAGTCGATTTCGACTCGCTCAGTTGAAGCCTAGTTTGGACGGTGACAAGACATACTGCCAAGCGTGACATTACGACATAAACGTTTGGCATTTAAATAATATTCAACAGTCAATTACGCCGCGGATGTATCGGTCGATTTTGGAAATATGAGCACTGTTTGTCAACATTGCAATGCTTTGAGATTTCCACATGAACCACCAGGATTATGTTGTGCGAGCGGAAAGGTCAAATTACCACCAGAGCCACTGGCATCATTGCTTTCTGGCCAAGAACCTCTATCGAAGCATTTCTTGCAGAATATACAAAAGTACAACAATTCCTTTCAAATGACATAGTTTGGGGCGAATATTATCGAAGAACGAGGTTTCAACCCGCCTTTTAAGGTAAATTGTTTTCAACTGCATCACACATCACAACACGTTTCACCGAGGCTCATAAATTAAGTATTTGTTTTCTATTTTGCAGATTCATCACCAAGCGTTGCAATGAACGCATTAAAAACACCAACAAATGATTATCACATCCGAATTATTTCATTAGATTCATTATTTAACTAAAATGTTTGTTTATTTTAAAAAAATTAAGAAAATATTCGGTTGGTTCAATCCCTTCTCGACGAATTGACTGAACATATAGAATGAAAGAGGCATTTCAACGCATGTCAGGCATTAGCTGACATGACCAGGTAGTTATGTTAGTCATGTTTACCGTATTTTAATTGTCCCGACATTCAAAAAATAAGGGGCAAATTATATCTATCCTGAGGGGGCAGAGTGGGATGTTGAGGAACCCGAATGGTTTTGAAACACACCAAATATAAAGAGAATACAATTTTGAAATTTTCGAAATTTTGTGGTTTTGACCCCTACAATAATTTATATATTTATATACACCAACCTCCATGAAAAACAGTAAACACAGATATTTGAACACGGAGAATATGTTCGCGATATCCATTTTGTTATAACTCGCCACTATAAGGCGCTGCAGCGCATAAAATTCTAAACCGTTCGTTCGATCGCCATGGGTAAACAGAAAAAAATAGGCCATAGACATAAATAAATATGTACTTACATATTTTTTCGTTCATAGGTCATCAACATTCAAACAGCAATTGCGTATCATTTCTCTATGTCCACCACATTGTCATATAGCGCTATCCACTTTGCTTTAACTCGCGGACAATGTATCATCCTGTGTTCAGCCCGGGCAACGCCGGGTACTGCAGCTAGTGTGTATGTATATATATATATATATATATATATATATATATATATATATATATATATATATATATATATATATATATATATATATATATATATATATAATATTAAATAATAATATTTTGTGATAATTTTCTTCCAAACAGCTAACTACTGTCCTTAATAAAAACAGGCTAAAACAGCTGATACAAATATTTTAGTATGTGAAATTTAGAAAAAAATTGGGGGAAAAATAGTTTCACTTCTGATCACTAATGCTCCAACTGTATCCTTTCCTAATCTCTGGTAAGCCCAACTATGAACAATAAAGCTGTTCAATACATATGGTACCAAAATTATGATAGCAAAAATAAATTTCTTTTTTCTTAGAAAAACTTATTAAAACTATATAGGTACAGATTTACGGGGGGGGGGGAAATAAACCTCCAGTGCTTCAAATTTTTTAAGAAAGAAGTTAATCGTTTGACACCGGATAATATAATATATAATTTAACTATTCATCTATAAAATAGTGCCAAGTCACACCTCTCGCTGCTAGGTTATTTTCCACACACTCTCCTGGGTTGTTAGTATAGAACTGTCCGGTATTAGTCTCTGGTGTATCTGCTCACAGCCAGATAGGTAGCAGGTGATACACATTTCTGCCGGAAGACAATCTTCCAGTCAAGGAGAAGGGACCTTTCACTCGTGGTGCTGTTAAAAAATGAATTGGCAAGTTTCGAAAACCACTCCTTAACTTGTAAACGTTCGTCTGCTGTGAGTGGTTTAAAAGGATGACGTGACTGCGAGCTGGCTGCGCCGGTGAGGCGGCAGCAGGAAGCCGGGCGCGCGCCTGAAGCAGCAGCAACCGGCAACACGCGGCGAGCAACAGCAGCTGGCGGTGACGAGGGAACAGCAAAAAGGGGGCGTTGGGCGGGATAAACTTTGGCGATGAGATATTGATACTAGTTTTTGTTTGCGTGTGGCAAAACACGCGTTCAGGATGTACACCACCGTAATTAAACTCACGTTTACAGTAGAACTCTCTTAACGTGTTCCTGCTTATAATGTTTTCCTGCTAGTAACATCATATTTTTTTTAAGTACCAACATTTCCCCCCATAAAAACAATGAATTGATTTTTCTATGTATAACGTTTCATGAATGGTGCATTTCCTGCTTATAATGTTTGATTCCTTAAATTCTATAAATGTAAAAATCCTGTTTAAAACCCTAACTATTCCCACACTCATCCCATCTGTGAAGTTCAATATGTTAAACAGTTTACCTTACAATTTTCACAGGCCTATTTTTTTGTTTACAATCACTGCTATACCATATATGTAAATTGTTCAAATAGGATTGTATGCAAAAACAAAATGTAAGTGTGCCAGAACCATAGCGCTACACATTAATGCTGGCTAACTCTGTGTATTCGATGTATCAGAAGTACGTAACGTTCGCAGTTACGTGTCTGTTGGCAAACTTGTCTTGAAAAAAAAATTCTTTTCCTTTCGTTGCCATTCTGTTGTGTTTTCAGTTTGACAATTATTCTACAATGGCACAAAAAAAAGATTTTTATTGTTGATACAGTTGAATTTATTTAATTCCTTACGAGTATTCCCAAAAAAAAAACCTAACTCAGGAAGGCTCCACTGAACAGGCGGAATATGGCCACTAAAAAACTGTGCGGTTGAAAAATTGAAACATCAAAAGTCATGTTTTGATTATAAAGGAAAAATAGAAATTTCTTAAACGCAATAATTTAATGAAAAAAAAAGTAATTTTACAAACTTACTTAGTTCATAATTTATGGAATGATGTATTAACGGAGTGGCGTTTTGAGTATTATCGCAAAATATTATACTTCGGAAATAATTTTTTAAGATTGTTAATTGTCTTGGTAGCAATGAAATAAGCATGGCTCTCATATGTATATGTGCAGACGTGTGCTCGTAGGTATTATTTGCATTGAAACTGAAGTTATGATTTTCAGCACTGTGGGGTGTAAAAAATTACCCCGTGCGGGGGCAAACAGCCCACGTCCATCTCTACCTGCACCGCCAGTTACAAGCATTATTTTTCAACCCCGCTAACCTTGACTTCGCCAAGGTCACTTGCGTAAACGCAGTAGAGACGCAAAACTAAATTACAAGTTTGATTGGGTGTGCAGTAGGTTATTGCAGCGTTCAAGACAATTACATTATATGCCAACATTTAAATTTATTCCCGATAAATTAGAATTCATGAAGTACAAACAAGTGAAATAAAATATATAGAAAACTACATAAAATTTACAAATGCTATACGTGACGCCCGGCCGTAGCGATCACGTTAGCTGCGGCACAGAAACCTTGCCATCGCATAAGTCTAATCTGTCCATCACCGCGCGAGGGAGGGGAGGGAGAGTCCACACGAAATCTTGGCTTGCGTCCCAAAAATAACCTCTTCTTTCACCATTAATAAAATTAAAGTTTTACTTACATTGGCGCTCGCCGTGCCGTAGAAATTTACCAAACTGTACCGCCTCGGGTACCCGGGCTGTAGACTGGGCGTAGATGACCATGTTGCACAGTCAAATGGCGCCGGTCGACGCACTTCGGGGCGTGGTGGATTAACACTCGCGATTTGCGAAAAAGTTTAAAAACGTTGATGCGAAATACGTCACCGTACATTACAGGTTATCCAAAATATAATGCAGCTGATGCGGGCCGCGGCAACGATAACTCCGCGTAGCACTGTCCATGGTTAATCGTTCATACCGAAAAGTGGGTCGTGTCCCAACTCCTACGCACGGAGTTACCCTGGGAAACCATATTCACAACTGCCCGCCGTCGGTCAATCGCCCGCAAGCCTCTCTCAACTTCGACTGCCCACAGTCCAAACTGTCCGCTCGCCGCATACGTCACACTCATGTGACGTCAGCCACCCCCCTCCGCTAATTTCCCCCTCTCTCATGCGTGGACAAGTCCATTCAGTAGGGGTCAATGGCCGCACGGTAAACCACAGTACTTGATTAAATATTAACTAAAACTAGTAAAGACGTATATAAAAATAAATATAAAAACATTACTTAAAAAATTACGTTAAAATTATAATTAAACATAATAAACACTAAACATAATCACATGAGACACCCGAAGTGTCTCAGCACTTATATTTTGTGGCAATGCAGTTTTTAATTTTTGAAACAACAGATAAATCATTTTAACATAGTGTTTTTTGTTCTTTATTGCAGTATATATATAATTTTAAACCTGTGGTGTTTCCGCCACGTTATTGGCCCTAATTATATGTTTAATACGATCATATATTTTTTTTGTAAATATAGTTTAAGGTGCTATTGTATATATTGCAAATATTTTATGTTAAGATGTTTATTACCATTTTTATTCCTGGTTGGCAGCAGGCCACCACTTCCAGAAAGTTTTAGCTGTCTCTTGAATTTTGAGTCGATTGTAAACTTGTTATATCTAAAATGTTGGCAATAATTTTTATGTAGTCTTTTTTAGAAACTTTTTATTTGCAACTCTGTGATACATATTAAGTAGGGATTAAAATGTTTGGACTATTAGGAGAAAATAATCTGGGCGAGAACTTTGAGTGCGTCGATGGTCGTTACAGGGCGTGACGTCAGCGGTGGTTGACCGCGGCAGTACAGACAGTGATGGCTGGGCCGGCGAGCTGTTGTGCGTGTGTTTCTGGCACCGAGTTTATAATAGTGGTGCATAAAATGAAATACTTTTACGTGACGTTACGTCTACACGTGGAGTGGTGCGTGATAAATAATTCCGTGAACGACCAAGTGAGGGAAGAGTGCTACGCCTGTGCAAGTTGAATATTGCTCGGATTTCTGCGCGCATATGCTTCGCTTCTGGAAGCAGCCTTACAACCGAGCAAGTAAGATGCAGCTATGTGGGCGAGATGCTCAGGTAAGAAGCAGAACTGAATTCGACAAGTGAGTGGCCACAGGCTTATTGTTTCTGAGTGGTTGTTTGGATCCCGAGGTTGGTAGCGTGGTGATAAAATAAACAGATTGAACAAGTAGCGGTGCGCTAATGTGTGTTTGTATCCTTATAAAAAAAACTCGCAGTCGAAGCCCGTAGACATATGCAAAGACTGGAAGACTTAGCACGAGTGTATTGCGCGCATTGGTAACGCGGTGAAAAAGTTGTAGAGTTAGTGACGTCACGGCCCTTTTGAACTGGTTGGCAGTGCGCTTAGCGAACTTAGGGCGGGATTCATAGTCGAAGGCTTGTTTGGCGAATAAGTAATACTTTATAAAGTAGTGCTTATTCTTCAAGTAGTACTTATTCCAGCAATGAATTCATAAACCTATACTTGACGAAGTAATACTTGAACAAGCACTACTTATATTGGCCATGCTGTACTTGATGAAGTATCTCAAAAAGTAAAGGACGAATTTGGTGTCAAAGTAACGCAAGCAAATATACCGCTGTAAATACATAGTTTACCTGTTTGAAAATAAAAATGCCCAAGTTTCAAACCATATATGCGTTTAAAATAATGAAATTAATACGTAAGATGATATTTATACTTTATTTGATAGTGAACTTGAATAACATAAATATGAACATGTATTAAAAACGAACTTACAACTACATAAATATGTTTTGAATCTTTGTGTTGTTAAATTATGTTGGCCATATTGTGTTTGTGATCTATAAGCAGGTGAAGTTAACCACGTGGTAGCGAAACAACTTTCATGATTCGTGATGGCTAGTGGGAAAGAAAAGAGAGGAAAACATTATACTGATTCGGAAAGAATTTTGTTTAAGCAGTTGGTCTTAAAATACAAAGCAGTAGTTTCTTTCCTCAGTGCAGGTTCAATTAACGGCATGATAATTTGGATGACTGTGTTCTTGCTGAACCTGAAACGTCGCTTGAACTCAGAATCACTATACCATTCGAAAGGGTTTAATGCATCTTGTACGTAGGTAGCGCTTTGGTGTCCGTACATTGACATGGTCCTCGTAAACTTCATCCGCAAATTGTTCAAAATCGTCCCAATCACCAAAATCCATCACGCTAGATGCAGAAGAGGTTATGTATGTAGCCTGTATTGTTTACAAAACTAAGCGGCAACGATTTGTTTCGTTTCTTTCCCCAAATTGAATTTGTTTACTCTCTCAATTTTAATTAAATATATGGAAAAATTAACGGGAATTAATAACTTACATAACCTATTCCTTACAACACCCCACACGATGCCCATTTTCTGCTATAACTTCTGTTATACCCATGGGTATAAAAATTTTCATAAAAATTTGTATAGCAGAACCGCAGAAAGATTTCTTAACTCCATACACACGATACCTAGAATGCTAACAGAAAACCAGCCAACGCAGTTGCCGACCAAAGCAAACATATCAGGGGAGGATAAACCTGTCGAAGTCAACTTATCAAAATACTGAAGAAAAAAAGTGAAAGTTACACCTGTTTGTGTTAAAAATTATGTAACTTGCGGAAATATTATTTGATATTTTATCTTATATTTTTCATTTGCAAATAAATAACAAAATTGGTTTAGTATTTAAAAACAAATTAAGAGAAATTTTGGAATTACAAATATATTTTTAAGTTGTAGGTTAATTTCAAAATCTAAAAATATATAAATTTAAATGATACAAGGGACATTAGGTTTACTAAATGTAGTTTATGTACGGTTTAAATTCTAATATTAATTTAATTATACAGTTAATCAAGCTAATTTCATTGTAATAGTAAAAAAAGCTACCGATTCATATATGTTATATATAAGATTTATTGATTACTTATATATTTAACTACATAATTAGAGGAATTGTAACTAATATTTTTTGTAACCCAGTGAGACAAATAAACACGCACATACCGCGTAATAAATTTAAATCTTAGGTGAAGAAAAACATTTTGCATGTTTTTTTTTTTTACCCTCACAGGTGTGTCGCTATGAAGTATCAGTTTATTCATTATTAATTTATGGACACTCGTTTCTTAATAAACGTTGGCGTTTTAATTATAAAATTAACTTTTAGTTTAAATTATTTGTGAACATGTGATTTTACTTTACTTTTTTAAAAGTAAAAATAAATCTAGGTACGTAGTACTATGAATAAAATCAATGGACTGAGACACCTAAAAGTAGTTAATAATATTATATCATAAATTAATTCTAATAATTTATATTTGCAGAAAGCACAGTATGTACAATTTAATTATCTTTTATTTAAAAAAAACTAAAAAAAATTAGACTGATGAGGATTCGAACCACATTCAAAATCACCCTTCTACCGCTGCCATCGTGCCCTTCGCCACTACGCTACCGCTACTTCTACTCATGTGATAGGAGATAATGGGTAATATACAAGCAACGTATTTTCATAACGTATTTTAAAATTTCCGATTACTTCTTTCTGTGGCAATTTCAGCTTAACAAATATATTCCATAGTAGTTTTACTATTATAAAGTTTCATTTGGCATACCATTACATTTGTTACGTCCCTTAATGTTGACAATACAGACTATATACGGGGTTATATTGCAACACGTGGGTCCGCCATCTTGACGGCGTACCGGTACTTGAGTCACATAGATAGACGACTTCATGAAGTATTACTTATATCAATGAATAAGCACGGCTTATTTGATTATGAATACTTGCGAAACAAGGCAAACTTATTTCATGGCTGTGAATTCGTATTGAGCAGTACTTATTTGACGCAGTGCTTCGTGAAGTATTACTTGAAGTAGTCCTAATAAGCAGTGTTCTTTTTGTTCGCTATGAATTTAATGCCATACTTAAGCATGCATATAAGCAGTACTTTTTTCAAGTATTGCTTATATCACCACTATGAATTCCGCCCTTAGACTTTGTCCGGCACAGAACTATCAGGGTTTATGAGAAAGTAACGTTTGTAAATTTTCTTACCATTGTAAATTACGTTAGTAGCAAGACGTCTTGCGGTAGTAAAGTAGGGAGATCCCAGTATTTTGAGCATTTTCCATAGTATGGTTTTTATAGTTATATTTATAATTTTTGTATTTTATAGTAATATTATTTAAGTATAAAATGGAAGCGTGGCCAAGTTGTAATAGAATTTACGTGAATGTAGCAGATAATATTTTATATGCTACGAGCCTGGTAATCATAACCTTTATTTTCCTTTCTTTTTATATAATTTTTTATAAATGTTTACATATAAATATTTTTTAGGAAACCTGTCTCGCAGTCTGTTAATTTCTGCATTTGAAAATAAGTTCGTCTAATGAGTTTAGAGTTTGAAAAAAAGATAAGAAATCAGTATAAAAATAAAATGCAAAAAAAGTCATTAATATTTTCTGGACTGCTGTTTCAAAATCACCTACCTTGCCTTTTTTTGAAAGTATATTTTTTTAATATTTTTAAATGCTATATTTTTTTTATGAATTTTGCCTACACCTTAATATGATGGATTTTAAGTCAGTAATTTTGTGCGATTTAAATAATTTTTGGTATCAGCAATGTTTTGCAAAATAGACGCAAACCTGAGCCGGGTGTGGGAGTTGTCTCCTTTTACTCTGGAGCAGAGAAAAGGGGACAAACCTATATGGTGAATATTCCCAGCAATGTACGACCACAAAAGTGATCAATTCTGCTGCCTTCATTTACTTTCGAAAATTTAACGACTTTTAGTTGTTCGGTTTCTTATAAATACCGCAAGTTCGCTGATTTCCAAATAAAATAAGACCGTTAGTTATAGCATTGAGTTCGACTCTTATCTTCCTCGATTTGCGACTCAAACGTCTTTCCTGTGTGGCGCTTCTATGCAGCTTATTCATTCAAATGGGACACTTGGTGGCTTGTTCATAAATTAGCCACAATATTCTCAAATGATTTATTGTAATATTTTTAAAAACACTATCTTAATTCTGATAAAATATACCACATATATTTATGTTTATTCAGCATTACCACATATTATATTTATTGCTTTTAATTTCCAAAATATAAAAAGTAGGCAATTTTTTATTAAATAATTTCTGTCTGACCCTCGGATGGGTTTCCAAAATTATATATATCTGCCCCTCAAAAAGAGTGAATTTGGCCCTCACTACTCTATTCCATTTGGTACGAGCTAATAACCGCGGCTTCGCTCGAAAAATTTCAAGATATGGCTGATATTTTACAGTAAAGGCTCTGAGCCCTGGACCCAGAGTGTAGTGCTTAGTGCCGATCCGCTATCTTGGATTGTGACATCACAGCGGCCATCTTGAATTCTGATGTTAATGATTGCACTTTTCGCCATTTTGACCTTGGAAATTACCTTTGACCTTGGCCACTATTTTGGATTCTGCCATCTTGAATTCTGTCATATTGACTTCGAGTGCTCCACTCACATAGGTTGAACTTTTTGTTATGGTAGATCTATCCGTCATCTTGTTTATGCCTGATAAAGACCGCCATCTTGACTTATGATTTCACAGTCACTTATTTTAATTCTGATGACACAGCCGACATCTTGGTTTTGGTTCTGCTGGAGGTCGCCATATTGGATACCACCATTTTTGTATCTGATGTTTGTTCCTAGAGAGTGCCAGCATCGCTTTGGCTAATGCACGTAAGGTCGAAGATCTATTACCTACCAGTGTTTTTATGGTCTTTATCGACATATTAAATTAAAGTTTTGTACAAAATACATTAGAAGCGAGGTGATTATAATAATTATGGAAGCTCGGATCTCTAGGTTGGAAAACATATACCTTTGACCGCACGGCTATCGAGACATTTACCAGACTGAAAATTAAATTTGGTTTGTAATAAAAATACACATATTCGGATGTGAATTTTTTTTAATTGTAAGGAATAATATTACCTGTTGGAGGCCTTGCCTCCATATTAGCTTAATTTTTACCGCTAGAGTGCAGTGATACTAATAACCAGATAGTCTGTGGTCTTAGCATCCGTCATCTTATCGGCAATTTGGCCGCCATGTTTAAATTCTGTATTTATTAACCTAAAATGTCGGAATATTCCAAAAATCATCAAAAAATCGCCTCTTAATTTACCCTTTAATTTGATTGATTCATGTTCATTGGTTTGATCCTTGGACGAAACAAAACTGTCAATTTTAGCTTAAAAATTTACTTAATTAAATCATCTTGGTTTTTCAGTTCCACTTTAAAGTCGAGGCCACAGGTACAAGAAATAAACCTTTTTTTAAATAAAATTTATTACATAAATTAAACAATACAACAGAAACACATGTAAAAGTTAGCAATCTAATACACATTTAATTCTGCTTGGGCTTCAATTGTCTAATTCTCAGCTCCAATCGGGTTACTGAAGACAGTCTAACCAAATAACTTGCTGACATAGTCTTTTTCTTCCGAGAGACTTTCTCAATACTGTGTTTAACAGAATCTTCAATGTCGTGCGATGGGTAAAAAGTAGTATTTACAGTCTTGAAAGAGCACTTCACCTCTTGGTCCTCGAATGGATATGGTTTATTATATATACATTCTAAACACAAGTTACATTTTAAATATATGTTCTTTGCTACTTCATCTGTAAGCTAATTGATTTTGTTCTGCTTGATACCGCCAAGAAAAGTACAATTGTCCTTTGATTCACTAAATATATTTAAGTAATAGTAGTATTTCAGTACTCTACGAAATGCATTATAATTTACCTGTAATACACAGAACACAGTCTTTGGTTTAGATTCTTGTCCAGGTTTCATCATAGTCGGTTGAGACGCATCTTTTAGTGTGATTGTATGCTTACGAGTCTCCAACCTTAACCGAGGAGTCAAAATGTCTGCAGATAGTTCTGAAGCCGATAAACGGGCTTCACATTTACAGTTTTTACTGTAAATACATATCAACCACACATGATACATATGGCAGCGAAACCTCATACAAGAAGGATTCTTCATACATTTACTCCTCTAGTGTCTTCGAGCATCGTGTGAAAATGCGAACGACATGATGTCTAGTTTATGAAGACAAACTTTTCAGGGCCAAACCGGATGCTGATATAACTGCTGTTGTACCAATTCCCGGTTTACTCTGAAGCGAATCGATGCATCGCTGTTGTAGCGAAAACTATACTTTCTGCCACCCAGCAGGACCTTTGCATGTCTTCACGTCTCTTTGCAACTTATAATTTCTTTCAAATAGCTTGAGACACTTTTTACAGCTAAACATGTTGCGAGGAGGATTCGTAGCACATTCTCTCTTCTCGTATTGACGAACATCACTGTTGTTCTAAAACATCTCTACAAAATGATGACATTGTTTCTCGGAAGACATCGACGCGCATCCGGTATAGCCATCGTCGATAGGTTTGATGTAGACGACATAAGTTTTTACCTCTGCAGGCAACAATTTAGGTGACACTGCATGCATTTAAGTTTTCTCTAGCATTGAAGGTACACTTTTTATCGTGATCTCTACTGTCGGCAGTACAACTTCCATCGGAATCTGCGTCGCCGTTATCGTCGCTGTCACCAGCGTCTCCAATGTCGATGGTACACATTCCATCGAGTTCAGCGTAGGTGTTGTCATCGTTCTCATCAGGGTCTCCGACGTCGTTGGTACACTTTCCATCGAGTTCTGTGCCGTCGTTGGTACAATTTCCATTGAGTTCTGCGTTTAAGATGGTAAAGACGCCATCGCGTTCTCAAGAATAGGCGATTACTATACTTATCTGTCATATGATAATTATGATACAAATATACAATCAGTAAAAAATGAGAGTCACGTCGTTCAGTCCTCACGTAAGATACTCCCAGCGACTGGTATAAGAAGTGAGTCAAAACAAAAACAACTCTTTTCATTAATACACGAGTCAAAACACAACCTTTTCTCATTAATATAAGAGTAAAAAAAACAATAAATACTAATTCGTTTACTTGCATGTAATAATATAATTGTATATAAATTTAAGATTACCCATCAGATTCGAACTTGGCTAAAAGGTTATGGGGCTATAAGGTTACCCAGCTACACAACAATATGGAAAATATTTTCGTATAAAAATGCGATCCTAACCAAGGAAAAAGGTTTTTTTTTACCTACATAACGACTCGGTTAAAATAAAAACTGACAAGCTGCAATACCAGGAAAATTAAGAGTTCAAAATCTTACTTATATTTAAAAAAAAAATTGTTGCATTAAAATCACATTTGAAATAAGGATATTTGATTGAAGATTAAAATATAAAGCGAACTAATATTCTTGATTAAAATACACAATTAACATTTCAAATGCTTTCTTATGGGAGATCCCAGTTTGTTTGGTATCCGCAATCTCAACACTCAATAATTTAACTGACTATTACGGCAAAAAAAATCAAGTAATTGCTATAAATTTAACCCCTAAAAAGCTTCCAAATAAATTAAAAATCCTTAACTATAACGGGAATTGAAAACCAAACAGACTAGAAAGAGCCCACTTGTATACTAAACTGCCATTTAACACAATGATAACCATGGGTTCAACAACTACTAGCGCCGTTGGTTCGCGGGCCGCCGCTAGCTCCACTGAGCGGACGGGGAACGGACCTGTCTTCATGTCCGTGGTCCGAGCGTGTGACGGAGGTGCTAGTTACCTGTCCGGCCGCGAGATGGGGGCTCCTCTGCGGACGAGCTGAGTCCTCGCAGTTGCTGCACCAGCCAGTCGGGCTGCAACACAACAACACTCGCTAGTTCTCCTTCCGCGCTCCCAGCACGCACACTGCAACCACAGTCTGGCCGACATTAAGAAAAATGAACTGCTCAACAGAAACATTTTGTGTGAACAAGTTTAATGGCAACAGTTCTCGATAAATTACATTAATTACCAAAGTATTGAAGTATATAGTTGTAACGTGTGTACCTGCGTACACTTGCAAAGTATTGTACCCCTGAATTTTCACGAAATACCACCGGCAACACAGTGAGCTGGGCAAGCTTCCCCCGGATAGACGAGACTATTCTTCTTCTAGCTCGTCTGGGAAACCTGCAAGTATATAAGGGCATGCGCCCAGACTATCGAGAAGCAGAACAACTGGGACATCCAGCCAGCAGGCTGCCTCGCTGCTCCGACACCGCTCGCCGGCCTACACCGTCAATCGCCGCGGAGTTGCTGCCGCCCGAGGACCGACAAGACATCGACTGGGTGAGACCTCTCCGAGTGGTAACCCAGGATATGGACAGTTCTTGTGGAAGCGTCGCCGGATTAGGCATAAAATCTTTCAGTAAGAACATTAAATAAAAACGAAGGTCCGGCCACAAGGCCAAGAGGGCGTGGAATAGTTAACTTCAGTGAGGGCCGAGCGAGTGGAAGTATTGACACAATCACGACACTATCAGGAAACTATCGCAACCAGATCGCTACACAGTTTGGACTCTAACTCTATCGCCGGTAACGAAGAATCGTATCCACAAGAGACAGCGAACAAGATAACGGACTTACGCCTTACTACGAGAATGCGGAGAGAACTTCACATGATACCGGGGGAAGAGTAACTAAAATCAACCCATAAACTTTGACAGCGTTACACGACTAGTTGCGTGTATATAATTGTAACCTCTGGGAGTAACTATCTGTATTTGTGTTACGTGTAACATTCAGTAATATTAAGATTAGGTATGGTCCTTGTAACTTTGTAAATGGTATAGCTTTAGTAATTGAAATTGATGGCGTTTTGATCGTTAGCCGTGACGAGCGCTCGGCTCGCCACAATTAAGGGTATTGTTTTGTTTTGTATTAATTGTTCTGGAAGCGACCACTTAGCTTTAATTCGTACGTTTTGTGTTCTAAAGCGAACTTGCATCAGCAGTTCGTCTTCACGAGAACCCGACTTGTTTAAGTGTTATGTCAGTTTGAGAATCCATGCAATTCCTTTTGGTGTTATTAAGTTTGTCAATAAATTGTTATTGGATCGAATTTAACTTAGCAACTAATTTCATAACCACCCGCAAACGTCCCCTTTTCCTCCTTGTTAGGGTTTTTCCTGTGTCCTTAGTAAAACCCGCGACATAGTAGACTCTCGATTAACTGAGATAATGTGAACCGTGACAAGCACGGAAAAACCAAATCTCAGATAACAAGGATAGAATATGTAAACCTTTTTGGTTTTCAGGTAGCCCGTTGGAATCATTTTTCAGGATGATGTTTTTTTCAGAGTTACCAGTAAAAAACATATATGTGGTTAATTTCCTTTAGGCTTTCGAAAATAGTTAAACCATTTTATAAGTCTTCAAGCATATATTTCAATAGTATTCAGGGGTAATAGCGCTTTAGGATGGCTAAGATAATATCGAAGTTCGGTTAGTCAAAACTCTACTATATATTTTAAGAGATTATTTTTTTAAAGGCTATTGTATGTTTGGTGGATTTAGCCACATGTTGAGTTCTAGTACTACAAAACTAAAAGAAATTATCAATTTGCCAAAATTCAACACACACTTTTGGCGTGGCGGGTGGTACTCCCTGGAGTAAGTTAAAGATAGCGGCAGATCCCGAAGACGTGAGAAACGAGTAGAAGTGACCTAGATCCTAAGCCAGGCAACAGTTCGGCGAAGCAAGAGCAAGGCGAGTAGTAGTCGCTGGAACAGGTGTAAGATAGTGTCAGCTACTAGACGATAGTAGCGGCAGTTCACATCTGTACTAATGTTGCGGATGTAAATTTGTCGCCTGCAACGTCTTCCTTCCTCCTCGATATTGTCTGGTTAACCCCTGATGGCATACCTCCTGTCTTACTCAGAAGCTTCACTAGTTGCCTGCCTACCTCACGATGTGCGGCGTAATTCATAATAAAATTAGAAGACTGTTTGTCAGTGAAATTCACTGAAATTTCCTGAACCAGCCGTATTCTGTTGTCTAATATCCTCCTTTTTCCTTTTTAAAATGCATATAGATGTATATATTTATTTACGGTAAAAAAATTAAAAAAAAATGTTTTAAGAAGTACTTATTTGACATAGAATGTAAAGTGCGAAAGAAATACATGTATTTAATGTTAATTTTTTTGCCATTTAATATTTTTCAAATTAATTTAAGGTGTAAGTCACTAATAGGAACAATGATAGACTTTCTCGTACAAAATAGTAATTAAAATGACGGAATGTTGGTTATGTGGTTTAAGGGCGAAACTATTAACGACTGCGTTAAATTAATTGTTTTATTCATAGGTACCTGGTTGGTGGGGAACGTGAACATTCATTTGCTATCGAAAGCCAGGAAGCCAATCTTAATTTTGTGCATTCTTACGTATACAATATATTGTATTGAGAACTGGAAATGTGCGTTTTACCGTAGCGTAGTTAAATGTACGGTCACATCCTCACACATGAAGGCTGTCGCATTTTACTAGCTTGGAAGTTGACGTGAGTTATCCTCTTATATTCCTTTTATATAAATATCTTTACTTTTGGCCATAAGCTTCAGAGATGTAATTAATTATTGTAATACCATATTTACTCTTTTTTCAACCAAATAGAGGTGAAATTTTGACATTTAAATGCAACCTAGTTTTTATGCTAGCCAAAGATTATACTAAAAAAAATTCATCAAAATCCGTTTAGAAGGTTTCCAAGGAAAATGAAATAAAAACCACATAAATCAACATAATAAATAGAAGACAAAAACCATTTGTTTGAGTTCCGCACAAAGGAAAAAAAACCGTTCGTTTTTATTTTATAATTAAAAAATATAAACATTTTTTTCATGAAGAAGTTTTATTACTAGTATTTATTTTTCTATAATTATATCTACATCTAATGAAACTGGAAATATGTGACTCAGCATACTCCGCATTAATAAACAGACGCATGTTTTTTTCCATAATTCGTTTTAATGGAGTGAAAAGGTAGCGTGCGTTTTCATAAATGTTTAATATTCCTCTGAATTCACTGAAACGGTAAAAATGAAATCAGCACGGATGATAAAAAATGGCTTCGATATTGCCATTTTAAAAAAATCGTACCCTGAATGGTTTTGTAATGAATGTAACCTCATGTATACTTAACATTGTTTACTTTTGAATGTTTGTAATTCATCAAATACTTTCCTTACAATGTGACAATATTTTCGCGAGTAAATATGCGAATGATAGGCTTGTACCTGATGAAAGAAAATATTCCTATTGATAGATTTGTTGAAAATAATAACTGAAAGTAAACTGGGAAATGATAGACGTGTTTACACTCTGGAATGCACCCGTTCATTTAAATTGCAAATAAAGAATTGAACTTCTCTGAGTTAATGTCTTATAAAAAAAGTTATATTTTGGAACTTGCTGGCTACTTAAATTGGTTTATGTTAGATTATGTACAATTATAAAAATATTCAGCAAGTTAGTAACAGCAGTATGGTTATTTAGGTACGAGCCCTGGTGCCAGTCCGAGGATTGATTGAAGATTGTCATATCAAAGACCGGTGACTCCGCGGCGTTAACCGACATCATGGATGACTTCATGGCCGCCATATTGGATGAACTTAACCTTGGGGGCGTGATTTTATTCCTAACCACCAACTTAAATCTGCAGTCTGAAAAATTCTGAGGTCCTCCAACTTTAATACACCATTTTCTATGCCAAATTAAATAATTTAGTTCCACACATTATTTCTGCCATCGTGAATTACATAACATTCTGGAGCCCACTCTGTTCTCGTTCGTCACATGCAATCCTATAAATATTCTAGAATTCGCCACATGGCTAGGGTTGTGGGTTCGATACCATCTTCCAAAAAAAGAACGATTTGAATGCAAGAGAATCGTGTTTTGGTTCCCGAGGTTCCGTATCCCTTAAGAGTGTGCATGACCACGTTACAGTATAGGGGTAGGTACGAGCTGGTTTTGGATTACTCAGTGTTCGATAAGTGTCTAGGCGCCATCCAAGCTCACCCATTACCTTCAAGACCATCTACCACTGCCACTGAGGTACTTGTGGACACATTGGGAGGATTTCCCTCACTCCCTGAACATATGCTAAAATGTGTTTGCTCTCTCTCCCAACACCTTCCACACTCTCTTCCCCTCCCCTTCGCCTCTGTAAAGTCTTCTCTGGAGACTCCACGCCTTTGTGGGGTGTTCTCTGAACCAGCATCTCGGGACGCCTGTCCAGGAGGAGCTGTGGCTGTCCTATCCCCTAAGGCTGAGGTCGTGGTTCTGCTGTGATTGGCAGGAGGAGGATCGCAGAAGTGTGTGTATCTTTCTGTTGTAGCTCTGGTAGTCTCGGCATGCAGTAGTTGAAGAGTTTTTTTATATTGAAAAATACATGAACGTATCTTTATGTACTGAAAGTATAATGTTAAAAATATACTTAAAAATGTATGAAGTGATTTTTTAAAAACCATTATGCTTTTACAGACAATTTTACTGTAAAAATGTATGTTCCTCTATGCGCTTCTAACACTGCCAAAGAGAGACAAAATAAAAACAACTTTTTGTTGTAAAGAAATGCGTGCCCGTCTTTAATCACTTCTCACGCTATGCAACATGTTATATGGTAAAAACATTTAACCAAAAATAAATGTATGTGTATTTCGCACTTCCCATTCTTTGTCAAATACATAAAGAAAGAGGTATTTTTTTACTACTTAAAACATTTTTTTTTGTAAAATTATATTTTACAGTAAAGAAATATATTCATCTATGTGCAGTTCGCATCCCTACTAATGTTGCGAGTGTAGTCTTCCTTCCTTCCCGATATTGTATTGTTAACCCCTTATGACATACCTCTCGAAGCTTCACCAGTTGCCTGCCTGCCTGACGAGGAGGCAAAGAGCTTGTCACGTGACCGAGAGCTGTTACCGGCGTGAGTCCGTCAGTTCTAGGCGCCGCATTCACTCGGAGCTACCGGGTTTGTATACCCTTCTGCGGGCACAGACCCGGCAGAAGCAGAGGAGAAGTCCAAGAAGAGTTACGTCACGCGGCTGCCTTGACCACCGCCCGTCTTCAAACCGCCATGCTGCCGGAATACACGCCTGTGTACGAAGTTGGACTTAGCCGCAGTTTTGGGTAAGAGACACAATGTACTCAAGTTCGAGCTCGGACTTGGTGAAAATTCCGACGAGGAAGTGAGCGGCAGCCAACGCAGAGTCAATGCAGCAGTGAAAGAAGGTAGCTCGCTCGACATCTGGTATATTCAACTCGGCCGACAAGTTGCTACTCGCTGAGCGAGTAAGTTGTTGAAACTCGATCATCGGAATTGAGTAGTGTCATGTGCCTCGAGTACCACCTGGTATCTGAAAAGGCTCGGTAACAATGCGACACATTTTAATCGCTGAGCGAGTTATGAGGAAGCGAGTAACCCAAGATAAATTATGTTGAAAGGGAACATGTACTATAATGACAGCAATGAGTTGGTGATAAGGCAGGTTGGTCAAGGGCAGATCGGTTAAGAACTGTTATTGTGAAACATGGAGTACCTGTAATTATCACATACTGGTGTGCTGATCAATGCCATCATCATGGTAAGTATTGAAGCACCGTGGGTTGTCGTGCTACGTCGTGGAAGCAAGAGGAATTTGAACAAGTGTCCAGAGGCGGTGTCAAGGTGCGCTCGCAGTGGAGTCACGAAGGGAGAATCTGGCCACTCCTCCGTCCGAGCGGTCGAGTGTTCGCAGAGGGGCTATTGTGGAGCTTCCTTCAGTAGTCCCCGCCAGCGAGGTCCCGGCCGAGCACTGTCGAGACCGGAGAGTGCTACTCGGCGGGCGAGTGGACGTCACAGACCCCAGGATTGGACGTCTCCTCGAGGTCTCTGAGGAGGAAGATCATCTTGAAAGGTCCCTGTTGTCAGAAGGGAATTCGTTTTAGGTATGAATGCATATATTTTTTAGGTATATTTACTTTGAGAAAGGCGCTTGAATAACAGTGTTATAAATACAGTAATAGCTTGACTCATGCTTTGAAATACGGTTCATGTGTTTTTAGCCTTTTCTTTGGGTTGTATTTTTAATAGTGGATCCCATGAGAAATTATAATTGAAATAAAGATTTTTAATAAAGCAAAATAAGCTTGTTTTGTTTTAGATGGGCACGTGATAACGTTTGCCTAGGACCCAAATCAAATACTTGCAATATGAGTTCAAGCTTCTTGAAGGATTTTGAAGTTGTAAATATTTTAATGTAGTGTTTTACTAGTTGTTAATATTTTTTTCTCTTTTTTAGCAGTTGTGATTAGACAGCGATAACGTATTCATTGTAAGCATTGGGTGTTCATTGCGTGTCAAGTGAGTTTACTTTTGTTGAATGTGACTCGTTTCGTTAAATGTGTGTATTCATGACTGCAGTCAGATCACGATTTACCTCGTGATTAGGAGATGCCTGGTCTATACGCCTGATATTGAACATGCACTGTGTAACATGTTTGCGAGTATCGTCGAAAAATACCTCTTGGTTCAATAACACTTGGTTTATAAGCCGAACATGTTACATGAAAAGGTTGTAAACTATTCCATGGATCAAAATAATTAGACTTCTATGGTAGGCACAGCGACAACATATTTATTTCGTCGGACAGGTATCTTGTAACGAGTCGTTTTTGCAAAGAGAATTATTAATAAACTCCACAAAAGGTAATGGGAAACAGATTTTTTTTTTTAACTTTAGAAATTCCTATCACTGGCTGAGAATCTAACCAACGACAAGAATCGATCAAATCAGTTGGTGTCGGGGAGATGAATTTATATCTATTTTAGGATTTTTCACTATAATTTTTTAAATAAATATTTATTTTACCTTAAATTACAATTTTTTTATAGAGCACGTATTGAACCGAGGACAGAAATCTATCGAATCAACGGCTCTATGTCAGTTCCCCGACCTCGTCATAACCCCGACCGTTTCCCCTGCACTGCTTTGACCTCCCTCCACGATACCTCCTGGCAGCCCTTGGTCCGCCCCGCAGAAACATCACTGTTCCCATTGGCAGTGGCCAAATACTCTCCCATTGGCTGAGGGAGGGGAGGGGGGACTCGAGGGGTGGGTGGGACCCGCACGGTGGTTGGGACTCGAATGCGGAGTGCTCGGGCGAACTGGGTATTAGGCGCTCATAACTGTGTGGGAGGTGAAGGAAACCTGCGGCATTACAAATGCATTCATATGGTCTTTGATCATTGGTCTTTTATTTGAAATATTTACTGCATTCCACTTAAAAATGATGCTGTATGAAAAATAATATCTGCGTAATTCGCATTTTTTTGTATCAAATACTAGTGTTCTCTCACCAGTCAATTATATATGTGCTAACGTGCTTGATTTTTCATGAAAATATTTTTTTAAGTGCCGCAACTATTGGTGAAAACTTACGGGTAAATAAGTTACGAGATTATACAGTAACATACGTACTTAAAAGTGTTCAGGTTATTTATTCCCCGCAATTTTTTTGCGTGAAAATGTTTTCGTTATTTTTTGTAACAATTAAATACAAATCATTCTTTTACTTGACAACAAGCTCTATTTGTATCATATAAATATCTTCTAAATCCAAATAAACATCTCTAATATGACCGAAAATTCTAATGAAGGCAACTATTTTGTGTACTGCATGAATTAGTTTCATAAAAATTGGAAATCTACTCTGTGGTTGATCATTCTTTTTAGGAAAAGAGCTCAACACGTTTTGGAAATGTATTAGCTAAAATAATTAAACTTTGTATTAGTGTTTATGAAATATTTTGTCAAAGTTATCAGTTTTCAAATTTATTTTGTGTATGATTTCACGACAATAAAAATTATTTAAAGTAAAGCGCTAAGATTTAAATGCATTATTCATTTTTAAAGTTTTCTCTGTTTGCTCTACTATTGAGAAATTTTTTAACAAATTCCCCTAAAGATTTGAAACCACAAATTTAGAAGTATCACACAACACTCAGAACTGGACAATTAACAACCTGCTGTATTGACATTGAAAATTATGTTTGTGACATCGATTCTTTCAAACTGAACAAAACTGAACCATTAAAATATCAAGTCATGGTTACAAAAAGAAAAAAAAACTGTTTGCATTATTTTAACGTTTAATGAAATATATGTTTATTTTAAGTAATGATTGGCGTCTTTTTGTGGTAGGCCTACATTTTTTTGTTGTTGCCGTGTTAGGTAGATCTCAAAGAAATACTACCTATTGTAGCCGTTAGCATGGTGCGACTTCCGGAACATTTTTGTAATGCTTTTCGTTTTAGGGTCCATAGACCCCAAAACAATAATCATCTCAAAAAATTATATAGCCTATATATATATATATATATATATATATATATATATATATATATATATAATTCAAACTTTTATAGTCACGATAACTGTCGTAATTTTGCACAAATCACTTTCAAACTGATAAATGAAATCTAGTAATAGGAAATCCCGGTCGAGTTCGTTAATGGGCGATATACGACCAAATGGGTAGAGATGGCTAAGGTTTTAAGAAAAACAGAAAAATCGAAATAACTCCCAAAATATGATTAGTATCACATCCGTTTGAACGTTTAATAAATGTTATGAGTAATACCATTTTTTTTTATCTTAGATAACTTTTTTTACAACCAATCATAACTGCAAGAGGTGAAAAAATCTGGGTTGTCAAAAAAAATCATAACTGCCACAGTAGGAATAGTATCAATTCCATTCAAATTGTGTATAAATCCTTTAATTTTTATCTAAAACTTATGTCAGAAAACATTTTTGATGAGACGAACCATTGGTGAAAAGTGTGGAAAAAACAGGGTTTGAATATTTACGGATGATAATAATAATTTCCGTTCTATGTACGTTATTGAGTCCTAATCTTTTTTATTGAAAGAGTATTAATTTTATCTAAAAAAATTTTGTCTGAAATAATTTTTATACGACCAACCATTATTGCAAGGGGTGGAAAAAATTGGGGGGTTGAAAAACCAAAAATTACCTACATATCTTCCTCAGTAGGCACACTATCAATTCCGTTAGAATTGTGTATAAATCTTTATATTTTATCTAAAACCTTTGGTCGAAAATAATTTTTTTATAAGATGAACTCGGCGCAAGGGAATAAAAAATGTTGTGCGATTAAAAACAAATTAATAATTTCTGTACTATGATCACTATTCATCTGTTCTTATTCATTTAAATATAGTAAATATTAGATACAAGATACCTCTAAAAAAATTTAATTAAGAAACCATAGTTAATATTTAAAATGTCTCTAAGCGGATATTGATGATTTTTCTGGTAATGTTGTTAAAATGAATATATGTCACTTTTGTTCCAACATAAAGAAATATAAACGTCAAAATCTACCTGCTCCTGTAGGCTGCGTCGAAAGGGATTTTTTCATGTGTTATAGTGTCAACCTTGTTCAAACAACTAGGCTTATATATATATATATATATATGTGTATATATATATATAACACAGTCAATGAAGCAAATTGACGCAGTTTTAAAAAATCTGGATGGATTTATAAGTCACTATAGGCAAAACAAATGGTAGTTTTCACTTGCAGGTCATGACATATCTTTTAGCAGACCTGATTGTTATTGATGAGTTTTTCCGTCTCGCATGACCTCATTTTGACGAAACGTTACCCACCCAGATTAAAAATTTAGTTGGCCTATATAAAAATAGAAGTTCAACGAAATTTGTTTTTAGTAAATGGAATATTAATTTTATTAAAACTGTAATCGGTAAGTCACAATATTCTCATTTTAAGACATCTATAAAGAGAATATGGACATAAAAAGGGATTAATAATAGAAACGGTAAAAAAACAAATGAAATGTGTTGGGTGTGAAAGAGGTCTGAAAGGATAATCCAATTAATTGAATACAGTTTTAGGTAGATATTGAATAAAGACTAGCTATTGTAGCCGTTACCACTGTACTTCTTTCGGAAAATGTTTATGTAGTTTTTCTTTTATTTGTCCGTCGACTGTTGTTGCCACCATATAAATTAAATGTTTACTCAAGTCATTGCTTATAATTTACTCACATACAATAAATTATTTAAAACCCCATATACTTTCACAACGAGTCTTCGGCAACATTTTCACGGAAAGTAATAATGAATATAAAATTTCATTCGAAACGACGGCACTTTTATTAGCGAAATGTACTGCAAACTTATTTTTTTTTGTTCTTCAAACGTCATACTGCTACGGCAAAAAGAAAATAAAATCACTACCTACAATATTGTTACGAACTAATGTGGTGAGAATCTTATGGATCTCAGAGAAAAAAAAATAGGAATGAAAACAAGCAATTTGAATTACAAATTTTATTATTTAATTTTTTTTCTTATTTCGTCTTTTAAGCGTGGGGAAAAGGGTTCAGTTATGTTTAATCATAAAACGTTATATCTCTATAAAAATAATGCTGTATGTAAGCTTTTTAATAGTATGATTTTATTAATACTCAGAAAATGTGCTAGCGAAGACGCGGGTTATTAGCTAGACCCTGAATAATACCAAGAATAATAATGAGTCTCGCAATGTCGCGCTGGCCGTGAGAGCTTAGAACCGTTCCAGTGTAAACCCCCTGCGAAACTCGGTCCACTCTAGTGAACCAACCTGTTTAGATAGACTCTCAATCAATACACTGTCTTAGAGCTTAAAGAATACGCAAAAATATTTATACCGAAATTTTTCACATTGGGCTCTTCAGTTCGTTGCAAATCTTATTTTTAGCTGTTAGGGTGGTAGAGATTAAATATAAAACTTCCTTTATAAATAATTTGAATTAAATCTTATCCTTAATCTAAACACACGAAATATTTTTAACAAAAATACTTATGTTAAATAGCGTTTATACATTATTCCGAGTGGTTATTGGAAAAATTCTTTTAAAACTGCATAAATGGGAAGCATTTTAAGGGACTGCTTTAAGTCGCTGTTATAATAGAACTTAATTGCATGTTTTCCGTGATACGCACAAGGTTTATAACAGTAAATAACGGTATGTTATTAAGCATAGTCAACTGTACCAATGTGCAAAATTTCATATTTGCACAAATTTTTCACAGGTATGTCCTTCTTATTTGTTTGTTTCCTGGGATAATAGCTGTTTTGAGCGGCAGGAAATAGGCGCGGCGCTGGATGGTTTATTTCTTGGATTCCCTGGAAATCTTAACTTGACATTAACAGTGACCATGACCTGTCCGTGTATTTTTGTTCAGGTATTCGTTCCCTTGCCGAGAGTTAGGCTAATCCCACCCTTGCCTTCATTTTTCGGCTACTTCGGGCTGCCACTGTCTTTTTCTACCTCACCTCGCAGCGCAAATTTTTTTCTCTCTTCAATGACTCATTTGCATTAATTGATGTTGGATGTTCTGATGTGTAACATGTTAGCTCTCAGTATAAGATACGGCTGTGTTGGCCTGTGGAATGTTAAGAGGCAGGTCATTAATATAGACCAAAATGTTAAAAACTTTACTAGTGAAATTATGTATAGCATTTAATGTTGATTTATGTTATTGAAAACCATATTGATTATTGTTCAAAATATTGCAGTCTCTGAAGAAAAGTGATAGTCTATTGTAAAGTACTTTTTAAAAGATTTTGGCAAAAATTGGTAGTAAACTAATAGGCCTACAGTTTGCTGCATCTGTTGTAATTACTTTTTTATAGACATGGAGTATTTTTGTTTTTTCCAAACAGTATGGTACAATACCTTCCAGAAAAACTTCATTCATTAGTTTTCATAGTGGCTTAGCAATGTGATGTCCAGCAACTTTTATCATTTTGTTTGATATGCCATAGATATCTGAAGAATTTGAGTTTTTTAATTGTTTTATAAATTTTATTATTTCTTTTGCTGATGTTGGGTATAAGTAAATGGTCTTATTGTAAGAGGGATAATGATGTTTCAGACTTTGAATAGCTTCTGTTATTTGTCTGTTTTGTGTTGAATTTAGTGTATCAGCAATATAAGTGAAAAACATATTGAATTCTGAAGCAATCTGCTCACTGTCCTGTATTAATTTGCAACTTATTTCTAGTTTATTGATTTCTTTTGCCAGTTTAGTGTCTCTACCTAGTTCAGAATTGATTATTTTCCATGTTGTGGTCGTTTTATTTTCACTTAGATTTATCCTGTTATGGAAATACATCCTCTTACCCTGTCGTATGACACTCCTATAATTTTTTTTTGTAGTTCTTGTAATATGCTGAAAATGTGTGGTCCGACTATAGGTTTTACTTAATAAATATAAGCTCTTTAGCTTTTTACTGGATGTAATTATTCCCTTGGTTAGCCATGGTTTGGGCTTTTGGTCAGTTGTAACGTGTTTTAACAGAAATGTTGCATTTATGATGATTGTCAATTTTTCTGTTATGAATTTAAATTTTGGTTCAATGGTTGTCATTTCATCGATATCCATCCGAGTTGCCTTATCAAAAATATTTAAGAACAATGTTTTATTGTGCCTATTAATGCGCCTATATTTTATTTTAGTTTTCCTATCAGGTAGATGTCATTGATGTACTTTAACTATCTGAGCCATATGATCTGAGAGTCCATAGTCAACTAGATTATTTGTAAGGTATTTTGGGTCAAGGTTGGTAATGAAATAGTCTATTGCAGAACTGGATTGTTTAGTGATTCTGGTGTGCGTATTAATTATGTAATGTAAGTTATATGAATTAAGGATGTGCACTAGTTTTCTTTTTGCATTAGTCTCTTTTAAGAAGTCAATGTTTAGGTCACCACAGAGTATAAATGTGTTTTCCATGCTTTGTTTATTATTTTATCCAGTTGTTTAAAAAATGAATCAATGTCTCCGTCAGGTGGCCTATTAATATATAGTATAATACATCTGTCAAATGCAAGTTTGATTTCAATATAGATACAAATACCTCCATTTATAAGTTCAGTTCGACAATAATTGGAAATCATGGTGTAATTTGGTATTGGGTAAAACGTAATTTCTTCATTATTTAACCAATTTGGAGTAGTTGCTTCACTTTTTAACAGTGTAGTGTTAAATAACAAATCGAGATCAGCGAATTTGTTTCTCAGTGACTGAATATTCTGGTGCAAGATGAAAAGCATAGGTTTGTTAGAAGCATGGTGTTTGTCTTGTTTATTAAGAATACTATCTTTAGTTTGTGTACCATATGTATTGCTATTCCTAGATATTAAATTCCGGGACTTTACATTAATACTTCTGTTATTCGGAAAAAACAATATTACCATTGTCAGTATTTATAGGTAGTGTGAATACATTCTCACCAAAATCAACTTTACAAGTACTTGTGTTTGAGTTTGAAAACCGAGCTTTACTGTATTTATTATTTATTAGTTCGGTTCTCTCTAGTTCCCCTGTACAGTAAAGCCTAAAGGAATAATCTCGGATATGCACTCCCCACCTGACATTGTTTTCGTAGAGCTATGGATTAGAGAAGTCAGTTTCTGTTTACCTTCGCGGCTCAAGTGCAATCCATGCCTGGTAAATAATTCCCTAGCTAACGTACTAGTTTCTATAACTTGAATATTTTTAAACAAATTTCAAACATTGTTGATACTCCTATTTATATCCTTTACTGCTACATTAACACACGACCAAGTTGGTTGATCGTGCCGGCGGGGTGGTGGGGGGGGGGGGGGGAGTTCTGTAACAATCACATTTGTTCCACTAAAAAGTTTCTGTTTTTGTTTCAGCACATTAATCACTTTATCACCTTCATTTTTGAAACATCATTGGATCCACTAATGATTACAGCTGAATCGTTATGACCAAGTTTTTTACTCACGTTTTCACTTTTTTCCAGGACGGTTTGTATACTTGCACCTGGTTTAATCATACCAAATACACATTTTTCAGGCATTACATTACTCAACACACCAGCTATGCCTCTGCCATGACTGGCAGCAAGGATAACTATGTTACCTGACTGTTTGTGTTTCACTGAATCGCGTTTGATTGTGTGGTCTTGTTTGGTAGCCTCTTCTGCCCTGTTGTTCAGAGCATCAAACTTATTTGATACACGAATGGAAAAATCACACGGTAAAGTTGTCTTGCTGAACTTCCGCTTACGCACCACTTGCGACCACAAGCACGGAGAAGGAAGACTCACTGCAGTTTCTTTACCTTTGTCAGACAGATTTAAGCTCAATTTGCAGTACATTTATGACTTCTCGTAGTGAACTCACCTCTTCCAGAAGTTGGATGACAAGGACCACCTTCGTTTTCGTAGCGCTATCGTCTGAGACAGTTGCACAAATTTGATGCGTTGTGTTGTACTCCCGCGACAGTGATGCCATGTAGTTTTATTCATCATCCATTAATTTGTATTACACAAGTGGCACACGTGGCACAGACCCACTCATTTTCTGGAATATTTCTTTCCTCTATATTTCTACACTTATTGAAGTGATACCATTTGTCACAGTTTTCACATAGAATACCATTTCTTACTACTTTAGTACATTTCCCGCGTTTGTTATCTCTTAAAACGCAGTTTTTTTGGCGGTATTAACGAACAACACTTCCGAGTCGGATGCAGTGACATCATGTTTGGATTGACCCCTAAGGAAGTGAGACAACTTGCGTACCTTTGTGCTAAAAAATATGGACTAAAAATGTCCCCATCTTGGGCAGAAAAAGAAACAGCAGGAGTGGACCGGTTGTGTGGATTTTTGAAAAGACATTCAGAGCTATCAATAAGACAACTGGAAGAAAAAAGCTAAGCCAGAATGACAAGTTTTAACAAGCATAATATGAATGAATTTTACAAGAAACTCTCTGATGTTTACTCACGTCACCCATCAGGACTACTTCCTTCAAAAATTTGGAACTGTTATGAAACTGGAGCAACTACTGTGCTGAAACCAAATAAAATTGCCGCAGGAAAATGAGTCAAACAAGTGGGAACAGTCATATCAGCAGAATGTGGTGAACTCGTAACTGTCGCTGCTGCGGTGAGTGCACAGGGTACCTTTATTCTTCCTATGATTATCTTCCCAAGAAATAAATTCAAAGACCACTTCATACGAGATGGACCAGCTGGTTGCATTGGTGCTGCTACAGGATCTGGATGGATGACAGAGGACAGTTTTGTGCAATTTATGAAACATTTTATTGCCTAAACCAAACCGAACAAAGACGATCCACTTCTATTGTTGTTACTAGACAACCATTCCTCTCACCTTAGTGTTACAGTTTTGGATTCGTGTAAAGACAATGGTGTAGTACTCTTGTCATTTCCACCACACTTTTCACACCGGCTCCAGCCCCTTGACATTCGTGTTTACAGACCATTCAAGAAACTCTGTAGCAGGGGAGTCGATTCCTGGCTAAAAAAAAATCCAAGAAAAACTCTTAATATCTACGACTTGCCAAGTATGATTAAAGAAGCATTCATGACATCATTCACACCTTGTAATATTACTTCAGGATTTTCAGCTGCAGGCATTTTCCCACTGAATGTTGATAAGTTTCAAGACAGTGATTTTGCAGCTTCTTTTGTAACAGATCGTACTCTGCCCGAGGAAGGCATACAAAAATGTAAGTCAAATAAGGGAAGTGAATGAAGTGTTTTCGGGCAGTGATCACCAACTAGATATCGTCCCTGGGCCCAGCAGTGTCCAAATATCAGACTATGGAGATTTAACTCAAACATTTTCACATCAAGCTCTTCGACGGTATCCTAAAGCAGGGCCACGGCAATAATGCAGTCGAAATAGGAAAAAAAGGAAATGTGCAATTCTCACAGATACACCAGATAAAACATTGCTGGAAATGGAAAAAGCCGCAAGAGAGAGTAAGAAGAAAAACAAACAAAAAAGAAAAACCTGCCCATCAAAATATCTAAGAAGAAAACAAGAATCAAAAGGAAACTTGAATTCAGTGATGATTCTTCGGAGAACCATCACAACACACTCACTGTCTGAACTGTGGAGAAATATATAAGAATAATGAAGAATGAGTACAATGTTTAAGGTGCAAAATGTGGTCACTTGGTCGTATGCTAAAATCAATCCTTTTTATGTGTGTATTGACTGTGCAGATAATGACACAGACGATTTAGAATCTGTAAATTCCGAATTAGATAATGTTTCAATGTGGCCCTTCCAATGGTGCAATATGCCCCGCATGTGGGGCAAATTGCAACATGTGCAAGTGCTTTTTAAATAGATTATGTCAATGATAAATATTTTTTTGCAATCATTATATTATATTGAATACTGTGGGTAAAAAATCATAGTATTCATAGGATGTTAGATTTTTTAAATATTCATAATACAAAACCAGAAAAATAATTTATAACTAATTTTTGTTGCAATGTGCCCCGGCTTCGTCTATGTATTCAGCTATAGTTTTTGTTCTGAACTCTTTCCAAATGAAAAAATATTCATGATGGAAATGTTTTTTTTTATTTATTATATAGTTATAGTAATTTGGTTTCTAGTAGAACTATTACTTGGTACCTAAAGCCACAGTTTCACTCCGCAACGCCCCACCGACACTTTATTTTTAGTGTTGTGCAAGTCTTCCGCTGCTGTTATTTCTTAGGATAATACTTTATGGTTATTGCCGAACATTAAACCGAAACTTAGTTTAAATAACGCACGATCGCAACAGATTTTACTTTGTACAAATACGTTAATTTCAGCTATGTTTCTTTCAAACATTAGACTCTTAGCCAGCGTAGCAAAATGCAGTGCAGCTTTACTGGCAGCACCGGCCGGTGTATGTACACTAGCATGTTCGAATGAAATGTGTAGCTTGGCTTAGATTCAGTGCAAAATTATTAATGAGATCCACAAATAACTGTTTTGTATTAAGATTGTGTACCATGGAAACGTACAAAGCATGCCATACATTGAATTAATACGGCATGACTACAATGTTTACACTTATAGAAAATACCTCTAAATTACTGTAGATTACTGTCGTTATAAAAAAACAATATTCGTGATAACCATAGGATATTTAATAAAAATTAGATAATTTTTGTAGAAATGCCTTCTCTACATTTTCACTATCCAAAATAAAAACTAGTTTATTTATTATTTTCACCTAAAATTGTAAATTTAAGTAACAAATTAGTTAACAGTTTTTATTTAGATTACGATTAGTTGTATATTGAGGTCATACAACACACAAAAAAGATGGTGAGTTAGCTTTTCAAAATAACTTTTTCTCTCCGTTATATTAAACGCAACATGTTGGAATAGAAGCTGCATGTTATATTTAAAATGTTTTTCTATTAAAATAAATATTATTTCGATGTTTCTCTGGTGCTCAGCCACACTTAAATTGTTGTGTTTTTAAATATTTTGGTAGAGAGCTGCGTGAGCTACCCTATAATCGTGTTTGTAATTAGTGTTCATTTCCGTATACAATTGAAATAATAATAAATAATATAGGTTTAAGTAAAACCACTTTATATTGCGATTTTACCACGAAAAGCGAATACCATACCATATCACAACTTAAAACATATAAAGTCCCGTTTTTCTCTTACAAAATATTATAGTTATTAGTCATTTAATGTGCTTTGTAATCGCCTTCAATCCTCTTGGAAGATTTTGGGCGACGTTATAAAAGCGACTAGGCTATAAGTTTATACCTACTTTACTATAAAATTACAACAATGAGAAGGAACCGTTCACTTCAACTTTTGGCATACAGTACTATTTTTTGTGGGCGTTTTGCATCAATATGTATATGCGCTATCAAAATATTGGCTGCATACAAACTAGAAAAGCATCAATCCAAGCCCAAATTCATGTTGAATTATTGTTATATTGTTCGTCTGCTGTTATATGAACACTTTTCAAATTTACAAGAAATTCATTTATTTTATGAAAACATTTTTGTGCTCATAGTGATCTTTGCAGATGTTCAGTTAAAATTGGTTATTATTTAAAGTAGGTAATTATATTTTCAGCCAGTTCCATGTCTTATTAAGAGAAAAATAAGAATAAATTGATCATATTTATAGTTCTAACAGTTCTACGTGACTTTATTCAATCGTTCATACTAGAAAGTATTATTAACATACGCCAGTGAAAGAAGGCACTGTAATATGGCCATCTATGTAAATTGATATCGCGATTTTACGAGCTAATATAGTTTTATACCACCAACGAACGCCACCTCCCGTCTCTAAAATAATCTTTAAAAAATACTTCATATATATGTCATGTTTATCAAGATACGGAAATACAAAGTAGGTCTAGATTATATTTTATTAAAAAGTATGAAATTTACTAACGAGCTATAAAAACTAGACCCGAATAATTCTAAATACTCTAGATCCAGATATCGTTCCAGACAAAACTACATTTCTTTGTTTTTACGCTGTGTGGTTGGTAGTGTGAGGATCATTGGTGCCGGATTTCAGGAAAAGAGAAGAAATTATATTTAGCCTGGGAGTGAAATCTCTGATAACTTCTATACTCCAGACAGCATTGTTGTATCCAGTCAGACAGGATTATTTGCTGCCACTATGTCTTGTGTGTAAGAAGTTGAGCCGGAAGCAGCTTGTCGCAGAAGACAAAAACCTCAGCCAGATGCAGGTGCGCCTTCAATCCGTTATCGTTGCTAAGTACCACCCTGCCGGGACAAGACGATGCCTTTCATCCCATCCCCATTCCTTACATATTTTGACCAGCTTTGTTGGGAATGGGAAAGATACCTGGTTGTTCCAACATTACTGAGAATGCAAAGCTCCTCCAACCCCAAACCCCGACTAAATGCACGTGTCTGGTAAACCTATCTGACGTTCCTAAACAACCAAATGTATGTGGCAGGCCACTGATTGTACGTTGCTTCTTAATCGACTGTCATGTAGAACTGCCTTGAAAATACATGTCAGTGCATGCAAAGAACTCGATCCACCTTCCAAGAAGACTGAAGAGTTCGAGAAATGCTAGTAATCCTTGTTTGTACTTGTGGAAATAATATAATAAATTTTCTTATTTGTAATTTTGTTGCATTTTCCCTTGAACATTGTAATTCATTATAAAGTTTAAATAGAGAAATATATTTTAACCTAAAATTATCTGCGCCTTACTGGTGGTTGGTGTATGATGAATATATACCTTAGGATTTTTTTTTGTATTTTATTAGATCTTTTTCCCCCTGATATTACCATTTAAGAATAAGGCAAGGATCGAATACGTGCAGGAATCACTTGAATTAATCAGTAAAATAACACACTAATTTTTTTGATGATTTTTGGTCTTTTCCCCGAAGTTTTTGTGTCAAAATTAAAGAATTTTAATCTTACAGTCCATGTCGAGGCAGCTCAGAGTGGCTTGCTTTCAGAAGTTTTAAGCCCTGTTTAGGACATAAGGTTCTTTCAAATAGAAAACCCTTTTTGGTATTTGGATTTTAGAATTTTTAGTTTTTTTTTTTATTAATAAACAGGAAATTTTCTCTTGAAACGGAAATTTTTCCCTCGAAATATGGAAATTGTTAGGAATTTTGAGTCATTTATAAAGAATTCCGATAGCGCACACGCCCAAACATAGCTGAACTCGTACTATCGCTGAAATGGTTTTACTTGTGATGAAAGTTTATTCAAGCAATGATATGGGTAAAATTTTAATTTATATGGTGGCTGCAACCTCTTGCAGACGAAAACAAGTTGGTAGATTCAAGATGGCTGCCATGAAATCATACTGGATGACCAATCTGTTCTGGCATTAGAAGTGGAATGTCTATCTGCTGGATAAAAATGAGTTTTTAACTTAAAACTTAATCAAGCACAATAAAAAAAATGGGAACGAATAATAATCATACAAAAACCACCAAAATCAACATTACCATTTTGCGCAATTCAAGCCCTAAGTTTGATAAAAGGATAGGGTTGTTTTTAAATAAAAAACAAAAGCTGCCAATTGAATAAGAAATAGACGTAAGATACTAAAAAAATTGCATCTGAAGTTACATATTACTTTTTGTCGTTTATTCAAATACATCTTGTAATGACGTGGAAAATGAGGTAGTATGTTTTTAAACATCAAATTTCGGTAACTAAGTAAGATGTAAATAAAATGGTAAGATAATAAATTAAAAATTATTATTTTACTTATTTGTATGATTCCGTCTTTACGTGGAAGGGGTGACGTTTCATGTAAAGACAAAAATTAATAAATATAAGAATTAGAAAGTAAGAATCAACAACAAGCACATAAAGGTAAGCACTAAGCATATGATTTTTTCTTTAGTTTTTTTGCCTTCACTTTTAATGGTGCGAATAGGGAGTAAGTTATGTTTATAATATAGAAAAATTCAAATCTCCATAGCAAATACAGCTGGCTGTAAGCAACTTCACATGAATTACTTTATTAAATTAATATCTGGAATACTTAAAACATTTTTAGATATTCGACCTCAAAGGCAGTGCGCGAAACGGGGCACGTTAGTTTTAATAGTAGTCTACTAAATCATATATTCAAGCAAATTAAGATGTTGTTAAAAACTGAGCAAGAATAACTTTCAAATGAGTTATTATGATTTAATATCGGTTTTAACGTTTATCATTTTCCCACATTCTACCACAAAAGGGGTGAAAAACCATTTGAATTTGTTTTTATTATAAAAGTCGTATCCCTAAAGCTAATGAAGCGGAATGTAAGTTATGTGGTAGGATTTACAAGCATGCAAAAACTATCAACTCTTTTCTACAAATTACAGAAGTTAACTTTTTAAGAGGTTAAATATTTCAATTACTGTTTTAATATTAAAAAAATATATTATGAACAAATCCCACAAATTTGTGCTTAAGGAAATGATAAATGACCATACCTTAAGCTACCTAAGTTACTCAACATTCTCCGAATTATCACTTGTCAGTCTTAACAGAGGTTAATATTATTTTAAAAAAGTAATAAATTTATTTAATCTAATAAATAAGCTGGGTTTGGTTTTTTTCTGGTTAACCAATACTTCTACATTTACTTAATTCTTAATATTTACATCAGTATCCTAGTGGGAAAAGAAGAGATTGGTAAAAATTTTGATATATTGCTTAGTTAATAAAAAAACTAAGATTCATCTAATAAGTTCGATAATAAACTTTATACATGTACTCTACATTTGAAAGAAAGATGCGATTGCATCAAATATTCTTAAAAACGGGATGTATTTGTCTAAATGTCAGATTCTTTGATTATTCTAAGCTTAGGTCCAACCATAGAAAATGAATGTGACATTGTAAAAGATTCGTAAACTTAATTGAAATAGTATAGATGTAAGTTTAATATATATATATAATTTTTAATTGACTACCTCATTAAATGACAGGAAGTATAATTTCATCAAGGTAAACTATATCCTCGATCAGTCTAAAAAATAAGTTTTCAAATCCGATACCTAATCTTTACTAAAAATTAAAAATAGCATACCCATAACTACTTAGAAAACGGTTATTTTACAAAATATATTTTTATGCACCTGACGATTTATTGTGTCTGTTTATTTAGTCAAAATATTGGGAATTAATCATATATACACTTTTTTAAATTGTAAGATTTTAGCAACACTCTTAAAATTGCATGAGCGAAGACGCTAGTTATTTATTAGCTATTCATTTAATAAGATTCTTCTGAGCGAAGCTTGGTCATCCAGATATTGTAAGGAAAATTTGGGTTACGCTTGACACCTCGAATGTTACAAATTTATTTACTTCCAGTTGTTATAACATTTTTAAGTCTTGTTCATGTAATTTTTGGACGAAATAAGTCATGATTAAATTTACTGTCCATGCCGAACATTTCCAGTGAATATTATTGTAACAAACAATAGTCAGCTGAGTCGTCACTTATTTCAGCTCCAATGATATTGTCAAACTTAAGTTATTATGAACATAAATAATTGAACAAATAAAACGTAAGTTTACCAAAATTAAAATAATCTAGTTTTGTTCTGAGCTATAACATTTTATTTGCAAATTAAAGCTTTTTATGAACTCAATACAAACAAATAGAATGGCCACTGCCTTGTAACTGAGTTTCTAACGAACCTTAATAACGATAAACCATTTTATCTACCTGAGGAAAGTTAAACACAAGAAAAGTGTGGTCAAATGAAAAAGCTTAACCGTTTTTAAAACGGAGAGGTAACATTTAACAGTCGTTAATAAAACATTGTTTAACGACTGTGGTTCAATTGGCCCTTAGCCTTTTATCATACACAACCGTTATATATATATAAACTGCTAGTGTGGTGGATTGATATTTTAATTTTAAAATATATCAAAAGTAAATTGTTTCACCAATGAAGTCTTGTAGGCACGATCAAGCAGTATACGTCCATGCAGTTTCTAAGCGCCGGATACTTCTGTTGGTTCGGCTCCTCTGCTGGTGAAAAAAAAAAAAAAGGTCTTGCGGGAACGATCTAGCAAGCAAACCATCTGCCTTGTGGTCCCCGGATACTTTCATTAAGAAAATGAGAACTATTTCCATTATTTACAGTTAAGAAAAAAGGCCACATAAAAATTTCCTTAAGTTTTTCTATTGGCTTAAACATTTCGTTGCCCGCCATTTTACGAGTCTTTGCCACCGCGCGGGGGGTCCCACCCCATTAGTGGGGCAGACAAAGGGCTGGCAGGATGTCTCGTGGAGGGGGGTGCGGGGGGGTCCCACCCCTTCTGCGGGGCGGACCAAGGGCTGGCAGGATGTCTCGTGGAGGGAGGTCAAAGCAGTGCAGGGGAAACGGTCGGGGTTATGACGAGGTCGGGGAACTGTCCACTGGCCGAATCAACAATTATTTCAATAAGCGAACTTTTTTTCTGATTTTTGGAATTATTTTCCTAATTTCTAGTAAAACAATTATTGATTTTCAAAAATTGTGGATTCCAAGATGGCGGATGTGGCGTCGTCAAAAATTGCCGCAGAGATTCTGATCATAAGCATACAGCGACGGAAACGAGCGAACATGACCGAATCCTGACGATTGGCAAGCCATCACCGGAAGATACCACCGAATCGTACTTCCATAAGAATAACATACTTGTATATATATTTAAATTCAATAAAATGACTAGTAATTTATGAATATTTTTAGTTTTACACATGTGTTAGTAAAGAAGAAATTAGTCTGTTTTTTTAATTGGTTAAAGTATATCGCTATATTTACTAATTATTTAGTTCTGAATTTTCGCATTGGTATTTATATAAGAAGAGTGTATAGGGGTGAAAGTTTGTAAATTTTGTTTAGTTAATATTAATCATAACTACTAAACAACTAATACGTAAGATAAGAGCTTTGATACATGTATTGTAAATTTTTAACTCATTTGCGAATATTTAAAAAAAAAATTTAAATTAATGTAGGCATCTGTAATAAAGTGTAATTATTTCATTATTATGAGCAGATCTATTACAAAAATAAATTCAGGTTAAGTGTATACGATGGTATAATCTTGATGAAAATAAAATATGCGTTGATTCCACCATGCTTAACTTAACTAATTCATTAAATGAAAATGAGGTGATAGTGATTTAATCAGATAAAGTAAATCCTCGGATACAATTTAATGGTACGAGTAGTTATAAAACTTGATTCTTAATCCATTATAAAAATTAAATATACTAACGCATTAAAACTTTATAAAACATAAATCTGAAACGGTTTTACTATGAATTGAATCTTACATTCATCTGACATTTTAATTGTGTTTATATCTTAAGTAAATTACTTTTTAGCTACTTATTCAAATAATTTTCTTACAGGTAACAAATCAGCAATATCCTGAAACTACGCAAGCGTAGCCTCCGGTTATTAGTCAATTATAAGTAAAATATTAAATGCATCTAATTTTTTAAAACCATATTGAGATAAAACATATTTTCCAGAAAGCTAATGCATATGAATTGCTTGCTTCCAGTTCACCAAACAAAAAATAAAAACAAAAAAAGTGCAAGAAAAGTTAATTATTATATGAAAAATATTGGTTTCATATATCCTATTTGCAACAAGCAAAGCCGTCTGATGTATCTGCGTCCAGGCCATCCCGCCGATCATTCACGCATAATGATTGGTGCGCTCACTAACCAAAGGCGCCAATATTCCAACGTCGGCTAGCTTCACAAATGCAACTGAATATGAAACTCGGAACGTATAATCATTGAAGTGAGGCGTGTGTGTTTGTGACAGCGGAGGTGGGTTAACTGTGTTTCGGACACTACCCAACAAAGACTAGACCCGGCGCGATGGAGCAGGTTTGTATTTCCCCGGAGAGATGATACGTCCTACTGACGGAGGGAAACAGAGAGAAAGAGAGAGAGAGAGATAGAGAGAGAGAGAGAAGAAAACCCCGGCACAAGCGAAACTGCGTAAGCCACACACCGGCAAGTTGAGTTAATTCGCTTGTGGCGTAATCGCCCATCCACTTTTCTTTTGTCGACACACTCTTTTATTTGTAGCTCCATCAACAATATGGCGCTGTTAAGTCTTTTATCTGTTTTCCTTTCTGCGTCAGATTGTAACAACTTGTACCTTCTGCACATGTGTCAAGCAAAAATACAGGATGTTTATAATGGAATATCCCAGTTTCAATGGTATATTATAAACGTTATATTTTGACTATACAACAATTCACACATCAAACTGAAGGTAAACTAACCTAGTTTTATTTTACAAATGTTTGATATGTGCACCTTTAGTTATACGGCACACATCCAACACCGGAGTAATGGAAGCAATAGCCTCTTCAATTCTGTGTCTCAAATCTACATACTATTAGGTAGCGGTGGAACGTAGACAAGATCATTTATAAAGCCCCAAAGGGAAAAACTCGCATGGCGTTATGTCAGGTGAACGTGGAGGCCAGCGAAAAATAGCTCTGTCGTCTCGAAGATCACAACTAATCGAACGGTCAGGGACTTCGACGTTCAACCACTTTCATACAAAGTGATTTCAATGGTATGCTGTTGTCAAATAAAGTTTGAAGGTTCACCCTTTACTAATTGGGGAAAGAGAAATGCTTTCCCAATGCAAGCGAGAAAACAACAAAGCAGTATTCGTGCATGCGCTTATCTAAAACTGTTTTTCTTTAATTGTGACCTTTAACCAAAACTCTACAAAGCTTACAGTTGTTACTATTAAATTTTATAACTGAGACATTCTTTTATGGACAAACTTTATAAGCTCTATTTTTAAAGAGAGGTGTTTGTCTGAGTGGCCAATTTCTGACCTAAGCACCCCATGATAATATTGTGCTTTCATAAAGTATGAAATTTTTATAAAAATATTTACTGGCCCTTTATGTTATTTTCTGTCCCATTTATTTTTACGTAATTTGCGAGCACTAAAACATAAAAACGTGTAACTTGTAAGAAAAATTGTGCCTAAAAGATAATGAAAGTCATTGGGAAATTTTGAATGTAGATACTTGTCTTGATACGTTACTCCTGTTAGGACATCATTGTAGCAACGTGTTTAAGAAAAAATAACTGAACAAGAACGCATAGGTACACCTAGTGCCACTACTAATAACTAGCCTAGATAACAAATATTTTCTCTTATTTTAAGTGTACGTCAAAAATATGTATATTATTGTATTAATTTTTGAACATTGTATTTAGCCAGATTATGACAAATCGAGTGGTTTGTTACATGTGAATAGTGTATAATATTATGCTCGGCGCCTGGTTCATGGTTGTGGATTGTGTGACGTCACGGAGACCTTACTGATGACCTTTGACCTTGACCTTGACTTTCGACCTTCACAATTCACCTCAATTTGCAAAAATGCCATAAATTTTCCAAAAATGGTCGAAAATAACCAAAAGTGACCCAAAATCTCCAGTTTAAGAAAATAATTTCTTAGAAAAATATTAATAAAATCAAAAATATAACAAAAATGTCAAGAGGCTTGAAACATCCACAAAGCGGCTTAAATTCCCATTCGACAAGCCACGCTAAAACCCTGAAGAATTCACGCCCTCTATTTTGAAAATCCGTAATTACTATCTATCAGGAAAAAACGGAAAAAATTTAAATGTAAAAAAATATTTTATTACATTTTTACTAACATTTTATTTCAAACTTAATTTACGTAATGGAGTCCCCGGTTCGAACCAGGTGTTAACAAACAAAAAATGTCGAAGGGGTCCTTCCTTCACGGAGACTACCAGCAGGCTGACCTCCCACCACTTATAAAGAAAATATTACATCAGCCAGTATGATGTCACGGCAGCCATCTTGGATGAATTTGACCTTGAATTTGACCTTTGACCTTTACATTGTATTTGACATTGACCTTTGACCTTGACTTTGACCTTGATCTTGATTTTAGACCTTTAGCTTTGACCTTGTCCGTCATCTTGGATTCTGACATCTTGAGTTCCACCATCTTTAAAAGGAGTGTCTCACTCAATTACTTTGGAGTTTTCGTTACAGTAAAAACGTTCGTTATTTTGGATTATGACATCATGGCAGCCATCTTTATTCCATCTGCTGAAGGCTGCCATCTTGGATGTTGTTACAACCACCTTTTTAGATTCTGACATCACATCCGCAATATTTTTTCGTTTCGCTGGAGGTCACCATATTTAATTATGTCACTGTCGCCATCTCTTTTTGTTCTTCTGGAGGTTGTCATCTTTAGACGGTCATCTTTGTTTCTGATTTTATTTCCCTTAAAGAGCACCAGCACCATTCTTTCGCATGAATGTAAGGTGCAGGCAACACATTCCTGTGTTATTGTAGTTCTTATTGACAAATTAAATATTTTTTTTTATAAAAATACATTGGAAGTGAGGTGATTCTAGCCATGAGAGCTTCAAACTCTGGGTTGGAAAACACATGTCTCTGACTACACAGCAATTAAGACATTTACCAGACTGAAAATTAATATATATAAAAATTACACACACATATTCAGCCTTAAAATTTATTTATTTTTGAATAAATAAAACACCTGATTGAGGATGTTGCCGCCATATTTATTTTCAATACATGCTACTAGGAGGGCTAGTGTTGGGTATTACACCAATTTCAAAGGTCTAGGGCCAAGGTTAAAGTCAACCAAGATGGCGGCCGTGACGTCATACTGACGTATTTTATTCCTTAATACTAGTGGTGGGAGGTCAATCTGCCGGTAGCTTCCGTGGAGCAATGATCCTATAGAGGTTTTTTTTTTGTCCTGAACCAGTTCGCACCGAGGAATACCTACATGACGAAATGCGATTTTTATTAAAATTGGTTTTAAATTTATAAATTAAAAAAAAATTGAGTTTTCACTTTAATAATATGGGATTTTCAAGATGGCGGGCATGAGGTCATAATTAAAAATGGCGGCCATAACATCATAATGGTCAAAGTAATGACCGCCATGACATCAGATGTTGGTCGGTCACTGACCCCATCCACAACTCTAGCTGTGAACCAGGTGCCGGACATACTGTTATATAGCTACTACATATATGTGTTTCTGGAAATAGCATTGTAAGCCTCAAGAGAGGAATTAAAATTACATCTGATACCTACTCTTAAAAAAATTATTTTATATGTGCGATGGCTATGAAAATTATAATTTATAGTTATTTGTGGAAAACTCAATTATTAATCGAAAATTTTTATTTGTGATGTTTCAGGAAATACCAAGGGAATTTTTTTGAAACCATGCTGCGAAAGAATAATTTAGAAACAGAGAAAGTTTCTTGATTTTTCTAAGAGACATTCGCTGATTGAAACCCATATTGGATTAACAAGCTAACCTTCGCTTCAGAAACAACCATAATTTTTTTAACATAGTTAAAAAATATATCAATATGATTTTATATTAAAAATAAACTATTTGAAATATAAGTTGAAACTTACAACGTCCGCCATGCTTACTCTATAATGAAACATACACATCATATTTTTCAGTTAGTAAACTGAATACACTGGACCGGTTACATAAAATAGAAAATTTAAATCTAAAGTACAGAAAAACCATCTCACATTTTCATTTAGGCTAACAGGTGTTGGTTTCTAAAAATATGTTAGTTTATTCATTAATAATTATTGGACATTCGTTTCCAAATAAACGTATAGGTGTTTTAATTAAAGCATTATATTTTTGTTTAGTTTACTTGTAAACATATAATTATAATTTATTTTAAGTAAAAATAAAGGTTTTAGTTCTATCTATTATGAAATAATAAAACCAATGGACTGAGCTATGTATTAGAAAATATTATAGTAATAAGACAAAAAAAGTATTAATACACATTTGCTTAAAGCCAAAAATATGTATAATCCAGTAATCTGTTATTATATAAAAAAGTAAAATCTTCTTGCAGTGACGAGGTTTTGAACCACGTCAAAAATCACCACTTGTCGTACACGTGTTCTTCGCCACTGCACTACCGATCATACTTACTATCTGAAGGAAACTAATAGTTATAAATGTTATTACGCATTTTAAAACTTGCGATTACTTCTTTCTGGAACTGTTTTAGTTTACTAGGGTGGTTTTACTATCATTAAGTTTCATTTGGCATATCTTTACGTTTTTTACGTTCCTTAATGTTTACAAAAGGGACTATATATGGGTTTATATTGCTATACGTGGGTCCGCCTTCATGATGAATTATGCTCGTGGTTATAGCAGAAAAATAGAACACGTTCTATTACGGTTTTTCCTAAGACTTCGGTTATGGAAACTTTTATACTCAGAGCCAGACACCGTTAAAGGGTGCTGAAATGTTACCTTATCGAGAGCAGGCGCGTTAACAGAAAATAGATATAAAAAATGCCAAGGAAACGGGTATCGTGCGGGGCTGGCTTAATCTCCGCTAAATTGAAAAGCCTACATCTCACAAATTAAGGTTACTAGTCGACGCAAGGTTTTCACCGTGTGATATTTAAACGTTCCAATATTTTAAAAGTACCTCGAAAGATTAAGAAAAACAGAAGTAAATATTTTATACAAAACATTTCCCTTGATCTGGGATAACCGCTTACCGAACATTCGAACAAAGAAATATTTCCAAGTATAATACTGTGTGTTAGCCATTTTTTGTTAGCATATATATATATATATATATATATATATATATATATAGAACGAATTATTTATAACTAATTATTAGCCACACTGTTCTCAGAAGTTTATCTTATTGTAATCTATATTATGTTCGGAAATAATTGATTTGGTATTAAAAAGTTTAATTTTTGGTGAATAATATTTTTTAAAGACCAAGTTTCGCTTTAACATCAAAAGCCATTTATTTAACATACTATTTGCTGTACAGAACATAGGCCTATAGTAAAAAAAAGTGGTTCTGAAAATGATATAATAATTAACAGTGTCTGGCCCTCGGATTAGATTTAAAAATTTTATACTTGGCCCTCAAAAACAGTGAATATTGCCACCCCTGCCCTCGAGCATCCCTGGACGCACGCACTACAAAAAGATTTGTTCAATACGAACGAATCACGTTTGTTTGTAAACGATTGAACGAATGTTCTCTTTCATGTAATAATCTAATAATCTATTTCGGTGGCCTCCTTACCAAATGTTATATGTTAAAAAATTAAGTAGGGTAGAGGTCTTGTTGGCACTGAGTTAATTACAGATGGTAACATACATCAACATAGTTCAAGAACGCCGAGATCCGAATCGGTAACGGCCCGACACAACACCCTGATATCTGCCAGGGGAGATTTCGGAACACCTCAGTAAAACTGAAATCAGGATAGTTTTACCGGAACCCAAAACAAGGTCGTCGAAAATGCAAATCCAATGTTCAACCCCTGTACTACCTCGCTCCATTTCAACCAAAGATCGTGGGAAGTTCATTTCATAGAAACATTTTATTCAATCAACAGGATGTTTCTTTATACATAATTTTTGTTTGTATCAAATCTAAATATAAATTTGCATAAGCTATATAAATACAAGTACAAATATAAAACTCCAAATATAGGCTTTAGACAACGGTTGGATTATTTCCCATATTCTCAATGAAATGTTTTAAAAGTCTTTGCTTGTAATGGCGCCTTAGGTCAGCTCGGATAATACGGAACTTCAGCTAATCGAAACTATATTAATAAATGTTTCAAATGTCTTTGCCAGCTTGGATAATACGGTTAATCGAAGCTCGGTTGATGAATGTTTGATAAGTCTTTCCGAGTAATGGTGCCTTAGGTCAGCTTGGATAATACCGAACCTCGTTTAATCAAAGCTCGATATACTCTACTGTGTCGTTATCTCGCAGAATGCCTAGAGGATGTCACTCGTGAGATACTGCGCCCGATCAAGCCGACTGAACAGCTGTGCCGCTTCCAACAGCCTCGTTCACGACAGCAGCCAGCCCAGAGCGACCGCGTCTCCCGACCCAATAAAGCCTCGCCGTCGCTAATGCGGGCGTAACTGCCGGAGCCAGGCGCGCGCCGATGGAAGACGGGCCGTGCTCGCGCAGACAATCAAAGAGCGGAAATTGCCTCTCCCCGGGGACGCGTCCTCGGCGGTAATGATCGCTAATTGCGCCGTAAAGAGGCCCGCAGGCGCGGGCTCCATGGCTGCAGCTTCCCCCGACGAGAGCCCGCGGGCGTACCTATGGAGACGCGCGCAAGCTGTCGTGTTGACCGTCTGTCCGGGGCCCGGTCCGATAGGCCTGCACCCTCCCTTCCAGGATAAAAAAAACAACAGTGAATATAGAATAAGAAAATTACAGCGACCTAGCTTCAGCTTAGAGAGCTTCATTTGGAAGGATTATTGTAATCGTTATAGCGGATTACAATAAATGCATTCCCTCCCACACCCAGCCCGACATGCTTCATTCACAGAAGCACAAGGAATTGTGTTTGCTAGAAGTCCATATTTATAGCCGTGCGCCACGAATCAGTAACCTCTTGGAACATTTTACCGTTTTACCTGTATTTTATGTATTTTTAATGATCTGATTGGTCTAGCTAATTTAAAATTCCTTTCCTTACTGTCCTCTCCAACTTAAACTTTGCCGGACTGGTTTCCGCTTGTGTTCCCGGCGCTTCGGGCACAGGAAACAGCAGTCTCTTGTTAGGTCAGCAAAGCTCATCGAATTTCCCTCGCTCATGGGCAAGACTTAAGATGAAATTTTTCTCGCCAACAAAGCCTCGGTCGAGACTCGTTCTCGGAGTTACTGCACCTGTCAGCCTCGTCTGAGCCACGATAATTCCAAGATGCCGGCTGAAGTCGGTGCCATTCAATCAGGCTTAAATATCTTGTTCACCAACGTCAGGACATGCCATAGAGGCCAGTTTCGCCAAGTTTCCACTACGCCAGCATTTCCTCCCCCCGTCCCCTGCACCACCTTTTCAAACGTGTTTTTCGCTGTATTTTCTAGAACCAGGTCCACGGAGCACTGAACTATCCGTCCGACCCTAACTACATTTCCCCACCCGTGGGCTCAAGCCACGCCTCATGTCCCTCATGTCAGCTCTCATGCGACTACTTGGACGCCATCTCTCGGACGCCTGGAGCACTGAGTTAGATAACTTCTGTACCACCCGCCAGATCCCAGCACCTCTCGGACCTTTCAACCTAGGCAGTATGCCTCACCGGCACGCCTCGGAATGCTAACTGCTGGTGCCATCGCGTCGTCTACTAAAAATGGGTGCGACCAGGTTTTTTTTTTAAATTTTATTTTATTTATGTCTACTTCCCTCCTTGACATACTAGCCAATCGGATGAGTTTTTCTCCTCCCAACCTCCGTTAAGTGCCCCGCCCTCTTTTTTTCCAGCTCCAATGGTCCTTCTGGTCCCTTTAATTATGAGGGACTACCCCTTGTCAGGGGAGAGTCTACCCCCGACCGTTTACGTACGAACTTCTGGTCTATCGCGACTTATCTCTATCGGTCCGGGGCCGAATTATCGAACAATCTGGGCGATACTAGGATGTATTTGCCCCAGATTCAGGATAGTTTCCCTCTGTACGAGGAGTGCTATTGGAAATCATGTAGTGTGGTAGAAAATTTAGTTCGGGTTGCTAGACATGTGTTTCTTCCGCGTCCATGATTGCACCGACTTCATGAGCTGATCGTCGGGCATTCCCCACTGCGGTAAGTGAAAATCCAGCGCCGTCCTTTTTTTTCCCTCGTTACGATTTCCCTATTTCACATAGCTCATTCAACTTTTTCCGTGGACCTCAATAAATCTGCTTTCAATGTGTAAACTTTGTGTTCGCGGTGTGGGGTTCAACTGTACTGCGGTCAAGTCTTTGCTTTCTTAAATCAAGTTGAGATTCAGCCCTCAGCTACTGACTAACTCTTCTTAGTCACCCTGTTGCCGCGCGGGGGCCGCCATGTTAGCGGGATGGCTCCAAACCATGTCCCCAGAACACTAGCAGCCAGGTAAGACTACTATAAAAATGTAAATTTTATCCATAGTGTGTACGTTATTCAATCAGCAGTTCTGGACTTTCTCCACACCGAAAACTCAGCCACAAATGAGCTCTGTGCAATGGGCACCGATGTGGATTGTAATTTACTGTCTGAAACCCATAATGTATTCTTGTTCTATGGTGTAAGTAATAGTAGTCTATCTATACTAAATAATCCTGGCCGGGTATTTAAACGTTTGTTATTTATTGTTGTAACTTAATGTCAGATTAATTTGTGTTTCATCCATTACTGTTAAATCCTAACAAAATGTTTTTTATTATTATTTAAATTGAAAAATATTAAGTTATCATGTAACTCATGATTTTCTGCCTGTGACTACAAAAAAAACCAAATTCCATCTAAAATAAAATAGCAACTCAGTAACCAGCGAACTTAATGTTTTTATTTGTTGTTTATACTAATTACGATCCGCATTAACACACCTTCCCCGCTGTGTTTGTATTAGTAATAAAATTGTGTGTGCTCACCCTCGTGTTCACCTCTGGACTAGTAGTTTAACTTAGTCATTTCTTTCATTCCCCGTTTCCAGTTTTTTTTCTAAAGTAATATTCTAAGGTACCTAAGAGAACATTAGGGGGGGGGGGGGGTACAGCCACTTTGCACCAATGTTATTTGTAAGCATGTTTTTCAAACAACTTGACATGTGTGTTACATGTATTAAATGTTATTAATATATGTATTTATTACTTGTTTTAGCAATAACATTAAAAAAATTGACTTCAGAAAAAAGTATTAAAAACAATTAAATAAAAACCAAAATATAAAAAGTTAAGTTTTCTTTTCTCAAGCAAATTATTATTATTTTTTTAATTTTTATGTGTAAACCTTGAACTTCTAAAAGTCTACTATTCCTTGGATTTTAATGTGGCAATTGTTAAAAAAAAACATTAAAAGAAAATTTACTTAAAAATGGTATAATGGTTATACTGAACCCTCTACTTCACAAAATCCTGGCAACGGCCTTGGTCTGTCGAGGTTAATTGAGTGCCAATTCAAGTCAGTTTAAGTAAACGTAACACAGAACAATATATGAATGTAGGAACCAAACAATCTGTACACAAAACTGTTCCGGACAGCTTGTACAGGGACAGCAATAAATGGAGTTTAATTTGCCACAAAACTGTTCATGCAATACACTGAAATGTCAACTATATATTGGTAAAGAATAAATCGCTTTGCTTGCTGGGGGCTTTGTTCCAAACCCCAAAGAGGATGCCATTAAGGCTTCAACTTTAAATATCATTTAAGGGGTTTAAGACATCCGGTTAAATATTATTAGTATCTCAAACCTCGCTCCTCAACCCCCCCCCCCCCCCAAACATACAGCCCATTCTTGACCTATGGAAGCTTCGCCCTCAATTGGTGGCTGTGCCTCCAGCAACCCTCTCAGAAGTCTTTGCTCTTTAACTTCGATCTATTGAGGGCACAGCCCCACAATACCACAATATCCTTAGAGATGTATTTCCTCGAAAGGACATTGCCCTGAAATTCCAATTAGGGAATATATATATATATATATATATATATATATATATATATATTAACTAATAGAAAGCTAGAGCGCTAATGTCAAGCACATTAGCAAAAACAACAGCGATGTGCGTGCCAATATTCATGAACCGATTTGCCCAATAAATATGTAAAACATAAACTAATATGTGAATATGTGTAATTAAAATAAGTTTACAACTCAGTCTGAGGTATAAACGATGAATATATTATAAAATATTAAAGGATAAAAATTGCATACATTTTCAATATTTACAAAACTTGTGAATTAACTACCAACCTCTGAAAGTTATCGGTCTTCGAGCCGTCTTAGGTACGTCGTAGCTGTGACAGAATCCGTGCTCGTGCCGTAGCTGTGACGGTATCGATGCTCGTGCCGTAGCTGTAATGGGATCCGTGATCGTTCCATGGCTGTGACGGGATCCGTGCTCGTGCAGTAGCTCTGACGGGATCCGTGTTCGTGCTGTAAATGTGACGGGATCTATGCTAGAATTTCCCCGCGGCCGTCATACTTCACTACGGCGGTGGCGAACAACCGAGCCATGCTTGACCTGCAGGTAGCAGATTGGGAGGGAGGAAAAGGCGCTAGCGATCGACACACAGCGGATGGCTGCCCAGCGAGATGGCAGGAAGTTAGCGGGACATTGCAGCGATTAGCTTAGATGAACGAAAACTTAAGTTTCGATATATATATATATATATATATATATATATATATATATATATATAGAGAGAGAGAGAGAGAGAGAGAGAGAGAGAGATAGAGAGAGGAAGGAAGATCTCTTAAATATTTCAAATGCAAAAATAAAGTTTCATCTGTACTTTAAAACAGTAACTAGAAATACCTTAAATATTCTGTATAAAATTAACGCGGGCCATAACATTAAATAAAAACGCGCAACAATATCGGTAAAATACTATAGAATGTTTGGGCAGTCATTTAATTAAATGTAAAGAACAATTTTGATAAAATTAATTTTTAAAAGTTAAAATAAGTATCAAGGTAATACGAAGTATCATACAAACCCAAAAATTAACGAATATCATTCCAAAAAATATTAAATTTTCGCAAAATCGTTTACTACACGTTGAATGACTTTCAGCTCTTATTCTTCTAAGCGGGCAGATGTATATGTTTGAGTGTTTACTGCAAAAGTAAAATTAGTTTTATTGTAATTTGGGTGGTATTTTAATACAGGACCATACAGGTTTATCTTACATCAAATTTCGCAAGGAACTTGTATTAATAATTGTTGTGTGATTTCATCCTTAATAAGTCTGTGATCTACTGTTTCTGCTTATCTGCTTATCCAGACCCTCCCCACCTTTTACACTTTTCAAAACAACAGTGCTTTCTGTTTCATTTTATTTGCAATGCTTTATGCTGTAACAGAATGACAGTTTATTGTAGATCGGTCGATGTAGAGCGATAAACATTAACCGCTTCCAACGTGGTATACTGCGCTAGGCTGCGGCACGGAGTATGCTGACTCAAGTTCAAATGTTTTGTATTCTACACCAACTGTAATACCCTTTCAAGATTTCTACATGTCAAAGGAACTGCTAGAGCACTTTTTATAGAGATTTAATGGTTTAACCATTGTAGTTCATACGTATAATCCAAGTTCAAATACTGCTTTGAACCTGGTTCGTGACATTTTTCTGTTTTACGACATATTTTGAGTGGCGATCGTAGATCATTTAGAGCTATACGATAAACTGAGTGTTCCGTCGGTTTAGGCTGATGGTCAGAAATCACAGCTTCAGTTCAGGAGTATTTACAAACCATAAATTTGTTAATTTTTGGTGGCCTTAAGTTTACGAATTTGCATGTTAATTTCATAAAGCTTAATAAAACATGGAATTTGGGGTCATTTCTTTGGCATAGTGATTTTGTACATGTGTTCATATGATAAAATTATCGGAAATGGATTGTTTGGTTATGTTGAGAAAGTAATAGCTATATGTAAATTGTGGAGCTTACAGATTCTTATATATATTTTTGACTTGGATAAAACATAATATTTAATTTTTCCGACGACAATTTGGAACATGAAGATAATGCTTTGAATGCGTTGGTAGACATGCTATATTCATTAATACCGAGGCCGCGCGTGTATGCACCGAGATGTGAACCATTTCAGAAAAAAATGACAAGAATTAGGTTTTGCAGTTTGGCTTATGAAAAAGAACTTTAATGGAGATTTTGAACCTGATTGAAGAGCATTTAACATACCCTTCAGAACAGATTTTCTTCCACTAAATCTCCAAGCAAATACTTCTCTCGATCAGAGATATTACAAAGTTTTCTGTCCAGTTCTTTTGCGTTGTCGAGTAATACACTCAATGCAAAGGCCACTTTATTTTGTTTACTTGTGACTTGAGTCATGAAGCCAATTTCAAACATTTCAACTACCAGAACAAAACAAAAAATTTTAACAGAAAAATGGCGTCAAATTATTCCAGCTTATATAAATAAGCCTAATTGTTCGTCAAAACCGTTGCTGCTTTGTACAGTCGAATGAACTTAAGTTCATGCGATATTTGGTCAATGAATCCCGGTTTATTTTGGCGCAGCGTTCGGACCGCTAATCCTAAGATCATTTTAAAACTACGATCAGCGAAACTCCTTTCGAGAGTCACAATGGTGGAACTCGCCGTAAGCTACGAGCTATAGAGGCTTTTGGTAAAGTAAAGACAGATATGTAAAAAAAAAATATATATATTTTTTAAAGGCTCTGCAACTGCTTAATTAAGATCGGTTAAGAAATCAAAAAATATTTATATTTTCGTTTGATTAATTATACCATCCATCCGTAAGAAAATTCCATAGTCTGAAGCTTCAGAAAATGTTGATAGTAATTAATTGTAATGCCTCTTCTGCCCCCCAACTGTTAGGTTTATGCATAGTCCTGCCATCACTCGGAAGGGTGGCAATGCTGAGCGCGGCGCACTTTAAGCCTAGTAGGTATGCCACCAGCAAGGCAGCCATGAAAGAGTGCTTCATTCCGAAGAAAGTCTCACAGCAGAAAAAAAAGTTTCTAATGGAAAAAAAAGGGTGACGTGATCGAGGGATTACTTTTGCGACCAGGTTACCGATGAGAGAAGAATGTTCATGGCCCTGTCTTAGTCCGGAGCTAGTGGGTATAAAAACTTTCCTGTCTCACCGTCCATAGGACAGACACTACATCACGCCAGTTAGCTGATATAACTGGTGGGGAGCTTCACTCCCCCGCAAAATTACGTACACGTAACTCTTAAAGCATTACACAACCTACCAGCGAACACACAGGCCCGTGTGCCAAACCTATCCCACAAGACACGCACCCCCGCCGTCGATTCAAATGATTGATTACTATGCACTTAGCGAGTTATAGAAACTTCGGTTTCTACCCTCGCCCATGCTTACTGCCCCGGATGGCAATATGATGAATCGGCGGCGTCCATAGGAGAAGACTACGAGCCACGCCGTTACGCTGCTGCAGGCGCCGCTTACGAAGATTGCACACGGCATGATATCGTCACTTGTTGACAGGTGGGAGATAGAATTATTTCACGAACCCCAGGTGCGGGATATAGAATATTTCCCAAACACTGGGCGATAGAAATATTTAAGAGCGTGGTTGTTCTAAGACTTAGTCTTTGAAGAAGTCTATCTGTAAGATACGTATGTAACGTAATGGTGACGAAGGAAGAAAGGACAGGGAATAACTGAGTGGCATGGAAGGTCGCGGGGTCGTTGAGCAAACGTCGGCAGTCTGTAAAGCAAGTTTCCCATTCATTTCCACTTGACTAGCTGTTGGAGCGCATACTTAGGAGGAGACTAGGAGACATAACGAATGCTACGCTTACGTTACGTAATTACTACCACTACAATCCTTTGGAAACCAGAAGTGATGGGGAATAACATTATAAAATTTGAGTGGATTTTGTAAACTTGTACATAACCGTTTACGATAATCAACGTAAGTCACGTAATATTTAGGGCCGGTTTCACAAAGTCTGGTTATCGTCCGGTTATCTTCTGATTAAAATTTAAGTGCTGGTTAGCAGAATTACCTGTTTCTCAATATAGGGTTAACAGTAATCGGCCGATTAACTGATGGTAACCAATGGTTAAGTTAAACACAAGAAGAGGTTCTGATTAGTTGGCTACTGCTGATAGTTTTGAGGTTATGTATATTTTTGAAGCTGTTTGAAACCACATAGTGTGCAAAACAGAGATAATTGATTGAAGTGCCGCAGTGATGATGGCGAATGAATTGAACATTTTGTTTGAAGATGATGATGAAGAAATTGTTGATTATTTAAATAGACCACGAATATTTCGAGTAAGGCCAAATCACTTTCAAATGAATGACAGTGAATTTGCAATGAGGTTTCGGCATAGCAAAAGTACGGTCCTAGCACTGTTGCTTTGTGCCATATTTTTTGTATATTAAGCGCCCCATGCTTTTTTCTCATTTATACTAGTATTGCTTATATAGATACTATTGTCATAAATTAAATTTTAAAATTATTTTTACTTTTTAGTTTGATAATCTTTAAAAGCATGTTTCTTTAGTTTTTTAAACTATATTTATTTTTAACTTTTTAGTTTGATATTCTTTAAAAGCATGTTTTTTTTAGTTTTTTAAACTATATTTATTTTTAACTTTTTATTTTGATATTCTTTAAAAGCATGTTATTTTAGTTTTTTAAACTATATTTATTTTTAACTTTTTAGTTTGATATTCTTTGAAAGCATGTTTTTTTAGTTTTTTAAACTATAGTTATGTATAATTATCATAGGGAAATGAGTTACCGACACTACCTATTACCATCTGAGATAACTATTTGGAGTTGCAACGTCACAAAGAAATGGTAAAGTCTCTCCGAATCATTTACAGTTAGATGTATGGATATAATCTTAGAATTTACCGAAAAAAAAAAAACATTTTTTTTGGCGTGGCCGGGAGTAGAACCAACGATCGCTGAATCCGAAAGCTGACGTCACAGAAGTCGCGCGCCTAAGACCGCTCGGCTAACGAACATAATGAAATTGGTGGGACATTTTACAGTGATGAGCCACTCACTCTTAGTCGAAAGAGTTACAGACGGACAGACAAATAAACATACAGGTGAAGCTTATATAAAGCATGTAAAATAGAAAGACAGTTGGAAGTGTTTGACATTGTTTTAGGTAAAATTTTCCACTAAAGATATAAGTAATTCCGTTTCCGAAGCAAGAAAATTTCCGGATCGTGGCCGCTTATTTTCGTCCATATTGATGTTTGTTTACAATTTTCTCTAAACGAACCTTAAACACTGGCCAAAAGTAACAAACGAAGGTAGCACGACAGCCAATCACGATCCAATACGTCATCGCCTGGTTGCCATATTTCCCTTAACCGTTGTTTAGTTAAACACTCGTTAAAAATACGTTGGGAAACAGTCAAATGATAATCAGTACTTTAATGTTCTGTTTAAATTAATCGTTCGATTAGATAACCGAAACTTTAAACAGACTTTGTGAAACCGGCCCTTAGTGAAGTTTTTGCTGATTCGAGACTTCCTGATAGTGAATTACACTGGAGACCCAATATAGAGGTTGAGGGGCCTGGCTCTTCTTGTGTCGTCCCTGACTGACTGTTGGCGAATTTTGAGGCAGAGGCGGGGGTCGCTTACGAATCGTTACGAGGTGTTCGGGATCCGAGGCACTCTCCACAGATACGAATAACGGACCACGAGAGGGGCTTGCAGCAGCGGGCGAGTGAGTCCACGATCCAGAGCCAGCTGACGACTCGTCTTCCATTTGCGAGTAAGTCGGCGAACGAGTGCTGTGGTCTCGAAGCAGATACCACGAGGTGGACTCGTTGTCTGGTGTACACGATATCAGTCGAGTTGCAAATCTCACCAAAATCACCGTGAGTCGGGTGAAGTTTAAGAGTTAATATTAATTAATATTTTAATTTTTAATCCAGGACGCTATACAATATTATCTTGTAATTAATTTTTGTATTGTTTTAGAGTAATTCGTGTTCTTTAATTTGTAAAAAGCAAATTAATTATTTATTAACAACCCCTTTGCTTGATAAATGAGTCATTTTTATGCGGTCATAAAGATGATTTTATGCTTAATGTTTGTCATTAGAGCATTAATCATTAAGCTTTGCAGCTTGATCGTAAGAGAGTCGATTCTCGCCCTATATAGAACTAATAAATTTTAGTATTTTCTAAGGGCTTTCATAATCACATTCTTGTAAGCTCCTAACACAATAAATAAGCCCCTTCGAGCTGATATCTACTTTGTTACTAATGAGTATGGTACTAAACCTTATTCTAGTGTTGCAGTATTTTCCCTAAAATTGTAAGCAGTCACTTTGGTAGCAGAGCCAGAAACTCGTTATTCTGATATGTATTATGCTGTGTATATTTCCTAGGAGTGTTAGAATTAATATTCTGTTAGCATCATTCGCCTTGCTGAATGACTTATTCAGTGTGCTATCCATAACATGATAATTAAAACATTTTTGCTTCCTTACGGCATTTTTAAAGTACAATGTAATTATTATTTTTTTTAAAAAATGTAACATAAGTATTCATGAAAAATTACAGAGATTTGTAAATTCTTTTATTTACATGAAAACAAAATGTATCACTATAAAGTAGTGTACGCAGTAACACTGGGTTCGGATTCTTACCTGGCCGTTCCCTGAATAGCTTTCCAGTACTAACTACGCACATAATAAGCATGATACAATGAAATAAAGTCAAACTGTTGAATATTCTATTATCTCTTACATGGTTTAAAAAGAAATTATTCTTTGAATGAAACATCAATTAATTTTTTTTAAATGGTTTGAACAATTATGCTTGAATGAAACAACAAATAAAATATAAAATTATACTCAGTATTATCTTGAAAAACATAGTTAATATATTCTGCAATAACCATAGGCATGTGTTGTACAAAGTTACAATATCTTTCTTCTAGTATTACAAACTATTTCTTGGCAACTGTTTTCCAAAGTAATATTTTGTGAAAATACAGAAAAAGTTTTTTCTATGTATTCACTAAATTAAGTCTTTTTTAGTGAAGCATTCGTAATATGCATCGTTCATTATGAGCAACTAGCGAAATTAAAGGTTTTATTTATTTCAGAAATTAATGCTTAGTTTGCAAAAAAATCAAATTAAAAAAATTTAAGTTAGTTTGCAAGGTTCCCTTGATACAGGTATTAAGGCCAGGAATTTTTAACATTTTTAATAATTTTGTTTGTTTCTATGCCTTTTCCAGATCTCACAACACTGATATTATTAACACAACTAATTAATTAAACACTTTCCGTGTGGTTTCAAAATAACTCACAATTCAAGACTTTTATTATTCGGCTATTTTCTTATTAAAACTTGTCTGAAATTTCCATAAAACATAATCAACTTACACGTCAGGTAAGCCTGTTAAGGGGCACGCCTAGTCAGGGTTGCTTTTGTGTTAGTGAGGCGAGATGACAAGTGCAACGCTTAGTAGTGCTTCTAGCGCGGTATCGCCTCTAAGCGCAAGGCTCTGAACTGGCGCGCACTCTTCTCGTCGTGCACAGGACAACTACAAGATTTAAGTGCAAACCATAACGTCGAATATTGGAGAAACGAACATAAAGGTTTAATGAAAATCCCTTTACTGCTTTCAATAAAATGTACCGTGAGTTTTATGTAAATATAATTCTGAAAACATGAATTTTCTCTTTTACTCTCTTCTAAAAAATAAAGTTTAAGAAATAAATCCGTAAAAAGATCTCATCTGCCCTCAGCACAATTTTAAATGCTTTTCGTATACAAACATCTGCCGGATATCTTGAGCAGTCACGCGGGTTCTTCAGAAGCTGTACACACCGCACGTATACTGAGGTAACTGATGAACATTTAGTAATATCCCGAGACTGCTGATAGGCAGATAGCTAGACTTCTGGGTTGGAGGCTACACTTCAGGCTGAAGCTAGTGGAGCGCAGGGACGGTCGTTCTCAACTGTAGAAGAAGTTGGCGTAAGATGCTGGGAGTAGTATAATTTAGCATGTCCGGCGCCAGGATTAAGAGTGGGAAGCCGGGTATCCAGCCACCGTCTTGTATGATGCCACGGCCCCCATTTCAGATGAATTTGACCTTGTCTTTGGGCGCAGTCTTCGATCTTTCATTTTGATTTACAATTTAAATCCCAGAAACATCTACATGGTTCCCAAAATACAGCTGAGTTTGATTTTACCAAGTTGTTTATACATAGTTTTTCTGTAACATAACCTAAATGTTAATATTTTTCGTGACTATGCGGCGCTGAGATGCAGTTTTGGAGATATCCTACTTCTTGAAAGAGGAAGCCGCAATTACTTTATAAGTCTTATTGTTTTTACATTATTGAGCTGCCAAAAAATACTCGTGGCAGATTTAGTGTTCTCGTTTTGTACATTTATATACGCTAAAGGTTTCCTCTAGATCATGTTACCTCTATGCGTTTCCTATTTGAACTGGGAAAGTGGGAGAAGAAGTACCTATTATTATTGCGGCTGAGCTCTGTAAAGCATTTTTGAAACTTGGCTGTCCATACAAAAAAGTTCCTCATTTCATGCAACTGGAATATCCGGGGCTGAGATGTAGATGGAAGTTTGGTTGGGAGTGAAATGGTGAAGGGGAGAAGGGGAAATGAAAAGTGTTCATTTGCTGCCTCATTCGTTGCGTGAACCTGTGAGAAACTATCTCATCTCTGCGGCACATTTAGGGTTCCGTCCTACATTTTTATTACGCCTGACCCTCCCTGACTTTACAAGTTTCTTTTAGGTAAAGAAGTTGGCGGGGGGAAAAGAAGGAGGAGAACTTTTCACCCCCACGAATGCAATTATAAAAATATTACTTTTTTCTCAGTCCATCGTAGTTATTACACTGCCGTAATTAACCCCCTGCGCAAGACAAAAACATTTTACAAAATTCTATTTGAATTAAATACATCCGACTTAAAGATTAATTTGGACCGACAAATTGGATAACTAACAAGTATAATTCAAACTCAACTTCGTAAGCTAGTTAGCTAGTAAAAACCAATTAATTTACTATGTAATTATTTGACAGTGAGGTGGTTCACTTAAAAATGTCTCCCGGAGACATTCGGATTTTTTAAGAACGGCATAACGTGCTGATATAAAAGTTTCTTTTCTTGTGTCGTAATTTTATCTATTTAAAATTTTGTAAAAATATTATTAAATTTAGTTGAAAGATACAGTTGTTTTGTAAGTTAATTTTGTGCTTAATATAAAAATTAATAAATAATAAATTAGTAATATAGTATGAACATATGTGCGTTGAAATGCTGAAATTAATGAATTAATACCCTGCTAAGAACATAAAACACAGCGTTTTGGGTATCCCACCCACTTTATGTTTATGGCAATGTTACACATTAACACGGGGGCGAATATCTACAAAGTAGACTACACGTTCTCACCAAGCCCATCTTATTATTAGCGGGCGGGTAGCTTAGATATTTCACTATATGATGATAACTGTTAAAATAAGTCTGAATGCACTTGGAAATGTGTACAGGAGGGTTGTATATTTTTATAGTGCATGCATGTTGCTTACAATTTACGATGAGGTACTTTGAAAAATCTTGAAAAACCTATGTTTAGTATGTTTTAAAAATTGTTTGATTATTAATTAAAACATATTTTTTGGATCCTCATTTATACACGTAAGGTAGATTTAATTTTTACATTTGTCTACGTTAGAAAAAATGTAAAACAATGTTCATGCAAACAAAATGTCAGGAAATAAATTTTTGTTTACATTTTTTACAAATATTACTTCGGTTTTATGTACATAAATATAACATTTTTTAACAGTTTCATTTTAATACAATAATGATTTTTTGATTACATTCTAGTATGAAATTTATTTAGTCCCCCCATAAATCAAAATTATTGGAGATTGAAATATATTTTTTCAGAAACTTCACTGAATTGGACGGAGGCCTTATTGGTCAAACGTACGTAAATATGAAATTCAAATTCAACCTGCACCTGCATGCCAAGATGAAAGTTATTTTTTTATTTAACCTAATTTTGGTTGTCCCTTGAAAAATGAGATTATAGTATCAAAAATTATTTAAAAAATGTTTTATATAATATAAAAAACGTTTATAATACGTTAAATAGATATGAGAAGATGCCTACGAAGAAAGCTATGGATATTTTGGTTCTTCAAACACTATTTTTTCACCCCTTGGCTAAGGATTTTTCAAACTATCTTTTAACCGAATTTTTTAGGACAACATTCTACAAAAGTTTATTAATGTCAAACGGATTAAATTTTTTATATATGAGAGCTTTAGTGAAAAATAAATATAACTCATAATAAACTTTTCTTTTCTACTCCCTTGGTCCGATTTTTCACATAAATAACTTGACCGAGGTTTTCCATTACTATATTTAATTATCAGCTTGGAAGTAGTTTCTGAAAAATTGAGACAGCTATCACGTCCAAACTTAAAAAATGACCATTAAAAGTGACATATATGTGTATATAACTTTAGAGTTGACATAATTTTGGGACCCAGGGACTACTGAACGAAAAATTATACAGAAATTTTCCTGATGCTACAGCATTCAATAGACAGGGAATAAACTCTGAAATACAACACATACATTTTTATTCTAGGCTTAACATCCATGAAAAATACCATTTTCAAAACACACAGTAAAGAATATTTCAACAGTTAAGTTCGTGCGGGATAACTAAAGTTTGCGATGCCAAAAAGGAAAAGAAAAACCCCCGCACAATAAAAAACAAAATTATGTTAAACATTTTCACAAACAAAAGAGTAAGGATTAAAATAAACGAATAATCACTCAATATTATAGCATTACTAGATACTTTAAATAACTGGAACACACGTGATTTTGCGACCTCAGGACCAAGGTGACGTATATGAGTTTTGGCCAACGCAAGGCTAAACAAACGATTCAAATCAGGAATCAGTTCCGTGCCACAGAAATTTCCGTATAACCCCTGAGAGGAGTTACATTAGCCTTTAAAGCCTTAATCAAGCATTTGGCAGAATTCATTGCGAAGGAAATGTACGCTCAAACAATTCAAAACAACTGCAATATTACACAAAAAAGGCAAGAACTAAAAAAAAAAAAGTAGAAGGTGCGGCCGAGACGAAATTAAATTAACACAAAAACTACCGACGTGAAGTGATGCCGCGTGCGAGTACAACATTGAAGAAAAAATGAATGCGCCCACGTTCAGACCTCGCTGCACCGTCGCAGCTATAAACACATTCTTGGAAGGGTCAAGCCATCCGTCATTTGCCATCCGGGGCATTTAGTGTGAGCGAGGTCAGAAACTGAGGGTTTCTATAACTCGCGCTGTGCAATTCATTTCATATCCATCTCACTCACTTGGATGAACGGGGCGGGGAGTGTGTCTGGTTGGACGAGTTCGGCCCACGGGCCTGTGAGCTCTGGACTGGTGAGTGATGCTATATGAAGGTGCGTGTTGGGAAGGGAAGCGCCTCCCTCCCCCCCACAAAGTTAGATCAGCTTATTGGCGTGCTGCGCCAGATTAAAAAGTAACAGCATCGAAAACATTACTGCGCTTGCGCCAAGCTATCCCTTCCTTAGGGAGTGGTAAAACGACTAGTTGTGGAGGGTAGGGGGAGGGGGTAGGGGGTAGGGGGTAGGGGGTAGGGGGTAGGGGGTAGGTGGTAGGGGGAGGAGCTTGTAGAAGGAAACACGAGGAGAAAGCGGGCAGCTTGTTCCGTGATCTGTTTTATCCACGGCCATTCATGAAACCAGCGAACTTTATTTATAAGACTAAAAAATAATAATAATCACGGAGTAATGAATGAATTAATTATTTTCTGCCCATCGCACAACAGCGCCACCAGCTTGACGAGGCGATAACAATGCGATCTTGCATCGGGCAGTCCTACTAACTTCAAAAGTACACCCAATATTTATTATGGCTTTATGACTTCTATAAGTATAATTTATATTTAATGGTACAAGTGATAGAAGTGAAACTTCTTTGGCAGTTTAAACATCGACACTTAAGTATATCTAAGGGGTAAAACGATAGAAAGAGATAGAGAGAGAGAGAGAGAGAGAGAGAGAGAGAGAGAAAGCAAGAAGCAAATGTTCTTAGTAAACATGAATTAGCAAAATAAGTTTTAAATAACATAACTGCTCAGGAGATCAATAATTATAGATCAATCAATAATGATTAATTAACAATAAAAATTACTCACGGTTAAAATTATCATACCATAAAATATTTTTTTCAGGATCCCTACTATAGTATGAAAACAATTATTACTACAATTCAAATAAGTTTTTAAAAGTAAATCAACTTCAATAAATGTTATTCTCAACCACATTTATAATATTACATAATAATACTCAACAAAACCATTGATATAATTTTATAGCAAGATAACATAGCGCGGGGTTTTTGGTTTTCATTTAATTTTAAAGTATTTAAGAAACCTAACTTTTTTGTAATTATTAGAATTTTGATTTAAATAGATATAAATAAATCCACATGAATTATCAAAATTATTACTCACGTCAAAATAATAAATAGCTCAGGATATAATTAATTATTGATCAATCAATATTGATTTATTAATAATAAATATTACTCATTGTTAAAATACAACAAAGAAAATTTGTTTAGTAAATTTCAAAGATAGGATTGGTTACGGTAAATTAGTTATTAAGTTACTTTATATTTTACTATAGATTACATGTGATCGAGCATTCTAATAGACTGATTTTGTAGTTCTGCAAATATCACATTATCATGGAGTTATAGTACAACAGATTCTGCTAATAGGCTACATTGACATACTGCAATGCATTCATAAGCATTAATGATGCTCTGCCGTCGAATGAATAAACAATGATACCATATCCGCCGCTCCGCGACGCGAAAACTAAACGGCACGAACCTATCGCATGGTATGGTAATGCTTTACATTATGACCATATTGCCACAAAGTGGAAAAAAAAAATTAATATCCCACTGACGGGATTTATTTAAAATTATTTAACTAGCATATTCTTAGTTGGACTTAACATTTAAACTTGATCGTATTGTGGTTGCAAGTCGCTCCCATAACTTCTTTTTTTGTTGGTTTGGACTTGTACCCCTGAATGGATCTACTCCCGTCGAACACTCGTATGCTGTGGGTGGGCAACCTTCCAGGCAAGTTATCGCTACTGGTTTCGCGCGCCTCGGCTGAAGCAGTGGAGTAGTAGGGGCGACCACGTGACAACATGACCGCTCACGTAACTGCCATCCGTCCTTTCGTCCCCACCAAAGTAGGAGTAACTTGGACCTTCTGGGCGATTTATTGGAAGAAGGTGAAGTACGCCCGAGGAGTATATATACGCCCGATCGGAGCATAGAGCACAGAGAGTACAGGAGGAAGTAGCAAGAAGCACACCTCCACGATCGTCGTCCTGCCGTCGCCCAGCCAGATACCAGGAGCGTCACTATGCCCGAGCACGCATCGAACATCGTAAGTGGACTTAGTCTCCGGGACTGGTAAGCTCAACTTGCATGTTACTATGGAAGTCGGACGTAGCCCAGTCGTCGAGGAGGGACCCGGAGTACAGTGATGCGGAGAGGGACATAGCGCGAAGGTAATCGTTGGTGATTTGATGCGTCAACTCGTGGACTGAGTGGGGGACTTGTCGGGCGAGTTTTATGTGAAAAGTCGTTCTACTGTTTTGGGATCTGTGGAAAATGGACAGTAGCACAGGAGGTCTGAAAATGCTCGCCATTGATGTGTTATTTTTACTCGCTGGGCGAGTACGAGATTGTGAGCGAAACTCTGAAGGAACTAATCGTGGCTTATGTGTGTGACTGCGGTGGTTGGTTCGTGGCTGGCATGTCTTGGCAGTGTAATGATATACCCGACTTTGACTTTCTTCCCGAAGTGACTTCTGACCCCGAGGCAACTATTACTGACTGTGTACGAGTGTTGAGGTGGTTACGCCCCCTGGCTGGAGTGTGACAGGGGCGGACATGCTGGACGGGGACCAAGAGGGCTGTGGCCTGCTCTTCGCGTCGCTGTGTCGCAGCGCGGCTCCAGTGCTGCTGGGCTGGAGAGTGCAGTCGGCAGGCGAGCTGGTGGAAGAGACGACTCGCCGAGCGAGCCGGGACAGGACGCCCTACGAGCTCTGAGGCGAGTGTCCGGCCAGTTTTCACCCACAGACTCGAGGGGTTTCATTTAAAGTCGGTAGAGTTTTTGCGGGTAAAATATATTGACGTTTAAGGCGTTGTACACTCAATATAAATGTTTGAGGATAGTTTTAATGTTTTAAATAGTTGGTTCATTTAAATGTAATTATTGTCTTCAAGTCATTTTAACATTTGTTTGCCTCAGATATTTATTCTTAAAATATTACTCGCTTGGCGTAGTCTCATTTAATGTATGCTAGTTTTCTATTCGTTCCAGTCTTGCTATTGTAAATATGGGAGGCAATAATTATTTTAAACATAAATATTCACTTTGATCATTTTTGAGAAAAATAAAATTTCACTATATGTTAAAAGTTTATGTACGACTTGTTGGTAATAATCAAATGGTTTTTGTTGATAGGCAAATGTTGTGCGCGTCCTTCAGCATGTATAGTAACAAAGAACATTTACAGAAGACCAATTGAGTGCTCGAGTGTTACCTGTTTGTCTTTGTTAACCATATATTTGCATATAATAAAATGTGCGACTCTTACAAGTCATTTCTTTGGTTTCGTCCGAACACAACCCTTTCTTGTTTCCCCTCCTGGGGGAGGGGGGCGCAACAATCGTGGGGTGATAATTATAACACCGTATGTGATTTATTTAATATAATAATAATTCGTGACAAATAATTACCATGTCAAACTAAAACAGGAAAAGCATTATACAAAAAAATATATTTAGTTACACAGCTAAAATAATACTCATATAACACTGATTAACAAAAAATGATTTTTAAAAGTAATTAAAATAATACGTACTTAAAAAAAACACAATTTTTTTGCAAACATGACCAGTGGCGTAGTGCACAATAACCTCAAACCCCACTATGTTGACCTCTGCCCAAGTCGGGGTGGCGTCAGGCGCAGGTGGGTCCCTACCACCACGACCCGCCCATCCCTGCAGCATGGCAGGGTTACACCTGAGCCACACGCCGCCACGTGGAGCCCGCGGCCCGCCAAGTTCTCTGCACCGTCCGCAACTTACTAGCGTCAGAAATGCGTTTGACAACAATGTTTCACGCAAACGTTTAATTAAAATTCGGTCTTGAAATTGTACTCCCATCGCGCCCAAAGAAGTTTCAATTCGAAAATTAAAAAAAAGCCAAATAAAGGCTTAGTAAATCCTGACTGAAAGTGGTCCAAACAGCAGGAAACAGCCGGCGGGAGCGCGCGGCAGACTGCCAGGCTGGTTGTCGCTGCCTGGTCGCGCGGGAAAGCGGGGCGAAGGAGGGAAGGCTCGGCTTGATGCAATTACCTCGCAATTACCGGCCATTGGACGCGGGTGGAGGCGGTAATTGGCTGATTGCACGACGCCCAGACCGGGGAGAAGTCGACGAGGCTGGTTATGATTTAGGTCCGGCGATGGTGTCTCACCGCGAGCGAGGGCGCGGTGCAAAAACCAGCGGGCTGATTACGAGCACACACTTTGCGTTATAAGTTGCGATAAATAACGAAGGTTTGCGAAGAATATCGCAGGAACCAGCAACGTGATTACGAACACATCGTGTTTCGTTAAACTTCGAATATTGATGACGTTGTGGCGGTATATATCGCAAACTTTGATTACGAGCACACTTTTCAAGTGATATTTATCGCACCGGAGCTACGTTATATATCACGGGCATTTCAAGTGGTGATACGAAGCGATTGTGAGGTAAGTGATATAATTACTCTTAAAAATAATGTCCTCCCGTCCTAAAAACGGCATTATAATCGCACATTATTGTTTTAAATATAGTCGAGTACGATGTAAAGCGATGAAGTTAAACGAAAACAATTGTTTTAGGTTAGCGTGTGTATATTTAACACGCGAACATTATTTTTAACATGCTATTTATGTTTATTAATTGTACCATGAAATCGTTGTTTTCAATGCATAGTTTGTGTGGAATAATTATGAAGTGGTTTAAATACGATCAAAGTAGGTAAGAAGAATAAATAAATGCCGTGTCATAGCTTATCAAATTAATCCTAACCTAAAGAGCGATATTATTTACACGCACATTATGAACATAACATAGCTATAAATAGTTCAAATAGGCTGCTTATGCATATTTTGTGTTTGAGTATTTGCTCAACCGTTGCCTACGAACGGCTCAACATGCATTTTTGTTTAATCTGTGCGCTTGTAGACTTCAGACAGTAAATGGTATATTTCTCTATTTAGTTTCAGAAAGCTATTTCCGGCCTCCTTGTGTGTTCAATTGTGCAAGAAATTTTTAATTTGTGCTCATTCATTTACATATTGGCTCTATTACCTAAGTGTGTTAACATAGGTAATTGTTAACAAGTGGGGCTGATCATAAAACAAATAACTTGATGAATAATTTATTTAGGAATTCCCCTCCTTAAGCAGGATGATTCTATTAAATAACATTTCGAGCTTTTATGTAGGGGAGGCGAGGCTTTATTATAAAAATAAGTTTATGAAAACGGTAATTTTGAGTTCCTATTATTAACCTTGATACTTATTTCTGTTGAGATATTTCAAGTTGTTTACTGTTTAAATTGTTGGTTATGTGTGGTTAGCTACACTTCAAATACTGCAAATCTATTCATGTCTACATTTGGTTAGGTTAGCTGCATTTTAAATATTGTATAATGAGGTAAATCTGGTGAAAAGCTACTTTTCCATATGTTTTTTTTTTAATTTATTTATTAGTTTTCAGACATTGATTCCAATAATTAACATAGGCTATCAATACTGTAACATTGTTTTACTAATAGAAAATTAAGCTTACCTCACCTAACCAACCATCCACACATATTTTGTAGTACAATTAATGTAACTAACCTATCTTAACTAACCATTCACACAGATCCACACTATTTTTTTGTTATTTTTAATTCATCTAACTTAATGGTGGGAATGGCTGGTTTGATTAGGTTAACTACAAATACTTGAAAGTAGTGTAGACAGTTTATTAGGTTATGGTAGTTATATTAAATATACTGTGAACTCATTTTAACAGTTTTTAAGAATTATATATTGTAACACAGCTAACTCTAACCTAACCAACCACACTACAGTTTATACCTATTATTTTTGTTGGTAACATAACTTAAGAAACAGTTCACAAAATCACACAGTATTTTTAATGTAGCTTACTTAAGCCAACCAATCATTCTCATGTATTAAATTTTTTGATTTACCTAACCTAACAAGCTATTAAAATGGCATATTTCTAGTTTAACTGCTTGAAGAATTACAACACACTCATGGAGAATTGTTGGAAAAGAAGTAAAAAAGTTAAAATTGTTTTTAGAAATTAAAGAAAAATGAATGCAGTTATGCATTACATCGAGGAATATTAGCTCAATAATACCATATTAAAAATTATTTCTATTAATCAGGCCCTCTTGTTAACAATTAGTAGCCTACCAAACTATATTACACTAATTTAGTTAATGTTTGAAAATATTTCAGGTTCTACACAATGGCCTTTGCTGCCTTTCTGCTAAATATCGAACTGGAGGAGAAGGCAGAGAAGATTGTTAAGAAACCATCAAAATCCCTTCGAATTGCCAGATTGCACCCTCATAGCAGTTGGAAAACCTTAGAAACATGAAGAAACAAGCTATGCAATTTAATAAATACTTTGTTATCAAGTTTGTTGCATTTATTAAAGAAATTGTGAAATGAAAATAGTGTTCACTCATTTCCATGTTACTTTTGAGTATAACTTGGATATTATATTAAACACATGTTAAATTTTTGTTTTCTGGTTTCAGCAGATCTCATTGTCCTGAGAGAGTTGGCAGTGGCTTTTTTGAACCATTGTTTTTTTTTTGTGTGTAAAAAATAGATACTATGAATCATTTAATGATAGGTTGTTATTTAAAGTAAATCTCATACATACATGTGCTGCTTCATGTTTACAGGTTTTTTATTTAAAAATTTTGCAATTTCAGACTTTGTTTTGGTTTTAAACGAAAAATATTTACAAAGAGTGTATTATTTAATAGCTCAATTATTTCCATGGATGGTTATAATTAAACAATTATTAATATTAACTATTAATAGCCTGTCCAATAAAAAAAATCAATGCACATGTCTGTAAGGATACAAAAAATGATTTCTTAACACAATATTTTCTCATAATTGGCAATTTTAGCACATGCTTCCAGCATGCCTTTTAACTTTTCTTTAAGTTCTTTGATGCATTTTTAATCAAATTGCTTGTTACCATTTCAGAAGCACATATTCCCAATGCTTCTCATCAGCTGCCAGCTGTCTTTCTTGAATGTTGTTTATCAGCTGCCAGCTATCTTTCTTGAATGCTGCTCTTTTTTTTTATTATTTTTAAATTGTACTATTAATCATTACCAGTATGAATTGTATAGGTTACACTAGGTATTATAGAGGCAGAGTTATAATAAAGGAGGTGCTAATAACAAAGCACACATTCTATAAAGTATGTATGCTGACTAAAAGTATTATCAAGGTTTTTCCAGTCAAAGATTTCACAATGCTTGTATATAACCATTCTTTACTTTTTTTTTTGTGTAAACAAGATATAACATGGAAGAATTTCATTAGGCTAGCTGACTATCAATGCAAGTTCCAGCAGGTACAACTGCTAGTTGTTGCCAGTGAGCCCATTTGTATACAGTATAGACATTGTTTCATGTGGATGAATATAAAAAAAATATTTTGAACTAATTTTTATTATTGTAAGTTTAGAATCAATGTAGGTATGTTTATTGAGACCGAGACAAGTACAAACAAATTAAATGGCACACATTGCATTTAGTTAGATAATTCAGGAACAAATATTGACTTAGTATGATTCATCTTGCGATAAAGTTTGGTACAGCTCCATTCCTTGCACCTCCCCAGTCAACACTCTGCATCTTATGAATTGTTATGATCACTCACTGTTCTTATCTTTCTATTTATCATCAGAATAACCAATAACCATTAAATCTGTGCTTAGATGTGTGTGAATATTAAAATAAGCAATTTTTGAGCTAGTATTTAGAGATCAAATCAAATGTTTCTTAAAATATGTGATGAAGCCTTTGAACAGCTTATTTAACTATATTAAGTAAAATTTAACTTAAATAAAAGACTAATACAGTAAATTAATATGTAACTGATTGTGACTGATGGCTATTATAACAAATATGCATAAAAAAACTCTTAGGTTTCTTGGCTATCTTATGAAAACACAAGGATTGTAAGAGGTCTTGTTTTAATAATGAACCTACCAGGGGTATATGTAGGGGCAAGAGGAATATATGCCTCCCCCAAAATCCTAAAAGAAAAATCTATGTTCCCCCCCCCCCCCCCAAAAAAAAAAATAAAGCCAACAGCAGGCTAAGTGCTTCTATACCACTTTCCTCCTCCCCATCCCCCTTTCTCCCTCATAACAAAATTCTGCATACACTTCTGAGTAGAACAACTTCAATTTTAATTTTTTTTAATATGAACTATTAACACTTCCATGTTCATGCAAGTCATTTTTTTGTGTTTCATTTTAAATGTAGCACACCTCCAATTTCTCTGTCAACTTTCAGGTATCTTAACTACTTAATTTTCACCACTCTTATTTTAAACCCACTACACCAATCTCAAACCAAATTGGAAGCATACCAGTATTGAAAAATATATATATTTAATTTTCAAATAAATATTTGGAAAAGTATAGGATAAACAAAATGCATGACTACCACAATATAATGTCTACCAGAGGTTGAGGGACAAAACCACCTTCTAGAATCTACATCATTCCCAATGATGATGCTGTACCGAAGATTTGGATAATTCTCTGGTCAAGGCTGCTCAGAAATATAACTTGGATAATATTGCCAGCTGTTATCTTAGCAGCTATTGCTTAAGCTGCTCTTTTTATTACAGCATATATCATGTTGATCCATTACTGAATTTTAAAAAAAATGGATTAAATAATTGGTATGCATGTACATCAGAAATTGTTCAAACTGAATATTATTTTACATATTAAACCATCAATTTCTAAACTTGCTGAGAAAAAGTAATCTATTAATTTATCTTAATGGGAAAAAGGGGGGGCGGAGAATTAAAATTATTGAATATTTCAAGACAGTTTTTAAAATAATTGCAGCATATTAATAATTTATATACATGTTGGATCATTAACCAACTTGAATGCCATCTTGAAAACAAAGTTGTTTACTCAGTACTTATTCAGTACTTACTCTAATTACTCAGTACTTAGTTTCACTTGTTTAAGTCATTGGTGAGATTAAATTAAACAGCAATTAAAAAAACATAGCAATGAACTTTCATATCCTCAGATTATAAAAAAAATACTGTTCTTACACTGAAAATTTTCAAGAACTGTTCCATAATAACTGTTTAAAATGTCAATCTTTTTAAATTGAAACATTATGGGCCTAATTTTATCCTTAGAATATGCAACCTAACACACTGAAGAGTTTAAAACAGACTTCAAAAAATGAAAATACAAAAAGTAGCCCATATCTTCTCCATTGTAATTGAAGGCTGCTGCTTACATAACAATTGTAACCCTATATTCACTCAAGAAAAAAATAATAAGAAAACTAATATTTTGCCAATGGTAATGGTTTTTAATGTCCCTAAACGTTTGTTAAGCCTCTTTGCCAGTTAAATCCACAGATACATGCAAGCTTCACATTCATTATTTGAAGAAAAATTGGCTGCAAACTCTCTGTGGCTCTTAATAAACCACACCATGATTTCTGTTGGGCAGCAGTAACTTTACCAGTGCCACTCTAAGGCTTATTTTAACTGAGAACACAAATATTCAACACAGTGTCCTCTTTAATAGCGGCATGTGCACTCTAATCAAGAAAACCACAAATTGAAATAATTTACTGTAATTAAACTTTACCAAGTGTACGAAGGGAGTAAAAAATGTTTGAGTGACCTATGATATAAATATTAGCAAAATTATTTTTATTTACGAATGGTACTAATATCTTGGAAACATTGTTTCAAAACACTTGTATATAAAATCCACGAAAGCACATGAGTATTAAAATATATTTATAAAATTTTAACTGATTAGATTACATAAACTAGAAAGCTCACCGCTGGAAATATGTTAAAAAGTGTTGTTTTTATTAGGTATGCTAATAACCACATATATGTATAACTTTGAAGTATAAGGTTATGATTTTACACAAGCACACCAAACTTGACTAAATATTTGTTAAATTCCATTCTTCATATCATATCAATAATAGGTAAAATAAAAACAGACACGGGTTCGTGGTAATTAGTTGTTCCTTTAATTTTGTAACCTGTAGAGTGGCCTCATTTTCATTCTATTGAAGTTTAAACATGCTTCTCGTTCGATGTTTATGTTTACATGGCAAGACGCAGTTAGCCACAATGACGATGCGAAATCTTTAACTGCATTTTTAATTTAAACTTCTACGAAAAAGGCAGCAAAAAAGCTTTAAATACTTTATTTAAGAAATTAGTGCATTAAAAAAGATTATTTTGTTCTCAGTAACACTAAGTATTCATGATTCACTTACAAAATAGTCTGTTCGACGAACATATTAATTGTTCAATTGTTGCTTGTCCTCTGACGTCATGGATTCGTATCGCAGGTTAGCGTTACCGTGGAAAATAACGAAACGCATATCGCAAGGTGGGTCGTAATCACCAAATGCGATACGTGTTTCGTTACCGCGTGAAGAATAACGCTAGTCGTCGATGGTGTTCGTAATCAGCCCGCAGGTAAGAGCCATCAGCAGGCCACGACCTGGAGCCTCGCAAGTGCCCGAACTTTTAACTGCAGTCTGGCAACCGGGTGTCTCTATCTAGGGCCAGACTTCCTTCCTGCTCCTGTTTCAGTTAAATATCGAGGTAAAAAAAACACAGTATTTTTTTGCGAAAAAATAAATAAATGGTCGCTCATGAGACCGCAGTAAGGCATGTCCTTGCTACCAATTGTGACTTTGTAATTTAGCACCCGACTGCAAGAGAAGCCATTGCCCTTATTTGGCCGAGCCATCCAGGATGGATTTGATTCCGCACTGGATGGCTGTTATTGGTGTTCTGATAGTACACATTTAACTGAAATAAACCCAGCCAATCCCGAAGCACATGCAATGTTACAATGTTCGAACGCACATCAGGTCCCGAAATCTTTTTCGCCGAAAATGCACGGGCCTGCGGTTATCAACCCGGCTGCCCTAATGAGGAAAGTAAGGGAGGGGCTCACGCATCAGAGAATGCACACATTCTTGAGGAGATGGGACTATCACTATCGTAGTGGTCTTCTCACCACTCAAGACACCGACTCGCGGTAGTGAGCAGTGCCGCTGTGCACGTTTTACTTTTAGGTACAAAAGGGCTATAATATTTCACACCGCAGTCTTGTTGTTTTGTGAGGTGATTTCGTCAGGAAGCCACGCATGACCTCTTGGCGGCTTGAACGAGTAGAAACCACACAGGGTTCCTCCGTTACATAATGACTAGAGACACAGAAATTTCGCGGATTCATTTAGTCGCAAGCTAGAATGCAAACCTCACACTGTTGCACTGTGTTCATGATTGGACCGCAGTTATCTGGACACGCCCCTCTACGACCGTGAGCCAATGATGACCATCTAGGAGAGAAGTAAGCGAATCAGATAGTGCCATATAACAAGGATAAAAATGTTCTCTCTAAGAAATCAACCAATGGGAAAGTAAACGGTCGAGCACACCTATAACTTTGAATTCTATCCTGAGGCCAGAGGAATCCGCGAAATTTCCGGGACTCTAATAATGACGTGCGTTGCGGCCGTCCCGCTCCCCTCCACCCACGCTGGCTCGCTCTCCCTCCAGCTTGTATGTAACGACGAGGACGAGCTGCGAGTCACGCTCGCCATTAAAACTTCCCGGGGTGCGAGGGAAGGGAGGTCTCGCCTCGCCTGTCAGCCGCCAGTGCGACATGTTTCAGTTGTCGTCGAGAGTGTTCCACGGGGTCGCTCGTGCGAGAAGCTTTTCAAATGACGCTCTCGCGCGAAACTTGCAAATAGTTTTCTGTAAACGGAAAAACAAATTCAGTTAGTAGCTACACCCGCTCAAAAAAATGCATTTATTACAACTATGCTCTGAAATGGTATGAAGTGAAAACGATGAGCAAATTCTAATGGTTATGGCACCATATTCCATATAAATAAAAATATAAATATTCGTTTGTACAAAATCTTAAAACTCAGAAAGTTCTTCACCGATTGCTTTGACATTTTGACACAACGTTGCATTCGTATACGCGCGTGTTTTTATATGGGTACCTATTTCACACATGTGAAAGGTAAAAATATACATAAAAAATGAAGATGGTTATATATATAAATGAATTTTTGTGTGTCATTATTTTGTTTTGTAAATATAAAGATATGGATAGGAAGATATGGACATAGAGAGAGCGATATAGGGAGAGGTATATAGGGGTATAGAGAGATACAGAGTCGGAGGTATAAGATATAGAGGGATACAACAAGATATAACGAGGGATATATAGAGATGTAGAGAGATATAGATAAGGAGATAGATTGTGATGCATACAAAAGCATACATACAAATATATATAAACAGAGTAATATGGAAATATATGGATATAGATAAATAGATACATGGAGATAAATTTATAGAAATATTAGGATATAGAAGGATATACATAAAAAGAGAAATAGTCAGATTTATATAAAAAGAGAAATAGTCGGATTTATATAGGGGCATATATTGAGAGATAGAGTAATATTCTTTGTATATATACCTACTTAAAACAAATCACCAAAAAACTGTGTGCTTTCTCTTTTCTTTCTTTTCCATTTAACCAGTCTGAAGCACAGCAACACGTGGCCGGTAAGCCAGTGTAATATAATTACACTCATCACTGACTCACTGTAACGCTTTGCGTGCATGTGTGTGTGTGTGTGTGTGTGTGTGTGTGTGTGTGTGTGTGTGTGAGGAAGGGGAAATAAGAAGGATAAAGGAGAGAAATTGACCAAAGAAACCATTTAAAAACACGCTTCTAGTACACATGAAATGAGAAAAATCCCTTGAGACTACCTTTGTATTCAATGGGAAATGAAATATATATTTTATTGTTAATTTTAACACGATGCATCAGTTTGGAGACCCCATTATATTTACACGGCCAACTGTATGTGGCTTTGTCACAATCAAGAGTTGCAACTCAAGTGAGTGTGTGTATTGAATCGAATCCACAGCAATGAATTTTATTAATATTAACACGCAATTTACTTAGTTTCAACGTGAAAACGTTTATAAAAAGGCTTCCAAACTAAAGTTTCTCGTGACTCAAGGGGCTGTATCGTCAAGTGTTTTATTTATTCTGAAAATAGACCACTGCACGTTGCCTGTTAGTGGTGCATTTACGCCATCGTGCGCCTACGTCATTGTGCGAGGTTATTGAAAAAAAGCCCTCCCCCCCCCGGGGGGGAAAGGGTTGAAAAAAGTCTCGAAATTCACTCTGCGTGACCGGAGATTTGGTCTTAAATTCTCAACAGACAGGTTTACACGAGTTATTTGTGCGTCGTCGCTTGGATATTGAGGCTTTTTTAAAGGTTAGCTAAGTAGGAAAAAAAAAAAACAAGTTGTGGAGTGAAAATTTTACAGAACTTTCTAAAGTCGCTTGTTCCAGGCAATGCCGCGCAGCTACAGAGGCGGCCGAGTAGAACCCGAGCACTAGGATTGGTTCGCACCGAGTCAAAGCGAGCGCCAGGAACTCACCAACAGAGCGAGCGAGGCGTCTTCGTGAACACCGGAGACTTGAAGCGCTAGCCGCTGTCGCAGGGCCACCGACTGCGCCGAACAGTGCAGAGGCTAGGATGGCTGAAATCAACTCGAACTACGAAAACCCTATACATAGACGGCAGGGGCGTAGCCAGGGGGGGGAGGGGTTAGAGGTTCACCCCCCCCCCCCCTTTTAGCTCCAAATATTTAATTAATTTCTTATTCATCACTCAAACAAATTTCATATTAAAATTAATAAAAAAATCTAGGTCGCGTTCCTGTACGTATTGTATTAATATATCTTGGAAAAAATTCTGAGTTAATATTGAATTGTTCGAACATTCGGTTTGAACAACAGTTATATTATCATGAAAAACACCTGAAAGAACAATACAAACTCCACAGGCCTGTATTCTGGTGACAACTGACTGGAACATTCCAACCATTAATATAATTTATCCGCCTTCCGTCAAAAGTAAGAGTTTGCCAAACGTTTGACGCACAGACTCTTGACAATTTATTGGGCTCTCTGATTGGCTGCAGGCCAAGCGATAGAAGGTCGGAAGCACTATTAAAAGTTACAGTAAATTTACGGACTTTGAAACGAATAATTTTACTGAAATAAACGAAGAGTTCTTCATAATTTCAAATAACAGAATCTTCATAGTAACAACTATGCATTCCGACTTCCGAGTTGTACGTTTCATTCTAAACAAAGACACACGTGGACAAAAGAAAAGTTTTTTACACCTAGACGTCCACAGTTTTTGTTTGAATGTTCTGTTAATTCATCAAAATTATTCTTTTAGATTTATGTTCAAAGTACGTGAAATCAGTGTCCGTAAATTGACGAAGATGAAAGGAAAATAAACATCCACATGTAGTTTCCCGCCTGGGGCAGTGTCTACACGGATGAAATGGAGCTGATACACACAGGAGCCGGCTGTCCTACCCGAGGGACAGATCTGAATGCATGATGTGAGATGAGATGGGGCATGAAACAGCGACGGAATGAATTGGTAGGGGAAACGGGAGCATCTGAGAAAACACGAAGGCCACGGCAACGTCCGCCACATTTCCCAATTGCGAAAATCTGGGTTCAAGAAGATAACTTTTAAATTTACGAAGATCGCTGGGTAATTTTTAACCAGCTTTCTTCGTAAATTTAAGGTTGTACGTTTTTACCAGTGTGACGAACGGAGGCGACGGGCCACTGTGTTTCCGGCTTCATTTGAATAGCTTCTTTTGTAAATGATGCCACAAGCGACATCATTCCCCCGCTGATAGAAGAGAGTTGTCTGGTGTTCGGGAGAGCAGAGTGTGCGTGTGAGAGAAGGCGGGCAGGCGGCAGCTGGAAGACAAAAGAGGACCGTCCCTTTCACCGGCGCGAAGAACAGTGGCGCGGTACATATCGGCGCGCGGACTCCATCTGCATGCCGCTCTCGGCGGACAATGCCGCGCCGTCCCTCGGCCAATCAGATGCCGCGAGAGGCTGCCCATCCGCCGGGACTCCAGGCCGCTATCTGCGTCCACGCAGGCCGCCCACAGCCGGAATATGGTCGGTAAAAAAGCCGTGCGGTTGAGACGTGCCAACATCAAAAAATTAAGTTATAAATATAAAAAAAAATATAGAAAATTCTTTAACATAAAACCTTATATAAAAACAAGTAATTAATACAATTCTTGGTTCAACCGAGTGGCGTATTAAATAAAATTGCGAAATATTATACTTTGGAATAATATTTGGCAATGTCGAATTATCTTTCGCAGTAATGAAATACGCATGCCTGCCACGTGCACATGTGCAGACGTGTGCTCGTGTGTACTTTTTGCATTGAAACTGAGGTAATGATTTTCAACACTCATACTTTGCGGCTATGCAAATATAAAAAAATAGATAAATGATTTTAACACAGCTTTTTGGTTGTTCCATATTGCAAAATAGATTATCTTAAACATTTGTGGTGAATATTACCAGCAACGAACGACTACAAAAAAAATTAAGGTTGAAAAAATTTACATTAGAAAATGTAACGACTTTTAGATTGTTAGGTTGCTTATAAATACCCCATAGTTCGCTGATTTCCAAAAATAAAAAAATAAAAAAAATAAAGAGCGTTAGTTACAGTACTGAGTTGCGTCTCGTTTATCTTCCTTGCTTTGTGGGCGAGAGCAAGTCTGAGCAGCAGTGGTCTGCCGGGCCTTTCCTAGGAAGACTTAAATAATTTGCATGTAATATATATTTTTTAATTTTGTGGTTTTATTTCTTGAACCTGATCTTTGAATTTTATGATTAAATGTTAAATTCAAGCGATGTTTAGCAACATAAATATTTTAACCTAAAATATCCTTTTCTTTGTATCGCCAAAGGATCGGTACGAGGAAAGGAATAGACCCAAAAAATTAATATATTAATAAGTAAAGTTTGAATCATTTTTGTGGTTCTCCTTAATTTTTAGGTTGATAAAACATATTTTCAATATGGCAGACAATATGGCCTATAATATGGCATTTAAATAAATATTTTTTTTTGCAACCACCAAGAATCAAATTAAGGACAGGAATCGATCGAATTAACAAATATATCACTACGTGGTTTTCTTGATTTTTAGAACTTTTTTCCGAATTTATAGGTAAATAATGATAAGTTTCACTATGGTGGCCAAAATGGCCAACCAGATGGTGGATGCTAAGGCAGCTGACGATCTGTTGAGTGATGCTACTGCACTGTATCAGGTAAAAATCAAACCAAAATGGTGGACACAAGATCACAGCTCTGACATAATACAGGTTGGCGTAACATATTTTCCTTGGAATTAGTGGTGGAGGTCATTCTTCTAGTAGCCACCACGGTGAAAATATTATTTATTTTTTCCTTCACCAGATTTGAACTGAGGACTGCCAAGTCCATGATACAAGTACCGTGTTTATGAAAATTTTAATTAAAATTGTTATTAGAAATATTATTATAAATTTTATACTTTTTACGATTATTTTGTAATAAAAATTACTGATTTTCAATATGGCTTATGTGACGTCATAATTAAAAATGGCGGAATACAAGATAGCGGCCAGGGTCAAGGTCAATGTCATACAATATGGGCGCCAAGATCAAAGGTCAAGATAATACAATATGGCCACCGTGATTTTACAATCCAAGATGGCGGTTGGCACCAGCACCACACTACGACTCCAGGACCTGTAAACACATTAGTATACTACTAAAAATGAATAAACAAGCAATGGCTTTGCTACGCACACTATGCCCGCGTACATGGAGTGTGACTTTGCGCCTGCGCCTCCCGCAACGCAACGCGCGCCCATGTAGCGCGCAGCGACGAGTAGATCGGAGCCGCTCGGGGATCTTCGGTTAGACTCGTCTTCGTGGGCTTGTCGGCGTAAATGGTCACGAGCCTCCAGATCGTTCCATTTTGTTATCGGCTGAGATTCTGGCAGTATATGTACCCCTCATTTGGAGGACTGGAGAGAGTCTTCGCTCCGAACAACTAGTTGTGACGTCGGAGCTACGCCCGAGGGAGACCTGCCCTACTGCTACACCGTCAAGCTTTCCCGCTGTTGTATACCAGTCGCCGCCACTAAATAGACTTAGCCTCGGTAAGCCCTGAGTGAGAGATGAAGAGTCAGATGTCGTTGAAGTGATTGTCAGCAGCAATTGGGACTTAAAATTGATATTCATCAGAACTTGAAATTGTTATGTGTTCAGGGCATACAATAGTGTGTGGTGTGTGGCAACAGTGTGGCTGGGAGCAACGTGTGTTTGAGCGAGGGCATCTGTCAAACTTTGAAGTGGACTTTGATTTTTGAAGTTGACAGTGTAATGAAGAACTTAACCTGTTAACGACTTCTGGACTTGTGTTTATTACGACGCCCTACTGCTCCAGTTGTACGCTGATAAACTGCGTGCAGTCTCGTTTGAACACGTCGTTGATTTTGAGGAATGTCTTTGAGGCCATAACATTTTGGGCAGCCATTAATTGCATTGTGTGGAGACGTGCCTAGCAGCTGCAACGCGAGTCCACGAAACGGATGATCGCCGCGGACTACTGAAGGGCTGCTCGCTGTCCACTCGGCGAGTTGCTGTAACGAGTACATCAACTAGAAGACATTCGTCCTGCCAGGTGTGACCGGCCGGCTGGTGTCCAACATCGCCGTCACCACGAGTCCAGCGAGTCAGCCTACTCACAGGGCGAGCAAGAACACACGATCTCAGCGGGGTATTCCATACACTGCCAGTCGCTCCACATAGACACATAATGAAGTAATCAAACTTTGAAACGCGTCTTGGAAGTTTATTGTCAAAGTGTGAAACGGACTTTAACCATTTTAAAGCAATGTTTGGTACCTTTGTTGTTGAGTAATTTTAGATGTATTCATTATGGGCGCTGAGTATTACATTTCATAAGCCACACTTGTAAACACAGAGCTTATAAAGAGGTCATTTATAAATTGTTTTGTTTTTGTAAATATTTTACTGTACTCTTATTTTACGTAATGTATATTGGTCTTAACTTTTGGTGTCACGAGCTTCCTTATAAGTCAACAAACACACTACGCCTTGGAATATTTAGATTTTAGTAGAGTTAACATTAGTACCTCACTCACAACAACGAGTGGTTTGGTTGACACAAATAATTTTGTAGCTACGCATTTTTGACGGCGTACATAAGAAAGGCAATTTTAAAGTGGCTAGCTGTATATCCCGTGAAAAACGACTTCAACTCTAATAGCCATAAACCTTCAGTGTATTAAGACAAACTTTATCGTAAATTATTTTGTTCACAGACTCCTGTAGGCTGAACCGGCTTGCAGAAGAGGTGTTAATATTATCGAAGCTCAGCGTTTTTAAATATTATAATCTCATGTTATCACAGTGTGTGAATTATATAGCCTGTATGTTAAATTAATTAATTGTTAAGTTTCACTTAAAGTTTCAGCATACTTACTCTGCCAGCCTTTTTTTTTTCCTTCTTGTTCCTCTGACCTGCTTTTATTATTCTGGACCAAGGTTGCAGCTTTTGACAAATTATGTTAAAGAGGGACACTCTGTCATATAACAATTTTTAATGAGATGCATACTTCCAACCTGTTTCAGAATTTGTCATTTAAAACTTGAGTAAAGTACCTATAACATATAGGACTCTTAGATATGAAATTTAACTCAAATAGCTTTGTAAGGGTTTAAAATGTTTTAAAAGTTTTTTGTTCAAAACTTCAATAAAAAAAGGTTTTCCAGTAAATGATCAAAATTAGAAATGTTTTGCCATACGGCATTTTTTTGAAGTAATTAATTGTTCGATTATTGTTTATAAATTCGTCTTGTAGGGCCTAATTAAAGTGCAAAGTGGTTGGGAAACAGACACCGTTATGAAGCTGAACACGAGTCTGAAACCTAAGCGTATGTTTTAATTATTATTAAAATTACTACAGCTACCCAGGCCGCCAGAAACAGCGTTTCTACTCCATCCACATTACTCTGCTGCTGCTCACACGGGCCGCAAGAAACAGTGCTTCTACTTGACATTACTCTGCTACAGCTCACCCAAGCCGCCAGAAAAGTTCTTCTACTCGAAATTACTCTGTTAAAGCTCACACGGGCCGCCAGAAGTAGTGCGTCTATTCGACATTACTCTACTAGAGTTCATCGGAGCCGCAAAACAGCGCTTCTACTCGACATTAATTTTGTTCGGTTCAACCGGGCCACCAGAAACGATTATACTCCACATTACTCTGCCACAGCTCAACAGGTCCACCAGAAACAGCGCTTCTACTCGACGTTACTCTGCTACAGTTTAGGAAAGACACCCATGTGCTGCACAGCTTCCCGCTAAGATTTCTGAGATTTCCGTTTCACTTGATAATTATATTTTTGATAAATAAAGTTTTTAAATTTTAGAATCCGTTATATATTATATAATTATTTAAAATGTGTTTAAACATCTGAACACAAAATAACTGAAGTTCAGAAAAAAATTTTCACCGTTTCCATAAATGCTTTCTTTGGGTTTGACCCAACGGCCATGCAGCCACGGCAAGCTAATTTGTGTGCCTCAGCAGTAGCTAACTCGAAATTAGGTTGACCACTTCGGTTACTGAAAGTTTTCACTACTTCATTTAACTCGTATGTATCGAACACTATTGTCTTCTTACATACACTGCATGCGTGCATAAACCGTGGGGAAAAAAACCATTAACTTAATTAAAAAACAAGTAAAACATTGCATCTAAAATAAACGTAATGATCTTCGTAGTTCCAGATGTCAGCATCGTCGTGGAAACTACTTCGGTTTTAGACTTGCGAGTTGCCAGCCCCGTTAAAACAAGGCAAACAATCACTTATAAGCTGGGGAACCAACAAGTTATTTAGTATTTTGTTAATCTATCAAGATGATTATTATAGGTTCATGTTAAAAATAAGTAAACTCAATACATGTAATTTACAAAGATCTCTGGATAATTTGAAATCGGTAATTTGGTTTGGTTAATTCTTATTAAACTAGGAGGTTGTAAGTTGCCTAAGTCGCCCATTGAAAAATGATAAATATAACAAACACTTTTAATTTAATACAAACGAAATTTTACTAAAAATTAAATTTATTTTAATATTGTGCAAATGAAAATTATTTCTGATTTTATATATATTAAATAATAAAAAATATTAACAATTATTTTTACATATGTAGAATAAATTGCATCTGTGTTATTTACCGATAATTTTAGCAGTAAGAAATTAAGTGACCACCAAAAGAAGAATATAATACATAAAACAAAAGGGCGTAACAACAAAAAAGTAAATGTGCCAAAACAACTTTCAGGCACACAAACATATATTATTTACATAAAAGACAAAAATACAAACTTTTTTTATAAAAACAAATATTTTCGAAAGGGCACGAACACAAAATAAAAAATATCATCAAAATATTCCCAGTAACGTAAACTTAGATCGCCATAAAGGGAAAGATTTTCACCGTTTTTTTCGTTTAGAGTCAAACTTTTTGAGATAAAAGCCTCTTGGGTAAAGATATGCATAGTGTTTCGTAAAAATGATGGATAAAACAAAAACTTAAATTTAATAAGTAAGGCGTTTTCCACGTATCTAGCCGTATTTGAAATTTGAATCTATTTATTGTTACTCTTCCATTTTCTATTTTATACACATCTCTATGGAATAGGCTAATATTTATGCATCATAATACACTTGCGTCCAAGGTATACATGCAAACCTCTTTGGCGTTACAGAGCGTAACTCTACCCACCAACCAACACACACACACAAACACAAATATATATGTATATAGTAATGACGAAAGGAAAGTTAATATTGTCGGTTCGCAAAAACAGTCTCGTGTGTGCACAGTCCGGGCTTTCTGCGCTGGATGAGGAACCAAGTTCTCCATCCGACAAAAAAATACAGAGGGAAAAACACTCGGCTGTGCAACTCGATTAAGCATAATGATAAACAAAAAAATAGTATAACGTACCTGGATTTTATTATTATTATTATTATTATTATTTGAAAACTGGTAGGAAAATCCCACGTAATCTGTCGGTTAGGATTACCCAGAGATTGGCCAGGTATATAAGGTAGGTTTGTTATTATCGGTCACCGCTGATACGTGCTGGGAGGAAAAAAAATAGGAAAAAAAGGGGGGGGGGGGGGGGAGTTCAACTCAGAGCCGGGACGATCCGAAATTGGAAACGGAACAGAACAAAAAAAGGCCTGAAAGATTGGAAGGGGTAATAAGCGCAGTATCGACAAAACGTATTTCAATTACAGCCCCCTCCCCCAAAATAGAAAATGCATTGTTCTTTTTATTTCCAGCTATGGGGAAGTTTAGCGGTGCAGAGAGCGAGAAGGAATTAGAAAGAGAGAGAGAGAGAGAGAGAGAGAGAGAGAGAGTTCGGATTGATGGTTCAAGGGACGCACGTATCCACCAGGAGAACGGCAAAGATAGCGGCCTAATAAAACCCGCAGTTCGGACGGGAGTACCCAGTGGCGAGGTAACGAATGCAGCAGATAACGCATTAAATGTTCCTAACGGAACAATCTGGCGAGCTGCGATGTGCTGCAAAAGCCTTACGTAAACCCCACGCCGACTTTCAGAGTCTTTGGTATAACTTTATTAAATAATATTGTAAGTATTGATTGTTTGGGATTTGTAAACTTCTATAGTATTCTGTAACGAATATAGAAGAAATACCATATTTTGTGATAAACCCCAAAATCATTTAAAACATTATTTTTAACTTAATAAATTGAACACTATTGAAGTCTTATCGATGAGAATGATACCAATTTTGTTTGTGTTGGATTTTTAAAATTATTTCACAAGTTTATTATCTTAATAAATATGATAAAAGCGGTATTTTAAAAGACATTGATGCACTGAAAGCGTATCTTAATATCAGTTACGTATAAAGTATAAAGAAAGTAATTAAACACCAGCTTATTTTTCTACAGACGAACAGACGTAACTGCTTTTAAATTCCCAACAAAAATTGTTTTTCGGTTTTAATCTTACCATCGGTTGGTTAAATGGTGTAGTTTATTTTTATATTAAATGAGTACTGAAAAATAAACTAGTATCTGGCTTAATGCATGATAACACATGATTGTGAAACTAAAATAACTCTTGTCGACTTTTAAGTACTAAGGCTATTTACGGGATATTGGATGTGTGGAATGACTAGTTAGTTAGATGATTTTCCTCGTTCGGCGTAAGTAAACTGGCCGAGCGCAATTCAGGATACTCGCCGCCAACATCTACAGTGCTTCACACACGTGACACGTTCGCTCAACCTATCTGCATCAAGGATACAGACCGAGATATGAAACAGTCATTTTTATGCAAAACGTAACTATTGTGACACATCTTAAAGATTATACTAAAATTATTAAAACTTTTTTGTCTCCTTTATTCACGCTTCATCTCCAGAAAAAATATCGTAAACACAAAATGAGAAAAAAATTGTCACAAACTGGAAAAATACAATAATTTTTATACTTTGGCTCAGAATTTTACCTCTGCAAGAGTAGGGAAACTAATATTTGACTGCTAGAAAGTAGTAATGTATATCCAGGAATGGTGCACAGGAGCCTACACTTTGCATGTATACTATTCACTCTACGCTTTTCCAGTCTTAATGTTTTTATCTTTTGTTCAGTAATTACGGCATTTTTAATTATTTCTCTACAACTAAGGAACAATCGAGTTACAGTTTATGGATGCTCTGTTCGGAGTATTTTCTTCAGGCACTTTTGTACTTATCCGCCATGTGTAATAAAATATTATTATATACGCCTCAATGATGACTTGCGTCCAAATCCGTAAATCATGCAAACTTAAAAAACGAATAGTTAGGCAGATAACATAAATTATCCGGTGTTATTTTATTCACAGTTATTAATAATATCATGCTGTATGCTTAAAATAATTTCTTTGCTTAGGCCCGTCCACTTGAAATGGAGCTGCATTTTGTTTAGATAGGCTTTTACTCTAAAAAAAATAGTATTTTATGTATATGTTCGCAATATGTTAAAACAAAAACAAAATACTATCCTCTAACTATAAGTATATACATATTATCTATACAAATAGCTCCGTACCCTGCACTGAACTTTGTAACATATTTTTAATAATTAAAAAAAGTTCACACAAATATCGAAGAAGAAATTGCCAATAGCCATTTGTAAGTAACCATACCATTACCAGCGTGGAGTGATTGCGGGAAGCCGTGGAACACACAGAAAGTCAGGACTGTGTGCTTGTACGCGGGCTTTGCGCCACCTCTCGGCGGTTTGAAAGGCACACTACGCACGGGCACGGGGGAAGGAAATGTCAGGAGTGGGTACGCTGCAACGTGGTTGAGGTCACTTTCTACTTCGCCATCACCGTGCTGACATTGCGGGAATGGTGCTTGACAACGTTAGATGGTTATTAAGCATGAATTAGAGTCTCAGTCGTTCAACACAGGCAGTTCCGTACAACACAGTCATTTAAAACTGTATTAATTTATTTATTGTTACAAGTGGGGAAAACGGGTTCGTAAGGATAGCCCAGTTAATTTTATACACTTTTATTGGCTATTAATGTTTACATTATTAACTAAACCACCGCACTTAAGAATGTCTGTTCACAAATCACTAAATATCTGTTAAATCTGCAGTTCGCACTCCTCACTGGAGCTAGGCTCGACAGTGGTTCACCCCTTCCTTACCTCGCGCCTGTCCACACACACAGTCTCGCGCCACTCAGTCGCACTCTCTCGATCTCGTCGCTCCACGTCGCGCCACTCGTGGAGAAGGGAGGGGGGAGGAGGAGCTCTCACCCTCTTCGCTGAACTCGCAATTACTCCACTTTCGGAACTCCAGCTGAGGCCGGCGTCGCCACTTTTATACCAGTTGGCCGTCTTTCTGGAATGGACTAGAGTGGTTGTGACGTGTCGCGTCATCCCGGGCCGACCAAACATCGAAGAATCCAGAACAGTGACGTGAATAGTACGCCACTTCACGCGGTGGCATCTGTAACCCCGCAGAATTCCCAGGCCACTAGGAATAAATGACAGCGCCGAGGAAGGAAGGAGCGGTGTTCGGGCGGTGGCGAGGTCGGAACGCCCTAACCCCCAGTTTGAGCGCATGACGTCAGTGGCCGTGCGGGACCACCAGACCAGACTACCGTTGGAGAGCCCACTCAGTGGCCTCGCTTCCCAGTGCGCTCAAAACACTATATAGATACACATACGAGCAGATACATATTATGTCCTCGCTGCCGTGTCTGATTGCTTCTACTCGATCCCCTTCGTGCGAGCTTCAACCAGACCCCTTCCCATCCTTCGCCAGCCCACGTGGCCATCTCCCTACACCTTCTCCCGCTAGAGATGCGGCCAACGAGAGCTAAGTTCGGGCACGCGTCAGCCAGTCAATGCAAGCACCACATTTCAGCCAATGTTTTCGACATCTAACCAACATGGCGCAGACCATTAGACTTAACGCCGGCTGCATATTTCCTTTCCCTAGATCGATTCACCGACGCAGGCCTGAACTGCGCTCCCATTGGCCGCACCTCTAGCAGGAGAATGGAGGGAGGTGGCCGCGCGGTCGGACGAACTGTGCGAAAGAAGGTCGGGTTGAAGGTCGCAAGAAAGGGATAGCGCATAAGCGATCCGACACGACGGCGGGAACATAACAATATGTATGTGTTCGTGTGTATATGCATATGTATATGATATAATTTTCTAACGCCTGCACTTGTTTTCATGATGTATAAGCTAAGACAAATCTGATAGAATTCAAACATCGACCAATATCATGAGCAACTTGGGAATAATTTTAAGTGATGTACAGATATGCTGCAGTATTTATGTGGCAATTTAGCATTTAACTTAATTTTGCATTGAAACAAGCTAATGTTCCCATTTTAGAATAACAATTAGACTCAGGCTCATCGATGACCGTGGCTGCTGAGGAGGTATACGTACTTCTATTAGAAACCATACAAAAATTTTTGTATACATTGCTTTGATGTGTACCATGACACCATTAAAATGTAGGAAAATCTAAATATTTATTCATTGCAATCACATGATTGTAAATTAGTCAGTCTTATGGTTTGACAATTTTGTACATCAGTCTTTGGGTCGCTCTAAGCGAGTTCCCTCGGTGCAAGCCCAGCCACGGTCGTGATCCCATTCACGAACAGCATTGCACCGTCTCTGATCACGCTAATGACGAGACTCAAGCCCAATTCAAACTGTCGTTCGCTGGTGCCAAACTGACAACCGTAGTAATAGGCTGGGTTGAACCATGGACACGGTACTCAAAACGTAGGGACAGTTCCCGTCAAAAAATATATGTTAAGTTAATTTACTTTAGTAAAAAAATAGACCACATTTTTTCCCCTGTACTTACTTGTTTGCCATTACCTACATAATTACATAGTTATATTTAGCTGACACATATTGCATGGTAATTTAGCAGGTAACATTGTTCCATTATTTACTTAGTTTATTGTTTCAAATATTGTATACAACTAGTAAAGTTATGAGTAACTGTTAAATTGCAGCAAAGGTTTGAAAAAAAAACTTCAGTTAAAAATTAATAAAGAGGTGTTAATTTTGCCCATGTGTACGGTCACGGCAAATGCATTGTGAGACAATAATAAACTGGTTAATTTTTTTTTTTTTGCGTAAGAAACTCTGATAAAATTTGTGTTTCTGTAAAAGTAAAATGTATTATTTTTCTTTTAAACAGAACATTTTCCGACAAATAAGCTAGGAGTTATCCAAAACAATTTTTCCGAATACTGCAGCTCAGCTAGCTGGAGATTTTTATCAACTTGACAGAACATAACTTTTAGATAATAAACGCTTGACCTGAAACAACTCAATCCAGATTGATTAATTAATTAATTTTAATTTTACATGTACAACACATACTACAAGACCAAGCAACAAACCTCAAAGATATTCCTTTTAGAAAGAAATAATTGTAAATTAATTTACCATACAAATATTATTGAAGTATAAACGATATATTTCATATGATAAATATATTAGACGTATTAAAGTTGTGTTATTGTGATTTCTAAAACATTACTAAATATTTTCATACGTTTGTGTAATATAAATAAGTAAAACATATCTTGTCCGCATGTTTAACGGCTGCTTTTGTATGCGTAAAACCCCATGAATGCTACATATCTAAAAACAGGTAACGTATGATACACACTCTCTTCAGAGATATGAGGCAATTGTGTGCACATGCCATTAATTACTGTATGCCACTGTAAAGTTATACTATAAAAACGCCTCATTTGCCACGTAAAATGTGTTGTTATGACAAAGATACAATTCATGATTGTAAACCACTGCAAAGTTATGGATAAATAAACAAAATTTTTTTTTGAAAATATATATTGGTAGTAGAAACAAGTTTTAATTGTCACTAAAATATCGCAACCGTTTTCGGAATGGTAAAGATAATAACTATAGTTAAAGATAAAGTTTTCACTAATATAAAAAGTGTTAAAAGCACAACAAATATTTTTCTTTCAAATAAACAAGAGAAATAAATATATTTTAAAAACATTATGTGTTCTTTTAATTTGGTCAGTGACCTAACAACACTCAAACTGAAATTGAAAACAATCTCTAACTAATGAAAAATATAATTGCTTACAAATGGGTGAATTAAAATACATTTTAAAATATCCATGAAGTGAATCATTAAAGTTTATAAACTGAAAAATTATGAGCCTACGTAAATATTATAAGAATTAAGGTTTAAAATATTTGAGAGGCATTTTAAGGTTTATTTGCTTCACGGAGATTTGTGAGTTAATTTTATCAGCACATAGGCTACGTTACACACCATTTATAATAGTGTTTAAGTATATTTATGTAACCTGCCTATTACAATTCCAATTTAATTAACATTGAGACATGATTCTTGGATTTTAATTCCTATTCCTTATTGTTATCTCTTCTTCAAGATAATGTTTATCAAGCGTTATTTTACGAAACTGATTACGACTGTGGTTATTCATTTACATTAACAAATAATAAAAATAACTCTTATGAATATATAAACATATTGTATAAATATCTGTGAAATGTTTAGACGTAACGGAAGAAGAATAATTAAATTGTTAGGAGCATGTAATTATAAGTTCTATGGATTTTAATTAAGCTGTCATGAATTAACAGTATTGAAACTTTCAAATATTTTATTACTACACGTGACACGTTTCCACCGGAATTTTTCAACATTTATATAAAATTAACTCGAGAATAATTAATAAAAAAGAATTCAAAACTTTCTAAAGACAAATGAGGATAATCATGCAATTTAAGACCAAGGTTGGATTATAAACGTTGTTTAAAAGAACATATTTTCAATGTTCCGGGGACGTGGCCCTGAAACAAATTTTTCTCTGGGGGCTTATCCATACTCCCCCCTCCCCGCGATGGCCTTCTTCAGAATATAAGGCCCCTCAAAAGTAAATGGCTCAAGGCCGCGCTAGGTCTAAGGCAGCCACCTCTGAAAACTCCCGATGTATCTGAAAAATCCTGTACATTCTAAAAAAAAATCCCCATTAATTTGAAAAAAAAAAAAAACACTTAGCTTCAAAATAATGTGAAAGATACTGATGTATTTGAAAACTACTCCTTTATGGGCCGAAAATCTTATTTGAATGCATAAACGAATCGATGGGTTTGTTAAAACTTCAAGATAATTAAAATTGAGAGGTTGCTTAAAAAAATAAAAAAAGCTTTGATTACAAACCTATTAGATACATAATATTAATAATTATACTAAAACGACAGATTCTAAAGTCGGATACAACTTATAAATTTTTTTTACCAATCCAGGTAGAACATAGTGCTCACTAAGATATATATAATTTTAAAATTAAATTTTTAATACCATTGTCTTTAAACGTGAGAATTTTCAGTTATATTATCTTTTTAGACTCTTTATAGTTTGTCTCACAAACATTAATAATTAAACTTTTACAGGTCACGCAACACACAATATATATTTTTTAAGCCTCGGCATTACTGTCGGTTCAAATGCGTACAAGTAAATAAATAATTCATTCGAATGTAACAAAAGAGCTGTAATGTGTAAGGCAAGCTTACAGGAGAAGAGTTACACACCAAATGACGTGATCTTGGATTCGACCTTTTTTTTTTGTCATACACGTTTATTGTTATTTGTTGACATATTTATGAAATATTATACATCTCTTTGTGGTTTGGCTCAAATTAACAATGATTTAATGAAATAAACTGTTATGTAAAATCAGAGTTTAACTCGTTTAGAAGAATTATTTTAAATTCAAAAATGTTATCAGTTTTCGGTATCATAATTTATATCAACAAGAGTATACTTTTCCTTACCAAAGATCTCATACAGTATTTAATTACATTTTTTTTGTAAATTACAGTTTTATTTACCACAAATTTGTAAAAGAAAACTGATTGACACGCTAAAATCTGAGGCAATAATTGACTATTAGAACTCCACCATCAATCTACTCACATGAAATTAAATATTTGCATTTGAAAGAAACTAAGTATTTGATATAATTTGATTTATATTTCTTTTTTTTAAAGTTAATTGCTTGATGAATAAATCTAAAATACACAAATATGTACAAATTATTAAATACATTAATAATAGTTTTTATAAAACTATACCTACAGTAAGACTTATGAAAATCGACATCAAATATAGACTACGGGAAAAAAACTGACATGATTGTCTGTATGAGGCATGTTGAAATACAATAGGTGGAAAATATGAAAATAAACCTCTCAATCACGACTGATATAATGCCAACAAATATGACCTCATATGGCCGTCTAGGACCCGCCTTTTTGTTTTGGCTTGCTAGAGGTCACTGCCGCTATATTGGTGTATAATTTACTCGCTAGAATGCAGTGGTATTTATTATCGTCGTGGCATTGGCCAACATGTTAGTCATTTTGGCAATATCTTGCAAATCTGTATTTAATAACCTAAGTGGTATATAAATGTAGGTCCGGGGTCGAAGTGAGAAACCTGGACCGGTACCCGCCATCTTGGATTGTGACGTCATGGCTCCCATATTGGATGTTCTTAACTTTGATCTTAGACCTTGACACTCAAATTTTTTCCAATAATTGTCAAAAAATTACTAAAAACTTTACACAATTTCCCAAAAATTCACTGAAATCCGCCAAAATTTCCAATTTAAAAAAAAATGTTTGCCAAAAATAGAAAAAATTAAAAATAAATCCAAAAAAAGTTTTCAAGGTGATAAAACTCCTAATAGAGTCATTAATACTAAAATCGAAAAACCTCAAAATTATTTACCTTAAAAAAAGAATATTTTCCAAAGATACTTAAATTCCCTATTTACAAGTCTCCAATGAGCCGCACAAGACATTTAACCCCAGACGCCATATTGGATGATTTCGCGTCCACCATATTGGCTTATGATGTCACGTTCGCCATTGTAAAAATACGTAATTATCAGAAAAAATAAATATTAAAAATAATAGAAAATTATTTAAAAACAATTTTAATATAAATCCACCTACATCCTGGAGTCATCGGTTCAATCCCGGTGAAAGGAAAAACCATTGCTAAGGATTCATCCTCCACTGAGGCCACTAGCAGGCTGACATCTCACTACTAATATAAAGGAAAAATATTATGGCAGCAAGTATGACGTCACTTCCGCCATCTTGTTTTCGTCTACTAAAGGTGTATTAGGTTATGATATCACAGCCGCTATATAGTTTTCGTCTTCTGAAGCTGGTCATTTTGAAATATGACATCACAACCGGCATATTGTTTTTGTCTGCTGGAGGCCACCATCTTTATTTTCAGTACTTTATACTTGGAGTACTAGTTTCATGTAGTACACATATCGTTTTGATTTCAAAACTCGATACTAGAAACACTAGTGATATGCAGCACACTCATCATCTGCTAGAGAGTGCTGCCTCCATATTGGCTAAAGTGCCAATCACCAGACCATCGTGGCATCCGCTATCCTGTCCGCTATATTGACCGCCATTTTGGAAATCTGTAATTATTAAGCTAGAAATTTGGGAAAAAATTCCTAAATTGATAAAATAATAAACTCATTTATTCTTTTTTTGATTAAATCGATTTCCGTCCTTCGTTCGAACCCTTAACAATGCAAATATGGGTAATTTTAATTAAAATATACTTATTAAAAAACCTGGTAAAAATTCTAAACTCGGATTCAATTCCTCATCCACAAGTCGCTAGCAAAATGCCGGTACCATCTTAAACGCCATATTGAAAATCTGTAATTATTTAGCTAAACATTCGCAAATAAATTTCCAAAATCAACACAAATCTGCAATCAATATACTGATTTGTTATATCAATTAGTGACATTGATTCGCTCCTTGCTCGTCTGATAGGATTGATAGGATTCGGCTCCATCTGACTACAATAGATCCAACTGCACGTGGCTCCAATTGCATTTGGTTCCAACTTCTCCAATTGTTCCCAATGAAATTTGCTCCATTTTCACCAACTGCACATGGCTCCAACCAAATTTAGCTCCAGCGGCTCTAATTACTACCACTGATACCATGTCATTTTGGCTCCAATAGCTCCAATTGCACCAACTGCATTTTGCTCCAATTTCTCCAACTGTAATTTGCTCCAACAAGCTATAATAGCCCCCTCAAACTGCACTGGTCTCCGACTGCACTTGGCTCCACTGCTCCAATTGCTATAAAATAATTTTGTCTACATCTGGCTACAACGACATATGGGTACAAGGCTACATGGCTACATGACTAAGACGCTATGTGACTACAAGATACAAGGCTACTAGGTTACATGGCTACAAGTTTACGACGGTACATAGCTGCGCCTGGCTACAATAACTCTATTCAGCAGCGAGGGTAAATTTGTCTCACGGGAAAAAAATACCTTGTAGCAAATAGTTCTGATTTAATTAATAATAAAAGTAAATAATAAATTAACAAAATGGGTAATGACATCTGTCCCAAACACGGTGATAAAAAACGGTTAAGAGCATAAGTTTTTTTTCTTACTCTCCCTACTTTATTCGTTACAATAGCTTCGCGGCTATTGCTTGGCGGAAATAGAGAAATGACACTCACAGTTTGTAAGTCTGTAACTTTGTATGCATATGGTCAACCTCCTATTATATATAGTTATATAACTTAAAATTTTTTCATTAAAAATATTTTGTATGCTGGGGGAGAGGGGGTGTGTGAAATTTAGGGTCCATGAGTTCTTTAGTGTGAAAAATATTTAAAAAATAACAAAACAACTTTCATAAAAAATTTCTATAACATAATCGCAGCGCCACCTATTGTGAATCTAATCCATCCATGGACCCACTCAAACACACACAAAAAAAATTAATCAAAACCGGTCAAGCCGTTTAGGAGGAGTTCAGTGACCTACACACGTACAGAAATATATAATAAGAAACATAATTATCTTTGGCTGAGGTCAGATCTCCAATATATATATATATATATATATATATATATATATGGAAGTATGCAAGCTCTAAATTATGCAAGTGTGCAAGTGTGCAAGTATGCAAGCATGCATGATTTCAAGTATGCATTTTGCAAGTATGCAATTTTGCAAGTGTGCAAGTATACGGGTATGCAGTTATGCAAGTGTGCAAGTATTAAAATATGCAAGTATGCAAGTTGGCTGCGTCATTTATATCTCTCCCCTGCCGTCTCCTACTCTGCCTCTTTTCCCACCACGTACCTTACTATTCCCCTCATTCAATAGGAATTTTCGTAACGCTCGAAAAATTTTAGCCCATTCAACAAATACGTTTCACTTCAAAACTGTTCCTCTTCACTCCGCAGGGCCTTTGATCGCGGAGGGTTGTTTTCACCCCGGGCGCTGCGGCAGGACTAGTGTCAGGCCCCGCAGGGGACGAAGCGCAGTCAGTTACGTCTGTTTATCGCCCAATCCTCCCTCTCTCTGTTTATTTACTCATGTGTTATTTTATCAGAGTCGTTTAATCTCTGTCAGCGAGCGGGAGATGAAACAGCTGTAGGATAAAGTGGCGAGATCCTTGCTTTTTGACCGTGACGTTAGTGCAGCAAGGGATAGAGAGAGAGAGAGAGAGAGAGAGAGAGAGAGAGAGAGAGAGAGAGCGGGACAGAGAAGTAGAATACGGTGTAGTGGCTTTGACAGAACGTAAACTGCGGTGACGCATCGCTAAAGCGTTTTGTTTCACCACCGGTCACTCGTTCAAATCAGCACGAGAGTTATTTCTGATTTTTATTCTTGTTTCGCGCTCAGTTCAATACGGTGATTTATAAAATTTTGCTTTTAAACCTTTGGTGACAGTTTACAAACGAAAACTCCAGGTGTTTTTGACCGCTTGGTTGTTGCGTCAGACATCCATTCACATACCTGGTCTGGATTTAGTTTGAAAAACAGTGATTTATAACTGTGTTAATTTTTTTACTTTTCTTTTTGCGAGAGAGTTGAGAGGACTAAATAATGGGTTCGTGTCTTCAAATCCTTGGGATGTAAAATTAAATTAACAATCAGCAATTATTACGATGGTATTATTCATAAATACTCATTGAAAGCGTCAAGAAAATTTTTTTTCGCTCTACACTGTTAAAACCTTTCACGTTCAATCTACGAAGAAAGCTGGTTAAACATTATCCAGGAATCTTTGTAAATTTACGACTATCTTTGTAAATTTACAGACACGAGTTCAATTACTTTGAACGTGATTTAAATAAAAACGATCTCTGTATATTAACAAAACATTCATAAACTTGTTACGTCTACAGCGAGAACACAGTTATTTCGTCCACGCAATTGGTTACAACGAAACTCCCAAATCGGAAGTTGAAATACGGCGTAGTTTATTTCAGTTTTTGAAATTTTGAAGAACTCTTTATTTATTTGAGTTAAAGTCTACGTTGGAAAGTCCGTAAATTTACCGTGACTTCTAACAGCGTAAAGCCGCTAATATTATGGCCCGACAAGATATGAAATTGCAGTCGCCTCGTCAAGCTAGTGGCGCCGCTGCGCGGCGAGGCATGAAATTTACCATCAAATAACAAATCGGTCTTCCATGGAACAAGCTGCTAGCTCCCTCCTCGCGACACTGGCTTGGCATCTATCTGGTGCTTTTCGTTTGGCCATTTCTATTATTCTGACAATAGGACCACTGTATCACCATTGTCGCTTGTGAATTGTTGTTTTGGCTGTGCAGTTTTTATCCCGAAACGAAATTAACAACAGTGCCTAACAATCTATGGCGGGGGGGGGGGGGGGGGGGGTGGAAGGCAATGAAAACCTCGAGGTCTGCAAAACTCTACAAACTTCACCATTAAATAAAAACTTTAGATGTAGAAAATGCAACACCGATAAATTTTATGTTTGAAGATACCAATCGCATGGAATCATTCAAAACAAGATCTGACACAATTTTATTTATTTTTAATGAAAATTTCATTAAAGTATGGTTGATAATAAAGTAATAAAAACACGCGACGAAATATGTTGTTGATGTGTAAACATCTTAGCTCTAAGTATAAGGCATTTGGTAGGAGTGATTTCGTTAATGGAACTGAAGACGATTGGAACTGAAATGTGTAAACACAGTGCTGCAATCTGTAGTGTCTCAGATATCTCAAACAGATGGCTGACCCGCGTGATTAATCCGTATACATTTTAATTTGGTGTGAAAAATTAAACGTTATAAAGGCATAACTATACAATTTTTGACAATCTTTACTTTACATTGATATGTAGTTATAACGTTGCGTTCGTCATACTGAAGAGACACGAGAAAGTGTTAGTCTACATAAATTCGATGGCATGAAAATTAAAATAATTCCGTGATTAAATTTATACTCTTAAAGCTTAAACAAACTATATTAACTTAAGGTTTGTTCTGTATTTACAGATTGATTTATGTCATTTAAGCACAAACTCATGTATATATATATATGCTTAGTATTATAATGTGTGTTTTTAAATGTCTCAGTATCGTTAGTGAGCATCCCGCATCCCACATAAAAAAAATTTACCTCAACACATGTGGCGTCATCTGTTGGCAGGAATAGGCAGTAATTGCAACAAGTTATTTTGCATGAGATAACTTAACTCTCGCTGATGAATGAAGCCCAAGACAGTTAATTCCAATTATTCTCGTAGCTACGTAGCCTTGGGTCCTGGATGCATCGTAGACCAGTAGCCTCGCGATCACGTAACATTGCGTTCTGGATGCTTCGTAGTCCTATAGCCTCGCGATCACGTAACCTTGTGTTCTGGAAGCTTCGTAGTCCTGTAGCCTCGCAGTCGCGTAACCTTGTAGACTCGTAGTCGCGTAGTCTCGTAACCTAATGGCTCGTAGTCCGTATACGTATAGCTACGTAACCAAGTAACCTTGTAATCTTATAACATAGTCTGTTGGAACCAAAAAAAAATTCAGCCGAAGACAGATGCAACAATTGGAGCCTTGTATACTTGTAGCTTCTTAGTCAAGTACACATGTAAACAAGCAGTCCTGTAGTCTCGTATCTTCGTAGCCTCCTAGTCTTATAGTCAAATATCGCTAGGCCTAAGACTATTTGTAGTCAAATACTTTTGTCGTCATTGATTCATGGAGCCAAATACGGTGAAGCAAATGACTGTTGGAGCGAATGACTGTTGGAGACATTATATCCTAACTTAACATTGACGATCGCGTCCTAACGAGTAGAATTTACATGATAATGCATTTCCTTTTCGCTAAATGCGCTTTATTTTAGTAGAACTTCCGTCCAAATGTGCTTTATTTTCATTAAATGCTTGACCTGCGTGAACGTTGCGTAGTAAAATGCGTGTACATTGCGTACTTTGCGTACTTTGCGTACTTTGCGTGTACATTGCATGTATTTCGTGTCAATTTCGTGAACATTGCGTTTTGGAGCGAATGGATCTTTGGAGATCTTGGAGCACTTGAAGCTGATGGGCAATTGGAGCATTGGAACCAAAGTAGATGGATCTGATGGCGCGAATTTGTGCTCTTGGAGCCTAGCGTATATTGGCGAGATCAAATTCCTGTGACGAGAACGTATCACACCGCATCGAATTTTTTCGATCATATGGGCTCCTATTTTTAATGCTGTTTTGACTCGGATATTATTGTAAATAGTTCATTATTTGACTTGCGTATTATTCCATCGGGTGCATGTATATAAGCGAGTTCTAGACAACAGGTTGCTGAGTTTGTTACTGTCGTCAACGATGTAAGGATCACCTAGATTGTTTCATCTTGTGCATAAGTCGCGTCATTACCTGTTCTTGTGAACTCGATGGCATCTTTACCGTCTTTAACGACGAACTCGATGGATGTTGTACCATCGTCTACGGGAACCCTGACGACAGCAACTTCGAAGATGGAGCAGATTCCGTTGGCAAAGACGTCGACAACACTGGAGGAGACGTCAACAGTCGTGGTACCACCAGCAGAAGAGAGCTTCATGACTACAGAGCTGGCTGCGCAGGAAACCATGATGAAAGTCGTTTCGCCCTCGATGGAGACTTCAATGGCTGGTGATTCGGCAACAACTAACGAACATCGGTGCTGTTACTGCGACAAGATTTTCGCAAACAACAGCAATGCTCGTCGACATGAGAAGAGAGAATGTGTTAATAATCCTCGTCGCAAAATGTTTGGTTGTGAGAAATGTCATAAGCAGTAATAATATAATATGAAAACGCGCATGAAGACATGCAAAGCCCCTGCTAGGCGGCAGAAAGTAAAGGTTTCAGTGCAACAGCGAATGATTGATGTGCATAAGAGTATGCCTGGAAATAGTAAAACTGCAGTAACATCGGCATCTGGTTCGGGTTCGTTTTCATCACCGCGGTATCCTTGCAACTACTGTGATACGTCGTTCGCATTTTCACATAAAGCAAGGAGACATGAGCGGAGCAAATCTTTGAAGAATCCTACTCGTACAAAGTTTCGCTGCGATGAGAGCCATGTTTGGTTTACACGCATTGACAGTTTATGACATCATGCAAAAAAATTTAAAGGTGAAGTCCGTGTGCCTACTGCTGAACTACCTACAGAAATTTTGACTCCTCACTTTAGATTGGAGACTCGTAAACGTACAAGCAAGAAAACCAATATGCAGCAACCGATTGCTATGACGCCAGGACGTGAAACTAAACCCGAGACTGTGTTTGGTGTTCTACAGGTGAATGATAATGGCTTCTACTTGGCGCAGTCTGCATTCGTGGAACATAGAAAGACTACTATTATCTAAATACGTTTAGTGAGTCAAAATGCATTTGTAATTTTCTTGATGATATCAGACAGAACATAATTAATCAGCTTACTGATGACGTAGCAACAAACGGACCTTTGAAATATAACTTGTGGTTGGATTGTGTATATGGTAAGCCGTATCCGTTCGAGAACAAAGTGAAGAAGTGTGCTTTCAAGACATCGGCTGCAGTAATTTACAGTTCTGACGATGTGAAGCATACTGTTAAACATGGTGTTCAGAAATTCTGTCGAAAAGAGGAAGACTATGTCAGTAAAGGATCTGGCTGGTCTCTGTCTAGTATAAACCAATTGGAGCTGAGAATTAGTCGTTTCATGCCGATGCAGATCTAAATGTTTATTAGATTGTTAACTTTTGCAATTGGATCTGTACTAGAATAGAAATTATGTAATATAATGTTTGTAAAGGAACTTACGGTGTTTTATTTTCTAAACTTATATTTTTGTGGTATTTTAAATTCAATTTTTTTTTGCTTCGCTTAGGTATCGAACTGAGTATCGATTCAATATGTAATTTAATGAATGATTTCTTTGATGAATTTTGGGATTTATCTGAATTCTCGAGCTAATTAGTTACAAATTTCCAAGATGGCACCCAAATGACAAGATGGCAAGTGCCACAGAAATAATAAATGATTACTGCACTCTAGAAGGTAAGAATTAAATTAATATTATGGTATCATGCTCTAGTAAAAAAAAATGGTGTCCTCCAGCAGACGAAAACAAGATGGTGGACATGACATCATACCAACTGATGATATATACCTTGGTATTGGTGGTTGGAGGTCAGTCTGAATGCGGCTTCCATAGAAGAAGGATCTATCTACATTTTGTTTATTTTTGCTCTTACCAGGTTCGAACCGAGGACTTCAAGGCCTAAGTGTGTTTTTATATAGTATTTTATTAAAATGTGATAAATAACATTTTATTATAACTTTTGAAATTTTTTCCAAATTTCTAGCATAAATATCACGGTTTTCCAAGATGGCGGCCGTAACGAAACGTACCACGATCTAGAATCCAATATGGTGGACATAACGTAAAGTGTAACGATGACATCATACTCAACCAAGATGGCGGAGGTAACGAAACATGCAACATTTATAGAATCCAAGATGGCCTCTGTAACGATATGTGCAATGGTGGTTTTTAAGAAATATTTTATTAAATTTTAATTAATTACATTTTTTTATAAATTTTAATTTTTTTCATTAAAATCGGATAATAAATAAAAATCAAGATGGCGTCCGTAATGATAATTGCAACAGTGGTGTCATAATTCAATATGTAGGGTGTGGCATAAGACATTTTGTTACTTTTTATTGAGAATTTTTTTTAAATATATTAATAAAGTACTGGTTTACTCTCACCGGGAATCGAACCGTGGGCCGAAATCGCTTTCTAGGAACAAACAGCAGAAACAAAGTCGACGGTAACCCAGGTGGTGACTTCTAGTGGAACATAAAAAAATCATAATGGCGGCCATGACGAAAATTTCATCATGTGTGAGTGGGGCGCTCGATTTAAATATGGCGGATCCAAGATGGCGGATCTAAGATGGCCACCGGGATTAAGTTCAAGGTCAAAGTTCTATGTCATACAAGATGGCTGCCATGTCAGAATCCAAGATGGTGGTTCCAAGGCAGAAACCGCAACCACCACCACACCCTGAACCCTGTGCCCGGACCGGCACATACATACTACTCACGTCGATATCTCGATCCCACAGTCGATGATTTGTTGTTTTATTCGATCGTTTTGTTTGGAAACGTCAAACACCATTAACGGAGCCTTGTTCTTGAAACGGTCGGGACTCAGTACAAGATCTTGTTTCGAATTAATGATTATATGCGCGCAGTTTTCAGCGAACCCAGGAAGCATGGACAGAGTAACATATACTTCGAATTTTCCTTTGGCATAAACAGGAAGTTTTTGTTTGTATGCCCAACCGGCCATCTTTTCAGCAGACAGTTCGTATGGTATGTGCGAAATGTAATTTTTCATAGCAAAACGTCTCTCGTCTGGTCTACCTCGACACTATTGAGTACATACGTAATGCGCTCAATTAGGTGAAGCATACCGTTGCAGAATATTGTCGTTGTTGTCGGATGCGTGCCATCTGTTTTTGTCAGCGTACCGCTTATACGTAGAGTGTACTGTGAAGTTAAAGTATCTTGATGCTTACAGTATATAAATGTACCTCCGAGTCCAGTAGTAGAAGTGTGGAGCCTGATCCTATGTCCGCCATCTTGGATTATGACGTCACGGCAGCCATTTTGGATGAACATGACCTACCTACAAAGTTGGCCAAAATTGGCCAAAAAATCCTCAAAATTTGCCCAAATTTACCCTAAAGGCACCAGAATCCACAAAAATGTTCAGATATTTAGAAAACAATTCCGTAAAAAAATCTAAAAAAAAAATTTTAAGAATAAAAAATTTCCCTATTTTGAGGAAAATTACCGTTTTGAAAGAATATTTCCAGAATTATTCCTCAAAAATGCCAAAAATTCTTGGAAATACCCCCAAGAGACTTAATTCCCTGGTAACAAGCTTCCCAAAACCTCCGAGGTCATGCCCTCGACGATTAGGATGTCACGGCCGCCATATTGAATTATGAACTAAAAGTTGAAATTATCGTTACGGCTGCCATCTTGAAAATCCGTAATTATTATCAAATTTTAATGGGAAAGATTTAAAATATAGAAAAATTTAATTAATAAATTTTTAATAAATAAACGGACTTACGTCTTGGAGTCCTCGGTGTGAACCCGGCGAAGTCATTCGATTAAAATGGCGACAGATCCTTTCTCCATGGAAACCAGAGGCATACTGACCTCCCACCACTAATGGAATGGTAGATATAGAGCCAGCTGGTATGTCGCACCCGCCATTTTGTTTTCGTCTGCTACGGGACGCTAACATCTTGTTAGTTTATTTTTCACCCATAGAGCACAGCAATTATTTAGTAACAGGGCGCCTGCCATCTTGAAATTTAGACATATTGGCAATCTGTATATATTTAGCTATAAATTCAAAAAAAAATATATACAAACATCATTAAATAAGTTTGCAATTAATATACTGATTGTATCGAGCGATTCCTGTTATTGATTCGATATCTGAAAGATGCAAAACAATTTAAGTTTACGTAAAAATATTAATTCAATTAATATGGTGAAAATTCCTAAAATATGTTTAAATTTCTCTACTACCAACCTCTAGTAAGTCAATGTTTACATATTGGCCGTCAACTTGGAAATTCGTAATATTTGATGTAGAAATTCGGAAAACATTCCAAAAAAATTATCAAAAAACCACTCATTAATGTATTAATTTATTTTATCGATATCCTTCCTATTTTCTATCTTTGGTCTATGTAAAAAATATAAATTTAATTAATATTACATCAATTTAACATAAAATTAACATGTTAAAAAAACAAATTTTACAAATCAAATTTATAAATTAAATAATCTACTCTACTACAGGAAGACTTGTGAAAGTTAGCAATCTAATAAACATTAAGTTTTGCATCAGCTTGAACTGACTAACTCTTAGCACAAATCGGCTTACTAGAGCGTCACAATCGAGCTTCGTTTCCTATACAGACTTTTTCTTTCCAACAGAGTTTCTCAATACTATGTTTAACAGACTGCATCGTATCGTTGTCATTATAAATTGAAGTATTCGCTGTCTTGAATGCACTTCTTCTTCACTTTGTCCACGAACTTTGCCATATAAACAGTCCAACCACAAGTTATACTTTAAAGATACGTACGTTGCTACTTAATCTGTAATCTGATTATGTTTTGCTTGATATCATCAAGAAAAGTACAAATGTATTTTGACACACTAACTGTATTTAAGAACAAGTAGTCTTTCAACGTTCCACGAAATGCAGATTTCGCCAAGTGTAATCCATTATCTTTTACCTGTAATGCACCAAGCACATTATTATGTTTCGATTAATGTCCAGGCATTATTGTAAGAGATTTCTGAACATCTGTTTTTGTGCTTGTATGCACATTAGTCTCCAATCTAAAGCGAGGAGTCGAAACGTCTGCGTGTAGTTCAACAGTAGGCACACGGACTTCCCCATTACAGTTTTTCGGATGTCATCTTAAATTGTCAATACTAGTAAACGAAACATGACACTTATCGCAGCGAAACTACATACGAGCTGAATTACTCATGTATTTACTCCGCTCACGTCTTCGTTCATTATGGGAAAATGTGAACGACATATCACAGTACCGTAAGGAATTCTAGTCGACGAAGACGAAATTTTCAGACCCTAACCGGATACTGATGTTGCTGTAGTTGTACCAATTCCTGGTGTACTCTTAAGCAAATCAATCAATCACTGTTGTAGCAAAACGTTTACTTTCTGTCACGCAGCAGGACCATCGCATGTCTTCAAGTGTCCTTTCAACATATAATTTCTTTCAAATTGCTAGTGAGATTGTTTACAGCCAAACCTTTTGGCGAGGTAGATTCTTAGCAAGAACAGGTAATAACGCTACTTATGCACCAGATGAGAGTAACTAGGTGATCCTTACACCACCGCAGCCAGTAACAAACTGAAAACCCCGTCGTCTGGGGATTCGCTTATATATCCGCAACCGATCGAATAATATGCTAGTCAAACAAGAAGAAAAAAAAGAAGCACATTAAAAAAAGGAAGCACATATATGAAAGAAAATTCGACAAAAGAAATTGGCACGCAATACACACACACTGGACACGCAATGGACGCACAATACACACAGAGGACACGAAGTGTAAACACAATTACTCACACAGGACACAAAGTGTATACACAATTACACACACTGGACACGCAATGTACACAAAAATACACGCAATCAACATATAATGCACTTACTTGACATGCAATTAACACAAAGTACATATTGGAAGCTCAATGGACACACAGTACACAAGCTAGACATGCAATGGACACACAGTACACACACAGGACATGTAATGGACACGCAATGGACATACTGTATACGCAATGAACACACAACACACAGGACGTGCATCTGACTGAAAGTAAGCACATTTGGACAAAAAACTCAACTTGGTGTGTTACGATCTCATCAGTATGATTAATAATAGAGACTTGACTCCGTACATTTAACGAAAATGACGTACATTTTCACTAACATTAAACCCAGTAGGATGCAATCTCCAATTTACGAAATCTTTCGCTTCAACAGTCAATGGCTATAAAAGTAATTTGCTCAAGACAGGCATTTGGCTCGAACAGTCATTGGCTCCAACAGTTTTTGTCTCCAAACGTCTTTGGCTCCAGCTGTCTTAGGCCTAGCCTCTATTTGGTTATAAGCACTAGAAGGCTACGAAGCAACGACACTATAGGACTACAAGGCTATTAGGCTACAAGTTACGAGGCTACACGTCTACATGGCTACAAGTCTAAGACGCTACTATTCTACGAAGTTACGAGACTACACGGGGTCTTGAACTCCATTCATAAGCGAAAGTTAATTTATCTCATGCAAGAAACTTGCCGTAAGTAGCTCTCATTCCCGGCAACAGATAGCATCACATGTTGTGCTGAGGTAAATATTTATTTTTTATGCGGGGTGCGGGATGCAAGACAGTTGCAAGAGAAGGAAGGCTTCACTAGACATCAAGAAGAAGGAAATTCGTCTCGCATGATAGTGCTTCTTATCTGTCTGAAAGAATATTATTTGACTGAGAAACATATGTTTTTTGTTTGAATTACACCTGAAAAAACATTTTTTTATTGATAATTTGGTAGCAGAAATTCACAAATTAAATGTATCACTCTGAACAAATTGCGTGATTCTTTAAATAAAAAAACGTGCAAATATCGATTTCTCAAAAATAACCAGAAGCACTTGGAGAACAAGAACAGAAGTATCGACAGGAATAATTAGGAGCACGTGAAGAATGCCGTCAAAATATTGGCAGGAATAATCAGGAACACACGGAGAAAAATAATGCTCGTTTTGTTTAATTAATAACAGCAAATCACAGAAAAATATATTAAAAAAATAAAAAAGATAAAAATAAATAAGAATACAAAATAATAAAAGTAATAATGAAAATAAATAACAACAATTTAATAATTATACAGAAAATTCAGGCTTTTGGTAGAACTCTAACCTTGTTACAAATTAGAAGTTCACAAGCTGGTAGCTTTTGTTTTGTAATTTTTTTTGTTTTTAAACATTTTTATTATTTTTTATTAATTTTTAATAATTTTAACGCCTTATATTCCTTCTAATGTTACTTCTCTGCTCATCTCCTACACCGGGGAAGCGCGGTGTCACCAGCTAAGCGAATGTCGATGACTCAGTGCGAGTGAGACTCGTGTACTTCCCACGGGAGTTGCTAATTCTTATATTTTATACTCAAGAAGTAGACTTATTTAAAGGGGACGTCTGTCCTGTAACCAACATGTCAGTATTTAAGAGTTTTCTTTATTAAAGATATAATTTATGAACTTATTTTATTTATTTTCAATTCAAATTATTTTGTATGAAATATATGTTATGTATGTGATAGTGTATTAACAAAATTGTTTGCATACTGAAAGTATTTATGTGTGGTTATTTATATCTACTAATTGCTTCCCTGAATTATTTAAATAATACATTTCCATTTTATTAGCAAGGAAAAAACAAAACAAAGAAATAAGACACTGTGTTGTTTTACTTTTCGGTTGTTTGGTTAATGTCTTCGTGAAATTGATGTGAAACCAATGGAATATTTATATTTAAAGTGATGACAAGGGATGACATATTTTCAGGTAAAATGTTTTTTCCATAATACATACTAGTTATACGATTTGTCAACAATTAAGAATTAATGAAATTCTGTGGTTAGGCCTTCGAGAGGCGAAGGAAAAAAAGGCGAATTTAAACAAATGTGAAATTTCAAAGGCGTAAAATCAATATTTGGCAGGCAAAACTTAGTATTTTCAATAAACTTGATTTGTATTATATATTTCAAAACCTGTAAAACAGTAAACTGACATTGCTTTGTTGTATTGAAGGAAAAACAATACTCTTCAACTGTGGTTGGTACGGATATAGATAATTAATTACCTGCCTCCCACGAACGCGGCTAATAATGAAGTTTAACCTCAACACCGAATTGATGTCTCAGACACTACTTACGTAGCGTATCATTGCACAACATGGAGAGTAAGTCTGGCAAAACCTCTTGAAACGAAATTTCGTACCCATGGAGGGAAGCTTTTTGTGTTAGATTCTTGACGTCCAGTACATTGTTCATAGCTCCATTTTTATTGGCTGTTTATTTTTGGGACATAAAATGAATGAATTGCTATTCACCAAGGGGTTTATCGCTTACGTCGACGTGACGTGATTGATGTCACACACCTGTCGTGGAGGGGATGACAAGGGTTGACAAGATCACATAAACAATGGATCTCACACCATCGAGACACAAATGCCAGCTGTCAAAAGCAAAGCACGCAGATGAAGAGCATTTATGCATTTATGGGATAATGTCATACTTGTGCATATACTGCGTAAGACGAAGCTCATATTTCACTGCTGGTGAATGAACTACGGCTTAAGGTTAGTCGTTCGTATTTTGCAAATGATTTAAAGCAAGATTTATATATGATCATATTTTATTGTTTACTAAACGTTTTTGCTACTAAACAAGTCAAAATTTAATGTTTTTTTTTTTTTTTTTTTTTTTTAACTTTAAGGTGAATATCTATATCAGTCTAAGCATGTATTGGCAGCATTAAATCGTACTGCATCCAGTTTCCAATCAACCGTTTGTACGTAGGCATTGTCACAAAACTTTTCAGTCTATAAATATTACTTTTTCTCAAGACATTGATAAACTTAAGTTTGTGTCGTTTTGGGAAACCCCATTTTTACTTATTTACGAATTAAATTCTAACAATGAAGAATTTTAAGGCAAAGGCCACTGTATACTACGTTATTAATTTTTATTAATTTATTAAATACCATAACTGACATAAACACTTGCCTTTAAATTTAAAAAAAAGTTGACGAAATACTTGTTTGGTCAAAGAAACTTTTCATAACCAACTAAATATTTTTATATTCCGAATTTATTTAAAGCCATGCGCAACAGCTAGAAATATCATAAGGTAAATAACTTAATCAGGGCCATTAAGAACGACTATGGGAGATGACATGAGCATGGAGCAGTGATGGATTGAATGGGCGGGGGGAACGGGAGTACCCTGAGAAAACTAACCGTTTCATGGCCACGTCCGCCACGTTTCACCACTCGCTAAAACACCCTGGTTCTGCCCCGCCCGGATTCGAGCTTCTGTCACCTTGGAGGGAGGCGAGGTGCCACGTCACGAGTTGGCATGAACATTGGCAGAACAAATATTTACTTGATGCTACAAAAGATTTGGTTGACCATACTAAATTCTATTTGTAACTAAAATTAATTTTGCACCCATAAAAACATGCATACATATTTTACAATTGAAAACCCCATTTTGTCAGGTCAATCAAAATGTTTTCTTTTACAAAATATTTGTTCGAATCAACGATATTATTATTTTTTGACCGTATAAAACAAATGCATTGCGGATTGAAACAAACCTTTCTCTCAGGGAATAAAATAAAAAATGTTTCATACAGTTCTAATGGGAACATATTATTACGATATAATGTAACAATATAAACACAATTTTATACAAGCAGTCAATCTTCTAAATATATCAAAGTTGTTCCTTTTTTTTTCTATTCAACACCGAAAAGAATAGAATGATTGACGCAACCATTCTTTGTCAACACAATGCTAACCCAGATGCCGGCTAACCCACAGAAACCAAGGACATAACATTTATAGTAGCGGTATCAGAGAAATAACAATCCTGCTCCTCTAATAAGTCATAACCCACCTATAATATACATGCACTTAAAATAGAGTAATAATACCAAATTAAAGAGTATTTTTAATTAAATAAAAAGTTAATTAACATTTATTCTAAAGACATTGATATATTTTTAGTCAATTCCTTTACAGATAATTTTATAAAAGCCATATCTCATCGTGGGCTAGAGAACCCTCTGACGGATATTCTGAAACATATATGGTAGGTTTTATGATATTTGTTATTTCTTGTGTGGGGTGGAAAAAAATTAACTTTTAACTAGGGCTATAATTGTAAAAAGGTTGACAGCAGGTATTTTTTGTGGTTTGAATAGAAACATTCAAAATAGTAAAAAAGGGGCTTTTAAAGTTTTGACAATGTGGTTATTAAGAAAATTAATTGGATGGCGATAAGCAATAGCGAGTAAAATATAAAAACCCCGAACTGAGATAATATATCATTGTTAAACCGTTTTATTAAGACATCCGTGTAATGATTTTTTATTCAAAACTCGTTAAAATAAAAGTAAGCCTATGTAGACTTTATCAACTATTGAACATCAGCTTGCAGGGGGCTTATGAGATAAAAATATAATCACTTTTTTTTTTTTGCATTTGTATCACCGTTGCTTAACTACGTCCAATTAAACCGTTATGTTTGTTTTGTTTTGCAGGCAATGATAAACGCACAAAGCTTCCAGAGATTGTTTGACAAACAGACGCTGTTTCGTAGAGTTTACCGCCACGGTCGTGGCGTGATTGATTGACAGAAGAAAATCAGTCATTTATTGGTCATATGTGGCTCGAATAGGAAAAATATGGTTATGTACAAAAGCATTTGATTGACTAAATCCACCACATCCATATTCAAATCACGAAGCGCGTTGATGGTTTGGGAATGGAAAATTATACGTTTAGAAATTAAAGAAGCTGTTACCTTTAAAAGAGATGGAAAATGGCGTTGATAAATTGCCAAAAGGACAGATCATTACTGAAAACTATGTTTCAGGGTTTGAAACGACGAACTCTCGAGTGCGAGCCAAAAATACTTTTGAGTTAATGCTATACTGAATTCAGTTTTTTTTTCCCCGAGGTGGTTTCTTCTGCATGATTGGATGAAACCGGCTGTAGCTTTATTATAAGCTCATTGTTTGCACTATGTTGGTTAGAAGCCCAAAAAATTGGCTGAGGTTTATTGTTTGCATTGTGAAAACAGATTTAAAATACTTTATTTCATTGAACTGACTATGTTTAATAGCGGTTTAATGGCGGAGATTTTTAATTCATAGTTACTAACATCATCAGACGTGATCAAGCACAATTTTTGCATGAGACAATATGGCGATGCTGACATAAAATTTGACTTCAACTACGTCACGGTATGTCGTCTCCTGACTGTTCCTAAGTACGCGTGGTTTTAGTTGCTTAGTTTACAAATCACGATGTTTATACAAGCTCAAAACATTCGGATTTACCAAATGATTTAGAGATGAAAAATGTGCATTTCTGTGCTACTATGATAACAATGACACAATCTAGTGATTTTTGCGACTTGTGAGTACTAAATCTTACAAACCAAGCAGCGCACTTGTTGGAGCGTATTTAAAAAAAAAATATTTCTGGACTACTGCATAGGTATATACTTTCTTTAATATGAAACTGTAACTGCTTGGCCTACCGTCCACAGCAAATAAGCAATAAACCAAAACAAATATTTCATCACCAAAATAGTTCGTATGAATCCTTACTAATATTATAAATGCGAAAGTAACTCTGTCTGTCTGTATGTCTGTCGCGCTTTCACGCCAAAACTACTGAACCGATTTAAATGAAATTTGGTACACAGATAATCTTGAGCCTGAAAAAACACATAGGCTACGTTTTAATGCGAAAAAAGGGTTGCAAGGGGTTGAAAGGGGGGATAAAATGTTGTATGGAAGTATCGTCATTTTTAGAGCTAGAAGCTTTGAACTTATTTTTTAGGTTGTCGATTCGATATAAATAAATATGACATTCAAAGTGTGTAAACTTTTTACCCTCGAGGGTGTAAAATAACAAAAGGGAATAGGGGGTGAAGTTTGTATGGAAACATGTAAGGTTTATGTGTATGTTTTATAAGTTTGCGACAAGAGACAAAATATTAGAGCTATTCTGATGTAACATTTACGGAGTGATTACAAAATGTGAAACTGAAGTTAACGCGAGAAAGAAACTTGCCAAGCACCGCGCCGTACGCAATGAGCGCTGTGCAGCTGTTTGGAAGAGGAGGGGGGGGGGGGGGCGGGGGGCGGGCGGAGCGTGGCGTGGTATGGCGCGGTGTAGGTGGAGAAATATGCCTAAATGTGCTTACCCTAACGGGCAGACACGTGAAGGCAGACGACTGTGCCACACGCATGCGAATACTGATTTTTTTCCCGCTGCAAATTCATTATTATTCACTGCAAATTGATTACAATTCAATTTGCTTACACGATATTTTGTTTATTTAATTAATGTTCTTCGTAAAATACAAATAACTTTAAGATTTTGGGTTAGGTTAATAAATATTTTTTCTTTAGTTGGGTCATTGTTTTGTTTATTTCATTCGTCAAAAGTATATTACTTTCGAATTTAGTTAGATGTTATTACGTCATTATTATTTGTTGTTCATTTGGATATTAGCTAGGTACCTGAGAACGGTAACTCCTTTTGTTTATTTTGTAACAAGTCACATCATACCCTATAGAGTTACTGAACTCTTTAGAATATATTAGGAGTGCCTTCCCATAAGTTGAGGCTGAAAGTTGGTGTTCCAGTCCAATTAATGAGAAATCTTGACGCGACAAGGCTATGTAATAGTACACGGCTACAAATTACACATCTGGGGCACAACATTATAAAACCTACAATCATGACTGGAATGGCAAAAGGAGAAAATGTTTTGATACCACGTATTCCAATAATTCCAACTGAATTGTCATTTCAATTTAAAGGAGTGCAGTTTCACCAGAAAGCAGCATTTGCAATAACAATTAATAAAGCTCAAGGACAGACGTTTAAAGTCTCAGGAGTTAATTTAGAAAAAAAACGTTTTTTTTCCCCATGGGCAACTCTATGTGGCATGCTCACGTGTATCAAATCCGCCAATTCTTTATGTTTTGGCAAAAGAAGAGGAAAAGAACGTAGTTTATAAAAATGTACTTAAATAAACTCATATGAATACTTTATACCTTATGTACTGTTACGATTTACCGCGGGTTCGTAAAGGATAGCCCAATTAAAGATTTTTATCACACACACAGTTTTATTTATTACCACTAATTGTCACTTACAAATAATTTTCTAAATTGGCAAATAATTAATTACACTTAAAGAAATGTCAATTCCCCAGTCACTCGTTCCACACACCTCGCTGGGCCGCACCTCTGGCGCAACTCTCGCCGCAGCACCCCTCGTGGGTCTCCGCCGTGGGACTCCGTCGCCACACTCTGCCGCCGCAGACGCACTTCCCCTTCGCCAAGGATCCGCTCAACTCCTCGCTCGCAACTTCACTCGGGACTACGCCACGCCCGCGACTCTATCGCCCGGAAACTCCACCGCGGGAAAACTACCGAATCAATTGAACTCTCTCACTCCCTGCCCTGGAACCTTCGTCCAAGGACTTTGCCACTCTGCCGCACCCGCGGCACTATCGCCCGGAAACTCCGCCGCGGGAGAACTCCCCACTCGGACTGACTCGAAGGTCGGCCCAACCTCCTTATATAGCCCTTGGGTTCCCGTCCAGAACAATCGGGCAGGTCTCCGAGATATCGCGCGACCTTCGCCGTAGAAATGTCCAGAAACGCGTCTTGAGTCCTGTCGAAGGACGCGGCGGCTGCTCAAAGAACGCCGATAAACGCAACAAGCATCGGGTTCCCACAAAACGCGCCGATAAACATGTCTGAGTCCTTTTATTCCGCAGTGCAGCCTCTTTTAAGTAACTCGATCTGAGGCAGGTGCGCGCTGCGACGGTCAGGATGTCGCGAGACAGTATGACACGAGATACCAGGGAGAGGATGCGGGTGGAAGGGGGCGCAGACAGGCTGAAAGAGCGCGGCGATGCCAAGCACTGCAGCCAAGCGCGATCGTAACATTGCCCCCTCCTTAAACCTGTTCGTCCCGAACAGGTAATGCATCTCCTCCTGGTGGTCCCCATGCTACTCAAAGTTTAGGCCTCCTGCCTTCTCTCCATCGCGGGCTGTACAGTCTCACCAGATAACCCTCTCTCTCATTAGATGTATCTTCTCTTGTCACCCGGCGACACTTCTGCGTCGCAGATGCCCCATGTCGTTCAGCCAGCTGCCTGAGATGGGCTGACCGTTGCCTTGGACAGACCCGATACTCTTGAGTGCATTGCTTACTGCCTTCCAAAGGTTTACTTGTATCTTCCCTTTTTCTCTCCATTTCTTCTCTCGCAGCTACTTGTTCGCACAGCATTTCATCCCGGCTCCTCTTCGTCTCTTCTTGGTTACTCGTGCCCTCTTGGTTCTTCTGAGTCTCGCCTGGACTGCACTTAGTTTCTCCTTGCACCCTCTTCATGATCCCTTGTGTTCTCATTTTCTCTTCTCTGTCTTTCTTCCCCTGTTCTTGGTCTTTCTTCACCTCTTCTTGGTTTTCTTGCGTCTCTTCTTGGTCTTTCTTCGTTTCTTCTTTGCATTTCTCTATCTCTTCTTGACTCATGTACATCTCTTCTCGGCATTTATTCAGCTCTTCTGTGCATTTTGCTCTCTCTCTTTGGTTTATCTTCATTTCTTCTTGTTCAATATTCCTTACTTTTTAACTCATCTTCACTACTTCTGTGTTTTTCTTCAGCTCTTCTTTCATCTTCATGTCCTGGCTGTTCTCCTCTACTTGGCTTATGTCCTCTTAGCTGTGTTCTTCGCTGTTCTCTTCGCTGTTCTCTTCACTGTTCTCTTCACTGTTTTCCTCTTGGCTGGTCTCCTCTCGGCAGTTCTCCTCTCGGCAGATCTCCTCTTCGCTGTTCTTCTCTTCGCTGTTCTTCTCTTCGCTGTTCTTCTTTTCGCTGTTCTTCTCTTCGCTGTTCATCTCTTTGTTGTTCTTCTCTTTGTTGTTCTTCTCTTTGTTGTTCTTCTCTTCGCTGTTCTTCTCTTCGCTGTTCTTCTCTTCGCTGTTCTTCTCTTCGCTGTTCTCTTGTTGGCTGGTCTCCTCTTCACTGGTCTTCTCTTCGCTTTTCTTCTCCTGACCGGTCTTCTGTTCGCTGTTATTCTCTTCGCAGTTTTTCTCTTCGGTCTTAATTTGATTCTTCATTTCTTCCTAGATATTCTTCATTTCATACTGATCCTTCTTCATTTCCTCTAGGCTATTGTTTGACCTGCTCTTTGTTTCTACCTGATGGTCGTTACTCTCATTATTTTCACTCTTCACTTCTTTCGTAGAGTTCTTTATACTGGTTCTCCATGCCCTCATGTCATTCACCATTTCTTCCAGGAGAAGCCTTATCTTCCTGGTATCTTCTACACTTAAATCTTCAGCAACCATCTCTCTCTAAAGCATTTACTAATTAATCAACATAAATAATTTTTTTTTCTAATACTGTTCTTAATTTATATGACCTAGCCATACCTTCTAATTAAACTAACAATAACACTATTACATTCAAAACTAACACTGACTGCAGTATACTCAAACTAACTTTAGAAAATTTCAAATTCACTAAAGTTCTAACACTAACTATATTATCGTAAACTAAATTATATCCTTAACTATTATTCTAATAATGTAACTGAATCCTAAATCTATTAATTAGGGCTATCCCACTTCTGACACCAAAATGTTACAATTTTCCGCGGGTTCGTAAAGGATAGCCCAATTAAAGATTTTTATCACACACACAGTTTTATTTATTACCACTACTTGTCACTTACAAATAATCTTCTAAATTGGCAAATAATTAATTACACTTAAAGAAATGTCAATTCCCCAGTCACTCGTTCCACACACCTCGCTGGGCCGCACCTCTGGCGCAACTCTCGCCGCAGCACCCCTCGTGGGTCTCCGCCGCGGGACTCCGTCGCCACACTCTGCCGCCGCAGACGCACTTCCCCTTCGCCAAGGATCCGCTCGACTCCTCGCTCGCAACTTCACTCGGGACTCCGCCGCGCCCGCGACTCTATCACCCGGAAACTCCACCGCGGGAAAACTCCCGTCTCCACTGAACTCACTCACTCCCTGCCCTGGAACCTTCGTCCAAGGACTTCGCCACTCTGCCGCACCCGCGGCACTATCGCCCGGAAACTCCGACACGGGAGAACTCCCCACTCGGACTGACTCGAAGGTCGGCCCAACCTCCTTATATAGCCCTTGGGTTCCCGTCCAGAACAATCGGGCAGGTCCCCGAGATATCGCGCGACCTTTCCGTCGAAATGTCCAGAAACGCGTCTTGAGTCCTGTCGAAGGACGCGGCGGCTGCTCAAAGAACGCCGATAAACGCAACAAGCATCGGGTTCCCACAAAACGCGCCGATAAACATGTCTGAGTCCTTTTATTCCGCAGTGCGGCCTCTTTTAAGTAACTCGATCTGAGGCAGGTGCGCGCTGCGACGGTCAGGATGTCGCGAGATAGTATGACACGAGATATCAGGGAGAGGATGCGGGTGGAAGGGGGCGCAGACAGGCCGAACGAGCGCGGCGATGCCAAGCACTGCAGCCAAGCGCGATCGTAACAGTACTTATATACTTACTTAAATAATTTAATAATCTCTTTGCAGTGAAACACTGCAAATAGCTCATTAAAGTATTTATACGTATGTGTCTTATTTGTAAAATAATTAGCCTAAATAATTAAAAATGCTACCCAAAGATACTATTCCACGCGGACGACGTCGCAGGCACAGCTAGTGTGTGTGTGTGTGTGTGTGTGTGTGTGTGAGTATATATATATTAAAATACGTAAAATCTCTCTTGAGTTAAAATGATTCACTTTGATATCATCAAGCGTTCCTTCCTGCAACTAAAATCGACCGATAGCTTGTTTGTTTGTAGGTTTATATCCCCACACGAACGTTTTGAGCTTAAAGCAATGGTTATATGTAGCAAAACCGGTTTACAACGCAGCTTCAGCGAAGTTATCTGTATACTCCTAGATCTATGACAATTTTAAAACAATGCATTTAATCTATAGTATACTCTAAATGTTCTATAAATACCAGGTCGGTTTATTGGGCTATAACGTATTGTACGAAACAACCTTGCCTTTTTCCCATTTCGATTACAAAAAAATTATTTTTTGGTTTATAAATAAATTAAAACAGCTAATTCCTTTCTCCTGAGTTATTAAAACTTTATGATGAGAAATATAAGATTCTTCCCAGCTAGTCCATTTCAAGCTATTCAACAAACTTCAATGATTCACTTTTATACAGCTACGGTTGGTTTTGCTAACCATTAGCTAACCGAAGTGACTTGAACTTCAAAACAAACTCCCTCTCCATAGACTCAGTGGCGTAGGAACCGGGGGGGACAGGGGGGACGTGTCCCCCTGAATTTTTTGGGTGGAGGGGACTGTCCCCCCCCCCCCCCAACTTTCTAGACCGTGATATTTTTATTTTATAATATTATTCTGCCCAACTTTATTTGTAATTTCTTCACGCTCACCTTAAGGAAACAATAGTAAATTTAACATCGATGTATCCAGTGGTTAGATACGAAAAACTGCTTAAAAAGCGCTATTTTGCACTTTTAAAATCAAAATTTTCCGGTGGAGGACCCCCGGACCCCCCGTCTTAGTAAGAGGGGAATGGGTTTACATGACATCAAAATCATTATTTGTCCCCCCCAACTTTATGAACACAGCTACGCCAATGCATAGACTAATACCTCCACAATCAGCTAACCAGGATGACATCAACCTCAAAAAAGCCTCCAACCCCATAGACTAGTACCTCGATCACCTGCATACTTGAAAGACTGTAACTCGAGAACAGCGCTCACAGAGGAAGAGAGACGAGCGACGAGCGACAGGAGACTTGCCACGGGAGCGCATAACAATTACCGAGGAGACGAGATAATTTCCGGCAGTCCTCGCCGGATGTCGGCGGTGCGCACGGCCGCACACAGGTCTGGTTGCTGCGCTGGCCAGCAAACGCGTGTAATTAAGTGGTAATTACTAGGAAAGCACCAGGCGATGTTGTAGTAACCTGAGTGTAACATTGTGCCTGGAAGATTTTCGTTCAAAAAAATGTTGTTCTGAATATAAACATGATTTTGCAGGAATTAAAACATACGAAAAACCATTTTTAGCACCATTTAATCACAGTAGTACTGAGCCTTTAATATTTTATGTGTAAACATTTGCTCTTGATATACGTCACTCGGTAGGAGTAATTTTGCGAATGGAACGAAAATGCGTGACAATGGTGCGCCCTGCGCAGAAGTCTCAGAAATTTCGAAAAGATGGCGGACTCACGTAATTCATTCGCATATATATATATATATATATATATATATATATATATATATATATATATATAAAGAGAGAGAGAGCGTGCGTGTGTGTGTGAGAGAGAGTGAGATGTGTGGACAAGATCCAAAACCTCGAGATTAGAGTAGAGGAAGAGACCATTCCCAAAAGTTGGGAAAATAATTATTCTCCTTATGATAATTCAGCGGAGAAAACCATTTTTTTAATAGTAAAAACCTCCTGTAAACTAAATTTATATGCCTCTACCATATACGTCACGTAACAAATCGCAACTTTTCACATGTATTGAACAGACAAAGCAGAAAGACATCACAAAAAAACACATAAAACTTATATGTGAAACTTAAATTCAACACTGGTTCCTAAACACTATTCAAAAAAACTATGATTAAATAAATTATTCAGTGTGATCAAACATATTTTAAATTAATATATTGTCACGCTGTAAAATTTTACGTGAAAGGTTATTGAACTTGATTTTTCGCAGCGGTGCTTTTGAGTCCGCTTGAGTGCCTGATGCAGCGCGGTAGATTGAGAACATTCTCGGTTTTTCTGAGAGCAGGTGGGTTACGACACCTCGGCCGGGAATCCATGGGAGCGTTGGCCGGCCTCGTTTGTTTTCGCTACGTTGCTGTTTCGCGCAGGCGCGCTTGCCTGTCGCGCTGGTGTCTGTGTCGCAATCTGGCGGAAGGAATGCCATTCTGGCATGGGCGGTGCAGAAGGGAGAGCGTCGTTTGACCGCGTTTCGCATCCACGTAGATTGTTCTCGATGTGAGTGAGAATTAATAAATGGGCCAGGCCACCCAGGGTGCGCCCAGTGTAGTTCTTCTCCGTGAGATGTTTGAGGACTGTCGGAGCCTCCGTGGCGGATAGCTGCGTGCTGCCGTTCCGAGAAGGTAATGTAAGTAATGGCGAACTCGTAATGAACTTTTCAGCTAGAGTAAAATAAAGCATGTGGGTGTAATTTTAATCCTGTTAGAATGGCTTAACTTTTTGTTTCCTTCCAGGAGGGCAGACAGTTTGGTATCCAGAAATGTTAAATTCCTTTCGTTAATTTATCTGGAGGATGGGTCGAGGTGTTTGTAAACATTAATCATTTATAGAGACCTGCAAAATTCGCGGATTCATTCGGTGATAGGCTAGAATTCAAACACATATACCTCTTAGATAATTTTGCTATTGGCTTACTGTTCATCTTGACGAATCTCAACAAATTATAAACCCTCAAGCAAAGAAGGATCGATTCACATACAAACCAGCTGAGACGACTTACAAGTCAACAACCAATGAACTGGCGTTATTTTCCCAGTGTACAGGAGAATGTGCAGTCTATCTCCTGAAGGCCATCGAAACCGCGAATTTCGCAGGTCTCTAGCATTTCATTCTAAAAGTTAATACTCATACTAAGTAGAGGATAAATTATTGTTTATTTATTTCAAAGGAGTATTTATTTATTTATCTATTGTGAGAATAGTTAGACAGTATTTATTTATGTGTTGGTCATAGTTTACCGGAAATAAACCTGAAACGATGGGATGAATACATAATATTGTTTTTTTTTTTTCAGTCAACACCCTACACCCCCTGTTCCAAGGAGGTTAGACGTCCCTGTACCAGCTCTACTGCTACCACCCCACCCCCAAATGTTTTTGAATTCTTAAGATATTTTAGTATTTTTATTTTTAGTGACATTTTGCAAATACTGACGGAGTTCGAGGGCCTTCCGTCACAATATTTTGGTTTTGAAGAAGATAATCTTGTTTACCGAATTTTTGGATTATGTTTGACAACAAACTTCGCGAGAGAAGCAATGATCAATTTTGTCAAAAGCGTGGCATTCAAAACAATATGTATGATCAAAAGTAAACTACTGACAATGAGAGTGTGTTTCAAAAGTGGATATGATAATTGTTTATTGTAAAATTTTATGAAATAAAATCATCATAACTGCATCATAACAGTTCTGAAACTATACGAAGCGCATAAAAGGCACCGAATTTAAAAAAATTGTAGGAAATAAATAAAAAATAGACTAACCTAACCTGAGTTGATTTGGGTTCAGTTCGCACAAAAATATTGTAGCTGTTACGAAACTACCTGTAGCATAAGAAGTGCACTAACATTACATTTTTTTTCTTTTAAGCCATCCTGCCTACACCGACGCACGAAATGCATCATAACTGTTCCGAAACTACTCGAAGCGAATAAAATTCACCGACTCTGGAAAAAAAACTGTAGAAAACAAATAAAAATTAGCCTAACCTAACCTAGGTTGGGTTGGATCGGTTGAAATGGGTTCGGTTTAGGTAGATAGAATTACAGCTATGTTTTAAACATAATTATAGCTAAGTTTTAAAAAGTGGAAATTTTTTTACCCTTTTCCTTTAAATGAGTACTTATTTTATATCTACCAAGCTCGACGTTATTTTAAAGAATTCTTAGTTAAGTTTCATGTCTGAGTTTCGTATTATAAGTTTATTTACAACATAAGCAACCTGAGAACATATGCATTTGTTCGTTATCGAGCTTACATATTTACACATTTCTGGCGAGTACTGAATGTCTTACTCACTTTTTTTTAAGATTAACCATGCAATTAAAAAAGTTAATATTTATAGGTTAAAAAGTTTAAAAAAATTGCCATACCTCCTTGGAAATATAATAAAGCTCAATAGAACATTTACATATACAAGGCTAATCAATGAAAACAACTTTGTGGGAGTAATTAAATTATAAAGAAGGTTTTTTGTTTGATTGTTTTACGTCATAATAATTTATTTAATATTAGAAAAATAATGGTCTTTAACAAAGCACATGGCATGATTAATTTGAAAATCCTGAATTTCACTGTGATCAGTAGGAATAAGCATAACTTATACTCCGGTGAAATACTTTAATTCATTTTCAATATTAACTAAAAGCATACTTCTCATAGTTTTAAATCTCCACTCTTTCACGGAGCAAGAAAATTCTAAAATGTGTGTTCACCACTTTTACAATGTGTTTTAAATGTTAACCGTTCAAATAATAGTTTTTACCTTAAAAACTAGTCCATTAAAAATTGCACCCATTTGTTTCCATCTATCCTGCTTAAATTTAAGATTTATTACTATTTTTTGGTAAAAAAAAAAGTTACTTTGGAGTAACAATGCTGTACTAAAATTACCCAACGAAAACGTAAAGTTTCATTTTTTACTTAAATGATAACTGGAATCAAAAATAAACGAAATAGAAATACGGTTTGTCCATACAAGTATGTCCCAGACATAAAATAAAAAGTATCAACTGTAAGCGTTGTAAAGTGTTGGTTCAAGGTCACTATTAAAGAGTAACTCAAACAGTTTTAGAAAAGCGCATGCGTTTGTACTGTTTTGTTGTTTTCTCGCTTGCAGCAAGAAAGAATGGCTCTTTCCCGATCAATAGAGGGCGAACCTGTACATTTTATTTGGCAAACAGGATGGAGCCCCTCCACATTGGAATCTCTTTGTGCGAGACACGTCTAAGTCCCTGACCGTTGGATTGGTCGTAATGGTCGAGACGACAGAGCTCTTTTTAGCTGGCCTCCACGTTCACCTAACATAAGGCGTTGCGATTTTATTCCTTTGGGCCTTTATAAAAGATCATGTCTACGTTCTGATGCTACCTAATTATATGCCAGCGTTGAGACACAATTTGAAGAGGCTATTACTTCCATTACTCCGGACGTGTCAACCAAATTGCGCGAAGAATTGGACTTTAGATTGGATGTGTATCGTATAAAATGAAGTGCAAATATTTAAAATTTTTATAAAAAAAATATTAGACAAGTTTATCTTCAATTTTATGTACGATTTGTTGTAAATACTCTAAATTAAACTATTATAATATACCATTGAAACTGGGAGATTCTTTTATGGGTCGCCTGTAATTTGTTTACGCGGAAGTGAAGTTTCCCATACGATTTGGCAAGACTGCCAGTTCCAGAGGTTGAAACATTTGTTTTACAAACCACTATACAGATAATACAACGCCCTCTCCCACTGACAGACTGATAATAGAATCCCCTAGTCAACTTGGTAATGTGTGCACTATGGAATAAACACCAATCAGACATGTATGTGGATGATAAAATCAACCGTTTCAGCATAAACATACACGCAGTCTAGCTATTCGAAAGGGTCTTAGCAGGATTATTGTTTGGGATCAAACGTGGCTGATTTAAATTCCTACATATCTTTAATTTTTCTCAGTGGGTAGGTTTACAATGATAATACATTTAAACATATGAAATATTATCCTGGATAAATGTTACATCAAAAATATATATTTTAATTTAAATAGTGCAGTTTGTAATTAACTCATTAATATTTACTAAGAATTAAATGGAAATTATTTTTCAGAAATTTATAAACGTTAAAATTAATATATCTAAAGTAATGTAAAAGCTTCATGAATCTGAGAGAGATACCTAAATGTTTTAAAACATTCTATTTCACAGTGGTAGATAATTATTTATCACATTATTGTATGTCATCAATGTAATTAGGAAAAGTAGCGAAGGTTTTGATAATTATTTCACACATAAGTACATTTTAAAATCAATGCAACGATATTAAAGTTTTAAAAATTGTTGTTAAACGTTGCATTGCAAATATAAACTGTATTTTTTTACATCTGGTAGTTACATTATAAAAACCATTTTTTTGTATATTTATCATAACCAAGGTTTTGGCGACTATTGCAGTATTAAGAATAAAACTTCATGACCTTCATTTACTGCCAAAATTAATTAACATTATATCAATGAACACTGATATAGGTAAACAATTTAGATTGTTTTATTTCTAATTAAATGTCCTGAGTAAAGATGTAATACATTGTAAAATTCTAAAAGGTTTCCTAATTGAATCAATCACAGAATTGCATAATATTTGCAAGTAGCATACATATATATATTAACATTTAGGTCATAAATGAAAATTTATTCATTTAAAAACTTAGTGATTATTTAATATGTACCCAGTTTTTGCATATTATTATCTTACGTTCTGGCCAGCAAATTGCGATAACTTGCTTGTCAGTTTTTAAATTATTGATTTAGCAAACTGAGATTTTTTTAAAGCTGAGGAAGTAAAAAAATAATTAACTATTAATTGAAAAATACTCAGTCACCAGTACTATTACTGCACCCTCTGCCCCAGGAAGGTTCGCAAAGAAAAAATTGTCTATGTTTAATTTTTACAAATATTTGTTTGTACGTCTACACGACGGAGAAATCATTTACTTTTTTCAAGTATTTGGTCCAAAGAAAATTCGTAACCAGAATAAAATATACTGTTTACCTAACAGAATATTCCTGTAAGTGTTAATGAAACTATATATGTGGTAAAACAATCTGTTTTCAAGTAGAGAATATTTGTCAAAAAATACACTAAATAAGGCGCCACAGAACCACTGGAGTTATTTCTTTCCACGTGGGTGGACTCCACTTTACATAGTCTGGACAGTGTAAACTGTTGGCTGGCTGGTGCCTCATCGCGCTCTGCGCCTGGGTTAAGGCGCATCCACACCATGACGTATGGCGTCGTTCGCCTCATTCTGTTAGACTTTTCCGTTCGGCTCGTTCAACTCGTCATTACGTCCAAACAGCTTTGTAGTGTTGATGAGTCAAAAGGGTTCAAAGAGATCCCATTCAAGAAATAGCCTTGTAAAGTATTTATTTTGCGTTCTACTTTCTTATTAATAATTCCAAATTAAACGGTAGTTTCAGTTAACGTATCATGTATTTTTACCTTATTTTTAAAGTGTGGTCCCTTGAATCCAACAACGATATCTGGGCGCGGTACATTTAAATGAACTTCGAAGTGTCTTCATCACTCCACTCCATTATTTAATTCAAAACAATCACTTGAAACGGAGCACTACGATGTCCACGCAAGGACTGAGATAATTAGTCTGAGGGTGTTGCCGCGACATGATTCGACAGGATTCAACACGTCCAGGCGAGGCACCCCCATTCGATTTCGTCTTTCAACTCCGACCCCAATCCATTTCATTCGGGTTGGATTCGTCTCCAGTCGATTCGACTTCCAACTGGGGCGACTTTCTATTCGACTCACGTTGAGTGACATGATTCGCTTTCAATTCTTCATAGTGTGGATGCGCCTTTACACGTAATTGTCGTCACACACTTTTTGTGAGTTTGTCATTGGTTGTAAGGCCTTCGGGGGGTGTCAAGTAACCCGCGACACAACGACAGAGGTGACTGACATTACAGTATGTTGGGTAATAATAAAGCAAATATCACCATTCCCTATACACATAGCGTTTAAAAACACTGTTCTCAGCGTGCCTGTGTATCCCGAGTTCGCGAGCTGAAAATAACCGAGACGGTGCGCGTGACGCCCGCTATCAGCGACTGCGTCGATATCAGGCTCGCGAGTGTGCGTCGACGTGTGAGAGATCTACAACTCTGGGAGGGAAGGCAACTGTGGCCTCTTAAGGGGGGGGGGGGGGACGTGACGGTGTCACTGATGGATGCTGCATCATGGGCGATTTGCTCCTCTCCGCCTCACCCTATCCTCCATGTCCCCCCCCCCCTCTTCGCGCGGCCGCGCGGCAGTTCGGCACTTGTAGCTACTCTCTGCCGCCATCGGCCGTTTTGTGAGGGGGGGGGGGGGGGGGGGCACGAGCTGGGGAAGGGGGTGACGCGTGTCCCAGAGCTTTCAACCTCTCACCAACAAGCACGCCTACATTCACGACTTTTATTTTTCCAAACATTCATGCTACTCTATAAAATATTATTATATAACAATGGAGTGAAAAAATAAATAATATGTATGTACCAAAGATAATAAACGTCGCAATGAAGAAAATATTTCTCTTAACAAATATTTTTATCAAACTTACAGAGTTTTGCTGAGCTCACAGTCGATTGTATATTCGAGTATTGACTTCTGACTGGGTCACAGTAGTAAATAATAATATGTCCGAGCGTAGGGTCCAAGGTCATAACTTTGAATATAGGGTCAATGACCAACCACCATCTGAAGTCACAACGGCAATACTGGATGACAACTTACCATGACCTTGACCTTAGACTTACTTTTGAACTTAAACTTAGCCACCATTAAATTCCGTCATCTTGAGTTCCGCCATCTTAAAATTGAGTGCCCCACTTCCCAACGTTTTAGTTTTCGTAACAGAAAAACCTTCCGCCATGTTAAATTCTGATGTTACGACGGCCATCTTGTTTCTTTCTGCTGGAGGCTGCCATCTTGGTTAATGACACAGTCTTTTTTAGATTCTGACATCACAGCCGCCATATTATTTTCGTCTGCTGGAGGTCGCCTTCTTGGATGACGTTATCGCCATTTATTTTGTTCTGCTGTAAGTCGCCATCTTTGTATCTAGTGCACGCCAGCATCGTTGTTGCATGCACGCAAGGTCGATGTTCCATTACCTACCAATGTTGTTATGATCCTTATCACCATGTTAAATTAAATTTTTTATACAAAATATATTGGAAGCGAGGTGATTATAATTATAAACATGTCAGCTCGGACCTCTGGGTCGGAAATCATATGCCTTAACCACACGGCCATCGAGACATTTACCAGACCGAGAATTATATAAGGTATTAAAAAAAATAACACATATTCGGACTTGCAATTTTTATTTTGAATGAATAATAGCATCAACTGTTGGAGACCACGCCGCCATCTTTATTTCAAGTACTTGCTACTAGGAGTGCTAGTATCACGTAGTGCACACATCATATACTAGAGTGTGATGCCGCAATCTTTGTTTTCAATACTCAATACTAGGAGTGCTAGCATACACATAACATCTGCTAGAGTGTGCTGTCGTTTATAAGTTTAATTTTTACACGCTAGAGTGCAGTAGTATTTACTACCATGACATCCGATATTTTAACGACCACTTTGGCTGCCATCTTGAAATTCTGTAATTATAATCCTAAGATTTCGGGAAATATTCATAAATTCATCAAACTATCACCTGTTAAATTATCATTTTAATTCAAATGATTTCAGTTTTAGGTTTGATTCTTAAACCATGCAAAAATGTTAATTTGATAAAAATTGCATATTTCATTAAATGTGGTGAATAATCCTAACAAAGCTAAAATACTAATGTGCCATCCTCCAGTAAGACACTGATGACAAATTGAACTATAAAGAAATTTTGAACATTTTAACATAGAAATTCAAAAAACAATCCCAAAAAAATAAAAAAAAATTACACAAAATTTACTGATTGATTACCTCGATTACCTTTCTTGGTTTGATTGTTGGTCAGTGATAAGAGAAATTAAATCTTAAAATATTTTATAAAAATCTTTCTCTCGTACCCTTTTGTCAAGTTTATTACTCTCACTACGAGCAAGGACTCTATACGAGACACCTGTTCAACGAAATAAATATGATAGCCTTCTTGATATCACTATGCCTACCATGGAGGCTGTATTCAAAGTACCTTTTGATTATAAGAGTACCATCTACAAAAATTTAGACTTAGTGTCTCCGAACCACTAGGCCTTCTTCGTCAATACTTGGAATACCTTTCAACAAAGTCATGTCCAATGTATCACATATAGGCCAAGTGTTTCCGAACTAGGAGGCTAGGTCATGTACAATGTCAGGCGTATAGATAAAGCGTATTTGAACTACGAGGCCTTCTTTGTCAGTACTTGGCATTCCTTTCAAACAAAATGACGTACCTATTTCAAGTAAGACAAGAGTCTTCGAACTGTCAGACCTACAATTTAGACATATAAGCAAGCAACTAGAACAACTATGTTTTACACTTAGTAAAGGACCAAGAACCCCTAAAAATGGTTTTACGCTTACTACAAAAACAAGAGTGTTTTGAACCATTAAATATTCAGTCCTGACTACAGACTTGAATACGCACAATAAAAAGAACTCACTATAAAAAAGGAGGCACATTCGGAAGCACATTAAAAAATACGCACATTTGATCGACATTTCAACCAAAAGGAAGAACATTTGAACACACATTCAAGGAAAAGGACACACATTTGGAAGTACTTGAAAAAGAAATCACTTTTAACAGCACATTTTAAAATAGGACGTACTTTTGAAAGCACATAAAACAAAGCACATTTAGAAGTACATCAAATAAAGTAAGCACATTTAGAAGTACATCAAATAAGGGAAGCATATTTACAGTAAGATACACCTTCATTGAAAAGAACACGCATTTGGAAGCACATTAAAAAAGAAGCCCATTTGGAAGCATATTAAAAAAGAACGCACAATCGGAAGTACATTACACGAAAAAGAAGCACATTGGGACACACATTCAAAAAGGGAAGCAATTTGGACACACATTCAAAAAAAGGACGCACAATAGGAAGCACATTAAAAAAGAACGCATATATGGCAACATATTAAAAAAAGAACAGAAATTGGAAGCACATTCAATGGCATGGACGCACCTTAAATTCGATAGGATCGCTTAGACATTTTCAATAGAATAAGAAAGAATACAGTGACCCAGCTACAAAATCTCCAATTGCTCCAACTACATTTATCTCCAACTGATTTCAAATGCATTTTAATGTAACTGATTCCGATTGCTGAATTGTATTTATTATTACTCTTCATTTTGATAGTCATTTGTGACGATTTTTGCATCTTGAAGGTAGAAGTTGTATTACGATAACTGAGTCTTAGTTAGAATCAGATTTTGAGAGAGAAAAAACCGGTTTTTTAAAATACAATTCTTTTTTTTTCCACTTTTATACACAAGAAGGTAATAACAACAATCCTTTATTCAATGTAGCTAGATTCCCTCATTTCTTTGAGTATGAAGACTATTTATTTGATGTGTGAATAGTTTCCTGCACTTAACGAAGCAAGTAGAAGTCTTAACCTGTCGACCAAAAGATTAGGATCTTCCCACGCTGTGTAATCAATCTTACCTGCTGCTGTGATCTTCCTGACATATTTGTTATTAATATTTTTGAGATCTCTGAAGTATTCTGTTTTATCAGCTGTCATCATAATTGTCACATTTAGACGAGTAAATATAATAGTTTGCATAGCATAATAAATTTAATAATATGCTTAGCATAAATATATGTTAAAATATGCATATGCATAAAAAGTATATAGATATAATCAACGAACTGAATTTTTTGAAGACATCAGTTTGTTTTCTCCATATGCTCCTGATTGTTCCTGACAAGACTGCTGTTGGTTTCTTCCGTGTGCTTATAGTTATTCATGACAAAAAATCTCTGCATGCATTATTTTTTGTCATCAGACATGAAATTAATGCCATAGTTATATATATATATATGTGTGTGTGTGTGTGTGTGTGTGTGTGTGTGTTTGTGTATGTGTGTAATCTAGTGGGTAAAAATTAAACCGCAGGGCTGCAGCGCAATCCAGCAAACGATGTGTGTATTAAGAGACTAGCGCTACTCGTATCATGTATTGAGAAAAAAGATGGCACCTGCACCCTCTAGCAGACGATGTATGCACTAGCACTCTTAATAGCAAGTACTGAAAATAGTGATGGCAGCAATGCCCTCTAGCAGGTGATGCTAATATTCATTCATATTAAAATTTAAAATTTCCGAATATTTGATTTATTTTTATATATAACTTATTTAATTCTCGGTATGGTAAATGTCTCGAGAGCCATGTGGTCAAAAGACTATGCTTTACAAACCAGAGAACCAAGCTGTCATTTTTAGAATCACCTAGCGTCCACTGTATTGTGTACGACAAATTTAATTCAATAAGAACCATAACAACATTGGTAGGTAATGCATCATTGACCTTATCTGCTTGAGACAGAATTATTCCAGCGCGCTCTAAGACCCAACAGCGGAAACAAAATTTGTGGTGGACATTATTTCATCAGCAGTAAAAAAAAAAACTATATGGTGGACATGACATATTCCCAGATGGCGGCCTCCAACAGAAGAAAACACGATGGTGGGTGTGATGCCATAATTCAAAATGGTGAAATTTTCTATCGTGACGAAAAGTACAACATTCGTTAGAGGATAATCTCGATTTCAATATGGCGGAAATAAAAATAGTAAATTTAAAAATGGCTATTGGGGTAAAGGTCAAATTTCAATGTCCAATGTCATTGTAATTTGTCAATGTTAGTGTCATCCAAGATGGCCATCGTGACATCAGATAGTGGTTGGCACCAAGCACCACAACCAGGAACCTGGCGCAGGATAAACAATTATATACTACTTATGTATTTTAGAACCTCCGCGACTTCCAGTAATTTATATATTTGTAGATTAATGAGTCAAGACTATGCTTAAAAGCTTCCCAACGTTCCAATGTACAACTTTAGTCCAATTTTGCTGTTGACTGTCTCCAGATGAGTTGAAACTAGTAAAATGGGCTTCTGGCACTGGAGCAGGAACCAGTATTAGGATTGTGCCGACCGTCAAGTTGTATAATAATTTCACGGCGGCCATTTTGGATGACCTTGACCTTTTTGTTAACTTTGACAATTGGCATTGATATTTGATATCAACCACCTTTGACCTTGATCTTTGACCTCAGTCACATACTTAAATTCCGCCATCTTCATAAATGTTGCAATTTTCATTACGGAATCATCTTGAATTCTAATGACATATATGTAATCTTAAATCTGACGTTACAGTCGCTATTTTAGATTATGACACCACAGCCGTCATATTTTTGTCGTCTGCTGGAGGCTGCCAACATGGATGACATCACGACCGCCATCTTGATTTTTTCTGTTCTGCTGGAGGCAACCATCTTGGATACCAACATCTTTCTTTCTGCTGTTTTTTCCCAGAAAGTACCAGCATCGCTCTGTCTTATGCACATAAGATTAATGTTACATTACCTGGCAATGATGTGGTCATTATCAAAACACTAAATTAATTTTTTTTTGTACAAAATACAATGGAACTGCCTTGATTCTAACCATTACAGCTCAGACCTCTGTGTTGGAAAACATACGCCTTGGACCACACGGCTATTGATACATTTACCAGACCGAGAATTAATCATGGTATGTAAAAATAGCATACATATAAGGACTTGTATTTTTTAATTTAAAGGAACAAAAACAGAACCTGCAGGCTGAGTCACCATATTTATAATCAGTACTTGCAACTATAAGTACTAAAAAACACAAATCACAAAAGGTCAGTGCCGCCATTTTGTTTTCAGTCATCGATAAAAGGAGCACTAATGAAAAGTAATACACACTGCCGTTATATTGATTTAATTTTTACCCGCTAGAGTGCACTAGTATATCATGCCATCCGTCATCTTGTCGGCCTTTTTGGCTGCCAATTTTAAAATCTGTAATTTTTAACTATATATTCTGGAAAATTTCCAGAAATAATAAAAAATTCAGCATGTAATTTACTGATTGATTTAATCAATATTTGTCCTCGGTCCGATCCCTGGACGATTAAAATTATTTTATTCTAAGTAAAAACAAATACTTATTTAATAAAACTTGTTCAAAATCCTAAGTGGTTTAATTTATTCTTCTACCAGCCTCCAGGAAGCCGATGATGACATATTGACCGATATCTTAGAAAGTCTGAAATTAGCACTCTGGAAATTCGGAAAAAGTTCCCCAATTTAAAAAAAAATCATTTATTTAAACAAATGACTGAGTCGATCGATATCCGTCCTATGTTCGATTCTCGGCCAGTGATAAGAGTAACTATAGATTAAAATAAATTTTAAATTGGGGTTTATTAATCATTATCTATACTAAAAATGGCTATATAGAAGAAAACTGTTCGACGAAATAAATACATATTTGTCGTGCCTTCCATGAAAGTCAAATTTTTCGTCACATGGAATAACTACCAACCCGGTACTACCGAATCAACAGATATTTTCGACGATACTCGATGAACATTTTTAACAGGCCATATCAAATGTTAGGCGTTTATTTCAGGCCTCACTACATTCTTGTCGATGCACATTCCAAAAAGGAAGCACAGTTAAAAAATGAAGAACTTTTAAAAATGAAGTACATTTGGAAGTACATTAAAAAAAAGGAAGCACAATCGGAAGACAATAAAAATAGGAATTACAATTGGAAGTACAATCAACGAACAGGAAGCACAATCAACGAAAAGGAAGCACAATCAACGAAAATGAAGCACAATTGGAAGCACAATCAACGTAAAGAAAACATAATTAGAAACATAATCAAAAAGGTTACATAATAGGAAGCACAACCAATGAAAAGGAACTAAATTGGGAAGCACATTCGACAAAATTAAAGCATATTTGAAAGACATTAGAAAGCACAATAAAAATGAAGCATATTTGGAAGAAAATTAAAAAAGGAAGCACATTTTAGAGCACATTTGGAAGAACATTGATAAAAAAAACTAATTTCGAAGCACATTCGACAAAAAGGAAGCACACTTAAAAGCATATTGAACAAAAATTAAACACCTTTGGAATCACATTCCACAAAAAGTCTTAGTTATGAATCAAATTTAGAGAAATTAATTATTAATTTTCTAAATTCAAAATATATATTTTTTAAATTGTATACAAATGTAGCTCAATTAAGTCTTTATTGTATGTAGCCAGCTTACTTAAGTTCTTTATGTATGAAGAGAATTTTCCTGCCCTAAGCGAAGACATCGATTTATAATTTGGGGAGAACTGGGTTCATAAGGGATAGCCCAATTAAGTTTTATTACAGTTTTATTATTTACTATTAATTACATTATTAATAACTAAATGTACTTACAAATATTCGATGACAAATCACTGGCACTTAAAAATGTTTATTTTCAAGTTACTCAATGTCTGTCAAGTTCCACAGTTCGCACTCCTCACTGGAGCTAGGCTCATCAGTGGTTCGCCTCTTACCTCGCACCGGCCCACACACGCAGTCTCATGCCACTCAGTCGTTACACTCTCGCGATCCAGTCGAACTTCGCGTAGCGCCACTCTCAAAGGGTCTCTCAACCTCTTCGCCGATGTCGCATTTCCCTTCAATCGCGGAACTCTCCAAACTCTCGGAACTCGCCACTTACGCAGCTCTCACAGCACTCGTCGCGGAACTCTGTCACGGGGACCCCCGCGAAAGCTGGAGTCGTTGCTTAAGTACCTAAGAGACACCCTTCTCGAACCGACAAGAGTGGCTGTGACGAGTCGCGTCATCCAGGGTCGACCCAAAGACCAAAACATCGAGAAAGGTGGTGTTGATTCTCGCTACTCCGCGCGGCGGCCCGCAGAATTCCCAAGGCCACTAAGCGATAGATAGCAGCGTTAGGCAGAATAATGCGCGGGGAGGGGAGGGAGGTAGCTATGACACTTGTAATCCGTCCAAGCATGCGTGTCATGCCTTATGTCAGTGGACAGCATGAGATTGGCGCGTGACGCCAGTGGCCGTGCAGGGCCGCCAGCCAGCTATGTACCTGTAATCGCGGTCTGGTCTCTTGCGTTCGTAACAATATTTTAATTATACTTTGAAGAATATATATTAAATGTAAAAGTGTAATATTAACAGTATAGTTAAAATTTGTTAGGACAATAAAAATATACAATGAAAAGTGTATAAGTTTTCACATAAAAACAAGTATTTTAGCTATATTATTCCATGTGGGTAAAATTTGATACCATAGAAAACATATGTAGGCTAACAATAATTTCAAATACAATATTATTATTCTGCACTTACAAATAAGAAAGTTATTAGACTTTGGAAGTTACTGACAGCCATCATGAAAATAAAATACTTCCGGGTGCAAGATTTTTGTAGACATTTGTTCTGATGTTCAGTACACTTGATTGAAACAAAAACAGTTCACATACCTTTTTTGGGAATTTTTTGTAGGCATAAATGCCATATTCACATGACTATCTGAATTTTAACACGTTTTACGAACACTTTTCACAAAAAAATTTATCCGACCCATGGAGTTACGAACTGTCAGGAGATGAAATAATGTGACGTAGTTGAAGTCAAATCTTTACCTCACCGTCGCCATACTGTCACGCCCAAAACATTGCGGAAAAGGTACTGGATAACATCTGATGATAGTTAGTAATTATGAATAAGAATCTCCGTCGTTAATCACAGACTATTTTTTAAAAAATCCGTAATTTGAAACTGTTTCTAGATTGAAACATCATAATTCAGCCGATGTTTTGGACGTATAACAAATATGGCGTCAACCGTTATCTAGAGCAGCCGTTCCCAATTTTTTTTTTGGGGCAGGGAACCCTATGATTGACTTTTCTTTTGGCGGAACCCCAACTCCTTCAAAGGAAGTTATTTGACAATAATTGTGCCTGCTTTATATGACATTCGTCCTGACTCACGGAACCCCTGTGACCCTGCCACGGAATCCCAGGGTTCTACGGAACACCTTTTGGGAACCGCTGATCTAGAGGGGGAAAATCTGTTTCATCCGGGTAGCATGTAGTCATGCAGAAGTGCACCTCCTGCTTCAAACGTCTCGCTCAGCCCAGCAACTGTCAGTTTCCAAACTGCTGTGGCAGTGGTAAGTAACCGCGACATCCTAGGAGGCACGAGCGATACACGGTGGCCGGAATGCGAAGCCCAGAGATCCGGTATATCTGCGGGAATGAGGGACCTCGAGGCCCGCTATAACCACCAAGACAGCATCTCACCTGGTACTGTTTCGGTCAGCTACCTGTCTGAGTGACTGACACGCACTTCCAAAATACAGTATGTCTACAGAAGAATTTCACAGTTATGCATTTTTAAAGCATCAACTGTCAGCGTTGTAGAACGTTGGTTCAACATCACAATTGTGGGTAAACTCAAAGAGTTAAAAAAAAAAAAAAAAAACCGAATGCGCGATTACTGCTTTGTTGTTTTCTCGCTTGCAGCGCCACCTACGCAAAATTGAGAGTCGTGAACTTAAAGCGTTTTGTGTTCTGCAATTTGGTAAAAGAAAATCTGTAATTTCAGTTCAACGTGCGTTCACCATTTGGAATTTCTTTGTACGTGAGTGGTTGAATGGTGAAGTCCCTAGTCCCTGACCGTTGGATTTATCGTAATGGTGGAGACGACAGAGCTCTTTATCGCAGGCATCTACGTTCACCTGACATAATGCCATGTGTTTCATTCTTTTGGAGCTTTATAAAAGATCGTGTCTACGTTCCGCTGCCACCTGATTTGCCGGAGTTGAGACACAGAATTTAAGATTCCGGATGTGTTAAAAAAATGTAGGCCTTTCTACAATTATTCGTTTGGCACTTGGAGATGTGAGTTCTGCAAATTTAAAACTGTAAAGATTTGATCGCCACGTGCTGACACAGCTACTCACAAGTTCGTTCATAGTATGATTTAAAAGTTAAATAATGTTTCTAAAATATTAAAACATGTTAGTTTCATAAATAAATCGTTAAATTATGTCATCAAAAACTAAACTGACACAAATTGTTTTACCATAAAATGATATATTCGTGTTTTTTCGATGATAACGAGTTTATAGCATTGCACAGTAAATAAAAACTCGTTTTAAGTTAAACTAACATGGCGATGACCTGTTTACTTTTATTTCCAAATTTTGAAGCCTTGAAGTTGACAAAACGTACAAAGACAAAGCAAAATGTTTATTTAAAAAACTTTTTTGGGGTTTTTGCCCTCATAAAATAAGCCATTTTTCAAACGTAGGCACATAACAAAAATATATTACAGTATGTATATACCTATATATAAGCTATAACCAACGAGTTGTATATAGTCATATAAAATCATTAAACATTTTCTGGTCCACTAAAAAGAGAATATTGGATATAATTTCACTGAACGGACTGTAGGCCTAATTTAACAACTTCAATATCCTCTCTTTAGTAGACCATAAAATGTAAAATGTTTCGATAATTTTATATGACTATATACATTTCGTTGGTTATCGCTTATATATAAATAATAGTTTCAACTAGATAACATACAAAATTGAGAAAATTATTTAACTGTTTGTACATTACCTATCTATGTTTTATTTAGAAAAAAAATTTTTCGTCATGTTTCCTATAATGAACAGAATTGATGTTTTTATATAAATAGAGTTGTTTACAGAACCGCTATTGGCTACACAGACAGATTGCATTTCTTCCCACGTTAAATTTAATGAAATTCAGCTTCTCGGGATCACTTTTATTTCATTATTTTGTAGAATTCAATTATTATTATGTGGCTGATATGTTTTACTTGACTCACAAAGTTTCTTCAGTAATTAAAGGTCAGCTAAACAATGTAGACGACTACTTACGTAAAATAAATATACATTGCAATTACTAGGTAAATGAGTACATTACTTTAAAGTTCAGAGCTTATGTACACAAATATATAGTTTATTTTTCCTTTGAAAAATGAACCGTAATGTTGAGTTGTAAAACGTAAATTAAGCGTTTCTATCTCTGTAAATATGTTATTACAAGCAAGCATCATAAACTGGGTTTAGATACTTTTAGCCTGATAAAGGATATCCTAGGAAACAAAGTACGGTTGTAAGAACCAAATTTCAACACCCATAACATACATACACTGTAAATAAAGGTTCAGTTATCTGATGTTTTTGGGTACAAAAAAGGGTCAGTTATATGATGATTTTGGGTACAGCAAAGGGCCAGTTAACATATGTTGGGTACAACGTATGTCAGTTATCTGTTGGACGCAATATGTGGTCAGTTATCTGATGTTGCTGGGTACAATATAGGATCAGTTAGCTGATGTTGAGTACAATATAAGGTCAGTTATCAGATGTTGTTGGGTAAAATCAAACAGTTCCTATAACACACAGAAATGTTGTAACGTATCGTGTAGGATGTTCTGTATACTGATCATTTTGTTGGTAGGTACTAGTAAAGTCTGTATTACTCCTACCCTGTAAACATGTTTCAAAATTGCCACGTACATTATTGCTCATTTTTCTACTGCACCAATCTTGTCTAGCTTTATAATTGTTAAAAAAAAATTCTTTCCAAAATATTTTTATAGTGACTGGGTTGAAGATCATTACAATAAGTCGCACACACGCATTGGCAGTTGCACACCGTGCGCTTTCGCGTCCACACGTCATGGCAGACGTGATGAATTGACCGACTTTGATTACGTTAAGGCGCATCGCAGTTTTCTCGCCAATTTCTTGGCCTTCTCCTCCCGGGCCCGGAATTTCCATTTCTCTTCTTTTCCTGCCTTCCGCCGCCTCCATTAATCTTTGTTTTCTATCCCTGTCTTTGCGATCCAGCTCCACGCGTCTTCGCTCCGCGCGTGTCCAGTCATCGATATATTTCATTTGGCACTGCCCGCTAACTTGTTTCCTTCAAGTCAGAACTTCTACAGAGAAAAGCGGAATGCAACAGTTTCTTCTGAAGCAGGCTAGAAAAAAAATAATTTTAAAATAAAAAATAGCTAGAAGAAAAATACGCAGCTGATGTAAGAACATTTTCGAAAACTTTGAGGAACTAAAAACATTGTTTTGAAATCAGCACAGCACTTATGAAAATCATAAAAAAAAAAAAACTGTTTTTGCAGACGGATAAAATGTAGTTGTAAACAGATCCGTCTTTTACGTCATCATATACATGCATTTTTTCCTAAATATTTTCAACAAAAAAAAGGACGGACTCCCAATTTAAAAAAAATGAATTAACATATGTTGACGTAAAATGTAACTTTTTATGTTATATATGACAAAAACTATTAGTTCTATTTTTTTATTGAGTGTAAAGTTTTGGACTTAATTGGTAAATTCTACCGTTCTTCCAGAATCCCTTACCACTTGAAAACAGTAAAATTTAGGTAAAAAAATGTTAAAATTTTTATATGCATCTTGTGTATTGAAATAACTCGTTGAATAGTATATAAATGTCCATACTGAACGCGTTAAAAATAAATTAAAAGAGTTTTTATTTTTATTGAATGAAAATATTTTTTATACTACAAAACAATATCATTTATCAAGATTTAACTATAATACTGTCATTAGAATATATCTTGGCAATAAAATAAATTATCCAATAAAACTATTTTATCACATTATTTTTAGATAGGGCGTATAAAGTTTACCTAATGACACAATGTAACATACAAATGAATTAGTAACAGTATATTTCAAGATTTATTTACCATGAAAATTAATATAAGTCTCATCTGGCGATCGTGTCATATAATTTCGTAGCTTCTCAATTCTGTGTTGGGATTCCGAAACAAATGTAGACGCAGATATAAAAAAATATTTATATTATTAAAGGAGTAGAAGGAACGTCACACATTTATATAATATTTATGAAATACATTAAAAAAGTCACCTCTTCAAATGACACATAGGCGAGGTGACAAACAAAGGGCAACAAGCTAGCTCACTGCCTTGCCTGTCGCGCAATGGGGCGGATGATAAGCAAGGAAAAAACACCCTTATCCTCTTAAAGACTTTAAACACGTAAAAAATATGCTGTCAAATTTCTAATGCTTGTATATATTTTTTTAATTTAAGAGCATTTAGGCCTTTAGAGTAGAAACTAATTAAAAAAAACACCAATTGTCTAACATTTCATGAACTTAACTTTATTTGGATGGCAGTGTAGCTTACCGTGCAAAATTTTCGGATTTATGCTAACATTGTACCGGACATAGGCGTAGCCAGCAATATTTTTCTGGGAGTGCCGGTCCAGATTTTTAAGAAAAACTCCATGGATGGAAAAAATGAATTTTTACTATAATAAATATAAAATACCATAGACTTTTCATTGATAACATTCCTTTTTCCCCATATATTATTCTACAAAGTGACCCGTAACAACAACAAACAGCATTACTTATTACTTAGAAATAAAAAAGAAACAATCCCGCGAACCGGGAACTCAGGGATCACGTGTAATATCTTAGTTAGGTTTGGTTATACAAGCAAAGCGGTCCTTGGCTGACCTAGCTGAATAAAAATACATTAAACTGGAATAAAACTTAACTTAGTAGAACAATCTCTTCGGCTTTGATTATATTCCAATTAATTTAATTATTTATAAAGTAAATAATTAGAATAGCCACGAATTTCATTTTTTAAAGCCCCCAATTCACTTAAGTAAATTTAAATTAAGATATTAAAATAAATATACAAACCTAATAAATAAAAAATACATCAAAGGAGTAAATTACTATTACTACTGTTGCCAAAATAACTAATAACCTAACGAATCTAAGTAGGCACTTTAATAACTTATCCCTAATAAGTTGACGTTAGCTAGAGAATACAATTGATATATAATTTGATGGTAAGGGGGTTAACAACAAACAGTGGAAGTGCAGTAAAACAAAATTCCAAACAATAATTTTGAACCTAACCGCTCTTTCATGCACAGCGATTTTAGAAAGAATTTTAGCAGAGGTTTGCCATAGATAGGCTCTGGACTGTAATATCGTATAAATATGTATTAATATGTTAAATCTGTCTGTTCGAATATATACTTACGATCACAGGGCCACAATTTTTAACCGGTCGCTCGCGGTAGTTTAAAACATGTGTGCGCTTCACTAACGACCTAGCGATGACTGATCTATATAATATAAACACCCACGCATTAAGCTGCGGCCACTGAGCTACTGACTCGAACACAACTCAATGTGGTCCGTTTCATCTATGTATGGCGGGAAACTCGTTTCAGTTTTCCAATGTTTGTAACCGTCATTTAAAATTACAAATCTCGCGAAAATCGAACATTCTTCTTCATGTTTTTTTACAATATTTAAATTAAGGCACCTGTTTTCATATAACGACAACAAATATATATATTTTTTTAAATTTTAACGTTTAATGGAGTTACGTACAAAATTAAGTCGTAGTGTAGCAATCACTACTGCTACACCAATCACCACGATTTGAGAACTGAGACTGACCAATCACGAACCAACGACTGTGATTCGATTTTGTTTACGATTGCTACGAATTGTGTTGCTCGGTGACGTTATTTCGCACGTCGCTTGGTAAGAAACTTCAGACAATGAGCTCCGAATGACATGAGCGTTAACAATTTTTGGACTTTATTTCAGGGGGGGGGGGGGGGGGGGGAGAGAAAGCGTTGAACATACAAAACAATCCTTCCCCTGAGAACGCCTATGCTACCGGATGTCCATAAAATAATGTCCCATTTTCGATTATATATTTTAAAAGTTTAATTTAGACTATTTACAACAAATCATACATCAAATTGAAGTTAAACTAACCTAGTTTTTCTAATAAATTTTGAATATATCCAATATACGGCACACATACAACCTAAAGTCCAATTCTTTCCATAGATACTTTGTTTAACACGTCCGGAATAATGGAAGCAGTAGCCTCTTCAATTCTGTGTCTCAACTCTGGCAAATAATCAGGTAGAGGCGAAAGTAGTATATAATAGGGGCTCCGGAAACAGGCTTCAGGCTGTGGAGCTGTGTGTCCTATCCGCCATATTGGATTGTGACGTCACGGCGGCCATCTTGGATGCAGCATAACGGGACACAACGTAACGGGACAAAACGTAACGGGACACAGCGCAACGGGACATAACGTAACGGGACAAGTAGATCATGGCGGCCATTTTGGATCCGACATCTTGGATCCGCCATTTTGGATGACGTCATTTTGTTTTCTCGAACTTTCCGCCATTTTGTTTTCAGCCATATTGATTGATGATGTCACCGTTGCAATTTCCGTTACGTCCGCCATCTTTAACTTTTTTATTTATGATCCGATTTTAATGAAATTTTTTTAAATAATTATAAAAAAAAATTTAATATATATTTTTTTTAAATCATACTTTTACGACACGGAGTTCGGAGTCCTCGGTTCGAACCCGACGGGTGCAAAAAAATTAAAAATGGCGACCGATCCTTCCCCCTGTGGTGGCTGCAGGCAGAATGACTTACCCCCACCACTTTTTTCAAAGCATATATATCGCCAGTGAGCATGACGTCATGTCCGCCATCTTGTCTTCGATGTTGGAAGCCATCATCATTGTATCGACGGATAGTGCGCTGACGCCATGTTAGTTTAATTCTTACCCGCTAGAGTGCAGTAATCATTTATTACTGTGACACCCGCCATCTTGAAATTTGGACGCCATCTTGAAAATCTTTATTTATTATCTGATTTTAATGAAAAAAATTCCAAAATTCATCAAAAAATTAACGTATTTGAATTCTGTTTGATTATATCGATGTACGTCCTTGGTTCGATTCCCGGCGAGAGTAAACGGTCGATCCTCCCTCCATGAAAGCTACCTAGACTGATCTACCACCAACAATACCAAGGTATATATCGTCAACTGGTATGACATCATGTCCGCCATCTTGTCTTCATCCGCTGGAGACCAGCATCTTTTTTTCGTCTGCTAGAGTGTGCCGATAACATGTAGTATAATTATCTGGTCACCATACTTTTGTCCTCAACTGTTGACATTGAACATTGACCTTGACCTTGAACTTTGACCTTGACCTTGAAATTTGACCTTGACCTTGAAATTTGACCTTGACCTTGAAATTTGACCTTAACCTTGAAATTTGACCTTGACCTTGAAATATGACCTTGACCTTGAAATTTGACCTTGACCTTGAAATTTGACTTTGTCCTTGTCGTCCATCACGGACCCGACATTTTATGTTCAGTAGATGCTACCAGGAGCTACCACCTGCTGGAGTATGCCATCTTGTGTGTGTACTCGTATTATAGAGTACATTTCCATCTGGTTAATTTTATTCTAACCCGCTACAGTGCAGTAATCATTTATAACTGTGACACACGCCATATTGAAATTTGGACGCCATCTTGAAAATCCGTAATTTTAATGCTAGAGATTCGGGAAAAAGTTCAAAATTCATTAAATAATTCACTCATTAAAGTAATGATTGATTAGATCGATTCCCGTCCTTGGTTCGACCCCTGACCGATACCAAACAACTTTAATTTTAAAAAATACCACAAAAGCGACAGGTTTGAGATAATAAAAACACAGCAAGTTCTTTTAAAAAATACTTTTATTACATACATACTACACTACTACAAGTACATAATAAACACAGACAAAGTACTAAAGTCTTCTTATTGTACGGACTAAGCCTTTTACATGACTTTAAATGTCTATCCGACCCGTTCATCACTGCAGCCAGAGACGGACTGAAAATCATATCACCAGGGTCCCACTTATATATTCTCATTTGCTGGTACAGCACACGAGTCAAAACAAGAACCATGTTCATTATACTCACACTTAACTTTCTCGGAGCATTTTTTATAATGAAGATGTAAGCTATCAAGACGTGAAATTAGTTTTTTGCACTTATTGCACTGAAATTGTATTCTTTTAACATTATTAGACCAACTGCTTCTTTCATGTCTGCGAGCATTTGAGGTGATAGTAAATGTTGCGTCACAGTATTTGCACTGTCGCAATGTACGCTCTTCATTAGTTGAAGAATCCATTGCTGATGATGAAACTTCGGATGATGGTGGTATCACATCTGTTGAAATCTCCTCCAATGTTGATGTCGTCGTTGCCAACGGGATCCGCACCTTCTCCATCGTAGCTGTCGTCAAGGTTCCCGTAGACGATGCTACAACCTCAGAGATCGACGTTAAAGACGGTAAAGATGCCATCGAGGTCTCAAGAACAGCTAATTGACACGACTTATGCACCAGAAGAAACAAACTAGGTGATCCTTACACCGCCGACGTCAGTAACAAACTGAGCGTCCTGCTGTCTAGGACTCGCTTATATACATGCACCGTATGGAATAATACGCTAGTCAAATTAAGATCCATTTACAATATTACTAGAGTCAAATCTACAAATTAAAAAAAAAGGATCATTTGATCAAAAAAAATTCGATCTCTCCAATATACGCCAGGCTCTAAGAGCTACAATTCACGTCATCAGATCCATCTTCATTTTGCTCCTATGCTTCAATTAACCATTAGCTGCCAGTGCTCCAACAGCTCCATCAGCTCCAACACGTAATGTACGCAATGTACGCACAATACATGCAATTTACATGCAATAAATGTAATGACCACACAGTACACACAGGAAACGGAACGTACACACAGGAAACGGAACGTACACACAGTACACACAGGAAACGAAACGTACACACACAGTACACACAGGAAACGAAACGTACACACAGTACACACAGGAAACGTATACACACAGTACACACAGGAAACGGAACGTACACACAGTACACACAGGAAACGGAACGTACACACAGTACACACAGGAAACGAAACGTACACACAGTACACACAGGAAACTAAACGTACACACAGTACACACACAGGAAACGGAACGTAAACACAGTACACACAGGAAACAGAACGTACACACAGTACACACAGGAAACGAAACGTACACACTGTACACACAGGAAACGAAACGTATACACACAGTACACACAGGAAACGGAATGATCACACATACAGTAGCGGAAACACACAGGCTTAGTTGGAAATCAGAATACTAGAAATAAAACACTAAATTTTTACTTTCAATATTTAATTACTTCTCAACATTACACAAATACAAGTAAAGGAAGCCATTATTGTATGTAGCCAGCTTTCCTCAGTTCTTTGAGTATGAAGGATATTTCTTTGATGCACGAATAGTTTCCTGCACAAAGCGAGCCATGTAGAAGTCTTAGCCGGTCAACCAATATGTTTGGATCTTTCCATGATGTGTAATCAATCTCTTCTACCACCATCTTACTTGCTTGTTTATTATAAATACTGTTAATATCACAATCGTCCCAGTGATCATAATAAGCATTATCAGATTTATTTATTATAACACGTCGTTTCCATCGTTTCGGTCTCAGGACATCGCCACATTCTTCGATCTTGTCAGCTCTAGGTGCTTCATCACAGGCTATAACTTTGTCAACAGCCTCAGAGTCACTGCAACAATCACTGTAGAAGACATCCTCTTCACCCAGATTACCGTATGAATTCGCTATCGTTGATGTCGAAGTGTCTTCATCGTCTTCATGCTTCCTTTTTAGGAGTCCATCATTTTTACAAAGAATGGAGGATCTACTGAACATAGGCTTGAATGTATTCTCACTTTTCACGGTGTTGATACTTCCATTAGTTTCAGTCTTCCCGAAGCCATTAGCATCCTTCAATTTATGTTCTTCCTCACGATCGGGTAAGCTAATACCATCACGCTCAGGACAAGGAAAATTATTGAAGTAATGCAGATCACTCTTCTTTAGTCTAGTGGATCCATCGGTGTCCTCTATGCCGTAAGTAGTCTTGCCTTTACATGTTCTACCATGTCTTTTTAAGCTGTCAATTCGTGTTAACAACCTGCTACAACGATTACAGCTTAACATGTTGCGTATTGGGTTTGTAGCACAATCATTCTTCTCATGACGTCTAGAATTACTTCTCATGGCAAAGTCCTTGCCACAGTATCTACAGCGGCTTCCTTCCGATTCAGCTGCAGATAAAAAACCACGATCCATGGTAGCTTCTGTGACTAATGTTAGATACAAACTGTCAGTTTTCTCCAATTGGAACCATTTCTTAAATAGAGTTTTTGAAATATTTCATCAGCGAGAGTTAAGTTATCTAATGCAAAACAAATTGATGCAAGTAGTTCTGGCTGTCGTCAACAGATGTCGCCACGTGTTGCTTGCAGGTAAATAATATCTATTTCATTAATGTGGGATGCGGAACGCTCACTATCGATCGCAAAGGGAGGTCGGCTTCGATAGTCTCCAAGGAGAAAAATGTTCATCCTTCCTGCTAGTGCTTCTCAGATTTCTCACGGTTTCTCTTGGATTGCGACGTCACGGCGGCCATCTTGGATGGGTGTGACCTTGAACTTTGACCGAAACCACAGGAATGATCGCAAGCACACGGATTAACCATCAAAATATTGATAAGAATAATCCGGAGCACACAGAGAAAACCATCATAATATTGGCAAGAATAATCAGGAGCACACGGAGAAAACCGCCACAAGTTTTCTTTGATATCATAAAAATACAAAAAAAAAAATAATAAAAATTAAAAAAAAAAACGAAAAAAAAAATTGAAACATTCTGCTAGCTTGTGAACTTCTCATTGTTGAGCAAAGATAGAGTTCTAGTACAAGCCAAAATGTTTGACGTGAATTGCAGCTCTTGGAGCCTGGCGTATATTGGAGAGATCGAATTTTTTTTTGATCAAATGATCCTCTTTTTTAATTTGTAGATTTGACTCTAGTAATATTGTAAATGGATCTTAATTTGACTAGCGTATTATTCCATACGGTGCATGTATATAAGCGAGTCCTAGACAGCAGGACGCTCAGTTTGTTACTGACGTCGGCGGTGTAAGGATCACCTAGTTTGTTTCTTCTAGTGCATAAGTCGTGTTAATTAGCTGTTCTTGAGACCTCGATGGCATCTTTACCGTCTTTAACGTCGATCTCTGAGGTTGTAGCATCGTCTACGGGAACCTTGACGACCGCTACGATGGAGAAGGTGCGGATCCCGTTGGCAACGACGACGTTAACATTGGAGGAGATTTCAACAGATGTGATACCACCATCATCCGAAGTTTCATCATCAGCAATGGATTCTTCAACTAATGAAGAGCGTACATTGCGACAGTGCAAATACTGTGACGCAACATTTACTATCACCTCAAATGCTCGCAGACATGAAAGAAGCAGTTGTTCTAATAATGTTAAAAGAATACAATTTCAGTGCAATAAGTGCAAAAAACTAATTTCATGTCTTGATAGCTTACATCTTCATTATAAAAAATGCTCCGAGAAAGTTAAGTGTGAGTATAATGAACATGGTTCTTGTTTTGACTCGTGTGCTGTACCAGCAAATGAGAATATATAAATGGGACCCTGGTGATATGAACTTCAGTCCGTCTCTGGCTGCGGTGATGAACGGATCGGATAGACATTTAAAGTCATGTAAAAGGCTTAGTCCGTACAATAAGAAGACTTTAGTACTTTGTCTGTGTTTATTATGTACTTGTAGTAGTGTAGTATGTATGTAATAAAATTATTTTTTAAAAGAACTTGCTGTGTTTTTATTATCCCAAACCTGTCGCTTTTGTGATATTTTTTAAAATTAAAGTTGTTTGGTATCGGTCAGGGGTCGAACCAAGGACGGGAATCGATCTAATCAATCATTACTTTAATGAGTAAATTATTTAATGAATTTTGAACTTTTTCCCGAATCTCTAGCATTAAAATTACGGATTTTCAAGATGGCGTCCAAATTTCAAGATGGCGTGTGTCACAGTAATAAATTATTACTGCACTGTAGCGGGTTAGAATAAAATTAATCAGATGGAAATGTACTCTATAATACGAGTACACACACAAGATGGCATACTCCAGCAGGTGGTAGCTCCTGGTAGCATCTACTGAACATAAAATGTCGGGTCCGTGATGGACGACAAGGACAAAGTCAAATTTCAAGGTCAAGGTCAAATTTCAAGGTCAAGGTCATATTTCAAAGTCAAGGTCAAATTTCAAGGTTAAGGTCAAATTTCAAGGTCAAGGTCAAATTTCAAGGTCAAGGTCAAATTTCAAGGTCAAGGTCAAAGTTCAAGGTCAAGGTCAATGTTCAATGTCAACAGTTGAGGACAAAAGTATGGTGACCAGATAATTATACTACATGTTATCGGCACACTCTAGCAGACGAAAAAAAGATGCTGGTCTCCATCGGATGAATACAAGATGGCGGACATGATGTCATACCAGTTGACGATATATACCTTGGTATTGTTGGTGGTAGATCAGTCTAGGTAGCTTTCATGGAGGAAGGATCGACCGTTTACTCTCGCCGGGAATCAAACCAAGGGCGTACATCGATATAATCAAACAGAATTCAAATACGTTAATTTTTTGATGAATTTTGGAATTTTTTTCATTAAAATCGGATAATAAATAAAGATTTTCAAGATGGCGTCCAAATTTCAAGATGGCGGGTGTCACAGTAATAAATGATTACTGCACTCTAGCGGGTAAGAATTAAACTAACATGGCGTCAGCGCACTATCCGTCGATACAATGATGATGGCTTCCAACATCGAAGACAAGATGGCGGACATGACGTCATGCTCACTGGCGATATATATGCTTTGAAAAAAGTGGTGGGGGTAAGTCAGTCTGCCTGCAGCCACCACAGGGGGAAGGATCGGTCGCCATTTTTAATTTTTTTTTGCACCCGTCGGGTTCGAACCGAGGACTCCGAACTCCGTGTCGTAAAAGTATGATTTAAAAAAAAAATATATTAAATTTTTTTTTATAATTATTTAAAAAAATTTCATTAAAATCGGATCATAAATAAAAAAGTTAAAGATGGCGGACGTAACGGAAATTGCAACGGTGACATCATCAATCAATATGGCTGAAAACAAAATGACGTCATCCAAAATGGCGGATCCAAGACGTCGGATCCAAAATGGCCGCCGTGATCTACTTGTCCCGTTACGTTATGTCCCGTTGCGCTGTGTCCCGTTACGTTTTGTCCCGTTACGTTGTGTCCCATTATGCTGCATCCAAGATGGCCGCCGTGACGTCACAATCCAATATGGCGGATAGGACACACAGCTCCACAGCCTGAAGCCTGTTTCCGGAGCCCCTATTATATACTACTGGCGAATCGTAGAAACGAACATTTATGAAGCCTCAAAGGAAAAAAAAATCGCACAGCGTTATGTCAGGTGAACGCGGAGGCCAGCGGTTAAGAGCTCCGTCATCTCGACCATTACGACCAATCCAAAGGTCAGGGACTCCCGACGTTCAACCACTCACGTACAAAGAGATTCCAACTGAAGAATGCACGTTGAACTGAAATTACAGATTCAGTTTTAGCAAATTGCAGAACACAAAATGCTTTAAGCTCGGGAGTCGCCAATTTGCGTAGTTTACTGCTGCTTACTGCTACTCTTGTTGGTGTATGCTTACTGCTGGCGCCAGTACCATTAATAGTACTCGTTGATTTATAAATAGACCCTTTTGTTGTGTGTGTGTGTTGTCGGGACGATATACACTGGCTGTCACTATTTTTCTTTATATATATATACATATATACATGTGTCAATGGTACTGTTATGCTCTTGTACTGTGACCCTTAGAAACATGCATATAATGTTATTTATCATAAAACACACACTCTTGGACACATGTAGCTAGGTAACATATATCAACACATAGGGATAGAATTCAGTTTTTTATTATTAAGAATAAAATGGCTATTCATCAGGGACAACTAACATATGTGTAGAGATAAAAATCAATATTAATATAATTAGATAAAAATCACAGAAAAACAATCCTAACGATACTGGACATGACTCGTGGATATGCGCTTATGTAAATTAAACATCAGGAAAATACGTAGCACACATGAATCGTTCACAAAAGTTTGTTAGTGTAAGTTCAGAAAATCAATCAAATGATGTTTTTACGGATGCATTCTTACATAACATAAAGATGTTTGAAATTTTAGCACAATTAATTAGTATGATTATTATTGATGTTTATATTTGGGTTCGTATTTGCCTTGGCTTAACTAAGTTTATATGGTAGAGACACGAAACTAGTACTCCCGTTTCACCTCTGGGTATCACAAAATAAAATAATAATTTAAATCTTGGAAATAACAATTCATGACGTAGTTCATGATAATTGACAACTTTAACGTGAAAACTAATCAGTTTTTGGTCAAATCGGAGTGATTTACGACGAAATTACTTACAGCTGGGTATGTCTATGGGCGATACGAAATGCAAGATCTTTACTTACAGATTTTCACTCCTAATAACATATCCGTCAGAATATGCCCTTATAATCTTACACATTATTTATTTATACGTCGATTAAGCTCATCCTGAGTGTCGGATGGCATAATTTAGCTAGCTATCTTTCAAATTTAAAATAGGCCTCGCGCCTTTGCGTCGGCATCAGACGCCTTCATACAACCATTTTTCTTATTAATTAAGACGTTCTAGACGCCTCACCTTTAAAACACGGCCTCTCATTGGCCGAAACCAAAATCGGTTAGCGTAATTTACAATATAAATACCGTAAATAACACTTATTAATACAATTGAAAACACAGAAATGCGGTAAATTTAAAACGAAAATTTCCTACAATGAAAATTTCTTAAAGTAATACCCCGAATAAAATCATCGTTCATTCGGTAAGTTCATTAGTCCTTAGAGGGGTATACTCAATTGACTGTCCATATAAGTCCATTTCAGGTCATAGAGCATAGCTCTCGTAGATATACATAATTAATAAAAATATATTTAAATAACTTTTGCGGGCGAACAATATACAAATTAAATAATAAAATTTCATAAAAATAATAACAATCAAAATAATAAGTTTTATAAATAATAATATCATTAAAATAAATCATTCCTTTCTGTGCATTTTGAAAATAGTAACAGCACAGTAGGTAGCGTTGCAAGCGAGAAAACAAAAGAAAGCAGAACTCGCGCATGCACTTGTCTAAACTGTTTGGGTTACACTTTAATTGTGACAAACCAACACTCTACAACGCTTACAGTTGTTACTATTAAAATTTACAACTGGGATATATTCTTTTGAACATACTCTACTGAGAACATATTTAGGGCGTTCGGCGAAACTGCGTTCCATCCCTAAATAACAACTCTTCTTGCATTCTGGCACGCTTTAATGCGCAGCAGGTCTGGCGCGAAAATTTCAATCATCATCTGAGCGGTGGTCGTATATTACTGCTGGTTCCAGCGTTCACACTTCCAAATGGCTTCACACATTATGCATTTTCCGGTGGCACACATTCACTCGTAGTTTGCAGACAGAGCGAGAAGCGTGCTGTTGCCATATCGATACTGCCCAGCGACGTTCAAGGGTTGCGCTCCGATGATTAATTAATGTATACATGTTACTTACGTGTATTCAAATATTAGTATTGTATGCACGTTATTTAAATTTTTAATTTAATTAGAGCGTGTTCTTATTGTTATATGCCGGCCATGTTTAATAATATAGGACTCTAAATTTATAATAATTATACTAACATATGATAAACATGGACAAAAATACGTCTTTTATAAAGTTCAAAGTAGTATGTAATATTTTTAACAATTTAAAAATTAAATACCTATATATATTTTTTGAAATCAATGGCTATAAGTGACCCTTTTCCTTTAGAAAAGTGAGAAAATCTGTCTGTCACCTCTACTAATAGTACATTATTAACTTAAATTATAATTAAACGGTAAAAATATTATAAAACAAAAAAGTGTGAATTGTATGTTGGTGTTAGGCACTATAAACGATTCCATATTATATATATTTTAGCTGCAATTTTTTTCCATATAACATTTATAAGCGTTTCCAATAGCGTAATAAATGCTTTCTAAACAAAATGATACCATAAAAACTGTTCCTATTACTTTTTTATTTGTTCGTTTGTCACGGCTGACATTTGGATAAAATATTCCTATATGCTTCATGCATTTAACTTAACATAGTTTTTACGTTTATAGAATAACAGAACTAATTCCCCGAAAAAGAAAGCAATAAAATAAAACTGGTAATTCAAACATAAGTTAAAAAAAATCAGTTGAATTATCAAGCACCATAAAATGTATTTACGCCAAGGGTCCAAAGGGTTACATTTTAGGCTAGGTAAGGAGTACTTTGGGATAAACTTGGCCTGAAAAGTTTTCTTTAACCATCTCTCCTCAGTTTATATCTAAAGTTAGGAATTTTATCTCATATATATATATATATATATATATATATATATATATATATATATATATACCAAATCTTTTCAATTTATTAAGAAAATTGTGATCTACCTTCAACTTGTATTTTAAATGCAGATATTACTCTCAAATAAAGTTTATTTGATTGGCCATGAAATGACAAATAATATTTAATTGTTACTTTTTTAATTAATTAATTTATAGAAAATTAATTGAAATAATTTTTATTGCATTAATTTGTTTATTTAGTTTATATATACATACATACACAGAACTCGTAGTGACGTACAGTTTTGCTTCACATGTCAGAATTTTATTTATTAGTGATTTAATCTGCTTATAAAAATTTTTATTATTCGTGTAAGAATTGTATTACTCTTCGGACTGCAATGTTTTTGGACCCTTATGAAGTTAGCAATATCTTTGATGTTTAATTCTCTATGCACCTTCATTTTTAGTTGTGTAACTATATCAATTATGTTTATGAATATTTTTTATTATGTAACTCTACATGTTCAGTTTTAGGTTTTTACATGTGAATTGCTATATAACTCTTCAGTTGGCCATATTCAACATTGCATGCCAGTTTTGAAAGACCTTAGTGGTTGAAAATTCTCTTGTTTGAAATTTTATTGTAACATTCAAGATTTTTGTAGGTAATATTCTGATGGATTTTGGAAGAATCTTAGCTTTACTGTACAGGGCTTCTCAAAGCCATGTTGGCTTGATAGGATAACATAAAGAATTAGTGATATTCTGCATATTCGTGGAGCTGAATATGGAGCTGGTTGATGAGCATGCAACTTTGCTGAAATATCTCCTAACGAGAGCCTACGAACGTATTTTATTATTCTTGATATCAAAAATTTAATTAATTTCAGTGAGTTCTTATACTTAAATTTGATAGCTAAATGGTTAGTTTCTTAAATTATTATTAATGTAAAACAGCTGAGAAAAATATGGTACTGACCTTGACTTGAAGAATTTATATAGCTATATTTTTTACAAATTTTGGCACTTTAAATTACTCAGAAACATACTTATATACAGTAAGTATGTCTTTGAGCTCAACTTCAAGCCCTAAACATTTCATATGAAAAAAAATTATGGTTCTGAATAAAATAACAAACAGAATTTAAAAATAATCTGTTTTTATAAGCTACGGGCGTTTTTTCAAACGTTTTGTATGTGTGCTCCAACCTGCACAAATTATAAGATACTGTGAATAAAGTTTTTTTTTAACCCAATTATGAATACCACTGCTGGTGATAACCATTTATAATCAAACCAAACATGATATAGTACTTTGCACGTCTTACGCGGCAAACATTTTTAATGGGGTAATTTTGACTATACCTACCGTAAAAATTTTTTTTTGCCAACTCAGCAAGTTATTTGCTTAAATGAGCGAAGACATCCATGGCTTCCGGACGTCACTCGAAGTGAGTGACGGGACGCCGCGGCCCAGCCCCGCCTCCTAGCGATGATTCATCTGTGGTATGACCCGCGGGCTGGTTGTGAGCACACATTCTGCGATACAAGACACGATTAACATCGAAGGTCTTGGAGACTACCGCAGGAAAAAAAAACTGCGTGATTAAGAAAACGGCATTTTTTTAATTGAGATCCGACTATTGATGAAGTTTTGACCATATATACCGTAATTTTCGAGTATGAACACACATTTCAGGCGGTATTCATCGCAACGGTGCAACGTTGGATACCATGTATGTATCAGTTGCTGGTGCGAAGCGAATAAGAATCAAGCTATGTGATTTAACTATAAACAGTAATAAATGATGAGAAATTTTAGTGCCACTATTTTCTTTCATCATAGCTGCAACTGTTAAGGAGTCAAACCTACTTATAATGAAATTTAACGTAAACAATATTTAAAGGTTGGTAATGTTACGGTGTAAATTTATCTGTGATTTTATGTTTGTAATTGCAATACATAAGTATTGAAACATTGTCACAAATTTATTTTACTTAATCTTTAAATTAAATAATTATCAAACAAATCACCCTAGTTTATATGCCCAAAATTAAAATAAAATGTAAAAAAATATTTAATTTATTATCAGTGAAACAAATTTGTCATATTTACCTGACAATATAGTTGATTCAACACACGCACATTAATAATACAGTGGTTGCCTATCGATGACGTCACTGATTGATACCGCGGCTCACCAGTCTCGCGGGTCATAACGAAACACACACCGCATATTGGTTCGTAAAGAACCAAATGCGTAACGTGTTTCGATAGCGCGTGGAGAATACCGCATGTCTGCGCGAGTGTTCGTAAACACCCCGCAGGCTGTCGCGCGAGACACTAGGGGCGGCTTGCACAGTAGAGACTTAAGACAAAGTGAACTAGTTCTCCATTTGATTAACCTGCAAATCTTTACTTCATTATACAGGTACACACCTGACTCTGCAAGCCGCCCTTCGTTAAAACAGCCACCGGCCATTTTCCCTTCGTTGAAACAGCTACCAACTCTTTGCATTTCGTTGAAACAGCCACCGGCCCTTTGCCCTTCGTCGAAACTGCGAGTGGCGGTTAGTTATTCCGGGCACGCGCGCGCCATGACGAGCCTTGTTAGAGGCTATCGACAGCCGCCGCGCCGGGGTCAAGTGGAGGAGGCGCTGTGTGCCTTCCGCCCTAGCGGCACGAGCCGGCTAGCGACCCCCAGCTCCTCCGCGCTGACGTAAACACACCTGGGAGCAATACTCCCACCGAGCAGAAGGGTCGATCAAAAAACTATCGATAACCACAAATAGTCTAAGAGCTAGCAACGTTTACGAGAGAGCATTTTAGAAAAGCTGGTTCTTTAATATATATTTCTCTATGCTCTTCCGAACAGCGTGCGGGCTACCTAGCTGCCGGTAAACGTTGCGTTCATTAATGCGCATCACACCTGTACAGGAAAAAGATATTGATTTTTAAATAATTTTAGAATTTTTTTTTCTTTTTCACTTACTTTTAAATGTTACAAAAAACTTGAATTGATTATTGCCAGACATTTTTGTCATTGACAATAATAATAAAAAAATTCTTGGATTATTGCCGTTACAGTTTTGCACTGTTTGTTATGGTATAAAAGCATAAATGCAATGTAAGAACTAATAAGGAAAACATAAACCCACAAAAAAGACCTAAATCAGCTAATGTCAAACAGATGAACCCAACGATGAACCAAAACAGGTATTATGGACAATAAAATGACGTCAGCACCGACGAACACTATCAAATTTAAATCTCAGACAGCTCAATAATTCCGTGTAAAAAAGTTAGTTAAAAAAATTATCTGCGTAGACAAACACAGAGGGCTAACAGCGACGAGACAGTTTCAAAAATAACAATAACAATAAAGACTGACAACAAAACCTGGAAAATGCAGCAAAAATACGAATACAACTATAATGTATGTTTATCACACAACCATTTAAATAACAATCTACATGAAGTTCATATTGATAGATATAATATTTTCATTCGTGACATGAAACCGCAATTTCAAAAAATATTTTAAAATAGAAAAATATGTTTAAAAAGCAGAAATGACAAGACTGCACTTCCAGTTTATATATTTTATACGTGTTTTTTTTTGCACGTATGGCATTAACAACTCATTAGTAACTGTCAGTTTACTAACATTTGCGTTGCGGGTACCGAAATGTCGATTCCTACACACACACTCCTGATCAGATCGCCTACGAGTACAGCTTACACACGAGTCCAGCTAGCACACGGGTCCAGCTCGAACACGAATCCAGAGCTCACGCGAGTCCTTCACACACACGAGACCATCTCACTCACGTGTACAACTCGCACACGAGTATATCTCGGACACGAGTTCAGCTCGGCCACGAGTCCAGCTTGCACAGGAGTCCAGCTTGAAACACGTGTCCAGCTGGCACACGAGTCACGATCTTACACGAGTCCAGCGCTCACGTAAGTCCAGATAGCACACGAGTCAATCTCTCACACGAGTCCAGCTTGTACACGAGTTTCACTCGCCTACGAGTCCATCTCGCTGAGGAGTCCATCTCGTTCACAAGTCCAGCTCACTCACTAGTCCAGCTCACACACGTGTTTACCTGATGGCCGAGTCCACATAGAACACGATTCCTCCTTGCACACGAGTCCAGCTCACACATGAATCCAGCTCACACACGATTCTAGCTCGCATATGAGTCTATTTCCTCACGAGTTCAGCTCTCCGCGAGTTCAACTGCCCCACGATTCCAGCTCGCACACGAGTCCAGTTAGCACCTGAGTCGTTTTCGCACACGATTCCTGCTCTTAACTTCTGGGTTCCCAACCATTTGGCTAGCCTTGTTGCAGCCTTTCCAGCTGTTAATCGCCCCTTCAGATGGCTGCAACAAGGCGTGCCAAAACGTCAGGAACATAATTTCCAAGGACTTGCTTCAACTCAGAAGCCAGGAAATAGTCTGTGATGCCTACACTCTATATGCAAACATTTTTTAAATGATTCGTGCAATTGGAAATTTTGATTTAATACAAATTCAACATATGCCATTGAATTTTCGCACTGTTTGTCATGGAAAAAATTCAAGAACTCATATTAAGAAATAAAAACGAAAACTAAACTCACAGAGAACGCAAAGAACACATCTTTAGGCAGTAAAAAAATGAATATTATTAAGAGAGGTTTTCATACTTTCAGCGACTAGTATAAATTAAAATTAAATCAGATAAAATCAAATGGATTGAAAAAAATGAAAGACAATATAAAATCCTCCCCATCTAAATTTTGGAAGTATATTAACATAATGAATTAAGGTTACAGTCTTCTGAAGTCATCGAAAATAATGTACTATTAAGCGATCCAGCTGCTGTAGTCAATTCCTTTGGTAAAATCTTTGCTAAAGTTTATAACCAGCTACATGATATGCACCTGCTACAACAAATGCATAAATATGAAACTAACTTAATGCCACCTATCATTAACATCCACCACATTCTTTTGGCAATTAAATTTCCAAAGCCAAATATATCTACAGGAGTAGATGGTTTTCCCAACTTTATTGTTAATGGCTGCACAGAGATTTTTGGACCTGTTTTAACTAACATTTCCAACAAAGTCTGTCTTCTGGTATACATCCAAAATTATGGAAACAAGCTATTGTAGTACCAATATTAGAAAAGGTGATAGACAATTAGTTACAAACTATAGAACAATCTCACATTTTATGTGGTTTTTCCAGGGTTTTTGAAAAAATTATACATAAATTTATTTTTTCTTTTCATACGTCCTATTTAATATCGGACAGTCAATGGTTTTGTACCAGGTAAAACCACTATTACAAATTTATTCGTATTTGTTAAATATACGTATGGCGAAATTTTATCTCGTAAGCATGTGAATGCTGTATATTTTGACTTAAGTAAATCATTTGATACATGCAATCATTCTTTAATTGTTAATAAATTAACTAGTTTTGTTTTGAACGCTTTTAACACTTAATGGTTTCGTAGCTATCAAAGTGAAAGTCCTTCGCTGTTCGAATTGGATATACTTTATCATCAACTTTCAATGCACCATCAGGAGTGCCTCAGGGTGGAACTCTATCACTTTTGTATTTGAAATTTTTATAAATGTTATAGTTAATGTAGTCCGGCATACAAGATCACTTATCTATGCTGATGATCTATAACTATATAAAACCATTAGAACACCAAGTGATTGCATATTGATGCAAGAAGATTGAAATAATGTAACTAAATGGTGTCAAACTAATGTAACGAAACAAAATGTAAACATTAAAATTATGACTTATTCTCGGAAGACTTATAAAGAAAATTTTAATTATGTGATTATAAACTGTGTGATACAGATAACTCAACATGTGCATGATATGGATATTCTTTAAGATTCAAAATTTTACTTTCATCGCCATGTTGACAATTTATTTAGTTGCTAGTGCAAAAAAAATTAAGGCTTGTAAAATATTTTACGGTTTGGGCTACATCTCCTGATTCTGTGCTTAGTCTTTATTTCACTTAAGTAAGATCTAGATTAGATTATGAATCTTTCATCTGGAACTCAATAACTAAAACTGATTCAAATAGACTGAAAATACACAAAAAAAAAATTTTAACAATTATATGGTAAGAGATAATCCAGAGCAATTTACCTATGACCTAACACTACAATCCTAAAAACGCATATATTTCAGTTCAGGAGAAAAGTGGCAGACACTGTTTTTGTAATAAATTGTTTCACAAATGTTTATCACAGCAGTGAAATATTAAACAAAATTAGACATAGAAATTATTTTTTTTCAAACATAGAACGACATAATTTTGTCTAACATCACATTAAAAATGAGCTGTCCAAACATTGCACAGATAATTGCAGTGATTGTTTAAAATATTATGACCCGTTTATAAAGTCAAAAATCTCTATGACATAATTTTTAGCTCTTAATTTTTATGCAGTTAAGAAAATATTTCATCTAATTATTTTACTTTAGTTAATTTATTACCTATAATTAATTTAAAATTGATACATGCTATATTAACGATTGACATATATTATAATGATTGAATTAAAAGTTAGGATACATTTCGAAAGTCTATAATTTCAATTAAAGACATTTGAGCTCCCAATTTTTATGCAGTATATGTAAATATTTTATGTACACATTTTATTAATTGTCATTAGTTAAAATTTACTTAAAATTAAAAATCGTAATCTTTCTGTTTCCTTTGTTATGGACTTCATTTTAGTTTTTGTCATGCGTTTAACTTATCATATTTTATATGACTGGTGTCTTTTTTTTAAAATGTATCTGTGTATGTGTATTATGTGCATTTGTATACGTGTATTATGTATTTTTTTATGCAATATTTGTTAAGTGTCTGTCAAAGGTCATGAATGTTGGCATGCACTAAAAAAAATAAAAGCAATTTAAGGTTTTCATTTTTATGCAGACATTTATCATCTTGTCAATTTTTATTGCATATTGCGCGCGCATCGTAAAAAAATCTCATCTTTTTTTCATAACGAGCTAAAGAAGTATAACCTAACCTCACTTATATAAATGCATTTCAAAAAGTTTATAAACACAATTTGTATCACTATTTTAACAATAAACGTTTTAATTATATAGACCAGTATTCAATATCCATCACTAAAGTTTGAGATTCAAAAGCACGTAGGCTAAATAATTTTTATTTGTATGTAGCATTGTGATTAAAATTACTTTAATATAGATTTTTACCTGCATTAATTAGTCATTTTTGAAGCGAGTGAAAGCTTACTCCCCGCATGTTTGTGTTGCCGTGTTTGGAGTGCTGGAGGTGTTCAAATATTTCTGATTTCATAAGAAAGTCATGACTTTCACCTAAATTTCGGTCTGTTTCGTGTTGTCACAACCACAAGGCATACTTTTGAACATGATTTTTTTCCTCAATTATTTACAAATATTTGTTTTTCATATATATATATATATATATATATATATATATATATATATATATATATACTTTTATCATATTGGTACATCGCTTGTTCTGATCCATGAAATGCGACAGTAATTTTTTCAATACCTTATGGAAAATTTAATCTTCCTAATTCCACCAGCTTCATAGATAATCATTGAAAAATGCTGTCTTAGTTTCATAATTTAGGCGTTTGTGTCAATCGGTTATGTATGCGTTACATAAATTCTTAAAAAAAGTCTCTTCTTGAACTGGAGCCAGGCTGACGCCTCTCATAGACTAATTACATAGACCTCTTGTCTTCTGCGCATAACCCGATCATAGAGCTTACGAGTGACCAATGTCAGTGCGGGAAACTGCTGAACTAAATATAGCCGCGTGATCTTGTTAACAAATAATGCTCAAATAGACAAATTATATTATTACAAATTATTTTAGAAGCCTAGCAGACAGGGGTGTAGGTATCTGTGTGAGTGAGACGGAACAGGAGCCATGCTCGCTGGTGCTTCTAGCGCGGTGTCGCCACTAAGATAACTAGCGCGCATTCCTCTCGTCGTGCACAGGGCAACTATGATATTCAAGTGGTACTCATACCGTTACTAGGCAAGGTAATGAAGATAAAAGTGTATTGCAAGTCTTTTGAGTGCTTTGCAGAATCTCTACCGAGTGTTCAATGCCTTAAAATGTTTCTGAAAACTCGCATAACACGCAATGTAACCATTTTCACTCCCCTAAAAGTACAGTTTATAAACGAAATACGGAAACAAAATTACTCATCCGCCCTCAGCGAATCTTTGAATGCTTTTCGTTAACACACATGACTCTCATATCTCGAGCAGTTTTCAAATCGCGTGGTTTTATTTCAAGCTCTACACACAGTGTGTGTGCCTGGGTAAACGGAGCCCTTAGTGCCAATTCGTATTTTGACGCAGTATATATTCTAATGCACTAGTCACGAAATACAAATGACTGCATCGAAATCCATTCAAATAATATATTATGTTGTTTCATAAAAGTAAAAGCCGCGCTATCTGCACTCACTTTTACCCTTGTTTTTTCATTAGGTATTTGGGTGAAAAAATAACAGTTTGGAGATAGGGCTGTTAATATTGTTTCGAACGCGAGAGAGCAGACCGCGGCGCGCGCCAGGTTCGGAGCTGGCTGGCGTCCCTGCCAGGCTACAGGCGTCATGCGCGTATCACGTGGCCGCCACTGACGTAAGACATGCCACGCGTGCCTGGCCGGATTACGAGGGTCGTCTCTACCCCCTTCCCTCCTCCGCTCACCATACACATCGTCCTGCCTCGGCGCCACAGAATAAATAAATGTATCAGAAGCGAACTACACCGGCCAAACACGAACTCTTCCACCTGGTTTGCTTATGACGGCCGCCATGTTGTAACTGCGTTTCCAACGTAGTCGTACGCTGTATATGAGCGGCAGATGTTGTATAATATTGTGGTGATTTTGTGCGATCGGATTTATAACTAAGATTTGTCTGCAAGAATTTCCATTCACTTGATTCTTCGAAGAATGGAAAAAGAAAAACGTAAGCCCTGCGGGACAACGTACTGCTCAGCATTTAATTGCTCGAATAATAGGAGGCAAGCGAAGAAAAGAAGTTTTTTCTCATTCCCTTTGGATTCAGCAAGGTAAGTTATTTTAGCGTTCACTATTTGTAAATTTGTTAATACTGATGAATAACGTGGGAAAGTTCGTAACGCATCCGCTATTGGTAGATAGAGTTCATCCGTAATTGTGTAAGCCAAAAGACCCCCAAAGGACATGGCAGAGACTAGGTTTAAGCTTAACACAATGCAAACTAACAAGTACACAAAATAAAATAATACGGGCAGTACAGGTAGGCCTACAGCTTAATACGCAAATACATATTAGGGAAAATTGTGTTGTGTTCTATTACTTGCTGAAGTCTTAGAGAATCTGGAATAGTCTCTCTACTGAAATGTCAATTGGGACATTACCCTATTGTAATTGTTCCGTATCACGTATCCAAGTTTATCCCTCGCTTCTGATGGTGATCCTGTAAATATTTCTTATGGTACAGGATGCTTTATGTTTTAATTCAGTACTTAGAAAGATCCTGCATAAAAAATTCATGGTATTAAAAAATTATGATCTTAAGTAGAATAAAAAGGAATTTATATCTTGTATTCAACTTGCAACAACTATTGATCGTGTTCAGGGTCTTTCGATGTACTAAATGAAAACAGCAAGCACCATGTACCACAGATCTAAATGTACAGGATCATGCCAGCAAGAGCAAAGGATAAATTTGGATACGCGATATGGAACTTTTATCCTACACTACAATGTATTAATATTCCATATGATAAATAAACAGCAAGTATATTTGCTCAAAACAGTAGCCTATCTATTGTAATGTACTATACGAGTGTTCAAAAGTTATAATAAAATTATTACAGTTATGTAAAAAAATGCAAGCAATGTGTTAATATATTGGAAGATTGTGTGTCTTCATAGGGTTTGTGTTTGTACAGTTGAGAATTATGTTATTTCTTTATCATTGCAGATGCAAGAAATGGGTTATTGCTTGCAGACGAGCAGATTTGATCAACAAACATGCTGAGTATCTGCATAAGAATTGTACAATATGCAGTGATCACTTTGAAGACTGTATGTTTTTGAATGATCTGAAGAACAGACTTCACAGTCATGCTGTCCCTACAAAATTTGATGTTCCAAACCCACCTCCACTTATTCAGTCCCAGAGAAAATTGCCAAAGAAGCGAGTATCTGTGGACAGTAAAATATCTTCGGTTCCAAGTGAGTGTTATCACAAGTTTTTCAGTTAGGAGATACATGTAGAGCCCTTTCCATGCACATGAGTTCCAATTATGATACTGTCCCATATTTATTAATAATTTTGTTTGGATTGTTACAATTGTTCATTTTAGACCTACCTACAGCACATCTAGGATGATATTACAATAGGTGAATGTGTGTCTTTGTTCTACATACCATTGTTAACATTAGAGTCTTGTTAACCGGATATGTCCATATAGGCTAATCTCAAAATTGGTGATTTTTTAAACTGTGTTGTTAGTCAAGATGTGATTGAAGTATAAAAACAAATATCAGCTGTTGTCTCATTATATTATTATGTTTAAGTCTGTTGTGCTTACATGTGTTGATCCTAGAAGATACATGTCTTCCTGATGTGTATGAATAGTTCGTGAGGTAGTTTACATTTACTTACTTTTATATTACAGTGTTTTCCTCCACCTTCTGTTGAAAAGGGGTTAGGATAAATTTGATTTATTTACATGTGATATTTCATTGTGCCTTGCTCATGTTAACACATTTTGTATTTACTCAAGTGAATACAAGCATGCATACTGGAAAGAACAAATACATCAAACCCATTGTGGGGATGAAAATAGTGTTCTAACAATTTGGGGAAGCCTGTGTAAATAATCTTTTTTCTTTTGTGCATTTTAGTGCATTCCATACTGTTTCACAGGCTTTAGCACTCAATTGGCCTGAACTTCATTGATCTACCCACAAATTTTCTTATCTTGACATCAAATTTTAACCAGCGTACTTAACAGTTGGTCAATAGAATGTGTGTTAATGTAATGTGTATTGCACGTGAACAGGTTTTCAACATGAAATGGACAAATTTTCTAATTATGTGGTGGGCAGTGACATACTATACACTTTGTGTGGTAATGCTAGTTTATAAACTAACAACCTGTGCTCTAATTTTGTACATTTCCTTGGTTTACACAGTAATTTTTACTGCCTTCATCCCACAAACTGCTTGAACTTCATTGACCTAATTTTGTGTGTAGGTTTCATATTTCTTTAATTTTGTTTGAAATGTGTCAACAATATGAACAACACCCCAATGGATCAGTGACACACTTTTTTTTTCCTAGCACATGAGTTGCTGAACTACACTATATTGCAACTTTAAAGTATCATTGTAATAAGTAATTTGGTTATCTGCTGGTCATGAAATTTTCCATGTTTTCCTGCAGAGTATGAACAATGATGTTTTGTAACTTTCAGGTAAATGCAGCAGATTTGCAGATAGCTGTGTGGCTATGGGGAGTGAGAACACTGCTTCAAGTCTGACCTTAGAGGAGCTGGAAGCTGCCAGAATCCTTGTCAGCCTTACTACACCAGCAGGTATGGTAATCTTATTAACATGTAAGGGAGAATTCATGTTGCTTTTTCAAAGGTACTAGGGCCTACTGAAATGTCTTAAATATTATATATAGCTTAAGAATTTCATGCATAACAGCACACAATTCATTGCCTTTTTTTAAATAACGATTTTGGAAAACTGCACTGAAAAATTGAGATAAAAAAGCACAACACACATTTTATAAGCAGCAGTAAGTTACACCATAAATTTGGAGGTAGGCTACTAGTATCCCTTTCCTCTTGTGGGTGACATGTTATGAATGTTAGTAAAAATAAAAAGTAATGACACACACTTTTAAGAAAAATAAACTGGTAATGAACTTGCAGAAAAAAATTGCCATTAAGGAAAATAAAAGAATGACTACCAAATTCTACAAGAAATTAATAGCCATGTTATAAATTAATTAAAAACTGTAAAGTTTCTGGTTATGTATATTCAAAATAATCTATCATGGCCAGGTCATATATATGATTTTTAGACAAATAAACATGCTGGGTTGGGTGGAGGGGGGTGGGTAAGTGAATACTGCCCTGGGAAAACCTCCAGATTTTGGATTGTCAAAGTTGGCAGGTATGTAATTTTCCAATATGTTACGTTAGTACTGCGTTCATCTGTGTTGAAATTCAGAAATTTATGGGGTTAGAAGAGGTAGTATTTTACAACCTGGACTACCTCACATTGAGGAGAACTCAGGGTTATATTCGTGGTAAGGCCATCCTGATTTATGTTTTCCATGGCTTCCCTGTTCACTCCAGGCATATAACATGATGATTCTTTAACAAAGGCAGTGGGTGAGTCCGTTCCCATTTCCTGTCACTTGTGCTAGTGTGCGCACCATTCTGAATATGAAACATTGATTGAATATGGCACTGTATCTCGGACACAGTAATGTATTTTGGAATACCTGATAATGTAGAGCTGCCAATTCTCCAATTTTTTTATCTGCCCACCTTACATGCTTTTCTTTGTGATTGCCTTATGATACAGCGTTATTTTGCTGTTTTTGAAACATTGGAATTGTTGTCTGCAGATGGTATGGCTGTGGAACAAAGTGATCCCCATTTAGCCGGGACCGCTACTCCAGTGCCATCATCTCAGCCAGTGAGTTCACCTAAACAGACACCATGCAGGCCAATATATTCACCAAGGAAGGCGGCATTGAAGAAACTGGCTTGCAAATGGAGGTGCAGGACTGTGCGTTTGAAGAAGAAGCTTCACAAGAACCTCCCCAACGTGTCATCTGTTTGTTCTTGCCAGTCATTACCACAGAAATTGAAAACATTCATGGAGTTGTTCAAAACACAAAATAAATACCGGTATTCTGAATCTTTGAAGAGTTTTGCACTGTCTGTCCATTTTTTAAGTCCAAAAACATACAAATATTTGCGAAATCATTTGCCACTTCCAACACCAAGGCTTTTACAAAAATTGCTATCAAAAGTTTCTGTTGGAGAAGGGTCAACAGATTGGGTAACAAGTGTTTTGAAGGTAAAAGCAAGTGAACTGAGTCCAAGGGACAAGAACTGTGTTGTGTGTGTAGATGAAATGGCACTGAAGCGGCATCTTCAATACAATCCTGTTAAAGATGAAGTTGTAGGATTTGCTAGGACTGGTACAGTAGGCAAACCAGAATTGGCTACATCTGCACTTGTTTTCATGGCGAAGGGTTTGTTTCAAAATTGGAAACAGCCCTTAACCTATCACTTTGTTGCAGATTCATGCCCCGCTGAGAAAGTAAAGGAAATTCTGTTTTCGTTGGTCCAAAAGTTGAAGGAAGTTGGTCTGATTGTCAGGGTAGTGATTTCTGATATGGGGTCCAACTTTCTGGAAATGACTAAATTACTGTCCGTCACACCAGAAAAACCATATTTTGAACTGGACTGTCAGAAAATATTTTATTGTTTTGACACATCACATTTACAAAAGTCATCCAGGAACAACCTTATGAAGCACACATTTCATTTTGATGGTAAAGTAGCATGTTGGAAAGACATAGAGACAATGTATTTGCAGGATAAGACACGTTCCAACAGACTGGCAAGTAAACTCACAGACAACCACATTTATTTGAATGGTTTTTCGAAAATGCGAGTGAAATTAGCAGCTCAAGTGTTAAGTCATACGTGTGCGGCAGCCATTAATACAAGTGTTGCCATGGGTTTACTTCCTGCATCTGCCTCTGGCACTGCTGAACTGTTGCAGAAGTTTGACACTATCTTTGATTGTGTAAACAGTTCATCTTTGAAGTCTCCAAAGAAATATAGATGTGCTCTGACAGAAACCTCTGGTCATAAGGAATTCATATCAGAGTTCCTCGTTTTCCTGGACCATCTGGTAGTAAGGAATTGTTTAGGCAAAGATGTAACCAAAACTATCAAGTGTTTATCTGGCTGGAGGATTTCACTTCGTGCAATTCTTGGTATTTGGGAACAAATGAAAACACAGGAGAATGTCCAGTTTCTGTTCACCAGGAGATTGAATCAGGATGCACTGGAAAACTACTTCAGCACTGTTCGTCAACAAGGTGGAAACTGTGATAATCCTACACCCTACCTTTTCTCTTGTATTTTCAAGAAATTGCTTGTACAGGTTGAACTGCAGGGCTCGCCCACCAGCAATTGTATGTGGGATTCTGATAAATGGATTGTAAATGTTGCAGATCTATCCAAAAAGGTACTTGTTGATGCAAATTCATCTCAACTTGTAAATTCAAGTCTTTGTTGTGTTAATCATCAAGATTACCGTCATCTGAATGTTCCAGAGCAGAATGCATTAGTTTACATTTGTGGCTATCTTATGTCTAAAGCTCTCATGCGACATTCTTGTGGAGTATGTGAAAATTATGCAAGTGGTAATGCCAGTTTAACTGACAGTTCACAATTGTTATGTTATTTCAGAGCATATGACAGTAATCGTGGAGATTTTGGAGGTTTGATGATGCCTTGTGAAGATTTTGTTAGTTTTATTGTTAAACTTGATGAATTGTTCCAGCTGTTGTTTGAGAAACATAAGACACATGGAATTGCACACACTATTTTACAAGCATTTCAGTGTGTTGACTTCTTCCATCCTTGCCCCAGTTTTCCAAAATCATTTATTATGAAGCTCTTTCTAAGAATGAAGATATACCATTCTGTGAAACGGTACAACAGAGACATACATTTTCAACTACTTCAGAAGAGAAGAAACAGGAAAGCCAATAAAGTATTACACAAGTAATAGGGCTGGAACTGTGTATGTGCATGTAATCTTGGCTTACATGCATATGAAAGAAATTGCCAATTGTGGTACTGTTAATTTTTCTCTAGTTACTACTACATATTTTCTGTTACTGTACTGTATCGTTGTTAGATTCTAATGAGATACACTTCGTCTTTCAAATTTTGAACACTGCAAAGCACAGTTACATCAATTAGTTGAGCATCTTCATAGTACCTTATTATGTATCTATGTAGATTCTGCATTTATGTCAAGTGATTGTTGCACTTTATCTGCTACTGCACCAACAGTGTTTGTTCCATTATTGTCTTATAAGCAGTAAACATTTAGAGTGCAGTATAGACAATTAATAATCAATTCCAATGATTCTCTTTACCATAAAATAATTCATGAAAATTTTTTTTTTCATTTTATGATTTTTGTGATTATTCTCCATTACATTACTTTTTTAATACATGTGAATATTTATAGGTAATTGTTGGTTTTTTGTACATAAGAGGTACCAGTAACTTGTCAGGAAGTGTGTCGTAAAACACAGATACATTTTGTTTTCATTGATAACTCCTATTTGGAATTTGTGTTTCTTTCCCCCATTGTGTGGTTTGTGTTTCAAAGCATATATGTTTAAATATTACTAATTTAATTTTCCATGATTTATATGTATTGGCATAGAAGTGCACATTAATCTTGGGATTTAAAGTTAGTGTTCTAATTAATTAGTTAGTTGTGTATACATTGTACTCATAATTATCACAGATGTACTAAGGCTATATAATTGTAAGTTGTAATCACATCTTAAGTATGATCTTTGACATGTTTAGAATATCTTAGAGGTTGTACCGTATGCTAAGGGTAACTGAGCATATTAAAATGCCTGAGATATATTTTTTGAAAATTTGGTTATGAATTACCATTATAATGTAGCTAACTAGTAGTATGTGAATGACGGTCCGAGATCAGGCCTCAGGCGGTGGAGCCGAGAGCCGGCTCCGCCATCTTGGATTCTGACGTCACGGCGTCCATCTTGGATTGTGACGTCACGGCGGCCATATTGGATAAGCGTAACGGGACAACGCGTAACGGGACATAGTGTAACGGGACATAACGTAACGGGACAAGTAGATCACAGCGGCCATTTTGGATCCGCCATCTTGGATCCGCCATGTTGGATGACGTCATTGTGTTCTAGAAAATTCCGGCGATGTATTATCCGCCATTTTGAATGATGACGTCACCATTGCAATTTTCGTTACACCCGCCATCTTTAAATTTACTATCCAATTTTAATGAAATAGAAAATTTTTTAAAATTTATAAAAAAAATTATATTAATAAAATTTAAATAAATTATAAATAAAAAACATACGTTAACGACACGGAGCTCGGAGTCCTCGGTTCGAACCCGGTGAGGGCGAAAAAAAATTAAAATGGCGACCAATCCTTCCACCACGGAAGTCACCTACAGACTAACCTACCACCACCAATAACAAGGTCAACTAGTATGATGTCATGTCCGCCATCTTGTCTTCGTCTGCTGGTAGCCATCATCATCATGTTATCGTCGGCGAGAGTGCGCTGACGCCATGTTAGTTTAATTCTTATCCGCTAGAGTGCAGTAATCATTTATTATTGCTGTGTCACCCGCCATCTTGTCATTTGGCCGCCATCTTGAAAATCCATAATTATTTAGCTAGAAATTCGGGAAAAATTCCAAAATTCTTTAAATAAATCACTAATTAATTTACAGATTGATTCGATCAGTTCCAGTCCTTGGTTCGATACCCGATCGATGCAATAATGTTTAATTTGATGTAAAAAAATAATAATTTCATTATTCCATGTTCAACATTCTTAAAGAGACATTAAAACCTCTACTGTCATCATCATCCTATAAGCCATCAACACCAACATATTGGTAATTCATAATTTTAATGCTAGAGATTCGGAAAAAGTTCAGAAATCATTAAATAAATTTCCAATCAATGTACTGATTAATTAGATCGACTTAGGTCCTTGGTACGATTCTGGACGATGAAAAAAAAATAACAATTTAACATAATAGTAACAGGTTCGAGGAATTAAACACTGCAAGTTCTTTCACAAACATAATATTTATTACATAATTTCTATTCTACTACAGGATCATTTGAGAAAGCCAGCAATCTTATAATCATTTAGTTCCGCAGCGGTGTGAAATGACTAATTCTTAGCTCCAATCGGTTTATACTAGACAGAGTCCAGCCAGAACCTTTACAGACATAGTCCACCTCTTCTTGACAGAGTTTCTGGATACCGTTTTTAACAGTTTGCTTCACATCGTCAGAACTGTAAATTACTGCAGCCGATGTCTTGAATGCACACTTCTTCACTTTGTCATCGAACGGATATGGCTTTCCATATATACAGTCCAACCACAAGTTATATTTCAAAGGTCCGTTTGTTGCTACATCATCAGTAAGCTGATTGATTATGTCCTCTCTGATATCATCGAGAAAATTACAAATGTCTTTCGACTCACCTAACGTATTTAAATAATAATAGTCCTTCAATGTTCCACGAAATGCAGACTGCGCCAAGTAGAAGCCATTATCGTTCACTTGTAATGCTCCGAACACAGTCTTAGGTTTATTTTCCTGTTCAGACGTCATACCAATCGGTTGCTGCACATCGGTTTTCTTGCTTGTACGCTCACGAGCCTTCAACCTAAACCGAGGAGTCGAAATTTCTGCAGGTAGTTCAGCAGTAGGCACACGGACTTCACCTTTACAGTTTTTCGCATGTCGTCGCAAATTATCAATTCGAGTAAACCATTCATGACACTCATCACATCGAAACTTCATGCGAGATGGATTCTTCGTGCATTTGCTCCGCTCATGTCTTCGTGCATCATGGGAAAATGCGAACGACGTATCACAGTAGCTGCAAGGATACCGTGGTGATGAAGACGAACCTTTCAGACCTGATCCAGATGTCGATGTTACTACGATTTTACTATCTCCAGGCATACTCTTATGCACATCGATGCATCGTTGTTGCGACGAAACCTTTACTTTCTGCCGAACAGCAGGGCCTTTGCATGCCTTCATGTGCGTTTTCATATTATCTTTTCTGGCAAACTGCTTATGACATTTCTCACAAACAAACATTTTACGATATAGGTTCTTGACACATTCGCTCCTCTCGTGTCGCCGAGCATTGCTGCTGTTTGAGAAAATCTTGTCGCAATAACAGCACCGATGTTCGCTAGTTGTCAAATCAGCATCCATTGAAGTCTCCATCGAGGTCGTATCGTCGATCGTCGTGGTTTCCTGCACATCCAGCTCAGTAGTCATTAAGCTATCTTCTGCTGGTGGTATCACATCTGTTGAAATCTCCTCCAATGTTGTCGTTCTCGTTGCCAACGGGATCTGCACCTTCTTCGTCGTCGTTGACGTCAAGGTTCCCGTAGACGATGGTACAACGTCCATCATGTTCGTCGTTAAAGTCGGTAAAGATGCCATCAAGTTCGCAAGATCAAGTAATTACGCGACTTATGCACCAGATGAATCAAATTAGGTGATCCTTGCAACGTCGTCGTCAGTAACAAACTGAGCGACCTGTTGTCTAGGACTCGCTTATATACATGCACCGTATGGAATAAAACGCTAGTCAAATCAAGAACCATTTACAATAATACTAGAGTCAAAACAACATTAAAATAGAAGGACCATCAACGAAAAGGCAGCACATTTGGAAGCACCGACAACGAAACGGCAGGACATTTGGAAGCACCGACAACGAAAAGACAGCACATTTGGAAGCACCGACAACGAAAAGGCAGCACATTTGGAAGCACCGAAAACGAAACGGCAGCACATTTGGAAGCACCGACAACGAAAAGGCAGCACATTTGGAAGCACCGACAACGAAAAGGCAGCACATTTGGAAGCACCGACAACGAAAAGGCAGCACATTTGAAAGCACCGACAACGAAATGGCAGCACATTTGGAAGCACCGACAACGAAAAGGCAGCACATTTGGAAGCACCGACAACGAAACGGCAGCACATTTGGAAGCACCGACAACGAAAAGGCAGCACATTTGGAAGCACCGACAACGAAACGGCAGCACATTTGGAAGCACCGACAACGAAACGGCAGCACATTTGGAAGCACCGACAACGAAACGGCAGCACATTTGGAAGCACCGACAACGAAACGGCAGCACATTTGGAAGCACCGACAACGAAACGGCAGCACATTTGGAAGCACCGACAACGAAACGGCAGCACATTTGGAAGCACCGACAACGAAAAGGCAGCACATTTGGAAGCACCGACAACGAAAAGGCAGCACATTTGGAAGCACCGACAACGAAACGGCAGCACATTTGGAAGCACCGACAACGAAACGGCAGCACATTTGGAAGCACCGACAACGAAACGGAAGCACATTTGGAAGCACCGACAACGAAACGGCAGCACATTTGGAAGCACCGACAACGAAACGGCAGCACATTTGGAAGCACCGACAACGAAACGGCAGCACATTTGGAAGCACCGACAACGAAAAGGCAGCACATTTGGAAGCACCGACAACGAAAAGGCAGCACATTTGGAAGCACCGACAACGAAACGGCAGCACATTTGGAAGCACCGACAACGAAAAGGCAGCACATTTGGAAGCACCGACAACGAAACGGCAGCACATTTGGAAGCACCGACAACGAAACGGCAGCACATTTGGAAGCACCGACAACGAAACGGCAGCACATTTGGAAGCACCGACAACGAAACGGCAGCACATTTGGAAGCACCGACAACGAAAAGGCAGCACATTTGGAAGCACCGACAACGAAAAGGCAGCACATTTGGAAGCACCGACAACGAAAAGGCAGCACTTTTGGAAGCACCGACAACGAAAAGGCAGCACATTTGGAAGCACCGACAACGAAAAGGCAGCACCATCATCAAAAAGGCCGCACATTTGTCATTGGCTCCAATATTCATTGGCTCCAATATTCATTGGCTCCATTATTCATTGATTCCATCAGTCTATTGATTCCATCAGTCTAGTGACTCCATCTGTCATTGGCTCCTACAGTCATTGGCTCCTACAGTCATTGGCTCCAACAACTGTCTTTTGTCTCACCAACTCCAAATATATATATTTGGCTAGAATTCTACGAGTCTAAGAGACTATGAGACCACATGGCTACGAGTCTAAAATGATCTAGCTGGTTACGAGTTATACATGGCTTGCGAGGCTACAGAGCTACGAAGTTTCTAGTACACAGGTTTACATGACTGCGAGGATACAGGACTACAAGTCTGCAAGAGTACTTGACTACGAAGGTACTCGTCTACATGACTCCAGTTACCGCATCTGTCTTCGACGGAATTTTCTCTTTTGTAGTCCTGTATCCTCGCAGTCATGTAAACCTGTGTACTAGAAACTTCGTAGCTCTGTAGCCTCGCAAGCCATGTATAATTCGTAACCAGCTAGATCATTTTAGACTCGTAGCCATGTGGTCTCATAGTCTCTTAGACTCGTAGAATTCTAGCCAAATATATATATTTGGAGTTGGTGAGACAAAAGACAGTTGTTGGAGCCAATGACTGTAGGAGCCAATGACTGTAGGAGCCAATGACAGATGGAGTCACTAGACTGATGGAATCAATAGACTGATGGAATCAATGAATAATGGAGCCAATGAATATTGGAGCCAATGAATATTGGAGCCAATGACAAATGTGCGGCCTTTTTGATGATGGTGCTGCCTTTTCGTTGTCGGTGCTTCCAAATGCGCTGCCTTTTCGTTGTCGGTGCTTCCAAATGTGCTGCCTTTTCGTTGCCGGTGCTTCCAAATGTGCTGCCGTTTCGTTGTCGGTGCTTCCAAATGTGCTGCCTTTTCGTTGTCGGTGCTTCCAAAAGTGCTGCCTTTTCGTTGTCGGTGCTTCCAAATGTGCTGCCTTTTCGTTGTCGGTGCTTCCAAATGTGCTGCCTTTTCGTTGTCGGTGCTTCCAAATGTGCTGCCGTTTCGTTGTCGGTGCTTCCAAATGTGCTGCCGTTTCGTTGTCGGTGCTTCCAAATGTGCTGCCGTTTCGTTGTCGGTGCTTCCAAATGTGCTGCCGTTTCGTTGTCGGTGCTTCCAAATGTGCTGCCTTTTCGTTGTCGGTGCTTCCAAATGTGCTGCCGTTTCGTTGTCGGTGCTTCCAAATGTGCTGCCTTTTCGTTGTCGGTGCTTCCAAATGTGCTGCCTTTTCGTTGTCGGTGCTTCCAAATGTGCTGCCGTTTCGTTGTCGGTGCTTCCAAATGTGCTGCCGTTTCGTTGTCGGTGCTTCCAAATGTGCTGCCGTTTCGTTGTCGGTGCTTCCAAATGTGCTTCCGTTTCGTTGTCGGTGCTTCCAAATGTGCTGCCGTTTCGTTGTCGGTGCTTCCAAATGTGCTGCCGTTTCGTTGTCGGTGCTTCCAAATGTGCTGCCGTTTCGTTGTCGGTGCTTCCAAATGTGCTGCCGTTTCGTTGTCGGTGCTTCCAAATGTGCTGCCTTTTCGTTGTCGGTGCTTCCAAATGTGCTGCCTTTTCGTTGTCGGTGCTTCCAAATGTGCTGCCGTTTCGTTGTCGGTGCTTCCAAATGTGCTGCCGTTTCGTTGTCGGTGCTTCCAAATGTGCTGCCGTTTCGTTGTCGGTGCTTCCAAATGTGCTGCCGTTTCGTTGTCGGTGCTTCCAAATGTGCTGCCGTTTCGTTGTCGGTGCTTCCAAATGTGCTGCCGTTTCGTTGTCGGTGCTTCCAAATGTGCTGCCTTTTCGTTGTCGGTGCTTCCAAATGTGCTGCCGTTTCGTTGTCGGTGCTTCCAAATGTGCTGCCTTTTCGTTGTCGGTGCTTCCAAATGTGCTGCCATTTCGTTGTCGGTGCTTTCAAATGTGCTGCCTTTTCGTTGTCGGTGCTTCCAAATGTGCTGCCTTTTCGTTGTCGGTGCTTCCAAATGTGCTGCCTTTTCGTTGTCGGTGCTTCCAAATGTGCTGCCGTTTCGTTTTCGGTGCTTCCAAATGTGCTGCCTTTTCGTTGTCGGTGCTTCCAAATGTGCTGTCTTTTCGTTGTCGGTGCTTCCAAATGTCCTGCCGTTTCGTTGTCGGTGCTTCCAAATGTGCTGCCTTTTCGTTGATGGTCCTTCTATTTTAATGTTGTTTTGACTCTAGTATTATTGTAAATGGTTCTTGATTTGACTAGCGTTTTATTCCATACGGTGCATGTATATAAGCGAGTCCTAGACAACAGGTCGCTCAGTTTGTTACTGACGACGACGTTGCAAGGATCACCTAATTTGATTCATCTGGTGCATAAGTCGCGTAATTACTTGATCTTGCGAACTTGATGGCATCTTTACCGACTTTAACGACGAACATGATGGACGTTGTACCATCGTCTACGGGAACCTTGACGTCAACGACGACGAAGAAGGTGCAGATCCCGTTGGCAACGAGAACGACAACATTGGAGGAGATTTCAACAGATGTGATACCACCAGCAGAAGATAGCTTAATGACTACTGAGCTGGATGTGCAGGAAACCACGACGATCGACGATACGACCTCGATGGAGACTTCAATGGATGCTGATTTGACAACTAGCGAACATCGGTGCTGTTATTGCGACAAGATTTTCTCAAACAGCAGCAATGCTCGGCGACACGAGAGGAGCGAATGTGTCAAGAACCTATATCGTAAAATGTTTGTTTGTGAGAAATGTCATAAGCAGTTTGCCAGAAAAGATAATATGAAAACGCACATGAAGGCATGCAAAGGCCCTGCTGTTCGGCAGAAAGTAAAGGTTTCGTCGCAACAACGATGCATCGATGTGCATAAGAGTATGCCTGGAGATAGTAAAATCGTAGTAACATCGACATCTGGATCAGGTCTGAAAGGTTCGTCTTCATCACCACGGTATCCTTGCAGCTACTGTGATACGTCGTTCGCATTTTCCCATGATGCACGAAGACATGAGCGGAGCAAATGCACGAAGAATCCATCTCGCATGAAGTTTCGATGTGATGAGTGTCATGAATGGTTTACTCGAATTGATAATTTGCGACGACATGCGAAAAACTGTAAAGGTGAAGTCCGTGTGCCTACTGCTGAACTACCTGCAGAAATTTCGACTCCTCGGTTTAGGTTGAAGGCTCGTGAGCGTACAAGCAAGAAAACCGATGTGCAGCAACCGATTGGTATGACGTCTGAACAGGAAAATAAACCTAAGACTGTGTTCGGAGCATTACAAGTGAACGATAATGGCTTCTACTTGGCGCAGTCTGCATTTCGTGGAACATTGAAGGACTATTATTATTTAAATACGTTAGGTGAGTCGAAAGACATTTGTAATTTTCTCGATGATATCAGAGAGGACATAATCAATCAGCTTACTGATGATGTAGCAACAAACGGACCTTTGAAATATAACTTGTGGTTGGACTGTATATATGGAAAGCCATATCCGTTCGATGACAAAGTGAAGAAGTGTGCATTCAAGACATCGGCTGCAGTAATTTACAGTTCTGACGATGTGAAGCAAACTGTTAAAAACGGTATCCAGAAACTCTGTCAAGAAGAGGTGGACTATGTCTGTAAAGGTTCTGGCTGGACTCTGTCTAGTATAAACCGATTGGAGCTAAGAATTAGTCATTTCACACCGCTGCGGAACTAAATGATTATAAGATTGCTGGCTTTCTCAAATGATCCTGTAGTAGAATAGAAATTATGTAATAAATATTATGTTTGTGAAAGAACTTGCAGTGTTTAATTCCTCGAACCTGTTACTATTATGTTAAATTGTTATTTTTTTTTCATCGTCCAGAATCGTACCAAGGACCTAAGTCGATCTAATTAATCAGTACATTGATTGGAAATTTATTTAATGATTTCTGAACTTTTTCCGAATCTCTAGCATTAAAATTATGAATTACCAATATGTTGGTGTTGATGGCTTATAGGATGATGATGACAGTAGAGGTTTTAATGTCTCTTTAAGAATGTTGAACATGGAATAATGAAATTATTATTTTTTTACATCAAATTAAACATTATTGCATCGATCGGGTATCGAACCAAGGACTGGAACTGATCGAATCAATTTGTAAATTAATGAGTGATTTTTTTAAAGAATTTTGGAATTTTTCCCGAATTTCTAGCTAAATAATTATGGATTTTCAAGATGGCGGCCAAATGACAAGATGGCGGGTGACACAGCAATAATAAATGATTACTGCACTCTAGCGGATAAGAATTAAACTAACATGGCGTCAGCGCACTCTCGCCGACGATAACATGATGATGATGGCTACCAGCAGACGAAGACAAGATGGCGGACATGACATCATACTAGTTGACCTTGTTATTGGTGGTGGTAGGTTAGTCTGTAGGTGACTTCCGTGGTGGAAGGATTGGTCGCCATTTTTATTTTTTTTCGCCCTCACCGGGTTCGAACCGAGGACTCCGAGCTCCGTGTCGTTAACGTATGTTTTTTATTTATAATTTATTTAAATTTTATTAATATAATTTTTTTTATAAAATTTAAAAAATTTTCTATTTCATTAAAATTGGATAGTAAATTTAAAGATGGCGGGTGTAACGAAAATTGCAACGGTGACGTCATCATTCAAAATGGCGGATAATACATCGCCGGAATTTTCTAGAACACAATGACGTCATCCAACATGGCGGATCCAAGATGGCGGATCCAAAATGGCCGCTGTGATCTACTTGTCCCGTTACGTTATGTCCCGTTACACTATGTCCCGTTACGCGTTGTCCCGTTACGCTTATCCAATATGGCCGCCGTGACGTCACAATCCAAGATGGACGCCGTGACGTCAGAATCCAAGATGGCGGAGCCGGCTCTCGGCTCCACCGCCTGTGGCCTGATCTCGGACCGTCATTCACATACTACTCTAACTGAAATTTACCAAACATCTTTACTCTTTTATAGGGTTTTTAATGGAAGGAGGCAGTGGTGGTGCCTATCTTTAAGGGAGATGGGGATAAGGCAAAACCAGCTAACTATAGGCCGGTTAGTTTGACTTCGTGTGCAGGAAAGATCATGGAGAAGATATTAGTGGGGTATGTAATGGGAAAAATCGAAGAGCGGGGCTGGTTAGAGGAGAGGCAGCATGGGTTTAGAAAAAATTTCTCATGTGAAACCCAGCTGGCGGGGCTGCTGGAGGACTTGGTAGGGGCGGTGGATGAGGAAAAGCAGGTGGATGCGATATTTATAGTCTTTGAGAAGGCTTTCGATAGGGTGCCACACCAGAGGGTGATGGTAAAGGTGGGTAAATTGATAGAGGACAGCAGGGTAGTGAGTTGGATTGGAGATTTTCTTAGGGACAAAAAGCAACGGGTGAAGGTGGGACAGGAATGTTCTGAAGAGGGAAGAGTGACGTCAGGGGTACCACAGGGGAGCGTCTTGGGGCCCCTCTGTTCCTCATCATGCTAAATGATATAGGGGAGGGCATAAAGAGCTGCCTAAGACTATTTGCGGACGACTGTGTAATTTACGAAAACATAGGGGCTGTGTCACACCTGAGACAGGATCTGCGGAAGTTGGAGGATTGGTCAAGGGTAAATAGTATGGACATAAATGTGAAAAAATCGAAGTTAGTCAGATTCACGAGGAGGAGGAAAGTGGAGAAGAGAGTGTATTTCTGGAAGGGGCACGAGTTTGAGGTAGCAGAGAATTACAAATACAGTACCTGGGAGTTACCCTACAGAGCAACCTGGGTTGGGGGAAACAGGTACAGCGGGTGATAAGCAAGGGAAGGAAGGGGCTTGGGCTAGTGGCCAGAACTCTAAAGGGGACAGGGGAACAAGTGAAAGAAAAAGCATATTCCACGCTGGTGAGACCAGTGATAGAATATGCAGGAGCAATCTGGGACCCGTATCTAGGAAAGGAAATAAAGGAGCTAGAGAAGGTGCAACGCAGAGCAGCGAGGTGGGTGACTGGAATGTGGAGGCGAAGAGAAGGGGAGACACACAGGCCAACTGTAATGATGAAGAAGCTAGGGTGGGAAAGCCTGCAAAAGAGGAGAAAGATTGAGCGCTTGGTGAGACTGTATAAGGTAATTGAAGGAGAGGGGGGCTGGGGAATGCTGGGTGATAGGTTGAGCAGAGGAGAGTATAGAGGGCGAAAAGATCATCAGTGGAAAATACATAGAAAGTGGAGACGCACGGAAAGGGGGAAGCAGGCATTTCTGGTGAGAACGGGACGGGACTGGAATGAGCTTGAGGAGAGAGTATTAGATGGAAGGGAGGGAGGGACTTAAGGAGGAGGCTCAGAGATGTAGAGGTATAAAGTAGAGAGGGAGTTAAGGTTGAGAGGGAGTTATCCTTGCCACCGGGTGGAAGCCCAATTATAAGAGAATAATAATAATAATACCTAACATGACCAATTACTGGTAAACTACTATTAGTATTACAATGCCATCTTAGATAATAATTGGAAAACATATCAGGAAGTACATATAAAAAGAAGCATTTATGCATTTTGTTTTTTTATATTTTTTGCGAAAAAGTGGCTTTCATTAGAATTACTGCGTCTTATTTTGGTAACTTAATTTGTCTGCTAAAGTTCATTAGGTTTCTTACAGAATGTCATGTTTTTATTTTTGATGAATTTCGTACATGGGGAATATAACCACTAGAAATACATATAACATAATATTTCCATAACTTGGTTAAAAATTAGTTTAAACTTTGTTTACTCATTTGTCTGTAGAATACTTGCAGTTTGAAAAAATAGTGATGATTAAATTTTAGAAGTGAAGTTGCATAAAAGTTAAAAATAAGGGTCAGGGAAAATCTGGAAAAGTTAGGGAATTTCATTTGAGATTTCGGGTAGCCACTCTGTTGAAATAGGCCACGCTTCATACCTTAATGGATGGGCTTAAGTCTCTTATGTAACAGAACCAAACTTAATCCAAATAAATATCAATAATATACAAGTTTATGTAAAATCAAAGAAAACTGATATACTTGTAATGTCTCAAGTACTCACATAATTGTATTGTTTTCACATAATGTAATGTTATTAATTGTATTGTTTTCACATAATGTAATGTTATTAATTGTATTGTATTTAACTTACACAATGTAATTTTATTACCATGTAACTTGTGTTTATAACATGTACCAATTGTAAAACAGCCTAGAGCTGAATTTTGGATGTAATAAATAAATAACAAAAATTAATAAAAGTTTTGTTTAACTATGTGAACTAAAAAAACAACTCCCTATCCTCCCCACTTACACCCTAAATCTTACTTGTACAGTTCCTGTAAGCACGTATTTATGTTCTTCAAGACATTCTGTGACAATTAATAAATAAGATAGGTGCCGATATTGGAAATAGTTGTGCTGTTGGAAGAAAGCTTTTTTAATAGTCAAAATGTAAGGACTTTTTGGCTCTATTCCAAAATACGATACCCGTGACGTCAAACAAAGACGGGAAGTTATGATGTCGTCGCTGAAAGAGAGAAAAACATATTTTAAAAGAAGTATTGTGGGGATTTTGGTACATAGTATAAAATATAATTAAGAAAAGGTAAATATTGAAGTATTGGGAAATGTTAAAAGAGGTGTTGTAATATAAAGTTAAATCGTGAAGAAGTGTTGGGGTGTGAAATTTAACCATATAGTTATGGGCTGATGGAATTGCAGTTGCGGGATGTGACATTAAAAAACTGTTAGTTTTTGGCTGGAAGTGGTAGAAACGTGTGCTTTGAACTTGTGTGAGTTATGGAGTGGCGCAAGAAAGTAGAAAATAAAATTTGAAATCGGGTAGGAGTTAAGAATTATAATTAAGATAAACTTAATATTGATAGGTTATAAACATTATTATATTGATTGGAGACACAAAACAACCATTGAAACGACGGGGAAAGGAGGTGGGATAATGTGACATGGTGAAGTTTGATGGAAGGAAGCTGGTGGAATATAAAATAGAAGGTAAGTTAATGTTATAATATTAGACACTATTGCACGATACTGTATTTTATTTATCGTGATTTGGAATATAGTCCCACCCGGTGAATTCTATTTTGCGATACCGGATTTTAGTTTATTGAAATCGTGATATTTCAGTAAAATAAAATCACGGTATCGTGAATTGGAATATAGTCCCACCAGGTGAATTCTATTTTGCGATACCGGATTTTAGTTTATTGAAATCGTGATATTTCAATAAAATAAAATCGCGGTATCGTGAATTGGAATATTGTCCCACCCGGTCAATTCTCTTACGATACCGTTGGTATCACAAAATATAATTGAGCGGGGGGATTGTATTCCAGTTAACGATACCATATAAAATAATTCAGGAACATAGAAAAGCAGTGTTTTTAAAGTTCCCCGCCAAAAACCCCCATATTCCCACGTAGGGGTGGTAGTGACGTAAGCGACGCCATCTTGGTGATGTCATTGTTATTGTTATGGTATCGCGAACTGGAAGAGTCCCGACTTTTCTTTAGTTTTAAGTCTTTCGTGAGACTTTTGTAACAGTCCTACACTTTGTACATGTATTGGTTATATTAAACTGATGTGATTGAATCATGAGGAAATGTACAAATAGCTTTTTATATTCTATTTACTGCAGTAAGTACTGTTGTCCTTAAAACTTCGCCTAGGGTAGGACTACTTTTGTTTATCTCATTTTTATGGTGTGAAAACAGCTTAGGCCAGCTTTCCTATTCTAGGGTTTTATCAAGCCAATCATTTTTTATAACCGACACTTTCAATGCGAAGCTGGAGAACACTCCCTTGCTGTGATATCCACTGTATGTACTATATAAATACCATGTAACTAATTGCAGGTAGGCCTACATTTACTATAACTACTAGAATGCATAACCTATTTATAGCAATAGGCCCTACTAACTACCTATAATTGACGAACCTGTGTTATGTTTCTATATATGCGTTTAGAATTTAAATTTCTGGTAAAAGTTCCGTATTGCGCTTCCAAGTTAACCCTTTGATCCTGATGGCATGAGCCTGTACACGTGATCCTGTGGTACATGATGCTTATCAGTGGGGAGGTGTGTAATTTATCTTATACGTAATTTATTTTTTACATCAGGTATCGCGCATGGGCACTACGCGCCTCCCCATGTACCACGGTATCAGTTGTACAGGATCATGCTATCTGGAAACTTCATAAGTGGGCATATTTGCAATAAAGTACCTGTCGCACTACACAATAATTGCACCCATCCAAAAAACAAATTCTATTCCTCCTGCAAAACCAAATTTAATATATAAAAAAAACTTGTCTTCCATGAAACCATGTAATTATTCACGTACAATGACCAGCCGACATCAGCTACGCAGGTTAATGAAATACCGAGTTTATCAGAAATTTTATAATTTTCTTCAAAATAATTTTAATATTACGAACCGTAAGCTTGGGCGTGTTTATTAAAGTGTAGTTATTCGTCAGAATCACACTACAAATGCACATTTGACGATAAACATTTCACACGAAAATACATTATCGTATATGAGTTGTTTACCAAGAGAACGCAGTTACAATATGGCGGACATCACTAGCCAATAAGCGCCCGAGTTCGCTGACTTCAAAGGCGCCGACTTGCTATTTCGCTTCTGATACATTTATTTATTCTGTGTCGGCGCCGTTATCTATCGCTGAGCGGCCCCGGGAATTCCGCAAGCCGCCGCGTGAAGTCACGTGAGGAACGACGCTATTCTCGACGCTTCGGGCGTCGGGTCGGCGCGGGATGACGTGACTGGCCCCAGCTGCACTCGTGAGTCCTAGAAGGGCGCCAGAGACTACTTAACCTGGGACGCCGGCCTCCGCGACAGTTTTTGGGCACATGAGTTCTTGGAGCGGCGACAGTCCCGCGACAGTTCTGGTGGCGAGAGTGCTGCGCTTGCGGCGAGAGCTTCGCGACATAGTCCTGCGACGGAGTTCCGCGGGGTGTGCCGCGATGGTTCCACGACGAGTTCCGCGCGGAGTACGGGTTGTGTGACTTCACAGACACTGAGTGACTTGGGGAGAAACATTTTTAAGCGCGAATAATTGGTCATTAGTACAGACCTGCAAAATTCGTGGTTTCGATGGCCTTCGGGATAGACTGCACATACCCCTGTACACTCGGGCAAATAACGCAAGTTCATTGGCTGCCGACTTGTAAGTCGTCTCAACTGGTTTGTCTGTTATTTGATCCTTCTTTGGTTGAGGGTTTATAACTGGTTGAGATTCGTCCAGACGAACAGTAAGCCAATAGCAAAATTATCTAAGGGGTATATGTTTGAATTCTAGCCTATCACCGAATGAATCCGCGAATTTTGCAGGTCCCTAGTCATTAGGTATTTTTAAGTTAGATTATTTACTAGTGATGTAAATATTGGTAATCAACACAAATGCGATAAAAAAAACACAATTGGGCTATCCCTTACGAACCCAGTAGTTCTCCCCACATTATAAATCGTAACAATATTATATTGCGCAGCTTGTGCACGTGGTCTATCCATATAGGTAATAATAAATTAATATACGCTGTAAACAGTGGTACGAGCGCTGCGCTGCAGCTGTGCGTCTGGACCACGGCCATGAAGACAGGTCTGGCAACTTACCTTTATTCTCCGTCCGCATAGTGAAGCTCGCGGCGGCCTGCGAACTAACGGCGGTGGCAGTAGGTGTCAGCTTCATTAACAATGGATTAAATGGGGTTTCATACAAGAGTGGGAATATTTTTTGAAAGTCTGTTTATTTTTAATATTCGTTTACAAATTAGGATTATTAATGTATAGCAATAACTTGTAACTTTGCCCCAATAGTCAGTTAAATGTTTGAGTGTTGAGAAAGTGGATCCCAATCAATCTGGGAACTCCCACAAGAAAGCATGTTTGAAATTTTAATAGTGTATTTAAATCAAGAATATTCGTTTGCTATATACTTAAATATTCAAGCAAATATCCTTCTTTCAAATGTGATTTTTAAACTAGTAATTATTTTTTTTATATAAGTAAGTTTTCAACTCTTAATTTTCGTGGTGATGCAGCATTTTTCCTTTTAACCGAGTCGTTATGTAGGTATAAAAACGATAAAACTTGACGGTTTTCAAGCCATAACTTCCACTACAACAAGGTGCAATACCCTCTCTTGCCACTTCAACTTAACTGACAAATGCGGACAAATTTTAAGGCATTGGTACAGATTAGTCATTTACCAAGCACCCAAACGAATGATAAAAAATAATTATCTGGGAAAAAAATTTAAAAAATTGAGAGGGAATTAGTAATAATATTAAATTATATATGAATCTCCCACTTAAAACAATGTTAATGATGGTTTCCACTAGCTACTATCGCCGTTGGTTCGCAGACCACCTCGAGCTTCACTGAGCCGAAGAGACACGCCAAGGCAAAGAATGTTGCCAGATCTATCTGTATGACCGTGGTTCGGACGGCGCGGCAGCATTCCAACACTAAACATTACCGTTGCGTCATCTTTAAGCTGTATCAATATCGATATAGATATCGATGGGAGAAATAGCTCTAAAAAAATTGAAATTTATAGCATTTTATTGTTAGTATTTTAATTACAATACATGGAAAATATTGCAATATGCAGAATAAATGTATATATTTTTTACCATATTCCATTTGCGAGTATTGGAAAATAAATATGATGATAAATCGATATGTGACACGCCCCTCCCCACTTCCAGGCGCCCCAGTGTCGGGCCGCGGTAACGACCACTCCGGGCTAATTGCGGGGCCAATCACGGGCGTGCCCGCGGCGAGGCGGCAGTCGCTGATTGGGGCCGTCAACAGCCACCGCCAGCCCCCGCTTCCGGCGCAAGGAGCACCGCAAACAGCGTCACCGCAGCGTTCCGTTACCTGCCGAGTGTGCGCTGCGCGGTGCCAAGCCAGTCGAGCCATCACACGTGCATCGTTCTCATCTCACAGCGACGGAGGTGGCGTGGTAACAAAGTTCCCAACGTGGTTTCAATCAGGGGCGCAAATCTGAAGGATTCACAAGGGGCACCCTTGGAAACTAACCCAAGCCCGAGATTTTTTGCTTGGGTTATAACCGACACAAGTCATATCTTGGTAGAGTGCTTGTATGTTGCATACTGCCAATATTTTGGCCTGCATGCATGCAATAACCAGAAAATTTTAAAACACAATAATTTTTTTCATAAAACATAGTTTTGACGTTTACACTTATCAGTACCTTTTCACAGGTCACGCATTTGCAAGCACTAGCAGACTCTCTCAGGAGGGGGGGGGGGGGGGGGGGGAACGCCTATGATTTTAATTTTCTTCTATCTGCTATTATATATGCATTAGTATAAATTCACTCTTAGAGGGACTTAAGTCTTACTAATAATACATACTTTTTAATTTTGTCCCCATTTTTACCACAGAAAATCTTTACTTTTTATGCGAATACAAACTTACTGCGCACATTTATGGCATATTGAAGGAACGTGTGGAGGAGCGTGATAATGAGTGCAAAACGTGTTGGTTTCTGAATAAAAGACTCGTTAATTGTTTGGAGGTGTATTGTGTGCATATTTAACACATATTCATATATATTTAATTTTTAATGAATTATACGCTTGCCTGCAATTGCATGTCTCACATCAAAATTAAAGGAATGTAGCAATTGTTTTCCCAGTTTCGTTTAATTGGTGAATTCCTGTTACCAAATTAAAACTAATAATATTTTGATGTGGTAAAATTCAAACAAAAATATTCATTACTCGTCGATTACTATGCCTTAAAGTAGCTTATAAACTCTATAGTGTAAGATGATTACCCTTTCACCTTCAGGTGTAACGTTGCCCTCCTCCTCTTGCAAATCAGCACTTGCAATATTTTTTTATCAGTTGGATTTCAGACAACATAAAAAGATTAATTACTCAGGCGATTACTATGCCTTGAGACAGCTGAGAAACACTACTATGCAAGACGAATTAACGAAGCCCTTCTTCTCTTGCGATCAAGAGAGAGCATCCTACATCCCGCATAAAAGTTTTATATTACCTCAACACAACATGTGAAAGCATCTGTTTGGCAAGTTGAGAACTACTTACGACAAGTTTCTTGTATGAGATAAATGAACTCTCACTGCCGAATGGAGCTATTGTTTCCAGGTGGAGCCTGGTGGACTCGTAGAATCGTAGCCTTGTAGCCTTGTAAAACTGCAGCCATGTAACCTTGAAGTCTCGTAGTCTCGTAACCTTGAAGCCAAATGTTGTTGGAGCTGTTGGAGCCCCGTATCCTCGTAGCCTCGTAGTATAGTAGACTTTTAGCATCGTAGTTCTGTAGCTTCGTAGACCTGTAGCCCCGTAGTCTCGTAGCCTAATAGTATTGTAGTTTGTAATCTTGTAGTCATGTAGCATCTTACTCTCGTTGCCTCGTAGTATTGCAGGCATGTAGCCACCTATTCTTGTAGATATTTTGCCTCGTAGCCTCGTAGTCTTGTAGTCATATAGCCTCATTATCTTGTAGTCTCGTAGACTTTTAACTTTGTAGCCTCGTAGCCTTGTAGCCTCGTAGCCATGTAGCCTCGTAGACATGTAGCCTTGTAGTCTTGTAACCAAATGTTATTGAAGCAGTTGGAGCCAAAGACAGTTGGCGCAGTTAGAGCCTACTATATATTGACGATCGTATGCTACTGACAGGATCTTATCTTCTGAGTTGTTCGTGAAAATGTACGTAGTCAGTCCGTAGCATCGCATCCTTCTGTTGAGATCGCATTTCTCTGATGAGATCGTATCCCTCTTATGAAATCGTATCCCTGTGATGAGATCGTATTTTATCAAGTTGAATTTTTGTACAAATGTACGTACTTTCCGTTAAATATGCTTCTTTATTGAAGAATTTGCATCGTTACGTCTGTAGTCAGGACAGGGTTCAAAAATGCCTGGTCTATAAGCCTGACATTGAACATGACCTATTTAAAATGTTCTACTAGTATCGACGAAAAATATATCTTAGTTCGGAAATGCTTGGCCTACATGTCTAGAATTGTACATGATTTGTTTGAAAGGTATATCAAGTATAGAAATATTACACCTCTTAGTTACTGACTGTATATGCCTGACCACCATATGGACATGCCTGTCCAACCTATTTGACGTGCCTGGCCAAAGACTGGAGGTGTCTAGCCATCAACTACTGAATGTGCCTGGCTACTGAATAAACGTGCCTGTACTCAAACAGATAGTGTTCGCCTGACCACAGAATATAAGTGCCTAACCACCAACTAGATGCGCCTTGCCACCTACTGGACATGTTTCTTTGACCATTGTATAGACGTGCCTGGACACCGACTGGACGTACCTTGCAACCAAATTGATGTTTATAGCTAACAACTGGTCGTTCCTTGTCGCTAACTGAACATGCCAAGTTAATACTGGACATGTCAGCCCCAATATGAAATTACCTGACAGCCTATTACGTGCCTGGCAACTGAATAGACATGCCTAGCTACCAACTGGATTCGTCTTGCCACCTACTGGGCATGCATTCCTGGCCACTGAACGTGTCTAGCCATCAAACTGATTGTCTGGTCGCTGACTGGACATGCCTAGTTGATAAATGGACATGTCGGCCACAAATTAAATGTACCTGGCCGCCGATTACGTGCCTGGCTACTGAATAGAAATGCCTAGCTACCAACTGGATTCATCTTGCCACCTACTGGGCATGCATTCCTGGCCACTGAACGTGTCTAGCCATCAACTGATTCTGTCTGGTCGCTGACTGGACATGCCTAGTTGATAAATGGACATGTCGGCCACAAATTGAATGTAACTGGCCGCCTATTATGTGCCTGGCTACTGAATAGACATGACTCGCTACCAACTGGATGCGTCTTGACACATACTGGACGTGTGTTTCTGACCACTGAATAGATGTGCCTGGCTACCGATTGCACGTACCTTGGCACCATTTTGACGTGTTAGCCTGGCCAACCGACTGATGCGTCCATCCAACATATCTGACGTTCCTAGACAACCAACTGGATGTGGTTGGACACCGAATGGATGTGCCTGGCCACTGATTGGCCACTGGTTCTTCAACTTTCACGTAGATCTGCCCTGAAAAGACATTTCAAGGCATGTAAAGTACTTGCTTCACCTTCTAAGTAAGAAGATTATAGAAATCAAGAAACGCTAGTAGTTTGCTCTTTTGTTGTTTTGTTCTTGAAGAAATTACACAATAAGTTTTTATTTGTAATTATGTTATTTTATTTATCGTACCTATCACTTCAACGTGAAATTTAAATAAATAAATATATTTACCATATTATATATTTTTTTTGCATCGAGCAAAGATCAAACCAATTACAGCAATCGTTTGAATCAAGCAGCAAATTAACTTTTGATTTTTTCAAGGTTTTAAAGATATTTTACAAATTCCTAGCTAAAAAATTATACGAATTTCCAAGATGACGTTTTAGATGGCTTCAACAAATTACTGGAGGCTTGTGGATGAGGGATTTAAGCCACTTCTAGGATTTTCACGGTTTTTATTAAATAAGTGCTTTTTACCTAAAATTACCCTTTTTTCTATCAAGCAATGATCGAACCAAGGACAATAAACGATCGAATCAATTGGAGACTGTTAGTTGAGGAATTTATATCTCTTTTAGGATTTGTTCACAATATTTTATTACATAAATAAATATCTTTTCACCTGAGATTAAATTTTTTTTTGAATTGGCAAGGGCCGAAACAAGGGCAGAAATCAAACAAAACAATATTTATTGTAATAAGCCGATTTTTAATGATTTTTGGAAAATTTTCCAAATTTATAGCTAAATAATTACCGATTTTCAAAAATTGTGGATTTCAAGATAGCGGATGTGCCGTCATAAAAAATGGCCTCGAAGTTCTGATAATAAACCACGAGCGCCGGTAACACCCGAACATGGTCGATTCCTCACGATTCGTAAGCCACAACTTAGTAAGCCACCGAGCCATAGTCCCATAAGAATTACATTGCGCCAGAAGTCTCTATTTCCTACTACTAATGATTCAGTACATTTTTGTGGTATAAGTGGAGTTTTAAGCTATACAAATATTCACAAGACTCTTAGCTAAATTCCTTGTGTACACTACCCTGTGAAAATTAATTTAATGAAACAATTAATTATTTAAGTGTACTAAATATTACCTAGCTATGGTTTTAATGTGCCTACACACAAAACTAAATCACGAAATGGATGAATAAGATATGCGTATTGTGTATTCGCAAAATACCATAAGATGTGTCTTAAAAAATATAGCAAAATTTTCAAAAAAAACAACCTTTTTGTCGAAATCAGTTTTGTGGACTTAATATGGCTTAGTGCTCCTAATATGGTCTATAGACACAGAATTGAGCCTAAAACCGAAATAAATTATTTAAATAATCTTTATCCGTATAATAAACTTTTTTCACTTAAATAAATATTAATAATATTTAAGAATTTTAATTCCTCTATTAAAATATTTTTTCAGATGAAAATAAATGTCATTCATTTTAAAAGAATTTTATTCATAACAATTAAAAAACCTCTCATAAATGCATATCAACATTGAAGTACTTTTCTAATTGTATAAAAATATTCAAAATTCCTTGTTTTATAAAATTTAATAACGTTTCATCAAATGACAATAGTAATTACGTAACCACAAAGAAATGTTTTCATTAACATATATATATATAAATTAATATTTCATTTTACCTTACAAAATAGTGTAAAATTCTGAACATTATATGACAAAATTGAATATTATATGATTTAGGTATATAAAATCATTTATTTTTTGTTATGTCAGTAAATAAGATTGCTTCGTCGACCAACTTCTCAAAACACAACAATCACGTTTTGTAGCGAGTCATAGTACCCGTGACGCTTTCTATTTATTTTCACAGGAAACATTCGATAATATCAATACAGTACAATAGTGCTACATATCGGAGTTTTTGAGCCAAGTACATGTTACCGTCACTAGGACATATTAGGGAAACAGACCATATTTGGCGCAGTTTGTTTTACTTGCCACTTGCTAGGTTCACCTATCATTACAACAAAAACTTACAAAGCAAAATATTAGGTTGCACATGACTAAATTTATGATAAGTAAGTCATCTCACGTATAGTTATTAGCATCAAAATAATGTTAAACATAAATAGTACTACAAACATACACGTGTAATAGTATCCTTACAGTGCTACATATTCTACGCCCCTATCCTACCATATCGATCCCGAAACAAAGAGACCAGGAGCCTAAAAATAAGTGTGGCATTAACAGTTACGTTTGTAACAGAATAAACTTGCCAATCATTAGTTTTAATATTCATATAACATTCTTAAAATATTTTTGTTTCACAAGACATGTCGAATTTTCCGGTTTTACAACTTTTACCCTCGTTTGGATACAAATGACAAAATTAGCCTTAAGAAATCTGCATATTTCTGAATTGGTAGCTTTGTGTTGCTAACCGCCCAACGGCTTGATGAAGTAAAAACATCACAATCTCGTTTTGGGCCAAGGTTCTTGCGACTTCAGTGTGAAGAAACTTTCTTATTACGTAATTTAAAATTTAAATAGTGTTTATAGAAATATCTTAGATTACGTCGTACCCATTAAACGTATTGTGAAACTATTCATACTGATACATAAAATCAATCTATATTTAATTAGTTAATGTACAACCATAATTATATCGGAAAATAACTTTTAAAATTATTTAATTTTTTCATCAAGTTATTGCATAATGTTGATATTTTAACATTGGTTAGAAAAAATATGTTATGAGTTCAAAACATTTTCATGTAAAATAATTTACGACTGTATAATTGCGTTCATAAAATACATAAAGGTATTGAATTCGAAGTTCAACATGATAAGCCTATTTTTTTAAATCGGAAAATAGGCTACTGATAACCCATTTTCTGTCGACATACTAATGCTTTGAAACACAACCTTAATCTAACTGAACTTTTACGTTTACAACAGCTTCAGAAGAAAAAACACAAAGCATAATTTGAAACAAGGTTTCTGCACTGAATAAGCGTTTAGTTCAAGAGTTAATTGAAAAACTTGGAGAATGGTCGATCAGACGGGAAGTAGCCCGAGTGTTTAGAGAACGACAAAAAGCAAAAAGAGCCGTTTTATTCTCCAAAATTTTACAGTTTTATTCTCCAAAAATTTCAACGGCTTGAGATGTCCCCAAAAGAGGCTTAAAGTCCCTAATTACAAGCTTCCAATAAGCCACTGAAGGGGACGCCTTGACCTTGACCTCGGCCACCATCTTGGATGACGTCACGTCCGCAATCTTAAAAGACCGTACATATTACCGTAGAAATTCTTTAAATAATTTTTTAATTTATAAAAAAATATTTATTACTATTCTAGTACAAAAAACCGCACTTACGTCAAACATGTCGATGGCAAAAAAAAAATGGTGATTGCTCCTTTCTCCAGGGAGGGACGAGCATCAATTAGAAGACGCAAAAAAGAAAACCTCTCCAGCCCAGAAAACAACCTGAACTGGTCGCTCGCTCGTTGAACATCAATCACTCTCACTGCTCTCGGCGGCCACGCGCTGATCATCTCTCCTAGGGAGCTATAGCTGCACCCTGCAGCCCGCCAGTCGGGCAACAACCGTGGAGGAAACAAGTGCGCGGTCTAACTGAGCTACGGGTGGGCTTGAAGGCAGTCGTTTAAGTGACAAGACGAACTATAATTGGTTTTAGGGGAGGAAATGGAAAATATTTTATTGGGAAATTCGTAAGAATGTTTCCTCACTTTGGAGTCCACAAGAACCGTGGCCCGATACAAGATGGTGGTATATTTACTCCTATCAAGCTGGTGGTGCCGTTTTGCGGTTAGCAACGAAATCTATCAATTCAGAAATTCACAGATATATCTTTGTCTTAAGGCTAATTCACTTCTGTTGCGAATTGTATCCAAACAAGCGCAATAATTGGAAAACCCAAAAATTCGAAATTTTTTGTGAAACTGATTCATAAAACAATACAAATTTAAGAATGCCATCTTGAATCAATCTTTTTAATATGATAACAATCTTATATCGCTTAATCGTAGGAGTTCATGGCACAGTATATTTTACTGTGGTGCTTGATATTGATATTAATCGGCTGTAATAAATATTTCATTAGGTAAAGAATAAATGTTCCAAATGATTAAAATTATTGTTGGTCAACCCATTGCAGGTTTAGAAAAATTTAAAATATTTGTTCTCCACCTTAATAAGTAACCATTCCAGTGGACAACTTATATATTAATGTTACAGGAAGTTTATCATAACTGGTATGTGTGGGAAAGATTAATTCTACTACAATAGTAGAATTAACCTCAGTGTGGGTCATGATGTGCATTCTAGTCGACAAAATACTCTTATGGTGTGCCACTGCACAGATGTTGAGGAGCAAGCGCTAAAATTTAGCTTTTGTGTTTAGTTTTTAAACGCAAACTGGATCCCATATTTTAACTGTTTTTAAATTGTGCTGAAGCAGTAAATTTTCCATTAATGTTATATGTTTATAAAATATGTAACTAATTCCAACTAATTTATCTTAACGTTTTAGTTACGTAAAAAACCACTTCTTAAAGTTAAATACATGATGCTCTGTTATTGAGAAGTGTTTTAATGTTAATCAAATTTCAAATTTTGAATTGAAAGACTAGTTGTTAAAAATGTATATTACTTTTTATTAAACGCATAAAGTAATAGTTATTGCAAGTCTTAAGAAAAAATATTTTTCTCATAAATTTGATTTTGCACTAAAGTATAAGATAGTGTAATTTTTTTTTTTTAATTTTGAGAATTCAATTTTGTACTGTATAATATATGGTCTTCTTCACTTTGTAACATTCTTCCAGTTTTATCAGACATCATGCAGTGTGCTAAATTTTGTGATCAAACAAATCCATCAATGCCAATGTTGTAGCAGAACATTTTCGTACCGCAGCTGATAAGTTTTTTTTTAATATGTCTCCGTGAATCATGTGTTATGTATATTTTTTGCCAGCTGTCTTATTTCTTGACTCATTTTGTAAGTATTAGCAATCCACGACCTTTGCTATTATGTACCCATTATGAGTGGATTCTAAGTTCTTGAGTGAGGATTTTTCCTCTTGTACCAGCTGCTATGGGACTCAGCGAAAAGTACAATCAGGAAAGCAACCTAACAAATGTTATTTTAAGAATGCAGCATGTTATTGAAATTGCATTTTTAGCATGGCCAACTTCAGCTACATTCTAGAATTATTATTTTATTCGTAAAAAGATAATTAAATAACACACTGTAATATTATTTATTCTTAAGAATTTCTTTTGTGTTACAGAGTAGATGGCTTCTACTATCCTAAACTTAATTATTAAAGAGAAAATTATTTGGTGCGATGAGAGTAAAATTCCAAGGCCCGATTTTAAGGCAACGTTATCGTGAAACATTGTTTGTGAAACGTTTCTTAAGTGAAAAGGAGACAGAGTTTAGGTGCTTGGCCAAAGAGAGATAAACAGAGCACTATGCTATATAGTTATGCGATGATTCGTCCCCACCCCCCAAAAAAATGTGAGAGATATGTGAACGAAAGAATAAAACAGTCTGCGCTTGTTTCAGAAAATGTATATAGGTACCCTACAGTCAGCTGTGAGTGCCCTGAATTTTATATTTGCTACCAGCGCGTTCGCGTTTCTCCTTGTTCAACCAGCAGCGTACAGAGTGCTTTTGAGACAGTCCCTGCATTTCCCGCATAGATAGTTCCGAGATAGTTCCAAATGGTGAATTGTTTTAAGAAACAGTAACATGGACAGTTTTCCTATATGGTGTGAGTATTTTAACAGTTAGTAATATTTATTGTTAACTAATCATTATTTATTGATCAACAATTATTGATATCATAAGCAGTTATTTTGAACTGAGTAATAATTTTATTAATTCTTGTTTCTTTAAAAAATATTATTTTCTCTCTTTCTTTCTCTCTCTCTCTCTCTCTCTCTCTCTCTCTCTCTCTCTCTCTCTCTCTCTCTGCCGTTTTACCACTTACGATATACTTACGAGTCAAGGTTTGAATCGCCAAAGAGTTTTCACTTCTATCACGTGTACTGAGTTACGCGAAACTATTTTTAATTGATACTTACAGTTTGCACTTTATTGTAATATTTTATTTGTGAAGTGGTTACCCAATCGGCATATATATTTTTATGTCACATATTTATTTAACACAGCAAGACGAGATGCCACTGAGCCTAGATCCTTTGTGACTTTCCCTGTTGACCCTTTCTTTTTTGAACTAAACAAGATATATACATATGAGTTTATGTGTGTGTGCATGTGTGTGGGCAGAATGGCTATGAAACAATTGGATTTTATAATATTATATTTATTAAAGGTTGATAATTATTTATTATAACTATAGCTCAAGTTTATTACTAATATCCTAAAAAAAATAGTGAAGTAAAAACAAATTATCTTAGGAATTGACAAATTGTCTCTGACAAGATTTACATATTTAAAGGACTTAAAACCTAACGAATACAAGAAGTACATTTTGGTGTCAGATGTATGACCTTATTCATTATTCACTCGCAGAGCTTCAAAACAAACGTTTACCCTCGAAAAATAGTAGATTATTTCTATTTGAGGTCTTCGTGTCGATATCACTTACGGGCCATTATGTGCTATCCCTCCCTGCCAGCCACATCGCACCGAGGGGACCCAGGTTAAATTTTCAGTATTTGCGTAGGACGATTAGTTGCGGAGGTACAGCTAAAGATATGAGATGCTACATTTCTCATATTTAAGGGTGTAAAAATGTGGGGTGATGTTAGCACAAGAATAGAGGTGGTATGTGGGGATTTTTGACGGAATAGACTTATTATAGTGGTCTAACAATGGACTCACACCTTTTTATGAATTTTTCCCTATATAAACTCTTTTTACCGTGGGATATTAATGATAAGGCCGAGCTCGCATACGATACGTCGGATAAGTCGCTCTTGTCACTTTGGCTCATGCAAACAAGTGTTTCCTCCGGCTGAGTGAGGCTATTTAAGGGCCACACCTACGTGTACATTGCATTAGAGGTACTCACGCAAATTTAAATTGCTCAAGAGTTAATGTTTTGTCTTTTCATAAAAAGCAGTAAAGATTAGTTGGAGTTCTTAATGGTACTAATGTTTTTGTTTTTTCGTTTTAAAACCATAATTTTAAGAGAGTTAAATGGCTAAAAATGGGTATTGACATGATAATAAGTTAGATATGAAACTCCCGGTAGAGATTCTCGAAAGCAATAAAGGGACTTAGAATACACCTTTATCTTAATTTCTTCGCCATATAATGTTATGGCAACCGCTCAAATCTCACATAACGACGCAAAGACTTTGCGTCAGTTCAGAACCTTGCGCTTAAAGGCGATACCCCACAGGAAATAACTGCAAACGTCACACTTATCAGCCCGCCTCACATACACAAGAACACCCTACACTCCTTGCTAGGCGGGCACTTTAAGATAAACGCTGTACATTGTTTAACAATAGATAAATTAATTTTTAAAATAATACAAAATGTTCATGTACAGCTGTTATTTTTTTATTTTTTATACTTCAATAAATTGCTTATTTGTAGTAGTGTAAAATTAATCAAACATATTTTATTTGTAAAAAAATGTGTTATTTTATTATTCAGCCCAGCCCTTTTATGGTAAAATGTTACATAGAAGCGATATTGCATTAAATAAATGTTTTTAGGCTCAAATTAAGTTTTTTGCATCCACAAAGGATCGAACCTAAAACTGTACTCGATATACTTATATACATATATATATATATATATATATATATATATATATATATATATATATATATATATTAACGGGTGATTTTTGAAATGGTTTTTTGGAATATTTTCAGAATTTTTAGTTTAATATTTACATATTTTCCATACGGCAGCCAGAAACCGACAAGATGGCGGATGCTATGGTGACATGTTAATAAATACTTTAGCAATCTAGTGAGAAAAAAATAATCCAATACGACGGTAGCGAACTCTAGCAGACATTCCAAGATGGCTGTCATGATGTCATACTAGTTGCTGTAATATATATTCCTTGGCATTAGTGGTGGAGCACAGTCTGCTTGTAGCCATTGTTTTGCCCTCACCGGAATTGAACCGAGGCCTACCAGCTCCATGACTTAAATCAGTTTTTATAAAAATTAGAAAAAAATTATTATTTTTTATTTTGAAATGACATTTAAGAATTGTTGATATGGTGGACATGATGACAAAATTCAAAATGGCGAAAGTTTCTAGAAAACAAAATGGCGGAATCAAAGTTTATAATTGGGGTTAAGATAAACCAATATGGCTGCTGTGACGTCATAATTCAATATGGCGCCCATCGGCACCTGGCATCTCACTCCTACTCTTAGGCCAGTAGCTCCCAATATGTACAGGATGGGGCAAAAAGTGTGTATCGTTTGTGAAGGGATAGTAAAAATTAACACAGCAAATCATAGAAATTAGGGTCTTTTAATTGGAATCAGTAAATTTGAGAAAATTGCTACATTTATTTATTACTAGTTGTTCCGCGAATTCTTTTGCGTGGACAGACGTATTTACAAGTTTATTTAGAAAGAAAATATTTTATATATAAAAATTAATGTTTGTGTGTTCGTCTTCTATATGCTCACGCATCATTGATTCAGTTGAAACTTTGGACACTCCACCTTCGAAACAAGGGGAAGGTCACTGTGTAGGTGAGATTTCGATAAAACAAAATCTCAAAGCATATTTAAATTGTTCTTGGTGAAATCTCGCCATTCCATCGTCGTAATACAGACTAACCGCGAAAGAATGCGGGCTATTAAATGGAGTTCACTCGGCACGAGACAGAGCGTGCACGTTGCTTGCAATCGGCGAGCTATCGATATCGATATTGGACTATGCGAGCGCACTTTATATAGTAATCAACTTAACCAAATATGAATGCTCTGCAGATAAAGACTATAAGATTGAAAACGTCTTTGAAAGAAACTGTACTCATCACTAACTTCGTATTTCTGTTAATTAAATAAGTAACCGGTAATAACATAACAAATGATGTTTTTCAATTTTCAAATACATCGTTTTATACGGGAAAAGAAGTTTATGGACAACATCTCAAAATGGAAAATAAAAATAAAAATAAAATATCTTATTATTGGCGGGAATGAAACATTTGACCGTATTGGACGGGAAATTGTTGTAATGGTAATTGCCGTACTGTAGAGATGAGATCCATTGATAACTCATCGTTTTTCCGATCTCTGTGAAATTTTGCACGCTTGTCCTTTGAAAACATGGAAGTATTTGTCTATGGAAAGGTTATCTGTTCTGAAGTACTTGATATAAGTTAGTAGCTGTATAAAGGCTAATATGCTATAAATGTAATAGCTTGAAAATAACTCGCTAGTAAGAATAATAAATATGGCATCATGTAGTGAATATTGCTAAAGAAACATAATACAAACACCCAACACATCTGCAAGAAATTATGGTTAAAATTCATTATAACCAAAACTTGTTTTGATATGCAGAAGCAAATTAAAAAGGGGTTAGAAGTCGTTCTCATTTTAAATTCAAGTATTAAAATGCCAAAAATTGTACACACCATCTCCGTTCTTCTTACCTCCATGTTTAAAACACGAGGAAGGTCACTATTCAAGTGAAATTTCGATAACAGCAACCCTTAAAGTAAAAATTACGGTGGCGCGCGAATATCATCGGATGATTACCAATAAGTACTTTATGTCAATTCCTCTTTTCTATGGTCCCAATAATAATGGTGTCGTGCAAGTGGAGAGAGAGATACAGAGATACAGAGATATAGATATAGATATAGAAGAAGCGAGAGGAAGAAAGAGAGGCAGAAAGTGACGGAGTAGATAGAGTGATGGAGAAATATAGTGATGGATATATATATAGAGAGAGGTATAGCGCTAGATATATATATATAGTGGTATATGTATATATAGATTAAGAGAATTATAAATTCATACATAGAAGCTATAGATATACAAAGAGATAAAAATAAAGGGTTAGAGATATAGATAATTGTACAGCTATATTTATATAGAGATAGGCAGATGTATAGAGATACATGAAGATATATATAGAGATATAGATAGCTATGGTTACATGTAGTGTATATAGAGATATAGATATAATTAAATTGAGAGATATGGAGTGACATGGAGAGATGAATATAAAGATATATTAATAGAAATATAGAGTTACAGAGAGATGAAGAGAGCGATAAATAGAGATGCTTTTTACATGTGTACAAACTTAAAAAAAGTTACAAAGAGGCATTTAAACGCATGCCGGGCATTAGCTAGTTGTTTATAAAGTTGTGCCAGAGACTCCAAAATTAATATTAACTTTTTGTTTTTACTTACAACAAATGAGAAGCAATAATGACTGCCAATAATTGGGAGAATATTACATTGTTTTAATTTTTAAATGCTGTAAGTAATTTTATAATGAAATCTGTTTTGAAGTGTAACATGTTAACTCTCGGTATTCGGCATTTGGTGAGAGTAATTACGTGAATGCGAAGAAAGTCAAGGATTGGAAATAGTTAACAACCGCAGTGCTGCTATCTGTGGTGGATGGTTCGAACAAATGTTCACAGAGACAAAAGGAAACATTATGGTATAACTGTTTTAATTGAATATAATAGATGTATTAAAAAAATTTTCTTTGTCGAAATTCAGTTCAAAAGCCGGGGTTTAGTATTTGAAGTTTGTTGAGTTATGAAAAAAATGATTAGAGTGTAGTTTTACGATATCGCGCAACACGTGACAAAATTTTCACATGGTGAAAAAAATGGCAACATACAAATAAAATATTTATGTGCATTATAATCTTACACTTTATGAATTTTTACTAGATACTGACCCATATAATTAAAAAAATATATTTATTGGAAATATTTGAGATAGAAATTGTGTTTATAAGCTTTTCCAAGTGTATTTTCAAGTATATAAGTGAGGTTATTATGTTCCTGTATATAATTATAATCTATTTGCGTTATGAATTAAACATTACTATATTATTATTTAGTAAATAAATAAAATTTAAAAACAAGAATAAACATTCAGCATATTATTATTCGTTATTAATTTTAGTTCATCTCGATTATTTTACTAAATTAAAAATAAATGATAGTCGTTTTTATATCAATAATAATGTATTAATATATTTTAATTTGATGAATTTATATTTACCAACCGTATATATAATCACACTACAGTCCTTTTGTTATTTTATTCCTATTAATTATTTGCACGCAAAATTAAAGTCAGTTTTACCCACGAAAAGTAAGAATAACTCGTAATGCATGTACATAAGTATACGCCACCAATTTGTTCAAGTCTTTTTCGTTTTTGATGGAGCCGTTTCATTATATAGTTTAATATTTCGGTCTGCTTATCGAATGATTCAATAGTCGATGTAGCTGCTCCAGTAGTTAATTCTAACGGAGGGTGCGGTAACTACGTATAATTAGTGTCCAGAAATATATTTTAAAACATAATTTACGCCTATTTATCTCACTAGGCATAATTTTAAAATTTTCTACGTTACATTTATTGTAAGATTCACATTATAAGTGACTTTGCAACGTGAAAATACATGAATTTGCCCATTACCGACGTTAGATTTTGCACTGAAAGATTCGCTTCTATTTTGTTTTAATTGCTTGACTACTTCTGTAGATATATTTTATCCAATGCTATATGACCGTATGGCGGACATATAGAAATGACGTACACCTAATTTTTGTAAGTCTATGACTTTCCACCTATGGTTTACGATTATAAAACTAAATATACCCCTTTTTACTCCCTCAGAAAGGAAATTTCTTAATTTTTTATTTTAATATCTTATAATTATATAGCATGTGCGCTACTCAAAAATATGAACTAGCTGTGAAAGATTTTATTAAAATCCGTTTAACAGTTCGGGAGTGATTGAGTAAAACCATTCAATTTTCTATACATCAAAAAATTAAATTTATAATTTTAGTAGGATTTATCACAATAACTGCTAAATTTGGGCTTTCTTGTTGAACATAGCTGAAACAAAAGTTATTTGGGTGAGTACGCAGATTAGAAAATTTTCCAAGCTTTATACATTTGGAAGACTAACTCAAATCAAAATAATGGTCACTTAAATTAACGTATGCGAAAAGCGCTAAGTTTAATTAATTGTTTCGGAGTTTTTTTTTAGTCTAGTTGTAAGCCATTTTCCAGAGTGTGGCTGCTACATAAACCAGAAATTATTTTTTAATAACCCTTCCTTCATTTCAAAATAGAACCATGATATTATTTCCCAGGAGATGGTATGCTGTGACGTAGTTATGGTTACTTTTTAACTCAACATCGCAATATTTCATTACCCAAAAATACCTAATTATTATTATTAATCTTTCTTTACGATTACACTTTCATTAAATACAGTCCTTTTAAACTGTTTCCACAAAGCAAACATTACCCTTCTACCAATGTGTTGGGTGCACCGTGAAAATGGTGCAGAATAAAATCTCTTGAAAAATCTTGAAAAAATGGTTCACGCAGTTAATGCAATGTTTACGTCCATTTATGTATTACTAATGGCTAACGAAAATTCCTTTATTTAATCTTCCATGTTTAAAATAATTATAAGACAAAATTAAAAACTTTCTCTGGTATTTGTAATGGCCATGACATTGAAAATAGAAAATAATTTGTTGCATGAAATAAAAATGATTTTTTACACGTTACTCACTCCGATTTTTCACTTTGTTATTTTTAGCATCCATTTCATATAACCTCGTGAAAAATGCATAAAAATATGGTCCATCTTCAAATGGTGTATTTTAAGGGGGGGAAGGGGGGTTGTTGTGTGATGGAGTTCTACTTATAACAAAACTATTGTTTGAAATATACGGCGCTAGCTGACTAAACGTTATAAACGTTACGAGAGTCTTGACAGTGTAACTGGCACTTGGAGATATATTTTACACGTAATTTAGATAAATTTTACTCAAGATTTTACATAACTAATGTTCTTTGGAAGTTGTCTATTTTATATGTGTCTACTAAAACTACACCTTGAGATGTAAAATATTTGATTTTTTTTTAAAAAAATAACGTTTTATTTTGGTCAGACAGCCATTTGCCGGAATTTCCGCTTCAGGGTTATTAACCCCTTAGCTTAATCATTAAATTACAAATATTGTGTCAAAAAATAATACATTTTTTATTGCTTAAATAAGTAACATGTAATGAAACAATTTCACTGGAGAAAAAATGATACCTATAGTTGACATAGAACTTCAGCTATGCACATTTTAAGTAGACATATTTTAAAACCCCGAGTATACTCGTTTAGGTATAATTTTTTATTTTCTATGACATTATTTATGTAATTTTTTCTGTAAACCAAATTGACTCAAGAAAGAGAAAAATTACTTAACTAATTTTACATATAAGTTACTAAATATATTAAAACATAAAATTGAGACATGATAATAAGACATAGAAAAGATATGTTTTTCGACAGTAATTTGAATACATACTTTTGTTAGAATATTTTTTTTTTTTTGCCTATTGAAAAGTCACATTTCTGACGGTAAAAAATAATATTTCAGATACCCACCTGTGCGCGGATCTGGACGGAAACGGAAGTTGGGCAGGCTTCCCCCAAATAGACGAGACTATTCTTCTTCCAGCTCGTCAGGGAAGGCAGCGAGTATAAAAGGGCATGCGCCAAGTCAACCGAAGAGCAGAACAACTGGGACATCCAGCGGGCAGGCTGCTTCGCTGCTCCGACACCGCTCGCCGGCCTACACCGTCAACCTCCACGGAGTTGCTGCCGCCCGAGGACCGAGAAGACATCGACTGGGTGAGACCTCTTCAATTGTAAACCAGAATTTGGACAGTTAATACTGAAGCGTCGCTGTATTTGGCATAAACTTCTTCAGAGTCGACATTAACTAAATTCGAAGGTCCAACGACAAGGCCAAGAGGGCGCGTGATAGCAACTTCCATGAGGGCCGAGCGAGCGGGTGTAGTGACACTATCACGACCCGATCACGTCACTTATATACGGACTTTAACACTACCACATGAATGAAGAATCGTAGGCATAAGGACCTGAAGATAGTACGTACGGCATGACTATTGGCGGACACAAGGGAAGCCGCGCACGATAAGACATTACGTGTTACGGAAGCAATGTGTAGGGAGTTTCTCGTGGTAGCGGCGGAAGAGTAACATAAAACAGATGGCATAAACAGAGACGCGTGCTATGTTACACCAAGGGTTGTGTGCTATAATATGTGTAAAGAAATAAATGTAACCACTTGTAAATTATAATGTTCTAACCACCTGGATTTTATGTTACGAGAATTTGTTATTAAGCTTATGAATGTTCAGTGTGACTATTATTTTGTATGTATTTAAGCCTCTGCAGTTAAGATTGACGGCGTACTGGTCGTAGGCGGTGACGAGCTCACGCCTAGACAGAATTAAGGCTATTGTTTTTACATGTCCAATAATCATTCACAGAGAGTTAATTCGTAGGTCTTGTGTTGTAGTGGGATCATGTATCAGCCGTTCGACGTCACAAGAACCCGGCTTATTTACGTCATATGACAGTTTGAGAATCAATGAAATACTTGTTTGTGTTATTGAGTTTGTTAATAAATTGTTATTGGAATGAATTCAACTTAGCAGCTAATTTCAGAACCACCCGAAAACGTTCTTTTTCCTCCTTGTTAGGGCTTTCCTATATTTTTAGTAAAACCCGTGACATATTATATCTAGTATTTCTAAAATACTTCAAATATATTTTCTATTTATGGTTAATAGAAATGCAGACATGACAATTTGACCATAAGTTTTTCAAAATTACTTTACTAAAATGAGTTTGGACATGGAAGCCTATAAAAAACTGGTAATTCATAAACAACCTATAATTTTCATATCCACTTCAATTCAAAATTGATCATGCCGCAGAAACACACATAATACATCAATACTGTACTCATAAAATCACTGTCTCATGGAAATAGCACAAAATAATATATTCATACCCAAAACCGAAACAAATTATTCCAAGTGTTTTTCATTTCACTAAAACATACTGACAACTTCTGAATGTTTTCAAATGTTTGTCGCTGTATGATATGCTTTGAAGCAGGGAACTGCACAAGACAACGTCACAGTCTTCGCAGTAGTACCTGAACTCCCTTCTTGCCTTTTTTCCCTTTGCAGTCACGTACACGACTGCACATGCCGCAAAGTTTCGTGGGGTGTTGCTTCTTCGGGGTAGGTGGTAGAATGGAGGGGAAATGCCTGCCAGTCAATCGCAAGGGGCTAGTGATTGAAAATGGACGACCCACTGCCTTGGGAGAGTTGTCATCATTCCTGTATTTTTTGAACATCATATCGATAATATCGAGCCGGAAATCAAGAGCGCTTTTTTGGCCTCCTGTCTTTTTATACAGAACAAATGCGTTCCACAAAGCTAGTTCCAGAAGGTGAAACAAATTTTTCTTGTAATAATTCTTCCCACTTTTACGTGTCACAGGGTTGACTGCTAGATGCTGATCAATTTTATCCACTCCTCCCATTGTTTTTTTGTATGCAACCACTGCCACAGGTTTTATTTTCTCTTTATTTCTCTTGTGTGTAGTCATCATCAGGGCAGTGTGAATGGAATTGAGCATGCATACATCTTTTTTATTTTCCATTTTATCGCCGTTATTTTTCCCCTCTGATAAGCAACAACCTCTCCTCTCTTCAGTTTCTTGTTGCGAAACGAAGGTGGCATATCTTTCCTCGATTGCCGTTCTGTGCCATAAACGTTAGTCCGTTTTGAAACGAGCAGATCAGCCAATTGTGGAGAGGTGTAATAGTTGTCTATTGTTAGGCAGTAGCCATGGTTCAAAAGTGGCTTCATCAATGTCATTACAATTTGTGTTGACTGGGGCATGTCTTTATAGCTTTCATCAAAAGGCGTTCCTTTCCCTGTGTAGATTATAAGAGACCAAAGGTAACCCACTCAGTGACTCGCAAATCATGAAGCTTTTTATCCCAAATCTCGCTCTCTTCAAAGGTAAGTATTGTATCCACCCCAATCTGCCTTTGTAAAGCATCAAACTTTCGTCTATGGTAACATCTTGTTCTGGAGTGCAAGCACTGCGGAAAATCTTGTTCAAGTGTTTTAAAACTGGCCAAAATTTATTGAGTTTTGGTTGTGGGTGGTTTTCCGGATCATAAGTATTGTTGTCTGTAAAATGAAGAAATTTTTGCAACAACAAAAACCTTGTGTAACTAAGGACTTGGCGAAAAATTGGCGTCACAAGAATTCGATTTTTTGTCCAGTACATTTGATAGGAAGGTTTTTTCACAATGCTCTGGATCAACACAATGGAAAAAAAAGAGTATTTTTATCACTTTTTGTGTCTTTTCCATTGGCTAATGTTTTTTCCCCTAGCATACCTGTTTGTCTCTGTAACAATAATATCTACTAGTTCGTCATACATAAAATAATTTATATACTGAGTTATGTCTTGTTCAGGATCATGCTCAAAATGAATGCCAGCATTACCTGTAAATGGAAATCGTGGTGGATTTGGAGGTAATGCATTAGGATCAATTTCCACCCACTGACGTGCACTTCTAATGGCATCTTCAGAAGAGCTTGAATCGTCATCTTCAACAGATAATGATTCATGGTAACTATCAGTTTCAGTATCAGATTCACTAAATTCTAAATAAACTCTTCATCACTCGCCATATTTTAGTACAGTTCATAGAAACTAATATTTGCACACACGAACTATACGGAATGTTTCACCGCATCTAACATCAAATTATTTCCCGCCAGTTACTTGCTTACAATAAATAAATAAATAAATAAATAAATATATATATATATATATAGCTGATATATATATATATATATATATATATCAGCTAAATATGTAACTGCCGCTAACTGTGTGTTCTAGGCAGCTATCTACAGGCAAGAAAGCGAATTCACAACAGCGAACGTAAATGTTCGGGATTTTAAGTATTTCTTAGAACTTTGCACAACCGCTAGAATATATTCGGGTTTTTAAATTTAGGTAAAATTTAAAACCCCGAATATTCTCGGGATTTTAAGTTAAGAGGTTTTAACTTAGTCAATCCGAGGCAACCCAGTATTAATTTAAAACGTTTTTCTTATAATTATTTTAAGTGTTTTACAAAAAAGTCCACTACTGATAATACAAAAAATATTAAAACCCTTTTAATTTTTTTGATTAAATACAAGTGAAACATGTTGAAGTAGTTCTTATTGAGACGCAGAATAAATTTTATTTTAAATCTATCACATTTGAATTCATAGAAAAAGGAATATTTTTGTCTGGAATTGGTTCAGGCTTCAAAGTTGTAAAGAAATTAAATGGAAATTTTTCCTAGACATAAAATATAACATTGGCCAAAGTAAAAGTAGTACATTTTTTATAATTCAATTATATTTACTTTGAGGACACGACACGAAACGTTCATGCTGCGTTCGAATTATTATTTTTAATTATTTTACTAAATTATTTATATTTCTTAATTTTTTTATTATAATCAGTGTGAAAATATTTCATGAAATATGAGAAGACAAGTACTAGTTAGAAATACAATTTCTACGATTTTTTAAGGTTTTGTTATATATATACACACATATTTACATTTTGTTTGATATACAAAGACAAGATCGGAGGCTTATTGCTTGGCTGCCTCATTAATAAGACTTCATAGGAATGTTATTTTTATAAGAAATTAAATCTTAAGCAAATGTAAAATAAAATTTTTATTCCACTTAAATTTTTGACGTTATCTATTTCTAATCAGTATTGTTCGTGTTTCATTTCAAGACGCTTCTTTATTCAAGATTAAAATTATTTGTTAAGGAATATTTGATATACTTGATTTTCTTCCCGCATTTCTTATTTTTGACCCAGGTTGTGTTTTATATTTTATTTAGTAATAATTATTTGAAAGTTGCTAATTGTATTGCAAATTACATTGAGGGGAAATTTTTCTAATTCCTCCTCTCAACTTGTGTCAAGTAAGTCAAGAGTCTACACTTGGTTAAAAAGAAAAGGCGAGTCCGTCCTATAGTTTAATTGGCCTGTTACTTGACGCTCACTGCACATGATATCCCCCCTCGAAACTTTCAAGAGCGTGACTTGCCGCGGGAGTTCGCAAATTAAGCGGAGCGCGTCCGTGAGGCTCCAACGTGCTCCCGTACTTCTCCCCGTATATTTATCGCTAGGCTCAGGTTCTCAAAGGAACGCTCTTCGCGGTCGCCCTTAAGGACGTGCAGCGAGCACAAAGAGCTGACCGCCGTATCTTAGCGGAGAGCCTCTGCGAGGAAGCGCCTTAATCATAATTAACTTTATGCTGCTTAGAGCCTCCCTCCCTGGGCCCTTTAGCTGTTTCTTGTACTCAGTGAGCTGCGTGCGTTCGACTCTGTGGTTTGGTAGGAAGTATAGATACGGGAATTCCGCGCATTCACTAATTTGCAAGATAGAATGCAAACCTTCACTCTCACGCAGTTATTTGGACACGCCCGTCTACGACCGTGAGCCAACGATGCCCAGCTAGGAGAGGTAGTGCCGCTAAACTATATGAAATACACACATTTGTTGAAACGATTCGTGCTCCAACTATTGTTTACCGTCTCAGAAACCTTCCCGGGCATGCGAATAACTCATCAAAATTTCATCGCCATCGGAAGAATGGTATAGATAGGAACGCATACGGCACAAACAAACGAAAGTTCAAGACATGATAAACACATCAAATGATGGCGCGTTTAAAATTCAAGACAACTCTATCTATTGACGAAGTTAAGAACTAAACTGTTATTAGCTCCTTTATTTTGCTAGCCACTGCGAGCTACACTAAGCGGACTGGTCTCACCTAGGAGAAGAATATTAATTTGCCAGACCTTACTATGTGTATGATCGTGTGGCAGAAATGGAGAAATGGCACTTGCTCACTATTTGTATGTCTGTGACCGTTGATTTTTTCTATTATTAAATTAAATTTAACTTTTTCAATCCCTTTGGGATGGTATTTCATATTAATATGTTGTCTATGTGTTACTCGAGGTAATGAGCTAGTCGTAGGCCAAATTTCATTCAAATCCTTTTAACCGTTTTTGCGTGATTGAGTAACAAACATCCAAACATACAAACAAACTCACATTCGCATTTATATTAGTAAGGCTGACATACTGTATAATCTTCCGCCAATTACATAAATGAATTATTTTCTTACCGTGTGCCCCAATTTTCAGTTTTTGCGAGCCTAGTTTATGAAGTCCATGTAAAACGGTTAATAAGTAAGTATTTCCCATATCAATATTATAGTAGTAATAAAATTTGACACACCAGTTTGCTAGTGACAACCAGATAGTACCTTACTTCGCTCACTGCAAACTCGAGTTGATAAATACATGACACCAAAACTGTTAATTCATTCAAATTTTAAATAAAGGAATTTTTATCAATCAATGCTGTCTAAATGTACTTGAAATGTAATTTCGATTCACCGTCTCTGTATACTGTAAATTTCCTTTATTGCGGCTGGCGTGTGGCGAGGTTAACAGCGACAGCCTGATGTGTTGAAGTGCGCAGTCCTTTATCTTTTACTCTCTGTATCACTGTCTTCATCTCTCTTCATCTCTCCGCATCTCTCTGCAAGCGGCGCTCCGCGGTGACGCTTCGGCGCGGCAGACTGGCCCGACATCTGGCGGCGCGCGCGCTAACCTCGTTAGCCTCTCGGGGAGCGGAGGGAGGCACGCAAATTGGAGAAGCGGCCAACGTGATTTCTTGCCATTCCTCTCCTTCCCTCCCGCTTCTCTTCACCACAATCCTCTACCAATCCTCTTCTCGACGTCTTTCCGTCACAGCGCCGCCGCGTCTGAGGAGACTCGGCCGAGTTAAAAACCCTCACGCGTTCCGTCGTAACAGGATTGCCTGTTTCGTAGCCAGACGTGCCGCTGTGTTTGCAAATCACCTTCGATCGAACATGCCGTCGTGCAGCCTCTACCAACCGCTTTCCTTGTCCCCCACGCCCCTTTTATCATTTAACGTAGCCTTTAAACTTGGTAGTTTGTGTGTTGTTCTTATATCGTTGTTACAAGTGCAGGCAACATCTACAAAATATGGAATATCCACAAAAGAATGTCCCAGTTTCAATGGTATATTATACCATTTTAATTTTGACTATTTACAACAAATCATACATCAAATTGAAGGTAAAAATTTTCTTTTACAAATGTACAAACGTTCACTTTTAGTTTTACGGCACACGTCCAAACTAAGGTCCAAACCTTACTACACTTGGGTTAACACGTCCTGAGTAATGGAAGCAATAGACTCTTCAGTTCTGTGCCTCATTTATGGCAAATCATTAGGTAGTGGCGAAAAGTAGACAAGTTCTTTTATAAAGCGCCAAAGGAAAAACAAAAATCGCATGGCATTATGTCAGGCGAAAGTGGAGGCCAGTGAAAAAGAGCTCTGTCGCCTCAACCATTACGACGAATACAACGGTCAGGAGCTTCGACGTTGAACCACTTTCGTACAAAGAGTTTCCAATGGGGAGGGGATCCATCCTGTTGCAAAATAAATAATTGGGGAAAGAGCCAATCTTTTGCACTGCAAGCGAGAAAACAGCAAAGAATTATTCGCGCATGTGATTATCTAAAACTATTTGAGTGACTCTTTCATTGTGACCTTGAACCAACACACTACAGGTTTTATAGTTGGTACTATTACATTTTAAGACTGGGATATTTTTAATGGACATACTGTATAACTATACACGTGAGTTAAACAAACTTGTCTCATATTGTTAATGCGGCAGCTGTTCCTCTGCTTTCTCCATCAAATTCGAGGTCTTGAAACACATTCATGTTAAGCGTTTCCTCAAAATTGTACCCATATCTACTCCTAACAAAGTGGTGAAGGACATAGCACGCCTATATGTTATTTTAAGCAAGATACATTTTAACATTTAGTATCTGTGGAATATTTTCCATTTGTTGGACAGTATGCCAAATAAGCCTTTATTAACTCTCCGTGCTCGTGAGTGACGGTATTTGTACACTTTCTTCCTTTTATTTAAAGACTTTCTTGCATGTGGGCACATCACATGGTTAGAAAGAGCAAACTCTTCATCTGCCACAATAGCATATGGTAGAAACGATTCTTGAGACTCTGAAATTGCCTTTGGAGGAGATAATGTCAGAGTTTTATTTTTAATGGCTTTATACAAGCCACTATTTTTAATATTGTGGAATCACTTTCTTTTCCATTAGATCCAGTGTATACAAAAATAAAATGGTAATTAGCATCGCAAATTTCAAACAAAACAATAGAAGATAAATATTTATATTTATAACACATTGACCCACTGTTTATGGATATTTGAACACGTAGACTATATGCTTCCTGTCTAATGCGCCTATACAGTTCGGAAAGTTTGCTATTTATTAAAAATCCTGAGCAATGCTCTTCTAACGTTCAGAATCTTGTACAGACAAGAACAAAGGTTTCAGTTTTTCCCATATCATCTTAGTGATTTGTTGCACAATCTGGCTTATTGTTGAAAGTCCTAAACGAAAGTAAAAATGCAGCTCAGTCATCGTGCATTCACTTCCTAAGTATCTGAAGGAAAAAAAAACCTTAATGTAGTTCAATTGCCCTTTTTCATTTTCTCTTTCTCTTAAATCACCGACCCAGGGAAAGATAAATATAGTATTTTTTTTTGTACTTGCAGGTAGACAGTTGCATGGCAGATGGAAAAGTCTAAGAGATTGTTATTCGAAAGAATGTCAATGGTTTTCAAATATGAAAAGTAGATCTGCTTTGAAAAGAAAAAGCCCTTGTGTATACTACATGCAATCATCATTTTTAGGCCCAATAATAAAAAAAACACTTCAAGCAATATGAATGAGGAACGGGATGTTGGAAAAATGGAATTACCGTCACGTGAGCGTCTTATGATAAAACCACGCCTGGTGCATTTCAAAGAAGAAAAAAATTGAAAAGGTGTCCAATGGTGTTCAGGAAGTAGTCAAAGTACTGAAGAGTGGATTGCAGTCGAGAGAGGAAAGAGAAAGGGCCCGATAAAGATAAAGTTCTTGAAAATGTTGGAGATGGATTGATTTTGTTGTCGTTGCTCGAACCACTAAAATAAATACCCCACCATCTCAGAATTCAAGTCCGAATGCAACTTATACAAGTCATTGAACATGCTCGGTCCCAAAACCCTATAACTGGACATTTGCATTTGGGAAATGGAGTACCGCGTATTTATCAAGCCCAGACGGAGCTATCATCTTGCTATACAGCTCAGACTGGGCAGTCCTACCCTGTGGCCACCCCAAGAACGTCAAATCCTCAACGAATTGTGAACATCCCCTCTCCTGATGCACCACGTGATTCACGTGAAAGAAGTTATACCGACATTACCCACCAAATTTATCTTAATTAAAATATGTGCATGTTTACAATGGTTGGGTATATAATTAAATAAATCTACTTCGATCTCACCTTAAGTGCACTACATCATAAACCAATAAAATAATCAATTGTAATTAAAACGTAAATTTCGATAATGGCCCATCTCAGAATTATATAATTTCTCTTAGCGGGCTTAGATTTTTTTTACAAACACATGCAATAATTTTGGTACAAGAAGGGGTCGTATTTGGTTAAATGGTTTGTAATTTAATTATAAAAAATAGGCAAATTTGTCAAAAGCTACAGAATAAATACAGCATTTTTTGTCCACTAAAAATATTTATGTATTGGAGATGAAACCTTAAAAAATTTACGATTAATTTTTTTTTCTTACCGGATTGTTGTTACCTTGTGTATAAGTCACGAGACGTTTCGTGTTAATTTTCTACATTAAAAAAATTTAAGGACACGAGAGAAACATAACCTTACCTGTTTACCATGTGGAATCATCATCGTATGACACCACAAGTTATAGATAGGCTACTGCTGTGTGCTGTATAGGAAAGTACCCTTCAAGCAAAATAATGAGGGTTCCTTCCAAAACAACTTTTAACTCAGGGGTACCAACCAAGATTCTTAGCAAGAAGAAGAATACAACATGAAGACTCACCTGTGTATCGATTGTTTAGACTACAGTAAAGAACCTTATAGAACATTCTGTAACCATCCCAGACTTTCTATTTCATCCTTCAGAGTTTGAGAGTCCATAGGAGGGAGGGGGAGGAATTTAGTGTATAAATACTCGTGGTTTTATGCAATTCGGTATGGAGCAGCAAAGACCATCAAGACGATGCCACCATGAATCAATGACATCAGAGTGATAGAGGGTGGGGGGGGGGGGGGGGGGGTGCACGAGAGAATAGAGGTTATCGGAGAGCTTAGTATAATTTTTGTGTTCGTTATTTACTTTAATGGCCAGTAATATTTCTAAGGTGTATATGTTTGCTGTTGTACAAGGTTTCTTGTAAATTACGCTAATGTTTTCTGACACCTTTTTTTCCTTGGTCTTTTGTTTGTGATGCACCTGGGAAAGTAAAATAATGTTAGTTTTTGTTGGTGCTCATTATACTCTGTACTTATTTGCAGTTTCTGCACCTTTTGTGCTGTTTTCTTGGTGTCCATACTTGTTTCAGAGTAGTAAAAGTAACTTAACTCTCCAAAGACTTAAAATTATTTGTAATTGTATATTGTGTTTATTTTTTTCAGAGATTTGAGAACTTATCTTTCAGAAAACTTTTGTATAAAGTAACTTGAGATATTTAACAGTTGGGGATATTTTTGAGGACATTACGTGTGATTAAAAATATATATATTAAATTCATTGTACCTGAAAAAATTAATATCACATTGATTATTTTTGTATTGTTCATGGAAAGGTTGTTTTTTTTCCAAGACTTGTTTGATATTTATGCTTCAATAAATTTAACAAAATTTACTTGTTTTGTATTTTTATGGTTCTGCCATCTTCTAAAGTTTTTAGAATTTAGATAATATCCTCTAATTTTCATTTAATATGGAGGTTAGGCTCCATCCGGGCAAGTAAATGTTTAACTTGTGATTGGGTAAAATAGTTGGTGCTTGCAGTGAGTGTTTGGGACTAGATGGAACCGGCCTCATTTCTTCCGCAACTCTGTTCACCTTTGTTGTTTTTCTTTTTGTAAGTATGGCAGAATATTGAAACAAGTAGTGACAGTGTTGTTTGGAAAAGTTGCTGGATGTTTGCACTCATGTTTACAGGGCCGCGTACTGCTTTGATCCAGTTACTAAGCCAGGCTTTCCTGATCGCGTTACTTACCGACGCTAGAATAGAATGTCAGGAGTCAGATTCCAGATTCAGTGGACCAGTAGCAGTGTGCGCAGGAAATGGGACCAGATGGGATGGGCCTTATTTCAATGACTAGCTTCTCGTTAGGTGATATGCTGTCCCCCATAACGGTGTCACAGTCAGTGACATCATCTTTTAATAGCTGCAGTAGTTGATCAAATAACTTTACACTCATTCGCATAAAAGTGTAAACGTTATCTGGAATATCCTATGATTATTATGTAGCAAGTAAAAAAAATCCTTTAGATGACCGGTCTCTTATAAGAGAATGAATCCAAAATTTTCTTCTGTGACGATTTTCGTTAAGTAAAAACAACACAGCATATGCACCTGCCTATTCAATATCCATTTTGTGACTGAAAATATGACTATTTTGTGGTGGCACCTCCAGTGGTAGCGCGACCAGTGAAGCGGGCCACCGAGAAAGGTGTGAAGCAGCCCTTACTGCGAGCTGCGGCACGAGATATTGCCTACATCCCAGGCAGTAGCTAGGTTTGGTGTGTTCTGGGACAAAATGCTCTTGGCTTGGGAGCCAGGAAGACGTGGCAACCATGTTAGATGGCCTTGACCTTTGACAGAGATGGTCATCTTGCAATTGATCAACCCCACTCCTGAATTTTTTTGCTTTTCGTTACAGTGGCCATAGCCATAGAAGGGGGGGGGGGGGGCATCCTTAATTACATTTTCCGATGTTATTTAGGACGCCATTATGTTTTTGTCTGCTGGGGCACCAATTTTGAATTTGTATCGTCATATTGGAGGCAGCCATTTGGATTTAATCTGATGGATATGACAATCTATGTTTCTAGTGTTCATTCCTAAAGTACGCTAGTGTCGCTCTTCCTCGTCCACTTAAGGTCGTTATTCTATTTCCTAACAATGTTGTTATAAACCTTGTAACCCAAAAAAGTCCACAACATTTTCCAAATAAACCAATTTTTCAAAAATCCACAAATATTTAAAAGTCGTGCGCCATTTTGTTCATATTGACGGTTGTGACCATTATTTTTTCTTAAAAATATAATCGTATATAATATTTAATCAGATATATGTTACTATGTATGAAATTTTTGGTCTCATCGTTACGGATTCGATGATTACATTTTTTGTAATGTATTAATATGTTTAAAGTAAATAATAATTAACAAATTTATAACTTCCATTCCATAAAAAATAATTTATATATTTAACTATTTCCGCCATCCGAGATGTCACACAAGTACCAAAGATTTTTCAGAGTCCTCACTCATAAAAAAAACATTTTATAGGTGTTAATGTCTTTATGGCAGGATCGTGTTTGCATGTATGTGTTAAAAAACTGCATGGAAGCAGTGCCAGATTTTGAATTCTTCGCGTCTATGTCCTTTTATTCTCTTTTCCGAGAGCAATTAAAGTATGATTACCTTGAGGAATGCAGGTGATACATTAAAAATTATTACAAAGAAGAAGATAACGTATAAGTTGCTTAAACAGTTTAGTCAGATTTATATACAATTCGTTAATCCCTACCCCCGGCATTTTCCCAGGCTTGGGAGCAGCTATATCACTGACTGAATGACATTTATATTGTATTGTATTAGGGCACTAAGCGGTTAGCGAAATTAAAGAAGAGTAAAAATATAACTTGATGTAAGTTTTTGGACATACGCAATGGCGTATGTCCAAAAACTTACATCAAGTCATGCACTCCCATTGCACAAATCTTTTAAAGATAACAGTAAAAATATAAACTCACCAAAAATCAAACAACGGAAAAATATAAAACACACGCTTATCAACCAGCAAAACAGCAACATTGTTTACATCAAAACCTAGGTGTATTAATATATATATATATAATTATTCATTGTATTCAACGCATCCGTGGGGGAGCGTGCGGATGCCCTCACATGTCCTGCGCTTGTCGTGACGGCCAGCTTGTTTGTGCACTCGCTGTTGTTAAATATTAATTTTCATCAATTCCAAAACAAAGATGAAAGTTTACATAGTAATATTTTTCTTTCTAAGATTTAGGAGATTTTGTGTGATATATGTTTGTTTATTTTTAAGATTTGTTCGTTTTGACTAGTTTAAAAAATGTTTCAATGTGTGATTTTAAGGAAATTATACAAAAAAATGTATAACTAAATTTTTATTTAGATAAAATAGTATGAAGTAAGCAAAAATTGTCATTATCTTCCTTTGATGTGAGAGCTGAAGTTTGGTCGTCCAGGGAATAAACAAGATAACATGATAGAGAAAGGACAGTCTATATTTGAACCATCCTAAAAGCAAGAAAAGTTTCTGCTATTATAAATAGTTCAGTATAAGTTATTAAAGGATGTGTGACTGATTAATAAAATGGTTTTTTTTCTGTAGTATATTTATTGTGAACGGTTCACAATAATTAAGATTAGTATTATATTTAACTGATGTCATTTTCAGAAGAAAGTAAATCGTTGATAGAAAAGTTCTAAAAGATAACCAGAATTTTAATCAATGTTGTAAATTACCAACTACGACTGAAGAGGACAACAAATCTATAGTCAATTTGGAATAAACACGGCAAACTAGTTAAACTAGCTGTACAGTTCTGAATAGGCGGCAATTTAAAGACAATGAGTTCACCAGTTCCGAGTGAGTCCAGGACCCAGAAGGAAGGAAGGAGGAAAATCTGTTGGTGTGGTCGTCCCAATAATCCGGCCAGGCCAGCTGAATTCAACGTTGAACCACTTCCTCGTCCTGAGATTGGATTACAGGTCCAAACAGATGACCCCATCTCGTGACGTGAATTACCGTCATGTAGAGAGCTGTTTAACACGTTGATGTAGGCAAGGAAATATTAAGTAAGCCTGTGATTGAATGAGATATAATTATTTTCTCCTGAAATTTACAGTCTATTTAACAGAGAGTGTTTTACCACTGTCCAAAATTCAGAATAACATTCATTTTAAAGCTTTATAATCCAGCAACTGTAATTTTGTTAAAATGTTATTGAAACACTAATAATAAGATTCAAGCCGTTACTTGTAAAGATTTTCAACTATTCAACTTTATGGTCTTAGATTTATTACAAATTTGGTTTCCTCACTTTTTTAATTGAATTTAATTAATAACTTGGGTTACTTTAACCCCAGAGGTCTAGCTCTTAAAGAACTAAGTTTAAGTCCAAGTACTTATATATACTTGGTAGTGAATTTAATTTCATGCTAAGTCATTATTTTGAATATGACATTTTTTAATGATTATCTCATTTAATTAATTTTCTTGAACTGATAGAACTGAGGAACGGTTAGAAACCTTAGAAACCAACTTCGCTTTATTTTAACCAAAATTTATTTTGTCCATATTTTATATTGGTGAATTAGGCTTGACTATTAATGTACAGTACGTTGTTAACGTTATATGATCAAGAAATCTTTAATAATTAGATTTAGTTTTGTTTTATTGGGCTCATTTCGAGCTTACGTAAACATGGTGTGACAATTCCCAGAATAAGGAGGTTAAAAGTCGATTTAATTACTATCTCAGGAAAAAAACACTTTATTTTAACCACTACTAATGATTGAAATGTTTAAGTTAAAAACATTAAGTTGTGTCATTACAATTTTTGTCGTACATGACGTGAAACTTTCAAAAGTTCACTTTAAACTGTGTAGCATATGCTGGATACAACCTATACCCTTCGTGTGTGCTGGTCCTGCAGATAATTCAGTTAGTCGTCACACTCAATATGGTTTTTAACAACACAGCGATGGCTGCTGTTTGCCTTAAAGGCATACAGCTTAGCAGCATACGGAAATGGTAATAAGGGAAACGGGAAATTTTTTGAGAATTCGACTCAGCACTGCTCTTTGGTTTATTCATTTTAGAAACTGTGTTAAACTATGCAACAATTATTAGAAGAACCTTCAAGTTCAATACCGAATACATTCAGGAGTAATTGGGGGGGAGGGGGATAGAAATTTGTCAGGCCAGCCTTCGAAATGTCCTATTTCAAGTCCCTGGGAAACTTCATCACAGATGTCGGACCGCTGGAGACAATTGATTCCTTCTGGATCCACGTCACGGGAATAAAAAAAAAATTAAAGATTTCTTCCCGAACTTGGTCCGCCTGATTGCCCCGGTCCCTAATCCCGGTGGGTTATAAAAGATCCTCCCTCCCCCAGAACTCCTCCGGCAGAGATTGGTTCTGACCTGGCTCCCTCCCTTCCTGCCGGAGGAACTCGAATATGCCATGATAAGGGCCAGGCTGCTAGCCGGGGGGGGGGGGGGGAACGAGGAGAACGAATCAGCAACGACCTGTCTGCTTCGCGACACGTGTCCGGGATGTCCTGTCCGATCGCTTGTCTCGTGGGCCGCCATCTTGGTTCCTGCCGGCGAATGGATGCTGGAGGGGGGGGGGGAAGGGAAGGATGAATACAGGCACCGGGCGACTTTCATTATCCGGATACTCTCATCGGGAAACCCCCTCCCCCCGGGTCATTGGGACCAGACGCCCACGTCTTCGACATCCCCGCGTCGCCGGATGCAGACCGAGTCTCTCTCTCATTCTCTCTCCTCATTGTTGCAGCGGATCTCTACAAATGGAGAAATGTTCCGAAGGAACGGATTTCAGATTCGTATTTCTTCCTCCGCGAGAGAAAGGTTCTCGGGAAAGTAAGAAAGGAAAAAAAAAATGTAACGAAATCCCTCTTTGTGTCCCACTCTGACCTACCTGCATTCCAAGCAATTTTCACATTTTTTTTCTTTTTTCATTCCTGATGTCCTGTGAGGAAACGCGTAACTTGCGACGATGCCTGTATTCATTCAGGGGAGGTCCAAGCCAGGTGACGCAGTGTGGTCAATAAAGACGTCGATAAATCCGAGCCGTCGCATAGTTCGACGCCGGGGAGCTCCATAAATGCTGATTGCGTGCGTTGTGACCGGAAATGTGTCCGAAGGCAGAATAGCAGGAGCACATGTTCCAGACAGCATCGGGGAACTCGTGCTGATAAGCCCGCATTCATGTTCCTGGCCATGTTCGTCATTCTCGGCAGCAAACACACTTGTTGGCCGCTACAACAACAACAACAACAAAAAGTTTGTGCTTGGAGTCCACGCGCGACAGAAGTAAAACTTCTTGCTTAATTTTGTCTTAGGTTTAGGAAACTTAATTCTCTTTGGCTGAGGTCGTCGATCAAAAAAATATATATGTAGGTATGCGAGTGATAAATTATTCTGTTGCACAAGTATGCAAATGTGTAAGTATGCAAATGTGCAACCATGTAAGCGTGCAAGTATGTTAAGTCCTTTCTACCTCTAACCCCGCCATCAACACCGCTTCCTCATACCTCCTCACCCGGTTCCCCCACCACGTATCAAATTATGCGATCGGAATAAAGTGTATCTCTCTCAGTAAAGAAGTTTCACTTTAAAAAAAAAATGTTAGGTACAAAGACAAGATATAGAATTGGCGTCTGTTTGAGAATGTTTAGTTTTTTCCAATGAAATGGACATTTGATGCTTTTCTATTTTTCTAGTAATTAAAGTACTTAGAAAATAAGTTTTTTTTCGGTGAAGTATTTAATCTTGCCTCTAAAACCTCGATAGTCGTAGTATTGAGATTTTAAAACAAAAATAAAAGTTTAGGAACACTAAATATGTGTATTTAATTTCCGATGAAAATATGAAGAAAAAAAAGTCATTTATATTATTAACGTCCACCCTAAGAAGACAAACTTTAGTAATACATTCCCGTGTTCAATCTTATTCGAACATTTTAAAAGAGTGAATATTACTAAAAATCCTTATTTTACATTAAGAAAATTCATTTAAATTTCTTTCAAACAGGAGAAAGACCTACAGGACATTTTTATTTATTTTTTATTTATGGCTACAGCGTAATACCAAAGGGTCGCCACATAGAATTCCACGGAGGCTAACCCGCAAGGGAGTGACTACACGCCTTGTCGTGGAGGCGGCAAGACACCTGAAACACCAGTCTCTGGACCACCCACTTCATCACTGTGGGGTTCCTCACAACATATACGCACAATTCAATGCATCTCAGTATGATTTCAATAAAGGCTTAACTCACAAAATATAAGTTATTGTTAAAATCGGTGAAATCCACAATAAAATTAAGGTAGGCATATACGACTAACAGAACAGTGGGCATAAGTACAAAACTAAACTATGTAAAATATTTATAGCAAGTTCAGTACACTAAAAATATTTGCATAAAGCCAGTGTCTGATTTCAAGTAAGTAGTTGTGTACTTGCGACCTCGCATACCGCACTTGCGTAATTGACGAATCCAGACGGGTTGAAATTTTCAATATCTACAAACGGTATTAGTACTCGAACAGGTAGTTTATACCCTTATATTTTCAACAAAATAAATTAAATTGATGAAACAATAGCAGTAGAGCTTGGCCGGTCCTGCGCCTGGTGCCGGTGCGTGGGTTATGAATGGGGTCAATGAACGACAGCTTTGACGTCACAACGGCCATATTGTATGACCTTGCGCTTCAAAATTCCTCAAAATAGACTAAAAATACCTCAATTTTCCTAAAAATTACCCTATTTCTACGGAAAAATTCCCGTTTTTAAGGAAAATTTTCATTTTTTCGCAGCAAAAATCTCAAATGGCCAAATTTCCATAAAGAAGCACCAAGTTTCCATCGAGAGGGGCAATATTCCATCAAGAGGGGCAATTTTCTACGAAAGCCCCATCAGAGGACATGACCTTGACCTTGACCGTAAAATAGAAATTCTTTAATTTTTTACAAAAAAAAAATCTGAGTAGATTCCAAAAATTAAAAGAAGAAAAACTGTTTACTTTAAATGTCAAGTTACTTGATCGATTTTGGTCCTCGGTTTGATTCATGGTGAGAGAACACATATTATTTATAAAATTTTATAACAATTCGTAATTACAATTTAAATAAAACTCTTGCTTGCATCACACACGACATCTTGAATCAAGAAGACACCGCTGTACTTTTCTAAATGCCCACCATCTTGAAAATCCGTAATTATTATCCGCTTTTAACAAGAATAAATTTTAAAATTTATAAAGGAATTATAAATAAAATGTATATTAAAAACCGTACCACGGAGTCTAGAGTTTGATCCCAGCGAAATTCTTTAAATTTTAAGCTAAAAATTCGGAAGAAATTTCAAAAAGCATTTTTAAAAATCTCTTGATAAAATAATGTTTAATTCTATCGATATCTATCCTTGGTTAGATCCTCGACTAATGCAAAAAAATATAATTTTGTTAAAATTACTAAAAAAAGATTTGTTCGAGAAAAAACCACAAAATTACAAAAAAAAATATTATGGAAATTCTACAAGTGCGAAACAAGCAAATTAAAACCTTTATCGTTTCTTCAGTCTCCTTAGAAGGCGAAGCGAGACCTTTATAAATATTACTGCGCTATCTGGCAAAAATAAAACTAGTATGGTGACAGCGCCATATAGCAGACGAAAATATAATGCCGACATACCCCAGACGACAAGATGGCGGACCCGAGATGGCTACCATGACGTCATATTGGCTGACGTAATATCTGCTTTGGCATTAGTGGTGGGAGGTCAGTCTGCTGGTGGCTTCCATAGAGGTAGGATCTGTGGCCATTTTTAATCGATTGTACTCGCCGGATTTGAACCGAAGCCTCCATGGGTAAGAACGATTAAAATGTTTAAATTATTTTATATATATTATTAAAAATTGTCTCGTTAAAATTGGATAATAATTACGGATTTGCAATATGGCTGGCATAACGAAAAGTACACCGGTGACGTCTTGATTCAAGATGTGTGTCATTTAAGTAAGAATTTTATTTAATTTGTAGACAGTTAAGACTTGTTATACATTTTTTTATAAATACATTATATGTGTACTCTCACCGGATATCGAACGGAAGATCAAATCTATTAAGTAACTTGACATTTTAAGTAAACAATTTTTTTTTTATAATTCCTGGAATTTATTCCTTCTTTCGGGTCAATAATTAAAGACTTTAAATTTTACGGTGAAGGTCAAGTTCATGACCTGTGGTGGGGCTTTCGAAGAAAATTACTCTTCTTGATGAAAAATGGCCCCTATCTAGGGAAACGTGGCCCCTTTCAATGGAAATTTGGCTTCTCTGGAATTTTGGCGGGAAAAGATGTATATTTTCCCTAAAACCGGTCAAGCTATACTACTAATTAAAATTTAATTAAAATTAGTATTTTTAAAAAAATAAATTAGTTTCACATTAATGTAAGGTAGTTAATTATTGTACCTCAGTTTCTTAGTTCAGAGGTTTTCAACATTGTAATTTTTTTTATTTATATTTATTAATAACATTTAAATATTCAAACAAAAAATATTTTTAATTTTTTTTAAATAATTTAAAAGTTGAATCAAATGCAGATTCAAATTTTGTGGCGTTACTTTAACTGGGATGTACGCGAGAAGCAAACAAATTCCTTAACTTGTACAATTGCATACTTCACTTTCAGTACGGACAACCCTTGTGATGTCACTTCCGTGACAAGTACGTATACGTATGTGCTTCAGGCGAATCCGGACACGACCATTATTTCACTGATTCGGAGCTGATCTCACTGCTTAACTTTTACGGCGTCAGTTTATTGCGTGAAAAAGTGAAATTGTTAGACAATTTAATGAGTTGGTATTTCTATTTATTATAACATTAATATGTTCTCTTCCAAAACTTTCTGTCAGTTTTACTTTGGTTTTACCAAGGTACTATTATTTATATAAAATTATAGTCGTAATTATAGGTATCTATTTTAATTGTTTTTTTAAGTGCTCAGACGCACGCTTAAATAAAAGTCTTCAAGCCTGGCTTTTTGATTTCGAAACATGGCGTGGTTGTAATAGAGGATAAGTAATGGCACAACACTTTGGCCACGTGACAAGTGCTTCCTTGCAGCTGTCAAGCCCTCGGGTGACTGCGCGCACGCGTGCACACAAAGCAAGGAAGACACAGTCGCAACTCAACGCTCTTATTTTCTTTTAAAATATGAGAACTGTGCGGTATTTACCGGCAACCTAATAACCTGAAAGTCGTGTACTTATCGAAAGTAAATGTAGGCTACCTTGCTTTTTTTTTGGACGTTCGTTGCTGGTAATATTCAACCATAAATATTTCAGAAGATTATCTATTTTCCAATACCAAACTATTTTTAAGTGCTTTACATTTTGCTTTACATTTTACTTCAAACCTTAAAAACTGCATATCCGCAAAAGTGTCGAAAATTAGAACTTAAGATTTATTGTAAAAAAAAAAGAACACGTGAACACGTAAAAAAATATTTTTAAAGTATAATATTTTGCATTTTGACTCAACACGCCACTCCGCTAATACACCATTCCATAAATTCTGAGCTAAGAATTTTTGTAAAATGGACTGCCACCACTTAGCCTAAAATCGTTCAGCCTAATACCCTCTCTGAAACACTATTCAGCCTAAAGTCACACAGCCTAAAGTCATTAAGCCTAAAATCACTCAGCCTAAAGTCATTCAGCCTAAAGTCATTCAGCCTAAAGTCATTCAGCCTAAAGTCACACAGCCTAAAATCGTTCAGCCTAAAGTCACTTAGCCTAAAATCATTCAGCCTAAAGTCGTAGAGCCTAAAATCATTCAGCATAAAGTCGCTCAGCCTAAAGTCACTCAGCCTAAAGTCGTTAAGCCTAAAGTCACTCAGCCTAAAGTCACTCAGCCTAACGTCGTTCAGCCTAAAAATACAACCGCTCACATACATTAACAGCCAAGATCAGAATTTCGTTCTGCCTAAAGTCATTCAGCATAAAGTCGCTCAGCCTAAAGTCGTACAGCCTAAAGTCATTCAGCCTAAAATAACTCAGCCTACAGTCACACAGCGTAAAATCGTTCAGCCTAAAGTCACTCAGCCTAAAGTCGTACAGCCTAAAGTCATTCAGCCTAAAATCACTAAGCCTAAAGTAACATAGCCTATAGTCACTCAGCCTACAGTCACTCAGCCTAAAATACATCCAGCCTAATTTTAGGCTGAAAAATTTTAGGCTCAGTGACGTGTAGTCTGTAAAATTACTTTTTGACGTGACAACGTCTAATAAATCGATGAACGCTGGCTGCACGCACGAAAAAGTGTCCCGTTACGCACATTGTTCCGTTACGCGCATCTGAGGAGAAGAAAGACAGCGGCAGCACACAACTTATATCTACACGTGAACTGTCTCGTCGACTGTTTATAAAGTGAAGTGAAAAGTTAATGTGGTTTTCATTCGTTATTTCAACAACAATTTCGGCAATAATGGTAAATTATTCTTGCATTTAAAAAATCTGATTACTAGTATAATTTCAAGTATTTATTCTTTTATTATTAAAATAAAAATGATTCAATTTTATTCATAAAAGTATGCAATCATTTCATCAATGTTTTGTTATGACGTTGTCACGTTAAACTATCGTCCGTAAACCGACTTTGCAGACAACCAATTTTTTTTAAATTAAGTAATTATGTTTATGAAATGGATTTGTTTTACTTATTTATAGTTAAAACTAATTTTTTTGAAGGTTGGCATCTCTCAGCCAGTGGCCAGACTCCGCCAGTTGGGCTGCGCTGCGGGCGCTGGGCTTGCAGCGCGGCGTGTGCCGAGTCCTGTTCGCCTCGAAGCGCGCCAGCTCGCTCTGGCGGGCGGAAGGCGAAGCGGGTCGAAGCCCGCCGTCAGCGACGCGACGGGAGGTTCACGTTCGAGAGACCACACAGCGACAAGGCGACAGGATGTCGTCACGCAGGATTTACTTCGCCGACGTGCACGGCTAAGTAAAATGGGATGTTATGAAACTAACACTCCAGATTCTAGTCATCCACTGTTTCCGTTCAATAGCAATAAAAATATTGAATATCTGATCCACAGATACAGCACATTGAGAGATATTTTTCCATTATAGACACGCAAAAATAAAACTTTTTTTTTTCAAATGTTCTCTAAAACAACGTAAAATTTATTGAAATATACAATAAACAATTAATTTTACAACATAATAGTACTTAAATGCAGTTATTTCAGTTATTTTGGCCTGATTTGTTTTTCAGTACCAAACTCATAAATAAATATTATTTGCGTATACTTCATTAGACAATTCCCTTCCAAATCATAAGACCTTATTTGTCAACAATCAGTAGGTATTGTATATAAATATTTTTTGAATTGTAACATCTTAACTCTCGGTATGCGGTTTTTGGTAGAAGAATGGACCGGAAGTCATATAGAACAGAAATGTGTGACCAACAAGTTTCTGCCGTCTTTGGCGGTTGGTGCGTACCGAATTTCACAAAGCAAAAGGGAAACAACTATATTATTATCTTTTAGTAAAGTTTAACCAAATGGTAGTAATTTAATAAAATTCCTAGTCGAAAATCAGATCCAAATACGGAGTTTAATTTTTAAAGTAATATTTGCTTCTAACGGAGATGTTTCATTTAAAATTTCGGTCTGCTAATCAAATTATTCAATGATCGACGTAATTGCTCCGGCAACGAATTATAGCAGCGGGTGCGAAAACTATGCGTTATTAATGTCAAAAAAGGAGTTAACAACACAATTGGCATTTATATATTTATCAAGTTCGGCATTATTTTAAAGATTGTACGTTAAATTTCGTGCCAGAGTTTTTACGAGAACAGAGTCTATGCACAAGGGGAAAAAAACGGAAAAGAGGCACCAAGTTAATGCAATGGTCCGGATATACCTGATATCTTTCACGAGTCAGAATAATGACTTGACCTACGGAGTGTACAGAAAACATAATAAGTGGTTTCTCGGTGCTAAAGAAATAGACCTTTTACCAGGAAATATCGTGCGTGTATGAGTTCAAAACGCACGGGACTCCGGGTCTGTACGAATTGCTGTTTCGCAGGGAGCATAAAGGCTATTCTCACGAAGATTTACAAGAATATAAAAACTGCCAGAGATAACCAATGCACATTATCGCGATAACGATCCGGAAAGTGGCATGTATAAAGACGAATATCATGAAAAAATCGACACTATAGCTAATCTCTTCAGTGAAATAGCATTAAATGGTGAAGGTTTAAGAATACTAGAAAGTGGTCGGAACTTTAACTATGTGTGTTGGGACGACCCCAATGGATTTGTTGATCGTCTTAGACTTCTACATGCTTCGCTTAGTGCAGGAAACTAAACGCACATCAACGAAATTGTCTCTATACTCGAAGAATTGAAACAAGCGGGCTACATACATTGAATCAAACCGGAATCGCTCGCGAACTTCTTGCTCCTGTAAGACGAATCTACCTTAGTCACTAAGACTTAGTTCGCAGAATTGATGATTTATTTCAGCTGGATCTTGTTGAGATGATACCATTTGCCCGATTGAAAAAAAAGTTTTAAAGTACCTACATATTAGCAAGTTCGCTTGGGCCAAATCTTTGAAATCAAAGAATGCAACCGACGTAGCCAAGGCCATGGCCAACATTTTGCGTGATGGTCGTGTAACGTCGCACCTGCAAACGGATCACGGCAAAGAATTCTACAATGCGACCTTCAAGGTCTCTTTGATGAAGAAGTATGGCATCGAACAGTACTCTACATTTAGTCGTGTCAAAGCCTCCGTTGTCGAAAGGTTTAACAGAACTTTGCGCATTAAGATGTAGCGACAGTTTACGGCTAATGGAAATTACAAGTGGCTGGATATCTTGCCGTAACTAATAAGCGAATATAATTTCCATAGTGCATTGTAACACGAAAATGAGGCCTAAAGACGTAAAGGATGATCGCTTGCTTCGAACAGTGTTTTCCAATACAAAGAAGAAACATCCACGAAAGTGTAAAGCTAACGACGCGACGGTGACATTGAGCGAATCTCTCATTCGAAAGCCGTCTTCGGGAAAGGTTTCACTGCAAATTGGAGTCCTGAAATTTTTCGTGTGACACATGATTTTGAATCTGAGCCTAGGACCTAATACCTCGAAGATTTAGACCAGAAGCCTATACGTGGCGGCTGCTATGGCGAAGAGATTCAGCCTACGATGTATCCTGGTACGTACTTGGTGGAAAAGATTATTAAAAGAAGAAATTGCCGATTCTACGTCAAGTGGTGGGGCTTCCCACCTCGCTTTATTTCGTAGGTAGTGGATGCAAAATCGAAAACGCTCATTTCTTTAGTAATTTGCTAGTTTTTTTGTATTTTTTTTTGTATTTGCACTAGTGAAGTATCTATGTAATAACTTTTTGTTTATAAAAGAACTTATGGTGTTTTATTTCTCAAACTTGTCACTTTTATAAACATTTTAATTAAATTACTTTTTCCATTTGCTTTGACCAAAGATTAAAGCAAGGACAGGAAACCATAAATTCAATCGGTAAAAACGAATGATTTTTTGATGAATTTTCGGAAGTTTTCTCCAATTTCTAGGTTAATTATAACGAATTTTCAAGATGGCGTTAAAAATATCAAAATTGGCTTACTAGAGGCTGGTAGTAGAGTAATTGAAGCTTCTTTTAGGACTTTCAACCAAATTTGATAAAATTAATAATTTTTACTAAATTTAAAATTGTTTGTATTGCTCAAGTATCAAACCATTAACAGGAATCGATCGAATCAATATGTTTGTTAAATGTAGATTTTTGTGATGAATTTTGGATTGTTTCTGGAATTTTTAGCTTAATAAATACAGATTTCCCAGATAGCACCCAAATTTCAAGATGGCGGGTGTCACAATGATAAATAATTACTGCACTATAGTGGGTGAAAATTCAAATGACATGACGGTAGCACTACCTTCCAGACGAAAACAAGATTGAGGCATCCAGCAGACGAAAACAAGATGGCAGGCTCCAGCATAATAAAACCAGATGGCGGACATGGCGTCATACTAGCCAGCGATATATATATATACCTTGGCATTAGTGGTGGGAGGTCAGTCTGTCGGTGGCTTCTGTGGAGGAAGGATCAATCACCATTTTTATTTAGTCCTCAACAGGTTCGAACTGAAGACTCTATGAAATAAAAGCGTTTTTTAATTAAAAATTTATTCTAAATTTTTGGGATAATAATTACGGATTTGCAATATGGTAACCGTGACGACATAGTCCAAGAGTCAGAATGTTTGAAATATAAATATATAATTAGTTAAAATAAAAAAAATATAAAAATTTCTCAACTTTTAGCGTGAAAAATGTGAATTTTCAAGATGGCGAACGTATCAATAATTGAAATGGTTACATAACAATTCAAAATGACGGCCATGGCTTCCTAACTGTTAAGGTCATGTCCTCGGCGGCTTATGGCGGATTTTAGTTGCGGACTTTAAGCAGATTTGCGAACTTTACAAGCCACTGGAAATTTAGGGGCAATTTTCCACAAAACTGTTTTCCTTTAAAATATGGAAATTTTATTTTTCTATTTTTTTGAGAACTTTGGCGGAATATGTTTCCTAAGTCTAAAACATATGGCAAATTTTGGCAAATTTTGAGGGTCAAGGTCATCCAATATGGCCGCCGTTACGTCAGAATTCAAGATGGTGGTAGACACCACACTCCGACTCCAGACGCAGGAGGAACTTATATATATTCATAGTAGAAGTTGGTTTAATACCTAGTTAAAGCAGTATAGTTATATGAGTATGTTTAAAAACAGTTATATCCCCATACTACAAATAATACACCTAAACTAAATCTGTATTAATAGCCAAGCGTGGCTCGGAGAATTTCGGGATGGTGGCTTATGGTATTATAAACTCAACAGTCACTGCTCTCCGGCCCGGTCCTCCGTGCACGTTCACATTGTCCTGTCGCCCCTCTCCGCGCACGTCCAGACACGCGTCATCAACACTCAGGGATGGACGCCAGCATGCTGTGATGAGAGGTAGTAGTAACACATAATTAATGGTGTTGAAATGCCCTGTATGGTTGCCTTTTAATTCTTAATCTTAACAAAAAATCGTTTTATGCTTTTTTTCCAGTACTAATAAATGGTTTATTTTGAAAATATTAAAACTTTAAGCAGGCGTGTAAAAAATTTTAAGCTCCTACTACACACCGTGTGTAAAAAGTCGACAGAGAGCCAATAGAAAATTAGCATAGAGTAAGAAAAAGCGTTTTCGATTATATTTGTGAAAACGTTTCTCGTGAAGTGCAGATGAAGTGAGGGATAATTTAATACATTGAAATTTTTTATGACGTTTTGAAACGCAGTTGTTAAATCAAAACGACAGTAGTTTTGAGAGTGGATGGTTAAATCAAACAGACGCTTGGTTTGAACCACAGTGTTTTTGCTCATGGTCTAATCTTAACGTTCTTACGTACACGTAAAATGCGTTTAAAATTACTTTAAGTGTTTTGTTCTGTGTAACCTCAATGTATTTTTTTTTTCAGAAGACGATCTGTTAATATAGGGTGTCCATAAATGAATATTCCCGTTTCGATGATATATTATAACAGTTTACTTTAGACTATTTACAACAAAGCATACATGAAATTGAAGGTAAACTAACCTAGTTCTTCTTACAAATATTTAATAAGTGCACCTTGAATTATACGGTACACATTCAACCCAAAGTCCAATTTTTCCCACACTTTGGTTAACACGTCTGAGTGTCTTAACTCTGGAAAATCATTAGGTAGCGACGCAACGTAGACACGATCTTTTAAAAAGTCTCAAAGGAAAAGAAAAATCGCATGGCGTGAAAGTGGAGGCCAGCGAAAAAGAGCTCTATAATCTCGACCATTACGACCAATCCAACGGTCAAGGTCTTCGAAGTTCAACCACTTTCGTACAAATATATTCCAATGGGTAAGGCTCAGATTACATATTCACTCTTAGCAAAATTTTAAATACGAAACGCTTTACGCTCAGGAGTCGGCATTTTGCGTAGGTGGCGCTGCAATCGAGAAAACAACAAAGAATTTCTCGCGCATGCGCTTATCTGAAAAATGTTTGAGTAAATCTTTAATTGTGAACTTGAACTAAAACTCTACAACGATTACAGTGGATACTGTTAACATTTTACTGGGACATTCTTTAATTGTCTTAATGTTTAATTTGCGCAACACACTCAAATTCCCAATGTAACCATCATTAGTTTTAATGTACACAAAATTACAAAAAAAATATATATTTGTTTGTTTGTATTTTTCTGACGAGTAAACTAATAAAAGTGTCAATGCTGACAGCTGAACACATCGTAACTGAAGATAAGAGACATATCCCCGTGTGGCTGATGTCGGTGAGGGTGGGTGACTAGGTTACGAAAATGCGGTAGAAAATAGCTGCACCTCTTGCAAAAATGGTGTTCAAGTATTTTAACATCAACACTATTACATATTATTTTCGCAAAATAAAGCGTCTCTTTAATTGGCTGACATTTAAATTTTTAATTTGGGACTCCTTCTTAAAATATGTTAAATACAACATTGGCAAAAGTCTTTTGACACGTATGAATTCATTCGTAATGTGAAGATGTTAAACCATAGTAAATATAATTTTCATAAACGAAAATATACATAATTCAAACGCCAGTAGTTTTTAATTTTAAAGGTGCCACAGCAAAGTTTTTTTTTCCAACACACGTAGTAGTATATACAGTTTTACTATAGTAACATTTTTTCTTCAAAAACTGCCACCCAACAATGTTCTGGTGTAGCACACATACTATGTGGTTGAGTTGTGGAACTACTTTTCTTGATTTACCATGAACTCTAAAATAAATAACCATGGATATGTATGCGTTGGGTGATTGTCAACTACGGGCGCCAGAGGCTGAGTAGAACAGGGTTCAGCTCAGCCCGAAAGGACTTCACGTGTAGGTGTTGGTGTTTGCGGGGGATGTGGGACAGTGGTTCTGGGCCGCGACCTGCAGGAACACGTCACTCCGGCCGAAGACGTACCTTGCTCGGGACTTGCTGGTAGCCTCCATCCCGGAGACCGCTCCTCTCCTCGGCTCCGCGAGACACCCCCGCGTGACCTCCTGTCTGGAGCGCGCTGCTTCCTGGAAACAGGCAGACCGGCGATACAGGGAAGCTGTCGGGACGAGCGGAGCAACTGCAACATGCAATAATTTGTAGAAACAGATACAGCGTGAGTCTCCCAATCCGTATCATTCTTGTCCCTACATACGTGTTTTATTATCCTGAGTGAGGATTTAGAGGATTCCTTCAGTAGAAAAATAGCCTCGAAGAATGTTTACATCGATTTTAGTTTTCTGCTACAACACCTTCACACGCCAGAGAGTAGTTATAATATCTACAGATATCACTGGTTAGTGGTGTCAGCTATTGTTTCGATTATGCTAACCGAGCACTGATGCAAGCTTCCGGTCAGCGCCCTGTGCGAGGCTAAGAGAGCAGCGCCCGTGCGAGGCTAAGAGGGCAGCGCCATGTGCGAGGCTAAGAGGGCAGTGTCCTGTGCGAGGATATAACACTGGCGCGGTAGAGGTACATAGCACCAAGGAAACTGGATTCTGGTACGGCTTCAAATTATTGTGGTCTGTAAAACAAATTTCTATTTCGGCCAAAGTATGAATTTATTCAATAGCTGTAAAGTATATCAAGTCATGTTTCAGCATAACTGAAAATAAAAATACCACCAATAGCAAAACATACAATAAAGGAGGTTGTTTGAAGTGTTATAACTAATTATAAAAAATTTATCAAATAAATAAAATTCATAACATTTGGGGGGGGGGGGGGGGTGTTACGGCTAAAATCATCTGAAACTACTAATAATACTGACAATTTTGTATATTTCTTATTATTTCGGTATTTTATGTGGTCACTAACGATTACGATTAATCAGTTATTTCATTGCTCGTCAGTAAAAACATATACTGTGTTGGACTGTTCTGAGCAATTAATAAAGATGGGGAGTCTTGACCCACAATGAGGAAAATAAGTAGAAACTGGGTGACAACAGTTTTGTATCAGTACCTTTAAGGTGACAGTTACGAAATTTAAATACTAGGAACTGACTGATAAGTAAACATAACATTTAAAACTATTATTCTTATAATATTTCTGTGAATTGCAGATACAGCTTTGTACCACAAAATACATTTATTATCAAGCTTTATGAGTTGTATGTATCGGTATTCCGTTCTTAATACGAACCATTTTCTAAGTTAAATCATGCGCAATATATAGGCGAAAAGATAAAAACCCGTCATATTTGAAACCGGCTACTCAGCACACTAATGTGGCTTGATTATGTTAAGTCTTCGGCGAAGACTATCAGTGGGAAAGCGTTAACACATTCTTTGACCCGCCCCTTTGTCTTCGAAATAGAGTGCTCTCAGCGTTGTATAGCTCATCTCAATTCTCTTCAAAGTTATTTCGTGTGTCTGTATCCACACACATACACCGCACCCCACGTCAATGTCAAGTTTCTCGTACTGTGATATTTATACCTATAATGAGCTGACTTTGTCCTCCAACTAGCTTCCCCCTCACTCGCTGGACGAGTAACCACTTATAGTCATTGAATCAAGACATATCAGGATACTCTACTCATCGAGTACTCTCGGATGCCGATAAGGGAGTTCTCGGTAATTTACTCGCTGAGTGAGCTCGCTACTAGTGGAGCACTTACTAGTCTTCGAATTTCGCCGTTGGTTGCTTCTTCTGGTCTTGGGCCCAAGACCGTTCTCAAGAAATGCAGAAATGTGTCACCCACGGCTTTGAATATATATACTGTATAGAAGTCGCGAGTGGATAGGAATTACTCTACGTTTTTCAGAATCGTATGATGAGCAGCTTGGGAACTTCACCGCTGCAGTGCGCTGCCGTAACGCCCTGTATCGTCTTAGTTGTTATTTACACGTTAGAGCGCAGCATTGTCGCCCGCTGTCATTGCCCGCACCCCCCATCAATCATTCACTGCAGCTCAAGTTCGTTCAACGGGAGGGGGAAGGGGTGTTTGAAGAGTTCGACACTTGTCCGCTAGGGACCACCACAAGTCGATGCCCTAGAGATGGTGGCGATTGCGGCGGTGAATTAACCAACTACCTCAAAACCGTATTAGAAATTTTAACCTGGGCTGGCGACTTCTATACAGTATATATATTCAAAGCCCACGGTGAGGGTGACATCTTATATACCCGGGCGGTGGTCCGGGCAGCGGCGGCGCAGTGGCCTTGGGACGGCGCGACACTCTTCTTAGAGGAGTTCCGAGGAGAGTATGTATAGTCGCTCGCCTCCAACGAACATCGCCGCCCAGAACCGCCCAGAACCGCCCAGAACAGTCTTTCGTAGTCTGGCTAGCCTGGTCCGTTCCGGCCACGTGTCATGACGCGCTGTCGACTGCCGGTCACGCATGATGTCGTGGGAACAAGTCGGAGTGTATTACACCTTGCGAGAAGACTCTGCAGGCAACTTTACAAACACGGATGTATGGTGGTTGGTCTACCACCAGGCGTATTAACTACTAACTTAAAAAGGTGGGATAGGAAGAAAGTTACAGGTGACCGCTTACACCTGTAATGCAGTAATAAAGGATCATGTTTAAATTGATTATATTGTTTTTTTTTTTTTTTAAACAAAGGTTCGTTGCCAGTGATGTCATCAGCTGTGCTCACGCAGCTCTTCGGGAAACTAGCGGAGAATGGACTCAGCTTCAATTTGGATCAACCCGTTCGGGAGCACGTTACGTTAAAACCTCGCTTTTCAGTCCCCTGGTTGGTTGGATGCCAGGTGGGGACTAGCATCAATGGAGAGTTACCTGGATACAACACAGTGAGCTAGTGTGGTGGGACCAGAGACACAACGAAGCCACCGGTGGTTGAGTAGCCTATGAGAAGGTAGGTTTACCGAGGATACACTTTTACACAACATGCATGTGGTAGCCGTGTCTTTACCAGTGTCAGTGTAATTTTACACTAACGTGTGTTGGTTCAGTTTTAATCTTGTGCTCAAGTAAAAGAAAATAAAATTTAAAAGTAATAAAGTCCGATTGTTAAGTGTTGTTTCATTTTTATGTGTGTTTGTGCTACAAAAATTCACTACAAATGCATGTTTATTTCCCTGCACTTATAGGTGAATTAACATAACCATGCATATGCAAAATAACTAATCCAACATACATTACGTATTTGTGAAATTAATAAAATGTTTAGTAGTAACTTGAGGCACAACATATTTTTTAATATCTTGACAATTCAGCTTCAAACTCTTTCTGAATTTAAGAATGCATATACAAAATACTGTAAGATTTTTTTTCTATCAACGCACCAGTTGCGATGACACGCTTTTTGGACGGTTATAATTTCAAATGAACCGTTCAATGTTTTGGTCACATAATTTTTGCTGCGAGTCTAGCGCGCGCCGTTTGCTAGTGTCGGTCGCGGGGGACCTCGTGACTAGAGGATTAAATCCCTGGATGCCGACCCATTTACAGTCCCGCAATTTTTGGGATATAAATTTCCAATACCCGGGATTTTTGGGATTGAGAAAAAAAAATTAGTATGAAACACACATCGTAAAACGAAAACTTTCCGAACGAAACGCCTTCATTTTATCTGTCACTGTCACTTTGCCTGGAATTTCTTGTCCGCCATCTTATTTTAACAGCTGATTTAGTAGCTTTTGCGCCGGCAAACAGAGAATTTGTGAGTTGTGAGAGTGGTGACGTTGTAAATGAAGAGGTGTCTAAAAAGTTGTGCTTTGCATATCTAAGTAGCATTATTTATTCATTTTCTGGTTAATCAGAATGAATTTCCTAAAATAATGGTTATGTTCGGAAGTCGTTTTACTATTGTTTACAAATGTGAATAGTAAATAGACAATTTTTTTTTGCAGTTCAGTGTTTAATTTTTTTTTGTTACGTTCGATTAAAATTTGCAAAATATTTTATCTTTCATTTTCCCAAATTATGCCTCTGTTTATCATTTCTTTAAAGTTTATAATACCATAAGCCACCATTACGAAATTCTCCGAGCCACGCTTACTACTAGATATATATATTAATTGATATGTATAGCTATAATATATATGTTTCATAACAATAGTAATACAGGTTTTCTCTTTTTTTTAAGTATTCATTTTTAATGCCTCAAATAAAAAAACTTAACACGGCGAATTATGTCGTAAACTAAAAAAAAAATATTTTGTAAAGTGGTTGACCTTAATAAATGTGAATAGAACTGAATATTATTTGAACATATAAAAAGTTTTTTTGTAACTACACATATTATTGTTATGTAGAAGTCAAATGCTTAATAAAATTTATAGAGATAACAATATATGTTTATAAATAACTACTGTAATAGTTTGTTAATTGCATATAATATTAGTAGTTTATTTAAACTGAAGGAGATCTCGTTCATATTTTTGGATAAACTATTACGATTGTGCGATTTCAAGTCCGATTACTCATAAATGACAATAAATTGTGAAAGGACATATAATTACTTCCTTAGTAAAATAACGATGAAAATTTGATGTTTACGTATTATTTGTATGGTTTAATTGGCCGTCCCGAAGGCCGGGGTTGGCAGTAAGGGCGGGGTCGAGCTCCCTGCTCGTGACGCAGCTCCGGGTCGCGGGTTCGAGCCTCGGGGTGGCTCGCGGGCCGTGCCGGCACAGAGCCATCGGCCGCCCTCTGCTAGCGTGTGCTGGCAGCTCGTCAACACGCACCACAATCATGTTATTTTTTATTTGCCAACACGTCTTGATTTTAAGTTATTAAATTGCTATTTGTGATAAATATATATGACGTCATAGTTTGAACGAATTTGCAGGTTGCATTAAGTAAACTTACAATCCACAGACAATCAACGCGTTGGCAGCCGGACGAATAGAAAAATAAATTCTCCGCTAGTATTTGTTAGAGGAAAACCGCATGGTACATAATGCGACATATCGTAGCTAAAAGGACAAGGTATGAGTCGTTAAGTTTATTAGATAAATATTTTTTACAATTTAAAAAAATCATCTACCTAATGGAAAACATCGTACTAATTATATAGTCGCACGAAAATTCCCTACTTGACCCAATCAGCAATGCCTAGCAAGGCACAAAGCAGGCAATCAATATTGCATCTTGGCAGCCAACATTACGAGGTAGAAACTCGAGGAAGGTTCTTATAATTTATTGACGTCTTCGTGATGGTTTGCAGCGCATCGCTTCCATTATGCACGGTATTGACAGTTGCAGTGCTGGTATGGAGAGAGAGAGAGAGAGAGAGAGAGAGAGAGAGAGAGAGAGAGAGAGACAGAGAGAGAGAGAAGGATGGAGAGGGAGATAGAGAGAAACTACCATGGCCCATACAGAGGTTGGTGACATGGAGTGCTTCTACGTGCCAACTAACTAAAGGCAATCACATATTTAATCGAGTCAACTTACATAATTATTTGAGAACTAAGCGTGTCGTGAATGGATCCGCTTTTTTTCGATAAACATAATACAATGCTTTCAACCACGCTAAGTGCGTACTATTTAGTATCTATCTCAGTTCATCATTTATTAGTTGCATTCACTATGCATTATCTGTTTCAGTTATGTTAAAAAAAATTTAGACTTTTGGAATTTTTGAAATTTTAATTTAAATATTTTTCTATTTCTCATATTTGCACAAATCGGAACTAAAAGCCTATTAACCTGTTAACATACTTAAAAAAGGCTTGCAGTGTAAAAATAAACGTCAATGATTTATCGTTGCTTTTTCCCGTATTATTTTTCATTATGAAGTGTAATTTAGTAGGGAAGGTAGTTGAGAACAGAAAAAATTGTAACATCTCTAATGCGATTAAAAATATTTCGTAACTTTGTAAATAATTCACATACGAAACATGTATTTTACATTCAGTTTAAAGGAAATATTTTATCTTGTATAGTTTTGCATGGAAGAATCTTTAATGCAAAAATATTTGGCTACAAATCTTTCATAATCCCAGTGTTTAACTATATAAAAATTTCCCGTAACATAATTTTAAACTATACAGATTATTTTTATTTGCTATGATTCAAATAGCACGAAGAAGAGTAACCAATGTCGACTGAGCCCAAGCGTTTTATGTAATAAAGTTTTGGTTTTTGAGATATTACATTAGTACACAACGTTTGCAAAGTTTGACAATTTTAAGTTTGGCTTATTTTCAAGTAATTTTTAATTTTTCCAGGATAAACTATTTTGTACGTTATGCCAATATTTAAGAAATCATTAAAATCGAAACAGTCTTTCCAAGGTGACATCATGGAATACTTGAAAAAATCGTATTTTTTATTTATATTAGATTTAATTATACTTATTGATATTTATGTTTGAAGTAAACAAACATTGTGGACATAAATACGTTAAAAATGGTTATATATGTACTTATTTTATAAAGAACGTAATTTTGGTCAAAATTCGTCAAAATAAATGATTTACAAATTATATTTTCACTGAAGTTTTACTATTGGTTTAGCTGTGTCCATCTGCGATATAAACATTTTTGACAAATTCATTCCACATTATTTTATGTGCTGCTTAAATTTTTAATTTTCTGACATCGGCTATTTTTGTGGTTTTCTGTGTTTGCATGTGTATCGTTTTTATAATTTTCATAAAAAATTTTGTCCGTCATCTAGGTTCTTCATGACATACCGTGTAACCAGAGTTACATCTTGAAATAGCTGTTTTTCATGGTTTTTTTTTAATTCGGGGTGATTTTAAAGACGTTTCACGTCAAAAAGCGTCTCTATAGGTCAGGAAGTGGGCGCAGTCTGAACAGGCACGTAGAGGCCCCTAGTGTGTTGCGATGGTCGCTCTGTGAGGGATTATTTTTCGCGATGCTCGAACAAACAAACAAACAAAAAGACAAACGACAATTTGTAAATGGTACAAAAAAAACGCATGTTTAAACTCTAGCGTCCCTCAACTGACAAGGGCCGTGGGTCGGTGCCATCCCCAAGGCACGAATAGCACTGCTGAGCTCCGAGTCGGCACCCGAGGGACAAGGATATCCCGTCAACCTGTGCATACTAGTGTGACGTAGAACCGGGGCGAATAAAGCAAACATCCGTTCCGTTCTCATCCAAACAACACGCTGCCGATGAAACTAAAGTCAGTCAATACTGCACGCGACTCGTGCGATGGAAGCTACGTCCGTTGGACGGCTGGTAGTTCGTCACGCACGGGTAACTTCAGTTGCACGTCAGCCTTACGGTGGGTATCCATGTGTTAAAAACGACCGTAACGTAGCCCCGTTGCGTTAACAGAAAGGTGCTTGTGTGGACGGGACTCGTTGCAGCGTTGCGTGTCAAAACTTGACACGAAAGATATGCCACGGGCTCGATCCGTCATTTGTTTGTCTATCGCCGTTACATCAAAGGAAGTTACGGCTCTGCAAAAGAATCAGTGTGGGCGGGCGGCGTGTCGTTCTTATTCATTATTTTTGGCACAATTGAACAAAGGAAAAAAATATAATTCCGTCAATTAATTCGCGTAAGGTTCTCGTACAGTCCACTCACTGCCTGAAATTTTAAATCAGGCAACAAACTCGAATCACCGTACAGCTCCCATTTTTAAATACTTTTGAAATTCACCAACGAGGTGACTTTCTCTTCTTTCTTCTGTTAAGCGCAAGGTGTATAAAAGTGAAAGCGGCCGCTGCAATTTGACCTGCGCTCGTGGCTACTGATAAACTGCCCTTCTGGCGTATCTACGGGACGTAACATTTGTTTATGATAAGAATGCGCTGTAACGGATTGACGACACGGTGGGAATCCCAACATCGCTGCACCGAGTCGTGTCACAGGGTTATACGTAACGATGACACGCAACGGATAACATGTAACATATGGATACCACCGTTACTCCGTGGCGTTTGAAATATTCCATTCGCAAGTCCAGAAGATAACCGAAGCTCGAGCGCTCGGGTTGACAACCAAACTTTTTATATATTTGCTAGCTTATAACCTGCGGCTTCGCTCGCGTAATTTCAGGGCATCACTGATTTCTTACCATTAAAAGTAAAGTATGTTATGTATTCCAAAAATTGTTATCAAAGGAATAAGCACTAAATATTCAGGTGCATAAAAGATTACATTTATAACATAACATTATAATATTATATTTTTGAAAGTTAGTAGTATATAAATGTATGTCCGGAAGCAAGGCTTAAGGTGTAGTGTCGGCTGCCATCTTGGATTGTGACATCATGGTGGCCATCTTTGATTACCTTGACCTTTGAATTTGACCTTCAAAATTTGCAAAAATTCCTCAAAATGTGACAACATTTACCCAAAAACCTCTAAAATCCGCCAATATGTCCAAAAATTTTGAATAAATATTCCGTCAAAAATCTTTAAAAATTAGAAAACTAAAAGGTTTCCTATTTCCAGGGGAAAATGACCTTTTTGAAGGAAATTTTTGCGTTTTAGTTCTTGAAAAAAGTGAACGGCTTGAAAAATACCCTAAGCGGCTTAAATTCCCCATGGGCAAGCCACCCTAACTCAACGAGATCATGACCTCAACCATTAGTATGTCACGGCAGCCATATTGAATTATGATGTAACCCTTGCAATCATCGTTACGGTCACCATTTTAAAAATCCGTATTTTTTATGCTATAAAATCGGGATTATTTTTAAATCTAATAAAAAATTTATAGACTATAATAAAATTTTAATAAAAAGTTCCCCCATTTTGAAATTATGACATTAAGACCGTCATCTTGAAAATGCGTAATTAATAACTAAATTGAAAAAAATATATTAAAATTAATAAAATATCAATTAATAAAAAATTATTCCGCCATTTCAAAATTATGATATCACATCCGTCAAATTGGAAATTAGTAATTATTTAACTAGGATATCAGGATTTTTAAGCATAATAAAACATTTAATTAATATAATTTTAATAAAATTGTAATAAATAAATATACTAACGTCATGTAGCTTGGAGTCTTCGGTAAGAACCCGGTGAATTCAAAAATAAAAATGTCGATGGATCCTTCTTCCACGTAGGCAACTGGCAGAGACTGACCTCCCACTACAAATGCCAAGGGATATATTGCATCAGCCAGTATTACGTCACGTCCGCCATCTTGGTTTAGTCTGCTGGAGATCGCTATCTTGGATTTGATGTATTGTTTACGTTTGCTGGAGGGTGCTACCCCCATATTAGTTTACTTTTTACCCACTAGAATGCAGTAATTAATTATTGCCAAGATGCCCACCGTATTGACAGCTATCTCGGAAATCTGTATATATTAAGCTATATATTCGTAAAGATTTCCAAAATTCAACAAAAAAACATCAATTAAACAATTGATGGATTCGATCGATTAGAGTGCTTGGTTCGATCCTTGTTTGATCAAAAAAATAATAATTTTAGGTAAAAATAGTTTATTCAATAAAATGTGACGATAAATGTTAAAAGCAGCTTAGGTTCCTAGTCTACCAGTCTCCAGTAAGCCTATGATGACATATAGGCAGCCATCTTGAAAATTCATGGTAATTAACCTAGAAATTCAGAAAAAAATTCTAAATATCATAAAAAAAATTCGACTATTATGTAAGATTGACTCGATAGATTTCCGTCCTTGGTTTGATTCTCGGCCAGTGATAAGAGTAACTAAATCTTAAAATATATTTTAAATTCTGTTTCCCATTACCATTCGTGGAGTTTTTTAATCATTATTTCTACGAAAACCGACTCTCTACAATATAACTGTCCGACGAAATAAGTACGTTGTCGCTGTGCCTACCATAGAAGTCTAATTTTTCAAAACTTGGAATACCTTCAAACCAGGTCTTGTACAACGTTAGGCGTATAGGCTAAGTGTCTTCGTACCACGAGGCCAGGACATGGTACAATATCATGCGTATAGACCTTTTGTCTTCAAAACACTAGCCAAATCTGAGTCATGAGTACAGACTTATCGATGCTCATTCTAAAAAGAAAGCACATTCGTCAAAAGCAAAACTTATTCATCCAAAAGGAAGAACATTAAAAAAAGGAAGCACATATAACGAAAAGGACAAACATTTTTACAAAAATTCAACTTGGTAGGATAAGATCTCAACGCAGGGATACGATCTCATCAAAGAGATACTAGCTCATCAAAGAGATACGATCTCATCGCAGAGGGATACGGTAGGATACAATCGGCAGATATGACTGGTGGGATAGACTAGTAGGATTCGACATGACACTGCGAGAACTCAGTCTTAGTTAAAGATCAGATTACAAGAAATATAACAATAAATTTTGAAATATAATTTTTTTCTCAATATTTTACACATGCAAGTAAAACAAGTGGCTATTGTTTGTAGCCATATTCCCTCAATTCTTTAATGGAGGCTACTTAATTGATGCGCAAGTAGTTTCCTCCACGAACCGATGCCCCAAACAGTCTCAGGCGATCGACGACTATGTTAGAATCTTCCCATGACTTGTATTTCATTTATTCTGCTGCTGCTTCCATCTTCATGCATGTTTATTATTTTTAAGATCTCTTAAGTCTTCCTTTTTAACACCGGCCACAAAATCACCATCATCATTGTCCCAGAGACCACCATACGTTTGATCAGAATAATTTATTTTAACATATCGTTTCCATCGTTTTGGCCTCTGTGCAGCATCATAATCTTCTGTCTTGGGAGCTTCAAATTATTCTTTTTGTTCTCTTTTTCTAAAAAGCTGATGTCGGTGTCATGGTTTCCAGTAATATTATTTAATCCTTCATCCCGAGTAACAGAAAATCCATCAGAGAATTCTGTAGGAACATCAAATCAATTCATGACTCATCTTAGGAAAATTGCCATGAGTTTCTTCCTACAGTACGATAGAATGTTTCCGTTTCTTCGATGCTGCATTTCAATGCAGGCGATGCAGATGCCCAAATATGATGATTTATGCCAACTCCACACAATTAGCTCAAAACACTGACTTGTTTTAAGTAGACCAAAAAAGTACCTTTAATGGTTTTGATATGTTTTTTTTATTTATCACTTCGTCCAAACTGAAAGCCACCAATTTCGTCACATAATATTTTCCGCAAAGGACTCTTTACACAATTGCCTTTATAATGACTTCTAGCATTGTTGGTTTTAGTGAACGAAATTCCACAGTACTGACACATTTCTACCGGAGATGACACTACTGATTTTGGAACCATGCTGACTGTTCTTGATAAGTCATAAAAATCATCTTCCATAGTCCAAATAGTAAATGATCTAACCATGGTCCAACACGCTCCAACAGGGACTTAGCACCAGCGCCACTGTCATTCGTGTTGGTGTTTGAAGAGAGACAGCGCCGTAAAGAAACGAAGGTAACTGGCTCAAGGTTCAGAGAAGTAACTCGCCTAGCGAGTTGTGTACTCGTGGATCGAGTAATCAGCTCAAACTCGCTCATAATATTTCTGACCTCTAGGTAGGTGTTTACCAGGCCTGAAGTTGGAAAACACTCGCCGCTGATTTTGGAGAAAGTACTCGTCAAACGAGTGGGAGAAAGCGAGTAGCGTAACGAGTTGTTGAAACAAGGACATAAGTCGTATTTCTCTGAGTGTGTTAGTTCATTGGCTGATTGATTGTGGCTGTGCGTGAACACCTGACTTTGCCTTAGCCAAAGATCTGTGGTTTTCGGGGGGTCACCTGGACTTCAGGTTTCCCGACTGTTGTACGAACAAATCGGGTGACAGCGTGTCCGGCGATTGCTGATTCTCTACGAACAAGTGCTACAGATGCGCTGCGCCAACGAGTGGCGGAACTGGGGCAGTGGCCAGTGCTTCGCTTGCTAGCTGAAGTCGTCGGTTCCTGCCGCATCTGTGCCGGCCAAGTCCGCTGTGGGTAGAGGAGAGCGCAACACGGCAGGCGTGTCGACGGGACGACCGACTACCATGGGGCTCAGCACTGGATGGCCTTAGACGAATATTAGGGCGAGTGTTGCTGTCGTGTTGACCCAGATGTTATAGGGGGTGTTTATCTCTATGGTAACGCACCGCAAGTAATACACACACATTTTCAATAATATTCCTGTGGTGATATTTAATTATATATGTTTTAATAATATAAATTTAACTATACATGCATTAATTTTATTGTATATTGTATTTTAAGATAACTTGTGTTTTTAAAGAAGACAGAAGTTCCGATTACCTTTGCAATGCCCAAGTAATGTTCGCTTTCCAGAGCGAATTAACTCATGTTATGCTGATAGTAGAATACTTCCGCAGTTGTTTTGTTTCACAATAATTCAAGCAATTGTGCGTAATAATGATCTTTAATACCAGAACTTTGGAGCGAGTAATTGTAATTGTATTGTTGATTGACAAGCAGCTCCAGTAGAATAATTTTTTGTTACTAGTGTTTTGTCTGTTTCAAAATCATATTCTTATATTTGTTCTTTGTTAATAACCGCACGCTGCCTGCGAGCCACCGAGTTAATAAGAAGTTTGCTTATGTTCTCAAGAGCACATGAATGGTCGTTAAAATTGTATAATAACTTGTTTATTAACGAAGTTTTGTTAAAAAAATTTTTTTTTTTGCTTTCTTAACACAGCTTTTTTGTGTTTGCTCCAATTAACTCACTTGTTTTCCTTCTTGAAGGGCAACAGTGAATATAAGTGATAGAAAATTGTGTTTATAAACTTTATCAAGTGTAATTTAAAGTGAGATTGTGATACCGTGTATATATATAATTTATTTGACATATTAATTATAAATTCTTACATTATTATTCAATAAATAATTTTAATTAATAAATATGAACAAAAACATTCAGAATATTTATTACTTATCATTGTTAATTTAATTTATTTTATTATTTTCCTAAATTAAATCATTATTTTGATACACATGTTTATTATAATATTAATGATTACTGAGTTTTAATTTAAATTTTTTAAATTTTATTGAATTTATACTTTACCAACATATGTACAATATCACTACAGTTTACTTATTATTTTATTTCTATCAATTATTTGCATGCAAAATCAAAGCTAGTTTTTTTTTTACAACACCAAGTAAGTATAACTTGTAACACGCGTACATAAGTTCACGCACGACTTATTTACTATTTATCTTTTTGTCATAAATTCCGTACCCGGGCGGATCTCCAGACACAGTCCCCGGATCCTGGCACGTCCGGCAACACCGGCAGAGGGAGCGGGGGGAGGGAGGTCTCGCCCTGGACCCGCCGCCGGCACCTGAGCGCTCGGAGGTCGTGTCGCTCCTCGGGAGGGAGTTTATCTTCATCGACGGCGCGTGGGCGCCGCGTGGCGCTGTCGTGGCGTGACGGCGGGGCTGTGATATCGATTGCCCCCGGGTCGCCATGGATACCTGAGGGCGCGCGGCGCCGCCGACCGCACCAGCGTGTGCGCTGGCGGCTTTGTTGACGCGCGACATCTTAGCTCTCGGCGCGCGGCACGTGGCGGCAGTCATGTCGCGAACGCGGGAGTGCGGCGGAGGTCGCGTGGAACGGCAAAAGCGTAAACCGAGTTGCTGCCACGTGTGGTGGATGGCGCGAAACAAAAGTCACAAAGACAAAGAAACTTTTTAACAGTTTCACAATTTTTCGCAAGATGGGCAATATTTTAACAAAATTCCTTGTCGGAAATCAGGTCGAAAGCCGGGGTTGGTGTTTTATTCAGGTCTTTTTTTCGCTTTGATCGGAGCCTTTTCATTATATAGTTAAAATTTACGTCTGTTAATGAAATTATTCTAAATTTGACGTAGCATCTCCGGCAGCTAATTATAGTGGTGGGCGGGAGTACAGAAATGCAGTTAACAATAAATGTGTATTTTATTTATCACGCTCGGTATTATTTTAAAGAATTATACGTTAAATTTCTGTGTTCGAGTTTCGTATTGTAAGCGTATTTAAAACTCGAGAACATATGAACTTGCTCTCGACCGAAGTTACACATCACCGGCGGTTACGGAAAGACTCGTGAACTTTTTTTAAGTTGTACTTCTTTAGGCGCATTATAAAACTAATGAGAGTAAAAATTTTTCAATGCGCACGCACCATTCAACGAAATTTTCAAAAGAGGAAAAAAAATTATATTAGTGCTTTTAAATATTATGCTTTAGTTGATGATACTGAATGCTGGTGTAAATAATAGCAAATTTAATTATTGGAATTATTAGTGGCAGAATTGTGTTTTTAATTCTTCAAGTGTAGGCCCTATCTATACAAGTAAAGTTATGTTCACTCTTGTATAATTTATTTTCATCAAAAATTATTTAATTATTAATAAATAAATATTTAACATCAATAATTGAGAATGCACATTCAGCATATTAATTTATTTTCATTGTTTATTAAAATTTAAATATATTAGTTTATGAAATTAAATAAATAATTTTATCACGTGTTATATAAATATTGAACACTGAGTATTTAATTAACTTTTTAAAATTTTATTTGAATTTATACTTTATAGCCGTATTTTTAATATCACTCCAGTTTTTTAAATTATTTTATTCCTTTTAATTATTTGCTTGAAAAATTAAAGGAAGTTTTTATCACGCTGTAGTTTTTAATTTCTATCGCTCGTAAGAACTCGCAGCAGTTTATTTTTCATTGTGGCGTCTCGCCGACAGAGGTCGCCGCACTACGCGCGCCACGCACCACAGCGGTCAGGCAGAGCGCGGGAGGAATCCAGCAACTGGGCTGTGCGGCAAGGAAGAACCCCCACTCGTGGCTCGAGTGTCTCGGGGGAGGCCCGGGCGTCGGAGAGTGGCGTCGCGCGAAAAGTTTGTCTTCCGCAGGCCTCGCTCGAGTCTAGCTCTGTCCCAGCTCGCCTCAAGATCGAATTGTTCCGAATCATGTCAGAGTAATTCGACAGTCTCGCATTGGAATTTGTTTTTAATTTTTTTGGCTTAATGTCCCGTCAGCCGCTAGGTAATATTTTATATAGGTATATGCACCGAGAAAGGAATGGAGTAGATACCGAAGTAGTGCAGAACATGTTAGGGAGCCACCTAGTCAATATGAATTTTTGTTAGTGAAGCGAGGTAATAAAAACGACACTCGATGGTGTTTCGGTCGTGGTATAGCCTTTAAGCGCAAGTCTGTGGACAGTCATCTCGTCGCACATAGAGCAATTATGAGATTAAAGTGGTATTAATATCTCTATATACTAACGTAATAAAGCTGGAGAGTTTGTTTGAACACGCTAATCTTTGGTAGTACCAGTCGTATTTGAAAAATTATTTTTTTGCATTTGATACCCAATTCTTGAGGAAGGTTACAGGATATTTAACCTCACGATACGACCCTTGGGAGCCAAGCGAAGCTAAGCGAAAACAAGATATTAGCACGGGCGGGCGATGCGATGTGGTGGGAGGTGGGTACTCCCATATAAATTACTGTAATTAATTTTCTTCAAAAAATGCTAATATTCCTATTCCAACTTTTTTTTCAAATTTTTTTGACAAACCTGAATTTTCTGCTGCTTAGAAAACAGTTCTTCAAGTGAAATAAATAGCTTTTAGTTTGAGACTTTTTCGTGAAATTGAAATGGAAGATGAGCGAATGAATAGTTTAACGAGTGCTGCACGTTTTTAGTGTTTGATTGTTTTGACAAACTTTAATATTCATCTGCCAAGAAAACAGTTCTTCAAGTGAAGTATATTGTTTATTTTTTATGTTTTTTCATTATTATGTTTAATTCAAAATGCCTCGAAGAAAATTTTAGCTTTCTCCGCAGTTTGCAACATCAAAGCGTTTGAGACTTTTACGTAAAAATGAAACGTAATATGAGCGTATGATTAGGTTATCGAGTGCTTAAAGTTTTTAGTGTTTGATTATGTTGACAAACTTTAATATTCTTCTGCCAAGAAAAAAGTTCAAGTGAAATAAATATTTTATTTTTGTTTCATTCATAATGCTTCGAAGAAAATCTCAGTTTTCTCGGCAGTCTGCAACATCAAAGCGTCTGAGACTTTTACGTGAAAATGAAACGGAAGATGAGCGTATGAATAGGTTGGAGAGTCAACGTAACATTATCGGAAAAAGATGGCTTAGGGAATCGAGTGATGAACATTCTCAGCGTTTAACCCAAAAACGAGTAAGGTCAAAAGTTATTAGAGCACGCAGCCAACCAAAAATCTAAATTTGGCACTTGTTTATGACTATAATGTTGATTATTTCGAGACCAACGTGGTTGACATTGAAAGAATGAAAAATATTTACAACGATTGCCAAGCATATAAATTAATCAACTGAAGCGCACGGTTTATGTTGCAGCAACGGTAACGTAAATATCCTAAAAATTCCGCAACCAACACCAGTTTTGAAAGAATTATTATTAGGTAAACATTAAGCCTCAAACCATTTTTTTAAGTCATGCCAGACAATATAACACACTTTTTCAAATGATTTCATTTGATGTCAAAGAAATTCATTCTTTCAAGATATACAGACAAGTTTACCACTTAATAGGAAATTTACTTCCTGCTCAGATACGCAACCCGAATTTTTGTAAAAATATTTTGCTTCCCAAACTGATCAACTATCTTCGCTTTCAAATTTAAATCCAATTCTACGAATTGACCTTATTTACAATTTGCAAAAGATCTTCACGATCATACAGCTTAATTCAGTTTGTTGACTAGACACATCAAGTTGGTGGCTAGACACCTCCTGACTGTGGCCAGGCACGTGTATTCAGTAGCCAGACACGAACGTCCAGTAGGAGACAAGATATATCTAGTTGGTAGCCAAGTGCATCTAGTTGGTGGCCAAACACATCATGTCATTAGCCAAGAGGTATTTTTCGTTGATACTCGATGAACATTTTAAACAGTTCATATATAAAATAATACGCATAATCCAAGCATCTCTGAAACGAGAGATATTATTCACGGAAATGCGAACATTTTAAATAGGTAATGTTTAATGTCAGGCGTATATACCAGTCGTCTCCAAACCACGAGGCCAATCATATCCTGCATAAAGACTTATGGATGCGCATTCATCGTCAAAAAGGAAGAACATTCTACAAAGATGAAAGTACAGTAGTAAAAAAAAGTATATTTTAAAATGAAAGCTCATTAAAAAAGGAAACACATATAACAAAAATAACCCACATTTTTACGTAAATTCAACATGGTAGGATACGATCTCATCAGAAGGATATGATCTCTTCAGTAGGATACGATCAGTTGCAAGATACGGTATGATGAATTCCTCCAACAGAATTTTGCTCCAAAAGCCATTTGCTTCAAAAGTTATTGGCAACAAAAGTCATTGACTCGAAAATTTATTAGCACCACAAGTCTTTGGCTCCTACAGTCATTGGCTCCAAATTCATTGGTGTCAAATGTCTTTGGCTGCAGCACTCTTTTGCTCCAAAACTCATTGCCTTCAAAAGTATTTGGCTTCAACAGTCATTGGCTCCAAAAGACATTGGCTCCAAAAGACATTGGCTCCAAAAGTCATTGGCAACAAAGGTCTTAAGTTCCAACAGTCTTTGGCTTGATAGATCATTACCTCCAACCAACTTTGGTTTCAAAAGTCATTAGCTCCAAAAGCCACTGGCTAGAGCAGTCTTTGGCTCCTACACTCTTTGCCTCAAAAAGTCATTGGCTCCAAACGTCATTTGCTCCAAAAGTCATTGGCTCAACAGTCTTTGGCTCCAAAAGTCATTGGTTCCAAAGAGACTTGGGCTCCAACAGTCTTTGGCTCCAAAAAGTGATTGGCTCAAAAGTCTGTGGCCACAGCAGCCTTTGGCTTCAAATTTTTTTGACTCAAAAAGTCATTTACTACAAAACAAGTCTTTGTTACATATTATTTTTGGCTTCTGCTATCTTAGGCCAAACTGCTCCAGCGACATTCGTCTACAAGACGACGAGGCTACAAGATTACTGACTACATGGCTACAAGTCCACAAGGCTACAACTAGCTACGATATTACGAGGCTACTAGGCTACAAGTCTACGAGACTACCGCACTACATGGCTCTAATAGTCTTTGACTCCATTCAGCTGCGAAAGTTAATTTATCTAATGCAAACGAAGTTTGGCAAGTTTTGCCAACAAATGTCGCCAGTTTTATGTTGAGATAACTATTATTTATTATGTGGAATGTGAGAGGCTAACTAACGATCGCAAGAAAAGGATGGCTTCGCTAAACATTAAAGAGAAAGAAGTACTTCTTGCATGTCAGTGTTTCTCAGCTGTCTCAAGGCAAAGTAATAGACTGAAAAATTAATATTTTTTGTGTATAAATTCCACCAGATAAAAAATATTATTAGTGATATTTTGTTAGCATAAATTCACTAACTAAACGAAATTCCTAATAAATTGCTTGTCTTATTAAGAAGAAAAATACATGCAGGGATATTTTACTCATTAATAACAAGAAACATTAGGAGAATATAAGTAGAATTCTCGCCAGAAATAACCAGGAGCACACTGAGAAATCCAACAAAATATTGACACGAATAATCAAGAGCACACGGAGAAAACCAACAGAAGTCTCGTCAGGAATGACCAGAAGCACTTGGAGAAAAAAATATATTGACAGAAATAATCAGGAGCACACGGAGAATCCTAACACACGTATTAAATTACTTTTTTATTTTTGGAATTCTCCCTTCAATTTTAGCTTAATAATTACAGAATTACAAGATGGTGGCCAAGATAGTTGTCAAGATGGCGGATGACACGACGTTCTGGTGATTGGCACTTTATCAGGAAAAAATTAAACAAATATCACTGTTGCACAATCTAGAAAATGGCGCTCCTTGTATTGATTACTAAAACCAAGATGGTGGCAGCGATCTCTAGCTGAAGATGTATTAACTAGTGCTCCTTGTAGCAAGTATTATAATTAAAGATGGCGACAACGCCCTCTAGAAGGTAATGCTGCTATTCCTTTTTATTAAAAAATTTCAAGTCCAAATATGTGTGTTCATTTTTATATTTACCTTATGTAAATCTTGGTACGGTAAATTTCTCGATGTTCGTGTGGTAAAAACCGTATGTTTTCCAATCCTGAGGTCCGAGATTCTAAATTATTTCTAGTATTCATGTGTAATCTACTCTTAGATATGGTCAACCCAGTAGCTGAGCGGTTAAAACACCGATTTAATAATCTGAAGCGCGTGGGCTTGAATTGTCCTACCTCCCAATTCATTTTAATTTCTTTAAATATTTTAATGAATCACAAAAAGAACTAACATAAAACGATTTTTACAGTAGAAGTAGCTAATACCGAGAAAAATATAAAAACATGACTATCCACGACGGTAGTGCGACTAGCATGCGATACTAGCACAACTAGCGAACCACCGGGCAGGATTGTGGATGAAAAAGAAAATAATAAAATATTGCGGAAGATCGGCGACGAACTCACGATCATAGGCATCGAGATGCGAACACGCCCAAACGTGACCGAATCCTTAGGAGTCAAGCCACCACGTAATCTTAGTCCCATAAGAATAACCTAGGGCCTGCTTTCCCTTTTTCCCTCTACTACTAACATATAGGCATACGTAGTGTTAAAATAGGTGTTTTAAAATGTTTCATGTTAATATTTAAGTAATTCCATAGAATTATAACTTCTATCGTGTGCGAAAACTTTATAGTATTAACTGTTTAGTAAACTTTAACAGTGGGACCGTATTTTAGTAATAGACTATAGCGTATGCATGTCAAAGTTAAGCGGAATATTATAAATTTTTTATAAAATGTGTCATTCATTCTGTCCGTAGAAATTTCCTTGTAATTATGAAAATAACTAAGGTGTTTGGATCAAATATTATATAATTACATCTGCAAACGCAACAAAGTATTCTTTTATTTAGAATTAAAAATGAGAAGGAAATTTACAATGCCAGTGTTCAAAATAGGCCATCATTTTAATGGCTGTATGATATTTAATCGCTCTTTGCAATTTGGAAAAGTAAATTATTGAAAACAAATCTTTATTCCCAATAACTGATAACGTTTTTCATCTAAATAACCGGTTATTCTATCAGAACTATAACTGCCATAACTGGTTTTGGAAAATATTTATTTCGCTCATCCCTAGCTTCTGTCAGCGTCTGATGGCGGCAAGCAACGTTTACGATTCAGGCAGCGAGTTCTAGCTGCGGACGCAGAAAGTATGTGTGTGATTCGCATCCAGAAATGTTAGTATTTGAAAAGTCAATATTTTATTCATCAGTTTATTTATTCCGCTCGGTATTATTTTAAACGATTCTACGTTAACTTTCTAGGCCGAGTTTCGTATTATTGGTTTACAATATGAGAAAAGATGAATTTGCTCGTTACCGATGTTAAATGTTTACACATCACTGACAAGTACTGAAAGACTCACTCTCGCCATTTTAAAGTTATAACTATTTAGGCGCGTTATATTAAAAAAAAGATGATAGAATTTTTTACGTTGCGCGCGCAACATGCAAACAAAATTGATGGAATGAAAAAAAAAATACAAATAAAAATTATACGATCTTTGCTTTTACATTATATTACTTTAGTGCTTGATTTTGATTACTGGTTCATATGGTTAAAAAAAAATTTTTTTTGTAAGTATAAGTGCTATAATTTTTTTTCAAAAAATTTTCATGTGTATTTTTAAGTATATATATGTAAATAAGTTTGTTCCAGTATGTATGATTTTTTGCATAGTAAATTACAAGTATGTGTGAATTGTTTTCATTATACATAAATCATTAAATTATTTCATATCATTTATATTTTTTTAAATTAATAAATTAGAAATAAACGTTTAGCCTACGTACTGATTTTATTTAATAATGAAAATATATCTATAATAGTTTACCTTATTAAATATAATACATTTTATACACACATTAAAATTAATATTGAATCCTGAGTAGTTTTTTAACTTTTAAATTTAATTCAATTTATATTTTACCAATCGTATTTACAATATCACTCGAAATCTTTTAATACTTAAATTGTTTTTAATTATTTGCATGTATAATAAAGTTCATTTATATCACGCCAAATAAGTGTAGGTTATAACGCGCGTAAATAAATACAAGCACCCTTTTTTTTCTTCCTTTTCAAATTTTGTATATACCTAACTGTCCCACGTGTGCTAGAGAAAATTTTCAGTGGTCATTTCAACATTATTATTATTATTTGGTTAATATTAAAATGTAACCGTCCAAAATGCGAAAGGTAGAGTTAATTCGCCGTGGAGTCACCCCGTGGGCTCTCACGGCCACAACCTTTCCTGGAATCACAACGCTCTCAATTTTAGCGGAAAAGTTTTGTAATCTAGCTCATGTAAAACACAAACGCAATACAACACGCAGTCGGAACATTATGCTGCCCTTAAGGCTCAGTCCCACACGCCATGCTGTTTATTTTATTTTTTATCGCTTCTTCTATTTAAGAGCTTTTTCTGAAATTCTAACTCGGATATCTCCCTTGAACTTGTTTTGTATTACCAAATATACAGGATGTCAATAAAATAATGTTCCAATTTAATTAGTATATTATAACAGTTTAATTAAGACTATTCACAACGCCTCATACATCAAATTGTAGGTAAACTAACATAATATTGTCTTACAAATTTTTTATATGTGCACATTTAGTTATACGGCACACATAAACCTAAAGTACAACTATTCCACACTATGGTTTACAAGTACGGAGTAATGGAAGCCTCTTTAATGTAGACACCAAATTTTATAAAACCCCAAAGGAAAAAATATCGCATGGCTTGTGTCAGGTATACACGGAGGCCAGCGAAAGAGACCAATCCAACGGTCAGGGACTTCGACGTTAAACCACTCTCGTACAAACGAAACATACGTTGAACTGAAAATAAAGATTAACTCTTAGCAATTTTCCGTACACAAAAAGATTTACGCTCAGGAGTCGCCATTTTGCGTAGGTGACGCTGCAAGCGAGAAAACAAAGCAATTTTCGCGCATGTGCTTATCTAAAACTGTTTTATTTACTCTTTATTGTGATATTGAACCAAAACTATACAAGGCTTATAGTTGATACCTTTAAAATTTATAACTAAACTTTCTTAAGGACCTACTGTAGTTTCAACCGATATTCACTTAGCACAATATCACGGGTGTTAAAAGTCGTTGAAGTTATAATCGTACTTTGCGTGTCTTTGTACACCTGTGAGAATATCTGTATAAAATATTTGTGGCATAATACTAAGAGAGGTATCGAGTTAAAATTTTAGAAAAAAATCCTTGAATTAAAGTAATAAAAAAATTATGAAAAAATCAACATCGCATGTGAGAGTGAGCCTTAAGGGGCATTTATGGAAGCCATCATAAATTTTTAAAACCAAACTGACTGTAGCTTCCAGTATATGGAGTGTAAATTTATGTTATTTCATGAAAAATCACAGGGCATGTTTTTTGAACTCTTTTCGAAGTCTCAAGCGTAACCTAGTGTTACTATTAAGTCATTTGAAATAATCAATGATTTTTTTTCTCGAAGGTTAAATAACAAAACCTGTTAATAAATATCAAACGATTAAAACCTAAAAGATTGGGGAGGTATTATTTATACCTTGTAGTACCAAAAAGTATGGCAGTTACTTCCAACTAAGAACTTAGTACAAAAATTCCCGAATCGTAAATGATGGGGTACGATCCGTTTTATTAGGAAGTTCTTTTAATTCCTTATTCTCTATGAACATTATTGATTAAAACTTAACTTGCCATCAAACCCTAGACGTGGGAACATTATCAAATAACGTTGAGCTAGATTTCAAGACTCTCTCAGCTGCTGAGAGATGTAGGGAGTTTGCACACTAATTTGAAATTGAAGATAGTTCCGTAGTCAAGTTGAAATTAACGTTCTACAGAAACTTTGGTAACCTCATAAATATTGGTTTAACTTAGGTACCACTTGACTTATTCCCTTACATAGAATGCACTGACTGTGAAGTATTAACAACAGTTGATGAGCAATCGTTAATGTGAAATGATATAATAAGAGTAAATCTTTAAAAATCATCTTTGACAAATTGTAGGACTTATTTCTCAGCATGAGACTTAGAGACTTAGAGACAGCAAATACTTACATATTTGAATAATAATACTAAATTTCTCTACCTTTGTGGTCATTCTCACAGCATTAGTTTCCAATCATCTACTTGTCAATTTAATAAATGTATAAGATGTGATTTTGTAGAAAGTCGACTTCATCTTGGTAATATCAATTTGCCATTGAAAAATTAATTTCATTAATGTACAGACTTAACAAAATTAATTTCTTCGTAGTAACAAATGAATTGGTATTGATTGCAAAAAAAGGGCAGTTTTGTCATTATTTATGAAACATCATTTCAACCCATTTTTTTATCAGTATAGACACGCTTTATAATGTATATATTGACAAGTGATTTTGTAGTTAGTTACTGCTGAAGAATTTTTTCCCTATGAGAGCTATTAGTAAATTTTCTACTATGTTATCAAGAAATCTTCAATTATGCAGAATATTCCGGTATTTGATGCAGTAAATAATAATAATTTATGTATGTGACTTTACCTTGAATGTGTTTTTTATTCTTTTAAATAGCGTACTTCATATGTATTGTACTTATTATGACATTTCGAAAGAATAATCTCTCAGCTTATCGTTTTGGGAATTTAAGAAAATTGCATGGATTTTTATAAAAATATTTATAAACATAATTTATTAAATTGTTCTTCTTTTACTTATGTAGGTTATAAACGAGAGAAATAAGCAAGGAATGAAAGTTAAAAACCTTATACATGTAAAGTAAAAATACATTTAAATATAAGTACCTTTCCAAAATATAATACATAAGATTGATGTAAGACTGTTACAATCTAAATTATTTGGTGATTTTATTTAGTTTATGCTTCTAGGAATATTAGTATCTTAATAAAGATCCATTAACTCTTTTGTAGAACCATTGAATAATGGTCTCTTTTAAATTTCCACTTTATATTCTCTAAGAACATTTTCCAAGTATAAATTTAAGTATTACCCAAAAAATTTAGAGTTTCGACTTTGGAAGTTAATAGTTCAAACTTGATTATTTAAGCTAAGAGCGATGTGGGAAATGACCTTGTATTTCATGTTGAATTGTGCTCAGCCAGTGTGGTTCATCAGTAGAGCCTCAATGAAAGGCTCGCCTCTGAAGTGGTTCTGCGGTGAGGTTGGAACACACATGATTTAACGTTAGGCGTACTCATATTTCACTGTTTTGGTGTTAGCTGTAACCCAAAGGAAATTAATTAGTATAGCAACGGGATTTCGCTTGGCATTCCATCGAAATGAAATCACTAACGTGAACAGAGCAGGCGCGACGACGTCTGCTCCGCTACAAAGCGACCCTGAGCTGCACGTCCTCGCCTCCGACGGCCCGCGGAGATGCCAGCTGCTGCGGCGGTGTCAGCAAAGCGATCTCCCTCCATGGAGGTCGCCCACTTGCTCGCGAGCTCCGAGGACAGGCGACGGACGCAGCGATGACGGCGCGGTGGTTGGCAATTAGAAGTTAGCCGGCGCGGGTTTCCAAAGAGCCCCGCGGAGATGGATGCTGTACGCGACATAGCAGGTCGATGCCAGGTGACTGCGAGGGGTGGGATGATGGGGGAGTGGGACGCGACAGATAAGGACCGGCTGTTGGCTGGGAGGGGGCGGAGTTGTTGAAACACAGCTGCCAGAGTGAAAGTGCACTGCCTCGCCGCACGGAGCGAAGCCGCGTTTGATGTCCCGTGCTTCTGCCGTGTTGAAAGCTTTTTTACCCGTGTCGAAAACCTAACACGCACTGATCCTTTCTTTTGAGTTGAATGGTTCGCGAGTATTCAACCAAGGTAAAAATTAAAAAACACCTGTAGAGTGTACTGCGCATTTGAATAAATACCCGTATCCATTCGGAAATGTAGCCTTCAAGTCCGTGCTTTAAAAGCCAGAGAAAAAATTATTAAATGCTAACTCTGAAACCTTTCCGGCTCATTGAAACCGCAAATGTGAATGTTAACTTTCAAAAGTTACAAGCTGTGTATTTTTCTTATGAATCAGCCTAAATATAGCCTATACATATATGTTTTTTGAGCCTACAATTTTGATTAGAAAAAACTGCAATTGAGATTACTTTACTGCAGTTGAAAGAAAACTAAGATAAATTATTCATCTAATTATTTTACAAAACTTTACGAATAAAACATATTTTAACTACAAATAAACATTGTTACTGTGTAACATTTTGTGCTTTAAGGTTAGATGAGCTCACTTCATAAAAAAAACCTGGTAATTTTCGAGGTTGTACTTCATCTCTTAAAAAGTATTTTTTGATAAGGGGAATGGTTTGAAAATGACGTTACCTGTTTTATTGAATATCTATTTTTATTTATACCACAACCATTTTAAGGTCATCACTCAACATTAATTTATAAAAAGCCGGTCATTGGGAATGAAAGAAAATTCTTTTCTATACCTTACCATGTTAACTTGATTCATAGTAGTCCGTTTATTCGGAAATGAATATTAAAAAGTTTATAAATGTTTAAAATGTATATCAAGTAACACGATTGTTTTTTGATCCATCTGAGATCTTTGGCTATAAAAATATTAGAATCAGCTTATTTGTTTAACAATGCTGTTATAAATATTAGCTAAGCTACTTTTACAGAATAAAGTATATCAGTCCAAAAGGCGCGCATTACAACGTTTTTGATTCAAGATAAAATTGTAAATTCATTAATTATTGTTTCCTTAACACCTTGCTAATTTTAAAGGTTTAAAAACAATTTTTTTTATTAAGCTGTGCTTTTGAAAATATGCAAAATAAACCCTGATCTCTTTTATGAACTGCCGATGTTTCAATATTTTGTTCAAAAAAACATTTTTCACGTTATCGAGAAAACTTCATCATGTGACAATGAAAACAGATTTATTCCAACATATTAAGTTTTCAGAACAGACATATAAAAAGGTATCATATGTAAAACCCTTCGATAATCCACCCTTACACAGTTCTGCCTCCACTGTTAGACAGGAGTAGCAGCTGAATCATAGCACGACACTGCCAACATCTTATATATAAAATTCTCGTGTTACAGTGTTAGTTACCATACCCCTCCCAAACGACTTGACCGATTTTTATGAAATTTTGTATGCATTTTCAGTAGGTCTGAGAATCGGCTACTATCTATTTTCCATACCCTTAAGTGATAAGGGTTATCCACCCCTAAAATTTTTTTTTATTTTTTTGGATAAAATTTTATTTTTTATAATGTGGCATTAAAAATACTTACAACCCTAAATTTTCACCCTTCTATCAGAAACCCCTTATTTTTAATAGAATTTTATATTTTTCAACCCCGGTCGATCGCTGATCAATTAACACTTGATCAACCTTCCCCGCCAGGGGTCTACCCGTGTCACTTCTCACCCCGTAAACAGCACGGAGTAGGGATGAGACCGAAGCCGGTCTCCTGTTTCTCTCACACAATAAGCATTGTCTCACTCCCTCCACAGTTTTCGGCCATTATTATTGTTTATGCATAAAGGGTTGTAGTAACGTTTACAATTATAATTTTACTATCTCAGTGTAACTCTCATATTTAAGTATATTCTCAAGTAAATATATTATTAATTTGCTGGACTATAATTATTTATTCATATTTTATTAATAATTAATAAAATAATTAATTTTGAGTGTAGTTCGCACCATTAGTTCACTAAGCGATTTACATAACCTCAAAAGTACTCAACACGTGACACGAGCTCCCGCCAACAACGGCTTTTGTGTTGTAAGTATAAATTATAGTTATACTATTATAAAATCAATATTTTTTTTATTTATATTGAAAATAATGGTTAAAAAATAAATTCGGTAAATAAATCTTCAATCATGCCAGCTTCAGATGCTTTATCAAAGTCTTCGACCTTGTAAGCTTCAGGTGGTTCTACATCTTTCACATTTTCATGGAGACGACTAGATATTGGAGTAAATATCTTTTCATTTCTAATGTGGTTACAACTTCCTTCGTTTGTTTTAAATTCTAAATTATTATCTTGATCTAGATCAGTAATTTTAGCATTAGCTTTTTTGCCTTCGTTCCTCTTCCGCGATGTTGTAGCCCAGTCTTCGTTATCTTTATTCATCTTAATTGTACAGGTCTTGCAATGTCTATCCAAGTAATATCTTCTACCAAAGGATTTCTGACACTGACTGCAATGAAATGGTTTTTGACAAGGACCCAAATTACACTCGCTTCTCTCATGTCGTTTAGAATTCTTTCTCAAGGTAAACACCTTGCTACAGTATCTACAGTGATGACATTTTGATACAGCAACAAATCCCGAATCATGATTCATATTAGTTACTGAGACTAATGTCATATGCAAACTAAGAGTTTTAAATTAGATATATTACTTAAATAGAATTTTTTAATTATTTCATTAGCGAGAATTAATTTATCTCATTAAAAGGTACTTGTTGCAAGTAGTTCTGCTTTTATACATCAGATGTCGCCACATGTTACTTGCAGGTAAATAATATTTAGTTATTTTATGCGGGATGCGGGATGCTCACTAACGATCGCAAAAGAAGGATGGCTTCGCTAGACTCCAAGGAGAAGGAAGTTCGTCCTTCCTGTTAGTGCTTCTTAGATTTCTCAGAGATTATTATTATTTGACTGAGTAATGATATTTATTTTAATTTCCACCTGATAAAACTATTGCAAGTGTTGATTAAGTAGCAGAAATTCACTAATTACATGTAACCTTGAATAAAATGACATGCCTCATTAAGTAAAAAAATCCTTCATGCAGAGATCAATTTCTCATCTGTAACCGGAAGCACTCGGAGAAAACCATAAGATTTCGAGTCAGGAATAATCAGAAGCACTCGGAGAAAACCATCAGATGTCTAGTCAGGAATAATCAGAAGCACTCGGAGAAGACCGTCAAAATATTGTCAAGAATAATAAGGAGCACACGGAGAAAACCACCATAACTTTGACAAGAATAATTCGAAAGCACACGGAGAAACCACCAAAAGTTTTCTTAGATATCATAAAATTACAAAAAGAAATAATAAAAAATTTAAAATAAAAACTAAACATACAAAAACAAAATCGGCTAGCTTGTGAACATCTCATTGTAGTGCAAAGTTAGAGTTCTAGTACAAGCCAGATTTTGTTTTTGTATTTTTAGTTTTTATTTTAAATTTTTTATTATTTCTTTTTGTAATTTTATGATATCTAAGAAAACTTTTGGTGGTTTCTGCGTGTGCTTTCGAATTATTCTTGTCAAAGTTATGGTGGTTTTCTCCGTGTGCTCCTTATTATTCATGACAATATTTTGATGGTTTTCTCCGAGTGCTTCTGATTATTCCTGACTCGAAATCTTATGGTTTTCTCCGAGTGCTTCTGGTACAGATGAGAAATTGATCTCTGCATGAAGGATTTTTTTACTTAATGAGGCATGTCATTTTATTCAAGGTTACATGTAATTAGTGAATTTCTGATACTTAATCAACACTTGTAATATTTTTATCAGGTGGAAATTAAAATAAATATCATTACTCAGTCAAATAATAATAATCTCTGAGAAATCTAAGAAGCACTAACAGGAAGGACGAACTTCCTTCTCCTTGGAGTCTAGCGAAGCCATCCTTCTTTTGCGATCGTTAGTAAGCATCCTGCATCCCGCATAAAATAACTAAATATTATTTACCTGCAAGTAACATGTGGCGACATCTGATGTATAAAAGCAGAACTACTTGCAACAAGTACCTTTGAATGAGATAAATTAATTCTCGCTGATGAAATAATTAAAAAATTCTATTTAAAGGTAACCCGGGAGAAGATGACACATCTAAGGGGTTTTAAACTTACAAATTTCGAATTACACATGAAAAAAAATTTAGCATTAGGATACCATTTTCGTTGTACATTTTTGTATGTCAGAAATGGACGAAAAGTCTCGTAAAATAATAAATGGAAATAAAAATTAACCAAATGTTAAGGCCCGTATGAGTGGCATGTTCCCCCAATAGTAAGGGTAAGATGCCACTTGATATGGAGGAAAATGCCACCATCTGTAAACTAAACAGTGGTATTAAAAATATGATGTGTGTTAAGAAAAAGTAGTTATATTGGTTTTAATAGTAAATATAACATACAGATTTACACAAAATAACACTTTGTTTACAAAACTCTGTTGAAGAACATCATGGCATACCTAACACGTATCACAATGTAAATTGTCTGAACTACAATCTTCATGAAATCATTTTCTACATGCAACACATTGAATCCAGTCACACTTGGGACCTTTTTTTAGCATAGAAGTACCCATTACATACTGCACAAAAATCATCACTACCATTGATATCATCTAGTTCACTGTCACTCATACTATCTTGGCAAGTTTCGCCACTACACGAAGTCGACGAGCTCACTTTCCTCTTTCTTTTTCTTTGGGGAGCACGTTTGATCGTTTTCTCTTTGGCTTGTTGTTTCATCTTGTTTTTCAACTTGATATCCTTTTTAAGTTGTGATTTTCGCATGTCCATTAGTCTTGCTGGTGAATTCAGGACCACTGATGTTTACTTCTTACGACCAGTTTGCTTAGGCATAGTAAGAACAGGAACAGGCGATATTTCTTCGAAGGTATTCATGCTGCTATCTTTATTTGTCGAATGTTTCATTGGCAGAATCAGTTGCATCGTTTTCAGGAGCATATGAGCAAGAAGCAGTTGTCTTTGCAATAGGCATCGTGACATTTTCTGCAAGAGTAGAAGAATTTTCACTTGTAACAACTTTATCAGCATATGCTGCTGTATTCAGGTTGTTACCAGAAGCATTGTCTGATAGAGCGAAAGCGTGTGCAGGAATTTTTTGCGGGTTGTAAGGATAATGCCAAAAACAGAAAATCCTGCACTACCATTGCCCATTGTTGCGGCTCGACTCCAAGCTGATTTAACAATGTTCCAAATTGGAGACTTGTCAGTTTTCTGCCGGGGTTGCTGTAAATCCAAGTGTTTACAGCTTGCTGCCAAAATGTCTTGAAAAACGACCGGTCTAAGGGTTGCAGATACTGGGTTATGTGGCTTGGAAGGCAGATTAGTATTATGTCGTTGTCTGCAGCGAAGTCCAGTACATCAACATCTGAGCAGTGGGAACTATGACCATCCAAACCAAGCAAACACTTTCCTGCTTCCTTTCGAGGTAAAAAATGTGTTTTTAACCAGTCAAAAAATATCTCAGTATTTACGCAAGCAGACATTTAATTCATTTTGACGTGTGAGCCAGGTGGCAGGCCGTCTTCAAATTCAGGCTTCTTTCTTTTTCCTTTAAAAATGCTGTATGGGGACAAGACGATCCCTTCGGCATTGCAACAAGCAATTACGCTGATCGTCTCACCTTTCTCTCCAGATGTAACATGGTGAACATCTCTGTTACCTTTGGTAGCTATCACTCGACCTGGATTATTGTTGATTTGAAGACCACACTCGCCCATGTTGTAAATCTTCCTTGGGGCACTGAGAAAGTCATTTTCTTCACAAACATGCAAAAGCACTTGAAAATAGTTGTCAACTTATTTACGGCACATTCCAAGTCCACGTGCGATAGAGATACCCTGTGCCTTCCTAAGTGTTACGTCAGGTTGACGTTTCAAAAACAGTTGTAGCCAGTCGTATCCAGATAATTTCGTTTCAGTGTGCTCCCTTAGTAAAATTTCCAGCATCAATTCGTCTTTTCAATGTTCTGTAGGGTATGTGATAAAACTGGGACGCATCCCATACTTTAATTTTCCCGTTTTTCACATCTTCAGAAGCAAGAAGTAAGTTTTCTTCCGACCAGGACGCAAGATTCGTTTTCCTCTCGTACCTGCGGGGAATAACCTGTTTGGGAAAAGTTTGCTAAAAAGTAGTTAATGCACAGGAATAATATTGTTATCAACATGGAATTATAATACATTATCATGGGGGAAGATGCCACTTGACGTGGCATTTTACCCCACGTATTGGGGTAACATGCCACTGACATTTTTTTTACTCCAATATTCTCAGCGGGAATCGCCACACTTCACTTCAAAGGCGTTAAAGAGTGTTGAATCTTCGTATACCACTAGTTTTATGCATAAATATAAATTAAATTTATTATGTCTTACGAAATGGTAATAAAATATTATAAGATACGTACTCACCTTTCAATATCTTCGAATATTTAACCATAAAACGATGAAAAAAGGTCCTACACGCCGTGACTTCTCGTAGCTTCTTTTACACGTTCAGCGCTGTCTCGCTACGCGGATGGAGCTGCTATCTGAGTTTTTGTTCGGAAATACGTCCGCCTCAGGCATCTTCCCCCAACAGGCATCTTCCCCCCGGTTACCAATCTAATTTAAAACTCTTAGTTTGCATCTGGCATTAGTCTCAGTAACTAATATGAATCATGATTCGGGATTTGTTGCTGTATCAAAACGTCATCACTGTAGATACTGTAGCAAGGTGTTTACCTTGAGAAATAATGCTAAACGACATGAGAGAAGCGAGTGTAATTTGGGTCCTTGTCAAAAACCATTTCATTGCAGTCAGTGTCAGAAATCATTTGGTAGAAGATATTACTTGGATAGACATTGCAAGACCTGTACAATTAAGATGAATAAAAATAACGAAGACTGGGCTACAACATCGCGGAAGAGGAACGAAGGCAAAAAAGCTAATGATAAAATTACTGATCTAGATCAAGATAATAATTTAGAATTTAAAACAAACGAAGGAAGTTGTAACCACATTAGAAATGAAAAGATATTTACTCCAATATCTAGTCGTCTCCATGAAAATGTGAAAAATGGAGAACCACCTGAAGTTTACAAGGTCGATGTCTTTGATGTAGCATCTGAAGCTGGCATGATTGAAGATTGTGGTGACACATCTGACGCTGACATGATTGAGTACTGTACTGAAGCACCTAAAGCAGACAAGATCGAAGACTGTGATGGCGGTCTGAGACCAAAACGATGGAAACGACATAATAAAATAAATTATTCTGATCAAGTTTGTGATGCTGACATGATTGAAGACTGTGGTGACACATCAGAAGCTGGCATGAACGAAGACTGTGCTGACACATCTAAGGCTGACATGATTGAGTACTGTGCTGAAGCACCAAAAACATGCAAGAGCGAAGACTGTGATGGTGGCTTGAGACCAAAACGATGGAAACGTCGTAATAAAATAAATTATCCTGATCAAGCTTGTGATAATCACTGGCACGATGACGAAAGTGACCTTGTGGTTGGTGTTAAAACGATAGACACCAGAGATAATAATATTTATTATAAACATTCAAGGATGATGAACGCAGCAGAAGAGATTGATTATACCTCATGGGAAGATCCTAACATATTGGTTGACAGGCTACGACTACTACATGGATCGCTTTGTGCAGGAAACTATTCAAACATTAAAGAAATATCCTTCATTTTCAAAGAACTGAGGGAAGCTGGCTACATACAATAATGGCTTAAATAATTGTATGTGTATAATCTTGTAGATAAATTAATATATTTTTTTCCAGATGGTATCTACCATTTATCGAAATCTGATTTCTAAATAAAACTTATAACTTAAAGGTGTAAAAAACGTTACCACTGCCAGTCAAAATGTATACTAATAAAGACATGTCAGAAATCATGACAAGTTCGATAAGAAAAGTAATTGGAATCAGTTGGAACCAATTGAAGATGGAGCTGTTGGAGCCATTTGGAGCATTTGGGGCCATTTGGAATATTTTGGAGCATTTGGAGCCTTTTTGGAGCTGTTGGAGCCATTTGGGGCTGTTGTAGCATTTGGAGCTTTTTGAAGCATTTGGAGCCTTTTGGAGCATTTGGAGGCTGTTGTAGCATTTGGAGCCTTTTGGAGCATTTGGAGCTGTCTTAAGCATTTGGAGGCTGTTGGAGCTGTTGGAGCCATTTGGAGTTGTCAAGCATTTGGAGGCCGTTTGGAGCATTTGGAGCCATTTGGAGCTGTTAGAGCCATTTGGAGCATTTGGAGCTCTTGTAGCATTTGGAGGCTTTTGGAACATTTGGTTCTGTTGGAACCATTTGGAGCATTTGGACATGTTGGAGCATTTGGAGTCGTTTGATCATTTGGAGCTAAAGACATTTTTATTTTTCTTGAGGATATCAGGTAGAACATAATCAATCAGCTTACTTATGAAAAACAACGTACGGAAATTAAATGATAACTTGTGACTGAACTGTTTATATGGTAAATCGTATTCATTCCGAGGACCTAGAGAAGAAATTCTCTCAAGACATCGGCTGTTACAATTTACAGTTCTGACGATGAGAAGCAAACTGTTAAACACGGTGCCCAGAAACTCTATCAAGAAGAGGAGGACTATGTTAGTAACGGTTCTGGTTGGTCTCTGTCTAGTATAAACCAATTGGAGCTAAGAAGTAGTAATTTCGCTTCTATGCAGGGCTAAATGTTTATAAAATTGCTGGCTTTCGCAAGTGATCCTGTAGTAGAATAGAAATTATGGAATAAATATTATTTTTGTAAAAGAACTTGTGTTTTATTTTCCAACCTGTAATTTTTTGAGGCATTTTTACCTAAAAATTAAGATTATTTTTAGCTTCTTTCAGGTTCGTACCAAGGACCTTAGTCGATCTAATTAATTAATCGGTATATTGTTTGCAAATTTATTTAATGAATTTTGAACTTTTTCCTGAATTTCTAGGTTAATTATTACGAATTTCCAAGATGACGGTCGTAAAGGATTATAGAATGATGGTAGTAGAGGATTTAAAGTCTCTATAAGAGTTGTGAACATGGTTTATTGAAATTATTATTTTTTACATAAAATTAAACGTTTGCATCATCCAGGGATCGAACCAAGGACATGAATCGATCGATTCAATCAGTATATTTATTGCCAATTTATTTAATGAATTTTGGAATTTTTCCCGAATTTCTAGCTAAATAGTTACACAATTCCAAGATGGCATCCATATGACAATATGGCGGGTGTCACAGTAATAATAAATTATTACTGCACTCTAGCGGGTAAGAATTAAACTAACATGGCGTCAGCGCACTCTAGTAGTCGATAACAAGATTGTGGCTTCCAGCATATGAAGACAAGATGGCGGACATGATGTCATACTAGGTGACGATATATATACTTTGACATAAGTAGTGGGGGTCAGTCTGTCGATGGCTACCGTGGAGGAAGGATCTGTTGTCATTTTTATTTTTTTGCCCTCACCGGTTTCGAACCGAGGACTCCGAGTTCCGTGTCGTAAATGTTTGTTTTTGAAATATTTTTTATTAAAATTTTATTAAATGAATTTTTTATAGTTTTTTATTTTTTTCATTAAAATCGGATAATAAATAAAGATTTTAAAGATGGCGGACGTAACGATAATTGCAACGATGACGTCATAATCCAAGATGGCTGGCATGGCATCCTAATTTTCAAGGTCATGACCTCGGCGGCTTAAAGCGGCTAGCTCTTAGGACTTTTAAGCCACTTTTAGGAATTTGGTTTCTTTCTAGGGCAAAACGACTTTTGAGGATTTTCGAAATCCTAATTTTTGAATTGTGGAATTTTTTTCTCAAACAATTGATATTTTGGCGGATTTTGAGGAATTTTGGGCAAATTTTGCCCAATTTTGGCACATTTTGAGGATAAAATTTAAGGTCAAGGTCAAAGGTCAAGGTCACAACCATCCAAGGTGGCCGCCGTGACGTCACGATTCAAGATGGCGGTTGGCTCCTCGGGCTCCTCAGCCTTAAAGCCTGTGCCCGGAGCCCCATTCGTATACTACTAATATAATCACGAACAATTAGTTAAAAAGCCCGCCTTAACCTGTTTGATATTATAGAAGATTTTCTCGCACGGTGGTTGGCCAGTACTTGCACGCTCGGCTCAGGCGGAACGTGACAATTTTTCTTGCGTGCAGCCGGCGTTCATAGATTTACAAGACGTTATCGCGTCAAAAAAAAAAATACTTCGCGCGCTCGTGCGGCAAGCACTTTTCACACAAGCAGTTGGAGTGGGACCACAGAGCTGGGCAGTCCTGCACGTCGCCGCTGCGAGACTTCCCGCGCTTTCGCGGCAGCGGAACCTCGGCCCCTGCTTCAACTGCTCCGACTGTCTCGAAGATGGGGCTGGGAAATTACACAGCACCGCGGTAAGTGGCATCATCGGGAGAGGTGCGGGAAAGAAACAGGTGACGGCTGTGTACAGGGATCAGCGTGGCGGTGCCCGGACAGCGGACAACACTACTACCAGCTGTCCCACGACGGCTCCTGGCGGTCTCTGTATGGATACACCAGGGATAGCAGCCCGCCCCTGGCGATGTTAGCCTCCCGCCAGACGCGCTGCTGTGCGCGCCGTCTGGACGGACCAGGGCGGGGTCCATACCGGCCACCCGCCTGTGGCGGCAGTTAGACGTGTTCCAACCACGACGTGATGGCTACAGGGTTTTTCGGTTCCTCCCCTTTCCTTTTGCACAACACCGTTTCTTCCTCTCTCACCACTTAAGATGTAACAAGCTAACAACAGTGATCACACACAAAAAACTAACGCGTGTCCATACTGTCACTATTAATGTGTAATCTAACGCTCTTGTAAGCGCAAGAACTCCATCTGCTCCCACTTATTTTCTTGATGTACCCAGTACAGTTTTACTAAGCCTTTATAACTGATCCAAATACCTTAATAACTATAAGCAGTCTATTTCAAATATAATATAATAACACTAACAATGTTAAAAAAATCTGTATTCTTACTTGCTTCGTTTTGCAAAAAAAATGAAAAATGTTTCACATAAATAATGTGTTTTCTTTACAGTGAAAATCGCGGCACTTTTCCTTGACTACTTTTAAACTTACGTTTGCAAAAACGAGTTAAAACACCTTATAACAGATTAACATCAGCAACCTATGAAAAACAAGTATTTACAATTTTACAATAGCCAATGTAAATGTTTCATTATTTTCAGGGATATCCAGTGGCAGAAATCTTCCTTTCTCTTTCGTCTGTCCGTTTTTTTTAAATTTTTTTTATATCAGTGGCGGCTGGCGTGTATAGCGTTTCCTTGCTTTTTTACAGCTCCGCCGATGTGTTGCGCCGTCATAAAAGAGGGTGTCACGTGGTTCCTCGCTTGACCTTGTTTGACTCTTTTTTTTTTCAGGGTCAATTTGTATTTTTTTTTATTCTCGTTTTTCTCCGTTCCTTCCTCACACATCTGGAGCGAGAAACAAAACCGTAAAAGAACTATACTGATTGCGATTCCAGTTGGGCGCGCGCACGTCTCTCGTAGACGTGTCAATGCACTTACGCCATTGCAATTTTCACTGCGTACTACTGTAGCATACCAGTGTTCTGTGCTGACTTGTTATTCTTCCGAGTACACTTACGCACTTGCACCCGCGTTAACAGTGTTCCCTTGTTCCCGTGTGTTTACAGTCCAAGAAACCCTACTTCTCATCTTGTCGCTACGCAAAACAGAGTATGCGTGTGCTTACGACTTCTACATCAGTGTATAGGATCCTTATGTTAATAAAATTGACAGAAAAAAGGTGTAATCTCGTGTCGCCTTTCATTTTTGGTAGATTCATATACACATAAAAAATTGTCTTATTTCTGGTAAAAATAAAACTAAATTAAATTAAATTAACTGGTGTGGAAAATTTGCACACTAAATGATATGTGCTTCCATACTTTGCATTACGGGGAGAATGCCATCCTAAAAATTCAGTAAACAATTAAAACTTCAAGAAAATATGATGTGAGTTACCGCTGCACTTCTAAAATTTGAATATATTTATGCCCAAAGTAAATACAAGTGTTACTAATCTGTGCATGCTACTTGTAGTTGCTGCTCACTAACCTTGTTAGCAGTGTTTTCGTGATCATCTTGCAGGTTTTGACAATTTATTATTTAGAAGAAAAAAAGTCTAGCAATATCAGCTGTTACTTGGCAATAGATGCTTCCAAAACGTAAACATGAGCTCTCGTTCTCTGGTAACGTGTTTGTTGTTACCGACTAATTTCGTATTTGCAGGTGCTGTAGTGACAAGTCTAACCCTACGAGTTGACATACAAATCGCAACAATAGCATCATGGCTATAGGCACTCTTACACCGGACACCGACTGGAATACTACCTCATTCGACCAAAACACTCAACAGTCACCTCTACACGCGCCTCCTCGGTATGTTACAACCTCAAAACAACACCGATATACACGATGTCGCTGACCAATGTCTCTAAACATGAGACTACAATTATCATACAATTTCTTTTAGCTGACTGTACTTCTGCATTAGCGTCACAATAAACTCTCGCATGCTTGCCATCTGTCACTGCGGCAATGAGTTTATATTTAAAAAGAATGCTAGATGTCATGAGGAGAACGACTGTGTTAAAAGCCAAGTACATAAAATGTGAAATTGTGATCGTTTTGACAGGTATTTTGTTCCAAGAGAGAGCTTAAAAAGATATGGCAAGTCTTGTAAAGCTATGCTTACTTACAAGATAAATTACAACGATAGAGCTTCAATAAAAAAAAATTTCTGAATGACGAATATTATTCCTTGCCTTGAATGTGTGTATGTATATAGTTCTCCTGATCTCCACAAAGAACTTGAAATTAAGAATGTTGAAGGTTTAAAAAAGCCTGAAGACATTGAAAATATCACTAGCGTGAAAAGTGAAAATATATGTTTCTGCCCTTTTCTAGTAGAGCCTTCAAACTTTGAAAACTGCTGGACACTTATAAAGGATACTTCAAGACAAAGAAGAAGATTCGATATCGAAGATTATGAAAACTTACAGTAATATGTATATGATGATCATGATGATAGCTGTGCTGATGATAGCTGAGAAAATGATGAGGATGGTGTTAGAACAAAAGATTATTATGATTTTCAGAATAATAGCAGCAGAATAGAGACTATCTTAATATATATAAATCTCGTGTCACAATGTTTGTCCTCAATGGACTCCTAAACCACTTAACCGATTTCGATAAAAATTGGCATTTATGTGTAATTTTTTCCAACTTGAGAGATAGGATAGTTTTTATTTCGATTAATGGTCTTAATCTGATAATTTTAGAGTTTTCTAATGTGATGTATGTATGAGTTGGCAGAAAATCACCACGGCAACGGCTGTAGCATTGTTGATGCTTCATTCGTCTCCATGGCAACGACTATTTCATTGTTAGTGTAGTCCTCATCACTCATTAAATACAGACCACCAATTTTTAGATATATACAGGTAAATAACTATACACTGGTAGAACAAAGTCGGTCGGGATTTGAAAGTGATATAAATTATTCAAAATAAGAAGACAATTACTAACTACATCTGATTTCTAAAAAGGTCCAGTGAACTCTTTATCAAGTCAACCGATTTCGATGAAAATTGGCATTTATGTGTAATTGTTTCCAACTTGAGAGATAGGGTAGTTTTTATTTCGATTAATAGTCTTAATAATTTATAATTAAAATTGGCATTTATGTGTAATTGTTTCCAACTTGAGAGATAGGGTAGTTTTTATTTCGATTAATAGTCATAATAATTTATAATTAATAATAAACTGATTATCAATGTTGATTGGTGTTTAAGCCCGAGAAACAGTGGGTACTTCGTTTCCATGACAACGTTGCGTGCTTGAGAGTCGGGAAACCATCGGTGCTATTCGTTTTTTCTTCGGTACATTACAAAGCATTGTATTAAGTTTTTGTCAAAATTAATTAATTTTCATTTTATTTCATTTATTATAACTGTAAATAGGAGATTTGGTCTCATTTCCCCCCCCCCCCCCATAAATACAACCGTGCGAAGCCGGGTCGGGCAGCTAGTCATATATACTTTACAGAAATTGCGTTTCTGTCCATGTTTTTGCTGAGCAACAGCTGCTACCATCACGAGCGTCAGTGTGGTGAAAACTTGCAGTAAGACCTCCAACAGTGTCACTTATGTTGCGGGGTGGTTGCTTGCAGCGATAAGATATAGTAATATCTTGTATTATGTATCTGAGCTGTTATGTAGCTTTTGTTACAAACATTTATCTAAACTAGTGATGCCAGACGGCATTAAAAGTCGGTTTGTGATCTCAACCCCTAACGGTAAAATGTATTCATTTGAGAACTGTGTCAAGGAGTTCTCCAAAGCGTACAGTTTGAGAGCATATTCCAAAGTGTGCAAAGGACCTGCTCTGCCTCCAACCAAAAAGCAAGGAATAGCTGTGCTCAAGCTTGCAGCTACCCTTAAGCCAAGTATTTCAACTAACTGAACAAAAGTGGTGACCGGTGCGGCTTTGGTCAACACCCACAGTTTCATCATTGCCAAAGTTAGATTCCAAGGCAATTTGACGATGTAGACTAAGTGGCAGGAAACTGCTCCAGATCTGTTAAGGATATATGCTCATACCTTAGCTCGATAAAGGCTAACCTAATAAGCCAAATTGTGGAGTATATAGAGGAGAATGGGATGTCTCAAGTATAAGATAGTGCTTGAGTGCGACTACAAAAAACTTATGGATGCAAGTGAAGACAATAGGTTCTTAAAAACCATGAATGTTCTCTACGCAGTTTAAGAGGTGAAGGAAGCTTTCACCGAGTCTTATCTCTAAAATCTGTAAGAAAGAGGAGGACAAAATGAGAAAGGGGCCTGTATGTACTTCGTCTGCTATTAAGCGACTACAACTACGCATTAACAAGCTTGATCCACTTCGTACTAGCTACTACATCCAATTACCGGCCTGCATTGGGTCGGAGCACGCACGTTTTAAGTGTGCTATCCTGGTCAAGTTTTAGGAGGGCGAGCATTTCAGCATCTTAATCAGCAATACCATGCTTTGGAATGAAAGTTCAACTTCACTAACATCGAGTTTCCTAATCCACTTTGACAGATTCCTTTGTTAGAAAAACAGAATCCTAATGTCTCCGTTAACATCTAAAGCATAGATGTGAACCAGAACATTGTACCAGCAGGCGTCGCAAAAGAACATCACTTCAAACTTCTGCAATAGGTCTTTAAATGTGTGAATTATGTGGATTATTGTTTTTTTTTAAATATGTGTGTCAGTATTTGATATATGTGGACAAATTTTTGAAATATGCATGTCAGTGTTTGAAATATGTGGATTATATGGATTAATGTTTGAAATATGTGTGTCAGTGTTTTAAATATATGGATTATGTGGATTGTCTGAAATATGTGTGTCAGGGTTTGAAATATGTGGATTAGTTGTTGTGTTTGACCATTAGGAAAATCAATATCGATACTCGTATAGGGTTATGTTTCTGAGTTAAAAATTATTTAATGCAATGTGCTTCTAATTATTTTTGAGTCATTAATCCTTCTGGTTTTCTTATGTCGGACATGTGATATACTGAGAGATTCTGAAATTTTGCATCCACCGTTACAATTTTTACGGCAATAATCATAGAGATAGCAGCATCATTGCAAAAAATAGTACCACTTAAATGCACAAAGTTACTAAAGGCATTTGATTCATGCTGAGACAATAGGACGAGTGAAGTTGTTTACCCTTAAAGTAAAAATACCATTACGTTTAATACACAATATAAATACTTTGACCCTCCTGCAAAATTACCGAAAAGTTAATAAGGCGATATTGTTCGCTAAGCGACGGCATATAAATAGATGACGGGTGATGAGCCCAAAGCCAGCTCGACGAACAATGCGCTACCAGACATTGGGGCACTCGCCAGCAGCTACAGCTGCAGCTGCGGAGCCAATAAGGCAGCCACATGGGCCATAGGGGAATGGAGTTACAATCTAACCTAGAAAATAATTAGGAAGACTTTATATGAAGTTTCCATTCAGGTGATCGACGTGGTAATTACACGCACAGGCAAGGGTGCAAATCTGTAGGCTTCGCATGGTGCCCCGCGAGGCCCGAGAGTTCTGCGCGTGTGTTCTAACCAACACTAGTCACCTCTCGATACAGTGCTTGTATGTTGTATACTGTCCATATGTTGCCCTATGTCCATGAAATATGTGGACAATTTTAAAATATACAGAAAGTTTTCCATAAAACATAGTTTTGACGTTTACGTTCATCAACCCCGTTTCACAGTCACGATTTTGCAAGCGCAAGCGGGCCATCTCGGAGAGGGGCTTCTTAATTCCTGGGGAGGGGGGGGTATTGGGCCCCATGAAGCCACCCAGGGATCTACGGCCATGCGTACAGGGCTTCGAGTGTCACAGGCAGCGACTGTACTTCGACACCGCTACGCTCACTACCTGGGAACAGACGCCGACTGAAGGCAAGGCGTGGGGTAGGCGCTCAAAGCTGCCGAGGAAAACGCCCGTGAAGTGATGAGGGGTTGGGTAGGAGAAGAGGTTGAGATGCGATGTGTTTATACGACTCCAGGGAGGCTGGGTACAGACAACTTGGTCGTCCTCGGCGCCGCCCCTCCGCCCCTACTCGAAGCTTGGTCTCTTATCTCTCGCCTCCCACTGCGGTCCCGCGCCTCGCTCCAGTGGCTTACTGTGTTGTCCCCCCCTCTTCGGTCCGAGCCAGACAGCGGGGCGGCAGCCCCTCCACAGCCGGCACGGTAAATTCATTTCCCCGGCCGAGGGTTCTGCCGCAGCCTCGCTCCTCTAAGTCCAGCCGGGCCCAGCGCTCCACTGAGCAGCCAGAATAAAATGTACAGCTACAAACTTTTCAAGTTATACATACTTCTTTACGCGCGTTATGAAACATTTATGAGAATGATTTTCGCGAAACATGCAACGAAATTTTAACAGGATGAAAAATGGCTACATAAAAAACACATATATATTAATATAACTTACAAGTGTGATTTTAAATATTTTAATTGAGTGATTGATAGTGAATACTGGTCCATATCATTATAAACATTTTTATTGTGAATATGAATTATATAAATTGTGTTTACAATTATGCAAGTGAATTTATATAAGTTAGTTTATGTTCCCATATGAATAGTTTAATCGCATTATATTTTATTAATTATTATATAATTATTTCATAAATAATTAAAATTTACATATAAGAATAAACATTCAGCAAATTTTATATAGGTATATTTCAATATGAAAAATAATTCATAATATTTTACTAAATTAAATAGTTCATATTATACACATGTTTGTATTAATATTGAATTCTGAGTATTTATTATTTTTTTTAAATTTGATTCAAATTATACTTTACCAACCGTAGTTATATTATAATTCTAGTCATTTTATTTATATTAATTATTTACGGGCAAAATTAAAGTTAGTTTTTTTAATTACGCCAAGTATAACTTCTAACGTACGTACAGAAATACACGCACTCTTATTTTTCTTATTGAAGACACTAGTTCAGACATTAAACGATAGACCCAATTTTTCTTTTCCAACTAGTTGGCCTTCGTGCTTTCATTTAATTTGAATTTTGTGTTTTAAGTGTTGTCAGTAATCCTGGCGAAGGCCATAATGAGACCGAAAATTAAGGTATCGATTGTTTAGTTTTGCGGTTATTTTGCTTTTCCTGTTGTGTCTTATAGGCTAGTTTATTATCCTAAACACTTAGAAAATAAATTTTAGAGGTTCCTAAACATGAAATGGAATTAATGACCCACAGTTCTATGGGTCACACACCATGAATCTACGACATCTATTCTAAATTGGTTTTAGAAGTCAACAACAAACAACTTTGTTACAATATTTTATAATAAGTTTGTTCACATCAATCATATGTTGACATCTGGTTTTAGTTAACGATTGTTGATGATTTCTTTCCGGCGTATATATGTCCCCCCCTCCCTTTTTTTCTCTTAAAAAATTAAAGTAATATATGTACACCCGCTCCACGAATTAACGCTGTTCAATTTACGCTGTTTTGAAGTAACGACACCAATCAATTACAGAATGATTTGAAGTGGCATGGTCATAGATTTGAAGTAGCGCTTTCTTCTTTAGCGTGAATTTTTATTTCCGTGCGCGCAAAATGGCAACATATTTTGTGTAGCATTAATACAAAGCAACGAATGAATAATGTGACGAATAAACAAACAATAATTTGACCTTTTCTTAGTTACAAATTTATTTCTGACACTCCCGAGCGTTCAGCCAACGTTTACATTGCGCCATTCTGCATGTCAGCAGTAGCTCTGGAGAGAAAAGGCAGGAGCTTTCAGTGCTAGTTTACCTTGCGCGTACTAGGATGCGCTAGTGGCATCGTGGCAGACACGCATTTAGTAAACAGAGTCGGGAATTACATTAACAGGATAATGTTTTATATTCTTGTTTGTCAAGTTATTTTATCTGTAGCTCTGTTTATTGAGTTAGTGAGCTTTTTGAATAGCTGTGTATCTGCGATCATCTGCATTTTGCTGTTATGGAATCTTAATTTGTTGTTAGATAATATAATTATAGACAAAATTAACAACCAAATGTATATTTCAATGCCATTGTATAATGCACTTTCTGACAATGATGTCCAACAAGTTAGGTTAAAATCTGCAAAAGTTTCAAAATTATCTACACTAATAAGGAAAAGGTTTATAAATGAAACATCAATTAGAGAGTTTAATGATTTACTGAGCAAAACGTCTTGGTCTGATGTTTATGATTGTTCAACCACAGATCTAAAATTTAATGCATTTCATAATATTTTTTGTAGATTATTTGAGCAATGTTTTCCAAAAAAACTTGTTAATAAGCATCATAATTTGGATAAGAAATGGTTAACTAAAGGTATTAAAATATCTTGTAAAGTTAAACGACAACTTTATGAAAAGAGTAAAATCACTAATGATATTGGAATAAAGGAATATTATAAGAATTATTCTAAAATATTAAAAAAGGTAATTGATAGAGCAAACAAATGTATTATGATAAACAAATAATTTTTTCTAATAACAAAACCAAATCTACTTGGAATATTATAAAAAATCATACTTCTAATAAAACATTTACTGATATGGAACTTAGTTTGGTCCATAATGGTGTGCAAGTTACTGATCTAAAGGAAATTGTTAATGTTTTCAATAATCATTTTATTTCTGTGGCTTAATGTTTTCAATAATCATTTTATTTCTGTGGCTGACACTTTAGTTTATAATAAGATTTCAGATACTGATCCATTAATATATGTACAAAAAGCCTACCCTAAATATTATTCTACTATTTTTATTAAACAAAGTACACCATTAGAAATATGTGAAGTGACTAATTCTTTGGCTAATAAGAACTCAGGAGGTTTTGATGAAATTAGTTGTATATTATTAAAAAAATGTAATAATTTAATTAATTTACCACTTTGTCATATTTTTAATTATTCTTTGAATTCTGGTGTTTTTCCCGATCGTTTGAAATTTGCTCTTATTAAACCACTTTTTAAAAAGGGTAGTAAGAATCTTATAGATAATTATAGACCAATTGCACTACTTTCTTCTTTTGCGAAGTTGTTTGAAAAATTAATGTATAGAATAATTATGGCCCACTTTAATATTAATAATATTTTTACAAACATGCAATATGGTTTTAGATCTGGTTTATCTACAAATAAGGCAATTTTCGATTTAACATCTTCTATATTGAAATCTCTTAACATTAAAAAACACGTAATTGGAATATTTTGCGACTTGACTAAAGCATTTCATTGTGTTAATCATGCAATTCTTTTAGAGATGAGGTATTATGGCATCAGAAATAATGCATATAATTGGTTTAATTCATATCTTAATAATAGATATCAAAAAGTTAATATTAATGATACAAAATCGGGATCTCCAATATATTCCGATATAGGTTTTGTATATAATGGTGTGCCCCAAGGGTCTATTTTAAGACCTTTTCTTTTTCTAGTTTTTATAAATGATTTACCTTTAAATCTTAATAGTGAGGCTATCCCTTTTCTTTTTGCTGACGACACCATTATTTTGGTAACGAGTAAAAATGTAGATGAACTTTCTAATTTAGGTAATAAGACTTTTAATGAACTTTTATATTGGTTTAATTCTAATAAGTTAATATTAAACTTCAGCAAGACACAATTTTTTAAATTTCATACAAAAAATAAACCTAGCTATTCTTTATGTAGATATTGCTAATGATACCAATAAGCTGTCTAATAATGAATCAACTAAATTTTTAGGTATAATCCTGGATGAGGATATTAGTTTGAACGAACATATTAATAATCTTTATAAAAAACTTAGTGCTGCATGTTTCACTCTTCGTTACTTTATCTTCCATTTTATCCACTCAAGTGCTTATTCGGTATATTTTGGATATTTTCATTCATTGATATCATATGGTATTATGTATTGGGTAGTACCAGCTAATAGTAAAAGAATTTTTTTACTTCAAAAAAGAGCCGTTAGAATAATTACCAAAACCAAACCACGAGGGTCTTGTCGTCGTTTGTTTTCTAATTTAGGAATATTAACTGTTACTTCTCAGTACATTTTTTCTTCATTAATTTTTGTTTCAAATAATCATAATATTTTTCTTAAAAATAATATGGTACATACACATTTTACTAGAAGTGATATAAATTTACATCAACCTAATTGTAACATAAAAATTTTCCAGAAAAATGCTTATAATTCATGTATTTTGTTGTTTAATAAATTGCCTTCACAATTAAAAAATCTTTGTTTTGTAAAACCTAAGAATTTAAATATAAACTTAAGGAATTATTAAAACCTCATGCTTTTTATTCTTTAGAAGAATTTTATGCCAGTAAACTTACATAGATTATAAGATGATTTTATAATTTTTAGCAAAATGTATTTTAAATAATAGTACTTTTGTGTTATTTTATAACTTGATTATAAATTTGTTATAAATTTGTTATTTATAATGTCAATTTGTAATTTGTTTTTATAATGTGAAAATTAATTATTTGTTGTAAATAAATTGTAAAATAATTGTATAGACATGTCCAATACAGTGATGTGCAAACATATATACTGTATTTACTGGACAAAATGAAATGAAAAGTAAACTGCATTCATAATGAAGAGAAAAGCGTCCATTAAAACCATTTTTTTTTTTAAAGAAACAGAGTGTAAGACAGTGTTAGTGACAGGACTGTTAATGACAGTGCTGAAGTTGATTGTGTCAGTAACAATGCTTCTTTTGGTGTCGCAAATACCAGTACCGTTATCCAGACCCAGTTGCTGGGACTTCAACCAAGTAAGAAAAATTATCTATGATATAAGGAACTTTTGTCAATGCGATTCCGTTCGCTCGTTAACAATTTAAGAAACAATTTCGCTTGTAGAAAATGTTAAGAAACCTGAACCTCTATAAAAAATTTCCTTCTACTTCGAGTGGTTCCAGTTCTAACCATACTGGATGTTTCCAAATAAATTGGCTAGAAGAATTTGAGTAGTTAGCTTATTCTGAAGAAAAATCAGGATATTTTTTAAATATTGTGTATTATTTACTGACTCCAAAAGTGTAGGAAAAGGAGATCACCAAGTAACAAGGGCATTTGTAACACAGGCCTTAAGTAATTAAAAAAAAAAGCCAAAATGAAATCTTTCGTAAACATGAAAATTGCACATATAATTAAAAATCAGTTTTGATTGATGAAAACACCAAATACATTGTAACAAAATTTTCAAAGTGGTATCAATAAAATCAGTGCTCAAAGAAGATTGAATACCGAAAAAAGTGGGTGCGTGTACTTATGTACGCGCGTGAGAAGTTATACTTCTTTGGCATCATTAAAAATGGTTTTTAATTGCATGGAAATAATTAATTACAATAAAATAATAAAAGGGCTGGAAAAAGTTAGTCAACACAGTCAATAAAGTTCAGTTTAAATTTGAAAAATTAAATAAATAAAATTTAGAGAATAATAAATACATATGACATAGTTTGTACTAAATATTATAAGATTCTTAATTTTAAAAAATAATTATTGATTATTTAATATTTTAAAAGATAATAAATAATTTAATTTAAGTTTATTAATTTTTTAAATATTTATTATTTTTTTAATTTCATGTTCAATTTTCATTTTTATCAAAAAGTTTTCATTTAATTTGTTATTTTATTTTTATAAATATTTATTACTAGCTGCAGTACCCGGCTTTGCCCGAGCTGAACACCGGGTGATATATTGTCCGCGAGTTACAGCAAAATGGATAGCGATATGTCCAGTATGTTGGACATTAAGAAATGACACATAATTACTGTTTGTGTATCTGTGACCTATGATTTTCTGTTTACCCATGGCGATCGGTTGAAAGGTTTAGAAGTTGATGCGCTACAGCGCCATCTAGCGGCGAGTTACAAAAAAAAATGGATAGCATAAAAACCTTCTTCATGATAAAAACATTTCGATGTGCCAAATTTCATGGGGATCGGTCAAACGGTGTAAGAGTTTATCGACGTCATACATGCCAAAGAGAATAGGATTTAGAAATTTTGGGAAATTTTTTTATTATTGGGTCTTTGACTCCTTGTGGGGGGAGGGTAGTTTGAGGACCCCGAATGGCTCGGAAACACTCCAAATAGTAAAAAAGTATACTTAAATTTAAGAAATTTTTCGAAATTTTGGGGTTTTGCATTCCCCCCCTCCCTCAAAATTGGGTGGGAAGTCGACTTTGGGTAAAAGTTCCACCATGCCCCGGACACTTTAGTTCGTAATGACTTAATTTTAATACAATTTCCTCCAATTTTTTGAAATTTTGTGGCTTTCGCTTTTGTGGAAGGGTGGAGGGGGTGGGTGGAGGTTCAAGACCTCGAATGTTTCGAAGCACTCCATCTCGAAAGAATAGATATTTGAAATTCCTAAAATTATCGAAATTTTGGGGCTTTTTCCTAGAGGGGGGGCGGGGGTTTCGAGGACCCTGAATGACTCGAAAACACTTAAAATCGAAAAAGAAAGATTTTAAAAAAAATTTAATCTTTCGAAATTTTGGGGCTTTAACCACCTGGGGGGGGCGGGGGCGGGGGGAGGGGTGATGTTGAGGACCCCGAATGGCTCGGAAACACTCCAAATCGAAAGAGATATAAAGGAATATAAGAATGTAGGCATTTACTGTACTCCTATCTGCCATAATAACAATATTGACAAATAGAAAAACTTATTACCTACCTATAAATAATTTTCCAAATAAATTAATAAATAACTCTATGTTTAAGAATTTACGTACATACATAATATTAAACTTCAAACAATACACACCAAAAAAAAAGGATGTTTTTGAAACTATTTTTTATTTGTCATAATGTTTAAAACATTTGTAGGATTTGTTTATATGTAAAACTGTGGTGGCAATATTCCGCTCATCCAAAGGAGTATAGAAATTAATAGAGATATCACTCCCTGTACACACCACAAATCTTTGAATTAAGTTAAAAAAAACATAGTCCAAAATGAAACAAAAAGTATAAATAACAACTAATTTGACAAAAAAGTTTATACAACTGGAATGACAATGTTAACATCCGCCTGAAATTTAATAGAAGTAGGTAGGAAAGAATATATATAAGAAATTAAATGAAATTAAAACATACATAAATAAAATTATCTCACACTCAACCAAACATAATGTTTAATATGAAATAAAGAAAGATGGCAATTACACGTAACTATTCTAATTAATAAAAAAAATCAACTTTCCTGAAATAGTAAAATTCAAATTTTTCAACAATATATTCCATAATTGATAAATATTTCTGGTCTTCGGTCTCGGCAGCCCTAAGACTCTTGACGCTCAGCAGATAAATTATAAACACTAAACCAAACTCCTTGCAAATAAGTAGGTACTGTAAAAAAATTACAATATTGACAAATAGAAAATATTAGTAGGCCCTATCAACCTATGAATAAATTTCGAATAAATATATAAGTTTAAGAATTTATATACCTACATAATATTAAACTTCAAACTATCCACACAATAAAAACCTAAGAATGTTAGTGTAACTAATTTTTTTATTTGTCATAATACCTAAAATACGTTTGTTTACAAAATGAAACAAAGAATAAATAATGACCAATTTGACAAAAAAAAAATGTACAACTCGAATGACATTGAAAACATACACGTGAAATTTAAAAAAATTATGAGTGCCCTAGGTAGAGAGAAAAAAAATATATATAGAAGAAATAAAATTTAAAAAATGGCTGCGTGTACTTACGTACGCGCATGAGAAGTTATACTTCTTTGGCATCATTAAAAAATAGTTTTTAATTGAATGCAAAAACATTGCGTGGAGTCCCACCGCGCGGAAGAAGTGAAACTTCGTAATGTGGAAATGAAAATAGGAAGGGGTAGAAATTGATTTTTAGTGAAATCATATTGTATCAAATCAAACTAAAAAAAATAAAGGAAATAAATTCGTAATGATTCATAGATTGATCTTCAGAGAGAGAGAGAGAGAGAGAGAGAGAGAGAGAGAGAGAGAGAGACCTATTGAATGTCTATAAAACTTACTTTTTTATGAGAGCAGATTTTCATGAAATAAATCATGAAATCATTCAACGATAAAAGCTGTTTATTTAACTAAGCGGACGGGTTCACCCGAAGGAGAAAATTGACGCGGCAAGACCTTGTGGACATAGAGAAATGACACACACTCACTATTTATGTGTTTATAAAACATGATTTTTTTCTGCAATTTAAATTGTAATATACAAAAACGGTATTGAAAATTGAAACAAATATGGCGACACTACAAACTGTCAAGATCTTTTTTTTTTCTTACTCTCTACTTAGTTCCTTACAATATAAAAACGTAACGTAACGGCTTGAAAGCTATTGCACGGCAGGCATAGAGGAATGACACTAACAGTTTGTATATATCTATGACACACATTACATAAAATTAAGATATATATTTTTTAACCCGTTTAAAGATTATTTTTTTAGACAAAAGATAACCTATGTCCATCCCCAGGATATAATCTATCTCCTTACCAAATTTCATTACGATCCGTTCAGCCGTTCAGCCGGGAAAAGGTAACAAACAGACAGACAGACAGACAGAGTTACTTTCGCATTTATAATATTAAGTATTGATTTATTCAATTTAATTATAAATATTAAACTTAAATATTTTAATTTGGTTTTCGATTTAAATTTTTATCACAAATTATTTATTAAATGTTTTATTAAATTTATTTCTTTATTTCGTAAATATTAAATCACCAATAATAAATATTTAACGTTTATAATTTAATAATATTTAGTATTTATTATATTAAATAATATTTTAATTTATATCAATAAATAATACATACGGATAGTTAACCTCAATTATATTGGAGCACTTGAAAAAGTATAAAGGCACAATTTTTTTACTAATATTTACGAATAGTAAATAATATTAATCAAAATATTCATTTTAAATCACTACTGAATATAATTTATTAGCATATATATAATGCGCACTTGTATGAAACTAAAACACGTGTTGTGAATGTAGAAACTAGAAACATGTGGATAAATATTATAAATATGAAAACAGTGATCAGAGGCGACGAGCGTGCCAACATGCGCGACTAATAGAGGTTCTATTTCTATTTTGTTGGTAGCTTTTTTTCGAAACTTAATGAGCGATTTAGCGGGCAGCTTCAACATGTTAATTTTGTGTTACAGTGATGCGTGCGAATCTTAAAATTTCACTCTCATAATTTTTTCATTACGCGCCTAAAGAAGTATAACTTCAAAAAAAGTAAAAAGAAAATACCTACCGCCGAGTTTTGAACTACGGCCCGTCAGCATATTGACTGCGCAGTATAACCACTGCTTTGACAGAAGGTTACGAAAAAACTGTGTATTATATTTCATCTAGTACCAAAATAATGTGTTTTTTTAACCTTGTAATTTACTCTTTTCTATGACTATATTAGTTTACCAAAATTAATTCCATGGTAATTTCACTATCATAAAGTTTCATTTGGCACACCAATAGGTTTGGTATGTCCCCTAATGTGGGTTTATGTTCATACACGTGGGTCCGCCATCTTCCTGTGAAAATGTCGTCACATGGTGCGCGCGCAGCTTCAACCTGTTATTTTTGTGTTACGTTGATGCGCGCGCATCTTAAAATTTCACTCATCATTTTTTCATAACGCGCCTAAAGAAGTAAACTTAAAAAAAAACAGAAAAAAAACTTATCCCTATATTACAAACTATTGAGATATTGCGGACGGCAGAAAATAGCAGTAAGATATCGTGACGGTGGACGAATAGGCCTAAAATAGCCAGAAAAAATTAAAGGAAATTTTAGATCCCTGCTGAAATACAGAGCTAAAAGTGGAGATATTGACCTTAAGTAACAATTGATGAACAGTGGTGTGAGGAGCGTGTACACCAGTTCTTTTATTCAAACGAGCTCATTAACACATTTGGTCATTTAATCTAATCTCAAATTCTGACAAACTTTAGGAAGTCCATTTTTTATTCCATTTTATCAGAAGAAACCACTGACATTAACCAAATAGAACAGCTTTATCTTTGTATACGGTATGTTGAAGACCAATCATACAAAATTAGAGAAGATATCATAAATTATGTCCCCGTTTATGACTTTACTGGTGCAGGTTAAGCAAACACAGTGTTAGAGACCTTGTCAAGTTTAGGGCTTGACTTAAAGAAAATGAGATGTCAAGGATACGATGAGAGGGCAGTTCAGAAAGGTACAAGCTTCTACCAAAGAAAAACTACCACAAGCCTTGTATAAACATTGTTGGATGGGCGTTATCAAAAAAGTCTGCGGATTCTTCCATATAGGTATCAGCCAAAAGAACAAAATACTGAAATCCACAATATCTGACTGCTGTTGTGAATATAAAAAATTGAAACTTATTTCAGTATGTGAAACACGATGGGTGGAAAGGCACGTCTCGGTGCTTTTATTTAAATATATTTTGGAACCAATCCTTCTCTCTCTCTCTCTCTCTCTCTCTCTCTCTCTCTCTCTCTCTCTCAGGACCTAAGGCACATGCTCTAAGTAGTTCTATAAGTCAATTTCAATTTCTTGTCAATTTTTTTTTGGCCAGGATACTGTCATCTCTACATAACTTACCTGAGAAGATTAATATATATATATATATATATATATATGTATGTATATATAAATCTTCTTAGGTAATATATAGATATACATATATATATATCATGTCAAAGGAAATGTTACAAGGGTCTTAGATCTGCTGACGAACAAAGGGTAAATGCTCATGACAATTTTAAAATCCTGTGTGCCCAAGTAAAAGAATTCGCTGCCAAATTCCACATTAAAGAAGAGATTCCAAGAGTTTTTCGCCTTCAAATAGCCCACAACAACGTCCCTTACAGAGCAGAAGAAGAATACTATCTACGAGTGAAAGACAGTGGAATGTTTTGGTTCCTCCGGGCACAGGCATCAGGCTGTGGTGAGTGGTGCCGACAAAGCTCTGACGTCACGTCCATCTCTGATGACGTCCCGGCGGCCATCTAGGATGACCGTGACCTTTAACTTGACCTTTGACCTTGACCTTGGCTGACATCTTGGATCCACCATCTTGAATCTGCGATCTTTAAATCGAGCGCCCCACTCACTCCTGATGAAATTTTCGTCACGGCCGCCATATTGATTTTTTTTCTGTTCCGCTGGAGGCCCCCATCTTGGATACCGTCGACTTTGTTTTTTTTTTGTTTGTTCCTAGAGAGCTCTTGATATTTTTGTTTTGCTGGAGGCCACCATCTTGGATATCGTCGAATTTGTTTCTGCTGTTTGTTCCTAGAGAGCGCCAGCGTTGCTCTGTCTCATCACAAAGGTCGATGTTGCATTACCTACCATAGCTATTATGGTCCTTTCGGCATATTAAATCTAATTTTTTATGCAAAATACATAGGAAGCGCTGTGATTCCAACCATTGCAGCTCTGATCTCTAGGTTGGAAAACATATGCCTCTAACCGCACGGCTATCGAGACATTTACCAGACTGAGAATTAAATAAGTTATATATTAAAATAACATGCATATTCGGACTTGTTTTTTTTTAATTTGAAGTAATAATATCATCACCTGTTCGAGACAGAACCTCCATCTTGTATTAAGATGCAACTGTTGCATGTATCGTTACGGCCACCATCTTAAAAATCTGTAATTTTTATGCTAAAATTCCGAAAAAATTCCAAAAAAATATTTAAAAAATTGCCTACTTGAAATGTTTAGTTATTTAAACAATTTCGGTCCTCGGTTCGATTTCCGGCGAGAGTAAACCAGTAATTTATTAATATATTTAAACAATTCTCCTAAAAATTAATGAAAACGTTTTATGGCACACCTGAAATTTTTAATTATGTCACCCCTGTATCAATTATCGTTACGGCCACCATCTTGAAAATCTGTAATTTTATTGCTAGAAATTCCGAAAAAATTCCAAAAAATATTTAAAAAATTGTATACTTCAAATGTTTAGTTATTTAAACAATTTCGGTCCTCAGTTCGATTTCCGGCGAGAGTAAACAAGTAATTTATTAAAATATTTAAACAATTCTCAATAAAAAGTAATAAATTGTCTTATGGCACACCTGAAATTTTGAATTGTCACCACTGTATCAATTATCGTTATGGATGCCATCTTGAAAATCTTTATTTATTATCCGATTTTAATGAAACAAAAGTTCAATATTCATCAAAAAAAAACCTATTAAAATATTGATTGATTAGATCGATTCCCGTCCTTGTTTCGAAACCAGTAAGAGCAAAAAATAAAACTATAGATCCTACCTCCACAGAAGCCACCTAGACTGACCTCTCACCAACAATACCAAGGTATATATCGTCAACTGGTATGACGTCATGTCCGCCAACTTGTCTTCGTCTGCTGGAGGCCGCCATATTGTTTTCGTCTGCTAGAGTGTGCTGACGCCATGTTAGTATAATTTTATGTTCACCATACCCGTGACCTCAACTGTTGACATTGAACTTTGACCTTGACCTGTACCTCATTAAATTACATTGCGAACAACACTAAAAAAATAATTATTATTTCAAAATAATATTCAGTATTTTGTTTAACCCAACTTAAATGACTCGGGCCAGAATAAATAGCGCTGTAAAAAGGAACATGCGTGATTTTGTAGGGATTCACATTTAATCGGCTTTCAACATCCGTCATTTTTCCAATTTTCTATTTTTTTTTTTTTTAAATATATTTGCATAAACGTACTGCGATTATCTTGTCACAGTGCGCAATGTCAGTGCGGATACTATGAAAATGTTTCGTGTCGCAGTGTTTATACCTAAAAGCTGGATAAATGAGCGGTCGACACACGTCCATCGCGTTCTAACCTCATTTCAAACCCGCGTGTCCTGGCATCGCCGACACGTGTGCTCGACTGTCACAACAAACCATTCGCTCGTTCAGATCGCTCTTCTCTCGCGACCCGGCGGCGCTGGTCCTGAGCGGCGCTGACAGGCCGAGAGCGAACACCGCAACTGCTACGGCTAGCGCCAGAAGAAGAACTACACCTAGGTTTACCTGGATTAACTTAACACTATCCAAGTTTGTTGAGTAAGGTCCGAATAATAACAAACTTAAATAAATTTGACTTCGGCGTTTACCCGTGTACACATAGGTCTACCCAACGCTGGCTGGGTAATGTTAGAAAACCCAAACGATTGGTAACTTTAGTTACATTGATACCATAACTAACTAACATAACCTAACCTAACGTGCTCAAAAACGACGTAACGTCTAACATTACTCAGCCAGTGTTGGGTGGACTTAGGTGTACTCGGGAAATCGCCAGTTTCAAATTTATTTTAGTTATCATTCGGGCTTTACCCTACAACCTTGGATAATGCTAAGCTAACTATGTTTACTTCTTCTTCAAGCATTAACCGTGATACATAGGTACATTTCTCCTAGGCATTTTCAAAAAACAAATACACAAACACTGAAAAAAAACTATATAGATAATGTTACTAAAAATGTTATTCAATTTATTTATCTATACTTTTATGTAGCAATTTACATATGAATTTATAGTATCCGTCCTAATTTTTTTACGAATAAATCTAATGCATAGCATATGTACCATGTTGGTAGTGTACATGAAACGGCATTAATTCATTATAAGGTTGCTAATTATTATTTTTTCAAACATTGCGTTTCAAACTGTTAACATACTCGTGCACTGTACCGAATAGGACCCAGTAGTCAGTATTACCCACAAGCCATCATTTTGTTATACGCACTCGTGTCCACAATATAATGCCAAATACTTGTATGTCGTGCATAGATATGTTATCCGCCTCAGTGAAATCAAGTATCAAACTTATTGGGCACTAGTAATTAAAACTGTTATGAATACTGTTAGCATTTGATAAACATTACTGATGTATAGGGCCTATAGCAGATTCCTAGTTCCACATATTTAACAAGCGTGGGCCAAGTTCACAGGAGCCATTGAAATTTTATTAAGTACAGGCAGAAATAGTGTAAGTTGAACAAACTGTTGAAGATTCTTTGTTCAGGGTAACAAAATGAATCTCCACAACAAACTATTGAAGAAATACATATTAAGATAGCTGGGAGTTTGTGAACAAAACTCAAAACCGTAAGGATACACAAGGCACAGAGAAGAAAATTAACGGAGCTTTTAAATGCCCACAACTATTTAAACTGAAAAATCTGCACTTTTCTAAATGTGCTTTATTTCATCATTCGTTGCTGTGCATCTCAGCGAATTTCCTGTGGCCTAGAAATTATTATATGACTTTAGAATACTATGAAATATTTGTGAATAAACTGAAAAAAAAATTATTAACTTAGTTTACTCAAGTGAAACGAAAAAAAAAAGTTGTTTTTAACTCTTCCCAGCGTTAAAAAAAATACAAATAAAAATAATAAATATTTTCAATCATTTTAAGATTAAAGTTAGAGATATTTTTGACGTGCGTTAAAAAAAGTAACTCATGAAAAATTCTAAAATTAATAACATATTACGAGGTGACTTAATGCACTAAAATAATATCATTTACATCTTTTATTTTCCAGCTATAAACGAAAAATATTTTATTATAAAGAGAAAATGAAATGAACAATATGAGAAAGCAATATATATGGAATTTTAATTTGTTGTTTAAAATTTCCGTTTAATTAACAACAATAAATGTGCCCTATAAAAACTTCGCTAAATAATATTTTCAGCTACGTATCCTTGTTTTAGGAACATTTTTAAAAATTTATTTCATGAGTCTAAACTTTATCACTAGAAAATAAAAAATATCAGGATGGTGCTTTCAATATAGTGTAGCAAAGGAAACTCGGCGACAGATAAGCGATTCCACTTAATACACTATACAAATGGAATGTAAATTTTAATATATTCAAGCGCACACCAATAATCTTAAGGATCATAGTTTGTTAGCTGACAGTGTAACTTCCTCCCAGACTTAAGGTCAGTTTCGTTTGGATACAAAATATTCTTGACGTTTCTGCAACACAACGTTTTCGTAATTTTTCTGTAAAATTACTTTGCAAGAGAGACCCTAGACTTGCCTCTACAGCTCGATTGTTGCCATACATATTGAAAGAAAGATACAAATTATATTTGCTGTGTTCTTTCTTTTAATACAATTTGTGAGCAAAGATGTTGAGTGTATTTTTCTTTGTACGGACGAGATCTTCTTGTGCGCTCTGCCCCGCTTTCACAGTTTTTTTCTTTCTTCAATCTCCACGTTATTTTCATCTAGGCTTCGTTCCACCTTCATATTCTGTTGCAACGTGAAAAGCTCAGAACTCGGAAAAAAAGGTTACTTACCTACCTTCAATATATATGTATTTTATTCTTTGTTGTGTTCAAATTCCTTCTTTTTCCGTTCACTCTTTGTATTGCGGCGCTCGTCTTTTAAAGCAAAGGCCGAGCTGAATACAACGCTAACTGGATGTATCTGCGCACACGTGTGGGTGTATGTGCGTGCCGCCCAGCTCCGAGGTAGGACTCGGGAATGGAAGAGCAAGGAGAAAGGAAGAGAGAATGTTATAAAGTTTCGCCGTATCTCCTCGGCAGTGGGTTGCCCGTCACGTGCGGCTGTAAGCGCGTGGCGTGTGAGGACTCCACGACACCCCCTGCCCGCGGCAGTGGACTCGTCCCCGCCAGACTTGAGGCAGGGTCTCCTCGCGAGGCGACAGCGAGGCTCGGCGCGCCGTGGCGTGCTGCGGTGCATACTCCTGGGCACACCACGAATCTTCAATTTACAATGAACGCTGGTTACAAAGTTCCAAGGAATATTCGTTAATTTTACGGACACTGGGTTCATTAACTTTGAACATGAATCCAAAAGGATATTTTGGTATGTTAGCGAACAGTAAGAAACTGGTTAAGTCTACAGAAAACACTCTCATATTTTATCCACTTGTGTGTTTACCTTTGTTTAGAACGTAATATACAACGAATAAGTCAAAATATGGAGTAGCTTCTACAAAGATTCGGTTATTTGAAATGATAAGAACATCTTCGTTTATATGATTTGAATTCTTCGTTTAAATAGTCATTTTATTTGTAACAATGCCTGGCTTGCAGTCTAATCCTGTTTCATTGCAGCTGTCCTGAAAATTACTTTTTAAGGCGGGGCTTCGCCCAAAAAAGAATAAAATTGTTATAATCTTCGAAATGTCAAAACCAAAATTCCGTCAGAAATCGAACAAAACTCCATCAAATATGCATATATTTAAACACAAGCATCATCTAACAGAGATCAGAAATGCAAAGAGTCCAAGCATTAGCCAGTGTATCCTAGTAGTTCTATGATGAGCTCCAAACAATTTGAATCCCAAGGTTTCAACCTGGTGTTCACAACGTTCAGCATGTAAAAAACAGCGTTTTGTCTATATATTCTTCATAAATCATTCTTACTAGGAGAAAAAATAATCTTTTCTGATCACTGTGATTTACATAGTTTTCAATTTTCTTCCGGCGATACATCTATTTAATCTATCTTAGCTGCTTTAAATGCTGGCGATGCTACGAATTTGAACCCTATTTGGTTTGTTTCTGAACGACTCTTACATTTTAAAACAAAATTTTTGTGGCTGAATTATCTTTGAAAGCTTTAAAATAACTAAGCTTAGAAAAGAAAAAAATCTCCCATTGTGTTAGAAGGTAAACTTCACAGACAGAGGTTTAGGAATGGATGAGAATGAGTGTAAGTATGCGAGAGAGAACGTATACGAATGCGCAAGTATTCGAGAGAAAAAGTACGCAAGTATATAAGAGCAAAACTGTAGGACTGATACATGTATGTAAGTATGCAAGTGCGAATGTTCGCAAGTGTACCACAATACAAACCTGCCTTAAAACGCTCCACTATTGATCGTTGCACATTTCGCCCCCTTCTTGGCTTTACATTTTGTTACGCTCGGAGGGCTTTATCGCCTCTACTTACCCTAATAGCTGTAAAATGTTCCACGTTAAGTAATGATTTTAAATTTACCATCGTGTGGATTAAATTACCTGCAACTGCTCAAAATAAATATCAGAGTGCTTTTGAAGTCAAAGTTTTATCACAATCATTCTTTTCATGACATATAGCATTCCTTCTCATGATAAAATCCTTGCTACAGTATCTACAGCGGCTTCATTCCGATTCAGCTGCAGATAACAAACCATGATCCATGATAGCTTCTGTGACTAATGTTAGATGCCGACTGACAGTTTTAAAATTGGAACCATTACTTAAATAGAATTTTTTTAAATATTTCATCAGCCTTGTAGGTAGTTCTGCTTGTCAACAACAGATGACGCCACATTTTGCTTACAGGTAAATATTATTTATTTCATGTGGGATGCGGTATGCTCACTAACGATCGCAAAAGGAGGAAGGCTTTGCTAGACACCAAGGACAAGGAAGTTCGTCCTTTGTGATAGTGTTTCTCATGCGTCTTATCACAAATTTTTTGGACTGAGTAATTTTTTTTAATCTACCTGATCAAAATATTGTCAGTTCTGATTTAGTAGCAGAAATTTAAAATTTAATTTCAACACAAGATAAAATTACATGACTCATTAAGTAAAAAATCCTTCATGCAGAGATAGATTTCTCACAAATAATCAGGAGCACTCGGAGAAAACCATCAGATGTCTAGCCAGGAATAATCAGAAGCACTTGAAGAAAACCATCAAAATATTGACAATAATAATAATAATGAGCACACGAAGAAAACTACCATATTTTTGGCAAGAATAATCGGAAGCACACGGAGAAATCACCACACTTTTTTTGATATCATAAAATTACAGAAAATTTTAAATATAATAAAAATAATAATTATAAAACATTAAAAAATTTAAAAAATACAAAAATTCTGGCTTGTACTAGAACTCTATCTTTGCTCAACAAATGAGAAGTTCACAAGCTGACAGAAGATGTTTTTGTATTTTTTTAATTTTTTTGTTTTTATTTATTATAATATTGTCACGTGCACCTAGCCGGTGCCACCACCATTTCTGTCACGATTCACCTTCAGAGGGGGGGGGGGCGAGAATCGTAGCTCTTTACATAGAAACAACTCGCTTGGCATCAACTAGTCTTAACTTCATAAAATACTTTACTGTACCTAGGATCATAGGTTCGTCATCCCGTACAGGATGTCTGGTGAGAGCTGAACTAAGGAGATTTTGCAAAATAACATAATACTTAATTAAAATTATTTTATTCTTAAAGTCAAATACTCAACATCATTTTAAAGAACATTTAAATAGCGGGATTACAATTTAAAACAATAATCTCTTTACTTCCTTAACGATTGAACGACCTTACAAGAGAGAGAATGAGAGAACTTCACTAAACACTTCCCTAGTCCTTCCGAATACCTCAAATCATAATTAATACTTAAAATTAAAACAAAGATAAGTCCATACTCACATTTTCCGAAAAGCCTTTCTTGATCGATTACTTTAAAAAAATAACGTAGGGGCCTCTCCTGCCCTTGAAATCCCGAACGAACATTACATTTTAAAAACTATGACGCGTGACCCCTGACGAGGGCCATAGCCTCCGCCCGAAAGCTTGAATTCCTACATCACGAACGAACTAACAACTCGTGACCACAGGTGAGACGCATAGCCTCCGCCTGAGTGAGCCTGAATTCCTACATCACGAACGAACTAACAACTCGTGACCACAGGTGAGACGCATAGCCTCCGCCTGAGTGAGCCCCGAGTCACCACTCACTTGCGCTTAAATTCGCGCGCCCTGCCGCGCCTACCATAACAAAAGCTCGTTATTGAAGTCAAATTTACTAAACAACTAACTAGAACATCTGGGAAGACTACCCCCCCTCTACCCCAATGTGCAGGCCACACCGCGCGGCTTGTTACGACAGCGCGCCCCAGTAACTGCGGCCCGTGGCTGCGCCAGCGCGCGGCCAAACAAACAAACAAAATTCTGCAAGCCCGCAGCGCGCCGCGCCGGCCCCGTGCCCCAATTACATGGTCACGCCACTTGCGCTGACGAGTGAACAGAGCAGCCAGCCCAGAGTCCCGTCAGTAAAGTCCCTAAATTTGATTTCAACAACCCTGCAAAATTTCAACCCGCGACATAACCCTCCCCTCACAGAGCTCGAGCCCCATCGAGCTACCTCAAAATTACAAATTGTCTTTTTCCATTAAACCATAACTATAAATTCCTCATTTCACAAAAATAATAATTTTCTTAGTTCCTTGCTGTCTGAACATACATCTAGATTCTGCATAAGATTTATTTTAAAACAACAAGTATTCATAAAATTAAATGTAAAACTTTTATCTGGTTTGTTCTCACAGGAACCTTCAGAGGCTCGAGTTCTCAATTCTAAAAAAATTGTTCTGTTAGTGAAGCTTTCTTTACAAATTAAATTACTGTTCTTAGTTTCTCAGTATTCGTTAAACAATGTGCAAATTCTTGATAATTATTATTATTTTTTTTTTTTTCGGTTTCCGTTTATTACCATACTTCTTTCGTTCTTCAAAAAAAATTAAGTGTCCTTACAGTGTTTCAATTAATTAAACTCTTATCTCGTGAAGGTTGGTGCAACTCCTCGAAGTCAGTGTTGTCGAGAAGAGTAGCTCCCTGGGCTGGCCATCAGCAAACACCACTCAACTCCAACAGCTACTGGACTGGCTTCCAGGGCAGCTCACAACTTCTCCCCACATCTGCTTTGGAGTTGTGCCATCCTCATCACGAACAGATTACAATTCTGAAACATCATCAACAGGCATTACCATCACGCCTGACAAATACAAAACTAACTACTAAACTGCAATCGATGGGCAAGGATGCAAACACACAAAAAAATAAAATTAATTAATTCAACTGCTAACATAAAGTATCCCACCCTTAGCATAATCTAATCAGGCAAATAATTTGATAGGAAAAAATTAAGGAAGGGAAACATGACCTCCAATGATTTTCCCTAACTCTTGAGTCTTGATCTTCTCTATACAGCAAATAGTCCCCACGAAGTAACTGGGTTGAAGGTCAGTTCACATGACCCACCCATAACCTCTTCTACTCTTCTTTTCTTCTGGGGGCAACCACAATGCCCACCAATCTCTCTCCATGGTGCCGAACCAGCTATCCCATGAGAGTAAACAACGTAGTCAATAGGAGCGCAGAGGGGAAACACCAATCTCTGGCTTGTCGAGTCATAAAACTGCTTTATCTTCTTCTTCTTCTTCTTCTGAGTAAAACATCTGATTAATCTTGCTACTATTCTTCCCAACAATAAAAAAAAAGTTCATCAGGTATCTTCATAAAAAAACATTCTAACTAATAATAAGTCTTCTTTTTCTTCTTTTTTTTTTCTGTTAGATGTAATAGAAGGCCATGTTAGGGAGGTTATAGGGAAAAAGAGTGGCCAATTCCCACCCCATCACCCACCTAGATCATGACAAATTAACTTTTAAATTTTCTATTTCAAACAAATTAAAAAAAAACCATTTTTATTCAAATTTTTAAATTATAGCTACTTTTCCTTCATAACCTCAAAAGCAAATCAATAATTCTAAATGAAATTGTGATTTACTGCATCCTTGTTCCATCCGATCTGTTTGTTTATAACCTTTCTTGTGAAGTATAAAATTTTCAAACATTACTAATTCAAAAAAAAATTAAATTCTGGTGTCCTTTGAGTTACAATTAACTTTACTATTTCTTAGCTTGAAATAATTTAAGTTTTCAGAACTATTTCATTGTCTAATTCACAACACTTAAAAATCAACTCAAAACAACAAATCATCAAAATCAATAAGATCATCTGACCTACCTATCAGTACTGTGAACTTGAACTGTTCGTACACATTTATAATAAGCTATTGTATTTAAATTCCAACCTAAATAAGGTTTAAAAAAAAAACTACTAATCCCTCTGTAAATTAAGAAAATTAACTTTAAAAATTAAACTTAAGGTATTAGTTCTTTTTGACAGCTACCACAACTCACTAGTTCCATTACATTACTATAACCTAAAAAGTTCTGTAAATAATGTTTATAACAAAAAAAAACTCCAGTTACTGTCTTCCATAAAAAAAAATAAAACTTTACATGACCTTATTAATCTCCACTTGTAAGTCCATGGCTGCCAGCTTTCTCTTCTCTTGAATCTTCAGTCTTGGCTCTTGTTTCAGTGATCTTGTATCTTGTCTCTCGAACTCTTGTCATCTTGTAAACTGGACTGCTACTCAGCTCATCTTAAGGAATCTGTAACAGTTTCAAAAATACATGTTAATTTAAATTACATAATTCCTGTTCTTTGGTCCTAAAAAAAAATTGTATTATTAGTACACATTACCCTGAAACAACATTATTATTCATTGTTTATTACTTAAAAAAAATGCTTTACCATAAAATCCTTTTTTGTTCTTTTCATTAGGCCTATTTATTTTCCTTCTTCTTAATTAAATTTTGCTTCAAATGTTAATCCTAACTTAAGACCTACCATCTATTTATTATTCATTACCTACATTATTTATGTTACCCTAAAATTCCCATAAGTTTCTAATACTTCCTATCAAAGACATTCTCTCTAAAAAAAAATTTACTTGTGACTCTTAACTTAACAAACTTAAAAAAAACTTTTACACTAGACTTAACTTATTATTCATTCTTAGTTACTAAATTTCTATATGTAAACTTTAGTACTTACAAACAAAAACTGCCTATTTCTCTCTACCTCTTAATCTCTTTCAATTATTACAATAATAATGTTACCTTGCATCTTTAAACTTTCTTCTTTTCAATTAAATTAGACATCTCATAACAATAAAAATTCTGCCTATACTCTTCTTATGGGTGTACAAACCAACAACAAAATTTTAAATTCTCAAGTTTCCTTATATTTAAATTATGCAATACAAATAACCTCTGTGGTGCCTGTACCCTTTTAGGCCTACCACCTTCTCCTCTCACATCATGACAACTCTTATTCCTCGGGGTCTGTATTCACTGTTACAAATCAAATATCTCAAAAAAATTAAAAACAAATTTATTATTTTAAGAAAACAAAAATTTACATTGACTTTACTATGGAGCCTGGAAATCTTAATGTCTCACAGCAGCTAACATGACTAAATCCCATGGAACCCCAGGTTTACATAACCTGTGCCCAAAAATTTAAGCATACCAGGCTTTCCCTGCACTGGTTTTACAGCATCACACACTATTTAGGGCCCCTGATCTGCCATCAGTCCCAAGGAGTTTTCCCACAACCCCTCTCTACACAAGCGCCTACCGCATTCCTCTCAATTGGCTATCGGTTTTACGGCATTCTTTTGGGATCCGACCATCAAGTTAGGGCTAATCGAACACTAAACCTCCATACTTCCAAACTAATGTAAATCAATTAAATTTTCTCTGTAAATTCTAAAAATCAAAAAAAATTATTCCAACATGCCAAAGAAACTTCCAAAAAAAATTCATAATCTTATCTTCAAACCATTAAAATAAAAATAAATAGATTACTCTGTTTTCTCCTTAATAACTGTAAACTGTCAACAAATATCATGTCGTAAATTTTAACTATGCTTACTGACTCTTAATCATAAAATCTCATTTGTCCTAATTAAAAACAACCGATTTCCTTAAAATCTCACTGTATCTCTCATACTCAAACTTCACTGGTTGAATATCTCAATAAATTCAAAAACAATTATCTAAACTCTTAAAGAAACTCCTCCCCAATTATTCAAATTACTTCACCTTATTTTATTTCATTACTTAAAACACCTTACTCAAAAAAAATTAATTAATTCCCTTCCATTATTATTTGACCAGAAAAAACTTTCTCATTAATTAATTTATTAAAATTCAATTTCACATTAGGCAAGTACACTAACTCTCTACAGCAATGTTTCTCATTTCCCTCCTTCCTAACTGAATCCAATCTTACTTAACCTCCAGGGAATTTACCTCACAAAATAACCAAATTCACTGTAGTGCCTATCTGCTATAGGCCCACTACACAACAAGGGATTCTAACCCCACCAACAAACTTCATTGAAATGGTACCCTATCCCATACAGGATAGCCACTTCGGTACTACCATGGGGAACTCCTGCCCCAAACTACTCACAACTCTCAGGATTCTCCTGACCCTTAATTCACGTAGCCAGCCCATCTCCTATGGTCTGCGCTACAATTCCCTTTCTTCCCAGGGACACAACGCCTCACCTTAGGGTCCCTCGCCCTAATGAAAACATTAATTTTGTCTCTCTGTTCCCTTGGAGTAAATTCCCTCTACACACAAAAACTATCCTTCCACTTTTATCAATGCTTATTGATTTTATAGTGTACCTCCTTATTACTGTTTACAAATCCCAAAAAAATATTTTTAAAACCGAGGTAGAATTTAACTAACAAAAACATAAACAACTTACAACGAAACACTTCTAGCCTATACATCATACACTTCTTAAATTAAATTACTTACATACTGAAAGTTCCTCTTCTCCTAAAACACACTTAAATTTAAATTTATTTAACCAATAGTCTATTTTCTTATCGCTAAGTTACCGTACAGCTGATCAAAACAAGGTCACGGCCGTCCACGTCTCTGTACGTGCTCGTGACGTCACCGAATTCCATCAGGTGCGCCAACCCTCGCTTGCGGTTCCTCCGTTCTCCGCTAGGTCTCAGCACCTCCCCGTCACGTGTTCACTCTGCCACGTCCACTGACGTGTCGTTCTGAAACAACTCTCAACATTTTTCTAATTAAAACAAAACATCACTATAAATTCTATAACTCTCTTTTACATAAACTCTCGTTTTCTCTTTAATTCCTTTCTAACGTTTATCCTTCCCTCGACTGATTTAATTCGTACGTCTCGTCTCCTACGCGCACGAAAACAAAACCAACTTCTCTTGAAAATAATTCCTATTTACGACAAAAAACTTTATTTTAAATTATAATTCTCTTAACCTACAATCTTAAATTAACTTTAATAAAACTAAACCACTTGCATTATCTTTATTAAGTATTTAACTTATAACGTATTCTCCTCACGTAATAATCCCCGATATAAATCTACAATAAATTCAACGACTTAAAACAACTTATCACTATAAACTTTATCCTTACAAGTATCCTCAAATAAACATCTGTTACGTCAAAAAAAAAATCTCAAAGACTTCCTCCACTATAGACTAAAATTCCGTAATCCTCTCCTCAAGTAAACTCTTAATAACCTGCTATCAGAAGCTGAAACTAACTTAATAATAAACATAAAAATCTACCTCTCTCTCTCTCCAGAAATAGAACCTATCCGGCGAACTCTACCATTTCTGTCACGTGCACCTAGCCGGTGCCACCACCATTTCTGTCACGATTCACCTTCAGAGGGGGGGGGGGGGGGCGAGAATCGTAGCTCTTTACATAGAAACAACTCGCTTGGCATCAACTAGTCTTAACTTCATAAAATACTTTACTGTACCTAGGATCATAGGTTCGTCATCCCGTACAGGATGTCTGGTGAGAGCTGAACTAAGGAGATTTTGCAAAATAACATAATACTTAATTAAAATTATTTTATTCTTAAAGTCAAATACTCAACATCATTTTAAAGAACATTTAAATAGCGGGATTACAATTTAAAACAATAATCTCTTTACTTCCTTAACGATTGAACGACCTTACAAGAGAGAGAATGAGAGAACTTCACTAAACACTTCCCTAGTCCTTCCGAATACCTCAAATCATAATTAATACTTAAAATTAAAACAAAGATAAGTCCATACTCACATTTTCCGAAAAGCCTTTCTTGATCGATTACTTTAAAAAAATAACGTAGGGGCCTCTCCTGCCCTTGAAATCCCGAACGAACATTACATTTTAAAAACTATGACGCGTGACCCCTGACGAGGGCCATAGCCTCCGCCCGAAAGCTTGAATTCCTACATCACGAACGAACTAACAACTCGTGACCACAGGTGAGACGCATAGCCTCCGCCTGAGTGAGCCTGAATTCCTACATCACGAACGAACTAACAACTCGTGACCACAGGTGAGACGCATAGCCTCCGCCTGAGTGAGCCCCGAGTCACCACTCACTTGCGCTTAAATTCGCGCGCCCTGCCGCGCCTACCATAACAAAAGCTCGTTATTGAAGTCAAATTTACTAAACAACTAACTAGAACATCTGGGAAGACTACCCCCCCTCTACCCCAATGTGCAGGCCACACCGCGCGGCTTGTTACGACAGCGCGCCCCAGTAACTGCGGCCCGTGGCTGCGCCAGCGCGCGGCCAAACAAACAAACAAAATTCTGCAAGCCCGCAGCGCGCCGCGCCGGCCCCGTGCCCCAATTACATGGTCACGCCACTTGCGCTGACGAGTGAACAGAGCAGCCAGCCCAGAGTCCCGTCAGTAAAGTCCCTAAATTTGATTTCAACAACCCTGCAAAATTTCAACCCGCGACAATATAAATACCTGAAAAGTGAGAATACATTCAAGCCCATATACAGTAATTAGATACTCCATACTTTGGAATAATGATGGACTCCTAAAAAGGAAGATTTTGACTCTGAAGCTGGCGACGTGATCAAAGACTGTGCTGAAGCACCTAAAGCTGACAAGATCGAAGACTGTGATGGTGTCCTGAGACTAAAACGATGGATACGACGCAATAAAATAAATTATCCTGATCAATCTTGTGATGATCATTGGCTCGATGATGAAAGTGACCTTGTGGTTGGTGTTAAAACGGAAGACACCAGAGGTCATCATATTTACTATAAACGTGCAAGGAAGATAAACGTAGCAGAAGAGATTGATTACACATCATGGGAAGATCCAAACATATTGGTTGACCGGCTAAGACTTCTACATGCCTCTCTTTGTGCAGGAAACTATTCGTGCATCAAAGAAATATATTTCATACTCAAAGAACTGAAACAGGCTGGATACATACAATAATGACTTGTTTACCTGCATTTGTATAATATTGAGAAATAAAACAAATAATTAAAATTACAAAAATGTAATGTTTTATTTATTGTATTCTGATTTCCAACTAAGCCTGTGTTTCCGCTACTGTGTGTGTTTTTCCCTTCTCTACTGTTTGTACTGTGTGGTCATTCCGTTTCCGGTGTGTACTGTGTGTTCGTTCTGTTTCCTGTGTGTACTGTGTGTTTAATCCATTTCCTGTGTGTACTGTGTGTACTGGGTGTTCATTCCGTTTCCTGTGTGTACTCTGTGTGCTGTGTGTTCATTCCGTTTCCTGTGTGTACTGTGTGTTCATTCCGTTTCATGTTTGTACTGTGTGTACTGTGTGTTCATTCCGTTTCATATGTGTACTGTGTGTTTATTCCGTTTCCTATGTGAACTGTGTGTTCATTCCGTTTCCTGTGTGTATTGTGTGTTTATTCCGTTTCTTGTGTGTACTGTGTGTACTGTATGTTCAGGGCGATCTTTTGTTGAATGTGTGACGTTTCGTTAAATGGACGTATTAAATGCTGTAGTATCTCTGATTTTTTACTAGTTTAAAACCTCTTTGTCTTGATAAATCATTTTTAGGATTCTTTGTTTTCTTATAAGCGTAAAACTTGTTAAGTGGGTTTAATTGAATAATTAGCTGACATCGAAGAAGGACATGAGGTTCGAATAAGACTGGTCTATATGTCTGCCATTGTTCATGACCCGGTCTCGCGGTCCGAAGACGCTTGGTCTATATGTGTGGATGGCTTTGTACATGAACGGTTTAGAGGTTATTCTAAGTATCGAAAAACTATACTTTCATGTAAGGCATAGCGGCACCGTATTTATTTAGTTAGTCAGGTATATTGTCTTGAGTTGTTTATTGTAGAGTAAATGATTAATAACTTCCACGAAAGGTAATGGAAAAAAGAATATTAAATATATTTAATATTTAGTTACACCTATCACTGGTCAAGAATCGAACCGAGGACACGAATTCATCCATTCAATATGTAAATTAATTAGTGATTTTTGCGGTGACTTGTGGAATTTTTCCCGAATCTCTAGCTAAATAAATACAGGATTCCCAGATGGCGTCAAAATTTCCGAAGGGCGGGCACCTCAGTAGGTAATCATTTATTATTAGGCTACTGCACTCTATCAGGTTAGAATAAAACTAGCATGATGGTAATGCACTCTATAAGACGAGTACACACACAAGATGGTGTCCTCCAGCAGACGAAAACAAGATGGTAGCAATGTCCTCTAGCAGGTGATAGCTCCTGGTAGCATGTACTGAACACGATGGTCGTCAAGGTCAAAGTCAAATTTCAAGGTCAAGGTCAAAGTCAAATTTCAAGTTCAATGTCAAATTTCATGGTCAATGTCAAAGTTTAAGGTCAAGGTCAAAATTTAAGGTCAAATAACAAAGTTCAAGGTCAAGGTTCAAAGACAACTGTCGAGGTCAAAGGTATGAACAGAAAATTATACTAACATGGCGTCAGCACACTCTAGCAGACGAAAACAAGATGGCGGCCTCCAGCGGACGAAGACAAGGTGGCGGACATGACGTCATACCAGTTGATGATGTATACCTTGGTATTGGTGGTGAGAGGTCAGTCTAGGTGGTTTCCGTGGAGGAAGGATCTGTCGTTTTTTTTGCTCCTACCGGTTTCTAACCAAGGACGGGAATCGATCTAATCAATCAGTATTCTAATAAGTTAATTTTTGAATAATTTTAAAATTTTTCCATTAAAATCGGATAATAAATAAAGATTTTCAAGATGGCATCCGTAGCGATAATAGATAGCCTACAGCAGTGACATTATTCAAAATGTCGGGTGTGATGTAAGACGTTTTTATTGAGAATTTATAAATACTTTAATAAATGACTGGTTTACTCTCGCCGGAAATCTAACCGAGGACCGAAATCGTTTAAATAACTAAACATTTGAAGTAGGCAATTTTTAAAATAATTTTTGAAATTTATTCGGAATTTCTAGCATTGAAATTACAGATTTTCAAGATGGCGGCTGTAACGAAACATGTAACGGTCATTTTTAATATTTTATACAAATTTTGTTTATTAATTTTTTTATAAATTTTATAATTTGTTTTCATTAAAATTGGATAATAAATATAGATTTTCAAGATGGGGGTAATGACGACATACTAGTTGACGACGTATATACCTTGACATAAGTGGTGGGAGGCCAGTCTGCCAGCGGCTTCCGTGAAGGAAGGATCTGTTGCCATTTTTATTTTTTTTGCCCTCTTCGGGTTCGAACCGAGGACTCCGAGCTCCATGACATAAGTGTATATTTAATTTTGTTTGATAATTTTTTATTTAATTTTTTTATTTAATTTTATTATTTAATGTTTTATGAATTTTAAATTTGTTTCCGATTTTCTAACATAAAATTACGGATTTTCAAGATGGCGGCCGTAACGGCAATTGCAACGGTGATGTCATAATCCAAGATGGCGGTCATAATCCTAGATGACGTCATAGGCTTATCAGAGGCTTTAGACATGGATGTTTAATCTTCTTTTAGGACTTTGTGTTCTTTCTAAGGCAATAACTATTTAAGGTTTTCTAAATCCTAATTTTTGAATCATCTAATTTTTTGAGAATTTTTGGCGGAATTTTTTCCAAACAAATGGAACTTTTTGCGAATTTTGAGGAATTTTGGGCAAATTTTGTCTAATTTTGAAGTACATTTCTGAAAAGTCATACAAGTAAAGAAACTTCGCGAAATAGTCATTCATTCCACCCAAACCCTTCGGTTTTATTGGTTAAATGTAAAGTTTTGTTTCTACTTTGCATAGTTTTACTGACAGGCCAAAACAGACAAGACTGCGAATATGATCAAATACAGTGATTTCCAGACCACTCAATCGCTGCTCATAAAATTAATTGTCCTTGCCTGTCTCGCAATTTTTTAACTGAGATTTTTAAGTACATGGGTTAGTATTATATTTGTTCGCGAGCATAAAACCCGCGGCTTCGCTAGCGCAATTTCAGGGTAATGCTAAAATCTTACCATTGAAAGTAAAGTATGTAATTAATACGAAACATTTTTACTAAATAAATAGTCAAAGAAAATTTGTCAGGTGGATAAATTATATATTTAATTACAAATCCAATTAAAATCATGTTTTTTAAAGTCGATATGCATAAGCATTATTAATTTTTGTTAAAGATAAAGTCTGTGATTTTAAAACTTATGTTTTACAGTGTTCGAGTATATATTTTACCGTGATGAAATTATACTCACCTCATTTTCATTTCATAATATGGAAAATTAAAAAAAAAAAAAATCAAACACGCACCTATTTCATTTTAACTTTAATTATACAGTCGTTTAAACTGACATTTTCTTTTACTATGGTTTAAGTTATGCTTTAAATAATTAAATAATTTATACTTATAACAAATACCCCAGAAGTGTATAACAGCCGGTCCAGCACCTAGTGCCTGTGCATGTTGTCGTTATCGGTGTCCCCCATCTTGTATTAGGACTTCATGACGGTCATCTTCATTGACCTTGACCTTTGACTTTAACCTTCAAAGTTTTCCAAAAAGTTACTCATATTTTGCCAAAAATTCAACAAAATTTGGTTTTTAATTTTTAAACTATCAATTCGGGGGAAAAAAATCTAAAATTAATCAAAATTATTCAGCAATTTATTTACAGGCTGATATAATCATTTCGGTTCGATACTTGACTAAGGCAAAAATTTCTTTAAAATAGTAACAGTTTAGAGAAATGAAAAAAACAAAATTACAAATAATTTTTTTAAAGTAATATTTACAAGAACAAAAACAAGCAAATTACTAGCGTTTCTTGACTTCTGCATCTGCTACCCACGAATTAAAGTGAGGTGGGTCGCCCCACAACTTGATGTAGGATCGACCAATTTTTTGTTTGAGAATCTTCCCCACAAAGTTGATGACATGATACATCAAAGGCTAACTCTCTTCAGCATAGAAGCCATCAGAATAGGTTTGTGGTCGGAATCTTCGAGGTCGTAGTTCATAGGCACCTATTCAAGAACATGTGTTACATGGAAACGTACGGGACTCTAATTCGCAATGAAAACTTTCTCGACCATGCCTTTCTGCTTGGAGATCCGCACAATATCAAAGATGTTAGCTTTATAGTTTTGTGGATATTATTTCTTCACAGTGGAGAACACTGTTCGAAGCAAGTGATCGTCCTTTACGTTATTGGGCTTTATATTCGTGCTAGAATGCACCATGCAATAATTGTATTCGCTTATTAGTTTCGGCAAGATATCGAGCTAATTATAATTTCTGTTAGCCGTGAACTGTCGCTACATCTTGATGCGCAAAGTTCTGTTAAACATTTCAACAACAGTAGCTTTAACCTTACTAAATGTAGATTGCATTTGATACCAAATTTCATCAAAGCCTTGAATGTCGCATTGTAGAACTCTTTGCCAAGATACGTTTGCAGGTGCGATGGTACACGTCCATCACGCTAATGTTTCTCATAGCCTTAATTATGTTGATTGTATTCTTCGATTTCATATGTCTGACCCAAGAAAACTTGCTATACTCATTGATAAGCGTCAAAAATACTTTAAACCTTCATTCAATCGGCAATATGGTATCATCTCAACTAGGTCCGCCTGGAATAAATCATCAAGTCCACACACTACAACTTTACGCCGAAGGTATTTTCGTCTTGCAGGAGCGTGAAGTTCACGAGCGATTCTGGTTTGATTCATTGTATGTAGCAGACTTCCTTCAGTTCGTCGAGTATGGAGACTATTTCGTTGATGTGCAAATAGTTTCCTGCACTAAGCGAAGGAAGTTAAAATATTAACCTGTCGACAATTCGTTTGGGTCATCCCAATTCATATATTCAAAGTTCTGACCAGTGACGTAGCTAAGGTGACTGGCACCCCTGGCCAGAATTGAAAATAGCGCCCCCTCTTGGATTAAAAGAGAGGGGGGAGGGTTCAATAACACGAAACCGTTGCGGCGGAGCCCCCCCCCCCCCTTCATGCTCCGGCGCCCCTGGCGGGGGCCATCCCTGCCACCCGCCTGCTAAGCCACTGGTTCTGACCACTTTCTAGCTTTTTCAAACCTACACCATGTACTGTTACTTCATTGAAGAGATTAGCGAGAATGGCGATTTTTTCATGATCTTCATCTTTATATATGCCACTTTCCGGATCGTTATCGCGATAATGTGCATTGATTAGCTCTAGCAGTTTTTTGTACTCTTGTAAATCATATTAGGAATATTTTTTTAGGCTCCCTGCGAAACATCAATTCGTACAGACCCGAAGTCCCGTGCATTTTCAACTCTTCTACGCGTACTATATTTCCTGGTAGAAAGTCTATTTCTTTAGCACCGAAGAACCACATAAATATTATGTTTACTGTACACTCCGTAGGTCGTGTCATTATTCTAACACGTGAAAGATATAATGTATGGACGGTTTATTAACTTGGTGTCCGCATTTCACTATATTTTTCTTGTGCATAGACTCTGTACTATTAAAGTCCTCCTATTCTGGAGCTAGTTCATATTTCCTCTTTTTGCAGCAGGCATCTCGACATCGAATTATTTCTCCAAATTAATGGTTGGTTATTCCTTATTTTTAAGTTCGTCGAGATTACTAGTGATTGGTTTAAACATCTCTTAATTTTCCATTTCAAGTGTTAGTCTTGCTCTTCTGGCAAAATATATATTTTTCAGAAACAGACTGCATAGTACTATGAATGTCACTGGTTATATCCGACACTGAACTAGCCGAAAACATATTGTAATACTTTCTTTCATACTTTTTATTCATCCGCAGAAACTGTTTCCCTGTGGTAAGCAAGATCTGTTTTCGTTACCAAGTGAAATTGTGATGTATTCAGGATACTTGAAAAGTCAAATCGTCACTTCTCTGTGCATTTTAAACTTCGATCATGTCGCGAATACGACAATACGAGTCTTCCACGCTCTGGTCAATTGCTCGCAGGTACTCCAGTAATTCGTTTTTTACACTTTCTACTTTTTGAGACAGTAGCTAAATGTAATTCCGGATATCGGCGTCGTGAGACAAGAGAACCGTATGTAGTTCGATAGTGCGTCTGCTACGACTGAACTTCGAAATGTTATGACTCTGATTTACGATAAACTGATCGAAGCCTTATCTGTACCAGCCCTTATATAAAGGCCATTTATTGACTATAACTAGGAATTCTTTCTCGTTTTTCCAGCACAAGGAACACATGATTTTGAATTCCGGGATTAGCATGTCGGTGTTTACGTGATCTTCGTAAGCTGTACGTAAATAATGTCCGCCCATGCGAAAAAGTACAATGATGTTTGCGTTGTCTCGTAGCAGATGTTTCGGTGTACGACTGTGCGTCTTACACAGGTAAATGCAGTCTTCTTTTGAGTATGTACCCATCGAAAATTACTCTTGATTTATGCCTTGCTTCTCGTACACGACGTTGTTGAAGACTATTACGTAAATGTCTCTTGCATCGGTAGGAAGCAGCACGTCCGCATTATCGGTAAACATAAAATACTCCAGTTTCACCGATCGTAGAATCGTAGCTAGTGTGCCATTGCAGCATTCAGCTGGGCGTACACTCGTTTTTGCTTAACTATTTGTGTGTTGTTTTTTTTTGTTTCGGCAAACTGAACGCTGGTTTATTTTTTTTTAAGAATTTCTGTTATGGGGGTAATTTATTTGTAATTTTGTCTTTAAGTGAAGGTATGTTTTGTTCTAACCATTTGTATTGTATTTTATTATCACATAATTATTATCTAATTTAAGTGCATCAAGAATCAAAGAAAAGAACTCTGAACAAATTTAATTATTTTAAAGTTTAATTAATTATATTTTCGTCAAGGCAGTGTGCTATTCAGTTTTCGGAACTATTCTTTAAATTGTGCATTTGTAACTATGTTTGGCTAACTGTGTTATGCCATCTATGGTCACTTCCTTCTTCTTGGTGACCATCATGTGAAAAACTGTATTAATTTTCTGCTCTTTATTTATCCACCGCATCCATGCGGTAGTTTCAAGTTTGGGTAGCCGCCTATTGGGTGAGTTTTCGCAGATTTCTCTGGAAATCATGCTGGACATTTATTTTTAAATATTTCACCATGTAATTAGTCTTTTGAAATGTTTTTATAGCGGCCCACGAGTCATGGATCTGGAGTGCTTCCCTATGCCGGCCATGCTATGAACTACTTGTAACCCTTTGTTTGGAGTAGAGGATGTTCTCCTCTCTTTTCTGACGGCTACGGGATTCACTCACTCATGAATTCAGGAAAGTGATTCTTCGTTTTCATACTTCGCATGAAGCATGTGTTCGGCAATAAATGTGGACAACCTACCTAAATTCATTTTATAAATTTTTCATCGTTTGTTTTATTTTTATTTTGTTTTGCTAACATAAATTTATGAATTAAAGTAACGTTAATATTTATTTAATATTCTGGGGCCCCATAGTTTTTTTAATTTAAGTAACAAATGTAACAAGTAACAAATGTAACAAGTAACAAATGATATTCTATTTATTGTTTATGAAGATTTATAAATAACTAAGTAATACTGTAATACTCATAAAGTTTTTTTTTAATATATCAAATATAACTGATGGTCTGAAAATGAGTTAGTTTCTATTTTAAAATATTACCCCCAAGTTAACAAGAAAATATTTCTTATTATTTTGTGAGCTGGTTGTTCAGTCGGCCTACCTTTGTGCCTAACTACTTTTTCAACCTTGAGGTAAGACACCATTGAGCCTAAGGTTCAGGGCAACTTCCACTACGAGCCTTTCTCGGAATGGTCAAACCCAACCAGGCTGGGAAAGGTTGGTAGAAAGTTTGGTAGCAGGAGCTGGTGGTTCTGGTGTTTTATCCTTGGGTGTTGTGTTGTGCATGCGTAGCTTTTTTTTTAGCTTGCATGTGTTGCTCCCTTGGAACTTTGCATGGCTTGGGGGTGACAGCAGTTTGGTAGTTCTTTTGGTGTTTTGTATTAATTTTTTTTGTTCATTATGGCTACTTTGATTCCCGAGTTTCTCCTTAAAGATGAATTGACATTTGAATGTCAATTGCGTGGTGTTCCCTGTGAGGACACTACTGCTGCCGTTTTGCGCAAACGATTGCGCAAGGCACTTCAGAGTAATTTGACTGTTGATTGTGACAAGTTGGTCAATTTGAATCCCAATGATGAATTTAATCTGTGTGCCAGTAAAATTTTGGTACTGCAGGAATTAGTGTCAAACTTGGATGATGAAAACTTCGTAAGCACCTTACCTCGTGTCAAAAACCGTTTGGCCCATTTAAACAGACGTGTCCAGTGCCTTTTGGACATTCATTCCCCTAAGTTGTCAGAGGTGCAGATTGCATCATTAGAAACTATACTGATTGAGATTCAAAAGTTAGGTGATATCCTCAATAAATCTGAAACTGAGTTTTCGCTTTTGTGTGACCTACCCCCTGTGTCATCTATTGCACAAGTGTGTGACCAACTTGGTAGGTTGGCACTACCTTCTTCCTTGCCTCAAATTCCAGATGTTTCTCCTGTTCCAGGTCCTTCCAAACAGGATGTTGAACCTGTTTGTAGTATGACAGGTAACCTTGTCACGTTACCTAACCTAACCTATGTTTCTGCTAAACAGCCCGCTAGTGCTAACGCACACGTTGTTTTCAGTGGTGTACCAAGTACACATCAAGCAACAGCGCTGAGTAATAAAGTTTCATTTTCCAATGTGTTTGGGAAGTTAACCCACCCTTTAGAAAAAATGTTAAAGGATTTCCCAGCTACCGATGGTCTGCATATACCTAAGTTTCTTCATTTTCTTCAGCTCATTGTGAAGCTACGTCAAAGCAACTCCTTACATGAAGCTCAGTTGCTAGAGATTATTTACCCTTTTACCTTAGGTCCTTTGGCAGAGCAAACAAATTTGGCCATTTCTCAAAATCTTACCTTTGACAAGTACCATGAAGATATCCTGAGTTTTTTTATTCCCTCTAGGTTATTAACTCAGCTTCAGCTGAGCCATTTCAATCGATTACAAAAACCAGGTGAACCTCTTGCAGTTTATGTAAACGAAGTGAAGGAGGCAGCTGCCATTTTTCGTTTACAATTCTCAGAGCAGGAAGTGATAAATACCATTTTAGATGGTTTGTCTCCTGAAGAGCGATCTAGACTTGTCTTTCTGTCTAAACCCTCTTCCTTTTCTGAACTTGATAGGATGTGCATCCATTCCCAGAATGTCAGATTTGCGGACTACCATCGCAATACACATTTTCCTCAGTCCTCAAGTTTCAAGCAATCAAAGAACCTTGCTAGTTCATTTAGTCCTACACAATCTGATCGTGTTTATGTCAACAGTACTGCTAGTGGACAAAAGCAGTATAAAATGCCTGCAAATCAGGTGAACTCAGACCAGAAGCCGGTCTGTTATTTTTGCAAAAACCCTGGACATAAAATTAAAGAATGTAGGAAGTTGCAACAAAAAAAACGCTCAGAGCAGGGACGCGAGGTGAGCCGCTTACCCTGCAAACCTAGCCTAAATAATGCGCAATATAACGCTCACCTGTTTCGACAAACCAATGCAGCTCTTTCTTTTCAAAAGTACTTTGGAAGTAAAAATAAGCCTTACCCTGTCTCTAACATAAATTCTCCTAATTTGGTGGGGATAAATCCAGTTCCAGTCCCTCGGATTGTAGTCTCCTTTGGCACTTTTGAAGTGCAGGCTCTTGTAGATTCAGGTTCCACACGTTCTATTATTTCACATGGTTTGTTTTTAAGGTTGAAAGAGGAAAAACTAGTTAAATCTGTTGAGAAAGGTCACTTTAAATGTTATACCGCCTCAAATGATGTGTTACCGATAGTTTGTTGTGCTATCATTAAGCTGAAAATTGCAAATTTTACATGGGAGTTCCCTTGTTTAGTCTCTAAAGATATTGGTTTAGATTTTATCCTTGGAGCAGACTTCATGTCTAAGTCTGGGCTTATTCTCGACATGCAAGAAAAAAATATTTCCTTTAAATTTCAAAAAAATCTCAAGATTTGTTTTACAGATAGTAATCAGAGTCAGGATAATCTTGCCGAAATCAGTGTTGACCAAAACGGTAGTAATACTTGTGATCCTTTGAGCCATTTAAATGATGAACAGCATCAAGCACTTAAAAGTGTATGTGAACAGTTTCCCAAAGTTTTAACTTCAGATTTAGGCCTTACTAAACTTCTGGAATATGAAATAAAACTCCATGATAAAAGCTATGTTAAAAGTCATCCTTATCGTCTGGCACCTCCACAAATGGATATCTTAAGAAATGAGGTACAACAACTTTTAGACAAAGGAGTCATTGAGCAATCTACCTCACAATATGCTAGTCCTGCTTTCTTGGTCCCGAAACCCAATGGTAAACAAAGAATGGTTGTTGATTTTCGTCGTGTTAATCAGAAAATTGAGATTGAGTCAGTGCCTTTGCCAGATTTACATTCAGCATTTCATTGGTTTTCTAAAGCAAAATATTTTACTACCATTGACTTAAATTCAGCGTATCATCAAATTCCTCTAAAAAATGAGTCTAAGCCAATCACAAGTTTCTGTGTACCATGGAACCTTTATCAGTTTACACGTGTACCTTTTGGTCTCGCCACGGGTGCACAAGTTCTCACACGTTTATTAGATCAAATTTTCCATGATGTAAAATTTAAGTTTGTGTACAACTATTTGGATGACCTGGTTGTGTATTCAGAAAATTTCGAAGAGCATCTTCAGCATCTCAAAGAAGTCTTGTCTCGCCTGGAAAAGGCTGGTTTAACAGTAAATCCGCAAAAGGTTAAATTTGCCGTTCATGAAATCTCATTTCTTGGCCACAATATTTCATCTAAAGGCATATCTATTGATCCAGAGCGCACTAGAGCTATCAGAGAATTTCCTCCACCACAGGATGTTAAGGGCATAGCCCGATTTATTGGCATGATTCAGTTTTTTGGCAAGTTCATTCCAAATTTAGCTGAAAAGGCAGTTCCCCTTAACAGTTTACGAAAGAAAAATGTTAAGTTCGAATGGGGAAAGGAACAGCAAAAGGCTTTTGAATCTTTAAAAAATGACATTATAAGTCCACCAATTCTTCGTATGGCAGATTTCTCAAAACCTTTCATCTTACAAACCGACGCTTCAGGTTCAGCAGTAGGAGCAGTCTTGGCGCAAGAATTTGATGGTTGTCGCCAACCTATTGCATTTGCATCCCGGACTCTCACTCAACAGGAAAAGAAGTCTACGATTTATGAACTTGAATGTTTAGCTGTTGTTTTTGGTATCGACAAATTTAGGCCTTATTTAGAGCATGCAGAGTTTTTGTTGGAAACTGATAATCAGGCTTTGTCTTGGCTTTTGGCTCATCCCCGACAGTTAGGAAAAATTGGTCGTTGGGTCATGAGAATATCCTCTTTAAAATTCAAGGTGCAGCATATCCGAGGAACGCAAAATGTTGTGGCGGATGCCCTTTCACGTATGTTTGATACAAACCAATCTAACAAACCTTCAAGCGAAAACTTTTGTAAAGTCCTCGTGACTGATTTTCCATTGGCATTCAAAAACATTCAGTCTTACCAGGAAGAAGATGAGGAATTGAGTAATATTGTTAAAAAAATTAAATCTGGAATTCCACAGAAACCTTATTTTTTATCTAAAGACATCCTTTATTCTAAAATTCACCATAATCAGAAACGTATTGTGCTACCTAAAGTCTTGAAACCTGTGGTGTTTGAATACTTTCATTCTTCACCTATTGGAGCCCACCTTGGTATTTACAAAACTATCGAATCTATAAGAAAGCATTTTGTCTGGAAAGGTATGCATGGTGAAATTTCCAACAGAGTTAAGCAATGTCGTCTTTGTGCCCTCAGCAAACCTGCTCAAAACACACAATTGGGATTCTTGTCGTCTGAAGTATCTGAGAAACCTATGGAAAAATTATTCATTGATTTTGTAGGTCCATTGCCTAGAAGTAAAAATGGAAACAATATGTTATTGGTCTGTGTTGATGCTTTTTCAAAATTTGTTTGGCTCATTCCCTTAAGAAAGGCAGATGCACCATCTACAATTCGAGCTCTTCAAACTCGTATTTGGCGTTCCGACATCTATCGTCTCTGATAATGGTAGCCAATTCACTTCTAAATTATTTAAGAGCATGTGTTTCACCCATGGCATACGCCATATTACCTTGTCACCCTACTACCCTCCACCTTCGCATGCGGAAAGGTTCAATCGTAACCTCCGATCAGCGTTAATCGCTTTCCATGCGCAAGATCAGTGTAGTTGGGACAAAAATTTAGTTTGGCTTCAAATGGCATTCAATTACTCCCGCCATGAATCTCACAAAACTACACCGTTCAATTTAATGTTCACTTTTGCTCCAAACAACCCATTATCTAATCTTTGGTGTCTGAAAGAGTTATTGCCAGAAAACCCTAAAAATATTAAGGAAGTTTGGGCCTCTGCCCTTAAAAATCTCAAACGGTCTCACGAAAGGAGCCGCTTAAAATATAATAAGAATAGAATAGACAATCCTTTTCGACGAGGTGATCTAGTTCTTTGCAAGGCTCATCCCACAAGCAAAGCAGTGGATAAAAAAATGGCAAAATTATCATTTCGTTGGTCAGGTCCTTTTCAAATCCAACGCTTTCTCACGCCAGTCACAGTAAGCCTAGTTAACCCTGACTCAGGAGCATATGTGACTAGAGCACACATTTAACATTTAAAGAGATGTTATTCTCCACCTCCAGTTTGAGTAGACATTGTTTAGGTGCTGCAGAACCTAACCTTGTGCTCACTGTTGGTTTGCATTTCATTCGGGTCTGTGACTCAGTTGATCGTGGTCTGATCACCCACCGATCCTAGTCTTGACAACCCAGGAAACTTTAATTTACATGTTATAGGCCTATAATATTCACTTTGTTAGTTAATAAAGTAACAAGAAGAGATAAGTAAAAAAAAACATGGTACTAATTTTAAGTCGGTTGCAACCTTTGATATATTTGTTATGTAGTTTAAGAGAATAAAGTTTTTTTTGGTTAGCTTTTTTAATGGTATAAGGGTAATGAATTTGGTTTGATAGTAGATGTTATGTTAAGTAATTTTTTTGTGTCATCTATTTACCACCTTGGTCCCTTTTGGTTTCATGTTCCAGTGTCCCTGTGTTTCTTTCCCGTCTGACTCACAACGTTGTGCTTCTGCGCCATGATTGGGCGGTTGTGCATTCTCACATGCATCCACGCCTTGGTTGCCAACATCACGGTAAAACAATTACAATCTGGTGTTCTGTTTGAGAAAGGTCAAGAGATACATTTTTCGGATAGTTACTATTCTGTTGTGCTGAGTTTTGATCTACTTAATTTACACGATGAAAGTGCACAGTTGGAAACAACATTGAATCAAGTTCTTCTACTTAATAACGAACAGTCTTCCAAAAACTCTTCTATGAATCAAGATTTTGCTTTTGTCATTCCGCAGCTCAGGGAGAACTTTTTAGCATACAAAACAGAAATTTTAGCAATAACCTCACTTTTGCCCCGAAGGGACACACGCGAAAGACGTGGTTTATTTAATTTTGGAGGTACAGTGCTCAAAACAGTTTTTGGAACTCTAGATAATAATGACCTAGTGATGTTAGAAAAACGTTTAAAATCAGTAACAGCAAATCAAGAAGATATTGCTACCAGTGTTTTCCACCATATGATTGTTGTCAAGGATTTGGAAGAGAGAGTGCTTAATAATACTAAACTCATTAAAAATTTAGCAGTACATTATTTGGACAGCTACAATGAATTTTTTAAGTTGTTTAACAGCACCATTCATGAAGTTTGGGATAAGATGATGATGATAAGTCTCAGAATTGATTTAAATACCCTTCTGTTTAGAGTCAGTGAAACCCTCTCGAGCGCACGACTTGAGCTGTGTGACTTACGTCTAGCCATTGAAAATAGTGTGCATGGAAAGTTAAGCTCAACCTTAGTAGTACCCAATGTTTTCCTTCAGCTATTAGATAAGATTCAGCACTTGATTTCTTTGCCATTGTATATGTTGGCCCCAGTTTCTATTGAAAATCTCCACTTATTTTATGGTCTTTGTCATGTTCAAGCAGTGATCTATAATCATTCTTTGGAAGTTATTGTTAATGTACCCTTGGCTACTAAAGACAGCAGCTTTGAATTCTATAATGTTTTTAGTTTTCCCTTTTTCTTTTCTAAATTACATCATTATATACTTCTTAATGTTCATGATATTTTACTGGTTAGTCCTGATAGGAAACTTTTCGCACCAATTAACTCTAAGTTACTTGCTGACTGTAAGGAACATGGTATAATCCTGTGCCCTCCTACTTTTCCGTTTTTTGATTCCCACATGGATAACTGTGAATTTAATCTTTTTCTCGGCAGATCGTTTATGTAATTTTGTGATAAGTCCATTGTCCCGTTGGACCTTCCCTTTTTTCAAAAAACTAACTCCTTATGGATCTTCACTACCAACCACTCTATTGATGTTACGTTTCTGTGTAGAACTTCTACCATGTCTTTTGAGCCTTTCACCATGTCCATAATGGGCAGTGATATTAGCAATGCTTCACACTGTGATATTGTAAGTCCGTTCTTTCGAACCTTTGGATCTGTTAGCTCATCCCTACAGTTGAATTTATCACTACCTTCTGTACACGTTCCAAAATTTAACTTTAATTTAAGTCACTTAAGTTTTCCCATTTTGCCTAACCTAACATTAAATACCTCCTTGGTTAAGGACATAAATAATTTGCTAATTTCTCAACCCAGTGGTGTTTCTTTTAAAGATGTTGCTAACCTATTGCGTCCTCACACAGTTGTTGAGTCAACGTCCTATATAAGTTCTATTGCTATAGCTTTTTCTTGCCTAGTTTTGGTAGGTTTTTTTATTCTCAGTTTGTTTATCTGGTGGAAATCGCGGACCAATGCGACTACCCCACCTAATACTACTCCAACCATTCCTTCAGGTACTATCCTCATTCCCCTAGCTTCATCCTCCTCGGTGGAATAAGTTTTTGCTGTGTGTATGTAATGTTGTTTTGTTTTAATTGTCAGGTACTTAGTTATGTTTTGGGGATTTTAGTGATTGTTGTCACCCACCTGCTATGTTGTGGTTTGAGGGAGGGAGTGTGTGCCATTGCAGCATTCAGCTGGGCGTACACTCGTTTTTGCTTAACTATTTGTGTGTTGTTTTTTTTGTTTCGGCAAACTGAACGCTGGTTTATTTTTTTTTAAGAATTTCTGTTATGGGGGTAATTTATTTGTAATTTTGTCTTTAAGTGAAGGTATGTTTTGTTCTAACCATTTGTATTGTATTTTATTATCACATAATTATTATCTAATTTAAGTGCATCAAGAATCAAAGAAAAGAACTCTGAACAAATTTAATTATTTTAAAGTTTAATTAATTATATTTTCGTCAAGGCAGTGTGCTATTCAGTTTTCGGAACTATTCTTTAAATTGTGCATTTGTAACTATGTTTGGCTAACTGTGTTATGCCATATATGGTCACTTCCTTCTTCTTGGTGACCATCATGTGAAAAACTGTATTAATTTTCTGCTCTTTATTTATCCACCGCATCCATGCGGTAGTTTCAAGTTTGGGTAGCCGCCTATTGGGTGAGTTTTCGCAGATTTCTCTGGAAATCATGCTGGACATTTATTTTTAAATATTTCACCATGTAATTAGTCTTTTGAAATGTTTTTATAGCGGCCCACGAGTCATGGATCTGGAGTGCTTCCCTATGCCGGCCATGCTATGAACTACTTGTAACCCTTTGTTTGGAGTAGAGGATGTTCTCCTCTCTTTTCTGACGGCTACGGGATTCACTCACTCATGAATTCAGGAAAGTGATTCTTCGTTTTCATACTTCGCATGAAGCATGTGTTCGGCAATAAATGTGGACAACCTACCTAAATTCATTTTATAAATTTTTCATCGTTTGTTTTATTTTTATTTTGTTTTGCTAACATAAATTTATGAATTAAAGTAACGTTAATATTTATTTAATATTCTGGGGCCCCATAGTTTTTTTAATTTAAGTAACAAATGTAACAAGTAACAAATGTAACAAGTAACAAATGATATTCTATTTATTGTTTATGAAGATTTATAAATAACTAAGTAATACTGTAATACTCATAAAGTTTTTTTTTAATATATCAAATATAACTGATGGTCTGAAAATGAGTTAGTTTCTATTTTAAAATATTACCCCCAAGTTAACAAGAAAATATTTCTTATTATTTTGTGAGCTGGTTGTTCAGTCGGCCTACCTTTGTGCCTAACTACTTTTTCAACCTTGAGGTAAGACACCATTGAGCCTAAGGTTCAGGGCAACTTCCACTACGAGCCTTTCTCGGAATGGTCAAACCCAACCAGGCTGGGAAAGGTTGGTAGACTAGGCACTGATACCTTGGCTGTTACAACGTCTTGGAATAGAGGTACACGTTTTTGAACCGAAGACTGTTCGGTTCCTCCAGAAAAACCAGTTGAACGCACGTTTTACCTTAGCTGGTTGGGCCCGCCATAATAATGCATCATACGGTAGATAGCTACAATGAGCTACGTCGCAATTCGCGTGCACTGGCTTCGGCGTCTAGCGTAATGCGCACGGGCAAACACGCTTCTTGCATAACGACTTTAATTGTACTGGCGAAATTGTATGAAAGCAAACACATATAATTTCGGCTCAGTTGCGCGTAATGCCTCGAAGAGGTAAGAACAAAAAACCCATTCCTGCAGGATTCGTAAACTCGATGATTAATAATCTGCCTTTCCCGCTACACATTTTGTGGTCCAGGAACGAAACTAACAAAATGACTAGGTCGAAGCGAAATAGGCATTAATTCTTTTGACGAAACGTGCAAGTAGCATTATATTGTCTATTACCTCAGCAAGGATCTGAAATAAGGCACCGAGCTGACGAGATATTGGCCCAGGAAGCCAAAAATAAGTTTATCGCCAGACGCAGGACTCGGAGAAAAAGTGGTGGCATGGGGTGTATCCAAAATCATGAATGCCAAGACTAAATCAGGAATGGGTGCTCGCGGATCCAGACCCCGCAAGACCGAGCACAATACTGGTGCAGGCGTGCAAAAAGCCAAGAGGTAAAGACAGACTCTCAACAAGAAGATTGCTGGCGGATTACTACTTTTTCTTTGCTTTCTACTTATACCTTTACCTGCTATAGGCGTCCTCGACGTGGTGCTACGAGTGGTATAGTGCGGGCAGTCAAAACTTTCAAGAAACAATCGCAAGCAGTTGGAGGAAGCACGAAGACACAATGCACGAAGCACAAGCACGAAGCCATTGACATGGGTAAAATAACGGCGCAGAACTCTACTTACGACCACCTTACAAATCAGGTCGAGGCATGAAAAAGAAACGTATGAAAAAATCCTAAGTTCTCTTCCAAACATTTTTTATTACCTATTTTTATAGATAATCAAATATTTTTGTGTAAATTTCTGTAAACATTTTGTTAATCAAATTATTTTAAATTATCAGTTAAATTATTTTGCATTTTTGAAGCACATTATATGAAATAAGCTATTTATTTGGTTGAAGCAGTAGTCAGTTTCCGTGCCTGTGTTGCGCGTGATCGCCGCTCGGGGCGCTGACGGCGAGGCACGAGAGGCAGTGGGTGTCGCCCACACCTGCGTGAGAGAGCTCCGAGAGAAGTCAGCGGCCCGATGGGGCCCGAGGCACGAAGGAAACGAAACAGTTGTTGGTTCTCACACCGCGCACTGTGGGTTATCCGCCGTCAAATTTCAGCTGCAGATTCCTCGGCAACATAAGTTCAAAACCTCTTTACGACATATGGTCTAAAGTGCTTACCAAGGCTGGCGTACGTCTTTGAAGATTGAGCTGAACAAATGTTTTATTTTAAATAATAGAGAAAATATTTAGGATTGAACACTGAGCGTTTGAATTATGAATGTAAATCTACAACCACCACATTTTTTTTTTTTCGCTGTAGCCAAATTATTCCATTGGAAGGCAATGGAACATCGACCTTACGTGCATCAGACAGGGCGATGCTGGTGCTCTCTAGGAACAGCAGAAAAAATGATAATGGTATATAAGATGGTGACCTACAGTAGAACATAAAAATACAAGATGGTGGACGTGATGTCAGAATCTAAAAATTGGCTGTGATGTCAGATACAATATTGCGGATGTGATGACATAATTCAAGATGGCGAACATGAGCAAAGGTCGTAAGGTCACCGTAGCAAAAATTGCAACATTCGTGAGTATGGCGCTCAATTTCATAATGGTGGAATTCAACATGGTGGCCGTGAAGTAATCGAAAATGGCTGCCGGGTAAAAGTAAATGACAAAGGTCAAGGACAAGGTCATCCAAGGTAGACGCCGTGACGTCACAATCTAGGATGGCGTACCTTCTCCACGCTTCTCAGCCTAATGCCTGGCCCCGGAAATACTTTTTAATGGCTACTACTTGAAGTGTCAGTGTACCAGTCTGTCACATACTACCACTCTAAATAAGTACACTAATTTGACAGAAACTAGCTTAAACTATGAGTTTCATAGAAAAACTGTTTCATTATCTCCTGCGTTGTAGGCACGTGGACGTAATATACCAGGTAGGGTGGGTTAGCATCCAGATAGTTGGATTGAAACTGTTGGGCGTGCCGATTACCTTCTCTATGTTGTTCCTCCATTCAATTTTGAATTTATTTCTCATTGTATTTGCTCCACACTCCGGCTAACGAATAGGTCGCACAGCGCATGCGCAGGTACAGCCCCTAATGATATTGAAGAGCATCAGAGCTCCGCCTATCTTTACTGGTTTCAGCACATAATAACTCATATCACATTACTCACCACACCAGAGATACACTAGTCACAGAGTGAGTTATTCAAACTTATGTTTCTGATCCATACGCACCAAACGGCTCGTATATCAATACGATAGGTGGGCAGATGGGCTTTTTCTCATACAATTTTATAATATGTATTTTCTTAGGATAGGCTGTTAGGTGTCGATCAGTATTTTTTCTGGTTTCATTAACCTCCTCAGTGGCCCTTGTAAAATTATGTTTGCAGATAAAATATTCTAGGCCTGTTTTTCCGAATTTATTTTGGTAAAATGTCTGATAGTATATTATTTTACATCTCGTTCTTCCTCAAATTGTTCCGGCACATCATTATTCGACTCTTCTACCTGCATTATGCTTGTACTCTCAGTTTTCCTTGTAGTAAATATTAAAGTCCTTATTGAATGTGACTCGCTTCGCCTTGCAGTTCCAGACGTTATTAAATATTGCTTTTGAGTATTTGTGCACGTTTCAGACTGTGCTGCCTTTGTTGCGTAGCATCCGAGCAATGACTCCTGTTCGAACTATGTGTGTTCCCAGCTGCGATATTGCAATGACTGGTTATTGATTGGAAATCCTCTACGTCCTTGATAGAGGTCAGATTGTCAGTTTAAGCGCGTAATTCACTTCTGTTTGTTACTTCGCGAATAACGCACACTAGGTTGTTGTAATTACGCAAGCGTATATATATATTATTGTGCTAACAATAAAAAGTTATTTTATTTTTAAACGCATTGTTTAAATTGCGTCTGTTCTACAAACGTTTTTTTTTATAATTATTGGCTTTTTTATAGATGATTATCCCGTATTTGCTAGTTTTAAATTCTATATGCTTACCAAATGTTTTAAATTTACGATCATGCTGTGTTCATATCACCCGGGAAACTTCCCCTCCTTGGGCTTAATTTCAGAACATATCTTCCTACCTTGAGTCCCTCCTGTTCCCGATCACCAATCCTTGTTCAGGATGGGATGCACACTCCAACCTTGTAATCTTGTGTACCTTCCATTTTAAAAGTCAGTGTCTCTTTATTCTAAAATAAAATATAACTCAAATAAATTACTATATTATTTGTTGTAATCGAATATCTTGAATTAGTTACGTTCTTCATTAAGTAAATATTCAATTTTTTCACGACATTAGTAACCACTAACTATATTTATTAAAAATAACACGAATTAAGTAGAAATAATACTTCTAGTTTGATGTAAACACCTATGATTAAAGCATAAAATAATTGTTTTTTTAAAAAACTACTCAAACTCTTATATTGCAGTGTGATTTATAATAAAACGTCTCATTTTATTCCCACTATTTGATTTATGCTATTTCTATCCTTGTTCGGCATTGACTGCTAAATTTCTGTTTTAACATTGACAGAATGAGTCTGGAGTTTGAGATTTTGCTATGCTTAGTGTATACTATAACAAACGCATCGCATGGGACAAGTCGCAAACATAAGATAACTTCATAGGGTAAAAAATTAAAAATCTACAAAATTTTGCCCTTTTATTTTTAACTTAAATAAAAGAATGTGATAATTACTTAAAAATTAAAAGGAAATTTTATTATTTTAAACAAATTAATGTCTTCAAAAAAAGGAAGAAAATTTTGTGAAATGAAAATATATGAATTCACTTGTTACAAGAAGAACGAATTTAAACTTCACTAACACAGCACTAAATATTTAAACAGTATGAATGACATTCCTAACTCCTAGTTAATTAGTTTAAATTTAAATTTAAGTTTATTTTTCAGGTTTTTTGAGTGTTTTTATGTATACATAAACATAAACACTAATTAAATATTTTTTCTGACATGTGAGCACTGCAGTTGAAATTAGATTCTCAATTGTACGTAAGTTTACAAATTAATAAAACTTGCCAGTGCCTGGCATTTTTGATAACCTGCTCTTTAAAAATGTCATTCGAGTTAACATTTTTTTTTTAATAATTAACGTTTAGTGCTTATTACATTTGAAACTTATATATATACTGTATTTTAATCAACGCAAAACAAAAATATTTGTAGCCAATATTGAGCGAACATGCGAAACTGAAAGAGAGAATCGACACTGCAGAAGTGAGAGAAAAAATTTGTATTAGACGAGGTATTGCTCGGGCAACGAAAAGCGCTCGACTGGCCTCAGGTTTGTTGATATCCATGAAGGAAGCTTTTTATAACGGTTGTCTTAAATTGTAGACCACTGAAAAAATACCGTGTTACTGAGTGCACGTGTTAGAAATGAAACTTCTTTGGCCATTCAAACCTCGACTCGTTAGTATATCGTAAGGGATAAAATGGCAAAGAAAGGGAGATAGAAAGATGACCCTTTTCAAAAAAAAAACTCGTGTATTATTAATTAACAGGATTTAAATAAAGTATTTAAAAAGGATCAAAATAAAAAGTTAAAACATTTTATTCAAAACATCAGTTAATTTATTGAATTTATTTCCTAGAAATTTACATTAATCCTGATATTATAGCTTTAAGGTACCTTAAATATGAAACGTACGGTTTTTACTCTATACATTCCAAATTTAGTGTAAAATTAGCATATATTGTAGTACCAGATAATGTGGTCAATCTAAGTTATATATTGTTATTGAATTATCAGATGCAAAATTCACATTAAAATCACTACCAAAAAAAATGGTATTTTATAATATTCCGTAGCAGGAAGAGCAGCACCCCTGTGAGTGTTTGCAAGTAACTGGTGGTGTTAGATAATGATTAATTAAATAAAATTATTTCTCACTGTTTAAATACTCACACCATAAACAAAAACTGTGCGTGTTACTGTTTCTTCAAACAATTCTGCCATTCGGTACAAGACAAATCTTTAAACGAAATATAAAATCATAACATGTAGCGCTAACTATGCAGGAAATGCAGGTGTTGCCTCTACAGCGCTCTCTACGCTGCTGGTTGACTACGGAGGAACGCGAGAACGCTGGTAGTAAATCCACAGCTGACTCTATAGGATACTTACATTTATTTGCTGATCTCTCTCGGGTTCTCTCTCTCTCTTTTTTTTTTTTTTTTTTTTTGGGTTTGGGACGAATTATCAGGAGGCCGAAAATGAGGCCAGCAAAGTATATAGCATAGTACTCTCTTTATATATGTTTAGCCAATTACCTATTTTTTGTTCTTTTCGCGTCAGAAACGTTTCACAACAAGTTTATACTCTCATCGCGCTCAATTAAGTTTTACTTAAAACAAATTATTAGTCTGTGTTGAACCGGTATGTTCAGATGTGTAATCGAACCCACGCCCCCAAGATTGGGCTAAAGTTACTCAGACCATAAGAACACCGAGGCTGGCAGTTTGTTGTCGCTACTCCGCGCTGGCTAGTCCACTTGCCGGCGCGGCTTCTCAGGGCCACGTGAGGCGAAGGCGAGCGTGGACAGCGATAAGCCGCCACGCCTCTCCTGGCAGCAAGGCGGACTGGCGTGAGAGGAGGAGCATATATATTTTTTAATGAATTCCAGATGTTCGCCGAGGGAGGACTGGGGTGCATGGAAAATGCGGAATTTTAATAAGCGCCGCGCCGCGCGCTGCTGTAGCTTGTTACCCGCGGCCGTGGCGCCGAGAGACCGCTACAGTCGCCGTGCTCTTCGTCCTGCGCAGTGGTGGATCCAGGATTTTGGTTTGGGAGGGGCTTGACCCAGCTGAGGCTAGGCTTTATCAAGGCAAACACTAAAACAATAGTGGATCCAGATGCTTTTGGAGGGGGCTTGAGCCCCTTAGCCCCCCCTCTGGATCCGCTACTGGTCCTGCGCTCCACCTGCTGCGGAACCTGAGTGAAACATGGCCAACGTGCTATGAAACCAGTTCCACTGAACTACGTGTCCACTGGTTTGTATTGGTCTGCGGGAGTAACAACTAATTAAACTAATTCAGTTAAATGACCACAAATCTAGATGGCTGTCCACAAAACTATTCACTCTCCTCACTGGAGCTCGGCTAGACAGTGGCTGTCTCAGCATTTCGTCTCGTACACGCATCTGGGCCCAACACCAAGCTTCGCACTACTCACTCATCCGCCACCCCCGCGACACCCAACATGCCAGAGACTTGTCACGGACAGCTCCAAGATTTCTGTGTGTAAACCTGGCGTTGTTTTCGCGTCAGTTCGATTGATGGAAAACCATGTGCCCAGTATGAACAATATAACTATTCAAAACATATGGTACCAACATTATGACAAAGAAAATAACTTTCTTATCTCTTAGAAAAAAATAATTTAAAATATACAGATTATTCGGGGGGCGCGTGGGGAGGAAAATAAACCCTAAGTACTTCATATTCCCTAAAAAAAAAAAAAGAAGCACAATCATAATAATAGTTCAAGTGTAAAAATTATATTTAAGAGATAATTATGACCGATTTGCCCAAGAAACACAACCCATGAAGTTTCGATAGAATAACAATCAAGGAAGTTTATATGCTAGGTTAGTAACTAGGTATATTAATTTAGATATCAGAATTGTTTTAGTATGTTATGGTACATGAAAGAAATGCACTATTTAAATGAACAGGTATATACAAGCCTATGCTCCGAAAAAAATAAAATTATAAAATTATATTACATATTTAATTATATCACCTTGTGGTTGTTATTCGTGGCCTGCAACGAAAGTTTTTGACGTGATAGCGTCTAATAAATCGATGAACGCCGGCTGCACGCACGAAAAAGGATTACTCATTGTTCCGTTGCGCTTTGTCCCGTTACGCTCATTGTACGCTTGCGCCGCATCTATTTCTCTTCCACTCGATTGGAACAACCATCGATTTGACTTTTTCGAGGCACATTAAACTTGAAACACTCCCATTTGTTTCCTACTTTTCCTATCATCATCCTATCCTTAACAGAATAACACAAATTGGAAGAAGTTAAATAGCAAACATGTATAAAAGTTATAGTTAAAATAATCTCTTCGTTAATGTAATAAACATATTTGAATTAATGAGTGCAAACAAAAGTAAATTTATCAATTAAATTGTATATTTCATTTCACTCCTTCTTTGTAGCCATACAAAATAGTGATAATTCAATAAAAATGAATCAATTTTATTCATAAATGTATGCAATCATTTCATCAATATTTTGTTATGACGTTGTCACGTTAAACTATCGTCCGTAAACCGACTTTACAGACAACCAATTTTTTTTCCCTTGGACTGGCCTTTGTTTGCCCCTGGATGATCTTACTCCCGTCGAACATCTGCGTGTTGCGAGTGACCTGCCTCCCGGGAAGGCTTCTCACCGTGCTGCGCACCTTGGTTAGTACGAGAAACACGCACCTTCTGGCTCGTTTGGGAACGAAGGGGAAGCGCACCAGATCTAACCTGGGCACAGCAAGCGGAGAGAGGAAGTGAAGGAGTATGAGAAGCACGCCTCCAAGTATTTCGTCCTGCCAGACCGCCCGAAGAACGTCCCTATGCCCGACAGTGCACGATCGTCGGAATTGGACATAGTCTCTATGACTGGTAAGAGGGACGTTAACTCTGGAATCGGACTTAGCCCAGTATCGACGAGGGACCCCTCAGTGTTTTGCTGTGGACAGCGACAGTATCAAGAAGATAATAGTTAGCTATTTGAAGTGTCAACTCGCGCTGCGAGTTGGAGATTCACGGGTGAGTTTTTTTTTTTTTTTTTTCGTGAAAAGTCACTCTGCAATTTTGGGCCCTGTTAGAGGTGGCCAGTAACACCAGAGGTAGAAAATGCTCACCGTCGACTTATCAAATTTTACTCGTTGGGCGAGTAGGAAGTATCGAGCAGAAAGTATGAGGGCAATGCCGAGAGCTTATGTGCGTGAGTGCGTGACGAGAAACTATCAGTGGTGGTTGGTTTGAGGCAGGCTTGCTATGGCAGTGAATGTGTACAACTGACTGTGACATTTGTTCCCTACAACTGACTTCTCACTTTCGAGCAGCTATTGTGTTTCGCTGGTATTTGTTGTACGAATGTGATGGGTCTACGACAGAACATTTGTTCAAAAACTTGTGACAGGTGGTCTGTCTTTCGCATCGCGGAGTCGCTGTCGTCGCGGAAACTTGGTGTTCCTATCATGGAGCGCACCAATGAAGTCCGACTCGAGTGCTGTTGGGGTGACTAGCGGAGCGAGCCCGGGACAGGACGGCCTGGAGAAACTCTTAGGCGAGTGTTCGGTCGGCTTTGACCCACAGACACGAGTTTATTTGAAGTTGTTTGGGTGTTGATGGTGTTAGCATTTGAAAACATGTTCACCCTCGAGGCGTATTCTACGCGTTGTAAATATTTTATTGCAGGCTATAATTATGTAAACATTAATTTTTTTTAAATTTACATAAGAAAAGGGTTAAACTCTAGCACTCATTTATGTTCTTGTAAACATGGCCATTCTTTCTTGAATTATTGAAGATTGCCTACAGCATGGGGCTGTCAGCAAACAAATTTACAGATTAATAATTCATAAAATAAATGTAACATAGCACAAACAAGGCAATTGAAAAATAATTATTTATTGGTTTAATTACCTGTGTAATAGCAAGTTATATTAATATCTGCCTTGCTATTTTTAATGTTCAAGCGAGTTCAGTTGATGCGTATGTATTGTGAATTTTTCAGACTATAATTATGAAAACATTAATTATTCTATTTTAAATTTACATAAGAAAAGTATGTTTTTCAAACAAACTTTTAACATAATAATTGTAAGAAAGAAAGGCATTTTGAAGTAATTTGAATTTGCAACTAGCCACTGGAATTGTTTCTACCACTTCGTCACCTTGTTTTAAAACTATGTTTCCTTTATCTTCGTGCACTTAATAAGCACATTGTCCTTTCTCTTTATTGTAGGGATAACTTAAATTAAATATGTCGAAACAATTATTGTAGTGATTGCGACATAAGTACACAGCACAATTTGGCATTTTACCTACATTATACACCAACAATAGCAAATGTTCGCGCGAGATGTAAATGGGTAGCGCTTGGAAAAAGAGCGCTGGCTACAACCAAGGTGACGTAGTAAGGAAGCGCGTGGAGGGGGAAAACCTGCGCACGGTTTCACTTCTGTCTGCCATGGTCATGTCATGCCATGTAAGCCTATTTATATTTTGTATATTATGTAATACTTATATCACGGTTTTGCGTGTATACTTAAATATATTTAAACGTAATGATATCATACGTTCTCCCCACTCCATTAAAGAGAACATTTCCCACAATAGAAAAAATGTGCATGTTTCTTTTTGATGTATATGGGGTTCACATTCCTACTTTCATTCGTTTTCTTTACATGCATTGATAACATTTTCTTCCCCCTTTATTAATGGTACACAACCTAGTGTTTAGGTTAGTTCTGTAACAAACCAGAGAAAAAGTTAAATTGAACCAAATTCTGTAGTTCTCGCTGATGCCCGCAAACACAAACATTTTAAAAACCATTGATTTGAGTTTTTATTAATGTGTATATATGTTTAAATTTAATTTTTAATAAATTAATTCTATAAATAACATTTTTACCGCGAAATACTTTATTATTATAATTAATAACTCAGTATTTTGCACGAAATATATTCCTTGACCTAATATCAACCTACAGTTAATCATACAAAAAAATTAAAAATAAATACAAGTATTGTAAAACTAGTGACATTTCTACTTAAAATCACGCTTTTTTAAACTTGCATCTGCTAACACAGAATTTGTCCTTCCTTTGGCATACGTTCACCCACTTATTGCAAAGATCTTCATTTTTTGGAAAAGAAAAATATTTAATGCCAGAATCTCAAGTATTTTTAAAAATGATTGTGACATCCGAACAATGCACAATTTGGCATTTCAACTACATAAAAGCACTCAGGGTTATGTAAGCATCAACAATAACAAACGTTCGCACGAGACGCAGATGAAATGTATGTGAAGCGCCTGGAAGAAGAGCGCTGGCTACAACCAAGGTGACGTAGCAAGGGAGCGCGTGGTGGGGGAAAACCTGCGCATGGTTTCACCTCCCCTTCCTTACACCATGGTCGCACCCGCTCCAAGACGTGGAGGGGGTTTATCCCCTCGGAAGCCACGAGGCCTGCACGCCAGACTGGCTGGCCGGCCCTCGTCTCTAGCAGCTCCGTAACAATACTAACTATCGCCCAGCTGCATGTACAGTTTGGCAGGGATACAGCGGAGGGATAATAGACCCTGTTTGGATTCCATTTGGGGTCGTGGCATCTTCCACTCTTGGAAAATTTACTTCTCTAGTTCAGGTCACTCGAACTTCGTACTGCGGCAGGCAAAGGGAAGCCATTGCATGACAACCCTAGGCGAGTCAGCAGCTTGCACATCCAGGACGCATCAAATATCTCCACGCTCAGAATTGAGTAACCAGAACAATTTATAGAGACATCAGACACTTGTGTGATGGCGATCGACCGCTAGGTAGTTTTAATTTATCAAGAGATAACCTACTATAGGATGGAACATTCAGTTTGCAAAAATCAGTTAAAGTTAACTGCATTCCACTAATTATGCTCATAATCAGGTTTAGAGTATGAATAAAATTGAACCACAGTCTTTTTGAAAGCGTGCTGGAAAAAAAAATCGGGAGACAAACCACTCCCAGTGCAGCCAGCAAAGATATCACCTAATATCGGACGATATGAAATATGTGGGTTTCAATATCGTAATCCAATTGATTTTAACACTCATTATCCCACACTCGTAACTATTTGTGCCCATGTATCGTGAGACTTAATTATAAATTACATGACACACATATTTTCACTTGGCAACTTATGAATAAGGACAAGTAATTATATAATGTCTGAAAGTATTTGTGATAGTGTGTTGATAAGGCCGGAGGGCGGTTTGGTATACTCAGCTCTCGCCGCAGGCATGTGATGGTGTTACAACTAGGGCAGAGAAGGCGAGATAATTCTGCAATGGTCCACAGTATGGAAACAAAGGGACCAAAACACCCGGTCCTGTGGATGGTTAATGTTTTTTCCATGGTTAAAAAAATCGCCAAATGGCCGAGATCAAACGCAGTACCTACTGCTCACCAGCCAAAACTAACCTATAGCCACTTACCCAATAAGGGTCTTCTTATTGATCGCTTAATTTTTTAAATTATGTATATTTTCTAAATATTGAGAAGGTTAGTGGCGTAAACACTTTATTTTTATTTACCAAAAAATACAAAATTTATAAATATTAAAGATTATTTTAGACTGCACCCATGCTTTAACTCGTAGCCTACTCTTACGTCGCACGGCAAGCCATGGTGCTCAAACTGCAGCTCGGAGTTTGGCAAAAAGCAAGACTTCGTTGAATCAAACAAAAAAAAAGTGAGCGAGCCTTTCAGTACTCGCCAGTGTTGTGCAAACATGCAACCTCTGTAACGAGCACATTCATGTGTTCTCGCGTTGTTCGTGTTGCGAATAAACTTACTAACAAATCTCAGACAGGAAATTGAATGTAGAATTCTTTAAAATAATGGCGGGCGTGATATATATATATATATATATATAAACACACACACGTGTATGGGGAAAATGGTAAAATTTTTTCCCTTCTTTCAAAACCTAGCTATAATTATATTTTACAAGTTGGTAATAACCTAAATGAACCCAAACGAACCCAAGTCAACCACTACCCAGTTTAGGTTATGCTAATTTTTATTTAATTGCTTCAATTTTTCTCAAAGTTGATGCATTTTATGTATTCGGATGTGCAAGGTCGCGGTTGGTTACTTGACGTACATGGTGACGGTATGTAATGTTTTTATCCTATTGAAAATGGTTTTTCCCGATGTATTATCCCGAGAAGAAAAAATATTTTCCCGAAGTTCCGGAATGGTCTCTTTCCCCGACTCTTATCGTTACGTTTTGGTAACCGCCTATCTCTCTTTCTCTCTCTCTCTCTTTATATATATATAAACACACGAATTAATTGCATGGTTCTGCAATCTTATCTAGGTTTCTGAGATTTCTGTGCAGGCACACCGTTGTTACGTATTTCCGTTCCATTCACGAAATTACTCCTTTCAAATGCTTTTTACCGAAATCTAGGATGTTTACATTTCAAAATTTTACCGTACATTGTAATATGCATGTTCAACCAGGAACCACTCGCATGCTAACACGACGACCATGAATATACAAACAGAAGGTTTGTCATAACGCATAAACATTTCATTATTCATAGCGCACGTTCTTGTGAATGGTGACTTTAGTGAGAAAAAAAAACATGCTTCTGCGTAGCGCCATAGGCTCGAAGCCAAGTCGAGATTTTATTTTATTTTACAGCGAATCGACAGGAAAGCCACTAGATCTTCAAAATAATTTTTTTTGTTACTTCGCATTTTTCTTCTTCTTTATTTAATTTTGCACAGTCGTGGAACTTCCCGTCACAGTGTTTAATGTAATTCCTCGCTCGGAACCGGTGGAGAGGCACATTTCTGCCGGGAAGCTAACCTCGCCTGGGGGAGGGGGGTTTGGGTAGGGGGCGCATCAAGACGTGGCCCCTCGCCGTCAGAAGCCACGCAGACGTCGTCGCCCCGGGTTCCTTCGACAGACAGTCGTAGCGGGCGTAATCCAGTTTGCGGTTCGGCGCGGAGGGGTCAGGGGATGTTCGCGGTCGGGTTAGGAATGGGGGGGAAATCGCGTTACCGCTTCCGGGAATGAAGGGGGGTGGGGGGTAGGCCCGCGTCGACACGGCGCGTTTTACCATCGTCTGTAGGCGCGCGGCTGGGGCGTTGGCGCGGCCACAGAACAAGGAGCGAGACGTAGAACCATTGGTGTACGGCATGTGACACTATCTGTCGGGTGGGTCCACAACTACTAGCAAAAAAAATAAAATAACTACTGAGACTGATAATTTAACTACTTGACGATTAAATGCTAAGTTAACAAATTTTCCAGAAAAACTTAACGATCTTTTTAAGAAGGAGATGCAAAATTTCTGCTATGCCACACCACAAAATATTGGGCTATCAAAATAAAGTTGATTAATCGTCACTGCTTCAGTTATGTTAGTGATATTTTATGAATGCCACTATCTAGCCTGAGGGTCCAAAAATATTTTTAAAAAATAAGACACAGTCTTGTATATTAGTGCTTCTCTCCCATGAGTGCGGCGAGGGACTACTAGAGCCAGTGCCTCGCGACACCGGAGCGGTGAATTATTCCAGTTCTGATGTGTGTATGTTCGTTTTTCGTCGAATTATCTATTGCACTCTTGAGAGACCAGCATCTTGCGCACTAAGGAAAGTCATCGAAAGTATAGGCCTATTCGGCCACAAAACCCCTGCGGAAGTTTTAGTTGCAGCGGCAGAAACACACAGTGAGACACTGACCTAGCACCGGACAGATCAAATGTCTCTACAAGAAAAGTTGTCACTGTTGTCATACCAGGTCAATGGATGGAAGAACTTTTAAATCAATAATACCATCACTGTGCGTTCTCTGCATTATTATTGCAAAGGGGAAGATTCATTAAAATTTATTTTTACACCATTGATGTTAACACTATATGCCATAGAGAAACCTCAGTACTGGACCCAAAAGACGAATACGCAAACCCACGGAGAACCAGCCCGATTATCTGTTTAGTATCATCGCTGGGTTCGTCTGTTTGTCGCTGTGTTGTATTTACTTACCATTCTTGTTGTAACTGTCTCGTCTTTGTCACTTTGTGTTTGTCGGTGCTGTTACTTTGTTTTGCAATTCAGTCCATGGCATTTTCTATGTGGTCTATGCAATGAACTTTTGACAGCGGCTAATTTTAGCTGGTTTTCTGCGATTTTGCATATTAATCCTTTTTGTTCGTTATTGAGTTCTCTCTATGACAAACAGCGTAACCAGTAATGGCGTTTGTCCAGTTTTAAACCGTCATTGTGGCATTGTAGAACTTTTGTACAATTATCTTAGCAAAATGTCAATAATTTGCCAAAAATGTTATTTTAATTTATACAAACCTCTATAACTACTAATGTAATCAGAGGATATGTTAATAAAAACTTTTTTTGTAATATATTGGCGTAACATGTCTTTCCGCTAGTTTATTTTCTACGCTCTTCCTAATGATATTAGCATGGAGAGCTGTCCGGCATTGGTCTAGATGGGTTTAATGCCGGCTGGCTTAGATGTGGCTGAAAATAAGTGGTTGCTCAAGATTGCATGGAGTAACCGTTCGTTAATTGCAGCCACCAATGTGTCATTATCAGTTAGTTTCATTACAGCAGAAATATATTATCAAAGCGTCGTTACGCTGATAATATAGAATTATGACTGGCTCTTCTTTCTTTGCCATCTATAGTATGTAATGAGGCCGTCAAACACGGTCAGTCCAGCTTATAGTTCTGACTGCTCAGTCCGAACTGACATTTTGGATAGAACTGAAACCTTCCCTACACATAATTAGTTTTGTTGTTGCTGTTGCTGTTGGAAGTATAGTTTTATCGTAGAATATGGAAGAAACTTTGCAGGCTCTAGTTGCAGTTGCACTTTTAGTTGAACAAAGGGAACAGAAAACAAAGATATCTGCAACTACACTCAGCTGATGGACTGACTGGATTTTTAGACTGACAGTTTGGACTGGCACGACGCTGTTCCCGTACATATCAGTTTGGAATGAGGACTATAGAGCTGACAGTCCTTTTGATGGAAATCCATAAGTTCTTCAGTCCATTGGTTCCGACTGATCAGTCCACCATCTTTGCTCACACACAGCAGTTCCACCAGTTCCGAATGATGGGTCCAAACTGATTGTGTGTGGGGTATTTACGGAAGGCAGTGGAGATTTAATATCGGCTCCGAGGATTGCCCTCCGACCAATCTGGGACTCCCCACCAAGATATTCACCGGAATGTACGGGGAGTGTTCCTCCCGTTCAAGTCCTACGGTGCAGTGGCTCGGCACTGACGATCTGGACTCGTGCTTATGAGGTGGGAACTGCAAACGGCGCAGCGTGCAGCCCTTCTGGCGGTGACCAAGGTATATCGCACAGTGTCTAATGTTCGGCCACACGGAGCGCTATGCTCTCTTTGTTTGCGATGTTCGCTGCACCAGTAAAACATAGCCAGCTGCATCTCAGATGTCACTGGCCACACCAAGGTGTGTTCGCTATGTTTGCTATGTTGGAAATCCTGGTGACGTCAACGGGTGTTGGTTCTGGGCTATTATTCTTAACGTCGCTAACAGATAATACGTTATTTTCGCGCATAATTGGGCTGTACTTTTGTATTTACTTTTTATAAAGTTTTGTGTCTCTCAATATTTTTCTTTAAATAAGTCATCTTGACAGAAAATTGCACTGAAGAAGTACGAAAATATCCTTGTTTATGGAATAAATCATAGAAGACAGGATATGCGGGCCAGTACCTTTAATTTGATCTCAAGAGAATGCTATCAAACTGCGTTCTATTTGCTCTGAAATAATCCATAATATTCTTCGTCCTCACATACAACTGTTTCATTAAAAAACGAAATTCTAAATTTTTTAAATGAACATAATGAAATAATTTAGTTTTATTTTTAGATACTGTGAGAGCCAACAGTATATAATGATCTCCGGAACCTAAGGCATGGGTCTCTCCGACATCACGAAACTAGACTGATCTGTCTGGCCACCTGGCTCAGCAAACATGGCCAATATCGCGAACATAGTCTAGATATCTGTGTGGCTTCGCCTTAATGATGCTCTAAAGGTTCTCGCTGGGGAGATCTCATAGGTTATTCTGGTGATGGAGAGGGGCCAGGTTGCCGCCCTCAAAGCCGCTAGCAACCTCAGACCACAGGGAGCGAACGGTCCTTGAGTGGAAACTCATGCTACGGTTCAGCTCCTATCAGGGCATAACAACTTGGAGGCCAAACTCCACCACAACGGTCTTTTTGCGAGAACTGTCAACAGTAGTATATAATAGGGCATACTGGCACTGGCGCTGGCGCGTGGAGCCAGAGCCGGTGTCCGCCATCTTGGATTGTGACGTCACGGCGGCCATCTTGGATGAGCGTAACGGGACACAGCGTAACGGGACAAGTTTGACCTTGACCTTTGACCCTCAAAATTCGCCAAAATTGGGCAAAATTTGCCCAAAATTCCTCAAAAATCGCCAAAATTTCAATTTCTGTGAAAAAAAAATTCCGCCAAAAAATCTCAAAAAATTCCACAATTCAAAAATTCCCATTTCGAGGGAAAATTTCCCGTTTTTAGTCCTTAAAAATCCCAGCGGCTAGAAATGTCCATATGTAGGCTTAAGCATCCATGTCTACAGCCTACGATAAGCCTCTGACGTCATCATGGATTATGACGTCACCGTTGCAATTTTCGTTACGGCCGCCATCTTTAACTTTTTTATTTATTATCCGATTTTAATGAAATTTTTTTTAAAAATTATAAAAAAATTAAATAATAAAATTTTAACAAAATAATTATAAAAAATATACTTTTACGACACGGAGTTCGGAGTCCTCGGTTCGAACCCGACGAATGCAAAAAAAAATTAAAAATGGCGACAGGCTCCTTCCTCAATGGTGGTTGCAGGCAGACTGACTCCCACCACTTTTTTCAAAGCATATATATCGTCACCCAGTATGACGTCACGTCCACCATCTTGAAATTTGGATGCCATCTTGAAAATCTTTATTTATTATCCGAATTTAATGAAAAAAATTCCAAAATTCATCAAAAAATTAACGTATTTGAATTCTGTTTGATTATATCGATGTACCTCCTTGGTTCGATTCCCGGCGAGAGTAAACGGTCGATCCTTCCTCCATGAAAGCTACCTAGACTGATATAACACCAACAATACCAAGGTATATATCGTCAACTGGTATGACATCATGTCCGCCATCTTGTCTTCATCCGCTGGAGACCACCATCTTGTTTTCGTCTGCTAGAGTGTGCCGATACCATGTAGTATAATTATCTGGTCACCATACTTTTGTCCTCAACTGTTGACATTGAACATTGACCTTGACCTTGAACTTTGACCTTGACCTTGAACTTTAACCTTGACCTTGAAATTTGACCTTGACCTTGAAATTTGACCTTGACCTTGAAATTTGACCTTGACCTTGAAATTTGACCTTGGCCTTGAAATTTGACCTTGGCCTTGAAATTAGACCTTGACCTTGAAATTAGACATTATCCTTGAAATTTGACTTTGACCTTGTCGACCATCATGGATCCGACATTTTATGTTCAGTACATGCTACCAGGAGCTACCACCTGCTGGAGTACGTCATATTGTGTGTGTACTTGTATTATAGAGTACATTTCCATCTGGATAATTTTATTCTAACCCGCTACAGTGCAGTAATCATTTATTATGGAGGTGCCCTCCGCCATCTTGAAATTCGGCCGCCATCTTGAAATCATGTAATAATGTAGCTAGAAAAGCGGGAAAAAATCCAAAATTCATTAAATAAATCACTCATTAATTTACATATTGATTCGATCGATTCCCGTCCTCGGTTCGATCCCTGGCCGATACAAAACAACTTTAATTAAAAAAATACTAAAAAAGTGTTAGGTTTGAGAAAATAAAAACACCACAAGTTCTTTTAAAAAAATTTTATTAAATAAATTCAATACACTACTACAAGTACAAAAAAACACTGACAAATTACCAAAGCCTTTTGGATTCCTCGATTCAAACAGTCTTCTTATTGTACGGACTAAGCCTTTTACATGACTTTAAATGTCTATCCGATCCGTTCATCACCGCAGCCAGAGACGGACTGAAGTTCATAGCACCTATATATAGTCTCATTAGCCGATACAACACATGAGTCAAATCAATAACCATGTTCATTATACTTCTCGGAGCATTTTTTATAATGACGATGTAAGCTGTCGAGACGTGAAATTAGTTTATTACATTTTATGCACTGAAATTATATTCTTTGAACATTATAAGAACAACCGCTTCTTTCATGTCTGCGAGCATTTGAGGTGATAGTAAATGATGCACCACAGTATTTGCACTGATGCGAAGTACGCTCTTCATTAATTGAAGTATTCAATGCTGATGAAACTTCAGCTGATGGTGGAACAGCACATATCGAAGTCTCCTCCAGTGTAGTCAGAGACGTTGCCAACGGGATCTGCTCCAACATCGTCGGCGCCGACGTCATGGTTCCCGTAGTCGATGGTACATCCTCCATCGAGTACGACGTTAAAGTCGGTAAAGATGCCATCGAAGTCTCAAGAACAAGCAATTACACGTCTTATGCACCAGAAGAAACAAACTAGGTGATCCGTACACCGTCGACGGCAGTAACAAACTGAGCGTCCTGCTGTCTAGGACTCGTTTATATACATTAACCGGTTTTAATAATACGCTAGTCAAATCAAGAACATTTTACTAAAATACTAGAGTCAAAACAACATTAAAAAAATAGAAGCACCATCAAAAAAAAAGTAAGCACACTTGGAAGCACCTTCAAAAAAGGAAAAACAATAGGAAGCACCGACTACGAAAAGGCAGCACATTTGGAAGCACCGACAACGAAAAGACAGCACATTTGGCAGCACCGACAACGAAAAGGCAGCACATTTGGAAGCACCGACTACTTAAAGGCAGCACATATGGAAGCACCGACTACGAAAAGGCAGCACATTTGGCAGCACCGACAACGAAAAGGCAGCACATTTGGAAGCACCGACAACGAAAAGACAGCACATTTGGCAGCACCGACAACGAAAAGGCAGCACATTTGGAAGCACCGACTACTTAAAGGCAGCACATATGGAAGCACCGACTACGAAAAGGCAGCACATTTGGCAGCACCGACAACGAAAAGGCAGCACATTTGGAAGAACCGACTACGAAAAGGCAGCACATTTGGAAGCACCGACAACGAAAAGGCAGCACATTTGGAAGCACCGACAACGAAAAGGCAGCACATTTGGAAGCACCGACAACGAAAAGGCAGCACATTTGGAAGCACCATCATCGAAAAGACAGCACATTTGGAAGCTCCATCAACTAAAAAAAGGCAACAAGGAAGCACAAGTTACGAGATCTAAGTCTTAGTTAGAAATCAGAATACAAGAAATAAAAACATTAAATTCTTATAATTTAAATTATTTATTTTAATGCTTTATATTATACAAATGCAAGTAAAACAAGCCATTATTGTATGTAGCCAGCATTCCTCAGTTCCTTGAGTATGAAGGATATTTCTTTGATGCACGAATAGTTTCCTGCACAAAGCGAACCATGTAGAAGTCTTAGCCGGTCAATCAATATGTTTGGATCTTTCCATGATGTGTAATCAATCTCTTCTACCACCATCTTCCTTGCACCTTTATAAATATTATGATCTCTGGTGTCTTCCGTTTTACCACTAACCTCAGGGTAACTTTCATGTTTGAGACGGTGATCATCACAAGCTTGATCAGATTTATATAATATATCACGTCGTTTCCACCGTTTCGGTCTCAGGACACCGCCACATTCTTCGATCTTGGCAGCTTTAGGTGCTTCATCATAGTCTATGTCTTTGTCAACAGCCTCAGAGTCACTGTAACAATCACCGTAGAAGGAATCGTCTTCACCCAATTTACCGTAATAATTCGATGTTGATGATGTTGAAGTGTCTTCATCGTCTTCATGCTTCCTTTTTAGGAGTCCATAATTTTTACAAAGTAGGAAAGATCTACTTGAATTCGGCTGGAATATATTCTCACTTTTCACGTTAAGGATTCTTCCATTGTCTTCATTCTTCCGTAAATCATCAACCTCCTTAAATTTAAGTTCTTTGTCGAGATCGGAAGAGCCAAGAAAATTATTGTCGTAATGCAGATCACTCTTCCTTAGGATGATAGATTCATCGTTGTCCTCTAGCTTGTACGCAGGCTTGGCGCTACAAGTTCTGCCATGTCTTTTTAGGCTCTCTCTCCGCGTAAACGACTTGCTACATCGAACACAACTTATCATATTGCGCAGTGGATTTTTAACACAGTCATTCTTCTCGTGTTGTCTTTTATTCTTTCTCAAGATAAAATCTTTACTGCAAAACTTACACCTATGTTCTTTCGATACAGCGTCAGATCCCAAATCAGAATTCATATTAGTTACTGAGACTAATGCCAGATACCAATTGAGTGTTTTAAATTAGATCCAATACTTAAATAGAAATTTTTTCATATTTCATCAGCGAGAATTAATATATCTCCTGCAAAAGTACTTTATGCATGTAGTTCTGCTTTTCAACAACAGATGTCGCCACATGTTGCTTGCAGGTAAATAATATTTAGTTATTTTATGCGGGATGCGGGATGCTCACTAACGATCGCAAAAGAAGGATGGCTTCGCTAGACTCCAAGGAAAAGGAAGTTTGTCTTGCATGTTGGTGCTCCACAGATGTCTCATGGCATAATATTAATTTGACTGAGTAATGATATGTGTTAATTCCACCTTATAAAAATATTGCAAGTTTTGATTTAGTAGCAGAAATTATCGAATTAAATGTAACTCCAAATAAAATGACATGTCTCATTAGACAAAAAAAATCCATGCAGAGAGCGGTTTCTCAGAATAGTCAGAAACACTTGAAGAAACCACAGGAATGATTGCAAGAACACGGGAAAACCCATCAAAATACTGACAAGAATAATGAGGAGCACACAGAGAAAACCATCAAAATAAAGACAAGAATATTCAGGAGCACACGGAGAAAACCACCATAATATTGACAAGAATAATCGGAAGCACACGGAGAAAACCGCCACAAGTTTTCTTTGTTATCATAAAATTACAGAAAAAAATTAAAAATAAAAAAACACAACAAATTCAAAAACTGATTATGCTAGCTTAAGAACTTCTCATTGTTGAGCAAAGATAGAGTTCTAGTCCAAGCCAGAATCAGTTTTTGAATTTGTTGTGTTTTTTTATTTTTAATTTTTTTCTGTAATTTTATGATAACAAAGAAAACTTGTGGCGGTTTTCTCCGTGTGCTTCCGATTATTCTTGTCAATATTATGGTGGTTTTCTCCGTGTGCTCCTGAATATTCTTGTCTTTATTTTGATGGTTTTCTCTGTGTGCTCCTCATTATTCTTGTCAGTATTTTGATGGGTTTTCCCGTGTTCTTGCAATCATTCCTGTGGTTTCTTCAAGTGTTTCTGACTATTCTGAGAAACCGCTCTCTGCATGGATTTTTTTTGTCTAATGAGACATGTCATTTTATTTGGAGTTACATTTAATTCGATAATTTCTGCTACTAAATCAAAACTTGCAATATTTTTATAAGGTGGAATTAACACATATCATTACTCAGTCAAATTAATATTATGCCATGAGACATCTGTGGAGCACCAACATGCAAGACGAACTTCCTTTTCCTTGGAGTCTAGCGAAGCCATCCTTCTTTTGCGATCGTTAGTGAGCATCCCGCATCCCGCATAAAATAACTAAATATTATTTACCTGCAAGCAACATGTGGCGACATCTGTTGTTGAAAAGCAGAACTACATGCATAAAGTACTTTTGCAGGAGATATATTAATTCTCGCTGATGAAATATGAAAAAATTTCTATTTAAGTATTGGATCTAATTTAAAACACTCAATTGGTATCTGGCATTAGTCTCAGTAACTAATATGAATTCTGATTTGGGATCTGACGCTGTATCGAAAGAACATAGGTGTAAGTTTTGCAGTAAAGATTTTATCTTGAGAAAGAATAAAAGACAACACGAGAAGAATGACTGTGTTAAAAATCCACTGCGCAATATGATAAGTTGTGTTCGATGTAGCAAGTCGTTTACGCGGAGAGAGAGCCTAAAAAGACATGGCAGAACTTGTAGCGCCAAGCCTGCGTACAAGCTAGAGGACAACGATGAATCTATCATCCTAAGGAAGAGTGATCTGCATTACGACAATAATTTTCTTGGCTCTTCCGATCTCGACAAAGAACTTAAATTTAAGGAGGTTGATGATTTACGGAAGAATGAAGACAATGGAAGAATCCTTAACGTGAAAAGTGAGAATATATTCCAGCCGAATTCAAGTAGATCTTTCCTACTTTGTAAAAATTATGGACTCCTAAAAAGGAAGCATGAAGACGATGAAGACACTTCAACATCATCAACATCGAATTATTACGGTAAATTGGGTGAAGACGATTCCTTCGACGGTGATTGTTACAGTGACTCTGAGGCTGTTGACAAAGACATAGACTATGATGAAGCACCTAAAGCTGCCAAGATCGAAGAATGTGGCGGTGTCCTGAGACCGAAACGGTGGAAACGACATGATATATTAAATAAATCTGATCAAGCTTGTGATGATCACCGTCTCAAACATGAAAGTTACCCTGAGGTTTGTGGTAAAACGGAAGACACCAGAGATCATAATATTTATAAAGGTGCAAGGAAGATGGTGGTAGAAGAGATTGATTACACATCATGGAAAGATCCAAACATATTGGTTGACCGGCTAAGACTTCTACATGGTTCGCTTTGTGCAGGAAACTATTCGTGCATCAAAGAAATATCCTTCATACTCAAGGAACTGAGGAATGCTGGCTACATACAATAATGGCTTGTTTTACTTGCATTTGTATAATATAAAGCAATAAAATAAATAATTTAAATTATAAGAATTTAATGTTTTTATTTCTTGTATTCTATTTCTAACTAAGACTTAGATCTCGTAACTTGTGCTTCCTTGTTGCCTTTTTTTAGTTGATGGAGCTTCCAAATGTGCTGTCTTTTCGATGATGGTGCTTCCAAATGTGCTGCCTTTTCGTACTCGGTGCTTCCAAATGTGCTGCCTTTTCGTTGTCTGTGCTTCCAAATGTGCTGCCTTTTCGTTGTCGGTGCTTCCAAATGTGCTGCCTTTTCGTAGTCGGTGCTTCCAAATGTGCTGCCTTTTCGTTGTCGGTGCTGCCAAATGTGCTGCCTTTTCGTAGTCGGTGCTTCCATATGTGCTGCCTTTAAGTAGTCGGTGCTTCCAAATGTGCTGCCTTTTCGTTGTCGGTGCTGCCAAATGTGCTGTCTTTTCGTTGTCGGTGCTTCCAAATGTGCTGCCTTTTCGTTGTCGGTGCTGCCAAATGTGCTGCCTTTTCGTTGTCGGTGCTGCCAAATGTGCTGCCTTTTCGTAGTCGGTGCTTCCATATGTGCTGCCTTTAAGTAGTCGGTGCTTCCAAATGTGCTGTCTTTTCGTTGTCGGTGCTGCCAAATGTGCTGTCTTTTCGTTGTCGGTGCTTCCAAATGTGCTGCCTTTTCGTAGTCGGTGCTTCCTATTGTTTTTCCTTTTTTGAAGGTGCTTCCAAGTGTGCTTACTTTTTTTTTGATGGTGCTTCTATTTTTTTAATGTTGTTTTGACTCTAGTATTTTAGTAAAATGTTCTTGATTTGACTAGCGTATTATTAAAACCGGTTAATGTATATAAACGAGTCCTAGACAGCAGGACGCTCAGTTTGTTACTGCCGTCGACGGTGTACGGATCACCTAGTTTGTTTCTTCTGGTGCATAAGACGTGTAATTGCTTGTTCTTGAGACTTCGATGGCATCTTTACCGACTTTAACGTCGTACTCGATGGAGGATGTACCATCGACTACGGGAACCATGACGTCGGCGCCGACGATGTTGGAGCAGATCCCGTTGGCAACGTCTCTGACTACACTGGAGGAGACTTCGATATGTGCTGTTCCACCATCAGCTGAAGTTTCATCAGCATTGAATACTTCAATTAATGAAGAGCGTACTTCGCATCAGTGCAAATACTGTGGTGCATCATTTACTATCACCTCAAATGCTCGCAGACATGAAAGAAGCGGTTGTTCTTATAATGTTCAAAGAATACAATTTCAGTGCATAAAATGTAATAAACTAATTTCACGTCTCGACAGCTTACATCGTCATTATAAAAAATGCTCCGAGAAGTATAATGAACATGGTTATTGATTTGACTCATGTGTTGTATCGGCTAATGAGACTATATATAGGTGCTATGAACTTCAGTCCGTCTCTGGCTGCGGTGATGAACGGATCGGATAGACATTTAAAGTCATGTAAAAGGCTTAGTCCGTACAATAAGAAGACTGTTTGAATCGAGGAATCCAAAAGGCTTTGGTAATTTGTCAGTGTTTTTTTGTACTTGTAGTAGTGTATTGAATTTATTTAATAAAATTTTTTTAAAAGAACTTGTGGTGTTTTTATTTTCTCAAACCTAACACTTTTTTAGTATTTTTTTAATTAAAGTTGTTTTGTATCGGCCAAGGATCGAACCGAGGACGGGAATCGATCGAATCAATATGTAAATTAATGAGTGATTTATTTAATGAATTTTGGATTTTTTCCCGCTTTTCTAGCTACATTATTACATGATTTCAAGATGGCGGCCGAATTTCAAGATGGCGGAGGGCACCTCCATAATAAATGATTACTGCACTGTAGCGGGTTAGAATAAAATTATCCAGATGGAAATGTACTCTATAATACAAGTACACACACAATATGACGTACTCCAGCAGGTGGTAGCTCCTGGTAGCATGTACTGAACATAAAATGTCGGATCCATGATGGTCGACAAGGACAAAGTCAAATTTCAAGGATAATGTCTAATTTCAAGGTCAAGGTCTAATTTCAAGGCCAAGGTCAAATTTCAAGGCCAAGGTCAAATTTCAAGGTCAAGGTCAAATTTCAAGGTCAAGGTCAAATTTCAAGGTCAAGGTCAAATTTCAAGGTCAAGGTTAAAGTTCAAGGTCAAGGTCAATGTTCAATGTCAACAGTTGAGGACAAAAGTATGGTGACCAGATAATTATACTACATGGTATCGGCACACTCTAGCAGACTAAAACAAGATGGTGGTCTCCAGCGGATGAAGACAAGATGGCGGACATGATGTCATACCAGTTGACGATATATACCTTGGTATTGTTGGTGTTAGATCAGTCTAGGTAGCTTTCATGGAGGAAGGATCGACCGTTTACTCTCGCCGGGAATCGAACCAAGGAGGTACATCGATATAATCAAACAGAATTCAAATACGTTAATTTTTTGATGAATTTTGGAATTTTTTTCATTAAATTCGGATAATAAATAAAGATTTTCAGATGGCATCCAAATTTCAAGATGGTGGACGTGACGTCATACTGGGTGACGATATATATGCTTTGAAAAAAGTGGTGGGAGTCAGTCTGCCTGCAACCACCATTGAGGAAGGAGCCTGTCGCCATTTTTAATTTTTTTTTGCATTCGTCGGGTTCGAACCGAGGACTCCGAACTCCGTGTCGTAAAAGTATATTTTTCATAATTATTTTGTTAAAATTTTATTATTTAATTTTTTTTATAATTTTTAAAAAAAATTTCATTAAAATCGAATAATAAATAAAAAAGTTAAAGATGGCGGCCGTAACGAAAATTGCAACGGTGACGTCATAATCCATGATGACGTCAGAGGCTTATCGTAGGCTGTAGACATGGATGCTTAAGCCTACATATGGACATTTCTAGCCGCTGGGATTTTTAAGGACTAAAAACGGGAAATTTTCCCTCGAAATGGGAATTTTTCTCTCGAAAACGGGAATTTTTGAATTGTGGAATTTTTTGAGATTTTTTGGCGGAATTTTTTTTCACAGAAATTGAAATTTTGGGCAAATTTTGCCCAATTTTGGCGAATTTTGAGGGTCAAAGGTCAAGGTCAAACTTGTCCCGTTACGCTGTGTCCCGTTACGCTCATCCAAGATGGCCGCCGTGACGTCACAATCCAAGATGGCGGACACCGGCTCTGGCTCCACGCGCCAGCGCCAGTGCCAGTATGCCCTATTATATACTACTGTCAACAACTGGATGACGCGGAGCACATACTGAATTTTTGTGGAAAGTGGAGGACCTAAGAAAGTTACTAAGATTACATATGGTACTGTTCGTCTGTGGTGAATCTGGCGGGTTCCTATTTCTAGAGTTTTCCAGGAAAGCCATAAGATTAATAGAGGTGGTTCATATGTTAATGCATCATGATGGTCAATGGGATGTGGCTCATGATGGAATGCGATTACATGACTTCATTGAAGAGGACTTTGCATGCCTGTTGGATCTATAGGTGGAGGTACTAGTCCCCTGGGGATATGGTGCATGGACTATTTGACACCTGAGGGGTCTGATATCTGTCGGTTAGGGTGCCAGGTCAGGTTCTTTATAGTTCGACATCTGCTCGACATGACTGTTGACATGCGCAGGGGTGTTCTCGGACCAGCCCCTAGACATGCTGATTCAGTTCGGTGTGTTCCGCACTCCCTGGGGATTCCAGTCCTCTGGGGGTATAAGATAGTTGCTAAGGGTACATTAATTTCTAGATTGGAAAAGGACAGTGCTTAGCTGTGTCCCAGTTTAATTTAGTTGACCTAATTTGGCTGGAGTCAACTGGGGTAAAGGTACAGTGTATCATGCTACTTAGTCATGGAATTAGTGATGTGTGGTAACACCTATCCCTGTGAAACTATGTACTAGTACAGGGTGAAGGCACATGTTTTCTAAGCTTTTTGTGGTTAAAGCACTGGTCACATTGTCTTGGCTCGATCAGAGGCATATGTAAGTTGACTCCCGATTCTACCTTAAAGTATGTAGGTACAGGAGAGGTGGTGGTGGGCTTCCCGAAAAAATAGGGCTGGAAAACATGTTAATATAGAAAAAGTAAGGATCCAAGATCATGGATAGGAATCATTTTTACATGGATTATTTCCCATCAAAATGATTTCGTTTTGATAAACTTTCAATTTTAATATACTGATCGTAATTGTCTTGTAACATACTAATTCATAGACTGCGGCCGCTGGGAATAAATAGTAAATTTTTTACTGAGACTTCTATAACTACCATAGATACTACATTAGTCCACGATTGTTGCATTCAGATAGTGCCAAAAACTAGGAACTATTCTCTGTTACACCTGAGCTTGAAATTGCTGCACGTGTACATCAAGCTGAACTGAGCTGCCTTTAGAGTTACCCAGCACAGCCGGACACTGCTGTAAGCATTCACACTCACAAGATGGCATTGTGTCCGAAAGAAGAAGGCATGTGGTCCATGAGATTTTTTTTATACATTCATGTTATACTCAGATTTTCTCTTTACGAAGTGAAAGTACATTTAAGTATTAAAAATAAATTATAACTTACAATATAAATATAAAATAGGATGTTGGTATGAACGACGTCGATAAACTCCGACACGGTTTGACCGATTTCCATGAAATTTGGCACATAAAACTGCTATTCATGGAGAATGTTTTTATTATATATATTTTTTATTGTAACTCACCACTAGATAGAGCTGCAGCGTATCAACTTCTATACCTACCGTTCAACCGATCGCCATGGGTGAACAGAAAATCATAAGTCATGGACATACAAACAGTAATTGTTTGTCATTTCTCTATGTCCCACCACACTGTCATATAGCGAGCGCTATCATCCTGTGTTCAGCCCGAGCAACGACATGTACTGCAGCTATAAATAACTGTTATTATTTTATTTGTAGGAAAATAACATGTGTATCACACGCAACTAAACTATCCTTGGACGTCTTATATGTCAATAAAGATTTAATATTTTTGTATCACACCAATTAAACTCTCTTTGAAAGTCTTATATGTCAATTATTTATACAATTTATATTTGGCTATAGTAACTCAAGGAAAATCACAGTAACAAATAGTAAACAATACTGATTGTGACTGTGATTAGTTATCTGTATGTTATCTTTAATTTTTTTCACTTTTTATAGTGCTTTATTGATTCTAGGTAAAATACAAACCATTAATTTTTAATTAAAAAAATAAAAAATATATAAACAGACAGGACAGCGTCTGCCGGGTTATGCTAGTAACATATAAACCTCGTTAATATAAATTTCCTGCTGCCAATCTTAAATTCTTTCTCTAGCATTGAGCTTCTAAATAATTATATAAAAAGTGGGTGCATGCACTTATTTACGCGGGTTAGAATTTATAATTACTTGGCTTAGTAACAAATAAATTTAATTTTGCATGCAAATAATTAATAGAAATAAAATATTATGAACACTGGAGTGATATTTTAAATGCGGCTGTTAAAGTAAAATCAATCAAATTACAAATTTTAATAAATATCTATACAATATTCGATTTTAATATAGACGTGTGAATATTTTTTTAAATTTAATTTAGTTAAGTGATTTAGCAGAATTTAAATTAATAATGCAAATCAATAAAATTTATAGATGATTATTCCAAATTATTATTATTTTATTTATTAAATAATAATATAATAATTTATCATTTATAATTAAATAATTTATACCTATTTATACATTACCTCACTTAGATAAATACCTGAAAAAGTTCATAAGCACAATTTCTATCACTAATATTACCATTTAATAAGTGTTTTTATTTGTATGGGACAGTATTCAATATCAACCACTAAAGTATATGATCTTAAAGCACATATATAATTTTTATTTGATGTAGCCTTTTCTCATCCTGTGAAAATTTATTTGCATGGGACATGTGCATCGTAAATATTAACTCTCATAACTTTTTTTTTCATAACGAACTTAAAGATCTATAAATTAAAAAAAAATGATATGTCCTTAAAGAAGAATTTTTTAAAAACATATTTTCTTTCAATTACATTTTTAATATTCATCCATGCATAATTTAAAGTCTGAGATTCATTAAATACCACTCTTTTTTCGCATTACCCTTAACAAACGCAGTTTTATGTAGACTCCCCTTAAACACCCTCATCTCAGTAAATAATCAAGGTGAAAAAACCAGTCCGTTTAACTATGCTATCAGAAAGTAATTTGTGTAGGTGTAGCGCGAATATCAGTGGCTTGATGTGGTGTCAATGGTTAGCTGTATAGCCCTCTTCACATGGAGGCCAACATAATCTCGTCCTGACGTCGCCATCAAACCAACTCACGGTTGGTAAGCTAGCAACGCACGGTTTATACGAAATGTTTGAAAAACAACATAAAAAAGTAACACAAAATGGAGTGTAAAAAAAATTCTCGGATAAAGTTTCAAATAGTGGATGGAACTTACTTCTTCAACAATACAAATACCGTACAAATAAAACTGCGAAAACTTTGCAGACACACGCAGTGCCAACACTTGTGGATTATCATTATTCAACGTTTGTACTGTTCTTGCACCTCCGTTCTCCAACTCTCTCTCTCTCTCTCTCTCACTCAGTAAACTCAAATGACAAATGTGTTTTCAAGCACCGCGCAACAACACATGGTGCCAGAGAAAGAAACTGAAATTAATTGTTGTGCATTCAGATGATCTCTACTTTAATACTTGAAAAACTATGAAAAAATTTAACCAACAGTACTAAATTAATTAAAAAAATAAATGGACTTTTCAACAGCATTGTAATCTAGAACAAATAGATACACTCTATGCTTTGAAAGCGTCTATGAGAGTAATGTATTAACTCCTGAGACAGAATAATTTGAAACTATAAATGTGCGGAAACATCATTAATAGTATACTCGTATAATAGTTCATTCGGAAACAAGGTCCAGGGAGTGGATTGTGGATTGTTGTCCACCATATTGGGTTGAGACATTACGGCGCCATATTGGATGATTTTTACCTTGATCTTGACCCCGGCGGCTATCTTAGATCCACCAATTTGTTTTTCGTTATAGTAATCCGCCATTTTGTATCAGCCATTTTGTTTTCTAGAATATTCTGCCATCTTGAAATCGAATTCCCCACTCCCTAACGTTGCAACTTTCGTTGTGGCAGCCATCATGAAAATCCATAATTTTCATCCAAAAAATCGGGAAAAATTTAAAAATTAAATAAAAGTATATATTACAATTTAATAGAAAGAATATCTGCCATTTTTGACATTGTTCACCACATTTAAATTCAATAATTTTAATGCCAGAAAAATGTTAAAAAAATTTAAATTTCATAAAAAAGTTAATAAAAATAAAGATTTAATTAAAAACGCACTTACATCATAGAGTCTTCGGTTCTAACCCGATGACGGATCCTTCCCTCACGGAAGCCACCAGCAGACTACAATCCCATCACTAATATCAATGTATATATTACTACAGTTAGTATGGTGTCATGGAAGACATATTGTTTTCGTCTGCTGGAGGCTGCCCTCTTGGATCTGACATAATGTTTTCGTCTACTAGAGGATGCTACCACCATATTATGTTAATTTTTTCTCACTAAAGTGCAGTAATCATTTATTGTCAGGATGCTCGCCATCATGAAATCCATCCGCCATCTGGAAAATATGCAATTTTAAAGCTAGAATTTCAGGGAAAATTCCAAAAATCATTAAAAAAAAAACGCTTCTTAAAATAATGTTTCACTCGATCATTTTATTTTGATCCTCAACGAGTGACAAGAGTAACTAAATCCTAAAATAAATTTAAATTCTTTCCCATTATTTTCAATGAAGTTTATTAATCTTTTTATCTACGAAAAACGACTTTTTACAAGATACCTGTCCGACGAAATAAATATGTTGTCGCTGTGCCTACCATGGAAGTATAATTTTTCGATGCATGAAATACCTTCCAACCAGTCCATGTACAATGCTATACGTATAGGCCAAGCATCTCTGAACCACGAAACTAATCATGACCTGACTACATTCTTAACTACGCACATTCAACGAATCGATACGCATTAAACAAAAGAAAATAACACACAATACACTAACTGTAAAGACAATACACCCACATGACATGCACTACACACACACACTGAAAAGGCAATGCACACTTGACATACAGTGCACACATTGAATATGTATTCACGAGATCTCAATATTAGGTGGAAATGACAGGTTCAATAAATAAAAACACCACAAAATTAAAAATAAAAAAAATTATTGCATAATTTCTACTCTACTACAAGAAAAATGAAATTACTAGCGTTAATCGATAAACATACCGTCTTTTTTTAGTACGAAGCGAGTCCTTTACATGTCTTGACATATCTTTTCAGTTTATCAGGTAGACTAATTGGTACACCACATTTTTCACACCGTACAGATTTACCGATTTCATTAAAAAGGACAGTGGTACACTTAATGACATTTTGCACTTGAAATATTAGCTTGTATTTTGTCACATAATATACCGTTTTTTCCGATGAATGTTTAATCAGTCCTTTGAAAAACCACATGTGCTTTTTCAAGTTTGCGTAGTGTTTAAACTGACTACAACACCTGTTGACCTGGTATTTAATGTGTCAAAAGTATTATTAAAATTGTGCATTACATAACCATGAATTTTCAAGTTTTTGATGTTGTCACAGTACATACAGTCGGGTGATGTAGCACCTTTATAGTTGTTGCTGGCACTGTCGACAACCATTGCAACGTCATCCACGGAAGTCTTCAAGACAGCTCTGATGTCGATACTACATTAATCGAAATCTACTGTAGTGCTGGAAGAGTAGGTACAACTGTTTACACCGTCGTCATCATCGGGATCTGTGCAGCTGTCAGCAACGCTGCCAACGAGATCTGAACTGTTGATGGTAGGCCTTCTATCAAGGTCGTCGTTAAAGATACTTATAATTCCATCGAGTTCTCAAGAATTACCAGATACCGGACTCATATGTGAGATGAGTCAAACTAGACGATCCGCACTGCACCACTGCCAGAGGTGGACTGAAAGAATCATTGCCTGGACCTCGCCTATATATGTACTTGCAGCGACTGGTATGAGACGCGTGTCAAAACAAAAGCCAGTTTAATTTTTACAAACAGGTTCTTGCTTGCACTTAACTGACCCTGTGTTATATTTTGTAATGCCAATTAAGACTATTAAGTCGTGAAATTAGTTTATTACATTTTATGCACTGAATTAGAATTATTTATGCATTATTCAGTCATATTTTATGGCAATGAGAACATGAAGTTGTGGTGAATAACTTATCACAGTATTTAAACTGACGCGATAAATGTCCATCGTTCATTGAAAACTCCAATGATTCTGGCAAACCTTCAGCCGATAGAACAGCACAAGTTGATACCTCCTCTGCAGCTGGTATAACATATGTCATTGTGATCACCGACACCATCTACGTTCCCAACATCTATGCTACCAAAGTCTTTGTAGTTGTTGGCGTAGCTGCCATCGAGGTCTTCGCTGTCATCGAAGATACCAACGGGATCTGTGATGTTGATGGTAGACCGTCCATCGAGGCCGTCGTTTAATATGGTAATGATGTCATCGAATTGTTAAGAATAGTCAGATACCGAACTAATATGTCAGACTATTTTAACTAGACGATCCGAACTGCACCATAGCCATAGGATGGACGCGTCGCTGGCAGTGCGGTCGACGACAGGTTTGGACAGGTTCGTTACGCGCTCCCGCCCCCTCCGCCCTTTCCCCGACAACGGGGAAGGCACGAGCCCCCTGCGGGCATAACCTCGTCGGTCTATTCTCGTCTGGCGTGCGTCACGACACCGCGTCGGCTCGGTATTGGCTAATGAGGGTCGATGGCACGCAGGCCGAGCTCGACGTGAGCTGGTGGGACATGCACCGATTACATTCTCCCGCACAAGTTTGCATCACATCGGCTCCATCTGGTCTTACGGCATCTCATAGCACCGGCGGAATAGGCTGACTCATTTCATCACTCATTTCATGTACAGCATGTCCATAAAAATAATGCCTTAGTTATACAATTTAGTAGTATTAACTGTAAGCGTTGTAGAATGTTGGTTCAATGTCACAATTATAGAGTAACTCAAACAGTTTTAGATGAGCGCATGCGCGAATACTGCTTTGTTATTTTCTTGCAGCGCGAAAGAACATCTATTTCCCCAATTAGTTGAGAGTGATGCTGTAAACTTGATTTGGCAACTTGATGGAGTCCCTCCCCATAGGAATCTCTTAGTACGAGAGTAGTTGAACGTTGAAGCTCCTGACCGTTGGATAGGTGATAATGTTCGAGTTGACAGAGCTCTCTTTCGCTCGCCACTACGTCCAACCTTTGAATATATATACTGTATAGAAGTCGCCAGCCCAGGTTAAAATTTCTAATACGGTTTTGAGGTAGTTGGTTAATTCACCGCCGCAATCGCCACCATCTCTAGGGCATCGACTTGTGGTGGTCCCTAGCGGACAAGTGTCGAACTCTTTAAACACCCCTTCCCCCTCCCGCTGAACGACCTTGAGCTGCAGTGAACGATGGATGAGGGGTGCGGGGAATGACAGCGGGCGACAGCGCTGCGCTCTAACGCGTAAATAACAACTAAGACGATACAGGGCTTTACGGCAGCGCACTGCAGCGGTGAAGTTCCCAAGCTGCTCATTATACGCTTCTGAAACACGTAGAGTAAATCCTATCCACTCGCGACTTCTATACAGTATATATATTCAAAGGTCCAACTGACATAACGCCATGCGTGTTTTTTCTTTGGGTCTTTATAAAAGATCGTGTCTACGTTCCGTTGCTACCGAATGATTTGCCAGAGTTGAAACGCAGAATTTAATAGGCTACTGCTTTCATTACTCCAGACGTGTTAACCAAAGTATGGTAATGATTGGTCTTTAGGTTAGATGTATGCCGTATAACTAAAGGTGCACCTATTAAACATTTATAATAAAAATTATGTTTACCGTCATTTTGATGGATGATTTGTTGCATATAGTCTAAATTAAACTGTATAGTATCCCATTGATTATGGGAGTTTTTATTTATTTAATGGACAATCTGTATATTCATTTGCTATTCGCGGTAATGGGGGTGGGCGGATTCTTACTTCATTAAAACTTCGGCATAAAAATTACTATGAGGTCCAACCATTTGTGCAAGCCTTGAGACTCGGTCTCACATGACATGTTGATTTTTTCTTTTCTCTTCATTACTATTAATTAAAGGATGTTTCTGAAATTTGACACATTACCTCCGTTACTCCTGGTGTTCTAACGCTATTATTTTCAACAGATAATTATTAATTTAATTTAATGGGAGTAAAAATTCCCCTGAACTTTAATAAATTCAAGCACTATAATTACAAGTTACACTAAGTTAATAAATGTTGCAAATGTTAGCGACAGAACCACAAATGCAAGGAAGGTATTGTGTTATAGTCTCAGAAACACCTCTAAATAATAGTGATAAGAAAATGAAAAAAAAATCAGTATCCGTGTGATGTAACTTAAGACACATTTTTGGCATTGCGGCTACAAAATTTGTTCATGTGCAGATTGCATAATTAGTATGGGCGGAAAAATCATGACAGGAACGTGTTAGAAACCGAAAATATGTTGGCCGGAACTGGATATGAACCCAGACACTCCTGACATAAGTGCCCATCTCACATTTTTCCTACAGCCAACGTTAAAATAATTTATATCATGAATATTTTATCCCAGCTGTTGGTATTACGGGCATAACAAAATTCAGACTTCTTATTTTTGTTATAATATAGGTTTGAATAACAGACATGCAACCCTTGAAAGACAATCACTGATTGTTTACGTGGATGTCTGAAGAAGAAGTTATGTTACACTAGGGGTGGTATTCCAAGACGTCTGGGTAAGGGATCGAACAAGCACTGCCTGTTTGGATAACACCGTAACCCAACTCGCGGGCCGTATTCCAGTAAGGGAACACATATGAAACCGTTTGAATAAATAGTGCCCTGCGCGAGGCTAAAATGGTTACAACGCATTCTAGCGAACGTTTGGCAACCATTGTACGGCAAAAATCCTAGAAATAGCAGCACCTTCGCACGAATTAAATTGTGTTATTCTTATTCCCTCAGGTACTTTTTATCTTGCGATTATTTCTTGTAATGAAGTGTACAAAATGTATTTCAGGATAGTTTCATTATTATAAATTGTCATTTGGCACACCAACACGGTACGTTCCCCGATTATCACAAAAAGGACAACAGCTCCTAACAAAAGTTTAACCACAGAATTATTTAAAATAAAATTATCCCAGTAATTAATTTTTTTTAGTTATCATTTAACGTTTTTTTTTTTTTTTTGGATACTGAAGATCATGAGACATCAATATATGCAAAAAACATTGCGATACAACTTTAAAATTTCAAGATACAATTTTTATTTAATTTTCGATACATATTACACAAACTTAAATTTTTAAGTATCAAAAATGTTGTAAATACTAAAACATTTTGTTGGTTTTAGTATAAAATTTTTCCCAGTATTTTAAAATCTGTAAAAACATTTTGAAAAGAAATTAAAACCTTCAAAAAATTTCTTTACAGAAGAACTTTTTTTACAGTTTGAAAAATATATGAAAAAATAAATGAAGTGTATTTGCATGTTTAAATTTAAGTAGAAATTTTGTTTATACAGCTATCAAAATCAATAGCTTGCACAACAAGCTATGAAGTGGTGCCCATAAAATCTCACTAGCTTACTCTACAACATTTATATTTATATCGGAACCTGCAAATAACCTTCGTTGTTTTTTCTTCTTTTTTTTTTTTCAAAATACAAAAAAAAAAATCTTATGTAAACAAATTTTTTATCGTTTTCATTTGTTCAAAATTATTTTAGACGTCGTCAAAATAATGGGAAAAATATTGATATTAAAATCTATCAAATATAATATTTACAAAAAATTTTATAGGTACTTAAAAATTTAGAGTTTTATAATATGTATCGAAAATTTAAAAAAATTATGTTTTGGAAACTAAATGTCGTATCGCAATGTTTTTTGCATAGATTGATGTATCATGATCTCCACTGTTCACATATTCATGACATAACCAAGAAAAAAATAAACTAGGATTATTTTATTTTAAATAAGCCTGTGGTTTTAAACTTTGGTTACCTACTGTATATACGAATTAATGGCACTAGTAGTGAGTCTACCATCTGCACGAAATTAACGAAATTCGAGCTCTGCGCATGCGCTAAATTTGGGTGACGGATAAATCATGATTAGGACACGGAAATCCGTTTCCGAAAAGTAAGGGACTGGCAGTGTCCTATCGTTAACTGGTAATATGGTTAGGATACAGGTGTAACATATTCAACACCTAAACCCTTATGTTTGTGTCTTGGTATACCCGCCTAGATCACGACTGACGATTTCAGCGTGCGTCGAAAACTAGTTCCAGTTATTGATAAAACCGTAAAATAAAAATAAAAATTATTCTATTTAAAAACTAAGAAAAATTTAAGTAACTAAAGGAAACTCCTTTAACGAATCATCACAGGCTAAACCACATGGAGGTATGTTTGGTGGTCTGGTGAACCTGGTATTGCGCCCGGTAGCTATGACAACTGCTCAGCAATTGAAGTTAAGAACAGTATGGCAAATACTGTAGTTTACGATCCAAAAGTCATTGCTGTTGTTTTCCAACTTACTATATCAGTTGGAGATAAAAAATGTCGTTCCACCGGCCGTGCATTGAATTGGTTAGTTTTTTACTGCAGGCACACAGCTCGCTTAGTTACGCCAGTCGAGTAGCTATATGTTTAGTATTATCGTTGGGTTCGTCTGGCACTGTATTTTCCAAGGGGCTGTATTTAGCTGTGAAACCGTCTCGTTATTCTCAACCTACTGTTGTTGCCTGTTCTGTAATTTCTTTCTGACTGAATTCCTACCAAATATATTTCTGTGCCTTCAAAGCTTCTTAACATTTGACATAAGCTGATTTTGGTTTGTTCTTTGCTTTTTTATGTATCCATCTTGGTTGCCCATTCTTGAGGTTTTTCCATGGCATCCAGTGGAAACTAGCAATGCGTATGTCCATGAAATGGATTTAAAACAATCGTCCCCGTTGCAAGAATCATTCAAATGACGTAGCAAGTTTTGTGTGTTGAAAATAATGCTTACTGGTTTATTGTAAAAATTACAAATGAATAAGCTATTGGGATCGGTAAAGTGATATTTACTAAAAACTCTGCTAACTACTTGATGCTGACAGTGGGATTAGCTAGATATAAGTGTTTAATTATGGGAATTAAATGGAAAATTAGTGAAAGTCGCTGACAGAACATTGAGCACCATTAATTATGAATATTTTATCAATCCTTTATATAAATAAATAAAAACAAAAGTGTTCTGTCTCACTTTGTGGCCTAAGTGAGGCAGAGAAATGCTTTTGGTAAACTTCATATTCTTGTTGATTAGTTGTATGTTTTATAAAAATTATATTACATTCCTACCGTTGTACAAATTAGTGCAGTAATAAGACACCACCCTAGATTTTCCACTAAAGAAAAATGAAGATACCGGCAAAATGTTCTCACATTTATCACATGCGTTTGAGAAAACACGAGAAATCATTTGTTCAAATTCTAGTAGATTCTAATAAATTAGGAAAAAATAATATATTTTTAAAGTTCATGCTTGGCGGTTTGAAGGATAAACATTTTATACTATTGGCGATATATATACATACACACATATATATGTATATATATATATATATACATACATACATACACGAGGGTTATTTTTTTTCCAACCTCCGATCGTCTGTAATAAAAAAACGGGAATGAATTGGGAAATTATTTTAATGTCAAAATAAACGTACATCTTTACTATATTTTTCTACATATTCACCGTGCACATTGAGGCATTTGTCGCACCGATGCACTAGCTTTCCAATACCCTCTGCATAAAATGATGCCTCCTGCCTATTCAGCCACGTTTTAACAGTGCTCTGCAGTTCATCATTGGTGTTGAAGCGTCGTCCTCCAAGCCACTTTTTCAACGTGGGGAAAAGGTGATAGTCACTCGGTGCCAAATCCGGACTGTAAGGAGGGTGATCAAACACTTCCCATCGAAATCTTGCAAGGAGTTGTTGTGTTACGGCGGCACTATGCGGTCGGGCGTTGTCATGAAGCAAGACAACACCAGATGTCAGCATTCCTCTCCGCGTGTTGCGTATCGACTGTCTTAGCCGTCGTAGTGTCGCGCAGTATGCAGCAGCATTGATTGTTGTCCCTGGCTCCATGAAATCAACCAGTAGCACACCTTGGTGATCCCAGAACACTGTAGCCATCTGTTTCTTGGTGCTGAATGTCCGTTTGAACTTTTTCGGCTTGTTTGGAGAATAGGTGTGCATCCACTGTTGTGATTGAAGTTTTGTTTCTTCATTATCTAAATGAATCCATGTTTCATCACCTGTCACAATTTGAGTCAAAAAGTGTTCACCATCGCCTGCGTAACGCAGCAAAAACGACAAGGCTGATGCCATTCGCCGCTCCTTGTTGATGTCAGTCAACATCTTGGGTACCCATCGGGCACAGATTTTCCTGTATCCGAGATTGTCTGTAACGATGGCGTATAGGGCTGACCTTGAAATGAGCGGAAATTGTTCAGACAGTTCTGAAATCGTGAATCGACGTCTCTCACGAACAACTGCATCAACTCTCTGAACTGTTTCATCTGTTGCTACCGACTTCCTTCCTTGGCCACCTTCATCATGAACATCTATACGGCCTTCGCGGAATTTCCGACACCACTCTCGCACAACGCCATCGCTCATAAAGTTTTCACCGTACACAACACTCATTCGGCGATGGATTTCTGCTGCAGTGTGCCCTTCTGCCTGTAAGAAACGGATGACTCCACGCAGCTCGCATTTCGCCATACAGTTTATCGTTGCAGCCATGTTGACATTCCCATAACCAAGCTTCAACTGAGGTGTGAGTTGACCGCTCCACATGGTTGGTGGAAGGGGGTAAACACTACGAGACGTGTCGATTCGTGTACGAGCGATTAGGGTATCGATTAATGGGCATGTCATGGAGAAATAAAACTGTAATCAAACTGCAGGGCACTGTTAAAACGTGGCTGAATAGGCAGGAGGCATCATTTTATGCAGAGGGTATTGGAAAGCTGGTGCATCGGTACGACCAATGCCTCAATCTGCACGGTGATTATGTGGAAAAATAGAGTAAAGATGTAGGTTTCTTTTGACATTAAAATAATTTCCCAATTCATTCCCGTTTTTTATTACAGCCGATCGGAGGTTAAAAAAAAAACTTCGTATATATTGTGCCATTGCAGCATTCAGCTGGGCGTACACTCGTTTTTGCTTAACTCTTTGTGTGTTGTTTTTTTTTTTGTTTCGGCAAACTGAACGCTGGTTTATTATTTTTTTAAGAATTTCTGTTATGGGGGTAATTTATTTGTAATTTTGTCTTTAAGTGAAGGTATGTTTTGTTCTAACCATTTGTATTGTATTTTATTATCACATAATTATTATCCAATTTAAGTGCATCAAGAATCAAAGAAAAGAACTCTGAACAAATTTAATTATTTTAAAGTTTAATTAATTATTATATTTTCGTCAAGGCAGTGTGCTATTCAGTTTTCGGAACTGTTCTTTAAATTGTGCATTTGTAACTATGTTTGGCTAACTGTGTTATGCCATATATGGTCACTTCCTTCTTCTTGGCGAACATCATGTGAAAAACTGTATTAATTTTCTGCTCTTAATTTATCCACCGCATCCATGCGGTAGTTTCAAGTTTGGGTAGCCGCCTATTGGGTGAGTTTTCGCAGATTTCTCTGGAAATCATGCTGGACATTTATTTTTAAACATTTCACCATGTAATTAGTCTTTGAAATGTTTTTATAGCGGCCCACGAGTCATGGATCTGGAGTGCTTCACTATGCCGGCCATGCTATGAACTACTTGTAACCCTTTGTTTGGAGTAGAGGATGTTCTCCTCTCTTTTCTGACGGCTACGGGATTCACTCACTCATGAATTCAGGAAAGTGATTCTTCGTTTTCATACTTCGCATGAAGCATGTGTTCGGCAATAAATGTGGACAACCTACCTAAATTCATTTTATAAATTTTTCATCGTTTGTTTTTATTTTGTTTTGCTAACATAAATTAATGAATTAAAGTAACGTTAATAATTTATTTAATGTTTTGGGGCCCCATATTTTTTTTTTAAATTTAAGTAACAAATGTAACAAGTAACAAATGTAACTCATGATATTCTATTTATTGTTTATGAAGTTTTATAAATAACTAAGTAATACTCATAAAGTTTGTTTTAAATATCAAATATAAATGATGGTCTGAAAATGAGTTAGTTTCTATTTTTAAATATTACCCCCAAGTTAACCTAAAAGAAAATATTTCTTATAATTTTGTGAGCTGGTTGTTCAGTCGGCCTACCTTTGTGCTTAACTATTTTTCAACCTTGAGGTAAGACACCATTGAGCCTAAGGTTCAGGGCAACTTCCACTGCGAGCCTTTCTCGGAATGGTCAAACCTAACCAGGCTGGGAAAGGTTGGTAGAATATATATATATATATATATATATATATATTAGTTTAATTTTGAATCTAGAGTCACCTTACACATTTTATATAAGTTAGAAACAACATACATATGTCATTTTTCTGCAGTTTTACCAAACAAATTTTTTGCACTGATGTGTTTTGTCGCAAAATTGTCCGCAGTTAAAGCATCAGATTTTCCATGGCGTTGCTTCTAAGACCTGACGATTATTTATGGGTTTCTTGTTGTCTTCCCTCTTACACGTGCATGGAGAGCGTGCAGCTGAATTTAAACTAACTCAGAATAATTTTAAAAATGTCTGTGTGTGGAGTCTACGCGCGACAGAACGGAAATTTATTGCTTATTAGGTATCGATAGAGATAAATTATTAGTATTTTTATTGAACAAGAGATCAAATAGTAAGGATGCTGGTATGATCTCAAATAAAAAAAAATTCAAAATCAATGTTTTCAAAAATATATTTTAGAAGAAATTCGTCAGTTGATTTGACAAAAATTTTTATCAATTATGGTAATTATTTCTCAAAAATTATGATTCATTATCCACAGAATTATGATTGTCTATCATACTTAGTGAAAACTGGCTTATGATAGCTAAAATACGACACATAACATTTGGCATTTCATACGTTATAAATTGCTGGAAAATACAGCATACTTTGTTGTACCCGACCTGGTAGTTGGGGTATTAAGTTAATAGCACAAATTTATTAATCTTTTCCTCACGAATAAATAACTTGTAAATCATTTTAAATATAATAAAATAAATATGGTAGCGTCAACCGATAGCCGTTACGAAAACTGAGGAGTAGACAAACACAAGCAGTGTTACGAGGATTCCGTAGCATCATCGCTTGTTCATTTCTACCTCTCCCCTGACGACTCCTAATCCAGCCTTTATAGCTAGCATATAGCCGGCTACACTACGCACCCATCCCCCACCCCATTGACAAGTCATTTGACCGCTAGTGCATGCGTTGGAGCATAAAGCCAGTAAGATAAAGATTAGAAACTCACTGCTATAACTAACGCTCTTATTGTCTTTGGAAATCCGACAACTATTTTTAAATGCTTTATATTTTGTTTCTTTTATGAAAGACTGCATAGCCGCAAAGTTTGAGTGCTGAAAATAATTACCTCGGTTTCTATCGCAAAAAATACACTCTAGCAAAAGCAAAGCACACACAAGATTTTGGTTTGCCGCCATGCTTATTTCATTGCTACCAAAATAATTTAACATTGGCAAAAAAAATTTCACAGTACAATATTTTGCCATTATAATCAATACGCCACTCCGTTGATACACTTTTTCATAAATTCTGAACTAAGAATGTTCTTAAATATTATTTATTATTTATGTGATTGTGTTTAGGAAATTACTGTGTTTTTTTCTCATATTTAAAATTTAATTTTTGAAATTGGCATTTCTCAAACGTACAGTTTTTTTTAGTGACAAAATTCCGCCTGTACAGTTGCGCTCCCCCCCTCCTCCAACTAAGCACTCTCCTCCTCCTCCCTAGGTTCCCCCACCACGTACCTAACTGTTCCCCTGATGCGATCGGAATGTTCGTAATGCTCGGAAATGGTAGTCTCGTCAGCAGAGCTCGGCGTGCTGATCCATAGCCCCGCCAGGTGTCGACTGGTGGCGTGCGCGGCTGCCATCGCGCCAGGGGCGGGCTGGTCACGTGATCGCTGCGCCACTCCGCCCGCTCCCTCGCGCTATTGTGTTCTGTGCGTGCGGCAAATGACCATGAAGATCAGCCTTTGGAGAATGCTATATCCTCCATACGCTGTTCAGAATTTTCACCTTAAATCTACGAAGAACACTGTTTACAGTTTACGGCTTTCTTCGTCAATTTAAGGACCCTGAATTCACTTAGTTGAATCCAAAAGAATTTTCTTGTTAAATTCACAAAATATTCAAAAATTGGTCAAGTCTGCAGCAAGAAAACGACTCTTTGGTCCACTTGTGTTTTTACTTTTACTCAGAACGAAATATCCACCGAGGAAGTCAAAATGTGGTGTAGTTTCTACGAAGATTCAGTTAATTAAAATTATTTGAGTTTAATTCTTTGTTGAAAATTTCGTAAGTTTGCTATAATTTCTAACAGTATACGAAGCTTAGAGCTGGCAACTAGTAGCGGCGCAGTTTCAGTTTGAAAGCGAGACAAAACCTTCATGCAGTGAGCCGTAACATTTCAGTCATAACTACGGCAAACATTAGCTCACTTTAATTTGCATTCAAAATGTTATTGTAAGTTTACGAAGAATGAATCCAATCAGTGCGAAAATGCTCGTGGATGTGCATGAGAGCGAATATGAGTGTGAATATGAACGGAATGATTTGCGTTGTGTCAAATGAATATGAATGTAATCACATGTTGGTGGCAAAGTCATATGTTGACGAACTAATGTCAGCTTGTATCTACGAATGGTAGATATAATAAACAGCGTGTATATGATAAACATAATGGCTGGGAGGGTTGGGTCTGACAGCTTTACTTTTTGGATGGGTGGTTTGCATAGAGTCGTTGTTTGTAGTGAGTAAGATCAGTAGTCTTGTAAAAACGTTAATAGTAAAATTAACTATTAATTTTTTTCACTTGAAAATTGACATAGCTCTAAACCCAGGAACTCGATTTATATAACATAAACTGATCTTTATTAAGTGAGACAGCATAATTATAATATATTTTTATAATTTTGTATAAATAAAAATACACCTTTCATATAGTAAATTTGGCTTGAATCAAGAGCAAAAGGCGACAATTTAAAAAAAAAAAAATCTTAAAATAATTTTAGCTTTTTTGAAATATTTACAAATAGCAAAGATGGTGTACAATTGCATGATTAACGAAAAGGTGATTGACATTAGTGCTCTCCAGTGGATATAATTTAAAGCATGATTGCTACCGAGGCCAGTGTACTTTAGCGGACAACTAGATAATTAACTGTGACAGACAATATGGCTCGCGTGACGTCACAAATGTCATTTATTTTTATTGTTTGTTTACGGTGGAGCAAAATTATCTGTCTAGGGTTATTGGTGTGAATATCTGCTCTGTAAAACTGTCTATACATGCATCCACGTGGAATATAGTCTAGGACTGTTTTCAATATCAACAAATTTCGTAAAATGGATTTTAGTAATTATTATCATAATATATTTTTAAAATATTTCATACCTTGTTTTATCTCACGAAGGCTCAAACTGCTGTTTCATTATAAACTATTCAATTGTTTCAAAGAAATTATTTCTTACATTTTTATAAAGGTATTTTCTGAGTTATGAAGTGACCTTATTTACAAAGTTAAGGGTTGAAACCAAGGACATACGAATTACAGGACTTAAGTAATATTTCATTGACTATTTCAAACATGCATTTTTAATTTAATTTATATTATTGGTTTTTATTATTATTTGTTGTTTTTTAACTAGTTAAATTTAAAAAAATTATTTTTGAGAACGTTTTAATATAAATGCAAGCTCGCACACTTAGAAAGGGTCTTTTATAAACTGGCCAGCTGCAAAATGACTCTTTGTGCTCTTTTTTACAACTTTTTAAAACAAAAAATTTTTCTTCCAATAATGAGATATTTCCGAGGGAATGTCAACCGAAACCAAAGATGTCGCTTGGGTTGCCACCCACCAACCTGAACCCAGCTCGTAAACAAAGCCACTACGCTACTCACTATTATTTTCCACTGACATGCACACAATTGCTATTCTTCCCTCGTGGTGGCGCTGTGTGTGCTGGGACCACCGCGCCGGCCGCTATGTCCGCGACGTGCGGAGAACCAAAGTCGACCGTCATCATGGATGAGGTCAGGCCATCGTGTCCACACACGCGTCATAAATACTGAAGCGATCTTATTAAAGGTGACCTGCCTAAATCATCAGATGCCAACCTCTTAATATTGCAATAACGTCAAAACAGCGTTTCTGCCTGGAAAATTATTTTCACAAAAAGTAAAAGCGGCAAAAGGAAAGATGGTGTACGTCATTGAAACATTTGATTATATACAATTTTTTGGACGCATGCCAGTGCAGTTTTGCAATGTTTGTCATGGGGAAAAAATTAATGAATGCAAAGTAAGGAATAAAAAACATAAACCCACAGAGAACAAGCCTAATTCAGCTAGTATCGAACAGATTAACCCAAATATGAACATAAAGAAGTATTATTGCTGTGTTCGTCGGGGTTCCGTCGTTCTGTTGTCCATAATATTTGTTTATCTTCTTCACTGTGCTCATAATTTGCTGCGGTGTCCAGGTTTTGTTGTCTTTCTGCGCTTACTATTGTTCTTGAAACTGTCTCTCGTCATTGTTGTCCCAATTTGTTTGTCTGTGCTGTTATTTTTTTTCATGACTAAATTCCATCCACGGAATTCTTGTGCTGTCTGATATTTAAATTTTATTGCTTTATTCTGTGCTATAGTCGTTGTTTTGTACATAATACCCTTTTTATTCATCGTTGGGTTTATCAGCTGATTTAGGCTTGTTCTCTGTGGGTTTATGTTTTTATTTATATTTCTTATTTTTCATTAATGAATATTTTCCTATGACTAACAGCGCAAAACTGCAGTGGCGTATGCTCAATAAGTTGTATTAAAACATTATTCTCCACTGGATGAATCATTTATAGAACGTCCTTGAACAGCCTAATGACTTGCACCACACAGCAGAAATTAAGTTTCGCACCCATGTCCACGCCGAGCAAGTTGGTCCAAAGGTTCATCTCGTATTCTCGATTTCAGTCGTTGATGGATTCCTGAAAACACCCCAGGCACAACCGTTCTCCAATATTCAATATTTGTATGTGTTTGTCATTCTCTAGTGACTCGCTGTCATTGAGACGTAATACAAAACATTTCTTTAGTCGGGCAGTCACCAAACTTCAACTAAATGCTTGCCTAGCACCTAGAAATTACAGATACGCGGCAGTAGGCCGAAAACCACTAGAACGAAAGTTGTTTCCCCGGGATCTCTGTCAAATGAATTTTAGATCAAATGCCTGCCTGCCACCCGAAATTTCGGGTACCCGACGCGCTCCCGAAATTTCTGTCCATGGTTGCGACATACGGAACATTTCTAAACTATTAAAATGCACCTTGGCCTATTTCGTGATGCGGTAGGATAGGTAATGGCACTGCAAGTGGAGAGGGTTCGAACCTATTCGCATGCACGGCTTGGGTTTGAATTCAAATGAACTTCACTTTACGTATGGAACAGTCAAGTGTTATAGGAAATTGTGGAAAACCAAATTAAAGTATACACAAATTGAATAGAATAATTGATTAAGAAATAAATTAAAATATTACCAAATTTAATCATGTCTGAAAAAGTATTTGTTTATTCAAGAAAAGTTATATATATATTAAAATGGGGAAAAAATTAATTCAAGTTGAAGTCCCGGTCTCAAACGCTATGTTTGTTATTTAACTCATAAATTTTAATATTTTAAAGCCTATTCTTGAAAATTTTTCCAATAGCTCTCTTGCACTATATCGTGTAATGTTTCATCCCAAATGTTATCACTAGTGTTTCATTATTTTTATTTCATAGCAGTATGTGGTCCCGCCAGTGTGTGAATCCAGATCACTTGTGGGACATGTTATAGCTCACAAATGACGTTAATTAAAAATTTGTTCATGGTAAATATTATAAGCAAAAAACTAAACTAAAGATACCCATATAACGATACGTATTTATGAAGAGACATTATATAATAAAAATAAAATAATTTAAAGAAATCTAAGTGAGCTTTCAGTTCTCGCCAAAGATGTATTAACATCTAACCTCGGTAAACGAGCTAACTCACGTGTTCTCATGTTGTTAATGTTGCAAAAAAACTTATAATTCGAAACTAAGGCCTGAAATTTAATATAATTTTTAAAAATTAGGCTGATTGTAATAAATAAATAGATAAAAATAGTAACTTTTAAAATAACAAAATTTCTGAATGTCAATCATACACATAATTTCTCCACCCGTAGTTCGATTTCGCTGCCTGAATCATAAACGTTGCTTGCCATTATCACACGCAGATAGCAATTAGCAGCATTAAAAATCAGTAAATTTCAAATTATTATATACGGCTGTGTTAAAACCGTGGTTTTGGATCTGATTTTCGACAAAGTATTTTATTAAAATACTGTACATGTTGTTAAAATTCACTAACCAATTATACTAAAATGTTTTTGTACATTTTAAAAGATTTACTTTTATGGAATTTCTAGAATAATAAACTGAAAAATTTTAAAACACATATTATAAAATTAAGTATAAGTTTATACATTTGTTTTTGTCCAACCCACATAAATTAGTCTGTTAATACTTCCTACAAACGAACCTTAACCGTACTGGTTTGATTCAACATTATATTATATTGTTACAAACTAATGTGGGGAGAACTGGGTTCGTAAGGGACAGCCCAATTAAGTTTTACAACAGTTTTATTAATTACAAATATTTAAATTTCTAATAAATAATTGTACTTAAAAATGTCCGATCACCAATCACGGTCACTTAAAAATGTTTATTCGCAAGTCACTCAATGTCTGTCAAGTTCCACAGTTCGCACTCCTCACTGGAGCTATAGGCTCAACCGTGGCTCGCCCCTTACGCCACGCCTGCCCACACACACACACACACACACACACACAGTCTCGCGCCACTCAGTCGCACTCTCTCGGTCCCGTCGCTCCGCGTCTGCCGCTCTCGAGGGGATCTCTCACTCTCTTCACCGATGTCGCACTTCCCTCCATTCGTCGATCTCTCCGAACACTCGGAACTCGCTCGGAACTCCCGCGCAGGCCGGTGTCACTGCTTAAATACTTGTGGCTGTGACGAGTCACGTCATCCCGGGCCGACCTGATACCCGAAACCTCGAGAACGGCGTCGCTTATTCACGCCACTCCACGTGGCGGCCTCTGTAAGCCCAGAATTCCCAGGCCGCTAAAGTAGATAATAGCCGGAGGCCTGAATGCCATGATGCAGGGGGTGAAGAAGGGGGGAGGGAGTGGGTAGCGAGGACCGTTTAAATCCGGCCAGGCACGCGTGGAATGCCTTACGTCAATGAACGGCGTGTGACGTCAGTAGCCATGCGTGGCCATCAGCCCACTCCGAACCTGGCGCGCATAGCGGTCTTGTCTCTCGCGTTCGTAACAATATTTTAATGTTATGTTATTAAACAAATTTAAGTGGCGTGATTTGAACCATGGCCCTTGAGGTTACCAAGCGCGTGCTCTACCGCTGTGCTACTAACACTATTAAAAATTTAGAAGAAGAAGAACAAGATGTTTTTTTTATCATTATAATGCCAGTCTTCGTGGGTATTTTAGAACTTGTAATTATTTTTTACTGTGGCGGTTTTAGTTTATCAAATATATTCCAGGGTAGTTTCCCCATCATAAATTTTCATTTGGCACACGAATGCTTATGGTGTGTCCCGTAATGTTTACGAAAGTGACTACAAAAGGGTTTATGTTGCTACATCTTTGTGACATACTTCCGTTCATCGACTTATGTTTCATTTTCACGAAAACGACTCCTAACAAATGCCGCATACTAAGAGCTAAGATGCTTGCACATCAATAAAATAACAAACAATGAGTTTTAGACATAGACATAACTATATTACTATGCCAACCGATCAAACGAGAAATATTCCCTATAATTTGGGAATCGAGAGGACAAAACGCAGTCTTGCTATGCCCCACACCTACACCACTACAGCTACGGGCATCCAAACAGTGGCTGGGCACGCCTACATCAAAGGAGCCAGCAAGGCAGGCGGGCGTGTGAGCGCTCATTCTGCCGCTCAGCTGGGCGAGCAGCCGCGCACACCGGGTTACGTCAGACCTTTCCTTGCCCTGCTGCACGCCGCTAACACCACGTGACTCTGCTTGTACACACAGCTCATAGAGGTAATACAGTAGCACAGTTGAACATATGTACGTAAAACAATCTTTATATGATTCTTATGGTATATACGAAAATATACGAGGATAAAACTGCATAAATAAAAAATTAATTTAACTCAACTGAGAGTAAAAATAGATAATTATCTTCTGATATCATTGGCTTACAATATGATAACACGAAACTCAAAATATTAATACAAAAACAATTAATCATACATTATAAGTTTGCTATTAGTTATACGATACACAAGCTTTTGTTAAAATTATACAATTTAAAACTGAAATTTGACTCCGTACATTTTTTAAGGCCTTACTAGTCACACAGTATCGAATATTTTATCGGATCAAAACTGGAACACGAATAGTGTAATGACATATTAAAACCCCATCAACTTGGCAACTGTATGTGCACAACACGTGGTTTTATAATAAGTCCGTAAATATTCGATACATTTAGTAGATACCACGAATATCTTGTGAAGTATATAAAAAAGGGCTTCGGCTTCTGGAGCTGGAGCGAGAAGCTGGAGCGAGGAGCTGGAGCCGACCTAAATCTTGTATTGTGACGTCACGGCAGCCATTCAGGATGACCTTGACCTTTGACCTTTAACTTTCAAAACTTGCCTATATTACCATACTTTCCTATTTTTTTTTTGTGAAAAAATTCCACCTAAAAATCTGAAAACATTTTCTACTTCAAAGGAAAAATTCCCGTTTTGAATGAAAATTTTCTATTTTAGTCCTCAAAAAAATTCCGATGACTTGAAATTTCTTTGAAGCGGATAAAGACTCCTAAAAACAAGCTGCCCTAAGTCGCCGAGCTTAAAGATTACGGATACTCAACATGGTGGCCGTAACAAAAATTTCAACAGTCACGTCACAATTCAAAATGTCGGTCATGACATCCTAATGATCGAAGTCATGACCTCAGCAGCTTAGGGCGACTTTTTAAGTAGTCTTATGTTTTTTTTTTAGGATTGTTCAAGCTATCTGCATTTTTTTGAGAAATAAAATGAGATATCTTCCTTATTTCCCCCCTCCCACCCCCCCTCAAAATAGGGAAGGTTTAATTTTTTTGTAGAATTTTTTTCCAAACAAATGGAAAGTTTGACGAATTTTGGCAATTTTTGGGCAAATTCTTGGTAAATATTTAGGTCATCAAAGGTCAAGGTCAAGGTCAAGATTATCCATGATGGCAGCCGTGATGGCACAATCCTAGTTGGTAGTCGATTACAGTTCCTATCTCCACTTCAGTAGCTGAGCCTCTTTTATTTACTCCAATCTAGCAAACTACGCCATGAGGATTTGTAATTATAAAACACAAACCTACTTTGGAATTTTATTTTAATTTTTATAGGCCGTTATTAAGAATGTTTAGAGTGAATTTTACGATGAGTGCACAACACGCAACGAAATTTTCACAGGTTGAATTAAAGGGCACATAAAAATAAATATTATATATTTGCTATGAAATCATATACTTTAGTTATTGGTATTGAACATTGGCCCATATAATTAAAACATTTATTTATATATATTAATTGATATAATTTGTGATTATAATCTTTCAAGTGTATTTTAAAGTTAATTTATATATGTGAGGTTATGTTTTCGTGTGAAATGTATAATAAAAGATAAATGATTATAATATAATATTATTATTATTTCATTAATATTGAAAATTAATAATTTAGAATAAACATTCACCATTTGTATTGTTTTAATAATCAATTAAAATTCATCTATATTATTTTACTTAATGAAAACATTCATTTTTGACAAGTGTTTATTTTAATACGGAATGCTGAGTATTTTTTTTTTTAGTTTGATTAAATTTTACTTTACCAATCGTATTTAAAAAAATCACTCTAGTCGAATTATTTTATTTCTATTAATTATATGCATTAAAAATTAAATTTAGCTTTTTAGTACGCCAAAAGTATAACTTCAAACGCATGCACATACGTAAGTACACGCAACCATTTTATTGAAGTATTTTCGAACGCAAGTGAAACCTTTTTGTTCACAACTAGAGTTTTAAGGTAATCAAAAAAATATATTTGTGTTCTGCTATGAAAAAATTACATTTTTTTCGACGCTGTCATCACTTATCGTGGTAGATCGTTTGGAATCGAGCATCACTTCTATGCATCCAGCTTTGATCGCCTACAGATATGAAACACGCATTCATTTTCAGTGAAGCGGGTGGCCTACATAAAGTTAAAAGAGTAGGTTATTTTTTGCTCTAAACATACCCCAAAAAATAAATGTGCAGTTACCACTTGCGAGATTATTTTTTCTTCTTCTTAATGCTTGGCTTTTGTTGGTCGAAGAAATATACACTTTGTTTTGTCTTGTGGTCTCTGTCGGAACTACAGAAGTCTGACTAGTGTTACTTGTCGCATGGATCAATATTGTCACAACACTCGCTCTTTGAATCTACAGCCGATTAGTCTGCTGCAATATATTTCAGAAAAATTATGGTTTGGTTCGTTGTCTCACCCTTGGCACGTCACATCAAGAAGAATATAATGCAATTAAAACCTTCTAACCATTCTCAGATTTAGTATTAGCTATTACGACTATTTCGACACTAAATGAAGTAAAGTATCACCAATTCACTCACGTTTTCTCTTAAACGCTGAAATCTGCACACACATAGATGACAATTTTATTTTTGAATATTTATTTCGTGCCCTTATCAGCAGCTAAACGTAGAAGGACCTAACGAATGAGACAGTGGAACGAGATGAGAAGTTGGGACGCGTAAAGGCATACAGAAATATATATATATATATATATATATATATATATATATATATATATATATAAAATTCTCGTGTCACAGTTTTCGTTGCCATACTCCTCCGAAACGGCTTGACCGATTTTGATGAAATTTTTTGTGCTTATCCGGTATCTATGAGAATCGGCCAACATCTATTTTTCATCCCCCTAAATGTTAGGGGTAGTCCACCCCTAAATTTTTTTTATTTCCAGTATTTGGTAGGAAATCACCATGGCAACGGCTGTTGCTTTGTTGATGCTTCATTCGTCTCTATGGCAACGGCTATTTCATTGTTAGTGCAGTCCTCATCACCGTTGAAATTTTGCGGGGAATTTAAATATATAAAAATTGCTCTTTTTTTTTCCAAATATATATCCTACCGACTTGAAACTTGACAGTAATGTTCCTTATGTTACGCAGAATGACGTTTTCCGAAAATCAGCTCTCAAGGGTGGTTAAGTCCGTGCAACAGCGGTTACTTCGTCTCCATGGCAACGGACATCGCTTTGATTTCTTTTTCAATTCGAGGCGCTGCAGTGGCGTACCCACAAGGAGGGGCATGTAAAATGAGCGGCGCAAGAGTGATCTGCCTGTAGACTGCCGTAGCGAAGTACGGGTACATCAGTTTTATGTTGCGTGCACGAGTCGGGAAACCATCGGTACATTATACAGCATTGTAATAAATTTTCACGGAATTTTTTATTATTTACCATTACTGTAAATGGGAGATGTGGCATAATTCTTTTTCCATTAGTATAGCCGTGCGAAGCCGGGTCGGGCAGCTAGTATATATATATATATATATATATATATATATATATATATATATATATATTTCTGAAGTTAAACACCAGAAGTCATGACATTTTATCTCAATGAAACTTTAAACGCAGATATTTATTTCTCTTTGTGATTACAATATTCCTGTTCAAGCTCAATCTATTAATATTGAAACTGTGTTCAAATTTTGTTAAAAGAAATTATAACTATTAATAAAGTTGTATAATGTATTTCTTTTTAATGCTAGAAAGTTTAAAATTGTTGTTTTAAGTTTCATATGTCTTTCAGAATAGTAAGTAAAATAAAATCATACATATAGCTTCTTTGTGAGGTACAATGGCAATGCTGCTATGGTAACCAAGGAGGTATTTACTAGCAGAATATCTTTCTTTTAAATGCTTGATTATTGAAATTTGTTAGAACAGTTTTTCAGTAGGGCTGCCCAAATGGTTTTATTTGAGATTATCAGCCAAGTTAAATAATAAACGATTATAATTCGTCATACTTATGAGTTTTTATGCTATACTGAGATGGTTTAAGAGAATTTAAATAAGTATGATTACTGAAATTTTGAGTTCTATGATAAACTTGAGAATCTGTAAGTAAGATATATCAAGCATAATATGTCTGTTTGTTATCTGCAGTCTTGGTACCTAAGCAAAATTTCATGCTTATAGACCTACAGTCTGTGCGTTGTCAGTCAGTCAGTATAAATTTACATTTGTTTAAATGCCTGGTAAAAATTGACAAGAATTAATACCCCTTTTGAGGCTGATACCTAATAACGTAATAACACTTCGTAATAATTTTTAAAACACTTTCATCGTGCTCTAGTCCTCCGGACATGTAAATGTGTTGCTGAACCATACAATCATAGGTAAAGTTATTGTCTAAAGACTATAACGTATTGGTGTATGTTTTAGTGTCAGAGTATGGATCAGTGATGTCCTTGTATGATGTTATGTGTATAATACAGTGGTTATTTTTATTTAAAGGGACTAACATATTTTAAGTACACAAACGGTTGTTTAGGAAATAATACTATGATTATTTTATAGTACACTACGCTCTCCAAATAATTGCGAAAAATCAATAGTCATTACTGGGTAAATATTTAAGTTTACATATATAATTTTCAAAGATATACTTTATAAATAAAAATAATTTTTATTATTCCTTAATTTGTGAACCCAATAATAGCGTCTGAAATCAAACTTTATAGTATTCTGTAAACGCCTATTAAACCATCAAATTAGGTAGCAGCACAGTAAACCGATCTGAAAGGAGAGAAAACACTCTAGCACAGAATCCTTATATCAAACTCATGGCCTAAAGGCCCCCACACTCGAACATTCCAGTTCCCAGTTCGGACTGCTCAGTCCAAACTGTCAGTTTGGACTGAACTCACTCAAGCCTTCCCCACGCACGATCAGTCTTGAAGTTGCTGTTGCTATTGGATGTATCGATTCATTGTAGAATATGGAAGAAACTTTGGTGTTACACTGTTAGAAAAGGGAAACAAAATCCAAGCAAACAAAGAGTGTTAACAAAGATGTCTGCCACGACATTGAGCTGATGACCTGATGGACTGATGATTTGGACTGACAGTTTAGACTGACAGTTTGGAATGACAGTTTGGACTGGCGAGATGCTTTTCCCACATTCGGTAGTTTGTACTGAATGCTCTTGAGCCCACAGTCTGATTTGATGGAAAGCCATCAGTTCGTCAGACCATCAGTTACAACTGATCAATCAAATGCCCTTTAACATGCGCGGCTGTTCCTACTGTTAAGTTTCGACTAATAAATCCGAACGGACAAATCGGACTGATTAACTGTGAGGGCCTTAATGTGAACCTCGCACGCTACCATCTGAACAAACAAAATTTTACACGAATCACGGTGAAGGAAGGTTATTCAAATTTTGAAGTAAAAACTTTAATTTTTCACGTTTCACAGGGGACTTGTGAAGCGACACAGGGTGTGGTTAGCGTGTTGCGAGTGTCAGACAAGTGCTTGCTGCGCTAATGTGCAGTTACGCACGTGCGTAACACTCAGCTGTGACACACAGCGCGCCACGCGGAGGCTTGAAGAACTGTCCAGCCATCCTGACTACCGTTCCTTGTGCCCTTCTATCCGCCCAGGGAGGATGCTGGGAGACAGCGGGTGGCAACTCGAACAGCCCGATATGTACCCAAGTAGTGTTTGAAATCGACCCGATAGATAGCACTTCTGTAGCTAGCCAGTTATTTTGTAAATGCATACAGAGCGTTAATACTTATAATTAAATATTAATTGAAATGTTTATACATAAATTACATGTATGAATAAAAAATAAACAGTAGTAAAAACATAAATTATTTTAAATATAATATTTTTTTAAATGTAGGTTTTTTACGGTAATATTTTACCACCTGATCGCTTCTATAATAACTGAAGAAAATTATTTTAGCAGGTATAGTATAGTTCTAAATGTAATGAAGAACTGTTTTAATAACGAAAAAAAAAAAAAAAAAACATCTTTCATCATTCTGAAATTGTATCGAGCATCATGGGAATGAACAAGTATTGAGACTTTTACTATAATTATTAGTTCTGTACTATTCGAGACTGATAGTAATCAAGTGCATCCGTTCGATCTTAAAAAATACCGCTGACAATCGATTTTTTCAATACATTCTATCGCCACACTCTTCCGATCGCTTAATTTCATTTGTAGATAATAGATGGCCTTTTTTTCAGTGATTGTATGCGGGTACACATATACAACGTTGAGTTTCCAGTCTCTTATATATGTGGTCGTTGCCGGGAGGCATTATGGTGGTTACAAGGTTTAGTCCGAGCTTCCGTTTCTCACGACCTCGCTCTCAGCGAGAAGTAAAGTCATATTTACTAATACGCGCGCTCACTTATATACACTTGAATATTTTATTTTGACAAAAACAAATTGGTTGTCTGTAAAGTCGGTTTACGGCCGATTGTTTAACGTGACGTCATAACAAAACATTGATGAAATGATTGCATACTTTTATGAATAAAATTTAATAATTTTTATTTTAGTAATAAAAGAATAAATACTTGAAATTATACTAGTAATCTGATTTTTTAAATACAACAATAATTAACCTTTATTGCCGAAATTGTGGTTGTAATAAGCAATGAAAACCACATTAACATTTCACTTGACTTTATAAGCATTCAACGAAACAGTTAACGTGTAGATGACTTGTAATTAATTGTAAAAAACTGGAGTTTAGCTATAAAGTTTAAATATAATGTAATCAAATATCTATCATCAATTATATGAATCACCATACTTTTTTAGTCAATTGTAACATAACCTATTATTACTGCACTCGCCGACAGATGCTACTTTTTAATAATAAAAGAATAAATACTTAAAATTATACTAGTAATCAGATTTTTTAAATGCGAGAATAATTAACCTTTATTGCCGAAACTGTTGTAATAAGCAATGAAAACCACATTAACTTTTCCTTTAGATATAATTATGAACAAGTTTTCATATAAATAATCTGTAATCAAATTTCTAACATAACCCATTATTACTGCACTCGCCGACAGGTGCTACTTTTTTTAATAATAAATGAATAAATACTTGAAATTATCCTAGTAATCAGATTTTTAAAATGCAAGAATAATTAACCTTTATTGCCGAAATTGTTGTTGTAGCAATCAAAACCACAGATTAAAATTAGTCGAGAGTAGTATAGAAATGTATTTCCTGGCACAGGCTTCAGGCTGTGGATTGAAGATTGTTTACATTGTGACGTCACGGCGACCATCTTGGATGTATATCGGGACACCGCGTAACGGGACACCGCGTAACGGGACATAACGTAACGGGACAAGTAGATCACGGCGGCCATTTTGGATCCGCCATCTTGGATCCGCCATATTGGATGACGTCATTGTGTTCTAGAAAATTCCGGTGATGTGTTTTCCGCCATTTTGAATTATGACGTCACCGCTGCAGTTTCCGTTACGACCGCCATCTTTAACTTTTTTATTTATTATCCGATTTTAATGAAATTTTTTTTTTAAAATTATTAAAAAATTAAAATAATAAAATTTTAACAAAATAATTATAAAAAATATACTTTTACGACACGGAGTTTGGAGTCCTCGGTTCGAACCCGACGAATGCAAAAAAAATTAAAAATGGCGACAGGCTCCTTCCTCAATGGTGGTTGCAGGCAGACTGACACCTACCACTTTTTTCAAAGCATATATATCGTCACCCAGTATGACGTCACGTCCACCATCTTGAAATTTGGACGCCATCTTGAAAATCTTTATTTATTATCCGAATTTAATGAAAAAAATTCCAAAATTCATCAAAAAATTAACGTATTTGAATTCTGTTTGATTATATCGATGTACCTCCTTGGTTCGATTCCCGGCGAGAGTAAACGGTCGATCCTTCCTCCATGAAAGCTACCTAGACTGATCTAACACCAACAATACCAAGGTATATATCGTCAACTGGTATGACATCATGTCCGCCATCTTGTCTTCATCCGCTGGAGACCACCATCTTGTTTTCGTCTGCTAGAGTGTGCCGATACCATGAAGTATAATTATCTGGTCACCATACTTTTGTCCTCAACTGTTGACATTGAACATTGACCTTGACCTTGAACTTTGACCTTGACCTTGAACTTTAACCTTGACCTTGAAATTTGACCTTGACCTTGAAATTTGACCTTGACCTTGAAATTTGACCTTGACCTTGAAATTTGACCTTGGCCTTGAAATTTGACCTTGACCTTGAAATTTGACCTTGACCTTGAAATTAGACATTGTCCTTGAAATTTGACTTTGTCCTTGTCGACCATCATGGATCCGACATTTTATGTTCAGTACATGCTACCAGGAGCTACCACCTGCTGGAGTACGTCATATTGTGTGTGTACTTGTATTATAGAGTACATTTCCATCTGGATAATTTTATTCTAACCCGCTACAGTGCAGTAATCATTTATTATGGAGGTGCCCTCCGCCATCTTGAAATTCGGCCGCCATCTTGAAATCATGTAATAATGTAGCTAGAAAAGCGGGAAAAAATCCAAAATTCATAAAATAAATCACTCATTAATTTACATATTGATTCGATCGATTCCCGTCCTCGGTTCGATCCCTGGCCGATACAAAACAACTTTAATTAAAAAAATACTAAAAAAGTGTTAGGTTTGAGAAAATAAAAACACCACAACTTCTTTTAAAAAAATTTTATTAAATAAATTCAATACACTACTACAAGTACAAAAAAACACTGACAAATTACCAAAGCCTTTTGGATTCCTCGATTCAAACAGTCTTCTTATTGTACGGACTAAGCCTTTTACATGACTTTAAATGTCTATCCGATCCGTTCATCACCGCAGCCAGAGACGGACTGAAGTTCATAGCACCTATATATAGTCTCATTAGCCGATACAACACATGAGTCAAATCAATAACCATGTTCATTATACTTCTCGGAGCATTTTTTATAATGACGATGTAAGCTGTCGAGACGTGAAATTAGTTTATTACATTTTATGCACTGAAATTGTATTCTTTGAACATTATAAGAACAACCGCTTCTTTCATGTCTGCGAGCATTTGAGGTGATAGTAAATGATGCACCACAGTATTTGCACTGATGCGAAGTACGCTCTTCATTAATTGAAGTATTCAATGCTGATGAAACTTCAGCTGATGGTGGAACAGCACATATCGAAGTCTCCTCCAGTGTAGTCAGAGACGTTGCCAACGGGATCTGCTCCAACATCGTCGGCGCCGACGTCATGGTTCCCGTAGTCGATGGTACATCCTCCATCGAGTACGACGTTAAAGTCGGTAAAGATGCCATCGAAGTCTCAAGAACAAGCAATTACACGTCTTATGCACCAGAAGAAACAAACTAGGTGATCCGTACACCGTCGACGGCAGTAACAAACTGAGCGTCCTGCTGTCTAGGACTCGTTTATATACATTAACCGGTTTTAATAATACGCTAGTCAAATCAAGAACATTTTACTAAAATACTAGAGTCAAAACAACATTAAAAAAATAGAAGCACCATCAAAAAAAAAGTAAGCACACTTGGAAGCACCTTCAAAAAAGGAAAAACAATAGGAAGCACCGACTACGAAAAGGCAGCACATTTGGAAGCACCGACAACGAAAAGACAGCACATTTGGCAGCACCGACAACGAAAAGGCAGCACATTTAAAAGCACCGACTACTTAAAGGCAGCACATATGGAAGCACCGACTACGAAAAGGCAGCACATTTGGCAGCACCGACAACGAAAAGGCAGCACATTTGGAAGCACCGACAACGCAAAGGCAGCACATTTGGAAGCACCGACTACGAAAAGGCAGCACATTTGGAAGCACCGCCTACGAAAAGGCAGCACATTTGGAAGCACCGACTACGAAAAGGCAGCACATTTGGAAGCACCGACAACGAAAAGACAGCACATTTTGCAGCACCGACAACGAAAAGGCAGCACATTTGGAAGCACTGACTACGAAAAGGCAGCACATTTGGCAGCACCGACAACGAAAAGACAGCACATTTGGAAGCACCGAATACGAAAAGGCAGCACATTTGGAAGCACCGACAACGAAAAGGCAGCACATTTGGAAGCACCGACAACGAAAAGGCAGCACATATGGAAGCACCGACAACGAAAAGGCAGCACATTTGGAAGCACCATCATCGAAAAGGCAGCACATTTGGAAGCACCATCATCGAAAAGACAGCACATTTAGAGGCTCCATCAACAAAAAAAAGGCAACAAGGAAGCACAAGTTACGAGATCTAAGTTTAAGTTAGAAATCAGAATACAAGAAATAAAAACATTAAATTCTTATAATTTAAATTATTTATTTTATTGCTTTATATTATACAAATGCAAGTAAAACAAGCCATTATTGTATGTAGCCAGCATTCCTCAGTTCCTTGAGTATGAAGGATATTTCTTTGATGCACGAATAGTTTCCTGCACAAAGCGAACCATGTAGAAGTCTTAGCCGGTCAACCAATATGTTTGGATCTTTCCATGATGTGTAATCAATCTCTTCTACCACCATCTTCCTTGCACCTTTATAAATATTATGATCTCTGGTGTCTTCCGTTTTACCACTAACCTCAGGGTAACTTTCATGTTTGAGACGGTGATCATCACAAGCTTGATCAGATTTATTTAATATATCATGTCGTTTCCACCGTTTCGGTCTCAGGACACCGCCACATTCTTCGATCTTGGCAGCTTTAGGTGCTTCATCATAGTCTATGTCTTTGTCAACAGCCTCAGAGTCACTGTAACAATCACCGTCGAAGGAATCGTCTTCACCCAATTTACCGTAATAATTCGATGTTGATGATGTTGAAGTGTCTTCATCGTCTTCATGCTTCCTTTTTAGGAGTCCATAATTTTTACAAAGTAGGAAAGATCTACTTGAATTCGGCTGGAATATATTCTTACTTTTCACGTTAAGGATTCTTCCATTGTCTTCATTCTTCCGTAAATCATCAACCTCCTTAAATTTAAGTTCTTTGTCGAGATCGGAAGAGCCAAGAAAATTATTGTCGTAATGCAGATCACCCTTCCTTAGGATGATAGATTCATCGTTGTCCTCTAGCTTGTACGCAGGCTTGGCGCTACAAGTTCTGCCATGTCTTTTTAGGCTCTCTCTCCGCGTAAACGACTTGCTACATCGAACACAACTTATCATATTGCGCAGTGGATTTTTAACACAGTCATTCTTCTCGTGTTGTCTTTTATTCTTTCTCAAGATAAAATCTTTACTGCAAAACTTACACCTATGTTCTTTCGATACAGCGTCAGATCCCAATCAGAATTCATATTAGTTACTGAGACTAATGCCAGATACCAATTGAGTGTTTTAAATTAGATCCAATACTTAAATAGAAATTTTTTCATATTTCATCAGCGAGAATTAATATATCTCCTGCAAAAGTACTTTATGCATGTAGTTCTGCTTTTCAACAACAGATGTCGCCACATGTTGCTTGCAGGTAAATAATATTTAGTTATTTTATGCGGGATGCGGGATGCTCACTAACGATTGCAAAAGAAGGATGGCTTCGCTAGACTCCAAGGAAAAGGAAGTTCGTCTTGCATGTTGGTGCTCCACAGATGTCTCATGGAATAATATTAATTTGACTGAGTAATGATATGTGTTAATTCCACCTTATAAAAATATTGCAAGTTTTGATTTAGTAGCAGAAATTATCGAATTAAATGTAACTCCAAATAAAATGACATGTCTCATTAGACAAAAAAAAATCCATGCAGAGAGCGGTTTCTCAGAATAGTCAGAAACACTTGAAGAAACCACAGGAATGATTGCAAGAACACGGGAAAACCCATCAAAATACTGACAAGAATAATGAGGAGCACACAGAGAAAACCATCAAAATAAAGACAAGAATATTCAGGAGCACACGGAGAAAACCACCATAATATTGACAAGAATAATCGGAAGCACACGGAGAAAACCGCCACAAGTTTTCTTTGTTATCATAAAATTACAGAAAAAAATTAAAAATAAAAAACACAACAAATTCAAAAACTGATTATGCTAGCTTGTGAACTTCTCATTGTTGAGCAAAGATAGAGTTCTAGTCCAAGCCAGAATCAGTTTTTGAATTTGTTGTGTTTTTTTATTTTTAATTTTTTTCTGTAATTTTATGATAACAAAGAAAACTTGTGGTGGTTTTCTCCGTGTGCTTCCGATTATTCTTGTCAATATTATGGTGGTTTTCTCCGTGTGCTCCTGAATATTCTTGTCAATATTTTGATGGTTTTCTCTGTGTGCTCCTCATTATTCTGGTCAGTATTTTGATGGGTTTTCCCGTGTTCTTACAATCATTCCTGTGGTTTCTTCAAGTGTTTCTGACTATTCTGAGAAACCGCTCTCTGCATGGATTTTTTTTTGTCTAATGAGACATGTCATTTTATTTGGAGTTACATTTAATTCGATAATTTCTGCTACTAAATCAAAACTTGCAATATTTTTATAAGGTGGAATTAACACATATCATTACTCAGTCAAATTAATATTATGCCATGAGACATCTGTGGAGCACCAACATGCAAGACGAACTTCCTTTTCCTTGGAGTCTAGCGAAGCCATCCTTCTTTTGCGATCGTTAGTGAGCATCCCGCATCCCGCATAAAATAACTAAATATTATTTACCTGCAAGCAACATGTGGCGACATCTGTTGTTGAAAAGCAGAACTACATGCATAAAGTACTTTTGCAGGAGATATATTAATTCTCGCTGATGAAATATGAAAAAATTTCTATTTAAGTATTGGATCTAATTTAAAACACTCAATTGGTATCTGGCATTAGTCTCAGTAACTAATATGAATTCTGATTTGGGATCTGACGCTGTATCGAAAGAACATAGGTGTAAGTTTTGCAGTAAAGATTTTATCTTGAGAAAGAATAAAAGACAACACGAGAAGAATGACTGTGTTAAAAATCCACTGCGCAATATGATAAGTTGTGTTCGATGTAGCAAGTCGTTTACGCGGAGAGAGAGCCTAAAAAGACATGGCAGAACTTGTAGCGCCAAGCCTGCGTACAAGCTAGAGGACAACGATGAATCTATCATCCTAAGGAAGAGTGATCTGCATTACGACAATAATTTTCTTGGCTCTTCCGATCTCGACAAAGAACTTAAATTTAAGGAGGTTGATGATTTACGGAAGAATGAAGACAATGGAAGAATCCTTAACGTGAAAAGTGAGAATATATTCCAGCCGAATTCAAGTAGATCTTTCCTACTTTGTAAAAATTATGGACTCCTAAAAAGGAAGCATGAAGACGATGAAGACACTTCAACATCATCAACATCGAATTATTACGGTAAATTGGGTGAAGACGATTCCTTCGACGGTGATTGTTACAGTGACTCTAAGGCTGTTGACAAAGACATAGACTATGATGAAGCACCTAAAGCTGCCAAGATCGAAGAATGTGGCGGTGTCCTGAGACCGAAACGGTGGAAACGACATGATATATTAAATAAATCTGATCAAGCTTGTGATGATCACCGTCTCAAACATGAAAGTTACCCTGAGGTTAGTGGTAAAACGGAAGACACCAGAGATCATAATATTTATAAAGGTGCAAGGAAGATGGTGGTAGAAGAGATTGATTACACATCATGGAAAGATCCAAACATATTGGTTGACCGGCTAAGACTTCTACATGGTTCGCTTTGTGCAGGAAACTATTCGTGCATCAAAGAAATATCCTTCATACTCAAGGAACTGAGGAATGCTGGCTACATACAATAATGGCTTGTTTTACTTGCATTTGTATAATATAAAGCAATAAAATAAATAATTTAAATTATAAGAATTTAATGTTTTTATTTCTTGTATTCTGATTTCTAACTAAGACTTAGATCTCGTAACTTGTGCTTCCTTGTTGCCTTTTTTTTGTTGATGGAGCTTCCAAATGTGCTGTCTTTTCGATGATGGTGCTTCCAAATGTGCTGCCTTTTCGTTGTCGGTGCTTCCAAATGTGCTGCCTTTTCGTTGTCGGTGCTTCCAAATGTGCTGCCTTTTCGTTGTCGGTGCTTCCAAATGTGCTGCCTTTTCGTAGTCGGTGCTTCCAAATGTGCTGTCTTTTCGTTGTCGGTGCTGCCAAATGTGCTGCCTTTTCGTAGTCGGTGCTTCCAAATGTGCTGCCTTTTCGTAGTCGGTGCTTCCAAATGTGCTGCCTTTGCGTTGTCGGTGCTTCCAAATGTGCTGCCTTTTCGTTGTCGGTGCTGCCAAATGTGCTGCCTTTTCGTAGTCGGTGCTTCCATATGTGCTGCCTTTAAGTAGTCGGTGCTTCCAAATGTGCTGCCTTTTCGTTGTCGGTGCTGCCAAATGTGCTGTCTTTTCGTTGTCGGTGCTTCCAAATGTGCTGCCTTTTCGTAGTCGGTGCTTCCTATTGTTTTTCCTTTTTTGAAGGTGCTTCCAAGTGTGCTTACTTTTTTTTTGATGGTGCTTCTATTTTTTTAATTTTGTTTTGACTCTAGTATTTTAGTAAAATGTTCTTGATTTGACTAGCGTATTATTAAAACCGGTTAATGTATATAAACGAGTCCTAGACAGCAGGACGCTCAGTTTGTTACTGCCGTCGACGGTGTACGGATCACCTAGTTTGTTTCTTCTGGTGCATAAGACGTGTAATTGCTTGTTCTTGAGAATTCGATGGCATCTTTACCGACTTTAACGTCGTACTCGATGGAGGATGTACCATCGACTACGGGAACCATGACGTCGGCGCCGACGATGTTGGAGCAGATCCCGTTGGCAACGTCTCTGACTACACTGGAGGAGACTTCGATATGTGCTGTTCCACCATCAGCTGAAGTTTCATCAGCATTGAATACTTCAATTAATGAAGAGCGTACTTCGCATCAGTGCAAATACTGTGGTGCATCATTTACTATCACCTCAAATGCTCGCAGACATGAAAGAAGCGGTTGTTCTTATAATGTTCAAAGAATACAATTTCAGTGCATAAAATGTAATAAACTAATTTCACGTCTCGACAGCTTACATCGTCATTATAAAAAATGCTCCGAGAAGTATAGTGAACATGGTTATTGATTTGACTCATGTGTTGTATCGGCTAATGAGACTATATATAGGTGCTATGAACTTCAGTCCGTCTCTGGCTGCGGTGATGAACGGATCAGATAGACATTTAAATTCATGTAAAAGGCTTAGTCCGTACAATAAGAAGACTGTTTGAATCGAGGAATCCAAAAGGCTTTGGTAATTTGTCAGTGTTTTTTTGTACTTGTTGTAGTGTATTGAATTTATTTAATAAAATTTTTTTAAAAGAACTTGTGGTGTTTTTATTTTCTCAAACCTAACACTTTTTAAGTATTTTTTAAATTAAAGTTGTTTTGTATCGGCCAGGGATCGAACCGAGGACGGGAATCGATCGAATCAATATGTAAATTAATGAGTGATTTATTTAATGAATTTTGGATTTTTTCCCGCTTTTCTAGCTACATTATTACATGATTTCAAGATGGCGGCCGAATTTCAAGATGGCGGAGGGCACCTCCATAATAAATGATTACTGCACTGTAGCGGGTTAGAATAAAATTATCCAGATGGAAATGTACTCTATAATACAAGTACACACACAATATGACGTACTCCAGCAGGTGGTAGCTCCTGGTAGCATGTACTGAACATAAAATGTCGGATCCATGATGGTCGACAAGGACAAAGTCAAATTTCAAAGACAATGTCTAATTTCAAGGTCAAGGTCAAATTTCAAGGTCAAGGTTAAAGTTCAAGGTCAAGGTCAAATTTCAAGGTCAAGGTCAATGTTCAATGTCAACAGTTGAGGACAAAAGTATGGTGACCAGATAATTATACTACATGGTATCGGCACACTCTAGCAGACAAAAACAAGATGGTGGTCTCCAGCGGATGAAGACAAGATGGCGGACATGATGTCATACCAGTTGACGATATATACCTTGGTATTGTTGGTGTTAGATCAGTCTAGGTAGCTTTCATGGAGGAAGGATCGACCGTTTACTCTCGCCGGGAATCGAACCAAGGAGGTACATCGATATAATCAAACAGAATTCAAATACGTTAATTTTTTGATGAATTTTGGAATTTTTTTCATTAAATTCGGATAATAAATAAAGATTTTCAAGATGGCGTCCAAATTTCAAGATGGTGGACGTGACGTCATACTGGGTGACGATATATATGCTTTGAAAAAAGTGATGGGAGTCAGTCTGCCTGCAACCACCATTGAGGAAGGAGCCTGTCGCCAATTTTAATTTTTTTTGCATTCGTCGGGTTCGAACCGAGGACTCCAAACTCCGTGTCGTAAAAGTATATTTTTTATAGTTATTTTGTTAAAATTTTATTATTTAAATTTTTTAATAATTTTTAAAAAAATTTCATTAAAATCGGATAATAAATAAAAAAGTTAAAGATGGCGGTCGTAACGGAAACTGCAGCGGTGACATCATAATTCAAAATGGCGGAAAACACATCACCGGAATTTTCTAGAACACAATGACGTCATCCAATATGGCGGATCCAAAATGGCCGCCGTGATCTACTTGTCTCGTTACATTATGTCCCGTTACGCGGTGTCCCGATACACATCCAAGATGGTCGCCGTGACGTCACAATGTAAACAATCTTCAATCCAGAGCCTGAAGCCTGTGCCAGGAAATACATTCCTATACTACTGTCGAGAATATTTTACGTCTGTATGTCTTCCAGTGCTCAAAATGATATGCAATTGTGGCCCCGGCCACCAAATTTTATTTATAATTCATAAATAATAACGCCACTCGCGATAAACAAAGGAAAATATGTATTAACGAGTGCCTGGTTCCCGCGTCAGCTGATTGAGAGCACGATTCGTTCGGTTCACGTCCGTCACCGTAGATAGCAGCACCGTAGGGGAATAATATTATTTCGTTTTTATAATAAGATTTTATAACAAATACGCATCCCAAATACACCAAACTTATTTATAATGTGTTACAATATTTTTTAAAACATTGTGCAAAAGATCCCGGGTGTTTTTTGAATTATAATGTGTAACTGTAACACACCATTGTTCGTTAAAAAGTATTTGAAAATTCAACATTACTTTTAAATAACCATACCGATTGTGCTGAAAATCGGTGGACGATCGTTAAATTATATAATATTAATCATTCAAACGACGAAAACACGATTGAAAAGTCAAATCGATTGTTGTTCCAATCGAGTGGAAGAGACATACGGCGCATGCGTACAATGAGCGTAACGGGACACATCCGTAGTGGGACAATGTGCGTTAAAGGACACTTTTTCGTGCGTGCAGCCGGAGTTTATCGATTTATTAGACGTTGTCACGTCAAAAATAGATAGTTATTTTATTGATATTTTAATTCCAGGTATACAAGGCAATTAAAAAATTCAGATTATTAAATTTCATTGTTATTAAAGTTTATATAAATGCACTCCATTATCGTTTCGGTATCACAAAGCTTAATTTGGCACGCTCATTAACTTGGTTCGTCCCGCGATGTTCACGGAAGCGAATACATACAGGTTAATGCCGCACACGCGGTTGGCTTGTGAGTAGAGCAGTAAGGTTAATGGGCATTATAAATTAACCTGTTGAATTTCTGCGGCATGATGCGCGCGCGGATCGTCGCATTTCCACCGCATTCTGACATTTCACCCTGAACGAGCTTGAGGAAGTGTTTTTTTCCGCCGTGAACCAGCCTTCGCTGCGGGCGGAATGCGCGCAGCCTTGCCATCTGTCACCGCCTGTCACGCCGCCAGCTGATGAGCTAATTAACCGGAGACTGTCGTCTGTCGTCTGTTCTAGCTTCGTCTCCCCCTCCCCTTCCGCAGGGGTTTTGTCGACGTCGTTTTGCAACCCGCTGGTTTACACAAAGTTCTGTGCTTCTCGTCCAATCCAACCACTCTCTGACTGCCTCCGTAACACCCGCGTTTAATACGTATGTGGTAGGCGCATGCCTTCAGACTGTCAGAGACATGCATCGTTGGTAATTTGTATTTCATTCATTTATAAAAGAGAGAAAGGCTATTCCTAAAGTAAGTTCCGTTTAGTCATTAAAATTAAAATAAACTCGTGAAAAGAGTTTTTATTGACAGTTTTACTTAATTGCCTGACTTCTTCACATTTTCACATGATCGCCATTCAGTTCCAAACACTTCACGTTAAGCTGCACCAGTTTCTTTAACTTCACTGTATAGAAGTTCGCCGCCTGGTAATGGAACGGACGCCTTGGACAGAGGCATCATGCACTTCTAATACGCAATGCATGTAGCCTAAGTACAGGCGCTTAGTAAACATCTCCAAAAATCGTTTGAGCGATCTCCGTACTGGAGTTGAGAAACGATGGACTACAGTTTTTTGCGACGAAAAAGGGCGTCATTTGGGTTTATTTAATGTAACGTGCGTCAGCAATTACAGCCAAAAATTCGAAATTAAGATTACCAAATGGTTTGATTTCTTTATTTATTAATTAATGCAAATATAGAGCAGAAATAATATTCATTTGCGCAATATTAAAATAAATACGTTTTTGATAAATATTTCGTGTGAATTAAAATAAAGTTTTTGTCATATTCATCATTTTTCAACGGGCGCCTTAGGCACCTTGCAGCTAACTAGTTTCCAGTATTTGCCGCTGATAGTTGTCAGAAGTGGCTCTACTGCGAAATGAAAGCGTTGGGAAAGACTCGGCGTGGGGCTGAAAACACGGGCGATCGCAGCGCTCCGGGCGTGGCGCGAGCCGCGAGGGAACTGAGCGGGAGTCAGTGGAGCGTGTTGCCGACGATCACGTGACCGGTCGGCAGGAGCGCGGGGCAACCAGGAGCCCGCAGGCAACTGCTCGCCAGGCGGGACGAGAGGCAGGTGGTGCAGGTTATGAGGGCACTCATCAGGTGCTTGAGAGGGTTGCAGAACACTCGGTCCAAGCCAGTGACGGCCTAAAGGAAACTGACCAAAATACGAACCACGTCTCTGTATTCTCAGCTGTGATCTGTTATAAGTGCATTACTTTTCAAGTGTGATTTTGCATTATTATTTATTTATTAGTAAAAGATTTTCTGGTTAATTTTACCGTGTTTGTTACCTTCTACGCAAATTTTGGACACGTAATTATTAATTTTCAATTCATCATTACATATTTCTTCAGTACAAAATGACAAATGTTTAGTGACATTTTGATAATTACGTTGCTCAGTTGATGGCAAGTATTATTCTTATATGTCTACGAATTACTAAGTAAAGTGGCAAAAGTAATCAGAGTTCAGTCTGACATTTATTTCTTTATTAGGTACATTTCAAAGAAGTACTACCTATGTAGTCGTTACCATGGTGCGACTTCCTGAAAATTTTTATATAGTTTTTCGGTTCATGGTCCATATACCCCAAAACAATCGCCAGCTCAAAAGTTTATATGTATACTAGCTGCCCGACCCGGCTTCGCACGGCTATAGGTACTAATGGAAAAAAATTAAGCCACATCTCCCATTTATAGTAATGGTAAATAAAAAAAAAATTCAGTGAAAATTTATTACAATGCTGTATAATGTACCGGAGAGAAAATGAATAGCACCGATGGTTACCCGACTCGTGCACGCAACGTACAACTGATGTACCCGTACTTCGCTACGGCAGTCTACAGGCAGATCACTCTTGCGCCGCTCATAATACATGCCCCTCGTTGTGGGTACGCCACTGCCGCGCGATGCCCGTTGCCATGGAGACGCAGAAGGCATGAACAATGCAAAATACTGTTCTCATGCAGACAAAGTACCCACTGTTGCCTGGTTTTAACCACCCATTAGATCTAATTTTCGGAAAATGTCATCCTGCGTAACATAAGGAACATTAGGGGCAGGCATATTTCGCGAAAAAATCTGCTCGGCGTCGGCGGTCCCTCTCCCACCCTCCCCCTACCCCTGCCCACTACCGCCACACCTCCCCCTCCCACTCCCGCCACACCTCCCCTTCACACTACCACCACACCTCCCCCTCCATCCCCCAATTCCCACAACACCTCCCCCTCCCACTCCCGCCACACCTCCCCTTCCCACTACCACCACACCTCCCCCTCCACCCCCCAATTCCCACAACACCTCCCCCTCCCACTCCCGCCACACCTCCCCTTCCCACTACCACCACACCTCCCCCTCCACCCCCCACTACCACCACACCTCCCCCTCCCACTACCACTTGCAAAATTTCAACGGTGATGAGGACTGCACTAACAATGAAATAGCCGTTGCCATAGAGACGAATTAAGCATCAACAAAGCAACAGCCGTTGCCATGGTGATTTCCTACCAAAAACTGGAAATAAAAAAAAAAATTAGGGGTGGACTACCCCTAACATTTAGGGGGATGAAAAATAGATGTTGGCCGATTCTCATAGATACCGGATAAGCACAAAAAATTTCATCAAAATCGGTCAAGCCGTTTCGGAGGAGTATGGCAACGAAAACTGTAACACGAGAATTTTATATATAAGATAATTTTTATGGACACGGTAACTGCCATAACTTTTCACATATCACTTCCAAACTGTTACATAAAATAGAGTAATGTAAAACCTCGGTCTAATTCGATTATGGGAAATAACTGACCAAAAGGGTAGAATGGGAATGTGAAAAAAAAAAGTTTTATTTTTTCGAACTGGTCACTTTTATGATATTTTAATTTTTTTTTCTTGCATTGACCATGGATCGAAGCAAGGACAGAAATCGATTGAATCAATCAGTATGTTAATTAATGACTTTTTAAAATGAATATTGTTATTTTCCGTAATTTATAGTTAAATAAATACAAATATCCAAGATGGGGTCCAAATTTCAAGATACTGGGCATCCTGGCAATAAATAATTACTGCACTCTATCGGGTGAAAATTAAACTAACATGACTGTAGCGACCTCTAGCAGACGAAAACAAAATGGTGGCCTCCAGCAGCTGAAAACAAGATGGCGGACGTTTTACTATATATATATATATATATATATATATATATATATATATATATACACCTTTGTATTTTTGTATTAGTAGTGCGTGGTCAGTCTCTCGTTGGCTACCGTGGAGGAAGGATCTGTCTTTTTTTTTAAATTTTGTCTTCACCAGGTCGAACTGAAGACTCCATGACGTAAGTACGTTTTTTAATTAAAATTGTATTTAAATTGTATTTAATTAACTTATTATTAATTTTAAAATTTCTCCCAATTTCTAGCATAAAAATTATGTTTTTTTTATTTTGGTACTGTAATGTCATAATCCAAGTTGATGCCATGTTTTATATTAAAATTTTTATTAGTTATTTTTTATAATTTTAAAATTTGTTCCCGAATATATAGCTTAATATTTAGGGATTTTCAAGTTGGCGGGCATAACGTAATGTGCAAAATTCGAGAATTCAAGATGGCGGGTGTAATGTAGGCAAGGATTTTTATAATTGTAATTGAATTGTAATTAAGATTTTTAAATTTTTTAAAATAAATTATTTGTTCACTCTTGCCAGAAATCGAACCCAGGACCGAAGTCGATGAAGTAACTAATAATTTGAAGTCAGCAATTTTTTTTTCGGTATTGTTGGTCAAAAAGTAAAGTTTTTAAAAGGTCGAGGTCAAAGTCATTCAAGATGGCCGCCTGAGGCTTATTGGAGGCTTGTAGATGTGTACTTCAAGTCTATTTGCGGAATTTTGGTTGTTTCTAAGGCGAAAGTCTTTTGAAGTTTTTCTAATTCCGAATTTTTTAATTTTTGAGGACTAAAAAGGAAAATTTTCCCTCAAATCCGAAATTTTTCCCTCAAAATAGGGAAAATTTTCATTTTTCCAAAATTTTTAACATTTTTTGGCGGAATTATTTTTTCAAAATACTTGAAATTTTGGTGGATTTTGGTTCATTTTGGGCATATTTGGGCCAATTATGGGTAAAATTTGGCAAATTTTAAATGTCAAGGTCAAAGTTAAGGTAAAGGTCATCGAAGATGTCCACCGTGACGTCACAATACACGATGGCGTCGACAATTCTCCATCCTCAGCCTCAAGCCTGGGCTCGGACCGACCGAGAATGTGCTGAGAATCTTTCTTGCAAAATGTTTGGTGGTAAAATATGTCGTTGGCAATTCACATGAAAAGATAAGTTGAAAAGACATTTGAAGACATGCAAAGGTCCTGCTGTGCGACAGAAAGTAAACGTTTCGCTGCACCATCGATGTACTGATGTGCATAAGACTACATCATAAATTTGTTCAACAGCAGTAACATTAACATCTTGTTAGGACCTGAAATGGTTGGTTTTCATTGACCACATATCCTTGCAGCTACTCTCATATGTCATTCGCATTTTCTCATGATGCACGAAGACATGATAGGAGAAAATTTACGAAAAATCTTAATCGTATGAAATTTTGCTGCAATGAGGGCCATGTTTGGTTTACTCGTTATGGTGATTTAAAATGAAAAGCGAAAAACTGTAAAGGTAAAGACTGTGTACCTACTGTGGAACAACTTGCTGACATTTCGACTACTCGGTTTAGGTTGGAGACTCGTATGCGTACAGACACGCAAACTGATGTGGAGCAACCAATTAATGAAATCTTGACATGAAACTAAGTCTAAGACTGTGCTCGGTGCAATACAGTAAATGATAAAGTGTTCTATCAAGCTAAATTCACATTTCATGGAGTTTTGAAAGACATGTATTATCTGAATACATTTAGTGAGTCAAAAGACATTTGTAATTTTCTTGATGTTATCAAGAAGTACATAATCAGTCAGCTTACTGATGAAGTAGCAGAGATTTCTACCAGACGATAACAAAACATGGTTGATCCAAGATGGCCACCATGACGTCGTACTGTCTGATGTAATATATCCCTTGATATTAATGGTCTGCTAGTAGTCTCCGTGGAGAAAGTAATCATTGTCATTTTTTCTCCCATCGGGTTTAAACCGAGGACTCCATGATGTAAGTGCGTTAATAATTACAATTTTAATAATATTGTAATTAAATTCTTTTTATGAATTTCAAACATTCTCCCGTTCTTCTACATTAATTGCTACGGATTTTCAAGATGGTGGACGTGATGTCATAATTATAATTGGTGGACAATTCTTCACACTATTTGGCGGCCGAGGTCAAGATCAAAGGTCCCCTTCAGAGGCTTACAGGATGCTGGTAAATGGAGAATTTATGCCTCTTTAAGACATTTCAAGCCTTCGACCTTTTTCGAGGATGAAAATGGTAAATGTTTACCCAAAACTGAATTTTTCCCTCAGAAAAGGGATTTTTTTAAAAATATTTTTTTTTGGCGGGAAATTTAACTTATACCTGGAATTTTTGTGTGATTTGAAAAAAGTTTTGGCTAATTTTGACTCATATTTGGCCATTTTTGGCCAACTTTAAAGTTCGTTATCAAAGGTCATGGTCACCCATGATGGCAGATACCAACACTGACACGACACCCAGAACCCAGTACCAGAAGCTCCATTATATACTACTGAGGTTATTATGGGTTTAAATAATATAATTTATGAAAATTTAATTAGTTTTATCTTAGAGTGGCTTGGACTACATTTCCTAATACACAGTCCTTTTCGTTCTTAAACAAACGACAGTTCCTTAGAAATAGGAAATAGTCAATAAAAAAATAACTAAGGGTGACTCGGTCAGGAACAGCGATGCAATTGGGAGTACCTTAGTAATGTTACTACCTATGTTTCAATATACATTTATTTTGCATAATTTTTTGTTTGAATTATATAATTAAGAACTATATATTTTTTTTTTGCTTTCAACTACATGGGGAACATACTGTAGGCTACGTATCATTTGCGTTAATAGCGTCATACATAGGTAAATACGAAGCTTGGTGCATCAGGACGCTTAGCGACGAGACTTCCCGTATGTTAGTGCGCGTTTTTTCCAGCCAACTATAAGGGACACATTGTAAAAATTTTATAAAAACCTGTTCGAAGGCATTTCAGTCTGTGAACTGCATCATTATGGATCCTTTCCATGCAAAAATCACACATTTTACAGTATCCTAGAGCGGAATGACGTTTGGTGAAATCGAAAATTTAGCTTATGGAATGGTTCTGAAAAATAGCACAAACAACAGTCCCTTTGTTACTGGCATAAATAAATATGTGAATAACGTAAAAAAATAGTTCCCCACGTAATCAGAGAGTTGGATTTGTGACATTAGCTGAAAAATTAACAATAAAAATTCAAACTCTCTCAAACGACTGAAAACAACTGGTAGAATTATCTACATCAAAACTCGAAGGCTATATTGAGAATGTTTTGAAGGGCTTTATATATCAGTTCTCCTTCCCTATTGTAACAAACACTCGCTTCAGAGAGACATCAGACGAATAGAGTAAACTACAAATGTAAATGATTTGCAGTTAATTGCTGGCTTAGCAAACGTAATTGGTTTTACACACGATCGATTTGAGTATTTGCCGTTAAGGAAAAACAGCACTTTCACGGGTTTCGGGTTACATTACTTTATCGCCACAAAGTAACGGCTTTCAATGAATCGTAATGGGAAATTTCCATTCTAGAATATCTATCATTCAAAAAAATATTTTCTGTGTAGCTTCAAGTCTACCTATGATTAATTCAGGTTTACACGGTGTATATTATTTAAAAACCTTTAATTAATTATTATTTATTAAATTTATTTATCCATAAATGATTCACATGAATCAGCCTAGCTGCTACAACCCTAACACCCAAAAACTATAGGAAAACATTATGAAACAATCGATACGCGCTCATAGCGCCTGGTTTCACCCGCTATTATGAATTTTTTTATTTAAACACCTATATTATTTTTCCCTGGCATTTTTTATGGGTGACTCAATTAAAAAACTTTGTTTGTTACTACTTGTTGTTTTTTGTGCTGGGTGTATTCTACAAGCTAAATATCATTTGTTAACCCTTTGGTTAATATTCATAAATTTGAAAGATTTCGTTTGGCTAATTACACTACGGTCACTCACTGGAGGTTGATGTTTTGTATTTCCTCGCCTAGGTGAATCATTCAACGTCACTTCTTCAGTCTCATTCTCGAGATATTCCTTCACGAATGTCTTCTCGCCGGATGGAGGCGAGTATTGACAGACGAGTGTCCGACGCGGCAGGAAAACCGGTTTGTGCCAAAGAGTGAATAAAACGGCAGAAGGTGCTGGGGCTGACCTGAAGGTATCCGCGATCGAGAAATTACGTCAGAAGAGAAATAGCCAAGGGGTTTTCGATACGCCGCCGAGATGGAATGTGAATCGTTCGCGTGCCTTCGTATCTCTTACTGCTGCGTTCCTGTTGGAAGATGACGCAAGAACTCGTCTGCTGTTTCTGGTCAGAGGGCACCAACGTTCCGACCCACTCTCTCACCGTCTTCAAATCATTCATGCAATAGGGAATTTTGATTTCATACAATTTCTTAGATATACGCCATTGGAGTTTTGCACTTTTTGTCATGGGAATTAGTCATAAATGCAAAGTAAGAAATTACAAAATGAACAAGATAAACCAATAAAAACAAGGGTAAATCAGCTGATGACAAACAGATAGACCCGACGATGAACCTGAACAGGTATTATGGACAACACAACGACGACAGCACGGGCGAACACATTCAAACTTAAATATCAGACAATACAAGAAGTCCGTGGAAGGAATTTAGTTATGGAAATATAATAACAGCACAGATGAACACAATAGGCTGACAATAACGAGATAGTATCAACAATAACAGTAAATGCGGACAGACAACAAAACCTGGACAACGCAGCAAACATACGAATACAACAGTGAAGATAAAGAGACAGTAGGACAACACAACGACAACACCGACGAACACAGGTTTCCTATGACAAAACAGTTGTGACGTTTGCATTTATGAAATTTTTCCATGACAAATTGTGAAAAATGCAATGGCGTATGTCCTATAAATTGTATTAAATCAATCTCTTACACTCTCCAACTAAAATAGTCCACAGATTCAAATAAGTTTCGTAAAAATTAAACCACGCTAAATATGAACATTAATTTATGATTACCACAAGAGTTCATTTTTGCTTGGCGTCGCCTGCATTATTGAATCAACTTAATTTAGACTTTCTTCTATTCTGAGAGTCACTGTTTTTTACGACAAAACCAACTACGATAGTTCAACACAGCTGAGGTAACCGCAGAAAAAGTAATGAATTCAATGAAAATACGTCAAGAAAAAAAATCGTAAATTTCGGCTTGGGTGTCGTAGAGTTCAGCACATAAAAGTTTTGGTTGTATAGTCGCTGGTTCATCCATTGATGTTTTGAGGATTTATTTTTTGTAAGAAAATCCAACAGTTGGTTTTTCTGAAGAAAAATAAATATAAATAATCAAAGAATAACTGAAAACCAAAAACTTAATAGGATCAATTCGCAGTTACTCCTAGAGGTGCGGAAATGATCAGGTTGAACGCAGTTATTTTACCAGGATATACAAGATTTGGGAAACAAGTTATTTCAGTTTTGGGCCGAGACGTTGTGCAGATAGTTTTAGTTTGAGTTTTAAAAAAAAGTGGAACTTCTCTTTCAAATTAACGCTGCCAAAACCATGGTTAATAAAAATCCTAAAATTCGAGCGAATGTTAATAAGAAAAGGTAACTACAAAATTAAAATCCTTAAGCAATATTTTAAGCAATAGTCATGTATACATTTTATTGAATATTTAAAGAAACATTTGCTGTTAATATTGTAAAATAATTTGTAAAAATGATTGTTATATGTGCTGTTTCATAGTAATTTATTTGCTTCCTTTTTTCCACATAGACATTGAATTGTTGATATTTTACTGGTAAGGGTGCACATTCTACACCCAAGTTAATTAACTTTCTGACTAAACTTACAAACTGCACGAGGCCTAAGGTACAAAATGAAACACTTATTTAATTGTCGCTCTAACGTGTCAAGTTTGTAGTGTATTATGTAGAGCATTTCTAGGGAATCTCAAACGCTCATTAAAAGAAAAATTTTCCATTTTGATTTAAAAGTGAATATTTAATGGTAAACTAATTTTCCTAATATATAAATTCATGTGAGTTTATTAAACACATTTTAAATCCTTCTAAATAACATAAAAATGCTTAAATTAAATAATGTCGTGAAGGATTTTAGGTATTTAGAGGTGCAGTAGTCACCACACAACGTCCCCAACAGGCGTGCCACGGGACCACGAGGAAGCCTGAAACGAAACGAATAGACGGAGACACGCGTGATGCGCGAGTCAAGAGTGGCCAATAGCACTACATGTACTCAAACCAGGAGGCCATCTTTAGCATTTCCAAACATTAAACGGTGTTATTATCGGAGGAATATGTAAGAAGTACGTGAGGGGTGCACTTAATTTCTGGTGGCACACGAGTACACTGAAAGAGCGGTCGAAGAGTCGACTGTGACGTGTTGAGTGAGACATGGCGATCATGTGAGCTCCAGCCTGCCACCTATGAGTCGCTGCCTCTGCCTCCACGTCCTATCCCGGCACCCCGCCGGCGCGATCTGCGGGAGCGCGGAACATCTCCCGCGGCTCAGTCACGCGGCTCAAGGGGCAAGAAGTGGGCCTCTCGTGCCTCGATCGACCGTGTTCCGCCTGCTTCCCCCCCCCCCTCGAACAAACACCAGCTCACCCCATCAGCAGTCCTTCCTCCGGCGGTCTGACACGCTGCATTCGTTGTACCTACCATCATCTTGGCGCGGAATCGGGTCGGAAAGGCCTCTTTCTAAAGTGATATAACATACACATAGACCTCTTAGTACCTTTCCTCAGGAGCTCTATGTGTTTCTGTTGGTGAAATCGATGTTTAGTAGCTTCAAATTTTTAAACTAAATTTTATATGTAACTATAGACCAAATTTATTTTTATTATTATGTATAACAGTCTGGTCATTTTATGAAATACAACTGGAACTATCATTTCATATTCAATGGTTTTAAGAGAACACAAGCTTAAAATTTAATGTTTTATTTGACCTGGGTAGATATTGATTAAAGCTAGAAGTTCCTCGCACCCTTAAGGCCAGGTTCTTAAAGAGCTCCCCTTCATTTATAATTTATTTATTTATTATTTATTAAGCTCACATTTGTGTAAAATTTTCTCCTCTAGACTCAAACAACATTGAAGCTGTTTCGGTAAAACATATTAATTTTAAATGCAAATAATTTGGTCTTGTAATTATTATCAAAAGTGTTGAATTTTTGTTTAATTTCCACTTGCAATATAAGGACTGTCAATCTTTACCCGCATCAGAAACTATGTTAGGGGTTTCTGCATTGCTGTGACGACCTGTATCTATAATTTATCAAGTTAAATATTTTTTTATTTATTTTAATGGTAAAACCATATTATATTAAAAATATTCGTAAAAAATTTTATTTTTAAATTTAAGAAATAGTGCAGAGATTTAACACCTTGCTATTAATTTCATATACAGTTTTATTAAAAAAAAAGTTGTCCCAGACATAAATCTTAATACTATCAACTGTAAACGTTGTAGAGTGTTGGTTCAAGGTCACAATTAAAGAGCAACTCAAAACAGTTTCAGATAAGTGCACGCGTGAGCACTGCTGTATGGTTTTCTCGCTTGCAGCGCCACCTACGCAAAATGGAACTCCTAAGCGTAAAAGCTTTTTGTGTTCTGCAATTTGCTAAGAGTGAATCTGTAATTTCAGTTCAACGTGCGTTTCGTTTGTACGCGAATGGTCGAAGGTCGAAGTCCCTGACCGTTGTATTAGTCGTAATAGTCGAGAAGACAGAGCTGTTTTTCGCTGGCCTCCACAACCATCTAAAATAATGCTATGCGATTTTTTTCCATTGGGGCTTTATAAAATATTTTGTCTACGTTCTGCCGCTATCTAATTATTTTCCAGTGTTGAGACACAGAATTGAAGATGCTATTGCTTCCGATGCTCAGGATGTGTTAACTAATGTGTGGGAAGAATTTGACTTTAGGTTGTATGTGTGCCGTATAAATAAAGGATCACATATTAAACATTTTTAAGAAAAAATATTTTAGTTCATTTTTCAATTTTATGTATGATTTTTTTTTTGTGAATAGTCTAATGTTGACTGTTATAATATACCATTGAAACTGTGACATTCCTTTATAGTTATATTGTATGTGCGATCTGTTCAGTGAGTGAAGTATCTGCGTACTGTTCTTTGTGTGTTGGTTCTGCGTGCTGCCGAGAGATGGCGCTGGCGAGCACAACTGCCGCGGCACGCGCGACTCCTCCCTCGCAGTTAGGGTTACCAGACACTGATAACAGAAAAGGAGGACATTCACCTCGCAAAAGGAGGACATTTCACTAAAAAGGAGGACAATATATTAAAAAAAAAAAAAGCCATGAATGAATTATAATGGAGTACGATATTTTACAATGTTTTGGCATTTAATACAGTCTCAGTATAAAGAATCAAATAAACTACGCATATACAGCATATTAAAAACACGTGCTTCTGCATGTGCTGCTACCTGTCAAGCTGTCATAGAACTACTTACTAGTGGGGTGATTCTGCGGACAGCGCATTAGCGCGCACCGCGCGCTTTACTTAGAGTGTAACTGCAGGAATTATCTCACTTTATCAAAAAGCCGGACATTTTGGAGCATTAAGGAAAATCCGGCAGGACGCAAAAAAAATACATAAAAAGGAGGACATGTCCTCCTTTTGCTGGACGTCTGGTAACCCTACTCGCAGTGCGAGCGGCAGTGCGCATAAGGCTTCTCGCAAGCAGCGAGGGGGAATAAGGATCACGTCGACTGTTTGCGAACCAACACTTGGGTCAAGACGCGCGTTTAAAGGTGGGAGACTGGTTTAACGCCACACTTTTGCCAGGTCAATGTTGCAAGTGACTTATTTTTTAATGTGTAGACATATTTTTTTTCCTATGTAAACGATTTGAGCATGGGCACTTTAAAATTGTAGCTGTTTGTTATTTAAGAAGCACAATTTCCAAAATATTTCACATCAAAGTTAATAATTTATGGTTTTGGTGTACCATTCTTTTCATTAACTATCCTATTTCTGCTGCCTTGGAACCTACATCTCCAATGTTGTCACGGGCCGGATGATTAAGGCCCTCTGACGTCCCGTCAGCAGTTCCATTTCGTCCAGCAACCTTCAAACCGCCAGCCCTTCAGTTTTTAAAAACCTTTTCGGACTAGCATTCAACCACTACGTGGCTCAGATCAGACAGCCAGAAGTTTCCTGCGACTCTTTAACATGTTTATTGTTACCAAATTTATTTAAATTATGTGAAAGATTTATTTAATCGTCTAATAAGGGCCGGCCCATTCTCCTTATAATGTGATATTAAATGCAGGTAATTTTTTTTTTGTTAATCAACTTATATAATCCAATGTCAAAATAATCAAAAGTAAAATAAAAACCAAAGTACTAATATCTGGACGAAATCATTATTTTGCCTTCTGAAACCAAAAGATCCACTTGCCCCCCCCCCCCTCGCACAGTCATCAGGGAAGTGAATTGTAACTTAGTTGTAACATAACTTGGGTTTACTCTGTTGTGACTGAGGAGTGTGACACTGCCAAAGTTTCATCTTTCTAGCAACCAATAGTCAGTCTGCTGAAAGTACAATTTGGTTATTGATAGCTTTTTCAAGAACAAACATTTGTTTTATCAAAGTGGTACGTGTTTGTGGCTGCAAGACCATAAATTAATTATTATATGATCATTGTCTCGTTTCCACCACATTGGGCAATCATTACTTTTCTTGTTGTCAATTGAGCATACAAATCAGCTAATGCAAACAATAAAGCGTGAGTTTTCTGGCACTGAAACAGACTCGCCGTTTCGTCAAACTTATATATATATATATATATATATATATATATATATATATATAATGCATGAATGTACGACTTTGATAAACTCCGACACAGTTTGACCTATCGTCATGAAAGTTGGCACATCGAAATGTTTTTTACGGAAAAGGTTTTTATGCTCTCCATTTTTTTGTAACTCGCCGCTAGATGGCGCTGCAGTGCATCAACTTCTATACCGTTCAAAAGATCGTCATGGGTAAACAAATCATAGGTCATAGACATATAAACAGAAATTTTGTGCCATTTCTCTATGTCCACCACACTGTCATGTAGCGCTACCCAATTTTCTTTAACTCGCGGGCAATATATCATCCTGTGTTCAGCTCGGGAGACGCCGGGTACTGCAGCTAGTTTCTTATAGAGTTGTAATATTTTAGGTACAATTATCAATTTAATGAAAGATTGACGAAATATCAAATATGGTTGGCTCCGAATCTCAGACGTTTAAAGTATTATAAGGATTATAATCTCAACAATTCACAGACAGTGCACGCTAAACCAGGAGTTTTGAACAGTTCACGGAACCTGTGATGGCTACAGTTTTGCTGCTGCTGCTGAAACCACACTCATTTGTAAACCTAACTGCTGCTAACCCATACTATGATGGAAAATGTTTTACAATAAACTGAGGAAACCAAGTATTATCACTAATATTTCACCTATACTAACGCAACAAAAAAATCTCCATCTTCTTTTTCAACGTCAATTCTATTGACGTAATATGCGCTTGGTTCTGTGCCACCTCTTGTCAATGTGTTTGTTTGTTATTCACGACTATGACAAGTGTTCCTCATGCTCACCAGTTTTTGAAGGTGAAAATAATTGGCAAATTAACGAATTTACTGAAGCAGAGATTGATATTTATATAGACAAGTCACAGCCCATATCAGTTATAGGTACTAATTTATTTATCTTGGTTTTAAGGGGACTGCCCGCATGGACACTTAGCAATGCGTTGAGAGGCACTGAGAGCTTTACGTAATTGAAATTTAAAAAAAAAATTGTAAATACATACATCACTTTGAAAAGTAAATTCTCCGCTAAGAGAAAACTAATAAATGAACGTAAGGTGCAAAAATAATATTTAATCTTTTAGGTGTTATAAATTTAGAATACACTCTTTAAGAAAAAAAACTTACAAAACTTTTAATGTTTTACTGTACAAAAGTGTTTTTTTTTTTTGTGCAACGTACGATGTGGTTAGTTTTAACGCTATGTTAGTAAAGCATCAAAAGCATTTAATAAGTAGATATTCTTATTAGGTTTGCGGGTGAGCAGTGAAATGATACCATGCTGCAGCTGGCCCCAGGGAGGGGGCGCACGAGCGGGACAAACAGCTCTGCCAGCGCCCAATCCCCGGTGAACTTCTCTAATCACGGCGAGCTATTGACACAGGCGCTGAAGACGCCCTCGTGTTCGCGACGATGGATCCATTACGGGGACTCGGAGCGTCAACACCGCGCTGCGCCACACCACTCAAGAGGACGAGCGCGGCTCTTGATCTCGGACAGCGACGACATTAGCGAGGGAAGCGCTCAAGGCCGTGTTCAACGTCTCTGGCATTGAAGACAAAATGGGTGCGTGTACCTATGTTCATACTTACTTGTAATAAAAAACTAACTCTGATTTGCATGCAAATAATTAATTCAAAAAAGAATAAAATAAATGTAGTGATATTATATAAATAGTCCGTAAAGTAAGAATTTAATTTTACTAAAAAAAAATAATTCTCTGTATTAAATATTAATATAAACGTGCGTGTATAAAATTTACTGTTTAATTCAGTAATATGATCGAAATAAATTTACTTACTATATTAAATAAATAAATATGCTGAATGTTTATTCTAATTTAAAATGCAAATAAATTATACATAAGGGAACAATACCTCATAAACACTCCCATGAAAGCGGCCAGGAGACTACTTAACCTTTCACAGACACACCCTGCAGCGAAAATGGAACCTTACAAACAACCTGACATCGTCATATAAACGGAAACATAAACTCACTTGAAAATACATTTGAAAAGGTGTATAAATACCATTTCTATCACTTATATTCACAATTTTTTTAATTATATTGACCAGTATTAAATATTAATTAATACAGTACATGATTTAAAAGTAAGTGTATATATATTATTTGCCAATAGCCTTTTCCATCTTGTAAATTTTTGTTGTGTGCTGCGCGCGCAAAGTATAAATTCATTCTCATCATTTTTTTTCATAACGCGCTTAAAGAAGTATTACTGAACATCACTTATGCAAAAAATCGAAAAAAACACTTGAAAAAGTTTATAAATACCATTTATATTACTAATATTTAAAATAAATAAATGTTTTAATTATACTAACCAGTATTTAATATAAACAACTTAAGTATAAGATTGAAAAACACATATCTAATTTTTATTTGTATGGAAACATTTTTCTGTTTTTCATCGTACGCTATTTCGTTGCATGGTGCGCGCGCATCGTAAAAATTCACTCTCGTCATTTTTTCATAACGCATTTTAAGAATTTTAACATAAATAAATGTAATACACTATGTTAATATACGTCCAGGTTAATACAAAACAATAAAACTGCTACTGCATCACTTATAACTTTTATTTCGCAATTTGTTTTAGAATTTTACGTGTACAGATCACTCTGTTTATGGTACTGAAATTTAAAAACTGCTTTTTGTAAACTCATTACACTTCTCTCATCTGCTGTTTTCTCTGCTTATATTTATCAGCGAGGTTCTACATGGAAACATACAAAACTCCACGTCTGATTTAATAGTAATGGTTATATTTTAATAGCAGTATACTCTTAACAGGAATATTTAAGATTACTATGAAATTGAGGATTTAAAGTGAAAAAAGAGAAAACTACTCAACATGAGTCACATAATTATGAAAACTTCTACAATATCCACGCAGGGGGAAATATGATTCGGTCTCATATGGTTAAAAATAAAGACTTCAAAATATAATATAATTAATAACATAGACTTGAAAATAATAAAAAACAAAGCTAGAAGTGAAACTATACAATATGGAGTTATAAGCATGTATAAGAATGTGAACAAATATGCGAGTGAAAGAGTATGCGACTTTGCAAGTACGCAAATACACAAGTACGCAAGTTTACATATTCAAGTGCGCAAATATGCAAGTGTGCTATAATGTAAGCATGCCGTAGAGTGCTCGACTTCTGAGTGCCTTCCAAATATTCGTTGTACTATGATATCTCGATTACCCTATATTTTGTTCAGAAGATTTACTTAAAAAACTCTCTACGTCTCATTTGGTCCTGGCTACTGAAGATTATCTTATTTGATTGAGTGGCTGCTCTCCCGAGAAAAATAATCCAAAAACGTTGTTTTCGAGTATTAAGTACTTGTTCCGAAAAACTTCGTTAAGGGCTCCGCCTACCCGGGCACACACACGCTGTGCAGAGCTCCAGGAAAAACAACGCGATTTCAAAACTATTCAAGATATCCGAGTGGGTTCTGTTTACGAAAAGCATTTAAGAGTTCGCCGAGGACCGAAAAGTACTTTAGATTTCGGATTAAGTTTTTAAAATGTAGTTTCAGAAGAGTTAAAATGGCTAAGAAGTATGTTTTCAGAGTATATTTTAGGCGTAAAACAACTAGTACAGATTCTTGAAAGCACTTAAGAGACTTGCATTACACCTTTAACTTCATTTCTCGGCCATATAATGTTAAGGTTACCGCTCAAATTTCACAGTTATCATGTGACGACGAGAAGACTGCGCGCCAGTTCAGAGCCTTGCGCTTAGAGGCTACACCGCGCTAGAAATACCAGCGAGCGTCGCGCTTATCATCTCGCCTCACTAACACACATACACCCCTGACGAGGCGGGCCCCTTAAAGGGCTCTCATAGTCCATGATGTATGTACCTATCTGTGTTAGTGAAGCCTGATAAGTGCGACGCTCGCTGGTGCTTCTAACGCGGTATAAGCGTGTGGCTCTGAACTTGCGCGCAGTCTTCTCGTCGTGCATAGGACAATTATGAGAATTGATCGGCAGCAATAACATTAGATGGAGGAGAAATTAAAATAAAGGTTTGGAGTAAGGCCCTTGGGTGCTTTCAAGAATCTTAACGGGAATTTTCTTGTCAAAATATTATTCAAAAAACACACGTTATGTCCCTTTACACTATTCTAAAAAAGTTTAAAAACGAAATACAGAAACAGAACTACCCATCGCTCTCAAGGCATTATTTAATGCTTTTCCTAAACAGACTCCACTCGGATGTCTTGAGCAGTTAACAAATCACGTTAAATCTTGTGTAGCTTTGAAAACCGTATGTGTGCCCACGTAGTCGGGGCCCTAAAGTATTTTAAATGTCACTAACATAAACTTATTAAGCGTTTACACCAGTTAAAATAAGTTTCAATGTAGCTTACCAAATTCAACCACTCGTTCACACCATTTTACAAGATTATAGAAGCTTGCCTAACCTTACTAAACCAACCGTTTACACGTTTTAACTGGGGCTGTAACCTGATTAACGTTTGCTGGGCGTCGGAGAGTCTGTTTCTCTGTTTAAAGAAAGTATTCACCATATACAAACATTCATATAGAAATACTTTATAATTAGTCTTGTCGTTTATCGTTGCTTACAGTCACCTGCAAAGAGTTCATATAAGCGCATGAAATACATTAAATTTAACACTACTGTTATTTGTGTTACTAGCTGTAAATATGTATTACTTTAAAATATTCAGTAATTCACGTGAACGATAAAACTGAACAATAAAGTACAAAACGGAGGTTCAATACTTAGCAAATATGGCAACTAAAACCTCTGTGTTACTGGCTGTAAAAAATATAATCTTAAAATATTAAATAATTCACCTGCACAACTAAATTAATCAATTAAGTGCACAATAAGTATTGGCAATTGATACAAACGTTGAGACAAAAGCTTGCAGGGTTTTAAAATTTTCTTACTCTATATCTTATTCGTTGTTCTTTCTTCCTCTGTTCCATTATCGTCAGCCGTCTCTTCAAATTCCGTACTATCAATCCACATCCATTTCCCCCGTTACCTCGCTCAACTAACCTTCCAGCTGTAAAGAAGTTTCACTTCAAAAATATTGCCACCAGCAATAATTCTACCTGTACTGCAACTGCAAACAATAAAATTGTTTTAATATTACGGGGAAATGAAAATGCCATTTACTGAATCCATAATTTAAATATAAATTTAATTTTAAGGTACTTAAATTGCCTGAAACTAAAGAGTAACCTAAGTTTGCTCATCACTGTAGATATTAATAAGTACGGTTTAAAAATAAAACTTTTGGTATAAGCTTATTTTCAGCAAATAGTGTTAAATAAAACAGAGCTATTGTTCTGCTTGCGCAATGAAATAAAAGGCACACATACGGTGTGCAGAGCTTCAGAAGAAAACACGCGATTTGAAAACTGCTCCAGATATAGTGGTGTCGGAATTGCGATGATCATATTAAAAAATGCTGAGGGCTAATGAGTAGTTTTGCTTCAGTATTTTGTTTTAAACTGTATTTTAAGAAGACTGAAAAGCGCTGAAACACGTGTATTGAGAATAATTTTCAAGCAATGATTCGATTATATATTATTGAAACTACTCAAGGGTCTTTTATTACACCTTTACCTTCATTTCTCCGCCATCTAATTTATCATAATTTTCCTATGTACGACGAAAATAATGCGCGTCAGTTCAGGTCCTTGCGCTTAGAGCGATACTCCGGTAGAAGCACCAACAAGAGTAGTACGATTGCCTATTGGTGCCTGATTTCACCCCCCACCCCCTCATTCAATATGGGAAGGGAGGGGGGAGGGGGGCGGTTTGGGTGTCGATAGGGCGGGTGTATCTGCTTCGATATTCCGAGCAAGCCACCGCACTGGAAAAAAAATTGTCTTCGCCACTCCCAAAACCCGTTGAGAGCAATTGCCGTCGTAAGACACGTCTAGTCTCGACACATGCCTCTTTGGCCCAGGGGAAGGGGGGAGGAGGGATGAGATCGCACATCCCGAGACGTTCAGCCTTTTCACCGCCAAAACTGTCACGCTTTTTCCAAGTCATGAGAATGCTAATGGAATGCAGGCTGGTTTCAATATATATATATATATATATATATATATATATATATATATATATATATAAACTTACAGTATATGACTTCAGAGACAAATGAAAATCTATGTATACAACTAATTTTGCGCCAGTATCGTGTAAATCGTTATAGAAGAAATGAAATTATTTGGTAATTAAATAAAGTACATTATAATAATCTCGAGGAATACAGTCCTATATTATATTAGCATTTAAAAAAAATTACAACTTTCAATAGGATTGCGAATAATATTATGAAACAGACTATCATTGGGTTGAAACTAAGATTTATGAACAGAATAAAAATGTATTATAAAATATAAAAATTACTATGGGAACATTACATGCAGGTTTAATATTTTTTTTAAATATATTATATTTATATAGCCATTGAAGATTAAATAATTAGTAGGTACTCACTAATAATAGTTCAACTCTTATCTCAGGTCTCCTTGTGGGTATAATTGAGTGAGCATGGAATGTGATAATATCTTATTGTAATATCTCTTATAAAATTAATAAATTTTCTATATTATCAATCTTTCTCACACTATTCGTTCTTAATAATTCACTTTTTGATAAAAAAAAAAATTGTTGTTGGCCATTCTGCAAAGAGTAATAAATTTCATAGAGATGTTTTATATCTTAATGAACACAAAATAATACTAAGAAGAAGAATATTAAGTAATAGAATACAATCAACAATAATAATAATTAAAATAAATAATTATCTATGACAAAAATATTCTTTAGTGGACTCACACATTAAAACAACCTGTCTCTGGTTCATCTGTAGTTTTTTTTAATAAAGTTAAAGCTACTTGCAAAGAAATAAAAAAAAAATTTTTATAATATTTGGTTTAAACAGACTTTAGATAAACTATAAAGATCATGCGAACTTTCAAAACTGATCATTAAAACAAATTAAAAGAAAAACTATATATTTGGTCGCTTGTTAAGTTTCTTACATGGATAAGCATCTTCCTGTTGATATTTGAGCTCGAGGTTCCTGATGAGCACTTCGGAAATGACTTATCTAAAAGCACTGGAAGAGTCTGAGAAGTGCATCTCCGGAGATAAGCACGTTGCAGCCCGGAGGGAAAGAAAGGCAGCGGAAACCAAATGCAAAGGCTAAAACCAATCAGTGGTAAACAAAAGAAAAATTATGAAACAAAAACTGTTCACAAATAATACAAATAAAATTAAGGGGGTAGTTTTGTGCCATGGTTCTCAATTACCACTGTAGGAAATATCTTGCAGCTGCCTCATTGGTTTGTTTGGAAGTTACCGACGAAGCAAAGAACAAGTTGCGACAAATACAAAAATAATCTTACAAAATCATTACATAAACCGATGAAACGAAACGGAAAGAACTAGCTCCCTTCCATTTGAGACTTCATCTCGTTTACTTTCTGATATGACGGTCCGGAAACCAGAAGAAAACCAATAACAGTTGGTGTGAACTGCCACGAGGTTACACACACACTGCCTGAACAGCTGTACGAGTCGCTTAGGACCGTTCTACAACGGCACGGAAACTGAGACGAATCTCCCGGAACATTTCACCATCGCGTCTTTTGCCTCCAAAATTCACGGAAACGTAATAAATGGCACGCAATGAGATTGCATTTCACGACTAGGAAAAATTAGTTTAATTTAAATATATAAAAAATGCTTATAGATCATAGCATAAAATAAAATAAGATACTAAGTAATAATAATAGGACACTTGATATGTTTGTAAGTGAAACAATTTTTAACGTATGTAGAACATAATCAAACATGGTTACCACCTCATCCAAATACTCGTCTTCTATTGGTCGCACGTTACAAAGTAAACGGAAGAGCTCAGCATTGCTGAGCTAATCCGTATGGGTCAGTCTCCGTCTGCGTGTCATTGTAGAAACTCTGTTCCGTAAGATCCATCTCCGCTTACGTGATCCGTCTCAGTTTCCGTGTCATTGCAGAACGGACCTTAGTTGGAGACGCCCCACCAGGCCGGAAGAAAGTTTTGTTGGAGGGTTGCTGTGGTGGGAGAGGGGTAGAGACTTGTTTACAGGAAGGCCTGGGATGGACGCACTGAGAACCTAAATTCACTCGCCAAACGGGCCGAGAGATGGCATTTAGGGTGCGAAAGTAGGCATAGGGCTGGGCTAAGGAACTCAAACTTTGGCCGATAGATGGTGTGCTGTGGTCACACAAGGGAGGAAAACGCCGTATTTGGGACGTGTGAAATGAAAAGGGAGGAGGGGCTTGTGGCACCTTGCATGCGGGCTAAACGACGACTCTGGAAACAAGGTAGAGTGGTATCAGTCTACGCTCAGAAAAGAAGGTAAAACGAGGGTGTAAACAAAATGCTATGTTATGGAAGTTATTCGATTCCGCACGCCACTGGCTGTGCGTGCCTCAGGCTGGGTTCACAATTATAAACCACAAGCGAGTGCACTGCAGGCCATGCGCACGACTGTTAATTTAAGCCAATGAAATTTTGCAATGTATACGACAATTTATTGTTGGCAGTGTTAGTAACTATATTAACTACCAAATTATTATCGTGACATCTGACAAGCAATTTGAGAGCACAGTTTTTAGACATATACAAGTTTTTTATAAAATTTTTATCTAACCATTCCAACAAAGACACATTTTTTATTTACAATATTTGCTATTGACTCATAAATAATATGATTATTTAATGTTTTAAATCAGAAGTTACACATGAGCATTGTAATATCAACACACATTTCTTGCCACAATAGGGTAGATAAATATAAACAGTGTTCTTGTCCCGCCAAAATGGCTTCCTACTTTACTCATTGGTTGATGTCCCATGCGTCCGTGATATTAATAAAATATATTAATTTCTCTCCAATGCACACGACCGTCTATATGAATCAGTAGTTTGTTGGAAAACAAGGCGGTGAAATCCTGTGCGCACGACCTACTGTTACTGTTACTATTATTTGTCAGGTTGTGCACAGCTGAGGCCGCTGCGTGGGGCCGGGTTGGCGTCAGTCAAGAGCGCAGCGCGGGGACTTCTCGGGACGCACTGCCCGGCCCGACAGTTTTTATTGAAACTTCAAGGATAGCTGTATCAATACAGTGCAATGAATTTTCTTCGTCAGACAGACAAAGGTCTAGGTATCTCGTTCTCTCATACACTGCAGATTTATGAACATTGAGAGATGTGCTTCTCTTAAGGTCGTAGCATTCAGTGTGTAACTGAGCATTCCAGTTACCCTGTATTCAAAAGATCCGATACTGATGTTTGAAATGTTCGTAGGACAGCTTGTGTGTGTGGGTGGTGCTGCGGAGCATTTCCCACCAATAGTGCGCGTAGCTTTTCAAGGCGGTGCTCAGGCCATTTTAATTTTTCAGAATCTTGCAGGATCAATGTGTTCGCATACTCTGCAATGTATGGAGAACTTTTACTGGATTCTCAGTCGCTTTGCCAGAGCATGTAGGCACAGCCTCAGAACAATGTCTGGCGGGACGGTATGTCAGAGCCACTGAGTCCAGGCTTGCAGTGCCTGAGAGCCCGGTGTAGTGGTGGCAGAGGCCGTTTCAGGCACACTCGCCTCTGCTGTTATACTGGTGCTAGCCGCAGCAGGACTAGGCGGTCTCGTTATGAGGTTTGAATCCAACTCTTGCATTCGTCGCTCCAGCGCCTTTACTTGTGCCTCAACGTGATTGTGCTCTTGGGCCTGGCTATTCAGTTGCTCTTCTGCACATTGGTACAAGGTTGACGTTCTAATTTCAGCTGCATTTTCCGCGACTTGCGCGACATCCGTGCTGATAGCGTGTAGGGTTGCGGTGGCCTCTTCTGCCTTCTTCAGTTGCGCGCCTTGATGCTGCAACTGCTCCTGCAGTTCGTCCCACAGGACGGCGTGGTCCCTAGAACACTGCTGCTGCAGCTCTTGTCTCTGCCGCTTGGCTGTTACAAGCATCGCTGTAGTGCGTGCTTACAGGGCGTCTTTTCTGGCGCGACATTGTGCAACCTGCTCGGTCAATCTCTCGCGTGTGGTTTGGTTTTTCTTATGTCAAGCTGGCCTCTGGTCGGCAATTCAGGTCGGTCCTCACGCCTGTTTCAAAGGTCATTCACGCTTGCCTTTACACCATCAATTTGGGCTGCTAAGTTATGCGTATCTGTCTTACACTACCAAACTCCACCTGTACAACTTTCCACCTCACACTATTTACAGTGCTCACATTTAGGTTCATATGCATCCGATGTAACCAATCGAAGCTTAAAGTATCTGTGACAGGCCGAGATGCAATGTCCATGCTAGCAGGGGGTTCAGACTGTCCTAACAACTCACCTAGGGCGACGGGTGCCTGTGCAGAAACACCAACTGTGTCTTCAGTCAGAGAAACTGCCGGTAGCGAGGTGTCCATATGTGAGGTTGCCTGGGTGGGGATCAGTAGCCACTCCAGCTTCTCGTCTACCATCGGTGGTGGACACAATATAATGTTAACATTCATTATTGCCTCGGGCGTCCGAAAACACCACCAAATGAGTCGCATCCTCACATTTTAGCTGCTGTCATGTTTCTTAAACTGTACACCGGTGTCGTTTGATGTGAACCTTGCAATAGGCGACACCCCAGACTTACAAAACAACAAGACAGAAGGAAAAAACAAACATGACTATAATAAAAACAATGACAACCAATTAGGACAACACATTGTCCTAGTGGCCCCACATTATTGGGCTCCAGCATCTGTACACCACAAGTCTGCATTCCCGTGTGTGCTGTGTGCTGTTAAGGCAGTTGTGCACTGCGTGCGAGAAACTCCGTTTCAAACGGCGAAAATAAATACTATACTGATTTGATAGTACATGAGGGGGAAATAAACAAATAATAAAAATGTGAAATAATTAAAAAATACTTTTTATGCTGTATGAGATATGACAATACAAATAATTACACTCATTATGCAATTTTGAACATACACAAACATTAACACTCATGGTTGTTAATGCTCCTACTAGTTTAGTTCAGTGTTAGCACTAGGTCGGGCTCCCAGGAACACTGAGTTTTGAGTTCCCTCTCAACTCTTTATATGGATATTTATAAATAAAAGTATTTCACTCTCAATTAAATAAATTACTGTCTTAAATAGAAGATATGGTCTAGTTTATAACTTATTTTTTGTTTGAGAGGACTTATAATAACTCTCTTGGTGTCACTTAACTGTCCTCTACTATACCGGCTATGTATTCGAAGGACAGGAACTTACGATACGGTTCTTTAGTATATGAAAACACTGTTACATACAACACCGTTGAGTGCTGCCCTACACAACTAGTTTGAGATGACTTTACAGTTTTCCGTGACCATAATAGATTTGATGGAATGGATTCTACTCTCTTGCAGCTTGTTCTTTTGCTGCAACCACGCATCATAGTGGCTAAACATAGGAAATCGTTTGTATTTCAGATAGTTCTAAAGTTCTTGGTTTTATCGAAATGTCGCCGCCTATTGATGCGCTGCTGCACTGACGTCACAGCGACAGACGCAGCAGACGCACGAAAGAAATGTAAACAATTAAATCAAATTACCAAATGTCGCTTTTTTATCAAAATAACTAGCAAAGTTTATTCTTCTAATACATCTGTAAATAATATTGACGTGACACACATCAATACTCCCTGGAGGGGTCTCAGCAATGAAGACGGGACGGGACACTAGTCAACGCTCACACTATGATATTAAATACAGTTACTTTTAGTTCGAAACACAACGTTACAGAAAAAATCCGAAAATTAATAAATGTCGATGAACTAATACATATTTGGCAAACTGCCTCTTAGTTACGCAGTCGGCGGGTGGTTAAGTCTCGAATCGAAAATAGGATTAGTGAATCGAAGCCATCTTTGTTACCGCAGCCAGTTAATAACTAAGACAAAATCTTTGCTACATGGTTAGAAGCCGCGAATCATAACTTCTTAAACTAGTTATTTTCCAATTATTTTTAGTAGTACTCGCTATGTTTACTTTCTTATCAAATGATGTATTACTTCAATATGGCCGTAGGCTACTTAGTAGTACCTAATTTAAAATTTTGTTTTTATATAATAAATATGTATGCAGGGATCATTGGTTGTATTTATGTTTTGTATATGCTTAGTGCCAGCCAAAAATATAGCTAGAGTAACATCAACATTACGTAAATAATATTGTTATCATTATCTGTACATTTATTGCGGTAGCTAAGCGTACTCCAACTAAGTGGACACCAATCAAGTGACACTTGAACCTGAATTTTTTTTTCCAAACCTAAATTAAAACTAAGTGTGTTTGGGAGGGGTCTGAATTAGGGAGAGACTCTATGTGCGTCTCAGGCCGAAGCCTATACGCTCTAATCATGCAGGGGTTAGCCATGCGGGAGAGGGTGCATGCATCGTGTGCTAGGAGGGGATTGGCCAGCCATGGCAGCAATTTGCGCCATGACTAACTCCCCTCACTGACTATTCTAGACTAAAACTAGATGTTGGGCCCAGGTAAAACCTGCAGAGACACAGGGAAAACCCTGGGCACTTACATGCGGGATGCAAAATTTCATGCATTAATTACATGCGGGTTGGCTACGGGAATAGAAGGATGGCTCAGGAAGAAGAGTTGGAAGAGTAGAAAAAATCTACTAAGCAAAGGCGGGCACTTGGACATTTCGGTCCGCATTTGGGGTTTTTGGGCATAACTGGTTTTTAGGGGGCGACTTTCGTCGTTTCCCGCCAGGCTGCCAGCCAGCCAGGTTAGCTGAAAGAGAAGTACAAATTACAGCTATAATTATATGGCCGCAGCACCCAGGTTGCCCCAGTTACCACGGCCATGTATGCCCGACACATTGTGCTGCCAGCCTGGGCATGTCAATCATTGGCAAGTCCAATGTACTTGCACCTGAAGTGACTGCCACCCGTGCTACAAGCCTGTGTAGCGTGTGTACAACCCAACAGGCTCTCTACCTAGTCTTAGTGCGCGCGCGCCCCAACCACAGTCGCGCAGTGGCGGGGATAGCCACGTGACTGAGGAGCGGTCACGTGACTGATCACATGACCTCCCTTCCCTCCAACCGTCCAGAGAGAAGGAGTGACCAGAGGTTCTAGATGGCCGGAGAACATAGGGTAAGGCGACCCGAGGGGTATATAAACCCCTGACCACGGCGCTTACGGCGCAAACCATCAGCCGACGACAGCAGCGTCCAGCGGAAGCGCTACCCCGCCGCTAAAAGACCTGCCGCCGCCCTGCCTGGCCCACCTGGGTTTTCCACTTTTTCCAAGCATCTTATACCTTTGCTGGTGCTACCTTATTTTAATTCTTTTGCTTTATTTTCCCCCGCTCGTAGCAGTGTTTACGAAAGAGCTCTAAGAGCTGGAGCGTTTGAACCCAATTGTTGGTGGTCGGATTGTGTAATTTACACGAGTGAGTATCTTGCTCATTAGGTGATACTTGACTTGTCAAAACTATAATATACCTGGCCCACCAAGAAGACCGTCACTCTGCCTGAACAAACACCGAAGTCCGGTATAGGACTTAGCCTCCGCCAGATGGGTAAGTTGGACTTAGTAATTTTTCGACGTCAGTCGGACTTAGCCGAATTCGCAGAGAAGTAATGCCGGAGCGCAACGATTCAGGGACTAAGTGTCAAGGTATTTAACAACTAGTAGAGTATCGCCTGTGTGGCAACCAAGAGACTCGTTGGACAGGTTGTTAAGGAGGGCCCTTTTTATTCGCGAGTCCGAGACAGAGCCGGACAATAACAGTGGGCAACGATACGGGCAAGTGCATGTAGTGACAGTGTGGTCATATGGAGGCAGGCAAACCAAGGACAGTGAGGTACAACTACCGATTAAGGCTAGAGTACATCAGTATTCACACGCACATCATATATGAGTGTGCTCTTTGAACTTATGAGAAACTAGAAGGTTTGTGCCAGGGGCGGACAGCACGACAGGGGATTCGAAACCTGTCCTTCGCAAATCTCTTCGCAGTCGTCCAGGGAACTTACGGTGCCGAGACAACTGCGCAACGACGAAGTCCAGCGACTGTGTCGTAAGGGAAGCGGGGCGCTGGATGGCGGGTGCGAGACCTACAGTGACGACTCGGTGAGCGACGCCCGGGACAGGACGACCCAACGAGTGTTGAGGCGAGTGTCCGGCGTATTTGACCCGATAAAACGAGGGGTCATTTACACGTCAATTTGGTTATAAGCCACTAGACGGCTTTGAACTTAAGACTGTTAAAACAATAATATGTTGGGAAACCAAGAATTAATATTCTTTTGTAATTTGTCTTATATATATTTATATTTAACTAGCTTTTACCCGCGGCTTCGCTCACGTTGATATCCTTAAATAAGTATCAAAGATCGTTTCAAGGAAAATAAAATAATATGGTGATTGTTTTTTTTATTGCGTGACTGGGATCATCAGTATTTACAAATTCTAACATACAATTTAACTTAAAGAAACTGAAAACATGCTTTATTAAAATATGTTTCACTATTACAAAAAATAAATATTTTAAATAATAACATTTTAAAAAGTTCAAAGTATTAACGTATAATAAAATTAATTTTTCTTTAAAAGAGCTTAAATCAGATTATTATTCTAGGATGCTCCTGTATACTATGTTATACGTTTTTCTGTCCGGTGCAAACATGTGTAGATTTCGGGCATTGGACACACGCGAACAAGCTACATATAGTTGGCCATGGGAAAAGCAAGGCTTTAACAAATGCACCTCTGCTACCTGCAATGTTTTCCCTTGCGCTTTGTTGATGGCAAAAGCAAAACAAAGCCTGACGGAAAACTGAACTCTTTTGAATTGGAACTGTAGATCAGTTGGGATAGTTGGAATTCGGGGTATGATAACCCTTTTCCCTTTACCAACACCTGTTAAAATGGTGGCACCAAGTATATTCTGTCCCAATGTATGATCCGAAGCCTCGTTCCATTACATAGTCTGGAGCATCTAGATTTCGCATAAACATGGCTTGTACGTTTAGTTTCATTTGAAGTTTATGTGAGGGTACACCCGAAAGATCAAGTGATGATTGTATCTTTTGACAAATACTCCTTCATTTCCCCTTGCACCTTTTTTAAAAATATAAGTGTTGATTTTATTAACGATATAATTTTTTGGCGCCAATATTGCTCTTGCGCACAACCACTGATCACTATTCGAATTTTGTTGCAAGTCCGGGAAAACTTGGGTAATAAGATCCACATCATTTTTTTACTAAATTACAAAATTCTCTTAAAAGTAAAATATAACCGTCAGCATCAACGTCGAAACAACCATCACTGAAGAAAATAAACTGACACCTAACCTAAAAAAATTAAAAATGTTTAAGTATTGCTTGGCGGTGACAAAAAAATAAAATTGAATAGTTAATTGACCGCTGGTATTACAGTATTAGATTGGTTAATTATTTAATTTTACTTAATTGAAATGCCGAATGGCGTAAAATTTCATTTACATTACTCAAACTCTCAGTCGGACGATGAAACATACAAATATCATTTTTTTTTGCCCTTCAAAACATATTTTTTTTTTAAATTTATAAAAAGTGTCCTATGCCATTTACTATACCCTTGAAAATATGCGCACAAAATTTCACGATGCTCGGTTGAAAAGTTTACGCGTGAATGCGTAACGAACAAACAAACAAGCAAACTCACATTCGCATTTATAATATTAGTAAGGATGTAGATACTTTGTAACTCGCTATGGGTACTTAAAAGAAAGCAAACTAAAGAACTTCAGAGATTTTATATTTCTTGTAACAGTTAAATATGCTGTCATGTTATGTATAATACTAATCGTTGACATATGTCCTATTCTTGTGTTGACAGCCAGAAGTCGTACTATTCAGGTGTGACAAATCCAAGAAAGAATAATACCACTAGAAAACAATGAGTGTATCGTATTAACATGTTTATTGTTCTATTGCATTCTTTCTTCGTGTTAAATAAATTTGCTACTCTTACAACACAGTTTTCTTGTGTCGCTCTAATTAACTCCCTTGTTTCCCTTACACGGGAGCAATACATTTATGTAATAAATAATTTGTTACCAGTAAAACTATTACCGTTGTACTATGTACTCTCTGCATGCTATTCTCAATCGTTGGTATTTTTTTAATAAACTGTAGAGCTGATAGTATTTTTATTTACTCCTGTCATGAGTTATTGTGAAAACCTTATAAAATACATGTTATAGAAACCTACATAAACCTAAATGTTTAAATCACTGGTTCTCGTCCGATCACCGAACAGTTCGCGGTAAAAACGTGTGAGTATTTTACCGCGATTTCGCGAATTTTTGCGTGTTTTTCGAGCCAAAACGAGTGAAAATCGTGTGCTCCACACCTCGGTACATGCGGACAAATGAAGGTGATACTCGGCTCTGCCGATTATAGTTTTAAAAAGTGAAAATAAACTGTGTATGCTCAACAACAAGGACAACAGGTTATGTACACATAGCGTGGATATAAACGAGGCCATCGGCAATAATACCAACCTACACATGTCGCACTCCAGCTACGACACTGCCTTCACCAAATTGGCCGACGGTATCGATACTAATACTTTGCTTACAATAGTGCCTATTCTTCTCACAAAGTCGGAAAATGCAAATGTTAAGAGTAAAAACAGTCGAATGAGAGTATTGGAAGAAAATGAAATTGTAGTAATAAATGCTTCTTTATATTCCATGTCTAATAATAACGATAATATGTACATTGGCGAAAATATTTCGCGAATAATGAATACTTGTCAAGCACAGCATCCTGTTTATTACGAACTGTACTGCCCTGTCAGAGAGGAAACTGTGCCTCACTCACAAGTGTTTGAATGCTTTAATAATTATTTTTATGCCGATTCCAGTGAAGGTGAAACAGCGCTTCTCCACGTTAATCTCAGAGCAGCCGAGAACACCGATTACCATCCACACCAAATTGATGATGTGAACAAATTTACAGCAAATGTATTCGCCCTGGCGAACACGTACAAAATATTGTACACGAGGCAGTGTACACGAACTACATGACAAAATACCAAAATAATCACGAAACAAGGAACAGGAACACCACTCCACCACCGATGCCCACAGAAAACATGACAGAGTGGCAAAAAGTCCAGGGGATAGGCACCAAACGCGCCTTCACCACGCTCAGCCCAAGCTGCAAACCGCGATCAAAAGCCCTCAAAACCCAGAACAGATTTGATATGCTCCAAACTGAATACATCTTTCAAGAACCTGACAATCAAGAAGCCATACAACCAGAACAGTCACAAACCAGCATGTCTGGCAACCGAGATAAGGTTACCTGACCGCCACCAACTAGATATATCGCTGCCAAGACACCGAATCTACCCCAGGGCCAGGCAAAAACAGCGAAACCACCAACAAACCCCACCACAGAAATTCGCAATGCCACCTGTCACTGTCAAAACAGGCATGAACCAAGCCTTCCTTCAGTACAAACAGGCCCTCAAACAACTGTTGAAAAACGACTACTCAATCAGAGCCACCCGGTATAACATAAGCATTAGAACTGCAAGCAAAGAAGACCACATAAACTTGAAACATTTCCTGAGAGAGAAGAAATTCGAATTATTCTCTCATCCCCACCAGGATGAAAAGAACACACGTTTTGCTGTAAGAGGACTCGATGTGAACTACAACATGGAGGAACTAGCAGAGCAGGTGCGCTCCCTGGGACTTATCGTCGCCACAATCAAGAGGATGGACCGGAGAACGCCTAACGGAGAAGACATCCCAGTGCCTCTTTTCCTGGTGTCTCTCGAGGGCACGTCACTACTGGCCAACATCCTGGGCCGGAAATACCTGAACCACATAGAGGTCCGGTTCGAGGCCTACAGGGGCCAGAAGGAGATCTAGAATTTTGTGCAGTGCCAGCGATGGAACCACTCCATGTACCACTGTGACATGAAGCCCCGGTGCGTGAGATTCCCGGGCGACCACCCATCTGCAGCGTGCCCCAGGACCACGGACGACCAGTCCCACTGTGTCAACTGCGCAGATCACCAGTTCCAAGACACCAACCACATCGCTGCATCCAGGGACTGCCCAGTCAGGTTGGCCCTGCTGAGTAACAAGGTAAACACTACAGCCCAACCACAGCAACCCACACCCAACACCACCACCAACTTTCCACCACTCAACCCACCAAAGCACACATTTGCAAGCCAGTTAAGGGCCTTCAAAACCCAAACACCTACAGCACCACCACCACATTCTGCACCCACACAAGCACCCACACACCCAACCCGCGGCACCCGCGCACCACATAACATGATGCCACGCAACCGAAACCCCACCCAGCCTCCACCTAATACTCAGCAAATAAATGCCAAACCCAATGTTTTCAATGATATTTCACAACTAATTAAATTAATAAAAGAGCTTGACTTAATTAAATGGGTTCCTTTCCTACTTGATGCCGTCAGAAAGTTTAAATCAGCGCAGACACAGGACGAGAAGTGAACAGTGATTTTCTCCCTTTTAAATTAATTTGCTAATGCCTTCTCTTAAAATCATTGTCTGGAACAGCAACTGTGTTACAAACCAAACTGCCGAGCTCAATCATTTCATTTCATCCCGCAAACCATACTTGGTATTCCTGGCGGAAACCTGGCTCGGGGCTGGTGTTCCGTTCGCAGTGCCAGGATATGTGACACACCGAGCTGACCGGATGAATGGTACCCAAGGAGTCGTGGCGCTTCTTGTGCGTCAAACCCTGTCGCATCACCGACGACAAACACCGCACCTACACCACGTGAAAGCGGTGGCGGTTAGGCTGCACACGAACCCCACGCCTTTCACTGCCGTGGCTCTCTACATTCCACCACCCACCCCATTTACAATGGAGGACCTCAACTGCCTCCGCCACCTCGACTCACGTGTCATCCTGGCAGGTGACTTTAATGCCAGGCACACCTCCTGGGGCTGCCTCAGAAATAACTGTAGAGGTATTGCCCTCCGCAATTACCTGATGGGAACCCCTCTCACCCTCCATGCCCCTGACACATTTACATACCACCCCCATTCCCACACTGGCAGCCCCAGTGTCCTACACCTGGTGATAGGCACAGGCCTTCCCAGAGTCAGTGATTTAACAGTCTGCACCGATCTGACATCCGATCACTACCCCATCATGGGGACAATAGACACCACAGTCAATCCCACGACCACCAAACTCATCTTTAATTACAAACTAGCTGACTGGAAAATGTACCGATCAGCAATGGACCAGCAGCTAGACCTGCAACGTAAAGCCCGCACAAAGGAAGAACTTGATCAACATATTCTTCACTTTGCTGACACCATCATCACCGCGGCCTCACTGCACATTCCCAAAGCCAAACCACACCCTCTTGGTGTCCCCTTCCCAGATAACATAAAAACACTCATATCATCCTGCAACAAGGCTCGTAGCCGATGGCAACGTACCCGCCAGCAGCCGGACAGGGATGTCTACAATGCACTGTTCCGACAGTGCAGAGTGGCTGTCGCTGAATGGCTGTCGGCAAACGAAGTCAAGAAGCTCCAAGCACTGTCAGTTGCGAATGGCTCGGTGTGGGGCTTTGCTCGTGGTCTCCGCTCCGCTAGGCCAGCGATCCCGCCTGTTGGGGTGGGTGATGGCACGGCGGAGTCGGCGACTGACAGGGCTGAGTGCCTGGCAGACCACTTCGCAAACTCATTCACCATAGCACCCATACCACCTCATCTGTCAAAGCTCCTCGCACACTACCATCCTCCTCAACCACCCTTGCCTGGTTCCCTCAAACTAACTACACCCAGGCAAGTGAGGAACGAGATTCACCGCCTAAGAACTTGTGCTGCCCCTGGCCCACATGAAGTCACCCCACGCCTTCTCAAATCCATTTTACGCAAAGCACTTATTTATCTCACCAACATCATCAACAGCATCCTCATCACAGGTCACTACCCACGTTCATGGCATGAGGCCACGGTAGCACCCATATTCAAGGGGAAGGGCGCCGCCAGCCGGCCAGCGTCGTACCGCCCCATATCTTTGTTATATGTCACCTCTAAGGTAGCGGAACGCATAGTCCTGGCCAGGTTGGAGGCGGAAGTAGCTCGCCTACAACCACTGCCAGAATTCCAGTTTGGATTCAGATGCAAACTGTGAATGCAGCATGCTCTGGCTCACGTCACCGACCAAATCACCTTCAACATCACCCAAAGTACCCATACTGGCATGGTGTTGCTAGACCTGAGTCGTGCATTCGATACTGTCCATCACCAAGCCTTAATCCTCAAGCTAGCCTTTTTGGGATTCAACCCTGCCCTTCGTTTCATCCTCCACTCTTTCCTAGAAGCCTGTACGTTCCGCGTCCTGGTGGAAGGGTCCGTCTCATCAAACAGAATCATTACGGCAGGAGTCCCACAAGGGTCTACGCTTTCACCTCTATTATTCTCCCTTTACACTCATGACATTCCTACGCCCCCCGAATGCACGATTGTCATGTACGCGGACGATACCGCGCTGATGGTAACACATCACGATCCCGTTCAAATCAAAGCCAGGCTGACCTCGGCCATCCGCACAGTTACATCTTATTTTACATCCTGGGGCATACTGCCAAACCCTCCAAAACTGAAGCCATCATATACCAGACGACGCCCCCATCTACCCCCAGCACTGTTTGAGGGAGGCGCTGTGATCAACTGGAACGATTCAGTGAAATACCTCGGTGTTACACTGGATCGCACACTGCGCTTCTCACCGCACTTCTCGTCTGCCACTGCCCGGGCCTACCGCGCATATAATTCGCTCTCCTCCATTCTCCGCCCCCACAGTCCCCTACCAGACCATGACCGTGTGCGCCTCTTCAAGATGTACATTGTCCCTATTTTACTTTATGCCTCCGTAATATTTGCTCATGTACCCGACATCCGCTTCCACCAAAAAAAAAAAAAAAAAACATGTTTTAATAAACTATTCAGATCAACACTCGGAAATACAAATACGTAACTAACATACAGCTCCATGCCCTCGCAGACACCCCACCACCAAGCTCAATTGTAACACAATACGCAGACAATTTCTTCAAGAAAGCAGCACAACACCCGTCCACACTTATACAAAATATTGGTAAACACAACATCACACACCCGCACCCACACAAACTCATCACTGACTACCACCCCGGCAGGCCACCCTGACTGGGCATACCAAGTGAAAACCACCCAGTGCCAAGTGCTACGGACGCCCACCACATGCCGTAAAACCACGTCACACATGGACTCCAACCACAGCGACAGTGAAAGTGTATATAAACGTAAATAATTAATATATTAAATTTGGTAATTTAGTGTAAAACTTGTTTCATTCAGTGAAACCATGAACCAAATGAACGCCTACCATAGCGACAATGAAAGTGAAAGTGTAAATATAGATGTAAGTGTAAATATAGATAAATGATGTAGGTATATATATAACTCAGTGTAAAACCATGTCCTTTCAAACATCATATAAATACCACAAACATTGAGCCAATGGCTCCAGACATATAATGAAGGTTTTTAAAAAAATTTCCTTCAAAGACAATCAATTGATACTTCTGTCAATCTGTATATAATATGTAAAACCAATGTTCACCTTTTAAACTGTATATATTTTTTGGCAAAAGAGCACAGAGTGCTAGCATGTCAAATGTATCATGTAAAAGTTCTAATGTATGAAAAAGACATAATAAAAAACTTTTGAATTTGATTTGATTTGATTTGAGTCAGTGAGAAGATAGGTTGTGTACAAAACGCAAACAATCACCAAAAAAATTTTCTAAATTAATTTCATATTTTTTTTAACATATTTTAAGCAAAGTTGTGAAAAACGCATACCTAATTACGACCCCTTTTATCTATACACATCATTTATATTTTAATGCAACGAAACATTAAATATTTATTTTTCCTTTGGATCCCATAATGAAATAATCGTATTTATGTTAAACAGTTAATTTCATTTTAACATGTGATCCTATCCCGTTTCTATTAAATCTAAGGTGAAAATGTCAGAGTACCAAAATTATAACTCTTAAGAATCCCAACACCAAGTTCCTTTCACAAGGGGCTCACAGTATTATCCTCCCGGTAAGATATCGCGCCAGTGAAAATCTCTATGGATTCTTTTATAAATCCCACGTTATGTTGGTTAGCTAACTACGAGACAGCGTTCTTCTGCATATCAAGGGGTTTGCCGATTAGTAACAGAAATTACCATGAATGCGATCCTGCGAGTTTTCTTATCATATACAAACAAAACAGTTTACGTCCATCAATACATTTAAAAAAAGATAGCATCTTTTAAAAATTAAATCTTTACCCATAAAATACTGAAATTGCCAACATCGATTATTTACCTATCACGTCAGTATTTCTTGTACTAATGGTTGAAGACTACAGTCACATTTTACAAACGAGCTCTTTACAAAAATAATCTTACTTTTATGTGAAAAAATTCTGACATGATTATCATAGTAATGTGTGAAAGAAATTATTATATTTGTCAGATTTTAAAATATTATTTCCTTTACGAGGTAAAAGCCCACAACTTTCACAGAAACCAAATAAATATTTCGTAGTTATCAGGACAATGTAGAACCGTGAGACTTTAAAAGATATAGTCTTCTAAAAGAATCAGTATTTTCTTACACCTCAGGTTTAAAAACAAATATTTAAAATTGCAGTATACCATGAAAAATCCATTTTAGTTTATTGTGTGGTAAGAATTTCTCACTTTAATTCACTAAACTATAATAGAGTTGTGTCAAAATACTTTCAGTCAACTGAAGTGTATGTTTATTTTTGTATGCAAAGATTTGACGTAACAAACAAAATTATTCAGTATTTTTTCAGTGGAAAAAAGTTATTTTAAAAAACGCGTTACAACACAGTTGAAGCAAATACGCTATAAAATAACTACAAAGTCCAATTGAGGAAAACAATTTAGCAGAAAATGCGTCACTACTGTTAAATAATTTTGAAAAAAGAATTTTAAAAAATGTTTTTAGTTTCTTGGTGACAAATTGTTTCCCCTTTCTAAAACATTTGAAGCACTAGGAACATTTTTCTGATACCAAACGCATGGATAGGAATAAAAAAAATATTTTGTTATAACTTTGGTTTCGCTTCAATTTCCTATAGCAATAAAAAGAGTTGGTGTGTCGGTCTGTCAATCTGTAGGTCTGTCAGTCTGTCGGTCTGTCGGTCTGTCTGTCTGTCGGTCTGTCTGTCAAACTGTCGGTCTGTCTGTCAAACTGTCGGTCTGTCAGACTGACGGTCTATCAGTCTGTTGGTTTGTCAGACTCTCAGTATGCCCGTCTGCCTGTCTGTCTGTCAATATGTCTACCTGAATTTATTTCACGTAATGCGTAAAATACGAAGCCTAGGATTGTGAAATTTGGTACGTGGAATATACAAGGAGAATACGTTTGAAATTTAAAGTATCTTTTTTTTTCAAAAGTAAACCTAGTTGTTTTGTGCATGCATAATGAGCAATCCGAGAGGGATCTGCCAGTAGACTCTCCCAGCGGAGCTCGGGCGCATAAACAAGTTTTAAATAAATGCAATATTGTTTGTGCTCGTATGTATTGAATTATTCAGCAAAAGTCAATGTGACGCTAGGTTTTCTCGCAAAAATGCTAATTTCTGTGAACCTGGTTGAAGGGAGGGCATGCAAACGCAATACGGACACGACAGAAAGCGTCCAGGCGACAGCGGCCGACAGGTGGTCGAAGACACCAGACACAGGCCAGCATCTTCTCTGATGTGGCCTGCTGGTGACAGACCAGCGGTGAGGGGGTGAAGGGATCATAATTCACCGACCGAGAGGGTTGGAACAACGGAGCCAATTAAAGAGGCTTGGCGCGAGAAGGGGCGGTATATATCCCCGATTGCTCTCAAGGCCCTGACACACTGTCAAATTTTCGCTTCCAGCACCTTCCAATATATTATGTCAAATATAGTTGGAGGTTTATGACGTCAGTTGGAGGTTTATGACGTCACCGAAAACGTCACAAGCACAGACATGTTTTTTTCGGCAAGTTCGATGACTTGTTTTTCCTTCAAATATTTTGCATATAAGGCGGGTTCTAAAATACAATCAATATGTTGGATGTTGAATGCACTCGGCCAATCATAATTGTGCATGACGAAAACAGAAATGACATCCGTTTCCGTCACAAGGATTCTTTAAAATGGCGAAGAGCACATTGGCAATTAAAGGGGATATAAAAATTATTGAACTAAAAAAATTATAATATGAATTAGGTATACAAAAAATAATATGTGAAATAATGAAATCATGTGTCTATTACTTTAAGAAATCACGCATCGTTGATTTTATTATGTAACGAATATTGCTGTAATTTAAATTTGTGCGTATTCAAACATTTAAAAATATAATAACAAGTACAATCACTTCCATCCACCACTGTTTAGTTTCAAAATTAAGAAATGAAATTGGAAAGTTTGGGATAGCTCAGACCAAAAATAAACTTTGGTAGCGTGACACGATTTCAAAAATATTTGATGCCATCTGTCTTAAATATATTTGATGGAGAAAACTGGAAGCCATTTTCCGTCCACTATTTCCCCTCCAACTGTGTTGTCAAATATATTGGAGGCAAATATTTGACAGTGTGGCAGGGCCGTTATGACGAAGAGCCCCCCAGCACCCCCCCCCCCCCTGCACTGTGTCAGTCACTTCATTACCGCCGACTGCAGGCCCGCAAACAATGCCACTTGCCCCTGCTCCCGCCCTGCGCTACCCCCCGGTGCGGACAACCACCCTCCCCTCCCTGCCCATCCCCAATCAGGCCCACAGCCCATTTGCGTAGTAACTGCGAGGCCGGCGCAGCTGGAAGCAGCCAGGTAGCCCGCCTCTGTGCCCCGCAGGCACACGTCCCGTCAAGTAGTGTCGTTCCTGAGATAAATAATTCAAAATAGGAATTCAAAACTATAAATTTTAAATTAAATAATATTTTCTATAGGAGATTGAAGCATAAATAAGGTTATGGCACAATCATTTTTTTTAAATTCCAAACCATGCGTTTGGTATCGGAAAACATTGTTGAGTTTAAAGGATTTTTTCCATGAATTTTGGAATCAGTGTCGTGGCACGGTCTTCACGCGCATTGTCCTCGAACTGTTGCAACAGTGACTCCTTCGACCCGGTAATCCAGCAGCATGCCCAGAGACTTCCCAAGACTGAAGAACTAGGATGCGATGCGCGCGCATCTAGTTCATCAACTGCTTCGGCTCGGCAAGGCGATGCTGCCCACCTAAAAACCACACGCCCCGTGGGACAGGGGAAACCCCGCCCTGACTCTGCCAGGGGCGACTAACCTTCCCTCCAGGATCTCAAACACCTGGTTCTTGTGCCCAGAACATCCTGCATCTGTTCTCACGTGACTTATAGATAACTTGCATACATTTCTGTCATGCCCAGACTGGACGGCTAGATGTGCCATACTGATCTCCGGAATCAGGAATTTCCCTTCGGAATCCCCTTAAGATAACTGATCAATCCAATTGAAACAAGCATAAAATTGATTCACCATGAGTGACCAAATCTTTTAATTAATGACCACTTTTCACAATATCTTTGTATTTTATGTTGCAGTGCACCCAAAAACTGTATGTAAAAAAAGGTTTTGTTTGAAAATTTCCTACAAAATAAATACAAGCTGTACCAATTGTAGTGATGATTGTGTAATAAATAACCTAAAAAAATCTCTGGCAATGTCTGTCTCGGATTCGATACCCACTGGTAGACTACTTTTTTAAAATTTTAATTTTTTAATTTTCGCAATATTAAATTAATAACTACATACTTAAATATATTCAAATAGTTAATTATATACTTAAAATAAATATGTTCAATTTAGTCAAGTTGTCGGTAATTTAGTTAATTAAAATAAATTTTAAACAGGAATTGTTTTAAATGATACCTACATAAATTATTGTATTTACTGTAGAGCGTGTTTTCTGATTTTAAATTTTGTCCTTATATAGCGACATTTAGCATTTTTTTTTGTTTCCGTGGCAGCTGCTTCAAATCCCCTATAATCGGGCATTTTTATAGCTTTTATCCTACGGTTTGTAGCAGTCTCTACGGTTGTGAACAGCATCTCGCCACATGTCTCAGTGATTTATCATAAAAACGTATTATTTTGTTTGTACAAGAGAAAAAAATATGTAATGTTACTTCCAATAGCAAATAAAAAGCAGTGTGGATAATTACTAGCTAGATTTTTCGTAAATTATACTTTTATTCAAAACCGCACCCAATTATGTAATTTGACTGTTTAAATATATTTTAATTATGTCATTAATAGTAAAATATTACAATAAATAAAAAAAATACAAAAGAGATTAAGTTTTTATCAGACCCTAGCCAGACAATGCGCTTAAGCCGCTGAATTGAAAATTCATGAAAAAAATTACCTTCAAACTCTACTTTAAAATCTTTAAGAGCTTTTTCTCGCTTCCTAGGGCCCACTCAGGCGAGATATTTCAGGACGTTGAAAGGTTCATTTACATCTCCAGCCACTGAGCGTGCCAGACACATACCGCGGCAGACAAAAATAATAATATCCTTTAATGCACTTTATATGGGCGTATTCATTATCTACCGTGACGTGTCTGCGCAGACATTGACCGACACGGGCCGAGCCCGGCCGGAATTCCCGGGAAGAACTACTTTGTCTGCGAGGTGCCTGTCTGTGCCTGTCTGTGCCTGCCTCTGTCGGCCAGTGTTAAATAGAGAGCCGTGGCGTGGCGTACAGACGTTTTCGCGCGCAATTTACTTTGAACACCATGCACAACGGGAAACTCATTAGTGATTGTTAGGGGATATAAATTTCTTTACGATCTAAGTGACAAAACTATACTAATAATCAGAACAATAATGAGGCATGGAATGAAATTGGAAGACAACTAAAAATTAATATTAAGTGCACATGCATTTATATTTAAAGTAATCGTACGAGTAGTGTTGATTTAAACACATTGCAATTTATTTGTTTAATATATATACAAATATTATATATTATAAGTATATTTACTACTAATGCATAGTATATTTAGGCCTATTAGAAGCTTAATTCTCCTGTCGGTGAATCGAAAACCATAACAAAATTATCTGTAACGTTGAAAGCTGCAGCATGGCAATTGCCGCCCTGTCTAGATAGGTTTAATAATAAAGAATGTGATGAGTTCTCTTCATTTGTTGAACACTGAGGCTGAGCATCATATGACTGTATATAACTGTGCAAGATACACGTAGTCATAATAACTCGGTCAACGTTTTCTGAAGCAATCTGTATTCTTCTATTGTAGAGACGAAATATTTGGGCTAAAATACCAAAATGCATTTTCGACAATTTTCCGTGCGCGAGACAGTCTATCATTGAATTTCTTCTTTTTTTTCTTTCATCACATATTTGTGGTTAAATATACGGTCTCATTAGGTAGGTTTTTAAAGGGAATGCTTCGTTACCTATAATGACATGCGGAATATAAATATAAATGCCAGGGCAATTCTTGTTTTCTGGAACATTTAAACTATTTGATTGCAATGCCTTCCCAATGTTTGAATTTTAAAAAATACCTCCATCATAGTTTTTTTTAATAATCATCGACATCTACACATATAAACTTGCGATTAGCATGAACTATGGCCATCAAGACTATTGAAAACGTGCTTTAATAGTTGTGAAATAGAGATCCGGAGTTTCCTTGTGCAATTACTACTACGTGAATTTCATCAATGGCTCCTATACTATTCGAAAAATTCCAAATATTCCAAAATTCGTCTGCTATTTTGAGCCATTGTTCTGTCTTAAGGATAGGTATTGTTTCCTTCATCGTTCGCTCTATTATGGCACTGCAAGCCTCTTTTACTATCTTGTGTACGGTAGATATTCCTAGAATATAGCTAAATGCCATAGAAACGAAGAAATCCCTTCTTGCCAAAAACCTGCAAACACATAGTAAATAGTAATAAATAACGTTCATTTCAGGAAATGTAGTACATATTGTGTTAGTATTTATAAACTATGTTACAAAATGCCTTAGAACCTTTGTTAATATGTAGCCAACAGTTTGTAAAGCATATTTTTTGTAACTAGGTTGATTAATAAACTTTATGGGTGCTGGCCTAATTTATTATGCCAGCATCCACAAAGTTTATTAATCCAGCTCGTTTGCTACTCAGTTTTTATTTAAAAAAATATTATATTAAAATATATTTGTTTCAGGCAAAGAATGTAAAAAATCATGGGAACTGTTGCGAGATGTTTTCAGGCGTGCCATAAAACTAGGAAAAGATACCGAAAGTGTGTAGGCGTGTGTTCCCGAAAAGAAATGGAAGTACGAAGATCAAACGTGTTTTATTACCCTACATGAAAGAAAGACAAACACTATATACAGCTAAACTTTCATCATCAGAAGATTTTCCTAATCTTGATACAGAGGAAGAGGTTGTCGAAGAATCTCCTGTTGCTCTTTAAATTGACTAGTCGCCACGTGTAAGTCCACAATACGCTTGTACATTGCCAACTGCATCATTATCATTCTATCAAAAGCGCCAAAGAAAGGATATATATATATAGAAAGGATATATATATAGAAAGGATTTATATATAGAAAGGATATATATATATATAATGAAGAAACACCAAGCACACTAATAATGAAATATATATTACAAAATAAAATTAAACAACGGGATGACATCAAGCTATTCTTTGCAGGAATTACGACCACAGTGCAAAAATTTCCATTTAGGGATAGGGTTACAGCTAAAGCTAAAATATTTGTAATAGTGTCGAAAATGCAAATGGATATATTCAGCAGACAAACTACTTCTGGAGCTACCACGTCGACCTGTTCTGATTATTGCCAACTCCAAATGCAGACACAAACAATGACATATACGAAGAAGCAAAAAACACATAGGATACACTAATACATTACAAATTACGTAGAAGAGCACAACATACAATATTAAACATATATCAATAAAAATTTTAAGAAAAAAAAAATATTTTTTTTTTACCTGAAGGAAACTGCTTATTTTTCTTTTGGAGACAATGCTTCTTTGAAAACTGTATTTTGCTTTGTTATTTGCGATTATATTTTACGTATTAAAATCTCAAAATAATATCGATTCATAAGAAAATATATGAAAAACATTTATTCCTCGTCAAAAAGTTCTTTATATAGTGTCCAATATTTTCCTTAAAATTGATTTATTTTTAGCATGGGGTGTATTGCTTTTCGAGTGGCTCTTTTATTATGCTTGTGCTGGTCTTTTTCCTCTAATAGCAATGCAATTATGGCCAAATCTACGTTGGAAAATGTTCGAAACATTTTCACCTTTTAAAGGAAAAAGGTTCTTGACTGCCGGTAGGTGCCGTGTCCAGCATACGACTGACACCTTTGCTGTCTGTAGATGTGAAGGAAAGCCATCTGTCGGTGGCTGCCGCAGCACGTGTCTGGCACGCTCAATGTCTGTACATGTAACATGAACCTGCTTCTACTCGCACAGTTCAGGCCAAATCGTTGAGCCCCGAATCGTGACCCTTTCCTTGTCAGACACACAAAGCAATTAGAGTTTCGAGAACCAACCCTGATACTGTGCCAGCTGCCGTTGACAAGTGCATTGGCAAGGAAGGCTGTCGATGTCAGGTCAGAAGATGATCTCCTGAACATCTTGCACGCGTCTACAGCCAATGGCAAGCTGGAATTACAGCGGCTCGAGAGCGGCGACGCGAGGATTTACAACCAACCACATTTGACACACGCATGATGTCAGTACGACAAAAATAAAAAGGATGCGACAGACGTTCCGGTTATAAATATTTTCTATTTCCATTACGTCCCTGGTAGAACGTTAATGAAATGCGTGTCAGAACTTTGTTTTCGAAACATGGTTAAACTGGTGTATTTTAAATTACATTATTACTCATTCTTGTAAGTTTAAGGTTTTGTTTACTTAATTTATCTGTGAAATTTCTAGAATTGTTTACGCACCATGATTATTACATTTAAATGTGAAGTGTGTTACTGCCCTTGGGTGGTTAAAGAAACCTTTCTTTTAATGTTGTTATAAAAGTCCTGGAAGCTGCTTTAAGTAGGCGAAAGACACAACAGTATACTCAGAGGTACACAAAGGAGAAACATTAAAAAAAAGGAACTAACTTACTTCTCACAATAGAATGTAGAAAATGGATCGTATTTGAAGTAATAAATAAAAAAGAACTTTGCTTAAAGCTTACCATTTTTATTGTTAATATAATGGTTATCATTATTTTCTTTTGATAGTATCAGAAATTAGACAGATCCGAATTAATGAGGCCCCGGCTGTTAAAACGTATAAATTACAAATGGATGATTACTTTTATCTGGAATATACATTTAACATTCGCCTTTGACATAATCAAGCTTTTACAAAAGGAACTAACATAAATAATTTCATTAAAGTTGAAATGTTTGTTAGACCAACCAGTGCAGGACTATATATAATTTGATTTCACAATATTTGATCGTTGACTGTTCACTGGCGGTGACTAGAAGCGGGAGATACTCGTTGAATCCATTCCCGAGGGGGAAATAAATTTAGTTGACTTCCGAGATGGGCGTGAGCCGGAGAAAACCCCGCGCTCTTGCACCATCTCTTGGAGCCCGCTGGAACCAAACGAAAAGGGAGGTCCAGTGGTGAAGAGTAGAAATAAAGTGTGTAGCAACAAGAATAGAGAAATTTAGTGCAAAAGTTAAATTTAGAACCAACTATAGGCAAAAGGGCGTAGAATTTTACACTAACCATTCTGGGGGGGGGGGGGGGGATGAAGAAAATCACTCCCTTCGAAGCTGCACGACTACTCGCGGTAGCCACGCGTGAATCATGCAACGGTATTACCTAGTAATCCGAACTAAAACGACTAGCAATCTATAAAATAACCAAAACTGGGGATCACTCCCGGGCTCTATGGATCACATACCTTAGTCGCGGCGAGATAGCTTCCAAAAAAAAAGTCGCGGGCGATAAGCAACAAAGAGATGCGACCAAAGTGACGACAGAAAGACGAATCAATCTATCTATAGGGCTGCATGTAGTTAAGAACTTGTGTCAGGGGTCCGGAGGCCTAGGGAGTGGGGGAACTAGTCTCTGATTGGCTGGAGGTATAGCGCGGAGGGCTCGCTCCACAGGCTAAAAGAAAAAAAATTACAAAGGTGGCTGGTGGCCTAAATTAAGGGGTATCGGAAGTTACTCGCGCTCCGAAAGCAGTGCGCTCTGTCGGGGAACAGGCGGAACCGACTCGGGGTTAGTTCACAAAAGTCCCGCAAGGGGGACTAGCGTAAGCCTGGCCCTTATGGGACCAACTGATGCGCGCTCTGTCAGACTAAAAGAGAACTAGAAAGAGGTGTGATAGAGGTCTGTAGAGGTCTCGCTCCAGCACCGAACTAAGGTAAATTAGTTGGCCTCGTCACCACGAGATGGCGAAAGCAGGCCTTTCGCCAGCCAGCGAGATGTCCTCGAAGCCTAGGGAGGTCAATGGCCCCGGTCGTTGCTCTGGGCGTAGTTCCTGGAAAAGATGTAGGAGGCGGATCTGCTGGGTCGCGGAGAAATGTCTTAGGCCAGGCGCCGAAATATGCCCGACAGCCCTGGAACATAAGAGTGGGGCATGACTGGAGCTGCTAACCTCAGCCGAGCTCTGGGAAGTGGGGTGTCCTGGGAGGACGCTAAGAAAAGCGCTCTTGGTCACGAAGCTGGACAATTACATACTTGTTGTGTTCGTGGCCCGAGGTGGGAAGAATAATGATGGCTAATACTAGCCAGGTGAAATTACATCAGGCTCTCGGGTGTAGTTCTGGGAAAGCGTCGCGGGACTCTAGTATGAAAGATTTCATTAGGATGAACAATGGGCTAACAAAGTTTATATTAAGAAATTTAGGTAAAAAATTGATTTGAGCCAAATTTTTAAATTTTGCAGCACAAGATTGAACAAAGAGAAATGTCTCTATATTGATTGGGGAAAAAAATGTGTGTGAGTACTTATGAACGTACGTTTGAGTTTTACCTACTTGGCGTAATATAAAAACAAATATTATTTTTACATGCAAATAACTAATATAAATAAAATGTTAAAAGTACTACAGTGATATTATAAATACGATCGGTAAAGAATAAATTCGAGAAATCAAATTTAAAATCTTTAATAATGTCTTTGTATTCAAGAAATATGTGTCTAAATTTTTTAATTTATTAAAATTATTGACATAGATTTTAATCAATAGCAAATTCACATATATATTGAATCTCTATTTTATGTCAATTTTATTTTATTAAAAATTTATGTAATAATTTGTAATTCAAATTGCAAATCCTTACTAATATTATAAATGCGAATGTGTGTTTGTTTGTTTGTGCGTAACGCTTTCACGCGGAAACTACTCAACCGATCATCATGAAATTTTGTGCGCATATTTTCAAGGGTATAGTAAAGGACATAGGAGACATTTTAGAAATTAAATAAATTTTTTTTTTTGAAGGGAAAAAATTTTATATTGGTATGTATGATCGTCCGACTGAGAGTTTGAGTAAGTTGAATGAAGTATAACGCCATCTGGCGTTTCAATAAGTAAATTAAATAATTCAACAATCTAATACTGTAACACCAGTGGTAAATTCACTATTCAGTTTTATTTTTCTGTCACCTCCAAGCAATAGGTACTTAAACGTTTTTAATTTTTGAGGTTAGGTGTCTGTTTATTTTCTTCGGTGATGGATGTTTGGACGTTGATGCTGAAGGTTATATTTTACTTATAAGAGAATATTGTAATCTATACTAATATTATAAAGCTGAAGAATTTGTTTGTTTCTTTGAACGCGATAATCTCAAAACCCACTGGTCCGATTTGAAAAATTATTTCAGTGTTGGATAGTACATTTATCGAGGAAGGCTATAGGCTATATTATATTATCAATAACATTAGGGATCCTTACTAAAATTCCAATTTAGAATCAAATGCGTTTGAGGGGGTTAGATACAACATTCAGTACACGTACGAAGTGTGTGTTGACAATGCCACAGGCGCTAGAAGTTTATTTCGTATTGCCTATTAACATTGTTGCCACGCACTAGATGCCTTATCATTCTTAATTTTCCCATACAAGTTAAAAACACCCGTGTGATATTAGCAACGAAGCAATCAGTCAGTACCCTCATAAGAGTTCAATTAGTATTTAAATACTTTTTATCACTTTAAATCGCAAACCTAAACTATTGTTTTTTTCCTCTCTCTGTGTTTATTTTTTTTCTTTAACTCGAATTATTTTTATTATTTTTAATTAATATTCATCTTTCGGACCATTAATAATTTTCCTCTCCCGTTACAATTCTGAAAAGGACTTGTATCTATCTATATAATATATATAAGTATATATGTATATATATATATATATATATAAGCGAAATACCACTCACTGACTCACTCATCACGAGATCTCTAAAACTATACACCCGATTGACTTGAAATTTAGCATAGTTCTTCATTTTGTGATGTAGACGCTCACTAAGAACGGATTCTGCGGAAATCCGATCCCAAGGGGAGTTTCGGGGGCGTAATATATCAAAATTTCCAGTTTTTAGTAGGAGATCACCATGGCAACGGCTGTTGCTTTGTTGATGCTTCATTAGTCTCTATGGCAACGACTATTTAATTGTTATTGCAGTCCTCATCACCGTTGAAATTTTGCGGGTACTTTAAATATCAAAAATTGCCTTTTTTTCAAGTATATATATTTTACAGACTTGAAACTTCACAGTAATGTTCCTTATGTTACGCAGGATGACATTTTCCGAAAATTAGATTCCATGAGTGGTTAAAACCAAGCAACAGTGGGTACTTTGTCTGCATGAGAACAGGATTTTTCATTCTTCATGCCTTCTGCGTCTCCATGGCAACGGGCATCGCGAGACAGTGGCGTACTCACAAGGAGGGGCATGTATAATGAGCGGCGCAAGAGTGATCTGCCTGTAGACTGCCGTAGCGAAGTACGGGTACATCAGTTGTACGTTGCGTGCACGAGTCGGGAAACCATCGGTGCTATTCATTTTCTCTCCGGTACATTATACAGCATTGTAATAAATTTTTACTGAATTTTTTTTATTTACCATTACTGTAAATGGGAGATGTGGCTTAATTTTTTTCCATTAGTATAGCCGTGCGAAGCCGGGTCGGGCAGCTAGTTTAGTATAAAATGATTTCGATCTTATTACCCAAGTTTTCCCAGACTTGCAACAAATTTTGAGTAGTGATCAGTGGTTGTGCGCAAGAGCAATATTGGCGCCAAAATTTATATCGTTTATAAAATCAACACTTATATTTTAAAAGAGGTGCAAGAGGAAAAGAAGGTGTATTTTTCAAAAGATACTATCATCACTTGAACTTTCGGGTGTACCCTCACATAAACTTCAAATGAAACTAAACGTACAAGCCATGCTTATGCGAAATCTAGATGCTCAACTATGTAATGGAACGAGGCTTCGGATCATACATTCGGGCAGAATATACTTGGTGCCACCATTTTAACAGCTGTCGGTAAAGGGGGAAGTGTTATCATACCTCGAACTCCAATTACCCCCACTGATCTACAGTTCCAATTCAAAAGAGTTCAGTTTCCCGTCAGGCTTAGTTTTGATGTTACCTTCAACAAAGCGCAAGGGCAAACATTGCAGGTAGTAGGGGTGTATTTGGAAAAGCCGTGCTTTTCCCATGGCCAAATATATGTAGCCTGTTCGGGTTTGTCCACTGCCCGAAATCTACACATGTTTGCACCGGACAGAAAAACATATAACATAGTATAGAGGAGCATCCTAGAATAATATTCTGATTCAAGCTCTTTAAAAGAAAAATTAATTTTATTAAACTTTAATTCTTTGAACTTTTTAAAATGTTATTATTTAAATTTTTTTTTAATAGTGAAACATATTTCAATAAAGCATATTTGCAGTTTTTTCAAGCTAAATTGTATGTTAGAATTTGTAAATACTGATGATCCCAGTCACGCAATTAAAAAAAAAAACAATCACTTACCATATTATTTTATTTTCTTTGCAATGATCTTGGATACTTATTTAAGGATATCAACGCGAGCGAAGCCCCGGGTAAAAGCTAGTAAATTATACAGTAGAAAATGTTTACAATAACAATTTGTACCACTAATATTCACGATGATAAAATGTATTTAATTATATAGAACAGTATTCAATACCAATCACTAAATTATATGTTTTAAAAGTACATACATATAAAATTGTTATTTGTAAGTAGCTTTTTTTCATCGTGTCAATGTTTGCTGCATGCTGCGCGCGCATCGAAAAATATTAATTCCCATCATTATATTTCAAAAAGCGCGCAAACTAGTATAACGTAACTGCACTTACACAAATACACTAGAAAATATACTTGAAAAAGTTTATAAACATAATTTATATTACTATAATCACGATAAATAAATGTTTTTAAAAATATGGATCACTATTCAATATCGCTGAATAAAGTATAATATTTGAAAGCTTATATATAACTTTAATTTTTATGTAGCAACCAAACTGTTGCGGGACTCTTGCCGCCTCGAGAACTCCCGCGGAGGCCGGCGTCCCAGCTTGAGTAGTCTGTGGCGCCCTTCTGGAAATGACGAGAGCCACTGGGGCCAGTCGCGTCATCCCACGCCGACCCGACGCTCGAGATTAGCGTCGCTCCTCGCGCCATGGCCAGCGGAATTTCCAAGGCCGCTTATCGATGGATAATGGCGCCGAGGTAGGACGATGTGCGGAGAGTGAAGGGGGGAGGGGGGGTAACGACGACCCTCGTAATCCTGCCAGGCACGCATGGCATGCCTTATTGTCACTGGTGGCCACGTGATACGCGCATGACGCCTGTAGCCTGGCAGGGCCGCCAGCCAGCTCCGAACCTGGCACGCGCCGCGGCCTGGTTTCTCGCGTTCGAAACAATATTTTGAAAACTATCATATTGCGGGTGGGCCCGAAACCCCTTCGATAAACTATGTCTCATTCTCGGCAATCAGGCGGCAGGCTGGGCCACGCTGACGGCCCGTCTCCATCGTCGATGTTCTCCTGGTGTTTCCTGCCCACTGGACTTGGCATCGCCGACACGCGGATGTCCGCTGGAGAGCCGTGGAGGCGACTGCAGTTCGCGAACATACCTGCGAACCCACTCCTCGAGTTGCTTCGCAGCAGCAAAACACACAGCATCCAGAGTTGACCGGTTCCAATCACTGTGAGCTAAGTTCCTTATTACGTGCGCGAATGCACCTGAGTGCAAACGCGTTCCGTTACTTCACGCGAGCATGTATTGATAACGGTGAGTTAACTCTAAAATATTTCCATTTGTGATCTTGAACCGAAGGCTTCGACTTAATAGACGTAAAACAATTTTGATAAGTGAGGTGATAAAATTAAATATTTTCAAAACCAAATCTATATTCATTACGTTGATAAGGAACAAAACCTTGTACCATTATCGATAAAGTTTTGAAATAATGTTAGAAATTTGTTTCATATCATATAGTTTTTCACACAATTATTGCTAATGTTTTACTGTTTTTTAAGACTTAGGCTGCAGTGAAGAAATGGAGGTAGAAAAAGTCAATTGGCATAATATCGTTAATATTTTTTATATTTATTTCCAATATTGGTAATTAGTTCCAGGTTTTCTTATATTAATATTTAAATAGTTATAATATAACGACCAAGATGACTGAAAATGAAGTAGCTTGTAAGTTGAATGAATTTCTAATACACTCTGTGTTTACAAAATAAATAAATATGGTGATTGACAGTTATGTACTATATCAGAATATAACAGATTATTATAGTGGTGATGAATATAGCTGCTGTTATGTAAAAGTAGTGAGGTCTAGCACGCAAATGCATGCCTTGGTATAGACCTCGGAGAGTCAGTACGTTTCATTTTAAAAAGTTGAAAAGCTGCTTTGCAAAATTTTTATTAGTGCATCCAACAATGAATGAAATGAGAACCTTTAAACATAACATTTGTGACTTTTATATAATATATTTAATTTTTTTTGCAATATATATATATATTTTTTTTTTTCTTTACTCAAACCCAAAGTTGTGTAATCCAAATTCATGTTTCGACGTCATGGTCAAAGTCATGAACGCAGTTGGTACCTTTTGAGGAATAAATCTGATATCATTAAAGCTATTTGCTTCACTAAAACGTTTTGAAAAAAAAAAAAGCAAATTTTCCTCAAAAAATTTCAAATTCTGTAGGAAAACGTGAAATTTTATATAAATATCTATAATTCTGATTATTATTTGAGCTAAAATGGAAAACGTTATGGGTCATTCAGAGTGACGTAAAAAATCTAAGATGGTGGACTGACTCCCTCACTCCACCTAACCCTGTTTCCGGACATGCTAAATGATACTACTCCCCTTCAATTACTGTAACTCCCTCCCAAACTGAAATAAATGTTAACTGCACTGCGTCATGGCTTTGAATATATATACTGTAAAGAAGTCGCCAGCCCAGGTTAAAATTTCTAACACGGTTTTGAGGTAGTTGGTTAATTCACCGCCGCAATTGCCACCATCTCTAGGGCATCGACTTGTGGTGGTCCCTAGCGGACAAGTGTCGAACTCTTCAAACACCCCTTCCCCCTCCCGTTGAACGACCTTGAGCTGCAGTGAATGATAGGTAGGGGGTGCGGGGAATGACAGCGGGCGACAGTGCTGCGCTCTAACGTGTAAATAACAACTAAGACGATACAGGGCGTTACGGCAGCGCACTGCAGCGGTGAAGTTCCGAAGCTGCTCATCATACACTTCTGAAAAACGTAGAGTAAATCCTATCCACTCGCGACTTCTATACAGTATATATATTCAAAGGTCATGGATCAAGCCATACGTAATTTCCCCCCCCCCCTCTTTATTGTACGGTAGAATACGACAATTAAATAATGCCGTTGTACTTGAAAGCAGGTTTAAGTCCACTAAATCAGGTGTGAGAATATCACCGTTATTTGAGCCCGCAGATGTGACCGTGTTGGTTCCCAGGAGGCTGTTCTGAGGCACGGCTTGTCTGACGCATCGGCTCACGTGGATGGGCGATTCGATCGAAACCACCGGCTACAGGCTCTTGGTCGGATACAAATGGTTTGTGAACCCCTGCAAACAAACTTCAACGACTCGTCAACTTTATGTTGTCTATACGATTGTTCATGACTGCGCTGTGTTAAAGTCACTTTTTTTTTTTTTCATAAAAGGTACGTTATTTTCAACTTCAAAATTACCCGTGTATGACCATGGCTGTTTTCCAAATAAGAATGAGAAAACATTTAATTAAGACTTTTTTGTAAATGCACATTCTAGAGTTCTCATTAAACGTAGAAATATAATAAAACGTCTCGTATCTCAGAAAAATTAATTCCATTCGTTTTACAAATAATACGCTTTCAAGTTCGCATACAGGTGCAAGTAGAAAAATAAAATGATATGCAAGAGGTAAATGAATTAATAACTAAAATATAAAAATTTTTGCGAAATGTTAAGCAAATTAAAATAGCGTGGATTTTTTCCTTGAAAATAATAAACAGGTGAATTTATTTAACGGTATTTAAAGTCTTATTTATCCAACTTTTAAAGAAACTAGCTCTTTTCTGCATGTAACTGGACTAAAATATAGTATCCTTTTAAAGACTCAGTGAAAATGGCAGAATAAGTGAAAGCGGTTACATGTCTTGTAGACTAAATACAAATATACTTTTTTTTAAGTCCCTATAACTAATTAAAAATGTTTTATTGTTTCATAAGCCCACATTTGAGTATTGCCGTAACGCAGCTCGATGCACACTAGCTTTCGATGCGTGGGGTTCTGGACTCAAGGTCCCAATAAGACGCGAGCAAAAATTAGCATCGCCTAAATAATCGTCAAACATTTCATGTTAATTTAAAAAAATTAGGAGAAGTTATGGAATGAAAAACAAAAGTGAGCTGATCTTTCAATACTCGCCAGTAATGTGTACCTAACATCTAACATCCGTAACAATCTTTCAAGGCTTGTAACTCGTGAGAAAGCGACGTAAAAAGTAGTCGAGTATATATTTTTTCATGAGTAAACAATATAGCAAAATATTTAACAATGCGACTTGTGAAAAGTCATAACACATGCTGGCGTAAGAGAAAAATGGTTTATTTTAGTGTGATGGTTTGATTTTTCCATTATTGTTGAGATGGATGGAGGCGTTTCGACGAACAATGGGTAAGTCCCTCGAAATAGTTTAAAACAACACTAATTTAATAATTTAATTTATATTATATATTATGATTGAATGATGTATTAATTACATATTAGAAAAGCCACATGTCAATGCGTCTCGCTGTTCAATTCCGAGCCTGAAAGATGTACGCAAAATATATTTACAAGAACACTTCTGGACGCGAATAACGCACGTACTTCCTGAACGCGCCGCTAGAATTCCCTGCCGGAATAGTAAACATGACTGGCCACCATCGCGCGCAGGTAGCAGCCCGTGCTGTACTTCGACTTTCAAAACATTCGCTTAGAAGACGGAAAATTTAACTATGAGACACGGCTCCGAGAAAAACGAAAAACACTTGAAACAATACTTACTTTCCGGCTTTGAACTGAGTTTCGCCAAGGAATATTATTACTGTTTAATTTTTAGAATAAGTATGCGGATTTATTATCTCCCGGTATTTAGTGCATTCAATAATATATGTTACTTTGATAAAACCACGATTACCTCCTTTTCATTTAATGGGAAGAAAAAAACACTGTGAAACATGCACCTCTATCAATATGATAATCATGCTATCGTTTATTTTAACGCTTTCATTAATTTTGGTTATAGCTTCGCTAAGAATAACGAAATAATTTAACCTTATTAAAAAAATTACATTATTTTATTATTTTTGATACAACCGCATCTTGATTTGAAATGTAGATTACAGGCATCGAATTTCTTACCTTATATATCGGTTGATTATTAGTTATGCTTAGTATTACTTAAACAAAATTCACAAAATACGTTCTTAACTGTTTCGATATATTTTATTTCTGTAATTATTTTGTTTAATTTTGCGAGAAATATTAAAATGAAAATAAAAGTCCCTAGCATATATCCAAGCCGTGCCCACAGATTACCAGTCCCCGCATGTCACCACTACACCACGTTGCTTACATAACAATTGGAGGAAAAATATTGGTTAAATTGTTAGATTAAAACTTAAACTGACAATTGCGGCAAAGTTACAAGTTATTGCTGTGTGTTCAACCGTACAAAGCTTCCAAATAAATTGAAAACCCTTAACTTTATCCGACGTTTAAAACGACATTTTTTTAAATATACCTACTTTTATATGAAACTCTCATTGAACATAATGTTAAAGAAGGGTTCAACTACTACTAGCGCCGTTAGTTCGCAGGTCGCCGCGAGCTTCACTAAGGCGACGAGACACGCCAAGGCAAAGGACAAGAAGGTGCCAGATCTATCGATATGATCGTGAACCAGCGTAAAAATTGCTGTCATTGTGAAAGTTCGTTTCAAAGAGAACATACCAAATTCTAAGAAAAGAGGTGCGTAACAAAAGTCATAAAAAGCAATGTGATAAAATCTGCACAAAGTGAATTAGTTATGTATATCACGGTGAAAGAGAAGTGAATGTTTTGAAAATTGGATCTGACTATCGGTAGCTATAATTAATAATTATATCAATGGTGCATATTATTATACAATAAAATGTATCTTCAAATCGCAATGTTTTTGCAACAAACACAGAAACAAGTGTAGTGAAAATAATTTGACACTTCAGACATTCCATTGTAAACTTTTTTTGCTTTAGATCTAAACGTTCAATAACAACACAAAGGGATAGCTATTACATGAATCTTTATTTTTTTTCAATTTAATATCATCATTACTTGTAGAGTCCATTATTAGTACCGGTACAGGAATATGTTGCAGATGTAAGAAGCTGTATTTCAATAGGATTTTGGAACAAGAACAACTTGATTTATTTAGTAGGTTCCACAACTTACAGAGCAAGAAAGAGGGAAGATGGACATTTTGTAAAATTAATAGAAAAATAAGATTTGTTGTGATAGCCAACCAAACTCAAAAGCTCAAAATTACAGATTCCAAGTGGTAGCTATAGATGCTTCTAAAAATCACAAGATAACGTTGCTACTGCGTGAAAACCAATGAGCAGCCTATTGGTAAATAGGTATTGCAGCTTCTAAAAATGCTACACCCCAGGCTGGTTTGTCTTTGATTGAAGAACACGTTAAGACGTCCCCAACTAATATAACTCATGACTCCAGTAACAGGTACATTACCTAGATTCAGATATTGCATATCTCGTTTCCTATGGGTTTTATGCTTTTTGTATTTTTTTTAAATATTGTAGAGGATTAAACTCTCTACAACGTTTGTTTAAACATTTTTTTTATATATCTTGAACCATTTTCGAGATAGAGGGCAGAGCGCGCGCAGTGTTGAACTATTTGTCTATTTAGAGTATCATTCGAGGTCGACCTGTAGTCCTGATTAAAAACACGCCGTATAAAGAATTGGGGTTGGATAATGCGTGATGAATTCCTGGAACCAGTTATGAAACTGAATCCATCAGCTCCGGAGTATTTGCTTAACACAATATTCTGCAACTGCCAGAATGGTGGATGCAGGAAAGCAGGGTTGCAGTGCTATTTAGCTTGCGGCCAGTGTAATGGGCAAACTTGTCTCAATGCTTCACCATATCAGAGTAATATCAATGAAGACGGTACTTTTGACCCCGAAATCTTGGAAGAACTGGAGACAAATGTCGTTGAAGACGAGAACACAGAGAAATTTGAAATTTTACAGCGACTAGAAGACGAAGATGAAGAAGAAGAAAATTGATATTAGAACTTGTAGTTCATATTATTATTCAATTTTTTAAATTTCAACGTTCATAAATGTATGAAATGGTATTTTTCAATAAAAACATTAATTAATAATTTAATTTTTTCTTTTTATTTAGTTAGGAAGTAATTAGTATAAATAAGATTAGAATTAAAAAATAATTAAAGTAATTCCCTTAGTAACTTTATAATTACACGAGTAGGTAAGTGTTATTAAATGAATAGATACTGAATTATTGAAACAATTTTAAATTATAACGTAATAGTTAATAAAAAATGCAATATAATTACAATCATATAATTATCAATAATTTATCAACTTTATACGGCGTGTTTTTATTCGGGACTACAGGTTGATTTCGAATGATACTCTAAATAGTTAAACACTGCGCGCCCTCTGCCCTCTATCTCAAAAATGGTTCAAGATATAAAAATGTTTAAACAAAAGTTGTAGAAAATTTAATCCTCTACAATATTTATGATAAATTCAAATAGCATAAAATCTAAAGGAAACAAGATATTTGCAATAAATGTGTAGACAATCGATTTTTTGACCTTTGACCTTGGAATTTATGTAGTCGCGGACACCCTACGATAAGTAGGTTTTGAGACAAGTTTTGGGGTGCCAAAATAAAGGTTTATACAACTTTATAGCTTAATATCTCTCATTCCGAGATACTTTTCCTCATTTGACTAATATTCCTGGACTATATATGTATGCATGTATATATATATATATATATATATATATATATATATATATATTCGAAAATGGAAGCAATAAAGAATAAGTGTGCTAAAAATGAATGTTTGTCAGGTTTATGTTTCGGTTTTATGTAAAACTTGAAATTTCCAAAATCCCTGTACAGGAAGCCTATAATTTGAGAAAACTTTACATTAATCTATACATAAGAAAATTAACAAATCAAAGTTTTATCCATAACATGAAGGTTCTGCCCATAAAGTACCTAATGAAGTGTATTCTATTTGCTTGATTATAATATACAAGCAGACCTTCCCAGATTCGTTACGAAATGACACCTGTTCTTTGAATGTTCAGCTCAGAGTAAGAATAACACCATGGTTAGTATAATAAGTAGGTATTATTTAATTATATAATTAAATATATTTAATTTTATTGTCAAAAGTATTACTTAACAACTTATATAATATGATTTTAATATAATACAGATTATAAACAAATTAAATTCCTCATATTAAAAAAATATTAATTAATTTTAGTACATAGCAAGTAGTGGCATACTTAGAGGTGATTTCTAATATTTCTTTGTGCGCGTGTGATCGTGCAGATGCTTATGTCAAAAGCAACTGTATGAATGTGTTGAGTTAATGGTTGCATCATCAAAATAGCAGAATATTCAGGCGAATCTTCTTCGCACACACTGTTAGAAATCACAGTATATTTACGGACTTTTCAACGAAGAATTCTACTCAAGTGAACTGTAGATAACTGGATCTTCGTAGAAACTACGCCCTATTCCAGTTTCCGAATTAGGTTCTTCTGCACAAACAAGATAAACGCACGCGAGGAAGAAATAAAATGTATTTTTATCACAAGTCTTAACCAGATTTGAATGATTTATTTTGGGTCACGGGTTCATGTTCAAAGTAAGGCCACTTTGTACCAGTAAACTTACAATGATAACGATAAATCTATGAAGATCCTTAGACAAATTTATAACAAGTGTTCTTCGTAAATTTAAGGCGGGTTACACACATATGCATCTCGCACGGTGCGACTAGCATTTTTGATGCCATTAGCACTGTGCGAGATGCATGCAGGCTGCATGGTCGTGGCACGTGCTAGTGGCAAGGTGAGAGAGGTGGGGACGTTCTGGCGCTCAGTTCGTTGGAAAATGTCGTCGTCGTCGTCGGATGATGAAATGCTGCTGTTACTTACCGTAATTAGAAGAAGACGACGTCGAAGAAGAATAAATATTCAACGTGAATATTGGGTACACCCTTATTGGCGCGAAAATGTTGAAAGTAGCCAATACATAATCAGTAAACAGCTCTTGGAACACCCAGAGAAGTTCCAGAAGTTGTACCGCATGAATCTAGACACATATATAAAATTACGTGAACTTCTGAGAGACCATTGTGACATAAAGAATAGTAGATGGCGTGATTCTGTCGGTGTTGAGGAACCACTCTCTATTTTCTTAAGGTATGTAGTATATGAAAGAATACATTAGAGTTTTTGCAATATATGATATATAGGAATGTTAAACGCCTATCGCTAAGTATTAACATTATACGTAATGGAATCAGCTGATTATTTTAGCGATAATATTAATAAGAGTGTTTCTTTAGTTATTTAAGCAAAACCATTTTAGTGAATTTCACAACAATAAACAAAACTTAACTCAATAAATAATTGTGATTTGTACAGTCATAAATTGAATGTACAATTAACAATGGTGAATCCATTTCATTTAAAACGTTGTAAATAGAGTTAATTGGTAGGCCTACGGCAGTCCCATGTCAAGTAGGAAGCAGTAGCTCCATCTGCATCCGAAGCATCGTAAACTTGCATGTTGTTGAAGTTCTGAGAAGAGGTCATGGGAAATTCATTTGACATCGTTACTGGAACTGGTGGTGTGGTCGCTGAACAGTTGAAGTTTCTAGGAGAGTTCATAGATGCACTGGGAATATTTCCTCCAACCCTTTTTAATGGTGTATTTGCTGAAGATGAGCGGCTTGATGATGCGAGATCTTCTTCTACCAGCTCATCTATAAGATCCAACACTTTACGTTTAAACCGTCTTTTGGTTGGAGGTGTAAAACCCTTTATGTCCGGTAAAATACTTTTGAAGAAGTCGAGGTCGGCTGATGATGTATCTTCTCTTTCATACCTGGTTGATTTCTTGTCTAAGTATGTGGAGACAGCCTTCTCTAATGAGTCTTCTTTTTTTTTGTGATTTTCTTAACTTCGAGCTCCGCCATGCTGATAAAGACGAGGAAGGCGTAGTTGAAGGAGGGTTTTGTGAAGAATTACCCGTAGAAAATGTTGTTGTGGCCGTTTCAGTAGGCTGGTTCTTTTGTTGTTCCTCAACATCGTCCCCTAACTCTTCTATCCCATCTTCTGTTTCCTCCTGTTGAGATAATTGACTTAAGCCGAGGTTCCCCGACTGAGATTTAGACTTGGTATAGGGTCGTAAATATTGCAACTGGTCCCACAAGTAGTAAAGTTTCTTCGCTCCGCTTCCAGTATCACTCATACTCTTCAAGTACCTTGTGAATCCACCACGGATGTTTTTCCATCGTAATCTGCATTCCGCCTCTGAAAAAACAACACCTATAGACATTTTAACCCTATAATATTTAACTCAAAACTTTAGAGTAGCTACATTGAAATTTTCTCAGATTTTCTTAGTAGCAGCAGCAGAAGTCTTTTTGCTCCTCAATACCTTTTCATACTCAGCAAAATATTTGCTAAAAGTTACTTTATATGTTTGTATTTTCAGGTATTTATCTACGGGTTTGACCTTTACTGCGCTGGCCTACGAATTTTCCGTGGAGTGTCAACTGTAAGCGAAATTGTGGAACACATTGCTGAGTGTTTGTGGGAGACTCTTCAAACAGACTATATGCCAATGCCTTCAAAAAACGATTGGAAAGTGATAAGTGACAGGTTCTACCAACAATGGAATATCCCGAACTGTTTGGGAAGCATAGACGGGAAACATGTGCGTTTGAAGTGCCCGCAGAACTCTGGATCGGCTTATTACAATTATCATGGATGTTTCTCTTTGGTATTGTTGGCCTGTGTTGATGCGGACTCCCTGTTCACATGGATAAGTGTTGGAGATTATGGTAGGAACAGCGACGGAAGAGTAATACAATATAGTGGCTTCCTCCAAGCTATAGAGAGGAATGATCTACGTATCCCGGATCCGAAGCCATTACCAAACACTACAGACCCACCATTCCCTTACTTTTTCATCGGAGACCAAGGTTTTCCTTTAAAAGAGTTTCTATTTCGGCCGTACCCAAGAAAAGGAGACAATGATGTTAAGAGGGCATTTAACTATCGGTTGTCCCGTGCAAGAAAGAGTGTAGAATGTGCATTCGGAATTTTGGCACATAAGTTTCGAATTTTCTTGGGCCAAATAGAATGTGAGCCAACAAAAGCAATTAAAATAGTAAAATCTGCATGCATTTTGCACAATTTCATCAAAGTTCATGATGGGAGGATCGGCAAACCTCAGTACGAGAATGAAGTTGAAGAAGCATACAACAACTTGACACCACTACAACAAACTCGCACAATAGGACAGTCGTCTCGTGCCAAGGACCTTCGTACCATGCTGAGTGATTATTTTACAAGACCAGAAAACGCGTTGCCTTTTCAAAATATGTATAACTTTGTATGAATTTGTTATTTTAATGAAGAAAATAACAAACAGCTTTCATTATGTAATAAATTATTCCTTATCTAATCTCATCAAATCTATATTACAAACATTCGAATCAGTTGTCCTAGTTTTTTCTATCGTTATATTGCCTAATTTAAAAATATAAATATGTGGGGGCAAATCTTAAACTAAAAAAGCCTTATCAATTACAAAGTTTCCATGTATTGTATTACTAATATAGCTGTTGATAGCGTGGTATGTAATTTATCATTAATAATAATTATTATCTACGTACCTTATTATAATAAAATATATAAATAACACTAACCTGAAGCGTTGAACTTCGATGCAAGAAGTCTCCATGCCTTGTCCTGCTCATTTCTGTTACTGTATTCTTTCAACTTAAAACTATACAGTATTGGAGTCTCCTCCACAGCTAATACAAATTAAATATTTGTTTTTTCGTCCTCCGGAAAAGGCATTTCTAATTATTACAACAAACTTTTCACAAAATTTTATTCACTATTTAATTACAAATTACTAATAACAAACTCAAGCTATTCAAAAAGTGACTTTCCGCACTTGTCAACGCAGTACACGTGGGAACGAGAGCGTCAGGGCTGTCTGCGTATGGCCATGCGACTTGGAAATGTGTTCTGCGCATGCGCCAACTCAAGACACACGCTGCATGTAGCGCAAAAACACCGACCGATCGGTTCCTGTGGTGCTGCACGCTGCATGCGAATAGCACTCGAGCTGCACGATGCCAGTAGCACCGTGCCAGTCGCATATGTGTGTAAGCTCCACGTGATTAACACAGGTTATTCTTCGAGCTGCATGCTAGTAGCAAGAAAAATGCTAGTCGCACCGTGCGAGATGCATATGTGTGTAACCCGCCTAAGGGGGAAATTGTTAGCAGTGCAGAAGAGGTTTTGGATTACAAGACATAGAGGCCGAAACTTCTTAGTCCGTCGGCAGTTACGGGAAGTCTATAGACAAGACAGTAAAGTCAGATTCTTAGTGTCAAACTTAATGAAGCATTGTAATATTCGTAGGAAAATTGAGTGCAGCGAGTCTATTGATAATGTTGTCAATTATACATTTCCACCGTGACGCTCACCAAATAGATATACAAAGCGACAAGAAGAAAAAGCATACCGCGGCAAGATTGCAATCAATACTCAAAAACCTACACGATATCAGAAAACTTATTCTATAAATTCCAGGATAACACAAATAAATACACGAGGAATCGGCTCATTGACCTTTCACAGAGATCAGTGGAGATGACTAATGGAAAACCATATTTTGTTCAAACATACGACAAACACTATTTAATGTCAATGAAAAGTGAAACCACAGATTTGTATGGTTTCATGCTTAATATGAAATTTAGAAAAAGTAAATAAAGTTAATGCATAATTTTTATAATTTGGAACAGTTTCTATATTGCTGTTGGTAAATATAATGTATTGAATGGACATTATGTAAAAAGCAATTGTGTATGTTAGTTAATATAATAAACACAATATTACCGAGGCAAACCAACATTAACAGGACAAGATAATATTCATCCTACAATAATAAAATAAGTCAAATATTAAAAAAAATAGTACGAAAATAGTGGTTTAATTTGTAATTTTTATTTTGTGACTGAAAATAACCCACAAATGTTACTTTGTAATGCAATAACTGAATGTGTCCTATAGTAATTGATGGCATAGGCTGTAAACAGTTTTATGCGTCCCCCAATTTTTTTTGTGAATTATTTTGTTTATTCAATGATAGATTCAATATAATGGATACATGTAATCAGATAAATGTCACGAACATAAATGCAAAACCAACAGACGCTGACATGTCAACCCGTGGTGTCCTCTCTAAAACATCTGTCCGCGGCAACGTGCTTCACTGAGCTGCGTGGCCTTTACAAATCTGATAATTAACGCTCCCGGTCATCGAACAGCAGTTAATTTGCAGAGTGGTTTCCTTAATTGATCTCCTGCTGAACCGGGCCTACCACGTGACCGCCGCACACAAGTAGCCTCCTTATCGAGTCGTTTTGCAATTGTGCAGTCGTGGTGACTTTGGTTATGTCGTCGGTAGCGGAGAGTGTAGGAGAGTAGACAACAATACTTTTACCGAAATAAACTTTCATTATTGTGAATAAACACAACCAAAACACGGTATATTTATTATTTCACACCCCTCTGTGTGAAGAGAACGGCAAACATGTGAAAAAGTAATAAAATCATAAGAAATAATAAAAAAAGCACATTTGACTGTGTAAATATGTGCATTTATAGTAATTGATTTCACGAAAAGTTGACTGTTCTTTTAATGATTTAAAACGTGTTCAACGAAATGCCAATTATATGTGGAATCAACTCCATTGGCTTGCATCGCGTGGCTGTAAACAGCCAAGTCTAGAGGCAACTGAACCAAATTACTAGAATTGGTTCCATAACTTTATTTAACTATAGGCTTACCAATACTCAACATTTTTCCACAGTTTTAAGGTGCCACCTTACCTTGTAGTGCAACTACTTAATAGAGAATTTCACCATGTACTTCAGTAGTACATAAAAATCGGAACGGGCCCAGAAGCAGGAGTGCGGATTGTTCTTGTCGGCCACCATCTGAGATTATGAAATCACAGCCGCCATCTTGGATTACCTAGACCCCTGCCTCTATCTTGAATTCAACCAACTTCGATTTCACCATTTTTTGAATATGAGGTCACAGCTGCCATATTTTTTTTCTGCAGGTCACCATATTGGACGATGTAATGTTCACCATCTTTGTTTCTGCTGCTTGTTCCTAGAGTGCGCCAGCATCACTCTGTATCATGCTTGTAAGGTCGACGTTCCATTACCTACCAGTGTTGTTATGACACTTATAGACTTATTTAATTTAATTTGTATTTGAAATACATTGGAATGGAGATAATTTGAACCATGACAGCTCGGACCTCTGATGTGAAAAACATAAGCATTTGACCACACTGCCGTCGAGATGTATACCAGCCTAAGAAATAAATAAGATACATACAAATAACACATGTTTCGGACTTGTAATTTTTTTAATATGAATGTCCAATATTAGTACCTTTTGGAGGCCAAGAAGCCATCTTTGTTTTAAATGCTCGCTACTAGAAGCGCTAGTATCGCTTAATGCACACAAAGTCTGCTAGAGTGCGCTGCCAAAATCTTGGTTTTATTTACTATGTTATAATGCAGTTGTATTGATTACAAGACTCTCGTAACATCCGCCAAATTGTCATCCATAATAGCCTCAATATTGAAAATCTAAAGTTATTAGTCATATTTTTTGGAATAAAATTTAACAAAATTAACATGTACATATTAATATAGTGATTGATTAGATCTATTCCTGCTGTTGCTTCTATTCTTGGATAATGCATAAAAGTTATTTTTAGACTAAAATACGTATTAATTAAATATGATTAAAAGTTCTAAAAGCTGTTTAAAATCACCATCTACCAGCCACCAGTAAGACATATTGGCCACCATTTTGGAAAATCTGTAATTATTCATTTATAATTCCATAAAAATTCCAAAAAATCATTAAATATCACCTAATAATAAATTGTACACTGTCCACGAAGACTGACAATTGAAGGTTGGTTGGTTGAATTTTGCGGGCTTCTTCATGTATAAGCGCCATTCTCTCCTCTAGACGATTCACATAATCAGCAGTGGTGGTCGGTTCTCTATAAGGATTAACTAACTTGACATTTCACGGCAGCCTCAATTCCTGTCCAAATACAATATTCGAGAGGAGTTGGCCCAGTGTAGTCATGGATGGCAGATCTATATGCCATTAGGAACAACTGGGTGTGTTGATCCCAATCCTGTTGATGCTCGGCAACAACTTTGGCAAGGTGTTCCTCGAGATTTCTGTTGAACCTATCCACCATGCCATCAGACTGAGGATGTAGGGTTGTAGTCCTGGGTTTATTTATTCCCAGTAACCGACACACTTCCTGAAATATTGTCGACTCGAAATTGCACCGTGGTCTGAGTGGAGCTCCATTGGTACCCCAAATCTGCAAATTAAGTTGTTGAATATTGCACCCGCAATAGTAGTGGCTTATTGGTTAGGAAGTGCAATTACGTAAAATAATATATTTTGGGGATATCTCGTTAGGTTGTAACATTAGCTGTCAAATACTAAGATATTTTATGTAAAAAAAAAATTGGTTGTCTGTAAAGTCGGTTTACGGACGATAGTTTAACGTGTCGTCATAACAAAACATTGATGAAATGATTGCATACTTTAATGAATAAAATTGAATCATTTTTATTTTAATAATAAAAGAATAAATACTTGAAATTATACTAGTAATCAGATTTTTTAAAATGCAAGAATAATTAACCTTTATTGCCGAAATTGTTGTTGTAATAAGCAATGAAAACCACATTAACTTTTCACTTCACTTCACAAACAGTCGAGTGGAAGAAAGATAGATGCGGCGCAAGCGTACAATGAGCGTAACGGGACACAGCGTAACGGAACAATGTGCGTAACGGGACACTTTTTCGTGCGTGCAGCCGGCGTTCATCGATTTATTAGACGTTGTCACGTCAAAAAGGAGGAAGATTCTGAAAATTCATTAAGGTGAAATAAACGTGACATAGTTGTACAACACCTGTTCTCGTAGTTTTGCCTTTCAAAGAAAGCGTAAATTTACCGTAGAACTGCGATGGTGTGTTCGGGAAGCACGCGCGAGTCGGAACACTGTGATGTAGACACAGGCGCCCTGCAGAGGGGCGCGCGCACCTGTGCACCGCACATTCCACTGTTCCCCCTGCGGGGTGGTCGGAGACCCCCACGCAACGTGGCCTCTCCCGGGGGAGTATTTATGAGGGGCTGCCGTTATTACAGTTGCCAAACAACCCCTCCTGCTCCCAGGAGGCAGGGCTGGTGTTCCGTGCACCGCAGGCACGCGGCCAGGACCTTGCGAGGCGCGAGTCCTTCAGGCTGTGTCCACAAACTTTACAGTGGCTTCCGTGCACACGTCAGTCGCTCACCGTGGAAAAAAAAAAAACCCAAACCTACGAAGGACTTGTTTCCACAAAAAATTAAATAGTTTCGAATTGAAGTTTATATTAATGTGCAAGTAATGGAAGTTCGGGTCAAGTCAAATATGCCAGATTAAATTTTTTTTGGACATAATGAAAAAAAAATTTAAAAAACGCATACTCGCAGAAAACAAGCCGAAATAAAAAAATTTAAAGCATTGAAACACAGAAAATTTCGTGCATGTATTAAGTCAAATATTTTCTCAAAGTTTTAGATCAAACTATATTAAACTTATCATTCATGCAAAATAACTTTCTAAAAATTGCTAATTTTTCATGTTCTTTTATATATATCTTGTTTTGTTTTGTGACCAAGTTTGCTGCCAATGTATTTTCAGAAGAGGCCAAATTATGTCTACAAATGTTTTGAATTTCATGACTTTGAATCAATGAAATATGATATTTGAAACATAATTATTATTTGAATTTAAAATATAAGAGCCCGTATTGTAGATTTTTATGCCTACTCATAATAATATTTGATTATTTATTCAACCTTGTGATTCAATGACAGATGAATTTTAATTAATGTTCATAAAATGTAACTGAAGTATTTGATGTGCTTTTCAGCTCTTTTTATAAAAGTTTTTATATACAATTACTGCACATAACTTCCAGTCAATATTGAATAAAGTAACAAATTTACCTAAAAGACTATGCTTACATTTTTAATGGATTGAAAAAGCAGTACAAAAATTAAGTACATGCTATCCACGCGCACGTACGAGTGTGTACGAACATTGAAAGTAAGGCTACCTGCGCACGAGCATGTGTACGCTTCGTGAGAATGTGGACAGATGCGTGGGAAGCTGCAGATATTACTTTCGGGCGTACAAATAGTTACGTCACTACACACGCCCCTACCCGTCATCTTGAGTTGCTGCATTTTCATGTCATTAAAACCTTTAAGGCGATACACATAATTGTTCGCTAAGCGATACACATAATTGTTCGCTAAGCGTTACCTTTTGGCAACTTCTGTCCTAAAATGTCAAAACTTTATTTTAAATAAAGCTTTTTTTTTTAACAAAATATGCTTTGTGTCATAATAACTCACTAGTATTTCAAGTCATGTCTTTACAATGATAGTTATGTACAGTTTAACTTCCATTGTCCCATTTGAGAAATAATTTCTCATATTATCTTGCAATAAAGCCTTAGAAAAAACCCGCACGGAGTTATAATGATTGTCATTTGGAAGGATGCAAAGGCGACCCCGCACGCGCATCAAGTACGCAGACGCCCTTATGCACGAGACAGCGGACTGCGTGTGCGCTGTTCGTCGTGACGGCCTGCGCGCACTTGAGTGGCTCTCGACACACTTGGCGATGACGCGAGACGTGGAAGAGTGCAGTGCACTTCAATGCCCGCGCCTTGGGCGGCTTAGTGAACGTGTGCAGCTGGAAGGTTCGTAGGCTGCAGCAGGTGTTAATGCTTGGTTTGGAAATGTCGAAGGGTTTCGAGTAACGTTTTTTTTTTTTTTTTTTTTTTTTTACCAAACGTGAATTACCTTGAAAGTAAGCATACCACGCAGTCTCAAAATATTTTTCTTTTATTATAATGTACGTGCAAAAACGCTCCTCAATAAGTTTAGCAATTTGATGTAAAATAAGGCATTTCAAACACCCTGCAGCACATGGGTGTATCAGAGGCTCCCATGGACTTGAAAAAACCACCCCCTGATGACTTTCGTCGGTTAACCCTACGCGCAAAGTCCGTGGGCCCACAGATTCTTCCGGGTCTCCTGCGAATCCTACAGATTCACACCCTTGCTGCAGTCCGTAAATTATTTTACTTTAATATTTAAAATACTATCTGTAGTTTGCAGGACCGATTAATATATTTCTTTTTGCTCACCAACCCACAGGATATATTTTTGGACATATGTTATAGTTAACATTCGTAACTGTAAAATCAGCAGAGGCTTGCTTGAAATAATAAGTTATATTATTCCAGCAGTCGCACGATACAACATATTCATTAACATCAGACTAGGACAAACCAACTTAGATATGATATATATGTATAAGGCGTCCACAAAAGAATGTCTCTGTTTAAATGGCATATAAGAATAGATTAACTTAGACTATTTACAATAAATAATACATCAACATGAAGGTAAACTAACCTAGTTTTTTTCTTTAAAATGTTCATTAAGTGCACCTTTAGTTATACGGCACAAATCCAACGTAGTGTCCAATTCTTCGCCACAATTTGGTTAACATGTCCGGAGTAATAGAAACAATGGCCTTTTCAATTTTGTGTCTCAAATCTGGCAAATAATTAGGTAGTGGCAGAACGTAGACACGATTTTTATAAATCTCCAAAGGAAAAAAATCGCATGGCGTTATGTCAGGTGAATGTGAAGGCCCGCAATAAAGAGCTCTGTCGTCCATCGGCCAGTGACATAGACAGCTAAACTTTAAACGAAACACACGTTGAACTGAAATTACAGATTCCCTCTTAGCAAATTGCGGAACAAAAACGCTTTACGCTCAGGAGTCGCCATTTTGCGTAGGCGGCGCTGCAAGCGAGAAACCAACAAAGCAGTGCTCGCGCATCAGCTTATCTAAAACTTTTTGAGTTACTATAACTTTGACCTTGAACCAACACACGGCAACGCTTACAGTTGATAATGTTAAAATTTATAACTGGGACATTATTTTATGAACATACTGTACATGATTTATCATGTCCATAGTTAGAGCACAAATATTCAAAATGTAAGTTTGACTAGAAACAATCGACAAATCCCAGCCGGCACGGGGTGTTATTCAGGGGTTGGTGAGGGGTGGGTTCTGCGGAGGGCTGCTGTTTATCAAGCAGCGCCGACCCCGCCACTATTTGTCTGCGGGTAGCCGCCCGGAAGAGAGACTGCGGAGCCCGCCTTCCGGTGCGCGTGAAACATTGTTCCGACGAGGGTGTCCCTCCCTCTGCACTTCACGGCAGTTCCTGTCCTGTTCGGGATGCGGCGCGAGCAGACTCGGCATTATGAACCGCTCCCGTCAGTCCAGCCGCGGCTCGCCGTCCGCACTTATTGCGGCTTGACTCGGCTCGGAACCCACAGAAACTACTGCTTAAACACTTGTTGAATCAAGCGAATATGAGGTACGTCATCTGTAGTGCAAAGTCACGGAGCTTGTTAAAAAAAAAAAAATGCAATAATCACGCTTAAAATATTTGCGAACACAATTATAACACTTTGTCCTGCAATTTTTTAGCTAAAAAAAATGGGTGCGTATACTTATGTACGCGCGTGAGAAGTTATACTTCTTTGGCATCATTAAAAAATAGTTTTTAATTGCATGCAAGTAATTAATTACAATAAAATAATAAAAGGGCTGGAAAAAGATAGACAACATAATCAATAATGTTCAGTTTAAATTTGAAAAAAATAATTTAGAGAATAATAAATATATATGATAGTGTACTAAATATTATAATATTCTTAATTTTAAATATTTATTATTTATTATTAAATATTTTAAAAGAAAATAAATAAATTTAATAAAAAATAAAAAAAATTAATGTAAGTTTATTCATTTTAAAATATTTATTATTTTCTGAAATTAATATTCACATTTCATTTTTATCAAAACGTTTTCATTAAATTTGTTCATTTATTTTTATAAATATTAATTATTTATTCAATTTAATAATACATATTAAAAATTTATATTTTAATTTGATATTCTATTTTAATTTTTATCACAAACTTTTTATTAAATGTTTTATTAAATTTATTTATTTATTATGTAAATATGAAATAACCAATAATAAATATTTAACATTAATAATTAAATAATATTTAGTATTAATTATATTAAATAATTATATTTTAATTTATTTCAATAAATAATACATACGGATAGTTATCCACAATCATATTGGAGAACTTGAAAAAGTATATAAGAACAATTTTTTTACTAATATATACGAATTGTAAATAATATTAATCATAATATTCAATTTAAATCACTACTGAATAGAATTTATTAGCACATATATAATTTGCACTTGTATGAAACTAAAACACGTGTTGTGAATGTAGAAACTGGAAACACGTGGAAAAATAATATAAATATTGTTACGAACGTTAGCAAGGCCTCGTCACGCTCAGGTGCAGAGCTAGCTGGGCTGCATTACATGCCGCCGTAACATGAGATGTGCAATGCGCACCTGGGTCACCGCTTTATCTCCCTCCAGCCCTCCGCTTCCCCCGCGCGGCGCTGTTAGTTTGACATCCGAAACCTGACAGCTGCGGAGTTACGCGAGCCGCCGACACGTGTTTTCGAGAGATTTCTGCCGTCGGGACGACTCGCGATGATGCGACTGGCCCCGGCCGCTCTCGTGAGTTCTGGAATTGCGCCGGGGCCTATATATATGCTCGAGGGAGTCAGGGCAGAGAGTCAGTTCGGAGTTCAGTCGGGAGTTTTCCCGCGGCGGAGTTTCCGGGCGAATTTACCGCGGGTGTGGCAGAGTGGCGAAGTCCTTGGACGAAGGTTCCAGGGCAGGGAGTGAGTGAGTTCAGTGGAGTCGGGAGTTTTCCCGCGGCGGAGTTTCCGGGCGATAGAGTCGCAGGCGCGGCGGAGTCCCGAGCGAAGTTGCGAGCGAGGGGTCGAGCGCATCCTCGGCGAAGGGGAAGTGCGTCGGCAGCGGCGGAGTGTGGCGACGGAGTCCTGCGGCGGAGACCCACGAGGGGTGCTGCGGCGAGAGTTGCGCCAGAGGTGTGGCCCAGCGAGGTGTGTGGAACGAGTGACTGGGGAATAGACTTTTCTTTAAGTGTAATTAATGATTTGCCATTTTAGAAGATTTTTGTGACATAAGTAGTGGCAATAAATAAAACTGTGTGTGTGATAAAAATCTTTAGTTGGGCTTTCCTTTACGAACCCGCGGTAAATCGTAACAATATGAAAACAGTGATCAGAGGCGACGAGCGTGACAACATGCGCGACTAATAGAGGTTCTATTTCTATTTTGTTGGTAGCTTTGTTTCGAGACTTAATGAGCGGTTTAACGGGCAGCTTCAACTTGTTAATTTTGTGTTACAGTGATGCGCGCGCATCTTAAAATTTCACTCTCATCATTTTTTTTCATAACGCGCCTAAAGAAGTATAACTTCAAAAAAAAGTAAAAAAAAAATACCTACCGCCGAGTTTTGAACTACGGCTCTTTATCATATTGACCACGCAGTATAACCACTGCTCTGACAGAAGATTATGAGGATAATGTGTATTATATTTGATGTAATAACAAAATAATGTGTTTTTTTTAAACCTTGGAATTTACTCTTTACTATGACTATTTTAGTTTACCAAAATAAATTCCATGGTAATTTCACTATCATAAAGTTTCATTTGGCACACCAATACGTTTGGTATGTCCCCTAATGTGGGTTTATGTTCATACACGTAGGTCCACCATCTTCCTTTGAAAATGTCTTTACATGGTGCAAGCGCAGCTTCAACCTGTTATTTTGTGTTACAGTGATGTGCGCGCATCTTAAAATTTCATTCATCATTTTTTCATAACGCGCCTAAAGAAGTATAACTTCAAAAAAATCACAGTTACTCCCGTGATATGGAAAATATCACATCCGTGTGAACGTATTATAACTCGTAGGAGTAATACCAAAATATTTGTCTTAAAAAATTCTTTATACGACCAACCATAACTGCATAGGTGTGGAAAAAAACAAGGGTTAGAGGACAAAAAAAATCATAACTCCGTTCATAGGAACAACATCCAATTCGTGAGAAATTTATATACATCTTATAATTTTTATCTAAAACTTTTGTCTTAAATAATTTTTTATTAGACGAAAGTTGTATATAATAGGGACTCCGGTGACTAGAGCCGGAACGTGGTGCGTGGTGCCAATGTGCGCTATCTTGGATTGTGACGTCACGACGGACATTTTGGACACAAAATTCCTCAATATTTTCTCAAAATTTCTTGAAATTTCCTCCCGCTTTGAGGGAAAATTTCCCGTTTATATTCCAAAAAAAATTCCAAAATTTTAAATGTCCACATTGAAGCTTAAATTCCACATGGGCAATCATCCAATAAGAATCTGGAGGGAAACTTTGAACTTTGTCCTTAAACTCGGTCGTCACGGTTACACTTTTCATTATATTCTAGAACGTTACACTTTTCGTTACGGTCTTGTATGTGTATGTCGTCATCGTTGCACTTTTCGTTACGACCCGCAATCTTGGATTATAGAATGTTGCAATTGTCGTTTCGGTCGCCGTATTGAAAATAGTAGTTATTATAAGATTTTAGCGGAAAATATTTAAAAAATCATAAAAAATATTTTATAAAATTTTAATTTAATACGCACTCACATCATGGAGTCTTCAGTTCGAACCCGGCGAGGTCATTTGATTAAAAGGGTCAACGGATCCTTCCTCCATGAAAGTCACCTGCAGACTGACCTCCCACCACTAATGACAACGGCAGATATTACATCCGTCAGTATGACATCAGGGTGGTCATTTTGTTTTCGCCAGTTGGAATCCGCCATCTTTGATCCGACGTATTGTTTTTCGTAAGGTATATTGCGATGTCGACGTATTAGTTTCATTTTTATCCGTTAGAGTGCAGCAATCTTTTATTACTGATACGTCCGACAACTTCAAATCTGGCCGCCATCTTGTAAATCTATAATTTTTAAACTAGAAATTCGGAAAAAAAATTCCAAAATTCATTTAAAAAAATCACATTCAATTAATTATTAAATCGATCACCTTGGTTCGATCCCTGACGCAAAAAAAGATAATTTAATTCATAATACTAAAAAAGTGATACATTCGAGAACTAAAACAACGAAATTACAAATAAAATATTTATCATAATTTCTACTCTACTACAAGATCATTTGTGAAGGTTAGCAATATTATAAACATTTAGTTCTGCATTGGCGTGAACGGAATGATTCTGAGCTCCAGTCGGTTTATTGAAAACAGAGACAAGCTAGATGATTTACTTACAAAGTCTTTCTCTTCCTGGCAGAGTTTCTCGATACTGTGTTTTACTTCTTTACATCGTCAGAAGTGTAGCTAAATTGTAGCAGCCGATGTCTTGAAAGTGCACTTATTCTCTTTGTCCTCGAACAAATACGGTTTACCATAGAGGCAGTCCAACAACAATATATATATTTTTTAAAGTCAGTATGTAGTTACTTCATAAGTAAGCTGATTGATAATGTTCTGCCCGATACCGTTAAGCAAATTTCAAATTTCTTTCGACTCACTCGACGTATTTAGATAATAGTAGTCTTTCAAAATTCGACAAAATACGAATTTTGCCAAGTGGAATCCAATATAACAGAGGTGCCATACCCCCCCCCCCCCCAAACACTATGACTCACCCCCCCTTCCTAACCTAATGATGGCCCCCCTCGCCGAAATTTTTTATGCCATTTTCTCAATGATTTACTCAATGATTTTATAATATTATAATTTTTTAGTATTATATTTTATCACATTTTGCATTAATTAAAACTGATTTTCTAATAATAATTTTGGTCATATCAGGTAATATTTCCATCCTAAACCGACAGATGCCAAACTGCTTTTGTTGAGGAAAGTGCGGGGTTGCCAATTTGATTTACAAGATCCCTTTCAATTATCAAAGCACCAGAAACGTATTTTCACATTAGAAGCTATAATTATGTAAATAATATATACATTTTTCTCGTCTTTTAACCCCCCCACCCCCTGAAATTTTAATGACGCAGTCTGCGTCGTTACCCCCCCCCCCCCCCTTGTGGGCACCACTGAATATAATTTACTACTTACTACAAGTGGAATCCAATATAATTTACTATTATTTATATATACTACTTATTTGCCTTCAGCGAACTCTTAAATGCTTTTCGTAGACTCCACTCTTATGCAGTTTTCAAATCGCGTTGTTTTTTTCCTGAAGCTCTGCACACCGTATGCGTGCCCAGGTAGGTGGGGCCCTTAACAACAGATCACACTACTGGTGAACTACATGCTGGGGTAGTGGGCAATTTTTTTCAGTTTATTAGTTTGATGAATGTAGCGTTGATGTGGGAAGAAAGACCCGTGTTGATTTTTTCGTATTTCGAAGCTTTACAAGGCACTAGTTTGATCCACCTGTTACGCCCTCATATATTTTATACACTTCGACATTTTTAATTGCTAATGAGTTACCTAAGGTAATAATTAAATGTATTCAGGTGATATTGATCATGGACCCCAATTATGTTACTCTCGTTTCTCTGGAAAAAATTCATGCCCTAAGATGTTCATCTGTGGAAGCTATTCGGTGTTACAGATAGTCTCGGACAAGAAAAATGTTCAATCAGATGTGTATAATGACATGAGTTTTTATTGGGCGATGAAAGCCGGTTTACTATAGGTCTATGTTTTCTTAGGTTCAAAAGTCTCAGTGAAAGAATGAGTTGCTGAAGAGTTACTCTGTCAGGATAAAACGCCGAGAAGCCTGCAGTTTGAAATTCATGATCCTGCAGAGAACGCCGCCATTCACTCGGCAAAAGGTTTCTCCGTCTGTTCTAGAGTATTCGTAACAATAACCAATTTTCAGAACCGGAAATTTCAGTACTAGTCTTTAATGGAACCGGGAATTCCGTGTGTTTTCAGTACTAGGAAGTTTTTTTTATTAATGGTGCAGCAGTCGGTGATTGAAGTAGTAATAGTTTTGAACTATTAAATATGTTTTAATGATTAAAAGCAAAAAAGATAAACATTTGTGATTAAAATTTTTTTTGTTAAAAATAATATACATACCTTAAACTACTTTATTCTCAGGCTTACACTCAAACGTTAACTTTGGAAAAAAATAACAAATAATAGTTTAGCGCATACAAAGTCACAAAATTATTAACTTAAAATAAAAATTATTATTTTCAAAACAAACTTAAAAGGAAAAATATAGTTTTTTTTAAAGAACACTGGCGTAACAACCACGCGCACAGCAAACCGGATACCGATGGGCGACATATAGGAGAGTCCGCCGGGCGTGGCATACACTCCCCTCACGCGCTCACAAGACTTCCCCTCACTCTCCGCAACACACCTCTCGCTCCTGCAACACTTTTCTCACTCTCCCGCAAAACTCTCCTCGCCAGAGGAGAGTATCAGATAGAAGTAACCTTAGCACTCAAAAAAATAAACTAAATTTAATGCTGTTGATTTTAAGTCCCGAACGTACCGAATGAACCGGATTTCAAGTTTAAATTAATGGTTATTTTACTATATCAAAAGTACCGAGAATTCCCGGTACTTTAAGGACCAAGGGATTTCCCGATTCTAAACCACAGTATGTTCACTTCTTGTAGTATAGGATCCCACCATAAAACGACCTTCACCGAGCTGGTTAATGGATGAAAAGTATTTTATACTCAATTAAATATGTCAATAAGTATATTGCAAATGGGTTGTCTGAAAAATTTCAGTTCAGAATAGGATTAATTAACAATTAATTTATTTTTAAAAATTTCACTGGTTTGGTTAATAGACAAATTCCATACCAATCGAAAGTATGAAGCCCATAGAATAGCAATGAAACGTTAGGTTGACAATTTTTTTTCCGTCACAACTCGTGGGTAGGCAGGTATAAACAGGTAAATCGATACTAGTAACTTGCACCGGTTTGGTTAATGAATTAAAGTTAAATTAAAATAAAGATTATTTCATTACAAACACGGTGGTATAAGGTTGTCTGCGAAAAATCAGTCCTGAATTCCGGTTGTCGAGTTTTAAAAAGTGAAATATTGCTGCGAGTGAATATGTGCGACTGAGAGGTCCCAACGAACCATCACATGCGATAGAAGAGTATACAGCATTGCAGCTGTGTGTAGGTCGTCCAATGAAAGAAAGAGTGTGTGCATGCTATTTGTCCTTGAAAATGAAAACGATAGCGATAGACTCGTACATGCTGTGCATCATTCGGAGTAGCTTAATATTAAAATAGAAAACATAGTACGAATATAGAGGAATGCTTTTTTAATTTTTTTCAATAAATTTATTAATTATGTGTGTATATATTTTACGTGACTTTAAAGTATAAATACATCTTTAGTAAATAAGATAACACATTTGCAATATATATTTATTGACATATTTACTTGAATATAAAATACTTTTCATCCATTAAACAGCTCGGTGAAGGTCGTTTTATAGCGGGATCTTAGACTATTGGGGATAGAGTTGTCTCATCCCCATCTTATTCTTCGCAGCATTCCTTCAGAAAACTCTGCATGAAAGCACTTCACTGAACACGGCGTCCAGGAACCCGCAATAGGAATACTTTGTTTGACCGCTATGGATCATGACTTAGTTGTTGCAAATCTTATGATTTTCATTGCGCTCATTAGTTTCTAGAAAACTATTAGATTCCTTAGGCCAACAATGTTTTTACAACTTAACATCAATTGAAATTTTGTATGGCTCGAGTTAGACACCTAAAAGCGTAGCATCGTAAATACTTTTAATATTTGCGATTGCTATCGTTATTGGTTTTTTTTGTTTGTTTTGGCAAGTATTTTATTCTTTCCTTGTGCTTCCGTCTGTTGCTTTGTTTCACGCCTGCTTCCCTTACGTTTGATATGAAAGGCCAAGAGCTCGTCGAGATTGTCGTGGATCAACCGAAAAAACTGTTGTGACAGGCAGCGCTGTGCCGTCGTGGCCTGCCGCCTCGCCGCGCGGTTTGCTGTCATAACTTAGAAACACACAATTTCGAAATACATAACTCAGAAGCCAAGAAGATATAATGTTCTAAGTTGTGTGTTTCTAAGTTATGGCAATTCTAAGTTGGTCGGTTCGGCGTTACGTGTTTCTAAATTACGTTTTTATAAGTTTTGACAGTTCTGAGTTGCGTGTTTCTAAGTTTTGATAGTTCTAAGTTACGTGTTTCTAAGTTATGATCGTTCTAACTTAAGATAGTTCTATGTGGATTAATTCGAGACTTCAAAGTTATGACTGTTCTAAGTTTTGTGTTTCACATTCTGTGTTTGTTCCATGTTACGCCGAGCTGCTGGTCGCCTGTTTGCCAGTCGGCTGAGGGCCGTGTCACCATCGTGTGACACAGTGTTTTTGTTTGCTGATGGGTCCACTGCTCCTGTCACTATGTCCTGCTTCTTGATGATGAACCCTATTCCAAGAGTTTTCACTGTTTAGACACGTGTAACAACATAAATAAGGCACTGACAAACTGTAGTGAACAATTAGTAGTGCCAAAATTGACTACGACAATTATCTTTACAGAATCTCAGAACCACAAAATCACACAATACTAGTATAACACAAATACTAAAAACTATGCTAGAAAATACTGTAAACGTAAGTAATAATCACCATATATATATATATATATTGAAATCACCAGTTCATCGCCAAATACATGGAGGCCCCCAATGGAACAAAGTAATTTAGGTCCTTAAAACACATTCCAAAATACAAAAAACTAAAAAAATTCACAATAATAATTAATAAACACGCTTTTGTTATTTCCAGCTGCCACTGAGGTCATATTATAATAGTTTAACTTTCCAGCGGGTTTGAGTCATTGTAAAACAGGTTAGGTTTACAGACGTTGCAAATGACATGAAACATAAAACGCGTTAATTTTACTTTGAGGTCATTTGAAAACAAAACTTAGATGAACGGCAGTAATTGTACATGTGTTCTAATTAAGGCGTGTGGCGCAACCTCCAGGGTCCACGGGCAAACACCCCCGCGGACCCGACCCTAGCCGCGACTGGACCGACTCTGCGGCTGGTTCGGGTAGCCGTGGTCTCGGCGTTCCTGCCGCGAGCTTCTGAACAGCCTCGCCCGGGGAGTCTAGGACCCGCCTTCCTGCGCGCTGGCCGTAGTCTGTCCGCTCTACCCTGCAGCGTATATGACTGGGCCTCCTGCTACTGGGAAACAATGTCCGCCATTTTTTTTAATTCTGATGCTGCGGCAGCTATATTTAATAATGACGTCACCGTCGTACTTTGTGGTGCCGGTTGCCATTTTGTCCTTTACCTCTGACCTTGACCTCGACCCCTGCGGAAGCTTCTACTGTACAGTAGACGCAACATAACTCCGAGCCTGGGTGACGGTTAGAAAATCGATGTGTGTATGTGAGTCACGACATTGGGGAAGGCAGACGTGGCGCGGCAAAAAGAGCGATAATGCGTAATTTGATAACAGGGGCTACACGCTACTGCACAGAGTGAAAACTTAGTCCTTCGGTGAAATCCGACGAATACGTTCGTTAACACATGCGTGGTACTTACTAAACGTTTTCGTTTACAGTTTGGATATGAGGTTTGTGTGCATGTAGTGTATCACTTTTGTTCAGAGCCAGTGTTACATAATATGTAGTGCAGTACTTCAGTAAAGTACAACTTTATACATAAAATGCCTCCAATGTTGTCAAAAGTTAAGGTTCGTATCTATACGCGTGAGAACTCGGTATGTGTCCGGATAACCTTGAACTGAGCGCCCTGGAGGCGGAGTTTGGAGCTGGGGGCGTCACAGTTCTGGGCTCGCCGCGTATCTACAGTAGGTATAGGAGGGGATGACGGCGCGTTACCTCCCCTCTCTCGCAGACAGTCGGCTGCAGGCGCCGTGGAGGAAGGAAGACTGGTCTCCACCGCCAGTTCTGAGAATTTACCTGTGTTTGGCTTTCGTCCCAGCAAAGTCGTATGCTACTACGTAGGCTATGCACATTAGACCTAGCCCAGGAATATAGGCAAATGACTGTAACCTATGGCAAATTTGTCGAAAGCTTAACTTTTGCACAGCTGTGCAATTCAATTTGTCTAACAACATTTTAAAACTTTACCGTTCAAAACTGAGTATGTAATGTCAAAAACGTGCAATGAAGACATTGTTGAAATTTGTACGCAGTGTACTGAAAAATTGTTTCCTGCTCACACAATTTCTGTCGCAGAAAATGAACAACAATAATAATACAAACTGAAAACTTCATGCTAAGGACGTATACATAAATTGACCGTAATTTTTATCCAACGCTACTCTGTAAAGCGATAAATTCCTGAAATTAAAGTTTTTTGTTATGGTTACTGGAAATTAAATATTATTTGAAAATATTCGTACGTCCTTGCAAAATACATGCAAAATACACACTTCTAAAACTTTTTTTTCGATTTCCCTCTGCTTTATCTTTGTGTGACATGTAGCTGACCTTGTATTTTATTAAAAATATTCATGTTTCTTATTTATAACGACAGAATTAATTTTATCATTGGAAAACGTGAGGTACTTCAGTTTTCCTTCTTTCGTAGTTTCTCTTAGATCCTTTTCGTATGCTGATGCTGGGTACTTTATTTCTACTATTGTATTACTTCCAATGAGACAATCAGGTTTAGCACCGATGAAGGGGTGATTTTACTCTGCTTCAATTAATTCAACTGTTATGTGGAAACAACAGACACAATCGGTGAATATTCACTAATTAATTTGTGAAATATTGACAGTTTTAAACGAAATATGTTAATATTCACTGTTTTAACATATATTATTTTCACAGATTCAAATTGTCGAAACTGCTTCATCCATCTTTGTGAATTAGTGAACATTCACTAATTCAGATTTAGAGTGTATGCTGTCAAAATCATACTGGCGCAAAATTAGAACTGTCAAAAATTAGCTTTTTTTTTTTTTAAACTGATACAGAGGTAATACATATCTTTTTGGATGTCTGTGTTCTGGCCGTCACTTCTATATTCATGCTGATAAATTGAAACTGAGATAGACGCAATTGGATATTTAGGTATGTTAACTTATACGAATAGATTACAATACGAAGAATAAAAACGGATATAGAACAAATGTTACACTACAGTTACAGAATGATAGTAGTGAAATGTAGGCCTATATTTACTTAGCTACCTACTGAAAGTGGAGGATAAAAATGTCACAGTGAAAGTATGGAACGGGCTCAGGAGGAAAGGCAAGTAAAAAAAGAAAGCAAGGTAATGATATGATTATCTGTGCCCCTGCGAAACTTACTTATTACGAGAGGTTACTTTTGCCTGTGCATACTCATTCAAGTAAGGTATATAAATTTTAATCTGTATATGTAATTTGGTAAATAAGGAAGTTTTTTTTTATTTTATTAAATAGTTTCAGATATACTAAATATTTTACAAATAACCAAGGTAAAAAAGGATTGAGTTTATGATGAATTAATATGTTCGGATTTTTTGTAAATTTCTGATTTTTCTGCAATTACGTATTTTGCAGAAACTTGATATGTTATGCCTTAATTCTTTTTTATGTGTATATATTAATATATATTTATACACTATAATTACGCTAATCCGGACGCCGCTAGTCCGGACATCCGGTTAATCCAGAAGAATCTTTAAAAAAAAAGTGTTGTGGCACAGAAAAATGAGAAAATACAATTAATTCTTAGAGAGGGTCCGCTTGCCCTCAGTCGCCTGAAGTCTTATATACATATGTACTTTATGATGAATAAACGTTAGTTTAATCAGTAATATATATATATATTCTTTTTGGCTCTAAAGCTTGTTTTTGAAACATTTTAAAGTTGTTTTCGTTTAATCCGGACATTCGGTGATCCAGACAGGATCCGGTCCCGACAAGTCCGGATTAGCGAGACTCTACTGTATATACTAATACTTTTTTTTGTTATTGAAGTTGTATTACCTGCTATTAATCTGAGACTACATAGTTTTAAAACGTGCACACACTTTTTTTTTTTTAATTTTAGAAGAGAGCAGATTTGTTATCAGAACTAGAATTCTATCATAGGTTATGAGCATGTTATAGATTACATCAATATTATGAAATACTTCATTTTGAATTATGTCCTGAAGTTTTTGACGAGTTACAAAAACACGTTTTAATGGATTTCTGGCATACTACAAACTTTAATGTTTTGGTTACATCAGATTTCGGTAAACGTTTTAGGTGTACTAACGGCCCTGAGTAACAGAGAAGGTATATTACAAGTATTTACCAGTGGTAATTCCAGTTGTTTACAAAATAAAATAGCCAAACAAAAACATTGCATTTTTTTAGTGACTGAAATTAACTGCAGTAGGTTATTGCAAAACACATTCTAACTCAAATTATGTAGGAAGATGGTATGCACAGAAGCTTATATTTTTGCAACTTCAGTTTTTATTTGGTTTGAGAAATACTTTATAATGTGTTTGAAAACAAATAAGAAAAAAAAAGGTTGGCAATTATATGTAATGTGCCAAGTCCAGCAGGCTGTGGTGGAATTCTACCACGCCATCACACGGGGAATAATCATTGAGAGAAATGTTTACAAAAAATAATAACAATCCAAAACAGAACAAACATGAGACGTAATATTTTCCTTAAATATCACGAGGAAAATTTTCATAAGGCCTTGTTTTAAAAAATTCATAGGCCTACGTATCTAGTTCTCTTATTGTTGCTGATAATAACTACCCCATCGCCACGAGCAATGTTCCATTTACCGCTCATGTACTGACCAAATAATTAGCCAAAACATTGAAATTGTTATTGCATCTACGGCAAAAGGATTATTTTACACGTAAATAGTAGGCCTTACACTCTCTACACTGTTGATAGTAGAGGAGTTACACACCAGTTTCCATATTTTTCTTCCCCTTATAAATTATCGTCATTTAAAACGCAACAAGTCAGTACAAAGATGTAGGTACGCAAGGTAAAACAAAAAAGGGTAAATTGGTGATAATAAGTCAGCAAGAATTAGGCCTGCAACTGCATAAAACTTCCACTTTATGTTTATACAGTAATCAAATCGTCACTATTTCTGAAACTGTGTGACACAATAATTACAATAAAAAACAATACCTCATCTTGCAATATGAGACGCAGACAAAGTTTTAGAATACACATTGTACTACTTACCACACAATATTACAATATTTGCACAATAACAACACTAAATGTCTGCATAGTTACAGCACTATCACACATACATTGGCATACTATTGATAATTTACTATATTAACTTAGCCTCCTAATACTAACGTTTTGTAACATATTATTTTGCGTTCGGCTTCTCTCTTATCACAACACTTGAATACATGGTTATTTATTCATATTCGTAGGCCTATTCATATAGCAAATGTAGCCAAATTGAAGAAACATTTCTTTCTGGCCTGCATATTCAAGGAACATGATTCTTTTTCTCTGAGTGTTAATTTAACTTTAATTATTTGTTTGAAGTTAAATTCAAAGCAGTTTTAATTATATGCACAAGCTTTTGCAGAGATGTTATGCTGACTTATTGTGCCAACATATAATGTATACAGAATGTCCTGAAATTGTAGTATAATAAGCACACCACTATATTCCTGGACAAAATTGGAGACGAAAATGTTAGTGCCAAAATGTTGTACGGCAACATTTTTCGCAAACAAAGTGACAACACAGCATGCGGTTATTCCTCTCTTACGCTCAACAAATATAATTCAACTACCGTTCTAGCGAGAGATAATTTTTGGTCTGACCATAATTTGAACCCGCGTACATCAGTTAGTATGAAACCTATTGAGCGCAAGAGGCGACTAACCGCATGCTGTGTTGCCACATTGTGTGTAAAAAATGTCATTCGCCATTTAGCCACTAAAATTGTCGTCTGCAATTTTGCCCACGATTCACGTGCGGTGTGCTTAATTTACGGCCATTTCAGGACATCCTGTACATATTCTATAGTTTCCATATAGTCTATATATATACACACAAAATATAGCCTAGCCTACTCATTTATGAACATGTCATCATACAATTGATAGTTATAGCCACCTAATACTATAATCCAGTTTAGAATACTGATTAATACATCACAGGATTTGCATCAAAATGCAAAATTAAAACACTAGTCCAAGTTATATATTTGGAGGAAGGATAAATTACTCTTGTTACATGACATCGGTGAACAACATTCAAAATCCAACAATATTGATTAATAAACATTTACTCCCTAGAAACACAGTTCTACTAAGGCAGTTGTTTGTGATCCACAAATAATGTAATATTATAAACTTAATCAGGTAAAATGGCTTGTATGTCAGTCTCCTACTTTTTCTATGCGCAGCATGTTCTTGCAGTCCCGCAGACTGTTACGGACTTGTTTGCATAATTTATTTCTTGTTGAAAAATGGGTCCCTAATCTCCATATTTCGTGTATGTCTGGGGTCGATAAGTTCTGGGAGCAAACATTCTTCATAGAACTTGACCAATTTAGGTTCCATTTCATTCTTCCAGAATAGATCATCTCTTTCTATTCTTATAATAACCATTTCTTGTTCTGTTGATGTCCAGATACCGAAAAGGCATACATTTCGATCTGTTATGTGGAGCTGTCCTTGTATTTGGTAATAATATTCGTGACATTTTTTCAGTTGTAATTCGTCTCCAACAAGTGACAGATATTTTATTTTTCCTTCGGCAACTGCTTCAGCAACGTTTCTGCCAGCTGCTGAAGAAGGACATTTAATTTCTACAAGCCCATCTTGTCCTTCTAGGGCGTCAGGTGTGGCTCCTAAAAAGGGATACTGCTTGTCAACGAAAAGGCCACATTCTTTTACAGTTATGTTTTCTTGCACCTCAAGCTGTTTCAAAGCTGTTTTTTCTGATTTCTTCCCATGTTCGATTGCCGGAACATGAAGTAGATCTGAAGAGTATATGATGTTTTTTACCAAATTTTTACAGCTTGTTTTAAGCCTTCTGCGACATACCTTTCCAAATTTGGAGGCAGTTAACAATTTTCGACGAGTCTCGAGCCATTTTGCGCTACCTGCTTGCAGTAACGTATCTCTTTCAAGTTTGTGCCTTTCTTCTTCAGTTTTTGTTAGGGAGTCGAGAAATTTCCTCTTTTCACTCTCGTACACTTCTGGGTTCATGTCTGGTTGCTGACAGTACGGACCATAATCTTTGTCCGAATAGCATTTAGCTAACGACCTTCTAAGAAGTGATCGCCGACACATCTTCTGGTTCCTCCTTTTTTCGGCTTGTAAATCTGTTCTTAACTTTCTTCTGAATTCCAATCGTTTAGCCACTTTGTTTGGACTTATTCCGTTATGAAGTGTTTTGTGTAGGAAATAGTGCGGTGCCTTTGTATTATGAGCCACAACTGCTGCAGCACATCTTCCTTGGTAGGACCTCTTTGTTGCATAGTTGATTCTTTTTCCACCAGAGAACTTAGCAACTACGGAGTTATATTGCTCCACAACGTTGCTATCCACATTATGCAATAAGCTACGTGAATGCATTGCTAAGAAATGTGCTGCATCCTTTATTTTAGTGTAAAGGCCACATTCTTGAAGTTGTGGTACAAGGTTTTCTTCGTCTTGTTTTTGGCCCTCACAAAAATAACCCAATACAGTGCACTGCTTGTGTTCGCCAAATGCATGGCTTGGCCCATTTTCTATGTCACCTCTTAATCCTAACATCTTTTCCTCTGTTGTTGTATCTTGTGCATTTCTGAACAAAATTGCTTTTTTTACACCAGACACTAACTTTTCTACTTTTCCAGCAACAGTCTTTCTCAGATTGGGCATTCCAAGTTTAGTGTTTTCAGAAGCAGAAACAATTTTCTTTCTGAAATTTCTGAAAAGATGGTTCCTACATTCTATTTTCTCTACAGTTATGTTTTGATATGGTCTTGAGTCCAGGATTTTTTTGTAGACACTGCTGTCGCCATCCGCAATCATTCTAGCATATTTTACATTGTGTTCTCGCTCGCTTTGTTTGAACCCTTCACATATAATTGTAGATTCCATACTACTAGAGCTGCCATGGTGGTTTTTATAGCATTCGTGGGGTTTTGGATCTTCGTCAACAGGTGTTCGGGCACAAACGTAACAATATTTATTTGCTACTGCCATGTACAGTACTTTTCTGGTATGAAAACCTACGATTGCAGCAACTCCAGACAGTGCATTATACTTTGTTTTGTATGATCTTTTCGACCAACATCCATCTACGACTACAGTCAAATGTGGCACATCGTATTCATCAACATCTCCTCTCTCTCTTGCTAAGACAGCTTCTTCTGCATTTGCTTGTCTCATTTGTTGAGTTGCAGCCAACTCCCAGCCTTCACAAACTTTGTTATGATATTTCGAGTATGTGCTTGCAGACATGCATGGCACACCCATAGATGCACAAAACTCTTCTAGATTATAGAAACCGCCACCTATGCTCATAATACCAGCAACTGCCCTAGAGTTGACATTCAAATGCATTGGGTTTGTATCATTTGTTGGAACATTTATCACTTCATTGCACATGTTGCAATGGAAAATAATGGTAGAATTTAAACCTCGCCTCTTCTCTCCGATAACACTCATGTTTGACAATGTACAGCCAAAGTTTGGGTTGTGTGCAGCTTCTTTAGTTAGTTGCTTTATAAAAAACATGATATCCACTAATCTGCTACCTTCAAGCTTGAAATCGGACCGTACGGATTTTCTCTTGCCTTTCACACTAGGTGGTTTCTCTTTATCATTGGAGGAGAATAAGTTACAATGTACACCATTACAATCGATTTCTGTGGAGATAAGTTCGGATTCGTCTTTTGAGATATCTGAGTCAGGAGTAATACAACTTACGTTAGCAGCATTTGATTCCTCTTCATGAAAAGTAAATTCTTGACCAAAAGTTGGTACACGATGAGAATTTTCGTGCGATCCTGAAGACGTAGAAACTGTCACGGGAGTAACTTCTGATCTTGGGTTTTCAGTGGTTGTGAAGGAGCTGTCCTGCCCGGACTGGAGCACTTCAATCTGAATAACAAAATTACGCATTCAATCCAAAAGTATGTAATTTCCATTTTCACAAAATATGCAGGTAATCTAAGTTATAAACAAATTTTATAACATAAATATTAAACATTAAATTGCAAACTTGTGTGCACTTATTTGTATTGTAAGATATAAACACAATCGGCAAACCGTAAAATATTATATTATAAATTCGCAGGAAACTACAAATTGTAAGTTAAGTACCTTGTGCTATATTTTTAGGACTGAAAAAAAAAACACATTTCTTATGCTATCGCATTTAAACAATGTGTCTACCCTGTGTAATATAAGTTTATATAGCCCTCATTTCGAACTTGGAACTCTTAAAGCAATGTACAATAATATTTGTATCATTCTAATTGCAGCCGCTTCAGTAACTTCACACGGATTTTCTTTGAAATGTCTGTCGTTCTGTAGAATAGTGACTGATGAAACCTTGGAAAAAAAAAAACATTCTATTGGAGATTGAATTTGTGAGTAAAAATCAATGTTTCAGTACTATTTCCATTATTTCTTCTGTAATTTATAACTGTACGGCCTATTGAATCTGTCGAATCTCCATGTTTACACAAAAAAAAAAAATGGTACATAACACATTTTACTAGAAGTGATATAAATTTACATCAACCTAATTGTAACATTAAAATTTTCCCGAAAAATGCTTATAATTAATGTATTTTGTTGTTTACTAAATTGCCTTCTCAATTAAAAAATATCTTTGTTTCTCAAAACCTAAAGAATTTAAATATAAACTCAAGGAATTTTTAAAACCTCATTCTTTTTATTCATTAGAAGAATTTTATGCCAGTAAATTTACATCGATTATAAGATGATTATTTTATAATTTTTAGCAAAATGTGTTTTAAATATTAGTACTTTTGTGTAATTTTATAAATTTGTTATAAATTTGTTATTTATAATGTCAATTTGTAATTTGTTTTTATAATGTGAAAATTAATTATTTGTGGTTAAATAAATTGTAAAATAATTGTATAGACGTGTCCAATACGGTGATGTGCAAAACATATATACTGTATTTACTGGACAAAATAAAATGAAATGAAATCGAATCTGTAGAAAGAAAAGTAATTAAAAAACTAGATTTTCACATACTCTCTGGTTTTTTGTGTGAATCTTTTAGGCATTCAAATAAGTTTAATACTTTCATGAGTTTAGCAATATTGTTAAGAAAATTCTTTTAAAGCGTAAAAATCATGTACATTCGTTGCGGCGGTGTAATGATCAGGACATGGCTACCGGCATGAAGGGGCAACAGATCGAAAATGTGTTCTTGCAGAATCATCTGTATTCAAAAAGCAAAGGAAAAAATATCGGTTGTCTGTAAAATCGGTTTACGGACGATAATTTTACGTGATAACGTCATAAGAAAACATTGATGAAAAATTGCATACTTTTATGAATAGAATTGAATTATTATCACTGAACTATCATTATTTTCTATAGTACAAAGGAGTTAATTGAAAATTACAATTAAAATTGTAACATAACCTGTTATTACTGCATTCGCAGACCGATGCTATTTTTTTTAATAATCAAAGGACAAATATAAGAGATTACTTATATCGCTAATCAAATTCTTAAAATGCAATAATTAATTACCATTGTTTGCCGTCATTGTTGCTGTAATAAACAATGGAAACCACATTAACTTTCCACTTCACTTTATAAACAGTTGACAAAACAGTTCACGTGTAGGTTGTGTGCTGCCGCTGTCTCTCTTCTGCTCGGACGCATCGGCCGATGGAGTGGAAGAGAGATAGATGCGTCTCAAGCCGAACGCTCCGCGCCCTCGCTTGCACGCTTGGCTCAGGCGGAACGTGACAATGAGTCATGCTTTTTCGTGCGTGCAGCCGGCGTTCATCGATTTATAAGACGTTATCACGTCAAAAACAGTAAGCCAATTTTTATTTTTTTATTTTAGGTTCAAAAGATAAGTTATATCAATATTTATCACAGTTTAGCAAGTTATTCGGAGATAAAAGCATATTTTATTTATAAAAATTGGTTTGCGTTATAAAAAAAAGGAACCTATGTCTTGAAATGCCTGTCTGTAACATCAAGTGAATCCCTACAGTTACTCTTCTTTTTAGGGCTGGGTACATTTATTTTCTTCACAAATCCAATATGTGAATTCGTACCTTTCAGTGTTTCAATTTGTGCGTTTATTTTACCTTTTTTTAAAACTAGTTTTCCACAGATTCCCGATGAAGAAGTTTTGACGAATTAAATGGGTGAAAAATCAGTCCATCTCTGAATGTTCAATGGTTCCGATTTGGAGTGTATCATCAAATAATTTTTAAATAATACTCACATACATGTAACAGTTTAGAAGTAAATGCCATACCTTGCTTTCCTTTCGAAAATATATAGCTGCTGTTTCATCTACTGTATTTGAGCTGATATCAGTGAAACTTTCTTGTATTACTTCGTTGTCAGTAACACGTGCGGACCAGTACAAAGCGCCTTCCTCTGTCTCCAGTAGCTGCAGGGGTGACTGAAGTAACGCGAAGGATTTATGAGACGTCCTGTACACACATGAAATAGTGATCTGAACATGGGAATTTATTTCAGATTAAAAGGTTTGAATAAAAACGAGTTTTAAGTTGATTGAACCAGTTAGAATGTCTTAACATATTATATGAAAAGTATTTGAACAAGATACATGCTGAATTGTTTGTTTAAAACAGAAAAAAATATTTTCAAAAATATAACATTTTCAAACCTTACTTTCCATGCGACAGATTTTGTAACATTTCGATTACAGCCAAAGTTACTATTTGTTTCGAAAATAAAAAATGCTGTAACTTTATTCAGTTCATAGGTGTCAAAGTTGCACGTTTTTTTAATTGTGAAAATTACTGATGATAAAATGAAAGCCAAAAATAACAAAGGCGAAAAACAGCACCTCTAAACAGTGTTAACTTATAGTTTATCAACTATTTTGAATTTCATTGCATATTTAAGATTTAAAGAAAGTTAAATTAAAAATTAACTTCGGTTTTTATTTGTTTGCTCAACTCACCATTCAAGGCATAGTCTATATAATTTAATGTCTGCATGCTATTGCTCCACATTTATAATAGTATACATAAGTGAAATTAAATGTTCTGTACATTTATTATGTACAGTTCAATTTGGTTGTTCATAATACGGGAAAATCTAATTACCTACTAGCGTATTTTGAATCGATTTTGTTTCTCTGTCTAAATAAACCCGAAGTTTAAACTTTTATTAAAAATTTTATAGTTGAACAAGTATTGGAGAATACATTTTTTAATAGGAAACTTACTTGTTATCCGTTTTTTGTGCCTGTATTTCGTTCTCCGTATAACTTGTTCCTGGTCGTGAACCTAACTGAATTTCTTCGTGCTCCATAGTCAAACGTTTTTCTGAATTCTGCCAAGTATCCTCTGTTACTGTAAGATTTTCTTGTATTTTTTTGCACTTCCTGTGAAGAGAAATATTATTTTTTACGTAACAAACCTATAATTAACATATATTACAAATGACAGTTTTATCAAGATGTAGACGTACACACTAACCTTTGCTTTTGATATGCAATCAATGCAGTTGCTTTTCGTTTTCTTCTGTGAGCACTCAAATTCAATTGGCCCCATTTCCCCTTCCTTTTATCACATTTCTGTTCCATAGTCGTTCTTATACTTACATACAAGGAACACCAATGCGAACCACTTGTATAACAGCACGCATTTCAAAATTACTAATTTTTCGATCTAAACCATAACCATTGGTCGGACACTTCACGTCAATGGAATTCATTCGCTCTAGCATAGGCAGACAGAATCCTTGAGCACTGAAGATACCGGGGGTTTCCCGGAAAGCCACGCGCTTCCCCCCTTCCACCCATCCTACTTGTCCGCCACCCCAATCATCACTTCCCCTACAGCGGCTTCAGGCTTCCCCCACCAACCTCGGTATCTCGGGAGCTTCATGCCTTCTCCCGCACAGGCAGCACAAAGCGGGCCCTAGCATCACGAAAAATGACCATCTGCGATTAAGAATTTCTAAACTATTGTCGCGGTAACCTTATACTTTTAATATACCATTTTATTCGCAATAATGCGAACTTTAGTTCTATAGTTTTACTTTTGTAAAAATACTAATAAGTTACTCGTAAATTGAAGTTATTGTTCCTTACTTTTAGGATTTTTTTTATATTTTAAAAAGAACAAATACACAATTTTGAAACTGTAGGTGGAATTTTATATGTATCTTCTTGTGGCATAAAATCATTGAACTCTGTATCTTGCATGGTTTAAGAAAAAAGCTTTAGAAAAAAAAGATATGTTCTTCGAGTTATTATGGGGCGTAGATACAGCCCTTAAGAGTAAAAAACTGCACTCGTAGGCGCGGGAAATCGTCTATAACGTTCTGCAGTTTATGGAAAATGAAGCGCGATTGCCGGAACCCTCCATTTCACTAGAGAAAGCACAGCTGAGAACAGCTAAGGCGACGGGTGTGTCTCGCACGACTGTACAAACAATTAAAAGGGAGGCTAAGAGAAATTAAGCTGGTGAAGGAACATCTTTCGAGACGCCCAACAAGAAGCGAAAGAAAACATGTAAACACGAACTTGACACCTTTGATGAAGATGTGGTACGACGTACTGTGTACAATTTTTACTTACTTGAAAAACGTGTGCCGACTGTCGAAACTGTACGACGTAAACTAAAGAATGACATAAATTACCAAGGTAGCAATACAACCTTAAGGACGACTTTGAAGAAGCTAGGATTCAGGTGGCAGAAAACCAAATCGCAGCGCTTACTTTTAATAGAAAAATCAGATATGCGGCAAAAACGTATAGAATATCTCAATAGTATGCGTCAATATAGAAACGATGAACGCACAATTATATACATGGATGAGTCGTACATATTGTCGTCTCGTGTAAAAAATAAAATGTGGAGTGACATGTCCTCAAATGGTTTACTAGTGCCTGTCGCGAAGGGTCAAAGATTAATAATGTTTCGCGCAGGTGGCGAAAAAGGTTTTATCCCAAATGCTCTTGCAATGTGGAAGTCGCACCAGGCAACAGGATATTATCACAAAAACATGAATAAAGATAATTATGAAAAATGGCTCACCGAACAATTAATACCAAATTTTCCACCAAACACTGTTCTTGTGATAGATAATGCTCCTTATCACAATGCAAAAATAAATAAAACGCCTACCTCCAGCTCGACAAAATTTAAAATGCAGCAGTGGTTAAGTAAAGAGAATATTTCCTTTACTAGCGACATGCTCAAACCAAACTTGTATAACCCCATAAAGAAGCAAAAACCTTCGCAAGTGCAGTACTTGGCAGACAGACTATTGGTAAATAGTGGGCACACTTAACTTCGTCTGCCCCCTTATCATCCGGATTTGAATCCGATAGAAAGCATATGGGCTATAGTTAAAGTAGAAGTCGCTTCAAGAAATGTTACTTGCAATTTGGCAAATGTAAAAAAAAAACTTTGCGAGGAGATATTTAACCGAATGGGTCCAGAAGATTGAATACCGATTTCAATCACGTCAACACACTCGAGAACGAATAATGGGATAAGGATGTGCGTTTTGACATTGAAATTGATAAAGTGATTGTTCAGTTAGGTGATGCAAACAGTGACAGTAGTGACGTTTACACATCAGACTCTTCGAATGTAACAGTCAGTGGCGTTGAAGAACTGAGGTAGTGCTTGGAACGTCAGTGGTAAGTGGTCAATGTTTTCTGCTTTTCTCTACCTGCTGTGCAAGGACGCCGTATCTGCTTATACCCCCTCCTCATCCACCCGACCCCCCACACGTGTTGCAGTCCCTACTCCTCATGTGTGACGCAGCTCAAGATCGGAGTTATATTGCTCCTAGTGTAACGAAAAGTGCAACAATCCGTAAGTGGTGCGTTCGATTTCAAGAGGGCGGAATTCAATACGGCCACTGGGGTCGAGGTCAAGGTCAAAGATCAAGATCAAAGGTAAAAATGGCGACTGTAACAAAAAATACAACAGTGACGTCATAATTAAAGATGGCCGCCGTGACGTCATAATTCAAAATGGCGGACATCGGCTCTGGGCACCGCAAACAGAACCCGGCAGCTGGAGCCCCGCTCATGAAGTACTGTTATCGTCTGGTTCTACATACTCAACTGTAGTGTGTCTGAAGCTCGTGGCGAAGATTGTTTTCGTATTCGAGATTCGTATCTGTTTAGTCACTCTAGGACACAATTTTTCAGCGCTAAAACCTGTTCATAACTAATATCAAAAGGTTTTTGTATTTGCAGTGTGATCGACTATATTTTGCTATGTTTTATGAAGACTTCTAAGCATTAAAATTACCTACACTATACAATAATTTTGTAAATAGAACTGAAATAGTTATGAAAATGGTAGATCTCTGAACATTTGTACATTAATATTAAAGCAACTATATGGCCTTAAAAAATGGTTGTGGTAATACTGGGTACGGATTCTTAACCAAACATTTATGCTTCGTGTTGTCCCAGTACCTGCAGTAGTTGGAGTTATTTGTAAATCATTCCCTGAATAGCTTTCCAGTATTAACTGTACACATGCAAAAGTATAATAAAATAATTATTCAAAAGTTTAATATTCAATTATCTTTTCCATGGCTTAACCGGTTAATGCTTGTATTAAATATAAATTAAAATTCAGAATTACCAATGTTTTTAAACGCGACAATAATATTCGGTATTGTTTAAAAAACATATTTCGTATTAAATAATACTCACAGCAATATGTTGTGCAATCTTACTTTATCCATCTTCTAGAATAACAAACTATATCTTGGCAACTGATTTCCACAGGAATCTTTTGTAAAATTACAAAAAAAAAAATCTGTTTACTGTCAATGGTCAGAATACACACTAAGTGTATACACACTACTAAAAATGTTCATGTGCAAGTGTTATCTTTTCTTTCGTAAAGTCAGGATGTTCTGCAGTAGGAATTTTATATTTAATTGCAATCTAAACAACAGACTATTGATATGTAAACTACGACAATAAGTTTGATTATAAACATAACCTTTAAGTTACTGTAAAAAGCGCGTTTTGCTCCAGCTGATTAAGATAAAGATAGTAATAATAGTATACAAATATAATAAATAAGATCACTATTAAAAGCATTATAATATTACTTAAAATAACTGAATTTTTATTGCAAACACTACACCTATTTCATCTGAGCAGGAATGAGAAGATCTGCAACTACCTTAGCACAGTGTTATGTTTGTATTACAATAATATGTTTAATGGTTTTTATTAGATATTACAAACAACCTATTTGATAACTGCTCCTATGTGATCAGTGTAAATGTGTACCAACATTTAGGATTCTAGAACCTCATTTTTTCTTAGTATAACTATATGAATGCCATGCCAACGTTATCTGAAATAACAATCCAGATGTTAGACTTAATACTGCAGAGTACTGTAATAAGCACCTCATGTTGTGATGGTACTTGACTTAGAGCCGGCAGACGTGTGTGTTGTGAGCTCCACAGACGACTACCTAATGAAGGAAAGGTGAGGGAGTCTTATGGCACGGAATGACTGCACATGAAGCCAGCCTCTGTGGGCTCAGGTAGACGAGCTCCCTCCAGGACATGACGTCGGCTCGAGTGCGGAAGGAGGACCGAGGTACGAAGGCAATCTCGCCGGGGTCCCGACCCTAGAGGGGGTGTGGGGGGAGAACATCTGATAACAACCCGGGTGCTCTGGTTGCGAAAAAGTGGGGGAAGGGGTCGCCCCCCTCCCGGCAGTCCTCGACCAACTTGCCGGCGGGCGTGCCTCTCGGAGGGGCATTCCTCCAGACTTCCTGGCCGGGGGTCGTTAGGGCCTTGTTTCAACGGCGAGTTTCTTCCCCCACCCCGGCCCACGTAACTCATCACACGGAGAAAGTTTCCCGAAAGGGAAAAACCCTTCCTAATTAGCTTCTCCGCATCGCTCCCTCCCCCCTCCCCCCCTGGTCCACTCCCCGGCTGTAACGTCGAGGCGACCACCTCCAGATACTGGCAACTTGGTAAACATAGACGGGGGCGGGGGCTAAAAAAAAACAATTTATAACAAGTTGCAGGCACAGCCACGACTAGGAATTACACCCCTAACACTACACAATTATTGAGATAAGTTTTTAAGTACGTTTTAACCCTTCAAATATTTTCGACATGCCTCATGATGTTTTAAAGTAGTTCGCACTTCTGGTAGAATTATAGCAGTGAAGTTTCTTGAGAGATGTTAGGTTGTATATTATTCCACACTAGCGACCCGCTCCAGATTCGCAAGGGAGAAAAATATACTAATATAGAAAACGAGACAAATATTGAGGAAAAATAAGTATAATGTTTATTTATATATTTATTTAAATGGTTATAAGGTTGTCACAAATGGAAATCATCTCTTCTCTAATCTCTAGTTTCTAGATAGTATAAAACAAAGTTGCTGACTGTATCTTTCTGTTTCTCTTCTTTCTGTTTTTAAACCAGTATATATTTTATAGTTAGTTTTTATAGAATGTATTTATATACATTATTTACAGCTGACTTCTCATTAAACAATAAGAATAAATTTTATAGTTACTGCTAGTTATTATAGAATGTCTTTATATAAAATGTTAACAGATGACTTCTCGTTACTCAATACGAATAAACTTTGTTTGTGCCCTTAGCAAGGACACAATGGAATCTGTTCATTTTTTTTTTTGTAAATCTTAATTTTTTACTTAAACTTTTGTCTGAAACAATTTTGATAAGATGAGCCATTGCTGCAGGGGGTTGGAAAAAACAAGGGTAGAATTTTTAAAAACTCATAACTTCCGTGCCATGTACACTATCAAATTCGTTCTTATTTATTGTAAAACCTTGAATTATTATCTACAACTTTTGTCTGAAATGACTGCAAGGGGTGTAATAAACAGGGGTTGAATACCAAAAAATTCACATCGTACTTAGTAGGAACACTATCAAATCCGTTCGAATCGTTTGTAAATCTTTTAATTTTTATCTAAAATTTAATAAGGCAATTTTATATAATACATACCATTATTTTAAGGGGTCGATAAATCCTGGGGGAATGAGAAAATAAATAAAACTTCCCTAACCGGTACACATTCGACTCCATTCTTATTTTTTTTTAGATGTTTAAATATTGACTAAAACAAATTTTAAAATAAAATTTTGTTTCCCCGACCATTACTGCAAGGGGAGGAAATAACAAAGTTTAAAGTAAAAAATAATTGCTTTTTTAATAGATTAACTATCATATCCGTTAGGGGAAAGGCACCTAAGAGTGCGCATCCCCTAAGAGTACGCATTGCTATTTTCTTACAGTTGGCAACATTGAAAAAAAAGTGTATAGCCTCAGATTGTTCGTTACTGTGTGACAAACGAGTGGCGTGAAACTTGCAGCTGCACAAGATTATTTGTAGATTTGAAAGGTGAGAGTTCATTTGTTGTTGTTTTCATGTAATATTTTTATCGGGTAACTTAAGCTATAGCAAGTAGGTAAACAGAGATGCGTTCATTATCTTTATATTACGTAGCAGCTTTGGTTTTCAGCATTCGTGTCGATAAAGCCATATTAGCTTTTACGGTATGTGCTGCTATCTGTCGACTCTTTTAGATACTTCGTGTTCATTCCCTAAGCGTGCGCACAAAGTTTGTCCACAAGAGTGCGCGCGCACTCTTTGGAGCACCTTGCGTACTCTTTGGGACAAGTTTATATTAATGCAAAAATGAACAATTTTAATCAAATAGGCCTATATTTGTTTCAGAATGTCATCTTCTTATAAGAGAAAATCGGAAAGAAAGTTAATATTTTCAGAAGAAATCTTAAATGAAGCAAGAAACAGAATACTAAATGGGGAAAGTCAACGAAAAGTTGCAAAGGATCTGGGCACAAAGGAATCTACGCTAAGGAAACGCCTAAAAGCAGTAAGTACTATTTAATTAGCAATAATTGTATTATTTTGATAAATGTAACTTAAATGCATGAACTTATTCATGTTTCTTAGTCCGAGTCTTCATTAGAATTAGTAGTGAGTTGAAATCGGCCAAATTGAGACCAACCTAGTATAGGCCAATCAATAGCAATTACTTGACTTCCCATACATAATGTTCCAAAACAAAATTATTAATTACATTTTTTGTAAAAAATACACAACAATTTATATATATTTCATAAAATTGCTAAGTTACAATAAAGAAAATTTGAGATAATTTATTATTACCTACTTTAGAATTTTTATAAATATAATAAACTTGCATTAATTTAATTCCTTGTCAGTTATCTAGGCTTACTTAACAAAATGTTAATTAATTTCCCATTATACAAAAATAAGGTTTGTTAAGCCTGCATAATTAAAGCAGTCGTTTGTATATTTAGTTATTATTTAGCGATTACTATTCGAAAACTGGCCATCGCTAGCTCAGAATTAATGATTTAGGCTAAATTCAGTCGATTTCGTCGTAAAGAAAAATAATGTACTGTGTCAGTTTAATGGATATTTTTGTGTTCTTGTTTGTGTGTCTCCTTACTCATTTCATTGCTGTTTCATCTACATAACATTCCATTCTTTGAAGCGCTGTTAGGGTAGATTGACCCACTAATATTTCCTTCCTTGCCTTTCCTAGCTGTCATTTATTTTCATTAGTAAGTAGATTCCTGATATCTTATCCTGAGTTGAGTTCGATGATTGTTTCAGGGATCCATACCAGTGTCACTAGGAAGATTGAAACGAGTTTTTACACCGGCTCAAGAGCAAGAACTAGCAGACCACATAAGGATTTGGACAGCCGATTCTATGGCATAGGGAGAAAGCAACTGATGAGTTTGGCTTTTGAGTATGCGACTCTAAACAATATTCCACACAGGTTCAACAATGTGACAAAGGCAGCAGGGCGACACTGGGTGCAAGATTTCTGCAAGAGGCAGAATTTGTCCCTTCGAGCACCCGAAAAATGCAGTCTTGGCCGTGCCATTGGATTTAACAGAGTACAGTGTCAGCGGTTTTTCCATAACTTGAAACAAGTGTCAGATGAAAAGAAATTTCATGCTCATCGTATATTCATTATGGATGAAAGTGGAATCTCGTGTGTCCCAAACAAAGTTCCCAAAGTACTTTCTCCCAAAGGCAAACGTTCAGTCAGCAAAGTGTCTTCAGCAGAGAGAGGACAAACTGTGACAGTAGTTTGTTGCATGAATCCTGTTGGTTTCTATGTGCCCCCTGCGATTATTTTCGCCAGGAAAAGAATGAAACAAGAGTTATTTAAAGATGCTCCTGAAGGTTCTTTGCACATGATATCTGATAGTGGCTTCATTAATTCCGATCTGTTTTTGGTCTGGCTTAAACATTTCAAGACCTATGTCAAACCATCTGAGGATGACCCAGTACTCCTAATTCTAGATAATCACTCATCCCACTATTCTATTGAGGCTGTTCTTTTTTGCCGAGAGCACAATATCACACTTCTTTCACTCCCTCCCCATGCTACACACAAACTGCAACCTCTCGATCGAGGATTCTTCGGCCCTCTGAAATCAATGTTTGCTATTGAAGCGGAGAAATGGATGCACAACCACCCCGGCCGTGCAATTTCCAATTCTGACATTTGTTTTTTGTTCCGCAATTCATATGAGAAGGTTGCCACCATGGAGAAAGCAAAGAATTCATTTCGTGCAACAGGAATTTATCCTTATAACCCTGATGTATTCAGCGACGAGGATTTCATCCCATCTCATGTGACTGACAGGCCAAATCTAGAGGAGCCAATGGACAGTGGCAACGAGGTGGTTCCTGTTGCTCCAGATACTTCTGTACAAACTGTGAAAAACCCCATGCCTTCTAGCTTTGACACATCCCCATCAACTATTGAAAATCTTCAAGTTGATATGGAATGTTTGGTGTCTAGTGAGAATAATGAAACAATGCTGGACCAAATACCGTCGACCAGTAATATTGTCCATGTAGCTGGATTGGAGTTTTCTAACGCTGATGAGAATGATATGCCGATCGATAGTGGTGTCGAGTTGTCGACTAGTGAAATTAACCTGGGTTGCCAAATGCTAGCTGGTGTATCAAGTGAGAAAAATGTTAAGAAAATTAACTCTTCCACCTGCATTGTAAATAATAGTCCTATGAAGGTAGATCAGAGTGAGGGAAAGGGAATCTCTCCAGCCAGCATCGTACCTGTTCCCAAAGCAGACACAACAGTCAAAAGACAAAGGAAAGCCAGGCGATCGGAAGTAATGACAAGCTCGCCGTTTAAAAATGCTCTTTTGCTGGAGACTGAAAAGAAACGTTCACAAGATTCACAGAAGTCAAATAAGAAAGGAAAATCATCAGGTCCATTGAAAAAGCGTAAAACTTCAAAGACAGTGGAAAGTGATGTACTCTGTCCAGGATGTGATGAGAGATATACTGAACCAATCTCAGAAGACTGGATACAGTGTATTAAATGCCAACAGTGGTGGCATGAGCAGTGTTCGTCATTTGAAGGATCTGTAACATTTACTTGTGATCTGTGTTAAGTGCGCACTCTTAGGGTAAACAATGCGCACTCTTAGGGGCTAGCTCACCTAAGAGTGCGCATTTGCATGTATTTGTTTTTGTGTGTTTTATAACAATATGAACAGTTTTCACATAATTGAACATATGTAGATGAATGCATAATAGATTAATAAAACCGAATTTGACTCAAACATTTATTGTTAATTTAAAATGTAGTCACATATGACTATTGTTTGTTAGGTGCGCACTCTTAGGTGCCTTTCCCCTATGATTTATTTTACGAATCCTAAATTTCTTCTAAAACTCTAGCTGAAACATTTTTTGATGAAACTAACCTTAATAACATGGGTGTAAATTAAAAAAAAATTAAAACATTTCTTAGTATCAAATTCTTTTAAATTTATTTCAAACCATCATAATATTATCTTAAACCTTTGATGCAAATCAAAATTTTATATGACCACATTATTAGTGCATGTGATGAAAAAATAGCGTTTGAAGGTAAAAAAATTAAATAATTACCTTATGGCCTATAATTTGACATTCGTTCTAAGTTATTCAATGTAAACTATTGTAAACTTTTCAATGCTGGATACAATGAGTTAAAAATGTTCGTAATATTTTCGCTGCATGGAAAATGAGCATATATTTAATTGATAATTTTGTAATATTGGAGAACACAAATATTTTATGTACATTAAGTTCTTAAAATGTTACAGAAGTATATAGAAGTTTCCAAAATAGTTCCAGAATAAATAGGTACTTCAAGATCTACCCACGCCTGTAGGCTGTGGCGAAAGGAATTTTTTTTTCGTGTGGTTCATCATGCGCATGCGTATTTGGAGTACGCTAGCGACAGTGCTGGGGGAGTAACTCATCGGACTTGATTGGAGCAACACCTGTCGGAGTAGAGCGATCGACGCCTCTGTGAAGCTGGGTCTTTACAGCCCGAGCCCTGGCCACAGATCAGGCCCGAAGCACCAAATGCGAGAAACTCAGAAGCTGAAATAACATTTACGCCATTTTTTTTTTCTAAGTATTTCCGAGACTTTGTTGAGCAGGAAACATTTTGCAACTTAAAATTTGTTTGCTCATCTTTATTTTTAAAAGCCTAGTGTTTTCATTTCAGAAGATTTTAACTTTGACTTAAAATTAATTGTGTCATTAATCTTTCGCCTTTTCCTCACTAACTTTCTTGTGGAATTCGGGTTCAGACCCGCATACTTAATTTACGCAGAATTTTGCTTGTTTTGTCGACAGACTAAACCAAATTCAAGTTACTTCTTTGGCAAAGATTTTCTCGCATGCCTTCCTGTGTGACGGTAACCGAGTCTTGTGTGTCTTGGCGAGGCGTGTCAGCGACGAGCACCTGAACATGTGACCGCCTGCGCGGGGCGCCAAGTGTAACTGTGGCCACTGCGTCTTGCAGCTGTGGTGTGTGCGTGTGAACATTGGCGTGAGAGAGTAACAGGATCGCTACACTGCACGAAGTTTTTAGCTGAATGCTCGAAACTGAATTTTCGTCTTTAAAGTTTACTTAATACTAATTGAGTTGAAATTTTTTTACTTTAAGGCATATTACAGCTGGACTGGACTGGTTAATTTAGCCCGTATTTTCAAGTTGCGGAACTTTGAATTTTGAATGAATATCGCGTCTACAACATTAATGACTCACTCGTTGCTGCGCGCGTCCACTGGGCTTTCATTGTTTAAAACATGTACAAGCAAGTTATAGTATTGATCCTTTTACGAAGCAATGGTACACCTCGTGAATATATGAGACAGTAAATATACAATTAAGTGTTTAGATTTAGTATGTAAATTTTGCCTAATGATTATTGTCTTTTTAAATTTTTTTTAGCATTTTTATATGATTGATTATTATCTGCTTAGAAATTAAAATAAAATCACACATTGTGAAAAGGGTCAAGGATCTTATCAAATTCTTCCAGTGTTTACTGATGGTCCTTTGCAGTGTCCTCTGTGATTAATTTTCCGTAGCTCGTTCCGAGAGGAGTTTGAGGAAATATGGACTTGGAAATATTTTTACACTTGTATTTATTTAGCATTATTATTTGGCCTCAGGAGGGAGTTATATTATTTAAAATTTATAAACGGCGAGTTATAGCCAAATTGTTCAGCCGCTCTCTGCATAGATAAACAAAGAAAACCACAGCAACACTAATTTGCTTGTCTGTGATTTATATTTATTACTCTAATAACACCAAATTGTATTTTGTTGTATTGTAGCCAATATTTAGTTTTTAGACAACAGACATACTTTTGGGCAACACATACTCTTAACCAGCAACCCATATTTGCAATAAGCTCACCGGACCCTAGTGCGCACGCACAGACGGATCGTTAAGCTTGTAAAGATGGCGCAGCGACCGAGTCCCGTGCTCAATCGCACGCACATGACTCCACTTGAGCAATAGGCAGTAGCGATCAGTGAGAATTTGATGTTAGAAATGTACAGTGCATTTTAACATGGATATATTGTAGGATGTGACAGAGTGGCAAAAAGAAGCAATCGTGTTTAGCCTTGCACATAGCCACACGGTGCGTGAAGTTGCTGGATTTGTTGGTGTTTCGCAGAGGACTGTTCAAAGTGTCTCTACAAGCAGTGGTGTACTACATGTGGCCACGAAACACGACGTCAGAATTGTGGTCGAAAAAAGATCCTGACTGAGAGGAACCGAAGATGCGTTTCACGGCTTGTGAATAAAAATAGATTTCAAACCCGATAGGAATTGCTGCAGTCAGTGAATGAAAGTACATCCCAACCTGTTAGCGAGAGAACATTGCGACGGGAAGTGCATGCAATGAACGTTTGGAGTCGGTCACCTCGCAAGAGGCAATTGCTCACACTGCGCGTCTTCAATGGGCTAGAAATCATCGAACGTGGACAGCAGCTGACTGGCGGAACGTAATGTGATCTGACGAATCACTTTTTTGCCAGTATTCCAATGATGCACGTCGTCGAGTGCACCGAAGGACAAATGAAGCATTTCCTCCTGGATGTGTGCAAGGTCAGGCACAAGCCGGAGTTGGGTCTGTGATGTTTTGGTGGTGAGTTTCGTATCATGGATTTGGCCCACTCACTGCGGTGACCACTTATATGAACCAGCATGTTTATTGAAACATTCTGCATAATTAGGTGTTGCCTTTCAGTCAAGATCTGCATGTTGAGTTTACCACGATTTTTCTAGATGACAACAGCAAAGTTCATCGGTGACTGGTGACTGGTTTTATGAACACTTCTGCACCCTATTACATATCAATTGGCCTGCAAAATCACCTGACTTGAACCCCATTGAAAATCTGTGGGACATGTTTAAACAGCTGGTAAAACACCGACATCAGCAACCCAGCAATTTGGCGAAATTGCACGATCAAATCCTCAGCGAGTGGCTTCACCTGGATGCGACGTACCTGCACAACCTCATGGACTCATTTCCTAACCAAATCAAGGCTGTTAGCATGTTCAGAGGTGGAGTTACAAGATATTATATGAGCTTGAGTAGTATACTTTGGTTCAATCTGGCACAGGTTACAGGTTGTGGAGCGTAGAGCTTGTCAATGACCGACCATCATGACGTCATGGTGACCATCTTTGGTGCCAAATATCCTCAAAATTCCTCAAAAAACTCGAAATTCCTAGAAATTTCCATATTTCGAGGGAAAAATTCTCGTTTGAATAGAAATGTCTCATTTTATTCCTAAAAATTCGAAGTTCGGAATTTCTCAAAAGTCTTTTGCCTTAGAAAAAATTAAAATTCCTAAATATGACTTGAGACTCCTAAAAGCAAAAAACCCTAAGCCGCTGAGGTCATGAACTTGATTTTTTTTTAATTGTTAATTAAAAAAATTCCAAAAAATAAAAATTAAATTGTTACTTCAAATATTTCGTTACTTAATCCACTGCAGTTCTCAGTTCGATTCCCGGTGAGAGTAAACATGTAATTTGTTAATAAAAAATAAATAAAATAATAATTTATTACAGTTTTTAATAAAAGTTTAATAAAAAATATTGCTTACATCATACCCGCCATCTGGAATTCGAGAACGTTCCGTCATTTTAAATAGTGACGTTATGTCCGCCATATTATCCGATTTTAATGGGGAAAAAAATTAAAATTAATAAAAAATTATTAATTAAATTTTAATTAAAAACATAATAAAGTCGTGAAGACGTCGGTTCCAACCTGGTGAGGTCATTCAATTAAAAATGACTGCTGATCCTTACTCCTTGGAAGCCACTGGCAGACTGACCTCCCACCACTAATTCCAAGGCAGATATTATGTCAGCCAGTCTGATGTAATGGAAGCCAACTGGGATCTGTCATCTTGTTTTTGTCTGATAGAGTGCACTGCCTTAATGTCAGTTTAATTTTTACCCACTAGAGTGCAGTAATTACTAACATACAGTAAAATGTTGTGATATTCGCCATCTTGTCAGCCGCCATCTTCGAAATCTACAATATTTTAGCTAGAAAATTGGGAAAGATTCCAAACATCATTAAAAAATTTACTTGTTAACATATTGATTTGATCCTGTCCACCATTTTATACCAGTCAGTACAGAATTAATTTAATTTATTAAATATATGTTTAAAAAATCTAAGGTTAAACAAGATACAATAACTAAAAAACATTAACATCACATGAAACAACAGGACAGAGGAAAAAGGCACACACAAAGTGCCAGTCACTCATGTGGTTAAGGACCTTTTTTTCGATATCCACCTGTCAACTTTGTGTTTGTTTTCTTGCCTTGCGTAGAAAATAACTTCAATACATGTAAAGATAAAAATATTCACATACGGCTAGTCAAAGTAACTTAATTCAAGCAAGTAAAACAAAAAGTTTATAATCATCAAGGCTAGAGGCAGAGGCTGGATGAAGACCAGCGAGATCCCTGCCTGCCGGCACCTGCAAATCAACATTGATCTCGCGCGCGAGAGTTGCAAGCTAACAGAATGCCGCAGCACCCTGGCCCTCTCGTTAACAGTAAAAACATCGTTAAAATCATAACCCAGTACATAAAATGTACTAGTTGGAATCCATTCAAAGTATTAAAAACGGAACGAGAGTAGAAAACTAGCCTACGAATGTTAACATTTTTGACTCGAAATATTTCGTAGTGCATTGACCAGAGTCGAACCCACGCCATATGACACAAAAAAGACATCGCATCGAATAATAAGAAACAACAAATCTTCATACAGGCCAAGCATCTCCGAACCAACAGGTATTTTTCGACGATGATCGGCATATAGTTCAGGCAACTCCGAACAACAAGGCCAATTATGACCTGGCTTCAGTCTTGAATACGCACATTTAACTAAACGACACACATTAAACAAAAGGAAAGAACAAACAATACACACACTGGACACGCTATACACGCAATGGACATGCAGTACACACTTGACACACAATGTACACAGCGAATATGCAATGAACACGCAATGCACACATTGAACACACACCCGCGAGAACACAGTCTTAGTTGGAAATCAGAAATCGCGGAATAAAACAATAACTTGGAAATAAAAATATATTGTTATTTTTTTTAAATTTTATACAATTGCAGGTAAAACAATTTACTATTGTATGTAGCCAGCTTTTCTCAGTTCTTTCAGTATGAAGATTACTTGGTTGGCGAGTGATTTCCTCTACTAATTGATGCCATCAAGAGTCTCAGGCGATCGACCAATATGTTACGATCTTCCCATGACGTATAATCAATCTCTTCTGCTATCATCATCTTCCCGTAATGCTTGTTATTAATATTTTTTTTAATATCACTATCGTTCCAGTGATCATTGAAAGCATTTCCAGAATAATTATTTTATAACTTAATTTCCATTCTTTTCGTCTCATGGCTTCATCACAGTCTTGCCAGCTTTAGGTGCTTCATCACAGTGTTTGGTGGTGTCACCTGCTTCAGATTCACTGTCGTCATCATCGTAGAAGTTAGCATCTTCACCTGGAATACTGTAATAATTCGAAATCGTTGACGATTTAAAAGGAAGCAATACATTTTAAGTGTACCATCATTATTCCAAAGTATGGTGAATCTATTTGATATGGTGTGAAGTTTCAAGTTTCGGCACTCGTAAAATAGTAAAAAATATTTTTGTTTTCTGTACCTAATAATTATTTTATAATGAGTCTTATGATGTTTACTTGTGTTTAATTACATTTTAAACTTAATTTAATTTTTTTAAAATTTAGTTTTATAAATGACATTTACTTTAAATTTTATATTATATTCCATTAAGCAAACAATTCTATTTTTCGTTTGGTTTCAGTCAAAGCCTTCCATTTCTTCGCCGGATGTTCTGTGCTAGCCTAAGAGTTTTTAGTAACGCCCGCCTGTCCGCCGTGTCCCGGCGTGCTGTCCACGTGATTGTCAGCAGTTGCTTGCAGTTTCACCTCGCTTCTTCACGTGATTTCATATAAAAAATCTGTACTCTAGACCATTTTTTTTCCTGGACCATTTTTTTTAGTAGCGTCCACGCAACCTGGTGGCAGTTCGGTAAGCTTCCGATGCTCCATTGTTTCATAATTACTTACCCGCTTCGTCCGTTGTTCTTGGCATTCGCCAAGATGGCTCCAGTCTGTGATGGTGGTTGATTAATATATTTTTTCGCACCATAGTTTTTTTTTTGGTAGACATCTCACGTAGAAGTGGTGTTTTTATTTGGTTTTAAAAGATGACGTGAAGTTCAATGTAAATTTCTTCAGCCTCCGATTTCGGTAAGTCACGAGAAAGCATGAGAGAGAGTGAGAGTATTTTTTGTTGTTGCCTTTTATGATTTAATTTTTGTTTCTCTGCAACCTTATGTTGCAGGAAGTTAACGTTTTGGATCCTCTTCAAGTTCTTTACGTTTTGGGTTATTCTTTAATCTACCTTCTAAAATTATGAATTGAATCTACGTCCTGTCGGCTCGGGAAGCATGGTTCTGCGCCGGCTGCTGTACAAGTTTTCGTCTTGAACCTGTCACGGATATTTTTCATCTTCAGCTAAGTCCGTTATTTTATTTTTTATGAATTTTTTATTATTGCTTGTCGTCCAAACGTTTCGTCACCTAACGCTTACAAAAGAAATAGACTTTCGTCGCCTAATGTTGGGCAAAGGATTTTAATTACCTAATGTTTCCAAAAAGACTTTAATTACTTAAATGAAGTATTTTTGTATAGTGTTTTGTTTTGTTCCTGAAGAAGTTTTTAATCTACATTTAAAGTTATAGACTCATTTAGTAAAATCTTAATTATGGCTGTAACATGATATTTAAATTTTTCATAAAAACTAAATAATAATATAAAGTAATTTTTTTAACATTATTTGCCTGTAATTTGGGTGTACCCTAGGTTTGCTATTGATAACAAATATTCAATTTTAATGATAATTTTATGACTTTTGTTTACCTCTTAAGATGAGTCATTGTTTTTTGTTTAGCTTTAAATGTATTTTCTAACTAAATATATCACCACTAATAGATGAAGATACGTATGTTGTTGTAATTTACTAAACTAAGTTCCTCTGGACTTACGTTATTATAATTGATGAGGCATATTCTGTTGTGAAGCTGGTTTACCCTGACACGTTTCCAGTCAAGCATTTTACTTACATAAACAAATAAATTTATAATATCAATATTTATTTCATTATAATTTGGTAGCAGTAACAAGTCAAATCAAAATCAACTAATAATAATAAAAACAACCAGTTGTCACAAGATGGTAGCAGAGCGTGGTTACTTTCTACGAGTCTATAGATAATATTATTATTTTGAAAGAAATAAGTTTTATGATGTGAGTTAATTTTTTTAAATGTTTAATATGTTCTATTAGCCTACAAGCAAAAATTCATTATAATATATATTGACTTTATTTTTATTGATAATTGAAGGTTAAATGAGTTTTTTTAAGTATTTTGTTTTCCATATATATATTCGTGTAAAGATGACGATACAACTCGTTAATTATGTCTTTATTAATTCAGTAGTATGTGGTACGAGTGCTTTGTCTTGCATGTTGAAGTGCTTTGGTGCAGGTGTTTATCTTGAGGCGTCGCCAAGGTCGCGTCGCGTCTTCGCACACGTTTTTTTTTTATTCTTGTCAGTCTATGTTGCGTTTCAGTCGCTAGTGTAATGAGTTAATCGAGTACGTTTATTATTTAAATTATGAGTTTTAGAACGATCGTTTGTATCTTGCGTTTAACACAGTAATATAACAGATTTTTCCTAGTGCTTCTCTCGTGACTTATTGTATCGGTGTTATTCCCAACTATTATGTGGATTTTAATATTGTTTTTTAAAAGAATTACAAGATATGGTAGAGCCTCTTATTTTTCTCTCCAGTAGATATGTTGAGAGTTGTCACTTTTTTTTATCTTACTTGATACGTCGTTTTGTTTACAGAAAGCCATTTATTTAATAGGGGTACTATAATTATTTAATAGCTAATATTAAGTTAATGTGTGATTTTGTCTTCGTTCTATATGAATTTACTTTCGTTGTTTGAACTCCTGGAGTTTGTTTAAATTCATAGGAAAAAAAAATCCCAGCCAAGATGGAGTCTCGCAGCACAGTGCTGCCAACTTTGAATGTAGTACTTTCATACTGACCCAATGTTGTGGTGTGTTTACTTCTGACATTATTAGTTCTAGACTCTTATTTGTCATTTTCATTTTTTTTTGTTTGACTTTGTTGTCCAGGTTAGGCATTTTCGGAAAATAGTTTTTCTTACTTTTTCGTCTTTTAGTAAATCATGAGTATATGTAATTTTTTTTGGAGGGTTTTATATTTGTAGTAACCTAGTATGTTATTTAGGAGTTAAGGTGTGGAGAGTTATTTTTTTTTAACACTTATTCCTGCTTTCAGTTGAAGGTCCACCATTCGGGTCCACTGTTAGCGAATTAGTGTCTTTAGGGTCTTTGACTCAGTCGATCGTGGCTTGATCACCCACTGATCCTAGTCTTGGAGTCCCTGGATTCTGTATATCTGTATTTTCATAGGCCTATAAGCTAAACATAAAACTTCATCTATACAAAAAACCATGGTACTAATTTAAAGTTTATTTCAAGGGTTAACTCGTTATGTAACTTTATGGGAACAAGTTTTTTTTAGAAGCGCAATTATTTTGCATAGTTAATATTTTATAGTATGAGAGTAATTGGGTAATTTTGAAGTTTTTTTTGTGTGGGTATTTTCAATTTCTCGTTATAAGTTCTAATTTCCAGCAGTTTTGTTATTATGTTTAATGTTGTTTGTTTTTCCCATGTTTATTATAGATCATCTTGGGTATGTATTTTATCCAGTTTCTTTCCAGAGACATTTTGTCGTTTTCTTCATATGTTCATTTAATGTGTGTTCTAGTGCTTTTCATTGCACGATTTAATAATTGAGGTTATGAAGTTGTTTAATAAGTATTTAATCTGCAGTATTTATCAAGTATTTGAGTAAAATATTCCTTTTGTCTTAAGTTGTGTTGGATCATCATTTAATTTTTTTTTGAGCCTATTAATTTTTTTTCATTTAAATTTCACTATTTTGCATTTGTTTTATTTTTTAATTATTTTGTTTCAGTGAGATGCAGTTAAAGGTTAGTGGATTTCTTCTGTTAGAATTTTGTCGTGTCTCTTTTGAATCTTTTATTTAAGCACTATTATAAAGTTTTATAGTTTTGATACATTGTATGTATGTAATTTTTTATTGTGGGAGTAAGTGACTTCCAGACGATATTTGGGTTTTTTTTTTAATTGTTTTGTTGACTTTGGTCAAGTTTAGCCAATGAGCAAACTTTTTATTTTAGGCAGGTCCTCTGAGCCAGAGCCATGAGCCAGTGCCAAGTCCTGTTGAGAAGTGTTTAGGCTTCACCAGCACTTTTCATTTTTGCATACCTCAGTCATTTTTTTATCAAACCATATATCTGCCATGGAAGATCCAATCACTCATTTTAATAATAGTTTCATTTTAGGTTAATAATTTGTTTTGTGTTTTTATTAGTTTTTGAATAATTAATTTTTTTTAGTGCTAACCTTGATTTATCGCTTTTCTATTTTGTTTGTCTTGCTAGTGTCATCTTTTAAGATAACATTTTAATATATCCGTTTTGTTTCTTGTCTTGTCATCCAAAACAAATACTTTTTTTTGAAATTTCTGTTTTGTAGGTTATGTGTGTGTTAGTTCATGTGGGGATGTGGGGTGTTGTGTTGGTGTTGTGTGTCTTGTACATCTTTCCACACGACACAGCTATTTCACATGTGTTCCACACATTACACCGTGTAGTGTCATCAATTTAATCATTTTTTAAATTTTTTGTTTTTGCAGTTTTTTGTTTTGAATTTAGATGTTCCTTTGGTTTTAATTTTGTGTACTAGGGTTGCTGCTGTATGACATCTCTCCTGTGGGATGTCTGCTGCATGGGGTTTGCTAGGGTGGTTGCAGCTTCGGCTCGGTGTTGCTGCGACTCACCGTTTCAGCCATCTCTGGTGAACTTCGTGTAGTGGAGTTCTGCTTGGTGAGATTGTCGTATAGTGGCACATTCTTCATTTTAAGGTATGGTTTCTACTTTGATTTCTTCTCTAAAAATTTTCGTTGAATAAATTGCAGGCAGTTAGATCTTATTCACTTCCCTTTTGCTGAATCTTAACTTTGTTCATGTTACATTTTGCGTTAGTGGTCAAGCTTGCTTTTGCAGGTGCTAAATTATCTCTTGAGTGTCTAGGGTATGGGACCTAGTCATTCATCTTTGGACGGCCGTTTTCTTATTTTTCTTTTCAATATTGTGTTGCCGCTTTGAATAAGCATTTTAGAATTTTTGTTTTCTATTTTTTTTTGTGGCTCATATTTCTTTCGTATTTGATCAGTATTTTCAATGTACGTTTTGTTAAACTTTGATTAGGTATTCTTCTATTTGGAAATTTTTTTAAATTTTAATCATGATGTGTTGTATGAACTGCAGTGCTCAGAGCGGTATCGTATGATCAGGATCTTAGTGACCAGTATCGGGAGTGTGACCTGTTGTTTTGCCTTGGGTGTGTAGTTGGGTGTGGGCCCTCTCCACATTTTGGTTTACCCTTGGATTTTGGCACCTCCCAGTTTTTTTTTAAGCCGACGGGCATTTTGTTTGAGGTTTTGTCCCTCTTTGTTGTAGCATACGCTGGCTGTCCTGGGTACTTGTACCACCTTTCTGTCCTGTTTTGTTTCTACAACCACACATTGAATTTTTTTTTTGGGTACTTTAGTATTTTGATCTTCGATTTCATTTACAATTAGCTTTGAGATTTGTCTCTCGTAGGTATGAGAGTATTCTACGTTCAGCTAATTTATGTCAATTCCGAGACCGAGCTTTTTGTTTATCTTACTTGAGCGAACATTTAATAAGATTTATTATGCAGGGGTGTATAGTCCCCATTTTTGTTTTAATTATTGTATGAAGAGGTGTATATTCCTCATTGAGGTTTGAGTTTATAAGGATAATATTGTGTTGTTTCTCAGTAAATATTTGGGTTTTATGCTCGTGTCTGTGCTGTTTGTTTTTTTCAGCAGTATAATGATTTATTTTTGATTTCTATATTTAACTAGCTGACCCGGCGAACTTCGTACCGCCTTAGCGTAGCAATGATGCACTACTTTATTTTGTATAGCTGACCTATCTTAGGTATGAGTACCTATTCAATTTGAACTGGAATCTATAATATCCTCCATATAAAAATGAATCCATAATTCCCTAATATCACTATAGGTAACTGAAAAGGACCTTACTAATTTAATTAAATAAAAAACAAAATATATATTGTCAAAATAGTGTTTATTCCATAGGATTCAATAATTCCACTAATGTTTTTACAAATTGCTATTGAACAACTTGGCATTTTTAAGTAAAAAATGAGCTCAATACCACGCGCGCTCTATAAATCAACTAATAGTCTCTGTACCCCTCACTGCTTCTCTCTACTCTAATGCTTTTTGATAAACTATATTTTTAGTTTTATGTTCTGGCGCGTAAATAAATAATGTTGATGGTTTTCCGACACGGGAACAGGCGACATATAATTGGCCATGTAAAAACATGGATTTTCTAGGTTGATGCCACATACACTTAGCGACTGCCCTTGCGATTTATTTATTGACATTGCAAATGCAAGCCGCACTGGAAACTGTAAACGCTTAAAGCTGAATGGCATGTCGTTCGGTATCATAGGGATGCGTGGGATTAAAACATCTTCGCCTTTGTACTTCCCTTTCAAAATTGTGGCTTCGATGACATTGTTCAATAATTTCTTCACCGCAAGCCGGGTGCCATTACACAGACGTGGCTGGTTTATGTTCCGTAACATAATAATTACTGATCCGATTTTTAATTACAGATTATGAGGTGGTAAGCCGGGTAATTCAAGCGAATTTAAAAATTCTGTTGGATAATTGACAACTTCATCTTCATTAGTAACGGAATCAACTGATTTGTAATTCTTCAATTCGCCAGCTATTTTCTCTTGAATCAGAAAATTCATTTCGTTCACATCAACATTTTTTGCAGCCAATATAACACGTTCGCTTAACCAAACGTGATTTACGTAATTTTGAGCAATGTTTGGGAAAACCATCTCCATGAGTTCGGTCTTTGATTCACAAAAGTTACAAAAATTGGTAGGGAATGTAATGTATCCAGATGATGTATCAACAGCAATATTACCATTAACCAATATCGAGCAGTTGTTTGGAAAAAAGTTCTCCAGACTGGTCTCCTTGCAATTCGACTCTCATGTTTATACTCAATTTAAGTGTTTCAATGTATTTCCATAAAATGGACGACTTCAAACATGCATTTAGTTCATCAGCTGGCGTTGAGCGTGGAACAACTGGCAATATTTGTCGAAAATCACCTGCCAATAGTATCATTGCACCACCAAACCGGTTTTTGTTATTTCGTAAATCTTGCATTGAGCGATCTAATGCCTCCAAAGATTTTTTGTGTGCCATCGTGCATTCATCCCAAATGATCAATCTGGTTTGCTGCAGCACTTTGGCCATGGCAGAATTCCTCGAAAGGTTGCAAGTTGGAGTTTCATTTATTTGAAGGTTTAACGGCAACTTGAGAGCTGAATGAACTGTTCGACCGCCTTCCAACAACGTAGCTGCAATACCTGATGAAGCTAGGGCTAGTGCAATTCCATTTTGCGATCGAATCGTGGCCAAAATCAATGATAACAAAAACGTTTTTCCAGTTCCACCAGGAGCATCTAAAAAATAAAATCCACCAGTTCCATCGTTCACTACTTTCATGAGCGTATCGTAGGCATATTTTTGTTGTTGATTTAAAAGGGGAACTGTTATATCAACCATTTCTCGTAATGTTTCAGAATCGTATTGAGCTTCGCGTCTCAATTCTTGATCAAATGAGTCGTGCATTGGGCGATTGGGTGCTATCATTCCTATTTGTGTTAATACTTTGTTGGTAAGCATCAAGCACATGTCCTTAATTAAAATTAATGCTTCATTGTGAATTTCTTCGTTCATTTGTAAATCTGCATTCGATGTTCTAAGACGCATCTGATGCAATATATCTTCCGCCATATGATCTTTGTATTTATGCCATAAATCAGTCGGTGTTGATGGGAAGCATGTAGACAAAATTATAGAAAATAATGTTCGTATTTGTTTAGCATTTGACAAAATCACAGCATCTTCGAGAGTGTGGTCCCAATGAGTGTCATTTTCTAACAATCCCAAATGTTGACAGGCTTCTCTGTATGTGCCACACAATAGAACATTAACAGTTCGCAGATGTTGGAATGATGTTGGACCACGAACATTTACTAACAGTAAACGCAAATAAAAACACTCGTCTTGACTGGGATGGACTGCATAAAGACGGCCTAGTGCATCGGTGGAAAATACTTGTGGATAACCTGGAACTGGCTGTCCTCGTTTACGTCGTTGGAATTTTTTTGATGATTGATTCCAGGTATAATATCTTGGCATTTCGGAGTAAAGTAGCGTTCTGGCAAAATCATCATTCTGGCACATTTCAATGAAGCTGGTTAATGTTGTCGATGGTGGCCTGTCAACTCGTTGTAATACGTTTGCATCTGTAAAATACACCCGTTGACCATTTTCCAAATGTACGGCCAAGTGAACAACAGTAGGGTGTCGTTCATGTATAGGAAACGAAAATATACGCCACATACCTTCGTTACTACTAACATAGCGACCCATTTGATATTGAGTGACTTCATCATTTGAATTTTCGGCAGCAACTCCGAAGACAGCCATATCACTACCTTTGTTCACATACTTGCAAATGTATTTAATAGATTTTACGGAATGGCAAAATTCGACGTTTATGTGTGCTTTATATGCCTTGCAGAGTAATGGCGAAAACGGAAAAACCCAACGATTATCAACTTCAATGTCCTGTCGATTTAATTTGACTATTGTTGACTTTCCATTGTCATCAATGGATCGGCGGCGATAAAGTGGATATCCATTATTTCCAGTAATAGTTTCTGCTACTAATTGTCTTGGGTAGCGTTTTGAACATTTCCCTTCAACCATACACGGAGAGTTGGGATTTAATATTCCACATGGACCATGTATCATATTTTTTGTAATAACCTCATGTAACAGTGGGTCTTCATTATAATCGGGAATTTCTGCTGATATCACATGATCAATTTCATTCGGTCTTATCCTCTCAACCAACCAAATGAGGATATGTGCATGTGGTAATCCGCGTTTTTGCCACTCAACTGAGTACATCCAACAGCGCGTCTCGCCGAACACGCGATGCTTAACAATAAAATCCATGAGTGATTTAAATTTCATTTTGAACACCCTTGCAGTGATATCGTGGCGATCAATGGGTGATTGGCTAGTAAATAATTCTTGTTGAATTTCTGTCCACTTTGGATTGCATGTGAATGTGATAAACAAATCTGGTGTGCCATAATGTCGTACATAGCACATAGCATCTTGAGCATAATCATGCATATGACGCGGACTTCCGACGTATGTTGCTGGGAGAATAGTTGTTCTGCCAACATTCTGTGCATTTCCATCAGCATTAATGGCATCCAGAAGATGAATGTATTCCTCGGAACGGAGTTTTGCCTGGTTCAACCTGATAAATGTCAATCGTTCAGTTTCAACTTTCACATACATATCCACAGCGTATTGGTGAAATAGACGCCGACATTTTAAGATGTGATTGTCCTCATTTTCCCGAACCATCATTCTGTATGAATAATAATTCATTGAACTAACTTTTTTGTTCGTGTCAGCACCTGTAAACAATTTTTTGTGTTAATAATATAAATTTTAAGTTAGTAAACATATATTTTAATGTAGTAAACATATTGTTAACAATTTACCTGTAACTGGATTTATCATCTTCATTGAAAAATGATAGCCGTCTTCACCTTGCCAAAATAAGATAGGATATTGTAAGGCATCATATGATCGATGTGTTTCAGACACACGCTGAAGCTGATTGTTCCGCCGATGTAAAACAATGTCTCGGTTTTCTAAATTTTCACCCACGACAACAATAGCCACTTCATCAATTGTTGGCGCATTAAAACGTCCAGCATGTTGTCCTGCAGGCGCCTTATCGGCTCTGATGACAATTTTGTGATTATCTGATGGCATGCGGTCTAATGCAGTTGTGAATAATGCAACTAATTCATTGTGTTGATGGAAAAATGTTTGAAGTTGTTCCACAATGGATCTTTTCACTGAGTTGTTGTGTGCGCAACGCTGATCGACTTCTCTAGCTGAATTGCCCATAAAATATATTTGCAAAAAATTATAGTCTTCATCAGGCATTGGCAATAAGGAACCTGTTCGATGATATATTTGACCCTGAATCTGCAAAAATATAAATATGTATATAGGTAATTGTATAGCAAATTGTAACACCATGTGGCTGGCAAAATATTGCCACAATACTTTCAAATTAAAACTACTTTAAACCTCGACATTGAACAGCCTTCAATGGCAGCTTTAGGTAATAGTCTTTACCAAGTATTGGAACACCTTGCTCATGCCACTATGAAATACAACATGTTATAAAATGTTGCTGATTAAGTCATTTGATTATAGACTATTATTAAGTATTTGACTTATTGCTTACAAAATAAACACATCACTGGCTCAACATATTTTGCACCAGCTACATGGTTGTAAAACTAAAAAAATTGTTTACCATTATACTTACTTACTTTGAAAGTAGGCATAAAATTGTCTCGAATAACTTTTGTTGCTCCAAATGATGTCATTTGAAAGCAATTATTGTACTGCTGGATATGAGACAAAAAATGATAAGAATCTTGGCCAATTCCAGAAACCAATGAATGTAGTGGCTCTGGTGGCGGTACAAATGGCGTGAATTTGACTTGGCCGCTGGCGCAACACAATCCAGGGGCTTCATTTTTAAATTTCAATGCCTTGCAATGTGGACACACAATATTCATTAGTCCAATAGCAACAATTTGCTCTGAACTGTAATCAATTGCTACATTATAACTGAATGCAGCTCTGTGGGGATTAAACACAACATTCCTATCTTGATATCGATTCCGTTCAAGTTCATTTCGCGCTTCGCGTTGCTCATCACTTTGATTTGCTCGTATATTTCTTTGACTTGCCGTATTTCGATTTCTGCGGCCTAAGCTTGTACGTCTGGTTGGTGGCATTGTTAAAAACGAAAATCCAACTGAAAATAAAAAGCTCTCATACATTTTCTGTATAACCATGTATACCAAATTATAGTATTGTGTAGTCACCAAAAAGTTCTAAAAATCAATATGAAGCTGTGAACTTACCATGATTAATAAACACTTATTAGCAAACAAAAATCTTCTTAGTCTTTAAAACAATTATATGTCAAACGACATAAAGTTACATTAAAAAAGTTCAAAAATGAAAATTCAACTGTAAATTAAAGAAAACGGTTGTATTCTTCTTTATAAGCAAGTATATCACACAAAAACAAACATAGAAAATGTTTACATAATGTATTGATTTGTTTTTCTATTTTTAAACTGCAACACAGTAATAACGAATTATGGCATGACAATGGCCTAGGTAGAATGTACACAGCCAGAATAGCCTGCGCCAGCAGCTCTGTACCGAATGTACCGGTACAATATGTAGTAAAACGTTAATGTTGATAAATATTTCCTAAACGATACAGTTTCTTTACATCCTCTTTGAAGATATTTGCAGCAAACATTCTGTCAATTCTATGTCAAACGTCATAAGGTTACTTTAAAAATATTTATATTGTACAAAGTGTTGGGTTAGTTTGGAAATAATTTTATATATGGTGGTTCAGTATTCTTAAATTTTCTAATTTTCCGTGAAATTTTTTCTTTCATAAGAACCTTCTCGTGACAATAACCAACACAACAAAAAAAGAATTAGTGAAATCGGTTCAGTCATTTACGCGTGATGGCGTGACCAAGGGAAATAGGAATTCATTATTCTTAAATTTTCTAATTTTCCGCACAATTTTCTTAATTTTTTCTTTCATAAGAACCTTCTCCTGACCATAGCAAACACAACAAAAAAAAATTAGTGAAATCGGTCCAGCCGTTAACGCGTGATGCCGTGACCAAGGAAAACGGGTTTCATTTTTATATATATAGAAGATATAGTCTTTTCTTTTTAACATCATTAATTCTTATGTCTCTTTTTTTGGTAAATTGAATTGTTTTTGAAGGCAACTAAAAATTTTTTTTTAAAGACGGTAGCATCTGTTTTGAGTGGAGGAGTCTGTGCCGTTTCAAGTTTCGGCACTCGTAAAATAGTAAAAAATATTTTTGTTTTCTGTACCTAATAATTATTTTATATTGAGTCTTATGATGTTTACTTGTGTTTAATTACATTTTAAACTTAATTTAGTTTTTTTTTAAATTAATTTATAAATGACATTTACTTTAAATTTTATATTATATTTCATTAAGCACACAATTCTATTTTTCGTTTGGCTTCAGTCAAAGCCTTCCATTTCTTCGCCGGATGTTCTGTGCTAGCCTAAGAGTTTTTAGTAACGCCCGCCTGTCCGCCGTGTCCCGGCGTGCTGTCCACGTGATTGTCAGCAGTTGCTTGCAGTTTCACCTCGCTTCTTCACGTGATTTCATATAAAAAATCTGTACTCTAGACCATTTTTTTTTCCTGGACCATTTTTTTTAGTACCGTCCACGCAACCTGGTGGCAGTTCGGTAAGCTTCCGATGCTCCATTGTTTCATAATTACTTACCCGCTTCGTCCGTTGTTCTTGGCATTCGCCAAGATGGCTCCAGTCAGTGATGGTGGTTGATTAATATATTTTTTCGCACCATAGTTTTTTTTTGGTAGACATCTCACGTAGAAGTGGTGTTTTTATTTGGTTTTAAAAGATGACGTGAAGTTCAATGTAAATTTCTTCAGCCTCCGATTTCGGTAAGTCACGAGAAAGCATGAGAGAGAGTGAGAGTATTTTTTGTTGTTGTTGCCTTTTTTGATTTAATTTTTGTTTCTCTGCAACCTTATGTTGCAGGAGGTTAACGTTTTGGATCCTCTTCAAGTTCTTTACGTTTTGGGTTATTCTTTAATCTACCTTCTAAAATTATGAATTGAATCTACGTCCTGTCGGCTCGGGAAGCATGGTTCTGCGCCGGCTGCTGTACAAGTTTTCGTCTTGAACCTGTCACGGATATTTTTCATCTTCAGCTAAGTCCGTTATTTTATTTTTAATGAATTTTTTATTATTGCTTGTCGTCCAAACGTTTCGTCACCTAACGCTTACAAAAGAAATAGACTTTCGTCGCCTAATGTTGGGCAAAGGATTTTAATTACCTAATGTTTCCAAAAAGACTTTAATTACTTAAATGAAGTATTTTTGTATAGTGTTTTGTTTTGTTCCTGAAGAAGTTTTTAATCTACATTTAAAGTTATAGACTCATTTAGTAAAATCTTAATTATGGCTGTAACATGATATTTAAATTTGTTATAAAAACTAAATAATAATATAAAGTAATTTTTTTAACATTATTAGCCTGTAATTTGGGTGCACCCTAGGTTTGCTATTGATAACAAATATTCAATTTTAATGATAATTTTATGACTTTTGTTTACCTCTTAAGATGAGTCATTGTTTTTTGTTTAGCTTTTAAAGTATTTTCTAACTAAATATATCACCACTAATAGATGAAGATACGTATGTTGTTGTCATTTACTAAACTAAGTTCCTCTGGACTTACGTTATTATAATTGATGAGGCGTATTCTGTTGTGAAGCTGGTTTACCCTGACATGTTTCCAGTCAAGCATTTTACTTACATAAACAAATAAATTTATAATATCAATATTTATTTCATTATAATTTGGTAGCAGTAACAAGTCAAATCAAAATCAACTAATAATAATAAAAACAACCAGTTGTCACAATGGGCTTGAATGTATTCTCACTTTTCATGGTATTGATCCGACCATTGGTTTTCAGTCTCTTCCTTAAACCGTCAGTAACCTTCGACTTAAGTGCTTTGTCGAGATCAGGAGAGCCATGAGCATAATCACGTTCAAGGCAAGGAAATTTATTTACACTTCCTTAGTGTAGTGGATTTATCAATGTCCTCTATCTCGTAAGTGGTCTTGGCTTTACAAGTTCTGCCATGTATTTCTAAGCTATTAATTCGTGTAAACAACCGTCTACGCCGACCACAGCTTAACAATTTACGAAGTGGGTTTTTAAACCAATAATTCTTCACAGGACAATTTCCTTGATGCAGTTTATACAGTGGTATCCTTCCGATACAGATGCAGGCAACGAACCAGAATCCAGGTTAGCGTCTGCGACTAACGTCAGATTCAAACTGGGAGTTTCAAATTGGAACAATTACTTAAATGGAATTTTTAATATTTCATCAGGGAGAGTTAATTTAACCCATACAGAAACTTGTCGCAAGTAGTTCATATTTCTGCCATCAGATATTGCCACGTGTTGTGTTGAGGAATATATTATTTATTTTTCATGTGTGATGCGGGATATTTACTTACGATTGCAAGAAAAGAAGGGCTTCACTAGACATCAAGGAGAAGTTCGTCTGGCATGATAAGCGTTTCTCAGCTTTTTAAAGGCATACTATTCGCCTAAGTAATGAATATTTTTGTTTTAATTCTACCTAATTAAAATATTGTAAGTGCTAATTTAGTAACAGGAATTCATCAATTTATACTAAACTCTGAAGAAAATTGCATGTCTCATTTCAGAAAATAAAATTACATGCAGGGATTGTTTTCTAAGGAACAACCTGAAAAACTCGGAGAACATCAGCAGAAGTATCGTCAGGAATCATCCAGAGCACAAGGAGAAAACCAACAAAATATTGACAGGGATATTCAGGAGCACAAGGAGAAAACCAACCGAAGTCTTGCAAAATCTAGATCAGTGAAGATTACATTCAGACCAATAATATAATACTAGTATAAATATATGCTTAGCATGTATCTGCTCAAATATGCATAGGCATAAACTATAGATATACGCTATGCATATTATAAAAATATGCAAGCATACATCGCTATATATTCACTGATCTGAATTTTGCAAGACATTGGTTGGGTTTTTTTCCAGATTGCTCCTGAATTTTTCCTTGGCAAAACTTCTCTTAGTTTTTTCCGAATGTTCCTGAATATTCCTGTCAATTTTTTTTTTCGGTTTTCTCCGTGTGCTCCTGATTATTCCTACGTCACGAGTCGGGCATCCGGCCAGATTGAGTTTTGGCAGTTCCATATGGCGGGCAATCTATGGGAAAATTATTTGCAAAGTTTTTCTCTAATTTTTTTTTTTCGTTGGAAAATCTTCACTTAAGTAATCATCTACTTGATTTTTTTTTTGTGAGTTGGTGTATGTGTATGTTAGCTAATTGGGGTTGTCCCCATCGTTTGAAATTCCACGTAATTGTTACTTTTAGATTTTTTTTTGTCCAACATCGAATAATTTGTCTGGATGCTTGTATTTCATTTTGTCTTTAAACATACGTAAAATAACACTTTTTTACTAAATAGATTATTTTAAAATAAAATAAATTGTAATATGAACCTTTACAGAAAACATCTAAATATATCCACTGTGAATTGAAAACATGCTATGTCTCTGCACTTAAAAAAAATAAAGAAATCAAATTGCCAAACCAGTTACGTATTATTATTATTTTTAATTCACACTTTTAATTGTTGCAAGAACGTTCTTAATATCGTTGAACATTTTTCTTTAAGATACACTATATTTTCTGATCTGCTGTAAGTATTCAAGTTATAGTTGTTGTTTTAGTTAACAATCAAAGAATGATTCTACCAGAGTCAGATGTTGTAAGTCCAACAGAATTGTTTCACTGAAACAAGCACATTCTGTTACAGCCACAGATTACTAGGTTGTAGATATCACGCCATTCTGTAATGAGTTTGCAAACCAATTATTTTAAACTCAGCCATATTAAAATGAAGATATATGTATCATTTTTTTTCTATATAATATTTACATTCTGATGTTTTGTAGTACCCTCAAAATTATTTTGAAAGTTTACAAAAATAACAATACAGTTTAAAGATGGAAAGAAGCTCAGCTTGATGTTTTACCAGCTGCATGGTTAAAATTGCGACACTATTGTGATAGGAAACTTGATAGCATAAACTGCAGGAAAACGTTTATATGAGTAGTATAGGATAGTATGTTCTGAAACAGGCTTCAGGCTGTGGAGCCGGGAGCCGACCGCAATCTTGGATTGTGACGTCACGGCGGCCATCTAGGATGACCATGACCTTGACCTTTGACCTTGACCCCGGCGGCCATTTTGGATCCGCCATCTTGGATCCGCCATCTTGGATCCGCCATTTTGTATGACATCATTTTGTTTTCTCGAACTTTCCGCCATTTTGTTTTCCGCCATTTTGAATTATAACGTCACCGTTGCATTTTCCGTTACGTCCGCCATCATTAACTTTTTTATTTATTATCCAATTTTAATAAAAAAAATTAAAATTTTATAAAAAAATTCAAATAATAAAATTTTAATATATTTTTTTAAAAAAAACGTACTTTTTAGACACGGAGCTCGGAGTCCTCGGTTCGAACCCGACAAGGTCAAAAAAAAATTAAAAATGGCGACAGGCTCCTTCCTCAATGGTGGCTGCAGACAGACTGACTTACCCCCACCACTATTTTTCTTAGCACATATATCTTCTAACCTCTATCGCCCCCCCCCCTCCATCCAACCCAATTTTTTTTTCATTATTTTTTCATCGTAAAAAAACCAGCCACCAAAACAACTGCTGCTGTTCCCCCACCCCTACAAGAAAAAAAAAGTTCACCCCTCCATCTCTCTCTCTTTACCGGCATTCCCACCCCTACCCTTCTCTTCCCCTATTTTTTGTAGAGTATAAATACCACATTCAGTGCCCAGGGTACCCTTCAGTTACTTGCAGTTCGTCTCCTCATTGCCAGCATCGAGGTCCTTGTAACAGCTAAAATGGCATCGAAAAAATTAACCGACGACCCATGGATGCTGGAGTCCTCTACGTGTATACGCATGGACGATATAAGCGACGAAGAAGACGAGGAAACATACCTTCACAACTGGTATGCCATCGAGTGCTGCAGACGACAGGGACGTCGCTGGTCGCGAGACGAGCCATGGGGTCGATCCCCCGATCGTGACCACTCATCAGTAGAGTCTGCCCGACAAGTGTTTGGAGAGGCGGGCTCTCGTCAGTTCGTGAACCATGGACCATCACGTGAGGTGACATCGTCCCACACAACCATTGCTGGTGCCGCCCGAGAGCCTGCTTCATCTCGTGACGGATCATCATCTTTGTCATCTCCCACACCGTCGAGACCATCAACGCCACTAACGTCAATCGCATCACGCCGAATGTCAAGTTCTGCAATGTCTACACCGTCGTCATCGCTACCTCATCATCATCCCGTGGCGAAGTGTACGGATAGCCATCGCTCCATACCAGAGTTCACAGAAGAACAGTGATCTGCGTGACGTCAAGTATAGCGTGAAATATTTACAGTGTTCAAGTTTTGTCACTCCTGTTGCGTCAGTTATTGTTCCGTAGCTATATCAAAACTATTATTTGAATCAAGTGTGAACTAACTAACCATAATCATCAGTGACTCAAAATTACGTGTTATATTTTTTATCGCCCATAAAAATTTATATGTGGTGTGTAAGACTATAAAGAAAATATACAATCAGAACTATATGTAATGAACTACACTTCAACATTGTGATGTGTCCTCTATAATCGTCTGGTACCGGACGGGAAATTTTTGGAAATAAAATAAATCCAATTTATGTGTGTATGTTATATTAATCCGCCATCACTATACTAAATTAAAGTTTAAAAAATATTAAATATTCCTGATTCACGTTAAATACTATTAGTTATATAAAAAAAGTAGCAGGGAAAAATTTACAATTTAAAAGTTATTTACATTTTCAAAAAAAGCTGATACTTGAAATAACAATAATGTGTTGCATTTATAAAATTGTTGATATTTAAAATAATAATGCGTTACATGTATAAAAATGATATTAAAATAAAAATTGTCTACATTTATAAAAAAAATTCAATATTAAAAAATATATATTTCAAGTTTAATGAAAAATCTTTCAGATTAGACACTGAATAATTTTTCAAAAAGCCAGCACAGAGGCGGCGAGAGATCGCTCGTCCGTGACGAGGTACCAGCACGAGGTGGGAGTGGCGCAGGGGAGGTGGGAAAAAAAAAATTTGCAAGCGCTCACATCCGCCGCCAGCAATATGCAACATCAGGACGCCAAGCCCCGCCTCCGCCAGGGCCGCATGGAGGGGGAAATCTACCTTCATTCCTCCGCTGGACGCGGCAGAGAGCGCCGCGCAGAGGACACCGCTCCGAGAATGCTCGCAATTTACATTAAAAAAAAAACTCAAATTACATTTTCACGTAAATTTAATTTACACACAAATTCTAGTTACAAAAAAATATTAACAAACTATTACACATAAATTTTATTTACACTAAACAAATTTTTTTAATGTTTCAATATATCTTTTTCATCAATCCACGAGTCAAACTCTGGTCCATGATGCAACCAGCGTATCAAGGCCCTACCTCTCTTGCGTTTTAACACTTTCTCAACGAGAAAAGTATCTGGAAATTTAGTTTTCAAAATCTCTTCTCCATAAAACGCTCCTGTTATACGTTTACCCTTCAGATCCTCGAGAAAATAAGTACGTGGATACGTATTTTTTATTCTACATACACGAAAAAGTTCACCAGTCCAATTCCCTTTGTGAGGTCTGTGAAAATTTCCGCGGTTCTTCGAAATTCGCACAATGTCGTCGATATTCGCTTTTTTCTTTCGCGAATGGAGTATATTCGTCTTGGAGTACACGGTTCGAAGCAGTCGATTGTCCTTTACGTCCTTCGGCTTTAATTTCGTTGTAGAATACACAGTAGAATTGTATTCTCGTACTATTTTAGGAAGTAAACTCAGTCACTTGTAATTACCGTTCGCTGTAAAATTCCTATACAGTTTATTCTTCATCGTACGAATCACACGTTCTGCCATTGACGCTTTGACACCGCTAAACGTAGAGTAGTGATTGATGTCAAACTTTTTCATTAATGTCTTGAATGATGCATTGTAGAATTCTTTCCCGTCGTCCGTCTGCAGTAACGAAGGTCTTCGTTTATGTTTCAAAATATCAGCCATGGCACTCGTAACTTCCACGGAGGTTTTCCGTTTTAAGGGTCTAGCCCACAGGAACTTTGAATAAGTGTCTATGACTATGAGAATGTACCTGTAGCCCTTGTTCACACGCGAATATTCGCACATTTCGAGCAGATCAGACTGCCAATTGTCGTCCAATCCTTTGATTTTTATTTTTCGTCGCGGATAATTACGACTCGCAGGCGCGTGTAGTTCGCGCGCAATACCAGATCGACTCGTCGTATGTAACCAGCTTCCCGTAATTCTTCTATAATGGAAGCGATTTCGTTGGTGTGTGCGTTATTTCCACACTCTGAGATGCCTGTAGCAGTCTAAGACGAGCAACCAACTCGTTCGGTTCGTCATAATATACATAGTCCAATTCTCTACCAGTGTCGAGTTTATAAAGTCCGGACTCTTCCACATCTAAAAAAAGGCTAGCTATCAAAGGATATTTCACATGTTCATAGTCTTTGAATCGACCCGATTTCGGGTCATTTTTTGCATAAACAGCGTTGGATGCTTCTAGCAATCTTCTATATTTTCGCAAATCCATCTCAGAATACCGTCGCGGTTTTTTACGAAACAAAAGTTCACATAATCCGCGAGTAAGTTTTATGACCTCTTTTCCACATTCAATATTATCGTCGGACACGAAATTAACTTCCTTCGAACCAAGGACCCACTTAGTACCTCGTTTATGCACTCCATACGTCGCGTCGTTGTTTCGTGGCACAGATGAGGCTAGGTATTCGCTGGCGAGAGGACCGACTTCGAAACTTTTTTTGTTCCGAGGTTTCTTCCTAAGAATTCGACCGGAATGAACTTCGTCTTCGCTAGTAGAAACGATGGAATTATCTGTTAATTGTGGACTCCGCTTTCGTTTGCCCGTGGACGTAGTTTGCGGTTCTTCTTTTATTTCAATTTTAGTTGGTTTCTCGTTTTCGACGACCCCTCGCCAGGATTTGAAACTATCCAGACGGGCACTCAAGGGTTTCAATTTTTCCTCTCTTCGAACCTCGTCGCTTAATCTGTGCTGCTTGGCAAGCAGGTATTTCGCGCGAATGGCTTCGATGACATCTAACTTAAATTTTTCGTTCTTTTTTAAACACTGGAGTTATTAATAATAATTTATGAACTTATAAATAATAAAATAAAAAAATAGTTTATTATGTTAATGTAGAAATTATGTTTATTTACAAACAGAAAAATTTAAGATAGTTAAAAAAATATTGTTTTATTATTGATTAGCTAATAAAACAACTAAATTAATTCTTATGTTGAGCCAAATGTTATATGTAAGAAATCAATCATCTAAAAAATAAACAATTTACAATTTTTGTGCCAGTAGATTTGAACACATATGAAGGAGAAAGTGCTTAATAATGCATTATTTTTATATCAGTCTATTGAATGGAAAGATTTTTTTTAGTATATAAAATCTAAATAACGAAATAAAACAGGAAATAAGAACATACTTGGTTTGGTTCCATCGATGAATATTTCATCCCTTGGCGTCATGCGTCGAGATCTTGTATTCTGTTGAAAAGAAATGGTATATCAACAAATTTTAACTATAAATTAACACAAACATGTTCTTAAATTATAATATATTTATGAGATTGGCTAATGATTTTAAAACACTGCTTCTACCTATAAGCCTTATAATGAATATCAGTGCTGATTTTCTGTCTGAGGTCAGAATATAATTTCTCAGATCGTTTAAGCCCAAAAATATCAAATTGTCCATTTTTCGTAACAATTTTTGCTGGTTTTTGTTTCTAGCTTTAGTTAAAAAACAAACTCGCTTAAAATGCACTTAAGGAGCACAAGCAATAATTGTGGTAGCTTATGTCATCCACAAGATTTATATTTCGTGTACAAACATGTATTGTTTTATTTCGTTTTATTAATTTTTTCCTCACAATTGTTCCGTCGTGTCATAATTTAAAAAACGAAACGAAAAAGAGTAAATGCTACATAAATCATTACACAAGATATATGTCTGTCAATGGATGGTCAGATCTCGTCCCATAAACGAATACATTGTGAACAGCACATCAGTGGTGATCTTATAAGAGGACGGTAAGGTGGTGTCAAGTTCAAGGTCAATAGTTAAAGCCAATATCATTCAAGATGTCAGCCGTGATGTGAGATGACGGTCGGCTACTCGGATCTTCAATAAAAATCTAGGGCCGGTCTTCCCCGATACATACTACTGAGTTAAAAAAATGATTTCATTAAATAGCAACTCTGATTAATGTTTTAATAGAGGACATTGGAATTGTTGAAATGTGAGAAAGTCATTCAGTACTCGCCATTGATGTGTAAACTTCTAACCTCGGTAACTAGCAAAATGATGTCTTCTCGTGTTGTTCTTGGTGCAAATAAACTTATAATACGAAACTCGGGTACCAAATTTAATGTACAATTATGTAAAATAATGGCAAGCTTGATAAATAAACTGATAAATTAAAAAGTCGCTTTTGAAATACTCAAATTTAGGGATACGAATCAGACAACTAATTTCTGAGCCCGCCGCTATAATTCGCTGCATGAATCGACAAAATTAAATTATCTGCCTTTCACAAGTTACTAGTCACCATTAAACACAGATAAAAAAAAGCAGTTCCAAACAACATGAAATTTTAAACTATTAGATATAGCTCCGATAAAGCCCCGGCTTGAACGTGATTTTCGTAAAGAAATTTTATAAAAATAATGCTCATCATGTTAAAATTAACTAAACATTTAAAACTATGAAGTTTTGCGCACGTTAAGAAATTATACTTCTATGGAATTACTTAAACATTAAACTGAAACATTTAAAAACACATACCGGCCCTAGATTTTTATTGAAGATCCGAGTAGCCGACCGTCATCTCACATCACGGCTGACATCTTGAATGATATTGGCTTTAACCATTGACCTTGAACTTGACACCACCTTACCGTCCTCTTATAAGATCACCACTGATGTGCTGTTCACAATGTATTCGTTTATGGGACGAGATCTGACCATCCATTGACAGACATATATCTTGTGTAATGATTTATGTAGCATTTACTCTTTTTCGTTTCGTTTTTTTAAATTATGACACGACGGAACAATTGTGAGGAAAAAATTAATAAAACGAAATAAAACAATACATGTTTGTACACGAAATATAAATCTTGTGGATGACATAAGCTACCACAATTATTGCTTGTGCTCCTTAAGTGCATTTTAAGCGAGTTTGTTTTTTAACTAAAGCTAGAAACAAAAACCAGCAAAAATTGTTACGAAAAATGGACAATTTGATATTTTTGGGCTTAAACGATCTGAGAAATTATATTCTGACCTCAGACAGAAAATCAGCACTGATATTCATTATAAGGCTTATAGGTAGAAGCAGTGTTTTAAAATCATTAGCCAATCTCATAAATATATTATAATTTAAGAACATGTTTGTGTTAATTTATAGTTAAAATTTGTTGATATACCATTTCTTTTCAACAGAATACAAGATCTCGACGCATGACGCCAAGGGATGAAATATTCATCGATGGAACCAAACCAAGTATGTTCTTATTTCCTGTTTTATTTCGTTATTTAGATTTTATATACTAAAAAAAATCTTTCCATTCAATAGACTGATATAAAAATAATGCATTATTAAGCACTTTCTCCTTCATATGTGTTCAAATCTACTGGCACAAAAATTGTAAATTGTTTATTTTTTAGATGATTGATTTCTTACATATAACATTTGGCTCAACATAAGAATTAATTTAGTTGTTTTATTAGCTAATCAATAATAAAACAATATTTTTTTAACTATCTTAAATTTTTCTGTTTGTAAATAAACATAATTTCTACATTAACATAATAAACTATTTTTTTATTTTATTATTTATAAGTTCATAAATTATTATTAATAACTCCAGTGTTTAAAAAAGAACGAAAAATTTAAGTTAGATGTCATCGAAGCCATTCGCGCGAAATACCTGCTTGCCAAGCAGCACAGATTAAGCGACGAGGTTCGAAGAGAGGAAAAATTGAAACCCTTGAGTGCCCGTCTGGATAGTTTCAAATCCTGGCGAGGGGTCGTCGAAAACGAGAAACCAACTAAAATTGAAATAAAAGAAGAACCGCAAACTACGTCCACGGGCAAACGAAAGCGGAGTCCACAATTAACAGATAATTCCATCGTTTCTACTAGCGAAGACGAAGTTCATTCCGGTCGAATTCTTAGGAAGAAACCTCGGAACAAAAAAAGTTTCGAAGTCGGTCCTCTCGCCAGCGAATACCTAGCCTCATCTGTGCCACGAAACAACGACGCGACGTATGGAGTGCATAAACGAGGTACTAAGTGGGTCCTTGGTTCGAAGGAAGTTAATTTCGTGTCCGACGATAATATTGAATGTGGAAAAGAGGTCATAAAACTTACTCGCGGATTATGTGAACTTTTGTTTCGTAAACAACCGCGACGGTATTCTGAGATGGATTTGCGAAAATATAGAAGATTGCTAGAAGCATCCAACGCTGTTTATGCAAAAAATGACCCGAAATCGGGTCGATTCAAAGACTATGAACATGTGAAATATCCTTTGATAGCTAGCCTTTTTTTAGATGTGGAAGAGTCCGGACTTTATAAACTCGACACTGGTAGAGAATTGGACTATGTATATTATGACGAACCGAACGAGTTGGTTGCTCGTCTTAGACTGCTACAGGCATCTCAGAGTGTGGAAATAACGCACACACCAACGAAATCGCTTCCATTATAGAAGAATTACGGGAAGCTGGTTACATACGATGAGTCGATCTGGTATTGCGCGCGAACTACACGCGCCTGCGAGACGTAATTATCCGCGACGAAAAATAAAAATTAAAGGATTGGACGACAATTGGCAGTCTGATCTGCTCGAAATGTGCGAATATTCGCGTGTGAACAAGGGCTACAGGTACATTCTCATAGTCATAGACACTTATTCAAAGTTCCTGTGGGCTAGACCCTTAAAACGGAAAACCTCCGTGGAAGTTACGAGTGCCATGGCTGATATTTTGAAACATAAACGAAGACCTTCGTTACTGCAGACGGACGACGGGAAAGAATTCTACAATGCATCATTCAAGACATTGATGAAAAAGTTTGACATCAATCACTACTCTACGTTTAGCGGTGTCAAAGCGTCAATGGCAGAACGTGTGATTCGTACGATGAAGAATAAACTGTATAGGAATTTTACGGCGAACGGTAATTACAAGTGGCTGAGTTTTATTTCCTAAACTAGTACGAGAATACAATTCTACTGTGCATTATACAACGAAATTAAAGCCGAAGGACGTAAAGGACAATCGACTGCTTCGAACCGTGTACTCCAAGACGAATATACTCGATTCTCGAAAGAAAAAAGCGAATATCGACGACATTGTGCGAATTTCGAAGAATCGCGGAATTTTTCACAGAACTTACAAAGGGAATTGGACTGGTGAACTTTTTCGTGTATGTAGAATAAAAAATACGTATCCACGTACTTAATTTCTCGAGGATCTGAAGGGTAAACGTATAACAGGGGCGTTTTATGGAGAAGAGATTTTGAAAACTAAATTTCCAGATACTTTTCTCGTTGAGAAAGTGTTAAAACGCAAGAGAGGTAGGGCCTTGATACGCTGGTTGTATCATGGACCAGAGTTTGACTCGTGGATTGATGAAAAAGATATATTGAAACATTAAAAAAATTTGTTTAGTGTAAATAAAATTTATGTGTAATAGTTTGTTAATATTTTTTTGTAACTAGAATTTGTGTGTAAATTAAATTTACGTGAAAATGTAATTTGAGTTTTTTTTTAAATGTAAATTGCGAGCATTCTCGGAGCGGTGTCCTCTGCGCGGCGCTCTCTGCCGCGTCCAGCGGAGGAATGAAGGTAGATTTCCCCCTCCATGCGGCCCTGGCGGAGGCGGGGCTTGGCGTCCTGATGTTGCATATTGCTGGCGGCGGATGTGAGCGCTTGCAAATTTTTTTTTTCCCACCTCCCCTGCGCCACTCCCACCTCGTGCTGGTACCTCGTCACGGACGAGCGATCTCTCGCCGCCTCTGTGCTGGCTTTTTGAAAAATTATTCAGTGTCTAATCTGAAAGATTTTTCATTAAACTTGAAATATATATTTTTTAATATTGAATTTTTTTATAAATGTAGACAATTTTTATTTTAAATATCATTTTTATACATGTAACGCATTATTATTTTAAATATCAACAATTTTATAAATGCAACACATTATTGTTATTTCAAGTATCAGCTTTTTTTGAAAATGTAAATAACTTTTAAATTGTAAATTTTTCCCTGCTACTTTTTTTATATAACTAATAGTATTTAACGTGAAACAGGAATATTTAATATTTTTTAAACTTTAATTTAGTATAGTGATGGCGGATTAATATAACATACACACATAAATTGGATTTATTTTATTTCCAAAAATTTCCCGTCCGGTACCAGACGATTATAGAGGACACATCACAATGTTGAAGTGTAGTTCATTACATATAGTTCTGATTGTATATTTTCTTTATAGTCTTACACACCACATATAAATTTTTATGGGCGATAAAAAATATAACACGTAATTTTGAGTCACTGATGATTATGGTTAGTTAGTTCACACTTGATTCAAATAATAGTTTTGATATAGCTACGGAACAATAACTGACGCAACAGGAGTGACAAAACTTGAACACTGTAAATATTTCACGCTATACTTGACGTCACGCAGATCACTGTTCTTCTGTGAACTCTGGTATGGAGCGATGGCTATCCGTACACTTCGCCACGGGATGATGATGAGGTAGCGATGACGACGGTGTAGACATTGCAGAACTTGACATTCGGCGTGATGCAATTGACGTTAGTGGCGTTGATGGTCTCGACGGTGTGGGAGATGACAAAGATGATGATCCGTCACGAGATGAAGCAGGCTCTCGGGCGGCACCAGCAATGGTTGTGTGGGACGATGTCACCTCACGTGATGGTCCATGCTTCACGAACTGTCGAGAGCCCACCTCTCCAAACACCTGACGGGCAGACTCTACTGGTGAGTGGTCACGATCGGGGGATCGACCCCATGGCTCGTTTCGCGACCAGCGACGTCCCTGTCGTCTGCAGCACTCGATGGCATACCAGTTGTGAAGGTATGTTTCCTCGTCTTCTTCGTCACTTATATCGTTCATGCGTATGCACGTAGAGGACTCCAGCATCCATGGGTCGTCGATTAATTTTTTCGATGCCATTTTAGCTGTTACAAGGACCTCGATGCTGGCAATGAGGAGACGAACTGCAAGTAACTGAAGGGTACCCTGGGCACTGAAGGTGGTATTTATACTCTACAAAAAATAGGGGAAGAGAAGGGTAGGGGTGGGAATGCCGGTAAAGAGAGAGAGATGGAGGGGTGAACTTTTTTTTTCTTGTAGGGGTGGGGGAACAGCAGCAGTTGTTTTGGTGGCTGGTTGTTTTACGATAAAAAAAATAATGAAAAAAAAAATTGGGTTGGATGGAGGGGGGGGGGGCGGTAGAGGTTAGAAGATATATGTGCTATGAAAAAAAGTGGTGGGGGTAAGTCAGTCTGTCTGCAGCCACCATTGAGGAAGGAGCCTGTCGCCATTTTTAATTTTTTTTGACCTTGTCGGGTTCGAACCGAGGACTCCGAGCTCCGTGTCTAAAAAGTACGTCTTTTAAAAAAAATATATTAAAATTTTATTATTTAATTTTTTTTATAAATTTTAAAAAAATTTTCATTAAAATCGGATAGTAAATAAAAAAGTTAAAGATGGCGGACGTAACGGAAAATGCAACGGTGACGTCATAATTCAAAATGGCGGAAAACAAAATGGCGGAAAGTTCGAGAACACAAAATGACGTCATCCAAAATGGCGGATCCAAGATGGCGGATCCAAAATGGCCACCGGGGTCAAGGTCATAGGTCAAGGTCATCCAAGATGGCCGCCGTGACGTCACAATCCAAGATGGCGGTCGGCTCCCGGCTCCACAGCCTGAAGCCTGTTTCAGAACATACTATCCTATACTACTTATATGGTACCAGTCCATAGTACAGTATGTCCATAAAAGAATGTCCCCGTTATACAATTTAGTATTATCAACTATTTGTAATGTGTTGGTTCAAAACAGTTTGTGATAAGCACATGCTCGAATACTGCTTTGCGGTTTCCTCGCTTGCAGTGCGAAAAAATGGTTCCTTTCCACATTAGTAGAGTGTGTCTCCCCACTGGAATCGCTTTTTACGAGTGTGGTTTCCACGTCGAAGTTACTGACCGTTGGATTAGTCGTAATGGTCGAGACGACACAGCTATTTTTCGCTGGCCTCCACGTTTACCTGAAAAAACGCCATGCGCTTTTTTTTTCCTTTGGGGCTTTGGTAAAGATCGTGTCTACCTAATGATTTGCCAGAGTTAAGACACAGAATAGAAGAGGCTATTGCTTCCATTCCTCCAGACGTGTCAACCAAAGTTTAGGAAGAATTGGACTTTAGTTTGGATGTGTGCCGTATAACTAAAGGTGTACATAAGGAACATTTGTAATAAAAAAAAGTTTGGTTTATCTTCTATTTGATGTATGATTTTTTTGTAAATAGTTTGAATTTAACATTTATAATATTTCATTGAAACTGGACGAGGAACATACCTAAACTATAGTAGTTGAAATTGCATGGTCTGGGGCTTCGAAGAGGACTGACAGTTCTTGAGACGCCAGCCAACATTGCCACGAGGCGATCTGGGTTGTAGTCCAGAGTAAGCCTTGGTCTTAGGTTGAAACTTTGAAATAATTTTTTTAAATTTTAACTAATTTTCCTTTCAGCGTGGTAAACGAAAAAAAAAGATGTTTAAATAATCTCACTACCAAAATAAAAAAAACAATATATTTGGTATAATTCGCGGATATATATTTCTGTGTAGAGTTTCTTAAAATCTAAAAGAGCGCAATTTTAACCAGTGGTGATAGAATGTCACCGAAACTTAAAAATTATTATAACGTTCTCTTTGGGAGAACTGTTAGTAATTTCAAAATTAATGTTCCATTGTATTCGAGTTATTTATGCACAATCATCTTAATTATCAAGTAACTCAATGTAAGGTCTTTGGTGCATCTAGTGGGTCGTTCGTGTAGCCCCACCCGGTAGCTGCCTGCGCGCCATTGGCTAGTGGTCGCCGCGCGACACAGAACTGTGGCGTCGGCGTGGTGCCGGGGGAGTGGGGAGGAGGCAGCCACTGAGAGAGGACCGACCTGCGCTCATGACGCCTCGCTCGCGGGTGGACCCACAGTCGCGCGACACGCGGTGTTTATGTGCAGGAGTAATCCTAATAAAGGGTTAAAAAGCACGTTATGCGCATTATTATTAACTCGCCTTCGGTAATTCCCGATAAACGGCACACCCCCCTCCCCTTGCCCGTTGGGGGCGGGCGGTACACCAGGGGCGGTAGCACTGTGCCGAGGCACAGTGACCAGGACCCGTCAACGGCAGCGAGAACTGCCGTTACAATTTGGTGTCAGAAGTGGGATCCCACCGCCCCATGCTATCGTTTATCGGGTTGCAGGAAGTTGTGTCACGCGCATCCGCGCCGTGCTGTGTAAGGAAGATGTCCGTGTTTCGGTTCGACAAAAGTTGTCGCAGGTACTAGTGAATGCAAGTAACTGTATACAAGCGTGAACGTGGCCGTGCAAGAGCCTACGTTAACGTGCCGCGAGACAGCCGTCGCACAGTGTGCAATATGAGCATTCTGGAGGGACAAAATTCGAAACTCAAGCCAATGATTTTTCCTTTTGCTTTTATTTGCTGTTTTAATGATTATTTAGTTAACTAAATGATTTCTGACAATTTTAACAGCATAATTTATAGTATTTATATAAGACCATACAGGGTTACATTACTGAAATTCATTTACTTTGCAAAACAACGTATAATGGTTTGTTTTTTTCGAACCAGACTTTACCTGTTAGTAAAAATTATTTAGTGAATATTTTTATAGAAGTAGAAAGTTTTTAAGTTTCTATAAAATTAAATGTATTACTATAGAGGCGTTTTTCTGCCATCCTTTGTAGTTAACAAGGTTTTTACATAAAATACTTAAATATGCAAATATCTCCAAACAACAGTTATAGGTTTTAAGTGACACTAATCTTAATTATAGAGCAGGTGTATATTTTCATGCAGTTTGAAAATTAATATATAAATACTTCAAGAAATGTTTCTCATCATCCAATGATGAATACAACACAACACAACAAATTTTAAAGCATGCTAAACTTAAAATAGTATTCAAATGAAGCTATTAAATGTCATAAATATGACTACACACATTTTTAAGTACTTAATTAAAAATATATAATCAAATTAACACAAACATTTCTTACAGATGCTAGAGGAAATATTTTAGTAACAGTGAAGCGAATTGGAGCAAAGGCAGGGCGTAAAACATCACATGTGTAAACACTTATTACATAAAAAGTTTAAATTAAATTATACAGATGTTTTACACACAATTAATGTCATATCCTTGTATGTAATATGTAGGCTACCCAAAAATAGTTTTTGATTTAAGTAAGCTATCAAATAACTATTTTCAACACACTATTCAGATGTCCTCTTCAATATCATCTGTATCACTTGTACTTCGCGATCTTGCACTAACTCTGGTGATGTGCGGAAGTGGATTTGCCAACAAGCGCAATACTTCAGAAGATAATCTTCCTGTTCTCCTTGGTGGACGCTTTCTCAGAGAAGAGATAAATGGATCTGAAGAAATCAGCAGGCGATTAAGCAGATCCTTGTTTGTTGCTGATATCGATGTTTTTCTTGTATACCCTACCCTGAATCGCCTGCAGTCTTTATTCCGCGCTTCTTGGGCTTCTTCAGACAGCTGTCCAATGGGTGATAAACATGATTCGATGGTGGCAAGACCATGTACCAAGAGTTTGTGAACCGTGACAGGCATATAGAACCACGAATACAAATCCAAGTAAATTTTTCGGGTCTGTTCAGTATATTTTTCAAACGCCTCAACAATAATACTGTAATCACTTGATATGGATTCCAGGATGACACGGAAGTGATTAATAAGGGTTTCATTAATTTCAGTTATAGATGCTACTTCACGTGCATTTTTGAAGAATCTCCTGGCAGTATTTCCATCATTTGTGTTTCCACTACCGGGTATTGGCGTGTCAACCACTAAACCCAACTCATTTCTAATTTTTTTCTTTATTTAATTTTTTATCACTTCATACTTTGATCCATCACTTGGTCCTCGGACCTGCCACTTTATTATATCCAACCTGTAAGAGATATGCAGCAAGCATTCGAAGCACCGAATCCAGGCATGGAGTGTAGACAGACCAAATGCATATGTTGATGGATCTACATTTGTTTTATGTGATATTTCGTTTTTGTTCATTTGTTTAGGAGATGCTCCACACATATAACACTTTTGTGATCACCGATTATTGGATAAAGCGTTGCAAATTTTTCCATCAACCGTAGTCAACAACATTGTTTGACGAACATCTCTTTCATTGCCACAAATAGTCACTCTGGTTGGTGACAGTTTATTAATTTGTTTCTTGATGATCTTACTTTCATCTTGGATTAATGCTTCTGTTTACTTTTTAAAGAGCAATTTTATTGGTCGACAATATCTAGTAAATGAAGGTCTTGGATTCTGCCAAATAATTCGTTTATGATCTTCATTTGTGTGGAGCTGCAGAGGAACAAATGATATAACGAAAATATATTCGTCATAGGGAACCTCGCCTGTTTTTTTTCTCAAACCTCTGTTTAAATATACTGTGGCCTGAACTTCCACCACAACCCCACGTGCATATTAACGACATGTCATTGATATCAGATTCAGATAGCATCTGGTTTACTACTTTAGTTTGCACTAGTAAAATGTGTTCAATGGTGTGGTTAAGAAGGGCTTGTAGATTTATTTCTGCGCTCAGTTCAGTGATCAAAATAGCTTCTTTAAGTGGGTTACACTTTTGTTTGGCTTCCTGTAACATGTAATATGGTGGATATATATTACAGTGTCTTTCTTTGGCTTGAGATTGCAGAAGCTTGTATTGGTAGGTTGTTAGTTGTGCGTCAAGAAAAAAAAGCCAATGCCTCTTCATTTGTGTACAATATAGGTTCTTTATCGGACATTCTTGCTTTCTTTATTTTTGTCGCTCTTTGTGGCGATGCTGTAGATAATTCTTTAACAATATCTGCTGCATCTCTTTTCCCAGCAGCTCGTAAACTTACTTTAGTGGCAAACGAATTCTCTTCAGGAGTCTGGGACTGCAGCAAATGTCGAACTTTCCACCTTTTACTCTTTCTGCTACAATCTTTGAAACGCTTCTTAGGGCGTCCAGCATCAGTAGCAGGCGATGTGCTTGGCCCAGGTGTATTGCAGGGTTGTGTAGCAGCAGACGAAAACATTGCCAACAGTTCATTTCCTAGTTTAAATTCCCCCCGAAGCCACTGTGCTTTTCGCTGTACAAATCTATCATAATGCCTTCCGCTTTGCGCCCAAAGTTTATTCAGTTTAATTAAAAACAACCTCACTCTATTTTTTAAGATAGTTTGAATGTTTTCTGGCACTTCTTCCAAGACAAAGAAACTCACTACGTATTTACATACTTCTTCGTGCCTTTTTGTTTTCTCACTACGCAACCAAATGTTAAAGAGATCGCCACGTGACATGCGCAGTACCTCTGAAAAAAATTAAAAACCATCGATCGCGCAAATATGCGCAGAATATTAAAGCGAAAACATTTAATATAAATATGGAACTTTGCACTACAGAAGTTTCGTGAGAGTATATTGCGGACATTTTTTTAAAACTCTAATTGAAATTTATGAAGTTTACATTTTATTGTTATTTTTCGTCTGTTAATAAATTATAAATGTATGGATAAGTATTCACAATTAAGTATGCGTTACTCATACAAATTAAAGAACATGCCTTTATGAACGTCTTCCATGATTATAAAACAGGAAAATACCACTCGCACTAACTGTATCAGCTCTTGAAAGAGCGCACTCCGCACCAATACTGCCCCGGCCGGGAGCGCTCCTCCGATACAGCTGTCTTATCAGCTCTCCAGAAGGCACACGGCATTTTTAAAACTGTCAACCAAGCACATTACAGAATGGTCTGAAGTCTCTACTATAACATTTCAATAACCACAACCCATAATTAAAAAGTCGAAAAAAATAGTTTTGTCCCTCTAGATTGGTCATTTTGCACAGTGTGCGTCGCCGGCCGTCCCGGGCTGTCGCGCCGCGTCTGCATGCCGCGAGACTCGCCGCGCTGCAGAGCTAGAGTCCAACCGCGCCCGGCTTCACCACGTGCGGTGCATCCGCGAACACCATAACCAATGCATGCAGTCTGGATTTCGACATCGCTGGAATGAGGTGAGGTATTCTTTCCTGATATACTTTACAGTCTAGTTACCATGGCATCGACCGTGCAGTTGGAAGGCCGCGAGCTTGATCTACAAGCCGCCCTGAATTTGTTAACGTCTCGCCTTGAACACCTAGAGCGCGAAAATACGGAACTGAGGAGAAATTCCATAAGTACACCCGTGACTGTAAGTGAAAATAATCAGGAAAAGTCTCAGTCTGTTTCTGCACCAGTACGAAACTTCACTATATTGCCCACGATCCCAATATTCAGTGGTAGGCCGGAAGATAATGTTAAAATATTTTTCATTAAAATCGAGCAAGCTGCCAAGGTGTGTGGCTGGTCGGAAAGTGAGATGCTCGCCTTCGTAAAGCTCAGGCTCGCAGGTGAAGCTTTAGATTTTTTCCTTGCTGACAGTGCATGTCAAGAAGCTGCCGCCTTTGAAGAGCTTAAAAAACACCTTTTGGAACGTTTTGGCAGGAAGCACACGACTCGTTTCTATCGCGAACAAATGAGCCGTCTCAAAATCTCCAACCATGAATCCATTGAACAGTTTGCTGACCGGATACGCAAAATAAATGCTAACACATATGAATTAGGTCCTAATGACGAAAGAAATGAAGCCATTAAACACGAGGCTGACCATAGAGCTCTGGATGCTTTCCTGAATGGTTGAAAGGGTGAGGTAGACAAGTTTACACGTATTTCTCGCCCACAAACATTTAAAGAGGCCGTTGAGTCCGCGATTAATGTGGTTGAAGCAGATAAACGCCCTGGTGAAGAGCCCAAGAATACCGGTAAGTCGGTAGTTGCCTTTAACCGAGTAGGGGGGGAAATGCTTCTTCTGCAACAAGGTAGGACATAAGCTGAAAGATTGCCGCAATAGGGCGAAAGCATGCTTTGGTTGCGGGAAGTCAGGACACCTGGTGAGGGAGTGTCCTAACAAAGGGATGATGGCCCCTAAGCCTAACTCTCCTGTGCATGAAAAGGGTAAGTTAAACACTTACAGGACTGGACTAGCCACGAGTCCCAGTCCTCAGTGAAGTGTATACCCGCGACAGTGTCTGACAATGGCTTAGAGGATTTGACAGTAGTTGTGAGTTATGGAGGTAGACCACTCAAGTTGTTAATAGATACTGGCACTCAAGTATCCCTTATGTGGCAACATGTCGTTGGAGATGCAGCTTTGACGAATCTTGGGAAGCCTAAATTTTGTATTTCAGGCCTTTCGGGTCACAAGCTAAAGAACTTGGGAGTCACGACTGATACTGTACAGTTAGGTGAAATAGCCTATGAGATTATTGTACAAGTCATCCAGAACAACTGCAAACATTATGATTGGATTATCGGGCTAGATTTCTTGACACTTCACCGAGCAACTTTAGATGTAGCAAAACAGAGTCTGACGCTGGGAAACAAATTGTACTCCCTGGGTCAGCGTTCTGATGGGCAGACAGTATGTGTAAAGGACTGTTACTTGGGAGTGATCAACCCATCTGGCCCAGAACTACTTACACCGTCCCCAGTACATCTAGCAGCTGCCGAGAAAATACCGCCAGGTACAGGAAAACTTGTCCGTATTATGGTCCCGCTCCCCAATGTTCGTAGAGGAGATAACGATACCCTGTTATCAGAACCTGTTCAGGGTTGCGATGTGTTAAATAATCAGCATTGCTGTGTGGCTAGAAGCATTACTACAGTTAATGCTCAGGAAGGAAAAGTAGGAGCGCTAGTGAACATGGTGAACATGAGTCGTGCTGAGGTAGAAATTCCTCGAGGTACCCAGGTAGCAGTAGTAGAGCTGCTGAATAAAGAAGCCGCCATGTCTTGTTCCCGTGATGCAGACGATTCAGTCGTCATAGAAGGCATGAATTAGCCGAAGTTTACACGAGTTTGGAAATTATGTGGTCGAGCTAAAGCTCATGAAGTAGGAGTAGATTTTTTAAGTAATTTAAGTCATTTGTTAGATGAAAATGCAGAAATGGGAGAACAGAACGTGTGCATAGGACCATTGCTAAGATGATTAGCCATTATGTCAGTAACCGTCATGATGACTGGGATGTCTATTTGCCATATGTGTGTGCCGCATTCAACAGCCAAGTGCACACCAGCACTCAGTTAAGCCCATACGAGGTAGTCCATGGAATGAAGATGTCCACCCCTTATGAGCACCTGACTGTACCTCCGTCAGTTGGCAACAGCCATGTCGCCGAGTTCGCAAGAAAACTGCGCGATGTGTGGAAAGCAGTGAAGCAGCGCCACATCGCATTCTTACAGCAAGCTACGCAGTACAACAAGAAGGCCGTGCCAGTAAAGTACAGGATTGGCGATCTCATGTTCCTGAGCAACCCGGTATTAAAGAAGAACCAGGTGAAGAAATTTCAGCAAGCGTGGAAAGGCCCGTATCCAGTCATTGAGGTGTGTTCGCCAGTGACCCTCAAGCTGCAGCTGCCTTTCCGCTCTATCACCGTTCACGTTAATCGAGTGAAGCTGTACACAGGTACAGTCATTCCACCTTCTGCGTCTGTCGACCACGACCATCCGAGAGGAAGACCTCGGAAACAACCACCAGCAGCACCTGCAGTCAAGAAGTTGCAACCTCCTGCTGCAGACGCCATTGCTGTGCCAAGGCAACGCCAAGCTCCATCGAAGGTGCCCTCCCATAAGCCACCACCGTCACTGGTGAGACCGCCCATCCCCTACAACCTGCGAAGACGTCCGTGAAATGATGTGTGTGTGTGCTGTGCTGTGTAATATCTTTATCTTTTGTTTTGTCTTAGGAGTGGAAATCCAAGTGCGTCAGTCTAATGTGGGTATTGTGTTGGAACGTCATAGTGATGTAATCGTGTCAGACTGTGAGTACCTAGTTGTAGTTAATTTTAATATTTCTTCCTTATCTCAGGAGTGTAAGCTGTTAGGTGACATGTTAGACCTAGTTTATAGTATACACCAAAATGAGTCGCGGAATAATGATAGTAGTTATGACAATAATTTTTATCTTGCATTGTCCCAGTTGCGTGGTGCCTATGATTATTTCAAAGCAGAAGTTAATAGCTTCACCAATTTGCTTCCAGAGGAAAATACTCAAGTCAGGAAGAAAAGAGGATTGTTTAACCTAGGTGGTAAAGCTTTAAAAGCTATGTTCGGCACTGAAACTTCTGCTGATATTGAGCATTTGAGTAAGCTCCTCGATAATGTTGATTCGAATTCTAACAGTCTAGCTTCTGATGTCTCTAATAATGTAATTCTTCTGAGACATCTAGAAAAGCGCATTGTATATAACACCCAGATTGTTAGGAAAATCGCGAGAGATTAAGTTAGTCACTATAAGAATTGGTACCAGAATATCAGTAGTAATGTAGAAAAATTGTTGCAAAATGCATTTGTAATGCATTCTAGGATATATTTGCAGGGTATATTGTTGCGTGCTAGCGAAGCACTTACTAATGCACGCTTTGAATCTAGCAATTTACATCAAGCTATTGAGAACAGCGTTAATCATAAGCTTAGTAGTGCGCTCATTAAGCCAAGTATGTTTATAGAAATTTTGACCTTGATAAGTGATAGCCTAACTCTACCAATTCACATGATCGCAACCATGGAAGCAGCTAATCTGCATATTCATTATGGGCTGTCAACAGTTCAAGCAGTGGTTCATGATGATTTGTCGAGACTTGTAATATCAGTACCGCTTGGAAATGAAGTAACAAATTTTGAATTATATGAGTACACACTTATCCTGTATTTTTCCGTAATTTAAGGCAACATGCTGAATTCGTCACACATGATTTTTTGTTATTAAGCTCTGATAGAAATTACTACAGTTTGCTCAACTGTCATAGCCTAGAAAACTGCTGAACACATGGTGTTACCCTATGTAAAAGTGACTTTGTGTTGTACGACAGGAGTGAGCCATCCTGTGAAACTTGTTTGTTCCTAGGCAAGAATGTAACTACCTTGTGCCCTGTCAACATTGTGAAATTGTCAAAACCTTTCTTTAAAAGAGCTCATTCTACTTGGTTATTTGCAGTAACTGATCCAATTGATATTACTTTTGTATGTAAAAGTGCTAAGTTGATCTGGCCTCCCATAAGTAAAACCATATTTGGCAATGGAATGATAGAGAATGCTTCTCACTGTGATTTGATGTCAAACCGTTTTAAAGCTCTTGCCACGATAACTGATGTGATGCATTGGAATGTCACTTATCCTGTTTTGCATATACAAGACCTCAGGCTAGAGGTCACATCAGAAAAAATATTTGGTTGGTTACCAATAGATACATCAGAAGACAAAAACCGGCTGTCAGAAATTGACGAGTATTTACAGAGTAATGAATATAGTGTATCGTATAGTCGAAACATGCAACTAGTACGTAAGCCTGAGTCCAGTGTAGCTGGTACCCTCAGTATTATCAGTGTATGCTTAGTGGGTTTAATTAGTATTACGGTAGTTATCCTGTTTGTGGTGTTTAAAAGGTGCTACTTGGCTAAACTAGTGAAAGATTGTTCCACAGACTTAAAAGAAGTGACTGCGTCGGAAGTAAAGGTTGTTTGGCCCCATGCCAGAGATCCAAGTGTGGCAGAACAATAGAACCATTGTTCATATGTGGTACTTGTACTGTATGTCGTGTATTGTATGTTGACGTGAGTGTCGCTGTGGGCTCCACTTTTCGAAGGGGAGAGTGATTGTAAGGTCTTTGGTGCACCTAGTGGGTCGTCCGTGTAGCCCCAACCGGTAGCTGCCTGCGCGCCATTGGCTAGTGGTCGCCGCGCGACACAGAACTGTGGCGTCGGCGTGGTGCCGGGGGAGTGGGGAGGAGGCAGCCACTGAGAGAGGACCGACCTGCGCTCATGACGCCTCGCTCGCGGGTGGACCCACAGTCGCGCGACACGCGGTGTTTATGTGCAGGAGTAATCCTAATAAAGGGTTAAAAAGCACGTTATGCGCATTATTATTAACTCGCCTTCGGTAATTCCCGATAAACGGCACACCCTCCTCCCCTTGCCCGTTGGGGGCGGGCGGTACACCAGGGGCGGTAGCACTGTGCCGAGGCACAGTGACCAGGACCCGTCAACGGTAGCGGAGAACTGCCGTTACATCAAGTTGTTAAAATAATTCTCAATTCATGTAAAACTATAAACAGTTGTAATAAAATTGATGAAGAACACTGTGTGTACAGAACTCTTAACATTTATTTTGTTTTCAAGAATAAGAAAGCTAATACTGTATTAAAAATATTTTGTTTCATTACCTGAATATTTTATTAAAATAATTTTTGGTATGGATATTACGTTTAAAGAAAAAACACTAGATTAAATTCAAATTTTATGCGATATATTTAAAGAAATTTAAACACAATTTTTTTATAAATTTATAGTTAAAACAATCAGTAAATTTTACAACTCTACTGATAACAAAATAAGTTATTATCAAATTTGGGAAAACTCCTGCAAATATTTTTAGTTTTTGCAGGGTACGTAATTTTTTTACAACTGAAAATAGTGTAAGTCAGAAATGTTAAGAATTTTTTCAGTCAAAAAGTAATACAGAATAACTGTGTTCTGTGGATTTTAACTATTGTAGCTTATCGCCTTATGAAATTACTGGTGTTAAAGTACTATGCTCATCAGAATTTGTATGCGTGTATATATATGTATGTATAAATGAAAATTTACCAACTTATTTTAATACCACTTTGTTTAGTATAGTGGTAAAATATTTTTTTTTAAATTGATTAATGGTTCAAGAAAAAAGTTCATTAATAACCTTACCGTATAAAAAATCCCTTTCGGCACAGACCACAGATAAAGGTAGATTTCGAAGTACCTAGTTCTCCTGGAAATGTTTTGAAACTTCTATAAACTCCTGCAATATTTTAAGAACATAATGTAAAAAATCATATAAATATTCTTCAATATTTCAAAATAATCGAATAATCAATTTCTCGTATGCCATGCAGCTAATATATATATATATATATATATATATATATATATATATATATATATATATATATTTAAACTCAATGCACAATCAGCATTGAATAGCTTAACGTACTTCATTTAAGGTATTTATGCAATTATTTTTTACATTCAAACACTTTTTCATCCATTGCACTAATACGTGCAATAAGATTGTAAAAAATAAATTTTAAAAAGTTTTATACTAAGAATATTATTACTTTTTTTAAATTTCATTTACTGTTTTTACGGTAATAGATCGTTTCATGAAAAATGTTTTCAGCATAAGGTTTTGGATAAATTTTAGGAGTTTTGCAATAAATTATTACGGATTTGGTAGTAAGGGAAAGTACCCAAATAAGAGATAGGCGCCTAAAAAGAGACACTGTGATATCCAGCCTGATAGGTGCTGCCACCTCTCGGCTAGGGCAGTAACTTGCCGCGCGTGATCGTCAGACACCATCTCCGTGCGTCGCAAAGCAACAGAAAGTATTCGGCAGAACGGACACGTAATTTAGTGTTTTTAGTTATTTCAAATGTTTCAATAGGGAAGCTTTGAGGCATCGAACAAGTGTGAAGGTAAGTTAATTTATTATTTACTTATATTTTACTGTGAAGTATTTAAAGTTAGCTACATTACAGACCAGTCATAAACTTATAACCATGACATGTTTGAGCTGAGGCAGCCATGTTTGTTTTAAGCGTTCCTGCTCCTAATAAGAGACACATTGGACTCCTATTAAGAGATGGTGTCTCTTATTAGGGCACTATCTCTTATTTGGGTAATTAAATATATTGCGCAGCCAAATTAACACCATATTTTATATTTAAATGTGTACTGATGTGCCATAGAAATCCAAATGTAGGCCTAGGTATATATACTAAGTATACCAGTCCTAATGATTTTATTTATCGTAATGTTTCTATATAATTATAGATAACTTAAAGTGACTAATAAGTTATAATTATTTCAATTAATTTTTGCTGTTTCAGATGTCTGGTGAGAAAGGAAAGCGTAAAATGTGGAATCCGGAGAAGATGAGAGATGCTGTCAAAGCTGTTCGAGCAGGGAAAATGGGTTACTTGCGTGCTTCAAAATCATATGGTGTTCCAAAAGGAACATTAGAGAAATATGTCAAAAACCAAGGTAAGACACCTGAACAGTTACTTGAAATGTCATCTGGCCGGAAACCAGTGCTTCCATACGAACTCGAGAAGCTATTAGTAAAATATTGTATGGAAATGGAGGAGAGGTACTTCGGTTTGACCATCGCGGATGTCAAAAGAATGGCTTTCGAGTTGGCAATTCGAAATGGTCTGAGTCATCCTTTCAATCCCAAAAAGGAATCTGCGGGGAAGAAATGGTTCAAATTATTTTTGAAGAGGCATCCAGAACTTCCTTTGCGCACTCCTCAGGGTGTGTCTGCTGCGAGAGTTAGGTCATTTAATGCTGAAAATGTGAATGCGTTTTTTGATATTTATGAAAAGGAATTAGATAAAATTCATTGCAATGCTCACAGAGTCTATAACGTCGATGAGACAGGCCTAACCGTGGTGCAACATAAACTTCAGAAAGTTGTTGCTGGCAAAGGTAAAAAACAGATTTCGAACTTGACATCTGCAGAAAGAGGGTCATTAATCACTACTGTGACATGCATGAATGCCGCTGGTACCTTTGTACCACCGCTCTTCGTTTTCCCTCGGAAAAACATGAAATCTGAATTAATGGATGGTGCTCCCCCAGGTTCCATATCTGCATGCCACATATCTGGATGGATACAAACCGATATTTTTTCCAAATGGTTTGACCATTTTGTGAACTTCACTAAGCCTACAGAGGCCGATCCAGTAATTCTAATTTTAGATGGTCATCATTCCCACACTCGTAACATTGAAGTGATCGAGAAGGCTAGACTCAATAATGTGGCTATAATTTGTCTACCACCCCATTCTACAGCTAAAATGCAACCATTGGATGTAGGATTTATGAAGCCATTGAAGACCTACTATGCTCAAGAGGTTTCTAACTGGCTTCGGCATAACCAAGGGCGTGTAGTGACTCACTTTCAAGTTACTAAGCTGTATGGACTTGCCTATCAGAAAGCTGCTACAATTCAAAATTCCATCAATACTTTTCGAAAGACTGGTCTATTCCCTTGCAATAGGGACACATTTTCTGATGCCGATTTTGCTATCCATGCAGGCAGTGTGAGCGAAGATATTGTTATTCCTAATTCAGAAACATATGTTGGACCACTTCAAGTCTCACCACTCCCCACATTACATCAGCCCCAAGTAAGTTCTGTAAGGAGTGAAGACACACAACCATCATGTTCAACGTCCAAGCCACCTGGACAGAAACATCCCAGGGCCGGAAAAGCAGCTCTGATAACATCTAGTCCTTACAGAAATCAGCTAAAGGAAACTTTGGACAGTAAAAAGAAGCGAGAAAATGCAACCAGGAAGAAATTATTTGCAAAACCATTAACAAAGAAGACGAGGAAATCTAAACCAAAGAAATAGTGTTCGAGTTCATCCAGTGACAATAAGTCTGAAGGTAAAATGCAGCTGATTGACTCCAGTGAATCGGATGTCTGTGCAGAAGATGATGCTGAGTGCTTATTTTGCACCGGACTATTCTCTGAGGACCGGAGAGGAGAAAAGTGGGCACAGTGTTCTAAATGTCGCCGCTGGGCACACGAAGAGTGCGGTGGAGAAGATGGATCCTTTCATTTATCCTTTTTGCCACAAGAAATGTTAATGAGTGAAACCAGCACAACACAGTGCATACATTTGTATTGTTTGTATGATGACGATGTGACTTTTTTTTGTGTGTAAAAAGTATTACTTTTCCAACAGGAAGTGACCCTTACCTTTTTAAATGTTGTATTAAACATTAGAATGAACCTTACTTTTGTTTTGTGTTTAAAAATGGATAAAGTTAAGGTATCTCTTATTTGGAACCCATTCTGAGAATTTAACTTTATACATTTTATTACTTTTTTGATGGTAACACATACTGAATTTCATTCTATTCAAATGAAAATGACGATAGTTTAAAGTTAAGTAATTTTGCAATAGAACTACACTTCCAAAAATGAAAAATTACACAATATCAATTTTATATATATATTTTAAAAAATGTATCTCTTATTTGGGTACTTTCCCTTATATTTATTAAAAATTAATGATTTCTTTGTCTTTTTACCCTTGTTATTTCCAACCCTTGCAGTATTGGATTGTTACATAAAATTTACTATTGACAAAAGTTTTTAACAATTTTTAAAGTTAAACAAAAATAAACATTGATTCGATCGAGTACATGGTAGGGAAGTTATATTTTTTATTTCATTTCAACCCCAGATATTTTAAACTCCTTGCAGTAATGGTTTGTATTATCAAAAATTGTTTCAGACAATAGTTTTAGATAAAAATTATAAGATTAAAAAACATTTCGAATGGATTCGAGGGTGTGCTTACTGGAAGTATTTATGAATTCCTTTTTTATTACTTTAAGCTCTCTTCATCCACCCTTTGCAGCAATAGTTGGTTGTATAAAAAATTGTTTGAAACAACATTTTTTGAGTTCTGAATGGTTTACAAATAATGTGAATTGATCTGATAGTGTGCCTAAGGGAGATGTGAATTTTTTTTTATTCAACCTCTGATTATTCCAACCCTGGCAGTATTGGTTGGTCGTATAAAAAATAATTTCAAACGAAAGTTGTAAAAAATCATTTACGGTTTTACAATAATTCAGAATTGATATAATAGTGTAAGCCTAACTGGTACGAGAGTTATGATTTTTTTTAATTAACCCCCATTTTTTTCAAACCCCTGCAACAATGACTGGTTTTATCAAAAATTATTTAAAACAAAAGTTTAAGATAAAAAATATAACATGTACAAACAATGAATGAGAACAGATTCTATGGTATGGTTACTAAAGTAGTTATGAATGTGGTTTTTTTTTTTTTTTTGTATTTTGATCCCTCTTTACCCACCCTTTGTAACAATGGTTGGTTATATCAAAAATTGTTTCAGACAAAAGTTTTAGATATTATATATAAGGTTTATAAATAATTCAAACGGATTTGATAGTGTGCCTAATAAGGAAGATATGAATGTTTTTTAAATTCTACCTGTTTTTTTTTTGTTTTTACAACTCTTTGCAGCAATGGTTCGTATAATCAAAAATGTTTTTGGTAATTATTATAAGATTTACAAACAATTGAAAAGGATTCTAAGAGATTTATGATTTTTGTTGTCCTACAACCATTATTTCTTCCACCCCCTTGCAGTTTATGTTGATCATATCAATAATTTATCTATACAAAAGTTTATTATATTACTCCTACAAAGTATAATACGTTCATATGGATGTGATGTTCATCATATTATGGTAGTTATGGTGATAAATCTTTTTTTTTATTATTTTTCCCATTTCTACCCCTTTGGTCGGATATTGCCCAGTAACGAACTCGACATAGATTTTCCACTACTAGATTATCTGTTTCAGTTTGGATGTGATTTGTGAAAAATAACGGCAGTTATCCTGACCCTAAAAAGGTGATTAACTATATCATTCTGAGTTGACGATGGTTTTGGGGTCTATGGACCACGAAACGAATAACTATATAAAAAATTTCCGGAATTCTCTCTATGGTAACTGCTACAATAGGTAGTATTTCTTGGAAATGTATCTAATATTACATTTACTTTTAAAAACTCTAATAATGTATGATTACTGTAGTAATATTTTGCAAACAAATGCATGTAAATTACCATTGTTCACACCAGCTGATTTGCACAGTTGTGTGGGCAAATCTTGAGCCACTGATATTGCTATGAGCAGGATATAGAAATATGTATAAATATCCGTCCTTGTTCTATGGAGCAAGCAGGCTGACCGGGAATATGCACTCGGACTTAGTATTTGATGCGTGGAACTCAGAAGAACTCACATCGTGATCACACTCGGGAGTTACAACCCTCTAGTTAAACATCGTAGCTGTAATTATCCACTTTTTGTATCCGACAGGCTTGTACTCTGCCCATACCTGTGTCTATCGAAAGGGGATTTTTTTTTTTTCAGTTCCAGAACTCCTGCCGCGCGGTATGAGTTTTGTTTGGAGCGCGAAGCAATTAAGGCTCGTCGCTCTCTCTGTCGCAGCGACACAGATAATCCCGGTTGACGAGGGTGCTTCGCCGGGCAGGAGTGCACAAGCCAACAAGCCAGGCAGGGGTGCACAAGCCAACAAGCTGCTGGAAAATATCTAAATGCAGACAATACACACTACAAATATAAGTGTGACCTAGTCTTCACTAGTTTACTCTCTAATATTTTTTTATCTCTTTGATATTTTGTTGTTTTTAATTATTATTTTTTTGTAATTCACGTAATTTTATGATGATGGTTTTGTGAGTATATCGTAATTGTAGTTTTTTTTTCGTTTTGGAAATTACCTTATTTTATTCATTTTTTTATTAGTTGGTACAATTGGTAAGATACTCTATGGAATGATCTTGCAAGTTTTATTTGAAAGTATAGTAATGTATATATTTGTAATATGAACATTTAGAGACTGCAGTGAATTGTTATACATTATTATATTTTTGTAGTGTGTTTATAAACATATACAATTATTTAATTGATAAGTGAGAAAAAAAGGCGAACTTGCTTTTGATGAGCGTGGTCGGTGGCGTGAGACTTCGCAGCGCCCAGAGGCGGCGGTGGCGATTACGGGGACTAGTGGTCGAGCAGCCTGGGCGGTCGCACGTGCTGTGTGTGGGCACGAATGAAGTAATGCGCGCGGCGAAAGTATGGTTTCGTCCGCCGGGCGTGTGCGTTGCGGGATTTCGCGTGCACTGGCCAAAGTAATTTAAGACTGCGGTAACCTGTACACACGATTACGTGCTCTTGGTTTGGGTTTTCAACTTGGGCACCCCTCAATTCTCTTCCGTTTCACACATGAGGTCTGCATAGTGCTCGCTACTCATTTATTAGAAAATAAAATTCATATTTAATTGTTGATTTTCTTTTAAAGGAGGTTGTTTTGAAAGACTGTTATAGGATGCTAAAGAGGTTTGCATTAGTATTTTTTTTAAATAAGCTTAAACAAATATTAACATTTTTAGTACTTTATAAAACAGTTGTATAGTAGTTAAGAATTTCAGTATGGAAATTTGGGTATGTTTTCAGAGTAAAATTAATTTCTTACGCTCGTCAAATTTATAAGGGAAGGTTGTATTTTTATAAACTTTTTATTAGGTGATTTGTACTGTATATTATCTTATGTTCGCCGAGTATTTTAATATAATTTTTATAATATTACATCAATTCAGCCCCATATGTAGAAAATGTTACATTGATGAAAAATCACATATTTTTATTAAAGCATTTTTAAAATCCTTTTTGTTGAAAGTTAAGTTATTTTGATGCCTTCAATGTCACTTAAAGGTTTCTGCTTCAAAATTTGGAAAATAATTATAGGAAAAAGGTTTATAAAGTGTTTAGCTCATACACTGGAGGATAACGTAAACATAACAAGGCCTAAATGTTTTAATTTTTAATTTTGCAAAAGAGTTAATTTGAATAGTTATGGTATTGCGACGCTGTCCTAGTGTGTGGGCACGTGCGCCACCCCCTTTTTTTTTTTAAAAAAAAAAGGGGTGTGGTGGCGCAATTGCAACGTGCACGTGCAAAAAAAAAAGGGGGGGGGGGGCAGCCACAGAAGTTTATTTTTAACTTTCATGTATGGAAGTTGTAATTAGTTTTTTCTCATTGGTTGACAAAATAAATTATCAAATTTCAAAAAAAAAAATATTTTGATTGTTTTCTGAATTTTGTAATAATATAACGAAAACGATTTTAAATAGCCTACATAAATTGGTAGAGTTCGAAGAAAGACTGTCTATTGCAGCCGTTACCACTGGTACAACTTACGATTTTTTTTTTCCGTCATGGGCCATAAACCCCAAAACCATTGCCAACTCAAAAGTTTATATACATACATATATACACACAATAGTTGCATGGCCACGATAACTGCTGTAATTTTGCCCAAATCACTTCCAAACTGGTACATAAAATAAAGTTTTAGGAAATATCGAACGAGTTCGTTATTGGGCGAAACCCGAACAAAAAAGTAGAAATGGGAAAGTTTTTTTTTTTTTGGAAACAGAAAAAAGAAAAATCCGTAAAGCTTCCATAATATTACGAATATCGCACCCATTTGATAATATTATAGTTCGTAAAAGTAACACCAAAAACTATTGATTAAATTGGAGAGGACGTCACCACGAAGATGTGTTCTCGCGCACCGGCCGCCCCCGCCCCCCCCCCCCCCCATTTCCCTCTCTTTCCTTGCTCTCCCACCGCAGTTATGTGACCTCACGTATTTTCTGTGTGCCGCCCCTGTGCTGCCTGGCGCATGCGCGTCAGCGCTAGCGTTATGCAGGCCTCAGCCTGTTTGTAGGTCAGAATTGTGTACTATGCGTTAGTTATTAGAGGTCACTATCGCGGCCTTGAGCTGTGCGACGGGAACATCGGGCTTCGCATGGCCATGTTTCCATTTAAAGTTCTTAAATGTAAAAGTTTTTACGGGTAGTAGTTTGTGTGTGTGTTTGTGTGTGTGTATTACACGATGGCTGCCGCAAAAAAAAAATAGTTTAACTACATGTGCTTTTCTCTATATTTTATTTTTGTTCTCCAGCTGTAAAACCTCCTGGGTAACATAATCCGATCCTTGTCTCGACGCTCGCTGCAATTTTGCTGTCTGTCGGTACTCGTGTAGTCTTGGGGAAACTACAAAAACTGCACTACTCTGCGGTTGCAGAGGATTTTTTAGTGTATGTGTGTTTGTTACATGATCACCGTGAGCCTTCCTGCAGTTCGGTTCTGGATGTATCAGCTACATCGCACCGATTTGGTGGAGTACCTGTCCAACAACAACTTAGACTACGCACCGGCCGAAACAGTGACCGAGATGTGTGCGAGGCGACTCCTGGAATGCTGAGTCCGAGAGCCAGCCGTGGCAATCTCCACCTGACGTGAGTGATTCTGTCAATACCGGTTTAATCTGAAGCTTTTATATTTATATTTTAATACGACCATCCATAACTGTAAATGGTGGGAAAAACAAAGGTTGGAGGACAAAAAAATTAATAACACCAAATTAATGACACATCATCGAAACAGATCAAATTATTTATAAATCTTATAAATTGTAACTAAAACATTTGTATGAAACAATTTTTGATAACACCAACCATTGCTTCAAGGGATAGAAAAAAGGTACGGAAATAAAAATAACATAAATTCCGTACAATGTATTATTATAAAGCATTCTTATTTATTGTACAACCTTATTATTATCTACAAATTTCGTGTGAAATTATGTTTTATACTACCAAGCATTACTGTAAGGGGTGAAATTAACAAGGGTAGAAAGACAAAAATATTCATAATTCCCTCAGTATTCAACAATTAAAAAAATTAAAACACTTATGTTAACCTTATAAATATATTTTTAAATCTTTTGTCTAAATATTTTTTGATACAACTAAACATTGCTGCAAAGGGTGGAACGGGGGGTAAAGGATTAAAAGATCCGTATCCCTCAGTAAGAAGCACAGCATCAAATTTGTTCAGATTGTTAGTAAATCTTATTAATCTTGTATTAACTCTTTACTGAAACCATTTTCGATAACGTAAGGTTATAAAACTTCAAAAACAGCTAAATATATTTGATTTTCCTTTAGATTAAAATTGTTTCTCTTTATGCAATATTTTGTGTTAGAAGGTAAAGTTATCTATATTTGTGTACGGCAGACTATTTAAAAGCATGTTACTAAAGACGATAATGTGGTTTTGTATGTGGAGAAACTTTTCATGCTGCCATTGTGTCAAATTAATTAATATGAATATGTGAATGGTGAAATATACAAATATAAACTATAATCAAGAATATACAAATATTTGTTTTGTGTTTATATTTGGCAGAGAAGTATCTGATAGCGATACCATTTTGAGTCAGCATGGGAGAAATAGCATCGAAAATACAGATAAGAATTTTTAAATATTATTATGCTTGAATTGATTTGTTGGATCTTACTAAATAACTTTGTTGATGTTAATTTCCTAAATTGGACAATTAATATATAAATAAAAGTAACAAATAAATATTCTGGTTGGTAATGGACACAATAATTGATCCACTAGATTAGCAAAATTCCTGATTAGTAAATATTCAAGAATAATTTCTGACTATTAGTATAACTAAGTAGTCCTGAAAAACTTCTGCCGGATTGAGAAAAGCCAGGGAATGAATAAATTAAAGAAATATCAGTGTAGTTTATATCACCGGGCAGAAACATAATCGCAAGTGTATCAAACATTCAATATACATTTAATAGAATATGCAAGTTCCTGATGAAATATTGTCAGTAAAATATTACTTTTGCCAATATATTATTACATGCATATTGTAAGTGGTCATATTGTAATCATTGTAAATAATTAAAAATCATGGATGTAGTATCTATAAATATAATTCTAATTTATATATTTATATTTTATATGGAATGTGTACTTAATGAACAAGACAAACTCTGTGCATTTTTTATTGGTGGGAGTTAGTTCAACACACCATTACTGTTTAGAGTCATTTTGTGGTAACGTTTGACAGCGATACTGGAACATGAAGATGCAATGAAATCTGAGAGCACAAAGTCATGACCCGTGGAAGAAAATGTTCACTCGAGGCTCACGTGAGTAAAATTTTTGAAGACCGGTTTTTTTTAGATTTACCGATGAGTGATGAAATTGAGGCTATGATTTCGTCTCAACTGCCGATTCATTACCACCTACGCTCGACAAGCAAAAATTACAACAGCATCACAGAATTTCTAGAAACGCTCCTAGCCTTTGAAAGTTTAGTAGAGAGAAAAATTAAGGATTTTATGTTTTATGAGTCTGGGGAATCTACAATCCAATCGAAGAAGCCATCATTTAAAAAAACCAACCCATAAATCAGCAGTTTCAAAAAAATGGAAATCGTTGTCAAAAATATTATAAAAACCCCAGCGTCAATGCTTTCACCTGGAAATAGAAGGGGAAAGGAAAATTTTATTGAATAAATCAAAGAAACAAAGACCCACAGTACTACCAAAATCACCAAGATTACTCTGATGGTATAACACCAGAAAGGCCAAATAAATGGTGGAATAAAAGACGACATTACAGAACAATGGCTCCGAGGAACAAGGGAGACTAGAGAATACCCGACAGAGTTATCATCAATGTCTCAAAGCTCCATCGTTCTAAGATAGTAAACCACCTCAATTGAAATATGATAGGGATGAAAAATAGTGTTTGAAAGTGTAAAAAAAATCATAACTACCTTAGTAGGAATAATATGAAATTCTTTCTTAGCTATTTAATTTAGATAATACCATTGAGTTAAAAACATTACAAACAATTTGCTACATGGCAAAAGTAAATTACGAATATTTTTTTTCTAACCAGCACAAAAGTCAATCCCATAAGCAAAGAAAAACCGTTGGCATAAATAAGTATTCACAGAAATTAGTTTAGCGTGAGAAAAGGTAATAGACACACACCCACATACACATATACACACAATCAGCAAGAGAATCCCCTAGGCTTAAGGGGGACGTTTAGTCGGGGTACATCTGTGTTAGTGAGGCGGGGTGATAAGTGCGACGCTTGCTGGTGCTTCCAGCGCGGTATCTCCTTTAAGCGCAAGGCTTTGAACTGGCGCGCAATCTTCTCGCCGTGCATACAATAACTATAATTTTTGAGCGTAACCATAATATCATACGGCGGAGAAATAAGATAATGGTTTAATGCAAAGTCCATGGGTGCTTTAAGGAATCTTTACCGGGCGTTTCATGTCTAAAGATTATTAAGGAAACTCTTAAGCTCTATTCACTTTCTTAAATATAAGTTTCAAAACGAAATACGTAAACAGAACTTCCCATAAACCATCTGAATATTCCTAAATGTTTTTTTGTAAACAAATTCCACTTTAATATCTTAAGCATTTTTTAAATCGCTTGGTATCTTGTAAAGCTATGCACACTGTATTGCGCCCAGGTAGGCGGGGCACTTAAATCCGTCTGAAAAGTCTTAAACATTCAAGGTGCACATCAAAATATGCAATTTATATATCTATACGATTTATCCATACCTTCTTTCTAATAACAGGGTTGGAAAAGCAAACAAAAATGTATTATCTAAACCATATATAGATGTATTTAACTATTTGTTAGTCAAGGTAAAATATTACAATTAAAAAAGTTTTGTTTGATGTAAGTAGTATACGAATGTATTTCCTGCGCCAGGATGCAGGATGTGGAGCCGGGAGCTGAGCCACCGTCTTGGATTGTGACGTCACGGCGGCGCAAGCGCACAATGAGCGTAACGGGACACCGCGTAACGGGACAAGTATATCACGGCGGCCATCTTGGATGACCATGACCTTGACCTTACACCGTGACCGCGGCAGCCATATTGGATCCGCCATATTGGATGACGTCATTTTGTTTTCTCGAACTTTCCGGCATTTTGTTTTCCGCCATTTTGAATTATGATGTCACCGTTGCAATTTCCGTTATACCCGCCATCTTGAACTTTTTTATTTATTAGGTATTCGATTTTAATGAAAAAAATTTAAAAATTTATAAAAAATTCAATTATTAAAATTAAAAAATATTTGGAAAAAACATACATTTACGGCATGGAGCTCGGAGTCCTCGGTTCGAACCCGGTGAGGGCAAAAAATAAATAAAAAAAATGGCGACCAATCCTTCCCTCACTGTGGCTGCTGGCTGACTGACCCCCACCACTGTTTACCATGCATATATATCATCAGGTAGTATGACGTCATGTCCGCAATCTTGAAATTTGGACGCCATCTTGAAAATATTTATTTATTGTCCGATTTTAATGAAAAAAAGTTAAAAATTCACCAAAAAATTTATTTATTAGAATACTGATTGATTAGATCGATTCCCGTCCTTGGTTTGAAACCGCTAAGAACAAAAAAAATCAGATACTTCCTCCACAGAAGCCACCTACAGACTAACGTACCACCAATACCAAGGTATATATCGTCAGCTGGTATGACGTCATGTCAGCCATCTTGTCTTCGTTCGTTGGAGACCGTCATCTTGTCTTCGTTCGTTGGAGACCGTCATCTTGTTTTCGTTTGCTAGAGTGTGCTGGCTTCATGTTAGCATAATTTTCTGTTCTCCATACATTTAACCTCGACTGTTTGCATTGAACTTTGACACTGACCTTGAACTTTGACCTTGAACTTGAAATTAAACCTTCACCTTGAAATTTGACCTAGACCTTGACCCTGAAATTTGATCTTGACCCTGAAATTTAACTTTGACCTTGATCTTTGACTTTGACCTTGACGACCATCATGGATCCGACATTTTATATTCAGTACATGCTACCAGGAGCTACCGCCTACTAGTGGTCATTCCCACCATCTTGTCTTCGTCTGCTGGAGGAAACCATCTCGTGTGTGTACTCGGCTTACCATCATGCTAGTTTTATTCTAACCTGCTACAGTGCAGTAATCATTTATTATTACTGAGGTGCCCGCCATCTTTAAATTTAGGCACCATCTTGAAATCATGTAATTATTTAGCTAGAAATGCGGGAAAAATCCAAAATTCACCGAAAAAATCAATTATTAATGAACAAATTGATTAGATCAGTTCCTGTCCTTGGTTAGATTCTTGACCAGTGACAGGTGTAACTAAATATTAAATAACTTTTAGATTCTGTTTTCCATTACCTTTCGTGGAATTTATTAATTATTCATTCTACGAAAAACAACTCAAGACAATATACCTGACCATCGAATTAAATACAGTGCCGATTAGCCCAACATGAAAGTCTAATTTTTCGATAATCTGAATAACCTATAAGCCGTTCATTACAAAGCTACACATACAGGCTAATTGTCATCGGACAATGAGACCGGCACATAAACAATATCAGACGTATAGGCTAGTCATTTCCGGACCGCATGACCTTCTTCGCCGTTAGCTAATTATATTCAATTAGACCGTCGTGACATTTTTATAAATACTAAGGACCAAGTGACCTTGAAAAATGTTTTAGTAACACCAAGAGGTTTTGAACTAGTAAATATTCAGTCACTACATATTTTACTACGCGCAATTAACAAAAAGGAAGCACCGTCAACGAAAGGGCAGCACATTTGGAAGCACCGTCAACGAAAAGGCAGCACATTTGGAAGCACCGTCAACAAAAGGTCTTCCAACGTCAGTATCCTCCAGAGAGAGCACATCCGGTTGTTTGGTAGAAAAGCAATAAATTATACTTCTACAGGAGCAAGGTTCTCCTTATATCTCTGTAATAATTGTACTATTTTAGGGCATAGAGATGGTAGCATGCTCTCATGAGGTGGATAAGCTTCACACAGGGCTACCCAAAGGATTGTTTCACAACTAACTATTGGTTATATTTGTTTCAAAACCCTTGTTTTTGCAACCCTTACTGACATGACTTCACAAACCTTAGCAATGCTCAGAGAAAACTGAAGTTTCTTAAACCCTGTAGTAAAATCTGGTTGAATGATGTAGCTCGTGTTAACTCTAGCATCTATCTTTATCAAAGCTGGTAGAACCTGCTCATTTGTGGCTGGAATTGAAACATTTTAAATAACTATAATGGCATTATAAGCAGCAACTAGTTGGGAGTAAACAATGCTACCTACTCCCATTGGATTCGCAATACCTGTTCTTCAGTGCCAAGAAAAAATTCATATTTATTCATGATATAAATTCCTAAAATTACCTTATCAGCGAAAACAAAAATACCATGTAAATGCCCATGTTACGATTCTTGACTTCAGGCTTAGTAGTCCATGGACAGGTGATGTTCCCAGTTGATTTCCTTATTTGTATGATATTTGTGTTTTTCTTATATGTTAGCTTATTAACATATTTGTGCGATCTATTAATGCTGAGGTCCCAGTGTCAATAGTAAGTAGACACTGCAAGTCATTGATACATTGATACATCCATTAAGTAATAGACTGTCGTTGACTTAATGAAGTGAGCATACATGGAAGATCCTAAAATATATTGCCTCCCGAAGAGCTTGCACGTGCCCCGTTACACCAACTACTGATCGTTTCCTTGTTCTTCTTGCTGTGGGGTTTTCTTGCATGTCGAGCCATTCCACTAAATATACCCTACTTATTAGCAGGCATAGCACTGTGAAAGACCTTCAGTTCCTGGAACTTGGAACCTTGTGTACTATTCAGCAGCTTCTTCAGATTCCTGATGATATCACCTTCATTGGTGGTGGCATTGGAATTTTCTTTGTGGCGCAGTTCTAATACAGTTCTTCTTGTCTCGATATTGGTTTCCTGGATGCATTGCGCGCTAAATATTTCTCTAAAGCATGTGCCAGGGCATCGCCACTCTTCTTGTGGTGGGCTAAACTAAGGGTTTGCTGGACCTCTGCACGAGTCCATCTAGTAGATTGGTGTTGTCGGAACTCTGCAGGAGCCTTTGGGAAAGCTGGATGCACAAGCTTCTTGATATCAGCCTCGAATCCTTGAAGTGTTTCTGAGTATCGCTGTTCTTGTGTCTTCAGAGCAGTACTGTACACCTCACACATATATCGGTCACCATGCCACATTTTTACGATTTCCTCTAACACTCAAATATTCTCTCTGGTACGAAACTGGTATGGTCTGCAGCAGCTCAATGGGAGATTCTTGCAGGGCCAAGATAGGTGTTGTAGCTTTCACTTCCTTGCTCTACCCATTCACTTCTGCAGTTGCCTCGAGCAGTCACCTGTATACTGCCTACAGAGACTGGCCATCGAAGGCGGGGTCTTGAATTTTAGTGGCTTTTGTCTGTGCCCTCCACCTTGACATCCCCAGAGACATTCTTGCGAATTGCAGCAGCTGTCACTTCTTAGTCATTCGTTGGCATTCTTCAGTTAAACCTGCTACATGTTTACGGTGGCCTGCTTATCTGAGCCAGATGTTAAATTTGTCCTGATGTTCGGCCAAATGCTGCTCCAAACACTACACCCTTCCTTCTAGCTGAATGCTGGTTTCATCAAAATTCTCATTTATATGTAAGAAGCTCCGAATATCTTCTTGTGCAGTCACTAGCTCGTTTTGCATATCTTATTATGCCTTCTTAATTTCGACAATTTCACTCACCAGGGTGTTCTTCACATCTTCTTGAGTGTTTGTTTTTTTTTGCAAATTTTCCTGGCCAGTCTTAATTTCCTACAGGCTACTCTCCATTTTTTCGTGGTTATTCCTCACTTAATTTTTAATATCTTCCTGACCTTTTTCATTCCAATTAATTCGTTCGTCAGTTCAGCAAGAAGAGCCATCATTGTCTTATGATCTTTTGTCTCCATCTTTATCGTTAATAAGCACTGACAATCAAGTAATGTCTCTTATGTTTTAAACCTAACTATACCTAAACCTACACTTTACTTTAACTATAATATCCATCATTAATGTTATGCATGATTTTTCATTCTAAATTTAATAATTTTTTACAAAACTTTTTAGTTATAAATATATTAATTAGGGATATCTCTATTTCTGGCACCATGTGTTACGAGTAGAAAAACAGGCCAAACGGGATATCCCAATTATTTAATAAGAGTTTATTTATTGAAATCTATGTTCATTTTGTCGTAAATTACAACAATCTAAATGTCTGTCCACTTATAAGTAAACTAATTACTCTCCCCACTGGTTCTCGGCTGGACAATGACTATTTCTACTGTTCGTTCTTGCCACGCAGCTATGTCTCAACACACTGCTTCCCACTGCTCACTCGTCCAACATGTAGCGACACTGTCCCCGATGCTCCGATTTTCGCACACGAAGTCCTCTCGTAGACTGCTACTGCCGGCCAAGGGGTCACTCACCAATCTCACATTACTCACCAGATCGCCGGTTGACCTCCATTTATACCTCTCAAGTTATGCCCTGGAAAGTTCTCGTAGTTTTCCGAAGTGGCACATCATCAAAGTCTCCCGACTTAACACTCGATTGCGAGAACAATGATGTCGTAGTTACGCTACTTCAAGCGATGGGGTTCTGTGAACCTGCTGAATCCTCCAGAGAGACAGAGATGTACCCGGACTCCAAGGAAAGGTGGTTGGTAACAAAATGCTTCTGATAACGGAAGGTCCTTGTTCCCCTGCCGCACCTTGTCCAGGAGGAGATGAAGGGAGGTTTCTTCCCTAGCAATCCCTCAGACTGGTGCTCCTCTTCTCTGGCTACAAAAAAAAATCTTTTAAAGTAGGGGAACATACACGAAACATGATTTTTACTTGTAAAGCGTTTACAAGTACCGAAATAATATTACTGTATAAAAAACATAGGAGAGATGGTTGTTTGAGGATATCATAGTAACTGTGTGGTTAAAGGTATCATGGGTTGAAACCCAACTTCCTCCAAAAAAACTTATACAAGTGTAGTCCAATATAAAACCATTTCAGCGAAAGTAGTATCTGCTGCCACAGTTCATTCCGCATTGTCCCTCCGACACTACATTTTCTGTTTTTCACATGTCTCCCGCTGCTGTTCTTGCTTAGAATAATACTCGTTGGTTATTGCGGCACGTTTCCGCCAATTTTCTGAAAGTATAATTACCTTGTTATGAATTCGTTTTGCTGATCACTTCATGAAATATGTAATCTAATTGTACCTATCAGAAATAAATCTATAGATGTTTCCCACTTTCATTTCCATACAACATTAAACTAAAATTATGTTCATAAAATGTTTACAGCCAACATACACTTTTGCTTTAATATCCCTTTCAGTATGTCAAGTAAGATACGATGCTCATCAACTACAGTCTAAGAATTTCTTGCGTGAATTTATTTAGAGGTTAGATATAAAAAAAACCCACGCCACAAAATTATAAGTTTGTTACCACCAATTATCACACTGAAATAATTTTGCTACAGCGGCGGAACTCGCTGTGGTTGTAGAATTTCATTCAAACATGTGTAATTAGGTTAGTTTTATTTTTTGACAGACATTGGCCTGAGATTTTGTGTGTGAAGTAGGTAAAGAAAATAAGTGAAATAAAAAAAAATGTTTAAAAGTGAGGGATTAAATAAACATAAACTAAAACAATTGGACTATCCTACTATTACACTGTACATATAAGTGCATACGTATATTTTTACATATTAATACATGTGTACATGCAGAGAGTATCCCATTTAAAATTAACATTTTACCATCGCATTTTTGTAAACCATTTAAAAATTAATTTTAAACAAATTTAATTTGTGTACAAATAAGAATACGTAAATTTCAGCTTCGTTTCTATCAACCAATAAACTCGTATTCGGTGAAGGAAAATGCAGAGCAGCTTGCATTGGAAAAACCGGCCGGAGTACCTACATCAGCATGTTACAATGGCATGTGCAGTTGTTGTTTAGATTTGACAGAATATCTGATAATGAACATTTGGATTAAGGCTTTGGTTGTTTTTCAGAGAAAATTATTACTGATATATATCCTGTGAAATCAGTGTGTCAATCCACAAAGTAATATTATTTATTAAGATAGTTTTTTTTGAAACGTTTCACGAATGTCATATGTTGAGGTAATACGACATACCGACAATTTTTACACTAACAGAAAATTTATCTAATTTACTTTAGATTACTTTCGCAGTACATAACAATTAACGTTGGCCTATCTTCGCTCTGGGAGCTTAAAAAAATTACATAACTTAGGTAAAAATAACTTTGCAACATTTTCGCTACACAAAATACATACTCGTTTATTTATTACTTTCACCTCAAATTGCAATTTTCAGTAAAAAAAAAAAATTATAAAATAATTTTTCCATAAGAATCTTACAAATATTGTTATATTTAGGAATAACACACACAAAAAGGTGGCGTAGTAGATGATGATTCAAAGAGAAGTTACACTTTATATTTAATATGTTTTTCTATTGAAATGAATGTTATTTCGATGTATATTTGATGCAGCTACATTTAAGTCGTCGTATACTGAAATATTTTGGTAGATAGCTCTGGGACCTACCCTATAACCATGTACGTAGGTAATTAGTGTTTACAGCCACATACAATTAAAAATAATAATAAAGGATACAGTTTTAAGAAAAAAAAGTATTACTGTTTTACCACGGAAAGCTACACCATACCATATCACAACTAGAAACGTAAAAAATTTATCTTTATCTTTTACAAATTATTTTGTTATTTTATGTTCGTTGTAATGTTATAACAGTGCTATATAATAGTGTTATATAATAGTGCTATATTTAACTAATTTGTCAAATTAATATAAAATATTAAAATTACAACTATGAGAACGAACCATTAACTTCAACATTTGGCATGCACTAAAACAAGTTTTAATTTTGATTGTAGACGCTTTGCATCGGTATGAATATATGCGTTATAAAAATATTGGCTACATAACAGCTAGAAAAACATCAATCCATGCCCACATTGCTGTTGATGCATTGTTATATGTTACGTTCACTGTTATGTGAGCACTTTTTAAACTAACAAATACATTTATCTTATAAAATAGTTTTTTAGCCTTATAATAAGTTTTGCAGTTAGCTAGTTAAAATTGGTAATTATTAAAACTACGTCATTTTATTAAGAATATAAATACATAACATTAAAATGATCAGATTTATATTTCTAACAGTTCTAAGTGGCTTTATTCAATCGTTCATACTAGAAATAATTATTGTTTACATAAGCCAGTTAAAGAAGACAATGTGGTAGTGTTAGATACTAACGCACTTATATGAACTGCGTGAAAACTAAGCTGATTCAAAGTAAAATCGTTAAATTCTGAAACGTACATAAAATATATACGAACGCTTTCACTCCCGCAATTTAAACGCCCTCTCAAAGTTTAGCACAAAAAATAATAACGTAATATTGAGTTTTAAAATATATACTGCATCATGCTAAGAATTTTAATGACATTGAAACATTTAGGCACATATAAAACATTTGTATACTATGTTGTTTTTAAGTACAATTTAAAACAAAAAATATTTATTTAATGTGGGATAAGAACTAACAGCCACGAGATGCAATATCCAGGGAAGACTCAATATACATCTAATTCACTCACACGCTTATAGACATACATTTTCAGCCACGATAGACCCTTGTAAAATCGTGCCTGTCAAATGTGTGGAACTGTAGCCTTTTATCATCAACACCAAATACAAAAATCATGTGATTTTATAAAACTCCCTTGGCATATTGAAAAGTCCTTAAATTGTAATTTTAAAAAAAAGAAGCAAAATTTGAACAACAATATACCCTAGTAAGCAAGATGAAGGGGAGTATGCGTCTCTGTTGTTTATCCTTAGCTCCCGGTAATTTCCGTGAAGAAGATCGGCATCTTTCCCTCTTGGGCAGAAAAGAAAGTCCACGGAGCGACGAACACGTGTTAACAACCTCCCTCTGTCTCCTGGTTGCCTGATACTTTCGGGAAGGAACTGCTCAAAACACCCAATCACCAAACAACACATACAAAAAATAATTAATTATTAAAGCACAAACAATATTTATTGTTGACAATAAATGTTGGTAAATGCAGAGTAACTTCTGGACCCATTCTCAAAAAATGACACAGTTCAATCACTAATAAACCCACACGCGAAAGTGCTATCATGGAGTTGTCAAATGGTTTTAAGAAATATTTAACCCTGCTGCTGTGTTCACATTTAACACACACTCATTGTGTTCGGGTCCAAATGTACCCAAGATAAATAAATATTTTTGTTAATTAACCAGAAAATTTTTACTTACATTCTAAATGAATTAGTGAATGTTCACAGATTGTTCAGTGATTAATGAAGCATTTTAAACTAATTTAATCAGTGAAAATGGCCACTAGAAATCAATAAATAGGGCATAGGCCTATTCACAGATTTCAAAAGTGAATTACTTAATATTCACATATTTTCCAATGGTTTTCACATATTCACTAGTGAAAAGAGAAGGTCTCAACGATAGGGGAAACCACATAGAAATGGGAAGGCCTCAACAATAGGGGAAACCCCATCGAAAAGGTAAGCCCTGCCAATGCCCCTGTGGAAAGGGAACCACCGAAAGGGAGAATATTTTTCAAGCCCCTTCGAAAGGAGAATGCCTGTGAATTTCAATGCGGGATAGTCCCAACAAGTAATCAGTATCACTTACTGGAACTTTAGGGCTGCCTAGGATATGCTTGTACCTTCATCATTGTTATTTGTATACGTAGGATATAACAAAATTGAAAAATTAGGGTAGTTTGAAAAAACAAAAAGGATATATTTTTGAATACATACACCGATAAAATTTACACTTTTCTTCTTTTATAAAAAATAGCATTTATGATAGTAATTCTGCATTTTCGAAATTTTTTTTATAGGAATGGTCTAAAAGGACCTGAAGATAGTATTTATAAAAATATTTTCATTCCGAACAACATTTATGTCAAAAAACTATAATACAAATTTATATTTACAGAAAACGGCAAAAGAAAAAAACCTACTAAGCTGCAAACGTATATCATCATTCATTTTAGAGGGGGAGGGGGAAAGAATAATTTTGGTCACAAATGTACCCAAACACAGTAGCAGAAAGTACCAAAATTTACGAAAATAAGAGTAGCTTGAAAAAAAAAACATTACATTTCTTGATGGTTGAATTGAACTATTCGTTCACTTTTTAGGAAAAATTAGCATCGATTATTCTTCTGATAGTTGCATTTTTTTTATAATTATTTACTATAGGGTCCAATCCTAGCCAAATTTTTATAAAAAAAATTTAATTACGTGAAATCGATAAAATACAACGAAAAAAACAAAGTCACTAAGCTACAGTATGATCCCATCATTATTTTAACTTTTGTAAAAGAATTAAATTTTTTTTGGGTCTAATAGACCCGAACACAGTAGAAGAAAGTACTAAAATTTACGAAAATCAGAGTAGCTTAAAAAAAAAAAAAATAACACTTCTTGATGATTCGATTGAAATATTCTTTCACTTTTTAGGAAAAAAATAGCATCAATGATTCTTCTGATAATTGCATTTTTTTATAATTTTTTACTTTAGGGTCCAAAAAGACCCGAACACAGTATGTATTTATGAAATTTTTCATTCCTAACAAAAATTTTATAAAAAAAATTATAATTACGTGAAACCGATAAAATACAACACAACATTTCTTGATGGTTCGATTGAAATATATTTTCACTTTTTAGGAAAAAATAGCATTAATGATTCTTCTGATAATTGCATTTTTTTATAATTTTTTGCTATAGGGTCCAAAACGACCCGAACACAGTATTTATGAAAATTTTCATTCCTAACCAAATTTTTATAAAAAAATTTATAATTACGTGACATCAATAAAATACATCGAAATAAACAAAGTCACTGAGCTACAGTATGATCCCATCATTATTTTAACTTTAGTAAAGGAATTAAATTAGTTTTGGGTCTAAATGGACCCGAACACAGCAGCAGGGTTAAGTATGAAATTTGATATTTACATCAAAAATTAAACAATTAAACAATTAACACATCAAAAAAAAACTCATTAAAAATGTATTTCTTGTTAAAAAAATTAATACTTTTGACAAATTAAAAAATTGAAATTATTAGAGAAATAGTTAATTCCTCAATATATAGTATATACATATATATATATATATATATATATATATATATATATATATGTCTTGTAAGAATCAAAACAATAAGTAACAAAAGCAACAGTATTTAAGTATAAAATTATTTGCCAAAATTTAAGATTTTTTTTTACTTGGGATTAATTAAAAGTTGAAAGCAAGAACTTGTGACAAACAACAATACTGAACAAATATTTTGCGGAAGAAATCCACTGTGGCCTATATATAGTGAGAAACAAGTTTACTTTGTATTTATTCCTACACATGCAGAAAATTTGAATTCCTAACACACATTGAGGTGTAAAATTATTTGTGTGAATGCTGTATCTCAGTCGCTCAAACCGGTGTGAGAAATAAAACTTTTTTAACGGAATTAAACAATAAAGTAAATGTAAAGTGAGTTCAATCAATATAATAATGCTAGAAATATTATTGAAAACAAAACAAGGCTGCACAAGGAAGTCATTAATTGGGTGTGTTTAAAAATGGTTTGCCGTTAGTATCCCAGTTGGTGGGTAGATGCGGCAACACTGTAACGCGGAGACAGAGCGCAGTGCCTGTGCTCCTGCAGGCGATGCTACGTCACCCCGCCAGCGCCGCGCGCTTGTTTAATGCCCGCGGGAAAGCGCGCACGCCTTGTCGGCGGCGCGCTGCACTCGCAGTTCCTCTGCCGGTGGTTTACAGCCTCGGCGCGGCCGTTCCGTACCGCACCCGCGCCGGGACCGCTCTCCGACAACAATGGCGTCTTAACCGCGCGGTTAAGTAGCCTGCTTTTCCGGGACGCGCCCCGAGGACAGAGCGGCGCGCGAATTTAATTACGGAGCGCGAAACAAGAGGGCTCTTGCGAGGGGCCGACAACTCGGGGAACACTCGATGAATTACACCGGGCGAAATCGAAAATACTAGCTCGCTTTGTTCCGGCAAGTGTGTGTATTCGAATACTCTGTTACTTGTTCTATAACTGCCCCTTTTGTGGTTAGTGAAATCACTGCGTGTATGTTGAAAATCATCTGAAGGGGTAAAAAAAAAAGTGTAAAAAATGCAACAATATTGGTTTGGTCTCATTTAATTCACACAAACTTTTTTGAAAAGTCAAATCAGTTTCGCTTAAATTCGACTTGCACATTAACGACAAATTACATTTGTTTGCAAGCAGTATATTATTTCGATTAAATTAAAGCTTAAATTGTTTACTTGAAAATAAGCCAAACATAATACATTCTTTGAATAGTGCCTGCAATGGGAATGATTTATTGTTTTTTGATATACACCAGTCCTGGTTACAAGTTGCATATGGCCAGATAAGGTGTACATCCTAAACTTTTTAATTTAAAAATAATAATGCTAGAGTATTTATTTTTAATGTCAAGTAAAGCCCACATTGTAGTCACTCATCAACGAGAGCTGTGCATCAAAAAAGTAGTAATTGAAATTCAAAATTTTATCGACACGTACCGGAGGACCAACAAGCCTTGCCGACGAGTGAGTTAATGATAAACTCGCTTAGTTATCACCTCCTCAAGCACCGCCCACCAAGAAGACGGAGTCGGGATCCAAACAGCCAATCAGATCCCAGCCTGCATGACCCACGCCGACATCCCAGCGTGCCAATAGGGAGAGTTCGACGGCAGTTTTTGTGAGATAGTGGTTCCGTTTCTGGCGACTGAATGACCTGCGAGGAGAATCGACTGTTGTGTTTGTGTGCGGAGGAAGGCAGCAAACTAGCGAACCGAGAAACAGGTTGTGAGTGTGAGGACACGAGAACTTTTTAATGAGTACTTATGGGGTTACTTTGCCGCTTTAACAGTGTGATAGATTTTAGGAAACATAGTACCTGGTTATTTAATTTAAGGAGTCAAATCATTCTGATTAACTATTAGAAACTATTTATTTGTAGAAATGTGAAAATATAATTTAAAAGTTAGTTTTAAATATCAGGTTAGTAGTATATGAGTAATAAAATAATTATTTAAAAACAATCTTCCAATCCTCAGGAAAAATATTTTTAACTATTGCAACAGTAAATTTTTAATTCCAGTTTAGTTAAAAATACACTGAAATATAGAATTACTCAATAAAATTAGGTAAGTAATTTGATCTGACGCATAGGCTTATAACACACGTGGCATTTATTTTTGGTTATAATTTAGGCCTATGTAACTGCAGGTAATATTTAATAATAAATTTGTCACTGATATGTTATTACCACCATCTATATTGTTTGCTTTGAATTAAATTACAAAAAAAAAATATATTTAATGCTTTGTCTACTGATAACACAAGCAAGCACAAAATAAAGGTCAAATGTACGTTTAAATACGAATAGGCTAAATTACTCTGCCTGCTTTTTCCAGGGTTTTCCTTCTATGTCTGCATGATTCATGCTAAAGAAACAGGTAAGTCACATTTTCACAAAATAAATAAGCCCATTCATTACATTGGCAACCGGGGAATTCAGTGCGCGTGAGACCAGGATTCTACAACTCACCCAGCATATTATTGTATTTGCACCCCACATTTACGTAGAATTACTTAGATCAATGGGCTGGGTGTGTGTCTTGTCAAATGTTCTACATAAGCATACGAGCTTATTATGTGCTGTAGTTAAATGTGGTGTAAGCTAAGCATAAATACCTGCTCGGAGAGGGTGAGAGTTCGAAGGCCACTTGCACAGTCGTGATTTGAGGCAAAGGAAAAAAACAGGATGTCCATAAAAAAATTTCCTTGTTTCAATGGTATATTTTAAAAATTTAATTTAGACTATTTAAAACAAATCATACATCAAATTGAAGGTAAACTTAGATTTTTATGATATTATCTATGCGCACCTTTAGTTACATGGCACACATCCAACCTAAAGTCAAATTCTTCCCAAAATTTGGTTAAGATGTCCGGAGTAATGGAAGCAAAAGCCTCTCTAATTCTGTGTTTCAATTCTGGAAAATCATTAGGTAGCGACGGAACGTAGACACGATCTTTTATAAAGCCCCAAAGGAAAAACTCGTATGGTGTTGTCAGGTGAACATGGAGGCCAACGAAAAAGAGCTCTATCATCTCGACCATTACGGTCAGGGACTACAACATTCAACCACTCTCGTACAAAGAGATTCGAATTAAGGGGGGGGGGGGGGGGGGCGGGCTCCCTCCATCCTGTTGCCAAATAAAGTTTAAAGGTTCTACCTCTACTTCACCCTCCACAGCGCTTTTCGCGCTGCAAGCGAGAAAACCACAAAGCGGTATTCGCACATGCACTTATCTAAAACTGTTTTATTAACTCTTTAATTGTAAACCAACACCCTACAACACTTAGGCCCTCCTCACACGGGGATACTGAAGTTGCTTAGATACCGCGAGACTCGGCGACCGAGCGACTCGTCATGTAGATAGGCATGGCGTCACTCAGACGGCGATACTGGAGTGGCGGAGACTGGAAGTCGTAAGCAACGTAAATCCCGGCGACTCAGCATGCTGGTCTCCACGCTACTCCAGTAGCCTACGCGGCGCGATACTGTATTGTAGCGAACAATGGGCGAGCAGGCGTTTAATATCAAATTTGTAAACGAAGTTGAGAAACACCCAGAACTCTATAACTACAAGTTGAAAGGGTATTCAAAAAAGGATGTGACTGACAAAGCATGGAATGATGTCGCAAAAGAAGTGCAACTCACAGGTAAGTTGACAATATCTTAAACAACAATAATTAGATATAAAATATCTATCATAATAAACTAACTTGTGAAAAATCAAAATGTATATGTAAACAGCATGTTTTATATTTAGTATCTCACAAATACATTATTAGTAAAAGAAATATAGTTTTTATACAATGGTTATTCGTCCTTCGAAGAAATACCTTATTCTAAAACGTTTGTAACGTATAAAAATTACTTTCTATTGATATCTTTTCTTGGTTCCCAAGGGAATTACGCATGGTTTTTACGAACTTCGATAAAACTTACCACATGTTCAAAGTTGTTGTCATACTCACAGTAACCTACAAAAACACATGAAATACTTTAATACCTAATTAGTTATTGTAACAGTATTTCCACTGCCATGGAACAGAAGCCCGGGGTGTTAGAAAATAGTTTGCCAAGTAATTCCGCACTTCATGAGCAGTAGACCGATCATGTAACGTTAGGTCTTCTAGTGGCTGTGGATTGATGTTGGGCGTTTCTGAGTTGCCAAATGGTTCACCAGCAAAATATTTAATACCTTCACTTTTCCGAATGAAGTTGTGAAGAATGCAGACAGATTTTATTACATCAACCACTCTTTCCGTAGTTCGGCAGCGAATAGCAGTGTTCAACACTTGGAACTTTTCTGCCATCATTCCGAAAGCGCACTCCACTGTTTTCCGTCCTCTGCTCAATCTGTAATTGAATATTCTTTTAACATCATCAAGTGTTCTCTGAGGGTAAGGACGCAGCAAATATTGTGACAATGGAAAGGCCTCATCTCCAACAAAGTAAAAAGGAAAGTCAATCTCATTGTCGTCATCTGGTAATCGTGAAGGCGGTGGTATGTCTAGTCCTCCATTTGCAATCCAGTGTTTGACAGCTGATGCGCGAAACACTCCTCCATCGCTGTTTCTACCTGCATAGCCAGTTTCAATAAGAGTGAAGAAACCATCTGCATCACTGCTAGCCAGCAGCACTATTGAGTGATACATTTTGTAATTAAAGTTACTTGAGCCAGTTCCAGGTAATTTTTCTATTCGAATATGCTTACCGTCCAATGAACCCAAGCAATTGGGTAAATTCCACAGTGAATAGAAACGCTGTGCTATCATTCTCCACTTTTCTTCTCCTGGGACAGGCATGTAGGACTCTTTCAACGATTCCCAAATTAATTTGGTAGTTTCTCGTATGATGTTGATAACTGTGCTTTCTCCTCTAGCAAAGTACATCGACAGCGATACAAATGTACCTCCTGTTGCCAAATACCTGCAACAAAGTTAAATTAAATTTTACTTCATAATACATTCCCCATGTACCATTTATATATTTTTTCTTCAAATAATAAACATATGTTGTATATATCTGGATTATACTTAATACTACTTCACTTTTGTATTTGTTTTTTGTTTACTGTAAATTAGTTAGGAATTCATCCATTGCAACGATTTATATTTATGTGAACAATGTTGTTTGTTTTCAGTTAACGAATGCAAAGAAAAATGGAAAAATCTCCGTTCAGTTTTTGTCCGTCACATAAAGCCACCTCCAAGTGGTTCAAGTTCCAAAAATAAGAAACCATATTATCTATCGGAGGCAATGAAATTTACCCTACCATTCATAAAAACGCTTGGTACACCATCGGGGAATTTGCCAGAAGTCATCAATGAACAAAACCTGGAACACAGTTCATCTGACCCAACACAAAATACGGAAGACGTTGCGGCTGAAGAGGAGGAATATATCTCAGATAACGCAATACTAACTACAACACCACAACTTTCCCTTCCTTCACCTATGCTGCCAAATACTGACTTCTCGCAAGAACATGCTCATCATTCCCAACAAATGACTCATGATCCCTTTTCCAACCCAAAAGATAATTTATCAAAGCGTAAAAAGCAAACAGTGACGGAAGTGGACAAGTCCTTTATGGAATACATGAATGCAAAGAAAAGGAAACTTGAATCGAATTCAAACGATGATAGGCAAGTAAAAAAGTCGTTTCTTCTAAGCCTTTTACCAGAAATCGAACCTTTGACAGATGCACAAATGAAATCATTCCGACGTAGGGTTCTGCAGCTTATTGATGACATCACGAATCCAAAAGACATGCACCAACACGTACCAGCTTACCAACAGACCCCAACTTACTCCTACAGTGTTTCCACGCATTCATCGTTGGCTACAGATAATGCTTCAATTTGTTCGTCGCCTGGAAATCAAACTATTCCACAGAAAGTACAAGATACTGAAACGCAACAGTATTTTGAAGTCATCCAAGAGACTTTACAATATGAGCAGGAACATAATGTGATGTGATGTTTTGTTGGGTGTGTAAACATATAACTTTGGTGTACGTGTTTTTATCTCTATTATGTTGTTTATTTTTGTGTTTACAGTCATGATTTGAATGTTTGTGTAATGGGTATTCTTTAAATAGTTTATATATATACATTTTTTCTTTTGCAGTACATTATTTGAATGTGTATTTCTTAGGTATATTTGAATTAAACATTGGAATGAATTTATGCATAAGATATGTTTATACTTTCACCTTTCAGTTGACTGGAATACTTGGGTATAAATAACTTTAGATTATTTAACCTGTTAACGTTAAAGTGCACATTCTTAAGATCCATACAACAGCCATTTTCCACAGATAAAATAAGTAATTGCGGCCTCAAGTTAAAATGCATACATTGTTTTTATTCGCCAAGCATCAGTATATACGTTAAAATACTTGGAAAGAAATAGATTTGTGTTGAAGGGAAACATTTAGAAGTGCCTTAACAAAAATTCGTAATAATTTGTATTTCTTAACTTACTTACCTCAAAGTTATCAGCAATCGTTCACCGGGGCTCACGCATTCCCTCATAGTGGTATCCCTATAATACATCGCAGGTGTAACAATTTCCGTTAACATTTGGTAATTCTCCTTCGTCATTCTGTAGAAAGCGATGAATTTTGAGTCTGTCTCTTGCAATTCTTTGGCCGCGACAAATAATCTACAATTAATGTTCCTTTCTATATATGGATGAACCCACAATCTTTTCCTACTTCGTTTTCTATAATGTTGATAATATTGGATAACAATATCACTATCGTCACTGCTGTTATCACTGGACATTACATACAATATATAGGCACTTCACGGTTCCACAAGATACTCGGGCTGTACTCACGATGCATTTTTTCCTCCCAGTCTCTGATATTTTAGTAGCGTCGTGTGAAGATAACGGGCGACTAGAGTCACCCAGTCACACAGTTGCCTAGTCTCCAGGCTACCAGCGATCGTTTTGTAGGCAACTTCAGTATCCCCGTGTGAGGAGGGCCTTACAGTTGATATTAATTTTTGCAGTGAAAAATTCTTTAGCCACGTTGAGCGTTTTTTGGTAGGGGCAAAACTTATGGGTTCGCGTCACCGACATGCTAGTGATGTGTTGCGCCAGACTGGCGACGCGCAGCGGCCTGTGTACATGTATACTCATATATCTATACACTAATAGATTGTATATACTCGACTGTGTCATGTGCGTGTTGAACTCTTTTATTATGGGTAAAATCTTGTGAGTTCGCGTCACCGACATGCTGTTGTAGCAGTAAGTGAAGTTAAATTGACCACTTGAAAAGTTAAATTTGTGTATACTGTGCATTGCCCAGTGAACACATGACCTAGGTCTGACATCACTGGTAAGTCATAGCTATGTAATGAATTTTTACGTAATTTTTACATACCACTGACACCTGTTGTGACTAAAAATTATGTAAATATAAATTATATCTTGCTGACATCATACTGATATTTATAGAAATTGAGGAATAGAGAGCTGGGAAATTCGGTATGAAATCTTCTGAAGCTCTCGCCCGATAAAATAGAAATCAAGGATTTCAAATTTTTAAATTTTAAAGTAATTGGTTACAATAATATTCCAAAAAATAAAAAAATAAAAAAATGAAGGATCCGAGTGGGATTCGAACCTGAGTCGCTAGGCATATAAAAATATTATTATTATTATTATTATTCGACGCCTGGTTTAATCAATAAAATTGAGGATCATTACTATATGTTATCAGTATGTAATTAATGGTTCGTCAGTATCTGATGTAAATAAGTAAAAAATAATTATTCAGAAATAATTATTAATTTAAAAATTCAAAAATAGAACTCAGTTATTTCAAAGTTTTAAGTTTTTACTTCTGTTGGCAGTCTCCATGACAGTTTTTTTTTTATCTGGGACTTTCTTTTATAGACATACTGTATTTTTCCATTGAATTAAACAGCAAATTTTTGCTTGGATTTCACTTATCTGACTCTGCAAGTCACCCATAGTGTCATGTTGGTGAACTGTAAATTTTAAAGCAATAGTTATTTTATCATTAAAATTTAAAATGTCGGTTTATATAAATTTACCATTCATAAAGCACATAAAAATTTAAACTTTTGATGATTCTGGAGCGTGACTATTAAAAATATACACAATTATTTAAATCAAAATTAACTAAATATTTTGCTCGAATTACATAATAAGTACAGGACATCGCTAAATCAGTCAATTATCATCGCTAATTCCGAGCCCGTGGTTTTCAGCAAGAGATATCCTTGAGCGTAGATACAATATTTATTGGGTTGTTTCCCAATAAGCACACTCCATCGTAGATTCATAATATTTTTGCTACAATACACTTAAGTTGTTTAGGCAGTCATCTATGAAAATTTTTGGTATATATATATATATATATATATATATATATATATATATATATATACCAAATATTCTACGGTGTTATAGTCTAATATTTATAACAGGCAACCAGCATGCAACCGCCCGGATGGAGAGAAAATAATTTAATTACGCGGGTAATCTTCAATGAAGTAATCACTGGAAGATGGGGGGGGGGGGGGGGGGGAGGTTTACCAAACATACTAAAGTATTATTTTACTGCGGAATTTTTCAAACCACAAATAAAATGTATTAAATATTTTGATTTTAAGTTTAATAAATTTGTATTACAAAATTTTATTTTACCCTACCCTGAACTTCATTCTGTATCCGCGCCTGGACATAATAGTTCAAGTGTTGACTTCCACGAGTGTTTAAACAGACCTGGTCGGTTTGTCGAGCTATTAAATACAACAAAAAATGATCCTGCACTGCGAGCTACGACTGGTCGATGGTTGAGCGGTCGGGCCGATCACTCGCGCCGCGATAAGATGATCCGGGTTCGGTTCCCAGATGTTCGGTGCGTCCAAGAGCCGCTGGTGTTGCCGTTACCTCGCCGTTGCATTCGGTCGTCGCTCCCCATTTGAGTGGTCTGCCCCTCACTCGTCCTTGTAGCGCACAGGACGACGACATGTAACAATCAGTTCATTTAGTTATTAATGTAAAAAAAATTGTTTTAGTGCGCCGAAAAAAGTTAGCTGAAATACTTGACAACACAATTCCCCCCCCCCCCCCCCACCCGCCACTATTTGTACATATCAGTAGTTTCCAAACATACGTACAAGACACGGATACTTCGCACTTGGCAATTTCAGGATATTTCTGAATTTGAACCATTGAAAGACCAATTCTGAATTATTGTTTTATGTAGGGATGGACCAATAAAATCCTTAAATACCATCAAATCCTTAGTGTACGAAGGATTCGATATTCGAAGAGAAAGATTAGAAGAAAAATATTAAGAGTAAGTAAAGTAAATTATAAAATTCAACAATGATAACCTCTGAAGTTTAATAGGTCAATTAATTTCTTCATGCCTATCCCATTACCAGTCCACAAGATTTCAAAATGTAATCATGTAAATAAAATTACAAACTGTATTATTCTGAAAACTTAGTTTGTGAAACAACAATTTAAGGTGTAGACTGCATCAACACCATACTTAATATTTTTCATTTACTGCACAGTATTTTATTTTTTGATACTTTACACTTATATTCGGATTCGAGGGATTTGTTTGAGGTGCTCTCTGGGATTATACTTCGAGATTAGGATTCGATAAAATTGGGATTTGTACCGTCACTAGTTTTACCTAAAGAGAAAGGAAAAAAATATATATTGTGATGTGTATGTCTTATATAAGATAGCATTCATAATAAATATGTATAAGCTTGAAGTTTTTAACGTCAAATTATGCAGACCAGCTAAAATTTTAATATTAATGGAGTGTGCTTTTTTACAACTCCCGTTTTAGTTGTGTTCGGAGATATATATATATATTGCACAATTCCGTCCAATTAACCTTCGTCGGATTCATTATTGGTACAGATTAATAATGGTTGTATTGCACCAACAAGCCCTGTGATATCTATTGCTTGACTAACAGTCCGTATGCGTGGTGGATATTGAAACTAGTTAGGTAAAACGTGACCCAGCTAGTTGGTCGCTGACCGGGCCAGCCACGGAGGAGAAACTCCAATTACCAAGACTGAGACTTAGTTCTATGAAGTAGTTGCGGGCCCGCCCGCTAGATAGCAGCTTTCATAATATATTAGGTACTAACTTTGCTACATTGATTGTGAGAAGTAATGCATAAGCCACTATCTGGCAGACTAACCTGGGAAAATCAATTCACTTATTTTAGAATCCACATATTTTGTGGTGTGGCATAACATAAGTTTCTCGTCTCCTACTAATGCTTTTTTATTGCAAAAATAACTTAAAGTGTTTCTCGCACAGTTTAAATCTATTTTAGTAAGCCATTATTAGTCAAGTAGTTAAACTGACACTTGTTTTCGCTAGTAGTGATTGGCCCACCCAACAGACAGCGGAACACGGCTTCAGTTGCCTCTAAGGGCATGTCCCTCCTTGTTGTACGGGGCCAGACCGCACATCGCGCTGACAGGCGGGGGCTGCGACCGCTCCCGCAACAGCAATATTTGCGCTGGCGGAAATCGACCGCCGCTGGGCGCGCCTGGACCTCTTGTGTCAACCCGCCGCTGGGGCTGGGGGTGGCGGGTAGTTTCGAGAGTTACCCCCCCCCCCCCCCAACCGCCCCCACAACCACCAACCACAAGGGTAGGCTTGTTTGGCTGCACTCACGGCCCGGACCGACTGTTAGGTCTGCAAACCGGCCGCCGCCTTGGACCAATCACCAGCGTACCTCCAACCAGGGGTGGCCACGTCTGCATGATTGCATGGTAAGTCTATGAAGCACATTTTTTTTCCATCAGCTAATTGTTGCACCATATTGTTTTGGCACCTCAAACATTGACTAGAGTGTGGAATTTGCATAGCGGAAACTGTTTAAATTAATATTTTTCATGAAATTGACTGTTTTTGATGACTTTCTAATTCATGCTTAACTTACCATCTCAAACGTTATCAATAACCAATTGCCGCAATGCTTTGAGCGGAACGGTATGGCGATGGTGAGGTTAAGAAGTTACGTCAACTACGTCTCAGTTTGCCGTCTCCTGACAATTCCTAGCTCGATGCATCCAGTCCAGCACGGAATGGGAAGATTTCGATTCACAAATCTTTTCGCGCAAAATCGAATACCTACTTGCCTTCGTGTAGCTTCGAGATTTTCGCAAGTTGAAAAACCGTGAAATTAAAGTATCATTTAACGTAAAACATACTTATGCCATTAAAAACTAGAAAAGGGTTTTTGCGGGCAGTCCACGTGCGACAGAAGTGAAACTTCTTGCCTATTAGGTATAGACAGAGATCAATTATTTACATTTCCACTTACTCTATACACACAAAGATTAATGATATTTATAAAGTTAACTGCAAAAATCAATAACTCTTTTCCACACATATAAATATTGTTGATACTGCAAATAAAATAAAAGTAATATGATAGTGTCAATTATCAGTCGTTACGAAAACTGATGAGTAGACACACAAACAACGTTACGAGAATTCCGTAACATCACTTCCACGTCATTTCTATCTCTCCCCTGCCGGCTCCTATTCCAGCCTTTACAACTAGCATATAACATGGTACGTACCTATCCCACCTATTTTCCGTCTTTTCATTCGGTCGCTAGTGCTTGCGTTGGAGTGGTGTCGCTGCTGACGCACTCTCCTCCTATACCGGTTCTTCCACCACGTACTTAACTATTTCCCTCGTGCGATCGGAATTTTCGTAACGCTCGAAAATTGTATCCCCACTCAGCAAAGAAGTTTCACTTCTAAAATATTTGTTTTGAAAAATTGCAGCACGTAGCTTTGTTAAGTCACTTGACAAGGTCCCTGTCATTATCGAGGTGAGCTGTTTGCAAGCACAGCAGGGACTCGCGCATGGCAGCGAACGTTGACACGTTCAGTTGTACGCAGCAGCACTCAGCTCTAACGACCGACACAACGGCAACACTTGTGGCTCGGGTAGGTACTTGATTACAAACACTAACCGGCGATTAGATTAAGACCAAGTAAAAGATTCTTTGGAAAATAGTCCATAGATTTCGTTCTACAAACGTGCAAACGTAAGTATAATTTTTTTTAATGGACCGAGAATGCTTTGTGATTGGCTAGACTTCACCTGGCAAAACTAGCTGGCGGGACTCGCCTGTTTCAATGTCGTGCGTATAGAAGGCAAAAAAATGTTGGCCTTTAAAAAAATTTTAAATTAAATCTTTTATTTGACCACTTCTATCAACTTGATTTAGGATTTTAAAAAATTATTTACTCTCGATACTGCACCGCACCAGGCCACAGCCAGTATCACGTCTCCGGCCAACTTGGCAACCGTGTCACGGCCACGCGATGCCTGGGTGAGAAGAAGGAGGGGGGAGGGCTGGTGTTGGCTCTGCGCAAGCAGCACCGACGGCGTAATCACGATAATTGCAGGCAGGGTTAACTAGTTAACATGGGTGGTGCGTCGCCGCCGCGAAACGAACAAAAATAGAAAGAAAAAAAAGGACGCGGGCCATTTTCCGTGACGGCTGCTGGCGCGCGGCTCGAATAATGGAACTGAGCGCAGGTCTGCAGTCCGGGGCACATGGCGGACCGCGTCCATCGAGAAGGTTGATGGAGGGGCGCATGATTGCACTCGCTCCGGGAGACGAGCTGCATGCCGACGAAGCTCGGGCAAACACCGCAGCTCGGCGCGCGCACGTAGCGCGTTGCTGCGGTCGGCCGGCCAATCGCCACTGCGCTCTGGCGCCCGTAACGGAGCACACAAGTTAACACTCCCAGGTTAAACATCATTCCTCTTTTCTCTCTCTCTCTCTCTGAAATAGGCCACTAACGATTCTCATACTACCAATCACACACCTTAAATCCAAAGATATTTAGTTTTGTCCCGAATTATGTCTGGATCTAGGTTACATTATAATTTTTCGGGTTTCAGGATATAGATCTCTGTAATACAATTATACCTTTTAGTAAAATATCGTCTTATTTGTATTTAAGTGTCTTGATATTTGTGACATAAAAATTAAGGATTTTTATGCGATTTTATTAGAGATGAAATGTGGTGTTCGTTGGTGGTCCAGAAAAATGTTATATTAAACAAGTTGTTACGTAATACATAAACATATTTGGCTCATAAAATCGCGATATTAATTATATAAATGCCAATCTAATGTAATACACAAAAATTGGCTTAATTTGCAGTGATAGCTACAAACACCGCAAATACCCAAATACGCAAATAGTAATATGGACGTATAACTAATGCCTTCAAGAATCATCTGATACATTCAAACACACATCGTCACTAAAAAAAATATACATAAATGTTTGTATTCAAATATAAAAGTTTACTGAAGTCTTCAGATTTCTTTACATTTAGGTGCTACACATTATTTAATAGTTATGCATCCTACTTATTATGTTAAATATACGTATCAGACAGGCAATGCACAACACAACGATATTTTAGCGAGCGGTACTTCAATAAACCATGACTTCAACCAGACGGTGTAACATTTGCTTATTCGCACCTTTATTTAAAAAAAAAAGTAAATAATGTGATAAGTAGTTTTCTCTACACTAAAATGTCTGTACGAGTCAAAATAATTATACTTAGAAAGTAAAATTACAGTTTGTTCACAATTCGTTCTGTTAAAAATTATTTATAATTCAGCTCAGAATGAGAATGACATTCTGATGTTGGTACAGGCGGAATCCTTAGTGTACAATGAGCGCATTGTAGTGACAGCCCCCTGCATCAGTGGGCGCTGTTTCGTGTCGAGGGCATTCACACTGTGTGCGGAGCTCCAGAAGTACTCGCGCCGTTACAAAACTGCACAACTACACGAGTGAGGTCTGTTTTAGAAAATTATTCAACAATCTTGAAGACGGATAAGTAGTTCTGTTTTAGTGTTTGGTTTTTTTTAACTTTTTTTTCTTTTTTCGAAGAGCGAAAATGGATAAAACACGTGTTTTGAGAATAATGTTCAGGCATGAAACACCCGATACGGATTCTTGTAAGCATTCAAGGTTCTTGCATTAAAACTTTATCTTTATTTCTCCCCCATAGACAACAAGACAACAAAACTCACTCATGATTGCCCTGAGTGTACGGGTACACAGCCTTGCGCTAGATTAGCTCCAGCGAACGTCACACTTATCATCCCGCCTCACTGACACAGTTACACCCTGACTAGGCGGGCATCGCAAGGCTAGATTCTTAACATGTTGGTTAATTAATTATTTTGTAATCATTAGTATTAATGGGCTATTTCTGTTTATTTATAATGATAGCTTTTTGGCACTGGATTGTTGCGCAGGTGGTTGAAGCGGGGAGACGGGGCGGGCCCGCACGCTCGCCTGCATGAAGTGACGTAACTAGAACGCCATTGTTCTGGAATCTTCGGTTGTCAAGTCGACCCTGATGACGCGATACTTCAAAGGGGTGCGAGACCATTCCAGAAGGTGGATGAGGGTGGTTAAAACGGCCTCCGAGACAGTGAAGAGAGCGAGGGTGGACGACGAGCGGAGACTGGTGCATTAGGACTGTGTTGTGTGCAACAGATGAGTGAGTAGTGCAAGGCAGTGTGTTGGAACAGAGGTGAAAATTAAGAGACAAGCAGTAGGTAGAGCCACTGTAGAGTCGAGCTCCAGTGGGAAAGTACACTGTGGATTAAACGAAAAAAGAGTTTAATTTGTAGACATACATTTTAAGTGGTGTAATTTAATTAATGGTGTATTTAGTTGCTAATGAATTAAACTGTATTTAATTAAATTGGTTATCCTTCCGAACCTGTTTTCACAATCAAACAATATGTTTCGTCTCAAAATTTCTCATCACATACATGTGTTCATGAAATACTATCTGAAAATGGAAAATATTCACGCAATTGTTAGTAATTATGATCACTAGCGGATATTTTAACAGTTAGAAAATAATGCTTGGAAAATATCGTGTGAGAAAACTTATGACCTAACAAGTAATTAACGAGAGCTGTCGTTTTAGATGACAAGGCTGGCACTTTGGAAAAGTAATTACAAGTAAATGAAATAACCGTCATGTTGTGTGAGACCGAACCTAACGCTTGGTTTTACCATTACAATGTAATAAGGTCAGTTGTATGTCGCTGGGTCATCGTATCATTAACAGATCATTAGGCTGAGGCCTCAGACGCACTTGGAACCTACCTATCCCGTTACACAATACATCACTACCCTGTTGTTCGAAGTTATTTAAGGGAAAAAATATATACCATACCCTGATACTAGTCTTCCACGCATAGTTCTAGCATTGGCTAATGATTGTCAAAAAATAGTCATTATTAATCTGTCCACAGAACTCTCAAAAATAACCTATGATGCAAATATGCTTCCTGTTTTTTTATTGTGCTTTCAATTTTACTTCCATTTTAGATTGTGCTCCCAATTGTGCTTCCTTTTCACTGATTGTGCTTCCACTAGTGCCTCCTTATTTGATTTTTATTTCTTTTGCGCTTCCTTTTTATTGGCTTCCGATTGTGCTTCTTTTTCGCTGATTGTGCTTCCATTTGTGCTTTCTTTTTTGATTGTGCTTCCTTTTTTAACTGTCATTCCAATTGTGCTTCCTTTTTCATTGTTTTTCTAAATGTGCTTCCTTTTCGTTGTTTGTGCATTAGATTGAGTTTCCTTTTTTAAATTTGCTTGCTTTTAGGTTTTTGTGCTTTATATAGTTTTTTTTTTTTAATTGTGCTTCCTTGTTTTTAATGTACATCGACAAGACTGTAGTCAGGCCATGATTGACCTCGTAGGTCGTGGCGGCCGGTCTAAACGCCTGAAATTGTACATGGCCTAATTAAATGTGCGACGAGTATTGTCGAAAAATACCTCTTGGTTCGGAGACCCTTGGCCTATATGTCTAACATTGTACAAGACATGGTTGGAAGTTATTCCAAAAAACGAAAAATTAGACTTCCATGGTAGGCACAGCGACAATGTTTTTATTTCTTTGAACAGTTATCTTGTATAGAGGCTTTTTTTTTTCAAAGAGAGAATAATAAATATACTCCACGAAATATAACAGCAAACAGAATTTTATATTATTTTATTCTTTAGTTATTCTTATCACTGATTGGGAATCGAACCAAGGACGTATATCAATCGAATCCATCATTATTTTAATACCTTTTTTTATAGATTTTGGTATATTTTCCTAATTTTTAGGTTGGTTATTACCAATTTCCAAGATGGATGGCCATATCAGCTTACTGGAGTCTGGTAGATGAGGAACTTAAATAATTTTATGATTTTGTACATGATTTATAAAATAATTGAGTTTTACGTAATTTAACCTTTTTTTGCATCTATCAGGGATTGGACGGAGTTATTTTTTTTTTTATGTATTATGGAATTTTTTCATAATTTCTAGCTTAATAATTACAGATTTTCAATACAGCTGCTAAGACGGCTGACAAGATGGCGGGAGTCCTGGCAATAAATGATTTCTGCAATCTAACGGGCAACAATTAAACTATTATATCAACGCACTCTAGTAAATGGCGAGTGTAACACTAGCGCTCCTTGTATCAATAATTATTACTAAGGGGTGAAAAGGGGTAAATACCCTTTTAATATAACTAATTATAACTCCGAATCTAATCAAGCGCAGCAAAATATAATAGGTATCAAAATAAACATACAAAAACTACCAACTACAATTTTGGCATTTTATGAACTTCAACACCTCAGGGGGGTAAAAATAATATGTATGATTATAAAACGACTAATGAAAACTTCCGATTGTTTTAGACTTAGGTGTTTAACTAATAAATAACATTAATAACTAAGACAGAACAACTTTCAGGTAGGGTTACGTAATGTAATTTCTTCGTTTATCAAACTAATCTTTAAAAGGAGTGAAATGGGGTAAGATTTAATTTGTTCAAAAATATATATAATCTTGGAAACGAATTGAGTAAGACGTACATTAATTGGCAAAAATAATAAAAATAAACCATACATAAATATTTTACTCCTTTGTGTAAAGGGATGAAAAGGGGTTGGATTGGTTTTAAGAAAATGTGCAAACTGTCGATTTTCTTTAACTAAGAGTAAATAATTAAGTATGAAAAAAGCATAACTTATAGAGTTACGAATTGTAATTTTACAATTTTATAGAATTTACTTTTTAGGGGGTGATAAGGGTATTAAGTTATAATTTATCACGAAAAAATTATATCTTCATAGCAAATAAAGCTGGATGTAAAGAACTGGAAATGAACATCTAAAATAAGTAATTACGTAAGGTGCTTTTACTATGTTTTGAAATTCTACCATAAATGTAGTAAATCAGGGGTTTGTTAATTTTGATAGAAATAAATGAAGGTCGATGTAAGAAACTGAGCGAAATAACGTAAATTATATTATTTCAAAGCATGTTTTTTTGCCTTTGCCATTTTTTATATATTTAACCGCGAAAGCTGTAAAAAGGCAGTCAGTTTGTTTTTATTGTAAAAGTAATATCTTTGAAGCTTATCAAGCGGGCTGTAAGTAATGCAGTATGGTTTACACACATAGTTAATTTACCAACTTTTTTTATTACTTTCTAAATTTATTAAGTGATGAAAAATTGTAAATTTGTTTTAAAATCAATCCATAATAAATCTTCTAATCAAATAAAAAATAGTTTAAGATATTGGCAATGATTTATTAACATACCTTAAACTACCATCTCTTATTCAACGCTCTCCGTAACATTACTTCTTAAGTTGTAAAAGGAGGGGATATTAATTAAAAATAAATAAAAATGTAATGATATCTACGAAAACATTTTTGGCAAGATAAACTTAAATTCAATTCAGTGTATTTAAGTTTATTATAAATATTTTGTATTTCACATTTGCGGTAAACCGTTATGGAGTTTGGTTTTATTTGGTTAACGGATATTGCCATAGCTACTAAATTTTGTTATTCTGAATTTTCACATACATACCTGTGGGAAAAGAAGGGATGGGTAAAAACTTACAAATTTTTTTAAGTAATACGGAGCATAATTAAGATTCAACTAATATGCGAAATAATAAATTTGATAACTGTAGTATACATTTCAAATATATATGCAATTGTTTCAAAAATCTTGCAATAATATATCTATAATAAAGTGAAATTTATTAATTATTCTAGGCATAGCTATCACCAAAATAAATGAAAAATGAAAAAAAATGCAAACAATGGCGTAATCAAAATTTAACTGAATATTAGCCGTGCTTCTTAATTTTTATATTGGCTAATTCATCAAATGGAAAGGAAGTGAGATTTCATCATGGTACAATATATCCTCGAACACACTAAATTAGTAATTAGAAAATCATATATATAATCCATACCAAAAATTTAAAAAAAAGACTTCCACATAGCCACATTATAAAATCATTTTAAACGGTTTTGTTATAAATTTAATATAATTTATACACACGGAAGTTTATTGTGTCCCTTGCGCGAGCAATGCCGTGGGTTATTACACAGCTAGATCAAGAATAAAACTAAATATCAATTAAAATTTTGCATCATAGAAGCTTAATTGGTAAGCAAGGGGAAATCATCTGAACGCTATTACACATTAAAACACATAATAATGAAATTTTACTAGAACTATTTTAGGGCAGAACATTTTTTTTGTATTATAAACCTGAAGTTTAATAAAAGCTCACTGGTTAAAATTCAATCTTCCATTGCCAAATATCCCCTTTATCTTTCCATATGTTTGTTTTCTTTACACATTTGTTACTTTTGCTTTAGATTTTAGATTAGAGTATTAATTAATAGTAAGTGTTCTACAAGGATTAAATATTTATGAAGTTAGGATATTGATACAGAATATAATTTTTTTACAAAGTTCCTACAATTGATATTTAGTTTTACGTTGAATGTTGCTGACTTAGACCGAGTCCTTGCTTTCTTATTTTTATTTTTTTCTCACTATGCTTGGTGGTGCTTTTAAAGTCTGGGATTGATATTTTCTTCTTTTAAAAAATTTTGTAGTAGAATTTCATATTTTAGGCAAGTGAAATATATTATTACATTTTATAGAAATTTTATAAAAATGGGTTTGGCAAAAAACCTGCGTGGCTTTGCATTTTTCTTGATAATTCGGAAATACTGGTAATAATGGTACTACTGGACTGCCACTGCCTTCTAAAAAAATCTGCACTAGACGAGAACAGTGGAAAAAAAATTCTGAGGAACCAAAGTAATTTCCTGACAAAATTAAACTATAGCCACTGCTATAAATAAGATTATTTTTTACATTTAAGATTTTGTGGTTTGTCCTTAAAAGATCTACTATCTTCACTTTGTTTTACCAATTTATTTTTTCTCCTTGTGGTAGTTTTCGGAACCCAGTGATTTTATGCACAATGATTAAATATTAAATGGCATCACGTAAAAAATTCCTAACGATCATAGAACATGTCGGGTGCATTGTGTTGCAGACAAGAGCCAAACAGCCCCGGAAGTGGCCTCTAAGGGTGCCGAGGAGAAGTCGCGCCACAGCTCGATTGCCCTCTAGACTATTCGCGAGGCGAGCGCCTCTTCACCGCTCCTCGCTTCGCTCCGCCTCGCCTGGTACACGCATTTGACAACATGGAACCAACCCCGTCGAATATCTCGCGTCTCTTCTACTCGCCTCGCTTCGCGCCAGTGGACGCGCACCTTTAAGAGTTATGTTTTTGGAAGAACGACATAATTTTATTGGAGGTTTAGTTTATGTTTAATTTATGCTTTAAACCATTAACATGAAGTAAAAAAAATGGTTGTCTGAAAAGTCGGTTTACGGACGATAGTTTAACGTGACAACGTCATAACAAAACATTGATGAAATTATTGCATACTTTTATGAATAAAATTGATTCATTTTTATTGAATTATCACTATTTTGTATAGATACAAATAAGGAGTGAAATGATATCTACAATTTAATTGATAAATTTAGTTTTATTTGCACTCATTAATTCAAATATGTTTATTACTTTAACGAACAGATTATTTTAACTATACCTTTTATACATGTTTGTTTTAACTTCTTTCAATCTGTGTTATTCTGTTAAGGATAGGACGATGATAGGAAAAGTAGGAAACGAATGGGAGTGTTTCAAGTTTAATGTGCCTCGAAAAAGTCAAATCGATGGTTGTTCCAATCGAGTGGAAGAGAGAGAGATGCGGCGAAAGCGTACAATGAGCGTAACGGGACAAAGCGTAACGGGACAATGTGCGTAACGGGACAACGAGTCATCCTTTTTCGTGCGTGCAGCCGGCGTTCATCGATTTATTAGACGTTGTCACGTCAAAACATTAGTTGGGTAATCACGACTTGAAACGTGACTGCGCTGTTGCCACATTTTTTATTGACCATTGCTTAGCTAAACAATAATTACCTTACTAGTAAAAGTTAGATATTACACACTCCAACTGTTATCACTGGTTTGAGGTTTATTTTAAATTAAAACGTGGCAACGAACCCAAAACTGCCACCCTAGGTGGAAGTTAAATATACCGCGAGGTATGTAATAGAGTCTCTGCTATTTAGTGATTCAGAATTTATTAGTTAGTCACATAATTTATCTAGAATTATAGTTATGTTCAAACAACCTTCGGAAATGTTCGACTCTGGAAAAATGGATAGTCCTGTAATTAATGCTCACACAAAACGCCTAAATCAAAAGCCCATCACGACAAAAACTAACTACACCAGAATCACCCGCTTTGTCAATGGTAGTTCAATGGCTACCAGCGACGGTTGAATGGCGTTAGCCAGTATGGCAGCCAAATTGTAACAGTGAGTTAAAGAAATGTATATGTCAGCTATATGTGGAGTTGAACTAAGTAGACAAATAAAATGAATATGTTTTGAAAAACAAAAATCTTTTAATTCCTTTTGACGTAAAGTCTAATAAATTGATGAACTCCGGCTGCACGCACGAAAAAGGATGACTCCATGTCCCGTTACGCTCATTGTCCCGTTACGCTCATTGTCCCGTTACGCTCATTGTCCCGTTGCGCGCATTTTCCCGTTACGCGCATTGTCCCGTTACGCTCATTGTACGCTTGCGCAGCATATATCTCTCTTCCACTCGATTGGAACAACCATCGATTTGACTTTTTCGAGGCACAACTTGAAACACTCCCAATCGTTTCCTACTCTTCCTATCATCGTCCTATCCTTAACAGAATAACACAGATTGGAAGAAGTTAAAACAAACATGTATAAAAGGTATAGTTAAAATAATCTGTTCGTTAAAGTAATAAACATATTTGAATTAATGAATGCAAATAAAATAAAATTTATCAATTAAATTGTAGATTTCATTTCACTCCTTCTTTGTATCCATACAAAATAGTGATAATTCAATAATAATGATTCAATTTTATTCATAAAAGTATGCAATAATTTCATCAATGTTTTTTTATGACGTTGTCACGTTAAACTATCGTCCGTACACCGATTTTACAGACAACCAATTATTTTTGCGCATATTTTCAACGCAGCAAATTTACTACCACCCACACATCGTCCTTTATGCTGGTTTTATTATGTAATATTTAAAATGTAACGCTGATGAAATTTGACTTTTTTTCAGGATTAGATTAGTTTCTAACTTGGATAAATTATTTGGAAACATGTTCTTTACTGTCATAGTAATTTAATTTTTTTATTTTAACTTGGCTGAACAAAGCATTTATTTTTTTAACATGTTTCCTGTTTGTTAGCAGCTTATTCGAAAATGTATGCGCCAATTTAACAATGTGACATACGATTTCAAAAAAATGTATATAAATATATGAACACATATGCTACGTAAGATGGTGGCAATGTCCTCTAGCAGGTGGTAGGTAGCTCCTGGTACCGTGTACGGAACAAAAAATGTCGGATCCATGATGGTCGTCAAGGTCACAGTCAAATTCCAAGGTCAAGGTCAAAGTTCAAGGTCACGTTCAAATTCAAGGTCACGGTCAAAGTTCAGTGCCAACAGTCGAGGTCAAATGGTGAACAGAAAATTACACTAACATGGCATCAGCACACACTAGCAGACGAAAACATGATGGTGGCCTCCAGTGGACGAAGACAAGATGACGGATATGACGTCATTCCAGTTGACGATATATACCTTGTTATTGGTGGTGGTAAATCAGTCTGCTGGTGGCTTCTGTGGAGGAAGGATCTGTCGTTTTTTTTATTTTTTGCTCTTACCAGTTCCGAACTACGGACAGGAATCGGTCTAATCAATCAGTAAATTAATAAGTTATTTTTTTGGCGAATTTTGAACATTTTTTCATTAAAATCGGATAATAAATAAAGATATTCAAGATGGCGTTCGTAACGTTAATTGATACAGTGGTGACAATTCAAAATGTCGGGTGTGGTGTAAGATGATTTTATTACTTTTTTTTTAAGAAGTTTTTTAAATATATTAATAAATACTGGTTTACTCTCGCCGGAAAGCAAACCGAAGACCGAATTTGTTTTGTAACTAAACATTTGAAGTAGGCAATTTGTAAAATATTTTTTGGGTTTTTTTGCAAATTTCTAGCATTAAAATTACGGATTTTCAATATGGCGGCCGTAACGATAATTGAAACAGTTACATCTTAATACAAGATGGCGGTTCTGTCTCGAACGGGTGATGCTATTATTACTTCAAATTTAAAAACAATTACAAGTTCGAATATACATGTTTTTTTTACATAAACCTTATTTAATTCTGTCTGGTAACTGTCTCGATGGTCGTGCGGTCAAAGGCGTATGTTTTTCAACCTAAAGATCAGAGCAGCAATGGTTCGAATCACAGCATTTCTAATGTATTTTGCATAAAAAATTAAATTTAATATGTCGATAAGGACCATAATAGCTCTGGTAGGTAATGGAACATAGACCTTATGTGATGATACAGAATGACGCTGGCGCTCTCTAAGAACAAACAGCAGAAACAAAGTCGGCAGCATCCAAGATGGCGGCCTCCAGCGGAACAGAAAAAAACAATCAATATTGCAGCTGTGACGAAAATTTCATCAAGAGTAAGTGGGGCGCTCGATTTAAAGATGGCGGATCCAAGATGACGGTCAAGGTCAATGTCAAAAGTTAAGGTCAATGTCATCCAAGATGGCCGCCGTGACGTCAGAGCTTGGTCGGCACCACTCACCACACCCAGAACCCAGTGCCCGGATGCCCTATTATATACTACTATTACATGCTACCTTCACATATATCATATATTATATTCAATGTATGTTATCTTTACATATACATTGTAAACTATCTTCATATATATGGTGTGCTTTCTTCATATATACATTGTACTATATGTTCACACATATTGCAAGCTATCTTCACACATAAATTTCATGCTATATTCACATATCCATTTCATGTTATCTTCAAATATACATTGCATGCTATCTTCACAAGTATCGCATGCTATCTTCACATATACATTCCATGATATTTGTACATATATATTGCATGCTATCTTCGTTGGGCGTGATAACTTACACTTTGACAGACACTGAGTGACTTGAGAATAAACATTTTCAAGTGCGAATAATTTATGATTAGGCATTTTGAAGTAATGTTAAGATTCAAATAATAAAAATTTATTGGACTATCCCGCACGCACCCAGATTTCTCGCCACATTAATCGTAACAATATTTTTTTATTTATTGATTACATACAATCTACATAATTGGTACACAACACTACATTATGTATATTTAAGGAAGCAACACTTTAACAAACTGTTTTAAAAACAATAACAAAAAACAAAAACAAACTGTTTAAAATCTAACAAAGAATTTGTTTGTACTTTCACCATTTATTGTAAAAGTACAATAGTTTGTCTTGAAATATCATCTGGTTGTAAAATTACAAGAACAATACTTCATGCTCACATGGCGAGGGTCATGGTTCGATCCCAGCACTCCGCAAGAATAACAGTTATGAGCGATTAGCAGGTACTCAAGTTGACCATGGTAATCTTGTCAGTCCCGTTGCCTTGAGCCACTGTACTCAACCATGAGACAGTAAAAACTGGACTTATACTATCATTTCATATGTACCCTTTCCAAACCAAATGCGCGTCTATATTCTATCGTTAAAAAACACGTGGAGCGTAAATGAAAATGAGGGACGCCTTCAAGGAGCCAGCAAACCGGAAACGGTAGCCCGCGATTTCACGTCGCCTCCTCGCGAGGAAGAAGAGTACGGGTTGTAGGGGTGGAAGGGGTAGGGGGTTGGGGATTGCCCACGGCCGCCCTCAGCGCTCCAGTGCACACACACCTACACGCACACCTACACACACACACACCGACGAGCCACGGACCCGTTCGACCGCCAAGTGTCTGCTTGGCGGCTGGGGAGCGATGCGAAGAGGGGAGGAAGAGAGCGGAAGCAAAGAGATCTCCAACCGTCCAACGTCATAAATCGCCCCCTCCCGCCATTCAACCGCCGTGTAACGGAGGGGAAAGGTTCCGTACCTCACACGCACGTGGGGGAAAACGAACAGCTGGTGAAGAGGCGGGCGGTCGAATGGGGCAGGTACATCTCGACCGCACCAAGGATCGATTATCCCCACGCGAAGCGGAAATTTCCCTCTCTCCCTTCACTGCTAAGCCGACTGCTGCTCTCGGTCTGCGTGAGTGCCCGCATTTCACGTCCTGAACAAACTGCCAAATTTAGTCTTGCCTGGTCTGAAACAAACCTGTGTTTAGCGTCTACTCAACTCTCCCTGCTTCCACACCTCGTCTAGATCCACGTCCCTTGAGGCAGTTGCTACAATCGCCAGCCTTTGCCCACTGCAGTCCAGTGGGAATTTCCGTATCTGTAAACCATTCGGTGGATATTTTTGTAACGCCCTAAGTAAATTGGTGAAATATATTGCTGTCGTAAAAAAAGTAAGACATTGCTATAAAATAATTACTTTGTAGTATCCATGTTTATAATAATTTCAAACCCACCTCTCTTTGGCCACTTTTCTTCTATATTTTTGTTTCCGAATACTTAAAATCGCGCTCATAACTATACTAGTTCACGTTAAATATAAATCTACGCACAGAAATTTAAAAAAAAACTATCTTTAACCAGTTATAAAAAGCAGTCAATTTTGGTTTTAGTACAAATATATGCGTAAACCATAAAAAAGTAGATAATAGTCTACTAACAGCTACAAGTTAAATTTACTTTCAATTTTTTTATACTTAAGTTGATATTTTTTGTTTAAAAAAACTGGTTGCGAAAATAAATTACATTAAGAAACGTGAGGAATTAAAAAAAATATACATGCAGTCATCTATAGAGATAAATCAATTAATTGTGATTTAACAGTTTGTAGTATCTTGCTGAAATTTTACTTTTTAATACATTAAATCGGCCTATACTATGCATTTTAGTATTTGAATATATTAAGAATTTTAAATAAACACAAATTTTTATGTCATTAAATATTAATATTCCCAAAACATTTAGGCTTTGGTTATTATTTGAAAAAAAAAATACTATCCTAACTAAATAAGGTTTAAACAATTTGCTATTAATATAGGCCTATAATATAATGTAACAAATTTTTCTTTCCACGAAATTTTAAATAAAATGAAATTTTATTAAAAATTGTATCATTTGATTAGAGAATCCAATACATATTCGTAAAATATTTCCACTATTACTAGAGCTTTATTTAAGAGGTGCATTATTACCTCATCAGCATTATTTGACAAATGTGCGTGGCAACAAAATACTGGTCTGATGGAGTAGTCTCCGCAAAGATAAACTTAAAGGAATTAGGGCCCACGGCGCTACAATGGTCAGATCACTTGCTTGCACCAGTGTGTTCCCGGTTCGCTAGCGGGTTTACTTCCGTTTCCTCGATGTTCCATCCTCCCATTTACTCTATGCTCCATCGTCTCCCAAGACCCCGACGACACGAGTTAGCGCACGCCCAGGTTCGACAGAGGAAGGGTTGCCACTACAGGCCTTGTCACACTGTTAAATTTTCGCTCCTAAAACCTTCCAATATGTTGTGTCAATAAAGTTGGAGGGTTATGACGTCAACAAAAACGTCACTAGAGCAGCCATTATTGTTTGACAAGTTGGATGACTTGAGTTTCCATATAATATTTTTCATATAATATGATATGTCCTAAAATATCTTGGATGTTGGATGCAATCGGCCAATCAAAATCGTATCTAGCGAAAACGGAAATTATATCCGTTTTCGTCAAAAACGATTCTTCGAAATAGCGAAGATCACATGGGCGGTTTTGATTTAAATTTATTAATGTCCAAAAAAAAAAAAGAATAATAAGTTTTAAAAAATTGGTCCAGCACTGTAATGCATTATTTAGTTTCAAAATTGAGAAAAAATGAAATAGCTCTGACCAAAAATAAACTTTGATAGCGTGACATGATTATAAACATATTTGAGGTTATCGGACCAAATATAATTGAAGGTGAAAATTGGAAGCCACTTTCCGTCCAGTACTTCCCCTCCAACTCTATTGCCAAATACATTGCAGACAAACATTTGACAGTGTGACAGGCCCTTAAGGCAACCACTTTAGCCGAGCACTCCACCCCTCTCATGTTCCCGCTCTCCACACAACACCTCACTCCAGCCCTCCCTCTTGGGGCAAGGTGCAGCTACCGACTCCTGAGAGCCTGCCAATACCTCGCCAGTGCCGGCTCGGGTGGCAGCCGCGACCCGATATCCCTCTCGGCTCTGCTCCGCCCGCCATCTTGTGTGTTACATCTTAGCTCTCGGTATGCCGCATTTGGTGGGAGCAAGTTCGTGAATGGAACGGAAATCAAGTAACGGATATATGTAACAACAACGTTGCTGCCATCTGTGGCGGATGACGCAAACAAAAGTTCACGAAGATAACAGGAAATTTTTAACTGTTTAATGAAATTGAATAATATGGCAGAATTTTAATAGAATTCATTGTTGAAAATCAGGTCAAAGCCGGGTTTTAGTACTTTTTTCAAATCTGTTTCGCTTTTATCGGAGCCGTTTAATTATATAGATTGAAATTTCAGTCTGCAAATTAAATGATTCGATAGTTGACATAGCTCCTCCGGTAGCGAATTCTTGCTGCTGGTACCGAAACTACTTGTGATTCGAGTTCAGAAATGTAGGTGAAAACACTATCTATATATATAAAAATTTAGCTTCCGTATGTATTTGGCCGCAAAACTCGGAAAGTATACGATGGTTTGGATTGAAATTTTTACAGAACATTGCATCTTCACAGAAGAGTGTTTATATGAAATAAAAGTTTGGGAAAATCCACCGGAAAAGTCGGAAAAAAAAGTTTCTAAAACTAAATATCATGGTCACCCAACTTAGTTGTGACCACGCTCGACGATGCTGTACCATATTGTCGAGCATGGTCACCCAACTTAGTTGTTACCACGCTCGACGATGCTGTACCATATTGTCGAAGTTCAAGCACATCAGGCTACTCGACCATTGTGCCTTGACGACTATAATTTACACAAATATGTATATATATATATATATTTCAAGAAAGAATAAAAAACTTTATTTAATTTGAAAGTATATTCTTTCGACTCTATTGATAAAAATACGTTTAAATTAAAAAATACATTTCGTACAATACATTTGAAAATTAAATAATTCTTATCTTATAGCTTATATCTTATATATTGCTATTATAATTTGTTATAATCACGTACGTTGTTATGATAATTGTTGATATATCAAACCGGTTGTCATATCAACCCTGTTGTCATAGCAAAATGTGTTTGTTGATTTTTCCAACAATAATCTTTTAACACTTTTGTTTTGTTTTCTAATAAGCCAAATATTGATTAAGCACAAAATGTGTCACTGTGACCAGTTTATGTGTATGGTATCATTTATAAATGTTTAATTAAAGAATGGAATTGGTTGGATTTCATCTGTAAAGTGAGTAAACTTATGTTTTATAAAAAAATTGTGATTTAATGAAACACTATTTTCAGAATTTTGTATTCATATAGTTTTTTTTATCTTGGAAATAATTTAACTTTATTTTTTCACTGTAAATATGAATTATGTAGGCTACTATCATTAAACCTTATGGTGCCAAAGTATGAAAAATCGTGTTTTCTGTGTTGTGCGAAAATTGTCAAGGCCGAAAAATCCTCTTAAAATATATATATTAACTAAGACACGTTTTTCGACACTTAACCACATTCTATCGTTGTGAGTTGAGCTACCCTATTATTAGCTGCTTTTTCTCATAAAATATTGCAGAAGTTTTATGTTTCTGGGCATCGCACAGCATGTGACACTGGAAATGTGTTTTTCATATTTATTTGTTTACAATAAAAACTTCACATTTTAATTAATTTAATTACATGTTTTAAAAGTATACATTTGTTTATTTTGAGTTTATTTTGGTTAATTATAAATTTTTATTCGCTTTTAAAACTTATACTTTTTTATATATTTCTTAGTAATTTTATCAATGAAACAGTCAGTATAACTTTCATAGAAGGTTTTATATAAATTGACTTAATTTTTTTTCAATACATTCTGTGTAAACAATTATGAACGGAACAATAATTACAGCACTAATATTTCATTGTATTAAGAAAAAATTTAAGATTTAAAAAATAACATCCATGAATATTATTTTATAACTACGTCCACTCCTCATCAGGAATGGGAAAAGTTCTTCAGACGTGCAAAATCATTGTATGGGATGAGTGTACAATGGCTCACAAAAAGTCATTGGAAGCATTAGACCATACACTGAAATATTTGCGAAATAATCCAGATCCATTTGGGGGAGTGTTGGTGTTACTATCCGGTGATTTCAGGCAAACGCTCCCAGTGATACCTCGCTCAACACCTGCTGATGAATTGCATGCCTGCTTAAAATATTCAAATTTTTGGAGCACAGTAAAAAAAATGCATTTAACCACGAATATGCGAGTTAAACTTCAGAACGATCCAACAGCAGTCATATTTTCAAGACAATTAATTGAAGTTGGTAACGGCACTGTACCTACAAATCCAGAAACAGGAAAAATCAGCTTATCATCTGATTTATGCAACATCGTAGATTCAAAAGAGGAATTAGTAGACAAGGTATTCCAAAACATCGAAACAAAATTCAAAAATCATGCATGGTTGAGCGAAAGAGCCATTCTAGCGGCTAAAAATGTTGACGTACACGATATGAACAATAGTATTATAAACAGAATCGAAGGTGAAACAATGACATACAAATCTATTGATTCAGTAGTGCACCAAAATGAAGCAGTGAACTTTCCAACGGAATTTCTCAATTCACTCGATGTTCCAGGATTACCACCACATATTTTGAATTTGAAAATTGGTGTGCCAATTATATTGCTTCGAAATATCTGTCAGCCTAAATTATGTAATGGTACACGATTAGTAGTTAAAAAATTAATGGATAATCTTATTGAAGCAACAATTTTGATTGGACTTCATAAAGGTGAAGACGTATTACTTCCACGAATGCCACTTATTCCGACAGATATGGCGTTCGAGTTCAAACGATTTCAATTTCCAATACGCCTTGCGTTCGCTATGACCATCAATAAAGCACAAGGACAATCTTTGCAAGTGTGCGGTTTGAATTTAGAAAATGAATGCTTCTCTCATGGACAGTTATATGTCGGGTGCTCCAGAGTCGGTAAACCATCTGATCTATATGTTTATGCAAAAAATGGGAAAACAAGGAATGTAGTCCTTCCATTAGCTTTACAATAAAAATATTTAAGCTAAACACATTTTTATTTCTTCTATTACATTCCACAGCCATGCACAGTAAAATATTAAATTAAACAATGAATTAATATTAAACTGTGCCACAGCAAAGCGTGGCCGGGTTTAGCTAGTTTGCTTATATTTATCAAGATCGACATTATTTTTAAGAATTCTACTTTAAATTTAGTATCCGAGTTTCGTATAATAAGTGTATTTGCAACATGGGACATTAATTTGCTCTGTATTAAGGTTAGATATCTCTGGCCAGTACTGAAAGACTAAATTACATTACCTTATTACCAATTTAAAAGGACTTTTTAGATTCAAAAAATTCTAAATAATCCAAATTGTTAAAAATAAACACTTTTTTACTAACTCTGCTAAAAGTTTGAAACACTTTAGGCCCAGCATTAAAGACTTAATTTTCTGTAAAACTAAATATGCGAATTAATTTTACAGCATAATTCTAAATATAGTAATCACTAGCTCAACTTTTCAATCTATATTTACATGAAGTTTGCTAAGATATTAAATTACTGTATATTTCACTGATATAAGAAATTATAGTTGGATGGATTTTATAAAAAAAAAACATTACAAAAGGTAATGCCTATAAACACCTACTTTGGACCTGTTTTTCGCAAGAAATGTTATTAAAATACTATTCGTCATGTTAAATTTCTTTAAAAAGTTAATACGTTAAAGTATCCGCAATCTTGCCCATAAACCCCTACTTTGGACCTGTTTTTCGCAAGAAATGTTATTAAAATACTATTCATCATGTAAATATTCTTTAAAAAGTTAATACGTTAAAGTTTCCGCAATCTTTGCATTACTAAAATATTTATCTGAAACAATCGTAAACATATATATATTATAACATTAGGTATATGTTCGTAGATTAGCTTTTGCTTAAACGACTGAAATCAGTCCGTAAATAACGGCTACAACAATTTTTGCCTTATTTCGATGATTAAACTTTTTTATTATATATATCTTCACCTCAGAGCTAAAACCACGTAAGTCCAAATTTATGGATTTTCAGTTATTGGTGGAATTGAACTCGTCTTTGTCGATTCCATCAGTGGCAAACTAGTGCAAGTCCAAAATATAAATAGAAACAAAAAAAAGTAAAATGAAAATGAGCTAAGTCCACTCCTATTATGGAGCTAAAATGTTGTAAGTCCTCTTACTACAATATGGCTCTAAGAATTTTGCAGGTCAAACTATGCAAGTCCACTTATGTGGTTTTAGCTCTCAATAGAGACAACACTGGGGAAGCAAGTCCAACAAAACAAAATCCTTTATTTTTTTATTCTTTATTTCCAAATAGGTTTTGTCTACAAAACCCACAGTTAGTTCTTTTTTATCTCCACTTGAGCTGAGCATAGAGGTATTGTAATCAATAATAGCATTATTCTTTGTTCTGAAGCACAAGTGTGAATGCATTTGCAGTGTGTGGTTGTTTCTTTTGTGATGTTTATTAATGTGTTCGAAACATGGAAGCTTTCAGTAGAAGTCAGTTACTTATAAATTTAGTACTAAAGGATTCTAATGTAAACAATGATGTTTCACATGAGAGCAAAGAACTAAATAGTGTTAATGAAGATATTATTAATGTATTACCCAAGAGCAGAAGTTGCAGTCTTGTTCCAACACTGGCAGAAAAGGTATGTGTATGGCTACAACACAGAATAATGATTCTATTATTATCAATGTTAATGCAGTAGTATTATTCATTTCAAAATAATTTGTGTACTACTCTGTGCAGATTAAAACTGTAGCAAAATTAGTGTTTTAACTCAGTATTCTGCGAACTTTCACACTTCAAACTGTGTAATATTGTTGAATGGAAAACTATATAAATACAGTACTCCTAATACTGTTATTATTTCAATGCATTTTTTATCCTGTAATTTTGCATTGTTAACAATATAAATACCATTTTTCATTTAAGACTGCAATTAACATTCATTAACAACATGTTATTTTTGTAGGCTGTGGTTCCAACAATGTTGACCGATGATGACACAATGTTGACCGATGATGATAACAACCCAATGATATTGGACACGATGAGTTTTAACAACATAACCGCCTTATCGCCCATCGATCAAGCAAGTTGCAGTTGGATGTTCCCCACCAGAGATATAGAAAACAAAGTATGTCAGGGTACTAATGAAGGCATTTTTGTCCCACCCGACAGCAGAAGATCCAGCTCTGTTCCAACACTAACAGAACTTAAGGTATGTGTATTGGTGCATTTTGTATATCATTATTAAGTCAATTAATTTGCAATGTGGTGCATTAGTATCAATCATTTCCATTAAAATTTTTAACTACTGTGTGCACTTAAAAATTGTAGCAAAATAATTGTTTTAGCTGTGTATTTTGCGGACTTTACGCACCAAAAAATTTTTTAATGGAAACCTTAGTAATAATTATATATTTTTTGTGAAATAGTGTTTAAATAACTAAATATACTACAAAATATAAATTTTAATATTATTTGCACTGATAATTTTTATAGTGTTGCTGTTACCATTGTTTAAGTTTATACTGGTATTAACATCTATTAAACTGTCTTTTTTTGTAGGTTGTGGTTCCAACATGGTCTGAAACAGAAATGAATGTTGGAGATGATAACCTGAAGACAGCAGATAATATGGGTGTTAACTACATGACTGCCTCAACACCTACCGATCACGCAAGTTCCAGTTGTACGTTATTTGTGTTTAGTTGTCTTGGATTTTTATTATTCATATATCTTAAAATATAAGTACTACGTTTGTATGGTTCCTTATATTGTTTCAGATTCTACTTCTCATATGAATGGTTTTTCTACAAGTAGTGATTCATCGTTTACCAAGTTCGTGAAAGAACCAGAAGGGATTGTTGATATTGATGATCCTTCACCATCAACTTATTTAAGCTGGGAAGAAAGCAACACTGCTGAGTTACACTTGTTATCTTCAAGTCCTATTACTGAAATCTTAGGATTTCCAGACCTTCAAGCACATAATGGTCAACCAAGTGTTGAAATAAATGACATTCAGGCTCACAGAAATAAATCACTCGTTCCTTACGATGATAGCACTTCTGAAGATGATTTTCCAAAAGAAAAAAACAACCGAGGAAGGAAAAGGATAAGATGCGAAAAAAAATGGAAGAAAAATGTTAGAAAGGCAAGAAGAATCAGTGGCAAAAAATATGTAAGTTGCAAGGGCACAGTAATGGAGGCAAAAATATTAAAGCCTCCTTGCAAGGAAACATGCAGGTAAAAGTGTACACAACGCTTTGACGAAAACAATAGAATACGTATCCACAAGGAATTTTGGGCAGAAGATAGGTCATGGGATTCAAAGCGGCAGTATATCTCTTCTTGTGTAACAGCAAAACCAATCAGAAGATCTAGACCTAGAGACTTCTCAAGAGAGAATGAAAGGACGAAGAGTAACACATATTCCCTCACTATTGACAATAAGAAATTGATTGTTTGCAAGGTGTTTTTTTTAAATACCCTATGTATCTCAGAAAACTTTGTGAGAACAGCGCAAGCTAAGACATCTGAAGTAGGGATGGTTGTCGCTGACCAACGGGGTAGACATGTTGCAGTGAATAAAACACCCGAAGAGATTGTCAATGACATTAAGAGACACATTCGTCAATATCCTGCATACGAAAGTCATTATGGTAGGGAAAGAACATCCAAAAAGTATTTGGGAAGTCATTTGAATATTTCTAAAATGTATTCTTTGTATGTTGAAGAATGCAAGGAATTAGGAAGAGAGTGTGGGAAAGAATGGCTGTTCAGACGGATCTTCAATGAAGATTTTAATCTTGCCTTCCATTTACCAGATGTAGATACGTGTGATATGTGTGACCGATATTTGTGTCTACTTAAGAATACTTCAAGTGAAGAGGAAATAAATGAAATAAAAGAAAAACAAAAGAAGCACATAGATGAAGCTAGTTTGAGATACAAGTTAAAAAGTGAGGACTAAGTAAATTCTACAGAAAGTTGCAAGCACAAAACGATCATGGCGGACCTTCAGAAGTGCTTACCTACTCCCTATTTGACGAATTCTCAAAGTTTTTATCTAAGGAAGCTCTGGACTTTAAATTATACGATAACGGATCCAACTTCGAAGGAGACTTGGTGTATGGTATGGGATGAAGTGACAGGTGGACGAGGAGGTAATGAAATGGCATCTTGTTTTGTAAGCTGGGCGAATGAAACTTTTCTACAGAGTGAGGTAGAATATCTGACCGTATGGACAGATAACTGTGCTGGTCAGAATCGCAACATGGCGATGATTCTCATGTACATGTGGATGTTGTATTTCAGCTCAAATCTTAAGGAAGTAAACCATAAGTTTTTGCTTAGAGGCCACACACACATGGAAGTAGATGGAGATCACAGTATCATAGAGAGAGCGAAAAAACATCTGCCAACGAACACTATATTCACATGTAATGATTGGGTGAATTTTATTGCAAGCTGCAAAAAGAAGTCGTTCAACGTTAAGCGCATGACTTTGAAGGATTTCAAAGATTTTACTTCATTGATAGGCAATACTTCAGCCCCATTCATCTCAAGAAAGATAGACACAGAGGGTGAGCCCTTCCTCATCTCATCATTTGTTTGGGTACAGCTGCGAAAAAGTGAACCAGGTATCCTTTATTTCAAGACTGATTTTAATGGGGAGTTCAAATCAACTGATTTGAGGATAATAAAACGGAGACCTTTATCACTCCCAGCATTGCTTCCACTGTTAAGAGCAGAAATAAAAAAAATCAGCACCCAGAAGTACAAGGATCTTGTGACACTCCAACAGTGGATTCCTGAAGAGTACAGGTCTTATTTTCGTGATTTACCGCATGGAGATACAAAAAATACTGGAGACTTCCCAGATGACGAATGATGCATCATAAGAGTAATTATTGCGTGATGTTCTTTTTGATTTTTGCTTGAATTACCAATATTAGAAAGACCAGTGATGCATAATTAATTTCATTGTTTGTGAAATGGTTTTTTATATGCTAAAAATTAACTTTTAGCATTTTATTATAACCTAACATTCGAAATAGATGAATACTACCTCTGGTTAATAAAAATTATTGATTTATAAAAATAATGTTGTGTACATAAATGTAAGTCACATAATTATATTGAAATGTGTTCAAAATCAAATGAGTGTAAGTCCACTTATGGTAAACTTTTTTGAAAACTTAGTAAAAATACAATATCAGTAAAATGTTATGTGTTTTGAGTTTTAATATCTGCCCACACAATAATCATACTACTATATTTTTAGAAGTAACATAGCAAACTAAACCTGCATGATTGATTTAAGCTCTCTCCTGTAAAAATCTACATATGTGACTTACGTGGTTTTAGCTCTGAGGTACAGATATTATGATATTAAAAAGTAAAAAATATTCCACTAACAAGTTAGAAACACGTCCGTTGAGGTTAACAAATGCGCGCTTTGCCTCTATACTACCGAGCCCATTGACATATTGCAAGGAGAAAATGTATTATATGGCAGTTGTATTAGGTACTAGCTGCAGTACCCGGCTTTGCCCGGGCTGAACACCGGGTGATATATTGTCCGCGAGTTACAGCAAAATGGATAGCGATATGTCCAGTGTGTTGGACATTAAGAAATGACACATAATTACTGTTTGTGTATCTGTAACCTATGATTTTCTGTTTACCCATGACGATCCGTTGAAAGGTTTAGAAGTTGATGCGCTACAGCGCCATCTAGCGGCGAGTTACAAAAAAAATGGATGATAAAAACACTTCGATGTGCCAACTTTCATGGCGATCGGTCAAACGGTGTAAGAGTTTATCGACGTCATACATACCAAAATCCAATTATATATATTCTTATATTTCGAAATTTTTAAGCTTTCACTTTTGCGAAAAGTGGATGTTCAGGACCTCGAATGGTTTGGAACACTCCATCTCGAAAGAAATGATATTTGAAATTCCTGAAATTGTCGAAATTTTGGGGCTTTGTCCCTAGAGGGGGAGGGGTGATTTTGAGGACCCTGAATGGCTGGGAAACAATAAAAATCGAAAGAATGATATTTGAAATTTTATAAATTTTGGGGTTTTGACCCCTGAGGGGGGGGGGGGGGGGGGTGGGTGATTTTGAGGACCCCGAATGGCTCGTAAACACTCCAAACCGAAAAAGAATAGGTTTTTGGAAATTTTGGGAATTTTTTTAATTATTGGGTCTTTGACTCCTTGTGGGGGGAGGGTAGTTTGAGGACCCCGAATGGCTCGGAAACACTCCAAATAGTAAAAAAAGTATTCTTAAATTTAAGAAATTTTTTGAAATTTTGGGGTTTTGCATTCCCCTAATCCCCTCACCTCAAATATTTTGGAGAACACGTCTTTGGGTATACGTTCCGCCATCCCCCGGACACTTTAGTTAGTAATGACTTAATTTTAATACAATTTCCTCCAATTTTTCGAAATTTTGTGGCTTTCACTTTTGAGAAAAGGGAGGGGGGGGGGGGTTGGAGGTTAAGGACCTCGAATGGTTCGGAACACTCCATCTCGAAAGAAATGATATTTGAAAATCCTGAAATTTTCGAGATTTTGGGGCTTTGTCCCCAGAGGGGGAGGGGTTATTTTGAGGACCCTGAATGGCAGGGAAACACTAAAAATCGAAAGAGAATGATTTTTGAAATTTTCTAAATTTTGGGGCTTTGACCCCTGAGAAGGGGGGGGGGGGGGGGGTGATGTTGAAGACCCCGAATGGCTCGTAAGCACTCCAAACCGAAAGAGAATAGGTTTTCGAAAGTTTGGGAAAATTTTTTATTATTGGGTCTTTGACTCCTTGTGGGGGGAGGGTAGTTTGAGGACCCCGAATGGCTCTGAAACACTCCAAATAGTAAAAAAGTATACTTAAATTTAAGAATTTTTTGAAATTTGTCGTAATTTTGGAGTTTTGCACTCCTCCCCCCCCCCCCACCCACAAAATTGGGTGCGAAATCGACTTTGGGTAAAAGTTCCACCATGCCCCGGACACTTTAGTTCGTAATGACTTAATTTTAATACAATTTTCTCCAATTTTTCGAAATTTTGTGGCTTTCACTTTTGAGAAAAAGGAGGGGGGGGGGTGGAGGTTCAGGACCTCGAATATTCGGAACACTCCATCTCGAAAGAATATATATTTGAAATTCCTAAAGTTATCGAAATTTTGGGGCTTTTCCCAGAGGGGGGCAGGGGGTTCTAGGACACTGAATGGCTCGGAAACACTCCAAATCGAAAGAGATATAAAGGAAAACTTATTACCTACCTATGAATAATTTTCTAAATAAATTAATAAATAACTCTATGTTTAATAATTTACATACATACATAATATTAAACTTCAAAATATACACACCAAAAAAAACTAAGGATGTTTGTGAAACTATTTTTTATTTGTCATAATGTTTAAAACATTTGTAAGATTTGTTGATATGTAAAACTGTGGTGGCCATATTCCGCTTATCCAAAGGAGTATAGAAATTAATAGAGATATCACTCACTCCCTGTACACACCACAAATCTTTGAATTAAGTAAAAAAAAAAAAAAACATAGTCCAAAATGAAACAAAAAATATAAATAACCACTAATTTGTCAAAAAAAATATTCAACTGGAATGACAATATTAACATCCACCTGAAATTTAATAGAAGTAGGTAGCTAAGAATATATATATATATATATATATATATATATATATATATATAAGAAAATAAATGAAATTAAAACATACATAAATAAAATTATCTCACACTCAACAAAACATAATGTTTAATATGAAATAAAGGAAGATGGCAATTACACGTAACTATTATAATTAATAAAAAAAAATCAACCTACCTGAAATAGTAAAATTCCAATTTTTCAACAATATATTACATAATTGATAAATATTTCTGGTCTTCGGTCTCAGTAGCCCTAAGACTCTTGACGCTCAGCAGATAAATTATAAACACTAAACCAAACTCCTTGCAAATAAGTTATAAGTAGGTACTGTAAAAAAAATAATTTAAATTGTAATATACAAAAACGGTATTGAAAATTGAAACAAATATGGCGACACTACAAACTGTCAAGATATTTATATTTTTCTTACTCTCTACTTAGTTCCTTACAGTAGCAAAACGTAACGTAATGGCTTGAAAGCTATTGCTCGGCAGACATAGAGGAATGACACTAACAGTTTGTATATCTATGACACACGTTACATAAAATTAAGATATATTTTTTTAACCCGTTTAAAATTTATTTTTTTTAGACAAAAGATAGCCTATGTCCATCCCCAGTATATAATCTATCTCCTTGCCAAATTTTATTACGATCCGTTCAGCCGTTCAGCCGGGAAAAGGTAACAAACAGGCAGACAGACAGACAGACAGACAGACAGACAGATAGAGTTACTTTCGCATTTATAATATTAGTAAGGATTTTAAAACTTTGATTATTTTTTACTATGACTTTATTAGTTTACCATATATATTCCAGGGTAGTTTCACTACCATAAAGTTTCATTTGGCACACCAATACGTTTGGTATGTACCCTAATGTTTACGAAAGTGACTATATACGGGTTTATGTAGATACACGTGGGTTTTTCCATATTTATGTCACATTTACATTCGTCGACTTCTGTTATATTTTTACGAAATTACTCTTACTAAATGCCGTATACAGATATGTTTACACATCAATAACGTAAATTTTGAAACCACGAAGTTAAAAATACCTAAGTTTCAATATGTACACTAGCGTGTGCAATGAAAATTTATTTTAAGTCATTGGAGTGTAAATTTTATTTATTCATTCGATTCCTCTTAATAATTTGAATAGTTTTATTGATGAAAACTAGCATGTCAGAAGCGAATTTTTTTATTAAAGTCTAGGTTGAAAGCAGTAATAATTTTCCCACCTCAAAGCCAGTTGGGCTCAAAACCCTTTTATTCCAGTTCATTTTTGGTGGTTACTTGAACGTTAATAGGCCTTTCAAAATCTCAGTGCTTTTTAGACTGAAACCTACAAAATGCTGTATGCTTCTATAAAGTCAAAATTGTTTAAAATTGTCAATGATTTCTGCTCATTTATAAGGAATGATATCTGATTCACAGTTCGCAGAGATTCATTACGAAGAAACAAAGTATTGATTTAAAATGTTTTATCATTTAGGTGGCAAAATTGCATGGCTCACATTAAAGAAATCACAATTTTGAATCAATACCTACAAGAATTTTTGCATTCATGGTTTTTTTTTAATGATTCTTTTAATATGACTTACATTTCCATATCAAAGGAAGTTTAAATTTGGCCTGCAGTGATCATAAACTAACATAACAAACATAAACTAATTGGATTATTGGTAAAAAATTATGTCAGTGATTAAAATTATGGATTTAGTTATAGAGTTAATAAAAATAAAGTTAATGGATGCTTTTCTCTTGATCAGGGATAGTTAGTCCGTTTGGATCAGTTGGTGGGTCCGTAAGAACTTTCCAGAAGGAACACGACAGCCATAACCAGACATGCAACTTGGTCGAATTAAATTATTGTTTTCGTCACTTGTAATTTCCTGCTTCGATTTGGTGGTGGAAGGGAAGAAGAGCCATCATTCCTTACTTTTCTTGAGAGCTTAACAGCATAATTGTTTTTGGAATAATGTATTTATTGTCATTCCTTTTCATCTACAGTAGCGCATGTTGAACTCAAAACCATTTACATTCTTCTAAAGCACTCCCAATTTTGATAAAGATAAGGTTGAGATAAATATTTTGCTTAAGATAGCGGAAGCATTATTGATTGGAATGTATTATTTAAATGTTGGTAGCCTATTTAGATTTTTTATAGTGAAAAAACTAGAAAACTGTTTGTTTTCAAATTGCTAATTAAATTGTAACTTTGATGATCTAGTTTTAAGTTTGGTTTTAATTATATTGTTACGAAAGCGAGCAAGACCACGCAGGTGCAGAGCTGGCTGGCGGCCTCGCACGGCCACTGACGTAACGTGGCCGCCGCAACGTAAGACGTGCCGCGCACGCCTGGTAGATTGCAAGTGTCGCCGCATTCCCCCCTCCTTACCCCCGCTCAACCCGCAGCGCTCTGCCTTTGACACGTTATCTTCTGACACCTGACAGCTGCGGAGTTACGCGAGCCACCGACGCGTGTCTCGAGAATTCTGCCGTCGGGTCGGCGCGGAATGACGCGACAGGCCCCAGCCGCTCTCGTCACTTCTATAAATGGCGCCCGGGCCTATAAAGCCCGGGACGCCAGCCTCTGAGTTCAGTGTGGAGTTGGGAGATTTCCCGCGGCGCTGCGGCGAAGTCCATGGACGAAGGTTCCAGGACGGGCAGTTCAGTTGGGAGCGGAGTTGATCCGGCTGATAGTGTCGCAGGTGTGTCGGAGTTCCTCGGCGAGTGCAGTTGAGTCACGATAGTGTCGCGATAGTGTCGCGGGTGTGACGAGAGTCCCGAGTGAAGTTCCGAGCAAAGCGTCGAGTGGACCCTCAGCTAAGGGAAGTGCGACGGCGGCGGCGGAGTGCGGCGACGGAGTCCTGCGACGGAGGACCGCGAGGGGTGCTGCGGCGAGAGTTGCGCCAGAGGTGCGGCCCAGCGAGGTGTGTGGTGTGTAAAAACCGAGTGACTGGGCATAAACATTTTTAAGTGTAATTGGTTATTTGGCATTTTTAGAATACTATTTGTTAGTGATGCAAATACTGGTAATTAATAAAACTGTATACTGAAATCTTTAATTGGGCTATCCATTTACGAACCCAGTAGTTTCCCACGACGATTTATTATTTATTTTTATAAATCGTAACAATATTTACTAAGTACTTAATTTGACTTACATTAAAGACTACGTAATAAAGGTAGCAACTATTGTGGACTGTTTAAAAAAAGACGTTAGGACTTGTCTACGGAACAAGGAAGTACGTCTACGTCCGTCAGATGGCGGGGTGTGTGATGTCAGTGTGTGACCGGAGTCGAGGAGTGGAGTTGGAACCGTGCAGCCGGGAGAGCGGCCGTGCGCGCCGTGTTGCGAAAACTTGGCACAGCGGCGCTACGTGTGCACAGGGGCGCAAATGTTCGTGATACGCAAGGCGGGCCCACGTGGCTAGAGAGTTCTGTACGTGGGTTTAAATGACCCGTTACCTCTGTATACGGTGCCTGGATGTTGTATACTGCCATATTTTGACCTGGGTGCAATGAGCAAACTACTTTTAAAAATACACAAAACATTTGCCGTAAGACGTAGTTTTGGCGTCAACCCCGTTTCGCACTCATACGCTTTTGCAAGTTCAGGCAGCCCCCCCCCCCCCCTAGGTGGTGTCTTATTAATTCCAGGGGGGACCATCCCCCCTGCTCCTGCGCGCATGCAAAAGTTGGAAGTGTTCTTCGAGGAGACTCTGCTACTCGTGGATGAAACTGATTAATTTACTTTGCGAGAACAAGCTCTTCACTAAATGACAACTTGCCCCAACTTTGAGGTAAGTTGTTACACTTGCTTACTGGCTTTTGGGAGTGAAAATATATACTTTAACTGTGTGCTAATTATTTCTTATAAACGTCCATAGAAGAAAAAATGTGATAAATCATTTGTAATAACTACATCTGATAACATTTTAACTTTCATTCGAAAAAACAATTATGAATTGTGCGAAAACTAGCCCCGGTCTTCCCTATTTTCATACTTGCACACTAGATAATTTCACACTTGCATATTTGCGCAATATCATAACTTAGCGTTCGCATACTTGAATATACATATACATTTTTTATTTCCGACCTCAGCCAAAAAGGTTTTATTTATGTTCTCTATACCTAATAATATTAATAGCAAGAAGTTTCACTTACGTCACGCGTGGACTACACGCACATATTTATGTACAGGATGTCCGAAAAGTCTTTCCCTGATTACACAAATTTATAACTTCGGCTAGACGTACGATAAAACTATGAAAGTGGTGTCAAAATGTTAGGTCGTAACTCAAGTTTTTTTATAGGTTCGCGGTAGGTGTGCAGTGTCTGAGGTGTAGTGCCCAGGAAGCCGGACATGATTACCAATTAGGAGAAAGCGCAGTGTGTCCTGTGGTACCACGAGAGACGATCACCAATAACAGTGCAGAGAAACTTCAAGACCACATATGGAAAGATTCACCCTGATGTCAAGAGCATTAAGACGTGGTATGAGAATTCCAAGACCACAAGACCGATTAATGACCTTCCGAAGTCTGGTTGACGATCAACCTCAGCTGAAAGTGTGGAAGCTGTGAGACAGTCATTTCTGCGAAGTCCGAAGAAATCGGTGCGAAGGGCCTCACGTGAATTACATATGCCAAAAAACTCTCTCCACGATATCTTACACAAACGTTTAATGTTTCGTGCATACAAAGTGCAAATCGTTCAGGCTCTGTTGCCCAATGACAGTACACGTCGATATGACTTTGCGGTTGAAATGTTATCACGTATGGAGGACGATAATGGCTATCTCAAACGAATTGCCTTTTCTGACGAGGCGACCTTTTTTGTCAGTGGAGTAATGAATCGCCATAACGTGCGCATTTGGGGTTCACAGCCCCCTGGCGAGGTGATGGAGTGTACCAGAGGAAGTCCAAAAGTGAATGTTTGGTGAGCGCTATTGCATGACAGAATTATCGGGCCATTCTTCTTCGCTGAGGCAACCATCAAATCTCCAGTGTATTTGGACTGTTACAAATTTATGCTGTTCCTCAGCTGCTTGAGTATCACCCCGCTGTCATGTTTCAACAAGACGGTGCACCACCTCATTGGTGTTTGGAGTTCCGTGCCTATCTTGATATGACATTTCCTGGACGATGGATCGGTCGTGATGGACCAATGGTTTGGTATCCACCCTCTTCTGACATAACCCCATTAGACTTCTTTTTATGGGGTTATGTCAAGGACGAGGTCTACCGAACACATGTACCATATATTGCAACCCTTCGACAACGGATAACCAGTGTCACAGCATCGATCCCTCCAATGATGTTGGCTAATGTGTGGACGGAAATTGAATACCGACTATATGTGCTACGTGCTACCAAAGGTGCTCATGTGGAAGTGAAGTGATGTTTGAAAAAAAAAACTTGCATAGTTTCTCAACATTTTGCCACCAGTTTCATATTTCTATCTTACTTCTAGCCGATTTTATTAATTTGTGTAATCAGAGAAAGACTTTACGGACACGCTGTATATATATATATATATATATATATATATATTTAAATTCCCACCAACAGAAGAAAATAACATGTAAGCAAACATGGGGCAAAGTGTTTCTAGCCCCGACCGCAATACACTGTAAGGTGTAAGACCAGCTGTGTGCGACATGAGAGACGTTCCTGCCGCAGGACGCCGCACTGTCGTCTCGGCTGCCAGAGAACTCCCGAGTGCGGCCGGCCCGCCCTTCAGCGCCGCGGATGTATGAGCAGGGAGGAGCGACTCCACGGGGCAGGAAGCTGATACTCCCGAGCGGGAGGCACGGGCCCTGGAAGATAAGGACGGAGGAAGGTCGGAATGATCCCACACCAACTACACGCCATGTTTCCACCGCACGTGAAACGCATAAAACGACGCTTCTACTTGGAAACTAAAAAAATTCGCCAGTTATTACTCTTACTTTTTCGTCAAACCCCCACTCAATAAATCCACCTTGGGTATTTTTGTAACTCGCATTTATATGCGTGCTAATTCTAAATATGTGTTAAGTAAACTTAATTATGGACGTTAAAAGCATTTATTACGGTAGGTATAGTAAATGTAAAAAATAATTTCAAGTATTTATTTTCGTTTTTTAAATCAAAACTATAAACGTGTTAAGGGGTTGTATATAAACTATTTAGTCTCTACTATTTCGTATTTTGCACATTAGTTTAAATACATTAAAAATATAACATATTTAATTGTTTATACATATTTTTATAATAAACATGACTATATTAGATTGTTTCTATGAACTTAAAGGCAAATCTTTGTCAGTTCCAGCACGAAAACGTGTGGTATGCGGTTTTGAATAAATTTTACGAACGTAGCATTCATCGTGATTCTTCATATTAACACGGTCAACAATAAACCAATAAAAATAAAAAATTTCCTAAACCATGGAAACATGAGCTTTCAGGGTTTGGGAAAGACCTAACGTTTATTGATTTATGAATGATCTACTAAGTACGAAGTGTTTGAAGACAAAGGCTACATTAAAACGGTTAATTTCAAAATGTTTACCACACAATTTCATGCTTTTTGTACATGCAAAGACTGATATGTAAATTTTCTTTTCAGTTACTAAAAAAACATTAAACAAGGACCTTTTAGAAAAAAAACTTTTGTAAACAACTTAATTTGGTTATATGGTTAATTAATTTAAAACCATGTGCCCAAACCCAAAATATTATATCCAAGCAAAATAATTTAGGGTACGAACACATTCAAGAAACGCCCGAGTTCTTAACGTCTCGTAACGAAGCGAGGCTGGGATCGCCGCAGACGGGGCCGCATGAATGGCTGGCTCTGCGGTGGCAGGACCACGCAGCACCGGTGCTGGGCCCAGCAAGCATTCAACCAGCTGGGGATCGAAACAAAAAGGCTTGAAATAAAAAATACAAATGCATGGACTCTTTTTTGTAGGACGATCATGAATCTTTTTTGTGCATAGCCAACTACAACCAAAATAACATAATAATTGTATTTCCTTTTAACCTTTAGGTGATAGGAAAATGAAAGTGACATACAGTTAAAGTATTTTGCCACCTGAGGCAGGGTGTGGCACTCACTGCAGCCGGGACCGGACCTGACGTTCCGGCCTGCCTGAAGAACGTGCGGTGAGTGGAGACGGGGCACGGAGAAGCAGCGGAATGAAGTGGAGAGGGAAATGAGAGTACCCCGAGAGAACTCCCAGGCCACGGCAACGTCCGTCACGTTCCCCACTTGCGGAACATTCTGGTATGACCCCCAGGAATCAAACACTGAAATATTATGCCTCTTACCTATAGGTAAACTTGTAAAATGTATTTATCTATCAGGGTATTGAAAAAGACGGCCTATAAAGCATTAATGTTTTACTTTAAATCAATAAGATATTTTCTTTTTTTAATTTTGTTGCGTTTAGTATGGTACTTCACAACACTTTTCCAATTCAACCTATTATAAGCAAATTAATTTTGTTTGGCAGCGAATAGTGATAACAAGAAATGTAACCACTCACAACTCGATGACCATTCCAATGATATCTTTGTGCGAAGATGCCGACCATAGTGGTTAGGTTCAGCGTGCCTATTGTCTGGTCGTGGGGTCGTGAATTCAAGTGCCACCTGGACCGTTGGATGGATGGTTCCGCGGCCAGTTTGGTAGGCTGTTCCCCCATTAAAACTTCCCACACAATGATGAAGCGTTAATGTTTCCTAGAAATAAAAATAAATACCACCCCTGTTATCCTACAGCGGGAATTTACTGACTTGTCGCGTATTCCATAGCTCCGCCTGAAAGGCGCTGCGACCTCATGTGTTTGTGTCTGCACGCGCACGAACCGTTATTGGAGAGTGCCATGACTGCAGGATATGCATGGTCGAAGCAGCTCTCAGCCGGCAGTAGCTTCTCACCGTGTGCCACCGCCTCGGCCATGATGTAAAGAAGAGGAGGTGAAACCGTGCGCAGGTTTTCCCCCTCCAGCGCTCCCTTGCTACGACGTCACCTTGGTTGTAGCCAGCGCTCTTCTTCCAGGCGCTTCCCATACATTTCATCTGCGTCTCGTGCGAACGTAGTTTTATGTAGTTAAAATACCAAATTGTGCAGTGTTCGGATGTCACAATCATTTCAAAAAGACTCGATATTCTGGCATAAGATATTTTTCTTTTCCAAAAAATGAAGATCTTTGCAATAAGTGGGTGAACGTATGCAAAAGGAAGGACACATTCTGTGTTAGCAGAGGTAAGTTTAAACAAACGCGATTTTAAGTAGAAATGTCACTTGTTTTATAATAGGAGTATTTATTTTTAATTTTTTTATATGATTAACTGTAGGTTAATATTAGGTCAAGGAATATATTTCGTGCAAAATACTGAGTTATTATCTATAATAATAAAGTACTTCGCGGTAAAAAGGTTATTTATTGAATTAATTTATTAAAAATGAAATTTAAACGTATTAATAAAAACTCAAATCAATTGTTTTTAAAATGTTTGTGTGTTCAGGCATCAGCGAGAACTACAAAATTGATTTCAATTTAACTTTGTTTTTGTTTTTTATAGAACTAACCTAAACACTAGGTTGTGTAGTATTAATAAGGGGGGGGGGAATATTTTTTATTATTATAATATATATTATATATAATATATAATGTATATAAATAACTATCACATTATATAATATGTTAAGTTGATATTAGTCAGTTTAAAAACATTCGACTAATATATTTGTACCTAAAAATTTTGTAATGCCTGCAAGCTGTTTTTTGTTGAAGATTGTAGAGCGATTTGGTTTAATAATATGTTTTAAATCTATTTTTTAAATATACTTTCTATCATTATTTATCCTTTTGTTTATTGTTTGTAACTAAATAAAACTTAAATTAGTACATAAATCAAAAGCGCTTATGTTTATGTAAATTACAAATACGTATTTATAGAAACTTTGCTTTGTGTCAGATGCTTTTTTTGTAATATGTTTGCATTATTCTTTGTCGCCTGCATCCTGAATGTTTATTATATCTATTTTATTAGTATTCATAATAAATATTTTCGAAGTATATTCATTCCAATTCCCATTAACATTCTGTGTTTACAAGACCCAATCAACATTTTGAAGTGATGAAACAGCAGAAAAATATTGCTTCGTTGATTTTATTATTAATATAAACCCCGCGTTTGGATGCTAATGCATTTATTTAAACTGTATGTTTTAAATGCACGCTATACAATGTACATAGCAAAGTATTTTTACGCTTCGTGGTAACTCTTACTATTCAAACGATTGTAAATGAACTGTCTGTGCGTCGTATTCCCGTAAGCGCGCTGCGTGTAGACCGGGCGTTGCGACCAAGATGACGTAGTGCGCAGTGGAGGACGAGTTTGGGCGGCCGGACGGTTTCACCTCCTCTTCTTTACATCATGGCCTCGGCGGCCCTTCACAGGCTTCGTCGCGGTCGTTCCTCTATATACGTATGTACACGCGAATTCGCTTCCTGGATGTTTATTATCGCGCTGAACAGAATATCTAGGCAGGAAGCATGTTCATAACTAAAACGTTGTCCACACTAATTTAAAGCAATTTTTTACGTTATTCACTTACACGTAGTTAAGATGGAGTATTTTTTTTATCTTTTAAAATTACACTCTTTTGCTTGTAGAAGCTAGAAAACCAAAACCCTCCCTGTTACACCTCGCCTTCTAAAAAAACCGTATTAAATGTAAACAAACTTATATTATGGACCTTGGACATTCTACACACCTGCGATTTATGACACTACAAAACTACCAATTACAGTTTATATGAAAGAAAACCAGAGTTAAAGGGCTATCCAAAGAAAAGATTTGGATCCAATAGTAATTTATATGGATTCTGGGCTTGGTTAAAAAAAATTATATAAGAAACAATTTTGTATTATCCCTTCTATTTTACAAGGAAAAAAATATTTATGATCACTATTACAATTCGAAGTAAATAACACTTAATTTTCTTTATTATTTGATTGCAGTTTTTTTCTCAAACAAAACAGAATAACAGGAATATAGAATTAAGTTTTAGGTAGAGTTCAAATAAATACTACCTACTGTGGCCGTTACCATGGTGCGACTTCAGAGAAATTTTTATATAGTTTTTTTTTTGTTTCATGATCTCGTATTACTCGTAGGAGTAATACCAAACTCTTTCGTCAGAATAAATTTTTGAACTATGACCAACCATAACTACAAGGGATTGAAAAAACCAAGCTGGATTACAGAACAACGAATTCGCACAAATTGTGATTAATATTATAATTTTAATCAAAATCTTTTGTCTCAAACCGTTTTTGATAAGACAAACCATTGTTGGAGGGGGGTAAAAAATTAAAGGAGTAGAATTAAAAAAAAAAAAATCATAATTTACGTAGCATGTACACTATCAAATCCGTTCTCTTTTATTTCAAAAACTTAAATTATTATATACAACATTCGTGAAATAATTTTTTATACGACCAACCATTACTGCAAGGGTTAGAATAAACAGACGTTGAATTACAAATTCATAATTCTCTTCGCAGGTATACCATTAAATTCGTTCAAATGTTTTGTAATTATTATAACTTTTATCTAAAACTTAAGACTAAAATTATTTTTGATTAGACAAAACATTGCTCTAAGGGGTTGAAAGAATGACGGGTAGAATTTAGAAAACTCCCTTAGGAGGTGCACTATCAAATTCATTTTAATTCTTTGTAATTCTTAAAATTGTTACTTAAACCTTTTTTCTGAAACAAATTTTGATAATAATAACCATTACTGAAAGGGGTTGATAAAACCTAGGGTTAAAATAATAAAGAAATAAAACTTTCTTGCCATGTACTCTATCGAATTAATGTTTATTTTTGTTAACTTTTTAAATATTGATTAAATTTTGTGTTAAGTAAATTTTATATAACAAATAATTTCTGAAAGGGGTGGAAATAACAAAGGTATACAGACCAAATGTCATTACATTTTAATAGATATACTATCAAATCAATAATAATATATATTTTAAAACTCCTAAACTTTATCTTAAACATTTGACTGAAACAATATTTTATGAAACAGGGGTTGAAATTTAAAAAAAATAAAAATTGTCAGTACCAAATTCGTCAGAATTTATTAATAACCTTCTTAATATTACCTTAAACTTTGTCCAAAAAAATATATGATCACTTTTTAGTGAAAAGTTGAAAAATAGTGTTTGAAGATCAAAAATATTTGCTTAACTACCTTAGTAGGCATAACATGAAATTCATTAAGACATTCATGAATGCATTAAGATAAAAAAACTTTCAAAATATTTTTACTCCATGAAATATGAGAAAATGTTAACACGATATTTTTTTAATATTGGCGAAAATATAGGATGTTATGAACATTAAGTTCTTAAAATGTTCCAGGAGTTTATAGAAGTTTCCAAAACATTTCCAGAAGATATAGTTACTTAGAAATCTTGATACGCCTATAGGCTAGGCCGAAAGGGATTTTTGTTAAGCGATTCGTTTGACATAAGGTGAATTATTTGTATTTTCCTTATTTATATTTATATATTTTTGACAACACTGATTGCATTCAAATACTTTTTATGCTATACATCGTTATATCACATATGTGTGAAATTTACTTTTGCCTAAGAGTAAATTGTCTATAAGGAGTTAAGTTTTTTAAATATGAAAATTTTTTATTCTTAAAGGGTATTTTTTATGGAGAGAAATTGATGGAGTGTGGACCATAAGTTTTCATTTCAGATGTAAGAAGTGCCCAAAAATGTGGTTTCGAGCTCGAGAAAACGATGCAAATACTAATGAAGGTGGTAAATTCACATATTCACTGATATACGAATACGGATGCGCGAATAGGAATACCAAAATTTGAATATTTGCAAATATTAATGAATACACGAATCTGAATATTTTAATCTGTATTGGATTTCTCCAATATTCGAATACACATATTCACACAAAAATACGTAAGCTGCCTTAAAGAGCTGAAACATCGAAAGTACATAAACACAGAAATAAACGCCAATAGAATAAATACGCACAAAGATACAATATAAAAAATAGTAATTAACAAATATTAGAATTTTAAAATTTTAAGGATCTTAGAAAAGTCACGCAACTAACTACAATTATCGTTAATAATGTTAGTGCAAATAAGGTTATGCAAATGTTAAACCAAATCTATATATATAAAAATTTAGCTTCCGTATGTATTTGGCCGCAAAACTCGGAAAGTATACGATGGTTTGGATTGAAATTTTTACAGAACATTGCATCTTAACAGAAGAGTGTTTATATGAAACAAAAGTTTGGGAAAATCCACCGGAAAAGTCGGAAAAAAAAGTTTCTATAACTAAATATCATGGTCACCCAACTTAGTTGTGACCACGCTCGACGATGCTGTACCATATTGTCGAAGTTCAAGCACATCAGGCTACTCGACCATTGTGCCTTGACGACTATAATTTACACAAATATGTATATATATATATTTCAAGAAAGAATAAAAAACTTTATTTAATTTGAAAGTATATTCTTTCGACTCTATTGATAAAAATACGTTTAAATTAAAAAATACATTTCGTACAATACATTTGAAAATTAAATAATTCTTATCTTATAGCTTATATCTTATATATTGCTATTATAATTTGTTATAATCACGTACGTTGTTATGATAATTGTTGATATATCAAACCGGTTGTCATATCAACCCTGTTGTCATAGCAAAATGTGTTTGTTGATTTTTCCAACAATAATCTTTTAACACTTTTGTTTTGTTTTCTAATAAGCCAAATATTGATTAAGCACAAAATGTGTCACTGTGACCAGTTTATGTGTATGGTATCATTTATAAATGTTTAATTAAAGAATGGAATTGGTTGGATTTCATCTGTAAAGTGAGTAAACTTATGTTTTATAAAAAAATTGTGATTTAATGAAACACTATTTTCAGAATTTTGTATTCATATAGTTTTTTTTATCTTGGAAATAATTTAACTTTATTTTTTCACTGGAAATATGAATTATGTAGGCTACTATAATTAAACCTTATGGTGCCAAAGTATGAAAAATCGTGTTTTCTGTGTTGTGCGAAAATTGTCAAGGCCGAAAAATCCTCTTAAAGTATATATATTAACTAAGACACGTTTTTCGACACTTAACCACATTCTATCGTTGTGAGTTGAGCTACCCTATTATTAGCTGCTTTTTCTCATAAAATATTGCAGAAGTTTTATGTTTCTGGGCATCGCACAGCATGTGACACTGGAAATGTGTTTTTCATATTTATTTGTTTACAATAAAAACTTCACATTTTAATTAATTTAATTATATGTTTTAAAAGTATACATTTGTTTATTTTGAGTTTATTTTGGTTAATTATAAATTTTTATTCGCTTTTAAAACTTATATTTTTTATATATTTCTTAGTAATTTTATCAATGAAACAGTCAGTATAACTTTCATAGAAGGTTTTATATAAATTGACTTAATTTTTTTTCAATACATTCTGTGTAAACAATTATGAACGGAACAATAATTACAGAACTAATATTTCATTGTATTAAGAAAAAATTTTAGATTTAAAAAATAAAATCCATGAATATTATTTTATAACTACGTCCACTCCTCATTTTGTACATAAAAATATTAATTTTAATTACAATATTAAAAATATTAACGTAAAAATGGGATAAAAATTGTATATTTTTACTTAAGAAATGCCAAAAAATTAGAGTTTATTTATTAGCGTTAAAAATTATGAATATCTAATGAATAAGTTATAAAATAATTGTTATGGTTAATTTATATTGTCCAGGGAAAAGTAACTCTTTTATTTCATCCCATGCTGGATTACATGTAAATGTAATGAAAAGATCAGGACGACCATATTTTCGCACATATGTAAGAGCGTCCTGCGCATATTCGTGCATATGTCGTGGACTACCAGTATATGTTGCAGGCAATATTGTCATCTTGCCTATGTTACTTATATCACCATCATTTATAACAGCATCTCTCAAATGTACATATTCTTCTGATCTCAGCTTTGTTTGATGAGCCTAATGAATAGTAGTCGTTCCGACTCTATTTTCGCGTACATGTCGACGATGTACTGGTGGAAGAGCAGACGGCATTTCAGAATATGGTTTTCTTCATTTTCACGTAACATAATTCTATAGGAATAATAATTCATAGAACTACAAATCCAGAAACAGGAAAAATCAGCTTATCATCTGATTTATGCAACATCGTAGATTCAAAAGAGGAATTAGTAGACAAGGTATTCCAAAACATCGAAACAAAATTCAAAAATCATGCATGGTTGAGCGAAAGAGCCATTCTAGCGGCTAAAAATGTTGACGTACACGATATGAACAATAGTATTATAAACAGAATCGAAGGTGAAACAATGACATACAAATCTATTGATTCAGTAGTGCACCAAAATGAAGCAGTGAACTTTCCAACGGAATTTCTCAATTCACTCGATGTTCCAGGATTACCACCACATATTTTGAATTTGAAAATTGGTGTGCCAATTATATTGCTTCGAAATATCTGTCAGCCTAAATTATGTAATGGTACACGATAAGTAGTTAAAAAATTAATGGATAATCTTATTGAAGCAACAATTTTGATTGGACTTCATAAAGGTGAAGACGTATTACTTCCACGAATGCCACTTATTCCGACAGATATGGCGTTCGAGTTCAAACGACTTCAATTTCCAATACGCCTTGCGTTCGCTATGACCATCAATAAAGCACAAGGACAATCTTTGCAAGTGTGCGGTTTGAATTTAGAAAATGAATGCTTCTCTCATGGACAGTTATATGTCGGGTGCTCCAGAGTCGGTAAACCATCTGATCTATATGTTTATGCAAAAAATGGGAAAACAAGGAATGTAGTCCTTCCATTAGCTTTACAATAAAAATATTTAAGCTAAACACATTTTTATTTCTTCTATTACATTCCACAGCCATGCACAGTAAAATATTAAATTAAACAATGAATTAATATTAAACTGTGCCACAGCAAAGCGTGGCCGGGTTTAGCTAGTATATTATAATATTTTGCCCAAAGGTTCAAAGGTATATACCTACACTTATTTAATTCATCTCCAAGACAAAGATAATGTACGAGTCTTTTTAAAAGGATCAAAATATTTACAAAATTTATTACTTTACCAAATATACCGCATTAACATGTTATAGCGTGTAAAACCTTACAGATGAAAATATATCGTGGTTTCTACAGCAGTAGATTTGAACTTACGGGACGTATGCTCTCTTTAACCACAAAATAATGACCTCAAAAATAATATTTAAGAAGAAAAAACCGCGTCTAATGCCGCTAGTGAGTACTATGTAAATGTAACATTAAAATAGTAAAATAGTAAAATAGTGTATATTTTGTACGGAAACAGACCATACGCGCAAGTTTCGCTTTGAAATAACTATGCGACGTCTGAAGGTTAACGGCTGATTCGCCAATTAAACTATCAAAAGTCACGTGTCATTGCAAGACTTGCTTGACACGTTTTTTTGAGGTTATGAAATCTCGTAACACTTCGTGTGACCGAATGTAAATGTGTGGAAATGCATGTAACATGTCGTGTCCAGTGCATTGGAATACGAAGTGTGTCACGTTACAACTTATATATTGGATCAGGCAAGTTTGTAAACAAACGCACGTGTTGGTACACTGACAGTTGGTGGACACACGGGAGCCGCGGCTGAAGGTAAGGAGGAGGGGGGAGGCACTCACCGGGGTCCAGGCAGCACAGCAGCAGCCACAGCAGGCGGGCGCCCGCCTCCATGCTTGCACGACGCACGGCGCACATCGCTACATGGCGGCCCTGCCCGGCGCGCGACGGTCGGTGCACGCCTAGCGACTGGCGCGGCCGCTCTGCCCGCCGTCCCGACACCTCGCGCGCTCTCTCGGCGGCGCCCCGTCGCGTCGCCATGGTTACACGGTGCGCCGAGTCTACCTGCCGCGCAGGTCGCCGCGCCTGCTCGGCTAGTTACAGCGTTTCTTTATGTTAAATATATATATTATTACGTGTACTAATTTACGCGCGTTAAAAGAGTAATAAAAAAACTAATTAAATTTCGAAATCAAACAATGAATAGAATTAAAATAAAAAGTGACTGTACTGATATTAAAAATATGGTTAGTAAATGACAGATTCAATCAAATTAAAATTTAAAAATATATATACTATTATAAACATGTAGGGATACAAAATTGATTGAGTAAAACAATTGAAATAATTTATTAATGAGTAAATGAATAAATACGGCGAATATTTGTTTTCTGAATTATTAATTTTATGTTTAATTTAAAAACTTTTAAAATTTATAATGCAAATAAATTATACATACGGATACATAATATCACTTACACAAAAAAGCACTTGAAAATATATATGAAAATTTTATGAAGATATTTTTACCAATTTTATCAGTGATATTTACAATAATTATTTTTATTGATATGGGTCAGTATTCAATAACAATCACTAAAGTTTGAGATTTAAAAAAAGCATATAATTTTTATTTTAAAGTAGCTTTTTTGGTAAATATGTAGTTGAGCGATATTTGTTCAAAAATAAATTTAAAAATCCGAAAATACTTTTATTCTATGCTCTTTAACTTCCTATTTTTGTTCAACCCGGCGCAGATAAAAAATTCCAAATACTTTAGGAGATATAGAATTTTTTAATTTTCATCACAATACCTGTGCATTCATGCGGCGTTCACATTTGTTTATTGTTTACGAATATGATTTTTTTTTTTTTTTCGCGACGTAGGTGAACGACTTCATCATTTTCTACTAATGGCAAAGGAATTGTACCCGCCTCTAACTTCGGTGAGTTTTTAACGTTTCAAATTTTAATGTTTTATTTGTTATTTGGATATTGTTGCGCAAGTAATAAGTAAAAAAAAATACGTGAGTTCCTACTGTTCATCCTTTGTCCCGGTTTGTTAGGTCAGGTCAGTTACATTATAAATACTTTAAAACTAAACAACCTTTAAAATTAATACACATTATTTTTAATGTCCACTTAGTTTGAAAGTATTTATAATGTAACTGACCTGACATAATCGACCATTTTAATTAATTAGGCATTCACGAACACACGGCAAAAGAAAAAATGGTGACGATCGAATGATTGCACAGGTATTGTATTGCAAAATAAGAACGGCGATAACTCCTAAAGTATTTGGAATTTCTTATCTCCGCCGGGTTTAATGAATAGAGTAAGTTAAAGAGCATAGAATAAAAGCATTTTCGAATTTTTTGAAATTTTCTTAACACATATCGCCTAAATACATATCTACCCCTTTTTTAATTCTGTGAAAATTAAGTTGCATGGTACGCACGCATCGTAAAAATTCACTATCAATGGTTTTTCATAACGAGCCTCAAGAAGTATAACTTGAAAATATAATTATTGGTTATTATGCTTTCCTTGAATTGTTTTTATTTAATATATGATATTAATCTCCGTAAACAATACCTATTTATATATGTATTAATGAATTATTTTTTAAAATATTATACATTATTCAAAAATGTTATTCTTAATGTCCAAGCCTTTTTTTCTAGTCATGTATGCACTTTTCTACAGTCGTATGAATGCAATAAAAATATATATCGAAAATAACCCCGTTCTACAACCACTACAAATATGGCTAGTAAGCCGAGTATTCTAGGAGATGAGTTGCAAAATGATTCTCATCCATAACGTTTTATTTAAAAAAATATGTATAAACAAATACAAGCCAATAAAGTAGACTGCATTTATCCATATTAATTAATCAGGGAAAACTATTGTTATCTATTACTTCCAGCACCATTAAAATTATTTTTTCTACAAAACTTATCTTATGCCTTGAATTTTTTCCCTAAAACCTTTGTTAGTTACACTTGTCTTATAAATATTAATTATCTATTGTTAGGAATGTTACGATTTATAATAACTATTGGTTTCTTAAGGAATCGCCCAATTAGATTTTCAATTACAGTTTTAATGATTACTAATATTTACATCAATAATAAATAATCTACTTAAAAAATGCCTAATTATAAATTACTTTCACTCAAAAATGTTTATTCTCAACTCACTCATTATCTTTCAAGTTCCACAAACCAAACTGCTCACTGGGCCGCACACCTCGCGGAACTCTCGCCGCACTCCTCGCGGAACTCTCGCCGAACTCCTCGCGGAACTCTCGTCGCACTCCTCGCGGAACTCTCGTCGCACTCCTCGCGGAACTCTCGCCGCACACCTCGCGGAACTCTCGCCGCACTCCTCGCGGAACTCTCGCCGCACTCCTCGCGGAACTCTCGCCGCACTCCTCGCGGAACTCTCGCCGCACTCCTCGCGGAACTCTCGCCGCACTCCTCGCGGAACTCTCGCCGCACACCTCGCGGAACTCTCGCCGCACTCCTCGCGGAACTCTCGCCGCACACCTCGCGGAACTCTCGCCGCACTCCTCGCGGAACTCTCGCCGCACTCCTCGCGGAACTCTCGCCGCACACCTCGCGGAACTCTCGCCGCACACCTCGCGGAACTCTCGCCGCACTCCTCGCGGAACTCTCGCCGCACTCCTCGCGGAACTCTCGCCGCACTCCTCGCGGAACTCTCGCCGCACTCCTCGCGGAACTCTCGCCGCACACCTCGCGGAACTCTCGCCGCACACCTCGCGGAACTCTCGCCGCACTCCTCGCGGAACTCTCGCCGCACTCCTCGCGGAGCTCTCGCCGCACTCCTCGCGGAGCTCTCGCCGCACACCTCGCGGAGCTCTCGCCGCACACCTCGCGGAGCTCTCGCCGCACTCCTCGCGGAGCTCTCGCCGCACTCCTCGCGGAGCTCTCGCCGCACTCCTCGCGGAGCTCTCGCCGCACTCCTCGCGGAGCTCTCGCCGCACACCTCGCGGAACTCTCGCCGCACTCCTCGCGGAACTCTCGCCGCACTCCTCGCGGAACTCTCGCCGCACTCCTCGCGGAACTCTCGCCGCACTCCTCGCGGAACTCTCGCCGCACACCTCGCGGAACTCTCGCCGCACTCCTCGCGGAACTCTCGCCGCACTCCTCGCGGAACTCTCGCCGCACTCCTCGCGGAACTCTCGCCGCACTCCTCGCGGAACTCTCGCCGCACTCCTCGCGGAACTCTCGCCGCACACCTCGCGGAGCTCTAGCCGCACTCCTCGCGGAACTCTAGCCGCACTCCTCGCGGAACTCTAGCCGCACTCCTCGCGGAACTCTCTCCGCACTCCTCGCGGAACTCTCGCCGCACTCCTCGCGGAACTCTCGCCGCACACCTCGCGGAACTCTCGCCGCACTCCTCGCGGAACTCTCGCCGCACTCCTCGCGGAACTCTCGCCGCACTCCTCGCGGAACTCTCGCCGCACACCTCGCGGAACTCTCGCCGCACTCCTCGCGGAACTCTCGCCGCACTCCTCGCGGAACTCTCGCCGCACTCCTCGCGGAACTCTCGCCGCACACCTCGCGGAACTCTCGCCGCACTCCTCGCGGAACTCTCGCCGCACTCCTCGCGGAACTCTCGCCGCACTCCTCGCGGAACTCTCGCGGAACTCCTCGCCGCACTCCTCGCGGAACTCCTCGCCGCACTCCTCGCGGAACTCTCGCCGCACTCCTCGCGGAACTCTCGCCGCACTCCTCGCGGAACTCTCGCCGCACACCTCGCGGAACTCTCGCCGCACTCCTCGCGGAACTCTCGCCGCACACCTCGCGGAACTCTCGCCGCACTCCTCGCGGAACTCTCGCCGCACTCCTCGCGGAACTCTCGCCGCACACCTCGCGGAACTCTCGCCGCACTCCTCGCGGAACTCTCGCCGCACTCCTCGCGGAACTCTCGCCGCACTCCTCGCGGAACTCTCGCCGCACTCCTCGCGGAACTCTCGCCGCACTCCTCGCGGAACTCTCGCCGCACACCTCGCGGAACTCTCGCCGCACTCCTCGCGGAACTCTCGCCGCACACCTCGCGGAACTCTCGCCGCACTCCTCGCGGAACTCTCGCCGCACTCCTCGCGGAACTCTCGCCGCACTCCTCGCGGAACTCTCGCCGCACTCCTCGCGGAACTCTCGCGGAACTCTCGCCGCACTCCTCGCGGAACTCTCGCCGCACTCCTCGCGGAACTCTCGCCGCACACCTCGCGGAACTCTCGCCGCACACCTCGCGGAACTCTCGCCGCACTCCTCGCGGAACTCTCGCCGCACACCTCGCGGAACTCTCGCCGCACTCCTCGCGGAACTCTCGCCGCACTCCTCGCGGAACTCTCGCCGCACTCCTCGCGGAACTCTCGCCGCACTCCTCGCGGAACTCTCGCCGCACTCCTCGCGGAACTCTCGTCGCACTCCTCGCGGAACTCTCGCCGCACTCCTCGCGGAACTCTCGCCGCACGCCTCGCGGAACTCTCGCCGCACTCCTCGCGGAACTCCCGCCGCACTCCTCGCGGAACTCCCGCCGCACTCCTCGCGGAACTCTCGCCGCACTCCTCGCGGAACTCTTGCCTAACTCCGTCACCGAAATCACGCCGCACTCGCCGCACTCGCGGCACTCACCGTTCCTCACCGTCGCGAGACTCTGTCGCCACATAAACCATACAAGGGCTTACTTAAACGAAGAACAAGTTCCAATAATTCTCACAAAAATGTTATTGTACAATTGAGCACTTTTTACAATTTTTTTTTTGTGGCTGAGTTGGGTTTGATTTGGACAAAAAAATTCTGAAAATAAAAAATAAAATAAATAAAAATAAAAAATTACATACTTATTAATAGAAATAAAACAAAAATTTATAAAAATTAGATAATCACCTTATACGAGCTTGTAAACTTCTTTGTTGAGCAAGGACATAGTTTTAGCACAGGCCAGAATATTTCTGGAATTTTTCTAATTTTTTATGTATATACTCAATATTATAATCATTCTTACCATTATTAAATTTATTATTTTGTAATTTTGTATATAATGTATTTTATTTCATCTATTATTTTCAGAATTTTTGTAATATTTTTACTGATCTAGATCTAGTAAAATGTCTGTTGGGTTTCTTCGTGTGCTGATTATTTCTGCCAATATATTGTTAGTAGTATGTAAATGGGCATACTGGCGCAGAGTACAGGGTATGAATTTGTGTGTACGCCCGCCATCTTGGATGGCCTTGACCTTTGAACTTTCAATTTGCCCAAATTTGCCCAAAATTCGTCAAAATTTCCATATTTTAGAAAAAAAATTGCCAAAAATTCTCAAAAAATTTTACAATTCAATAATTAGGACTTCGAAAACCTCAAAATACTTGTTGCCTTAGAAAGAACACAATGTCATAAAAGGGGCTTAAGCATCCATGTCTAAAGCCTCTGATAAGCCTCTGACGTCATCTAGGATTATGACCGACATTTTGAATGATGACGTCACCGTTGCAATTTCCGTTACGGCCGCCATCTTGAAAATCCTTAATTTGTATGTCAGAAAATCGGGAAAAGTTTTAAAATTCACAAAAAAAATTAATCAATTGAATCAAATTATTAAAATTTTATAAAAAACTATTAAAAAAATGAATGTACACTTACACCATGGAGCTCCGAGATCTCGGTTCAAATCTGGCGAGGTCAAAAATAAAAAAAAGGCGACCGATCCTAATTCAACGGAAGCTACCGGCAGACTAACCTCCCACCACTAATACCAAGGTATATATTGCCAGTTGGTATGTCACATCCGCCATCTTGTCTTCGTACGCTGGAGGCCACCATGTTGTTTTCGTATACTAGAGTGACTGACACCATGTTAGTTTAATTATTACCCACTAGAGCGCATTAATAATTTATTATTATCTAATGTGACACCCACCATAATGTCATTTGGGCACCATCTTGTAATTGTGTAATTATTTAGCTAGAAATTCGGGAAAAATGCAAAAAAAAACACCAAAAAAATTACAAACAATTTACAAATTGATTCGATCGGTTCCTGTCCTTGGTTTGATACTTGATCGATGCAATAATGTTTAATATTATGTAAAAAGTAATAATTTCAATAAATCATGTTCGAAATCCTAAAGGAGACTTAAAATCCTCTACTACCACCAGCCTTCAGTAAGCTGTTATGGCCGCCATGTTGGAAATTTGTATTTGTTCACCCATAAATTTGGAAAAATTTCTAATATTAATCGAAAAAATCACTCATTAAATAACTGATTGAATCGATGGTTTGGCAATGCACAAAATGAAGTAATTTCAGGTAAAGATCACAGGTTCGAAAAAATAAATTAGAAGTTCTTTTACAAACATAAATTTTATTACATAAATTCTACACTACTACAAGTACAAAAAACTTTGACAAATTACTAAAGTCTTGAGCAATTCTCGATTTTTGCATCTGCTACCTACGAATTAAAGCGATGTGTTAAGCCCCACCACTTGACGTAGGATCGTGCATTTCTACATTTTATAATTTTCTCCATCAAGTATGTATCGGGATACAATGTAGGCTGAATCTTTTCGGCATAGAAGCCGCCACGGATAGGTTTGTGGTCCAAATCTTCGAGGTAGTAGGTGTTAGGCTCCGATTCACGAACATGTGATGATTTTAACATAAATATAAATAGTTCCTCAAATGATGTACAACAATATTTTGCTATTCTTCAACAACATGGAATGTTACTTTTAACTAATTTTGTAACAAGAGAATATATAAATAGTTCAACCACAATAGATCATGTTATAATTAGTAGAAATATTAAGGGCACCTCTTTAACACGAATAACTAACAGTCTTTCTGACCATTATGGTCAATTATTAAAACTAAATCATTTTTAATTTGTTTCTAAAAAGTGTTTTGTGTATATTAGAGATTACAGTGCTCTTCCATTGTTTTATTGTGATCTTCAACTTGAAAGCTGGGATCCTGTTTTTAAAGCCAAAACAGTTGATGATAAATTTAGAATGTTTATGAATTTTTTTTGTTTTAAATTTGAGCAGTATTTTACAAAAAAAACTAAAACATATAAGTGTTCTGCTAGACTAAATAATGGTTGGATAACCACAGGTATAAAAATGGCAAGTAAAAATATAAAAAATCTCCATATGAGAAGTAAATATGATAAATCTCCATATTTTGCAGCTATTACAGAAATTATAAAAAAATATATAAAAGAATTTTAAAAATTGCTAAACAAAATAATGTTGAAACTCTAATAAAAAATTCCAATAATAAATCAAAGACAATCTGGCATATAATTAATAAGGTAACCAGTAAATTAAAAACTTCGTATGAAACTCCACAGTTAGTTGACTTAAAGGGTGCTCCAATTAAATCAGCCTCTTTCACAGCTAATTACATAAATAGTTTTTTCTGCAATGTTCCAAATATAGTTAGATCTAATTTACCTATTCAAAGCGTTTCACCCTCATATTGGCGAACAAAAGTATCTGAATTTACTATGTTTTTATATCCTGTAACATACTCAGAAATTATTGTATGTATAAAAAATCTTAAATCTAAAAAATCTTCTGGACTTGATGGAATCCCCATTAAAGTTATTAAAGATTGCTCGGATGTTTTAGCTGCACCTCTTGTCCATATTTTAAATTAATCTTTTATACATGGTGTTTTTCCAAATGACTTAAAAATTGCTAAAGTTATCCCTTTATTAAAAAAAGGTAATTCCACATTAATTGAGAACTATAGACCAATCTCACTTCTTAGTTCCTTTTCTAAAATATTTGAGTTTATCATTAATAACAGATTGGTTAGCTATCTCACAAAATTTAACCTGCTATCTACATCCCAGCATGGTTTCTTAAAGGAAAAAAAACAGAGTCGGCTATAGGCGAGTTCGTTGATTTTGTCATAGAATGCAAGGACAGATCAGAGGATGTCGTCGGTATTTGTCTTGATCTGTCCAAAGCTTTCGACACAATAGATCATAAATTACTTATTGAAAAATTATATAATTTGGGAACTAGAGGTGTAGTCAATAAATTGTTGAAGTCATATCTTACAAACAGAATGCAGATAGTTCAAGTTACTAGAGTCAATAGTAACAACATATTAGAGTCTTATAATTCCCTACCTAAAATTATGAATGTAGGAGTTCCTCAAGGTAGCGTTTTAGGGCCACTTCTTTTTATGGTCTATGTAAATGATCTAAGTTATCATTTTACCGATATTCCTATCATTTATTTTGCAGATGATACTAATGTACTGGTTAAAGCCAATCCAGCTTCTAAACTTGATGCTCTGGTTATGAATACACTACATACATCAAACTCTTGGTTTACAAATAATAAACTGCTACTGAATTATGGTAAAACAAAGTTTTTTTTCCTCTAAATTAAAATCATACAACCCAAATACTCTGTTAAAAAATACTAACTTAAATTTTGTGGCACATTCACGATTCCTTGGACTTGAGATTGATTAATTTTTATCATGGGACAAACATACGTTTGGTTTGCTAAATAAATTAAACAGTACGTGTTATTTGTTTAAAGTACTTTCTCATATAACTGCCAAACAATGCCTATGGTCTGCCTACTTTGGCTATGTTTATTCTTTAATCAGCTATGGAATTATGTATTGGGGGAGTAATATACATCATCTACAATCAGTTTTTATTATACAAAAAAAATTAATCAGAATTATACTCCACATGAAACGTTTGGACAGTTGTCGTGATATTATAAATCCTTAGGTCTTCTTACTGTGCCCTGTATTTATATTTAGAAAGTATTATTATTTATTCATAAAAACAAATTAATTTATTTAAAAAATACTAATATTCATGAGCATTTCACACGAATTAATGCAGATTTTCATCTGCAAAGGGTTAATAAGAAAAAAACTTTAAAGTCAGTTAGAAATGTTGGTATTAGATTATTCAATAAATTACCATCAGTTCTAAAAAAATATGGACCAATAAAATTTATTTAAAAAGGAATTATTTTTTTACTTATCACATAAGGCTTTTTATAACATAAATGATTATGAATAGGAGGTAGCATCGTAATTTTTTTTTAATGTATGACTTCTTTTATATATAATTTCTTTTATATATAATATATAATAGGTGCTTATTCATGGAAGAGCAGCTGTTGTATTATATGATTTTAATTTTGTAATGCTTTTAATACTGTTCTTGTACCTGTTTATGTGTTTGTATTTATGTTTATTTGTAATTTTTTTGACATATTCTATACCATTGTATGGTCTATTGAATAAAATAATAAATCAAATCAAATCAAAAATCATGTGTCACACAGAAAAGTTCAGGACTCCAGTTCACAGGGAAACATTTCTCGAAGATGACTTTCTGCTTGGAGATTCGCACAATGTCACCGACGTTAGCTTTAAGCTTTCGTGGATCTTTCTTCTATGTGTTGGAAAACACTGTTTGAAGCAGACGATTGTTCGTTACGTCGTTTGGCTTCTTTTTCGTGGTAGAATTCACTGTAGAATTATATTCACCTATTAGTTTCGGCAAGATATCAAGCCACTTGTAATTTCCGTTAACCGTGAACTGTCGCCACATCTTGGAACGCAAAATTCTGTTAAACCTTTCGACAACGGAGGCTTTGACATTACTAAATGTAGAGTAGTGTTTGATGCCATACTTCTTCATCAACGCCTTGAAGGTTGCATTGTAGAATTCTTTCCCGAGATCCGTTTGCAGGTGCAACGGTACACGTCCATCACACAAAATATTGCCCATGGCCTTGGCTACTTCAGTTGCAGTCTTTGATTTTATAGGTCTAGCTAAAGCGAACTTGCTATAAACATTGATTACATGCGAAGCATGTAAAAGTCTAAGGTGATCAACTAATTCATTGGGGTCGTCCCAATACACATAGTCGAAGTTTTGATCACTTTTTCGCTTTTTTAAACCTTCACCGCATATTGTTAGTACACTGAATATATGGCGAAAATGTCGATTTTTTTCATGATCCTCGTCTTTATATACGCCACTATCTGGATCTTTATTGCGAAAATGAGCATTGGTTAGATCTAGCAGTTTTTTGTACTCTTGTAAGTCTTTTTGAGAATATCCTTTAGGCTTCTTGCGAAATAGCAATTCGTACAGTCCCGGAGTCCCGCGCGGTTTGAACTCTTCTACACGCACAATATTTCCTGGTAGAAAGTCTATTTCTTTAGCACCAAGAAACCACTTATTATGTTTTCTGTACGCTCCATAGGTCGTGTCATTATTCCGACAATATCAGGTATGGACGGACCATTGCATTAACTTGGTGTCACTTTTTCGGTATTTTTTTTTCTTGTATGTGGACTCTGAACTCGTAAAGTCCTCTTCTTCTCGATCTGGTTCATATTTTCTCTTCTTTACAGTTGACATTTCATCTTCAACTTATGTTTTCACATTGATGGCTGGTTCTTCCTTATTTTTAAGTTCGTCGAGGCGACTAGTGATTGGTTTAAATATCTCTTCATTTTCCATTTCACATGCAAGTCTGGTTCGTCTAGCAAGTAAATATTTTTCACGAACAGACTGTATAGCTCGATGAAGGTCACTGGCCAGGTCCGACATTGTACTGGCTGAAAACTTATTGCAAGACCCCCTTTTATACTTTTTTATTCGTTCGCAGAAACTTCTTTCTTGTGTTTGGCTGAATCTGAATTTGTTGACAAATGAGTTAGTGATACATTCAGACTACTTTGGAAAGTCCCCAAATCGTCACGCCTTTGTGCATTCGATACTTCGATCATGTCGCGAATTCGAGAATCCGATGCTTCCACGCGCTGGTCGATGGCTAGCAGGTACTCTAGTAATTCGTTTTTAACACTTTCTATTTTTTGAGCCAGTAGTGAAATGTATGTGCGGATATCGTCGTCGTGAGACTTGAGAGCAGTCCGTAAGTCTCGACTGCCACGGCCGAATTTCAAAATGCTATGACTCATGTTTGATGATAACTGATCGAAACCTTGTCTGTACCTGCCCTTATATAGAGGCCAGTCCTTGACTATAACTAGGAATCCGTGCTTGTTTTTTCCAACACAAGGAGCACATTTCTTTGAATTCCTGGAATGTCATGTCGGTGTTCATATGGTCGTCATTAGCGTGATGTAAATTAAGTTCATCCATGTGAAAAACTACTATGACGTTCGCGTTGTCACGTACCAGATGCTTGGGAATACGACTGTTTTTCTGACATAAGTAAATACAGTCCACTTTGGCGTGCCTACCCATTGAAAAGTACTCTTGTATTATGTCTTGCTTCTCGCACACACAATCGTCGAAAATAAACACGGAATTGGCTCTTGCTTCGCCAGGAGGAAGCACATCCGCATATTCATTAAATGGAAAGTACTCCAGACCATCCACTGATCGTAGAATCGTTGCCAGGCGCTGGTACTTTATTGGCTATAGCAACAATTTGGAATAGAGGTACACGATTTCGAACCTAAGACCGTTTGGTTCCTCTAATAAACCCAGTAGAACGCACGTTTTGCCACAGTTGGACGGGTCTGCCATTATGCATCGTACGGTAGAAGGCAATAGTAAGCCATGACGCGATTCGCGCGCACAGGCTGTGTACGGGCAAACACACTTCTTGCTTGACGACTTGCATTGTACTGAAAAAATTGTATAAAAGCAAACACATTTATAATTTCTGGTCAATTGTGCGTAATGACTCGAAGAGGTAAGAACAAAAAAAAACACATCGGTGCAGGACTCTTTTGAACTCGCTGATAAACAATCTGCCTTTCGAGCTACACATTCCCGGCTACCGGTACTGCGGCCCCGGAACTAAACTAGCGAAAAGGTTAACTCGTGGTGACATGGGCATTAATTCTCTCGACGAAAATTGCAAGCAGCACAATATAGCCTATCCACTCAGCAAGGATCCAGAATCCAGGCACTGAGCCGACGACAAATTGTGTGCCACTGTGCACTTGTGTGGGCATGCGACCATTGTTGCTTATATATTTGTTTAATTTTAAATGCAAACTGGGAGGCTACATATTTTTATTATATATTTATGTCTTTGTTAATCTTTGTGAATTTAAAAGAAAAAACATTTGGACTGAAAAGACTTTAAACATTAGGTATAAATAAATTTTTCCTTTTTTTTATATAAATATTGTGGTTAAGATTTAATATTGAGCTATCGCACTTAAGTGCAGGAAAGTGTAACTGATGTTAAAATTCACATCTCTACGTATGGTCATATCTATGGTCATCTTTCTCTTGGAAAAGGCTAGGTAGTACCCATGGAGGTAATAGTCTATGGAGTGGAAGCAGGCGTACTTTTCAAGGGTAATCAATGAAGCCTGTACCCGAAATAAAATCTTCGGACTGCGCATGCGCACGACGATTGTTTACATGTGCCACCACATCGCGGGTGGCAAAAGAATAGCAGACAGCAATGTAATTTAAATGACGCTTTAGGAAATGTGCGTGCAAAAAATTTAAATATGAAACTATTCTTTTTATATTATTAGTAATAAAGAACCACGCAGGAGGGCTAGCATAGCTTTCACATTTAAACGGTATTATAAGTGCTTAATTAGGAACGATTTAATTACAGACTAAGAGTGTACGAACTGCCAATACCACATTCAAGTATTTACGATTCTGCATGTTTGTTTAATACAATGAGCAACTATAATACTTGGGTTTTAACATTGTCTTGATATTTTTTTTACTGTGAATATTATTATTGATGTACTGCGACGACTGATGCGAAGTGTTATGAAATCGACACTATACTTTAAATTACAACTAACGAATGTTCAATTCAAACGAGTTTTTGGATTCCACGAAATGCTATGCTGCAAACTGTGATCGAATAAAACATTTTTTTAAAAACAGTTAATGATAAAATTGTACTAAGGTTGCGAAAGTGTAGAGTAAGTCACAGTGTGTGTTGCTGTTTACATGTAGATACTTCTCAAGATTCGTGCATTGTGAATAAAAAATATGCTGTTTTAATAGTCCTTACAATTTTATTTAAATCAACAGTTGAAAGTGCCTAGGGTAGGCCAACATGATTTTATGCATAATTAACATTGTTCATGCGCACATTTTTTTGCTTATCAACTTACCTAGTCCAAATGTTTAATTTATGAAGCCACTGAATCCAATTCAATTCTTTGTTTTCCAGGAGACTACACTTTTACACAAATATGGTACAAGTAGTATAGGACTCGTCAGCAAAGTTATATTTCACAATATAAGTTACGTATTTGATTATATATAAACACTTGACAAGTGACAATAAACAAAGGGTAAAATTCTTGGGTCACGGCTTTTCCGTAAATAAAATAATAAAATTCTGATAAAACATTTTTTAAACACTAATGACATTCCTCTACTTACCTTGAAAACGGCGTTACTAAATTACTGTTTTCCAAGATATTGCAGTTAGATATTACAGGATCATGCCATCAGGACCAAGATATTAACTTGGATACGTGATTATGGAACTTTTACTACATTATCAATTGGTAGACAAAACAATGACAAGCTTGTAGTCAACGGAATAAAATTTATGTAAAATATTAAGTTTAGGTGCATCTGCCTTGCATCGTACGACTGTGCTCCGTTTACTCGCCATATTTCAAGTAACGCATGAATATAATATCTTACATATACATTTACTATTTACATACTATTTACGTCGTTCACCAGCACTTAAAATTGGGTTAGGAAAATTGAAAAGCCAAATTTATCTCTCGCTGTATGAACGCACATTATACATTTACAAAAAGAAAATAACAGTTTCTAACTTGTGGAAAGTTAATCCACCACAACTGCCGAATTTATATGTGCAACCAAAACCTGCACAATCTTTTACCATCACGTATATTCAGCGAAAAATTAAAACGGTGCCATTCAAAATAATGTAAGCATTCGCGTTTTTGCCACCTCTAGCTCTATCCTTGTCTTTCAACATCGTCTTCTAGGATACTTCATGTTTGCAATATACGCTTCCACTCCATAGACTATTACCTCCATGGTAGTACCGCCCTTCTACTTTTTGTCGGCCATGATGTTACTTACTAAATTTTATGCTCCGCAAGTATCCTTCGACATCAATGTCGAAAGTTGTGTTTTTATGACCGCATTAGGTGAGTTTTACTCCATTTTCCCCGCGAATCATGTTTTATATTTATTTATGGGATAGTTTTTTTTTGTAATAAACTTGTTTAGCGGTCCGGGTGTGGGCGATCTCTCTCACCCCATGCCTGAGGCGTGATCCATAAGCTTAGCCCATAACATCTGGGTACCCCAGGACTTGTCCCGTTGTTCTACGGCGATGGGAGTCGCCAGCGAAATTCTCAGGAAAGTTTTCAACAACTAAATCTTCTAAGCATGGAGCATGGGTAGTTAAGCTTTTTCGGCCACCCAAATCACCATACAGTTATGTCGAACTACCCAATTTGGCATCTAAATCAACATTTAATTAAAGAATAATGTCTTTTTTAATATATTTACTGTATCTTTGTTGATTTTCTTTTAATAACTGAAAATGTAAATTGATATAAATAATAATATTTTATTTTATTTTGTAAGGGGCCCCTTTTATTTTGTGATGACTGTACGAATACTCAACTAATACTCTTATTTATTGTTCTTATAATAAATGTGTTCTGTTATGGCTGACCCGAAATCAGTGTGTATATTATGTTACTGTTTCCTAACCTTTTATTTTTTTATTATTAATATATATACTTAATAGGTTATCAACTTTTGTTTTGTAGTTTTCCCCAGTCGGCATATTTCTACTCTACTCTTTATTTATTTGTGTACGGCAAGATGTAGCACCATTGAGTCTAGGTCACGGGTTCTTCCGTCGTGATTTCTCTTGGTGAAGTTAGGTTAACCGAACCAAGAGCAAAATTAACGGCAGAATTGGCACAGGAAGCCGAAGATATAAGTAAATAATTGAACGCGGGACTAGGAGAGAAAATAGTGGCTTGGGGCGTTTCCAAAATAAGAAGAAATTAGGAATGGGTGCTCGGTGAGCTAGCTCCATCAAGTCAAAGTCTAATTCACGCAAGACCAAACGCAAGACTGGCGCAGGTGTACAAAAAGCCAAGATAAAGTTACAGACTATCGACAAGAAGATTATTGGAGGATTTCTTCCTTTGCTTTTTCCTGCATTGCAGTCAACACTTCGAAGAATGAGCGCAAGCAGTTAAAAGAAGCACAACGACAAAATGCCAGCATGGAAGCCATTGCCATGGGAAAAAAAAACGGCACAGGGCTCTACTTGCAACATCACAAATCAGGTCGAGGCATGAGAAAGAAACGAATGAAAAAATCCTAAGTTCCTTGCCGAAACGTCCGCTCACAAACGCCAACGTAGAATTAATCAAGTACGCTCGAAAACAAAAAATACCAAATTTCCGAGGCGTGTTAATGCGGGACACTTTACCTAGCAAGCCAAAGACTCGTGAGCGCGCCATTATCAAATTAGATGTGTTGTCAGGTCATGGCACGCACTGGGTGGCGTACATAAAGTCCGGAAAAATTACCGAGTACTACGATAGCTTTGGTAATTTAAGACCTCTGCCAGAACTTAGGCAGTACCTGGGAAGGACCACCTCTCTGTTCTACAATTACGAAACCGAACAGTTACCTAATCAAACAAACTGCGGGACCTTCTTCCTTCGCTTTTTAACTAAAAAAAAAAATATTTAGCTAACAAAAAAAATATTTTGCCTATAAAATAACTGTACAGATATGAAAATTTATTAGTCATGTCGATAACACTTACCTTGACAGGTCACGCATCAGAGCTGCGGGCGGTTTATTTCCCGCCCCTGAATTTAGACGGTGAATGGTCGGACTCGTAGATTTTCAAACGTATAATGCCATACCAAATATCGACGAAGAAAATTGCAAGATCTGCTTCCTAAAAAATGATGGGACCGCTCATGAAATACAGTTACCTGTTGGCTCTTACGAAATTGACGACATTGCAAATTACATCAGAAATCAGTTACCACATGATGAAGACTTTCAACTGCGTGGAAATCCAAACACTCAAACAAGCATTCTAACATGCAGTGAAAATGTCGACTTTACGAAACCTGGGACCATAGGTACGATGCTCGCATTCAAACCAAAGGTGTATGATACAGGAAGAACGTACGAATCTACGCGTGCAGTAAACATTTTGCCTGTGAATGTTATAAGAATAAACTGTAATTTGGGAAGTGGAACGTATCTCAACGGGAGACTAAGCAACATGCTGCACGAGTTTTCGCCGATGGTCCCGCCAGGATATTAACTGGTCGAAGTACCGCAGAGCATCATTTACGTTCCAGTCATCGTGAAGTGCGCACACGAGGTCGTCGTCAGAATCGTTGACCAGCGAGGACGCTTGGTAAATTTTCAAGACGAAGAAATTACATTACGTCTGCACTTAAAGCGATGGGCATAAAGTTTGAGACACCGAACAGCTATAAAAGAAATCGCATTGGCTTGAATAAGATCAGTTCTCTACCAGACATCGGTGTATTAACACCTTACAGCATAAAGTATCTTCTTAGTATTGGACAAGTGCCGAATAAATATGGAAGACAATATCCTGAACGTGGAAGATCCGGTCATTTTTGATGACAGCATTACGAAAATGGAATTGCACGAGTACCAGCCTTTCCTGCTCGGACCGTACGCACTACCTTCAGAAGTACGTATTTCTGTACAGCACCAAGATATCTTTACTTTACCTTCGCAGTCATTTCTACGTATAAGAGGATCGCTGACAAAAGCGGATGGTACGCATCCGACAAGGACATCAATATCCTGCAATGGTATTCTTCACCTAATCGAGCGCATTACATATGCACTCAATGGCTCGAGGTAGACCAGACGAGAGATGTAGGCATAACATCTGCTATGAAAAATTACCTTTCGCTCACGCCAAATGAACTGTCTGCTGCAAAGATGGCGGGTTGGGCTATCGAAGATGAATATAAGCTTCCTGTTTACGCCGAAGGAAAGTTAGAAGTTTATGTTCTATTGTCCATGCTTCTTGGATTCGCTGAGGACTACAAGCATATAATCATTAATTCAAAACAAGAGCTCGTACTGCTTCTTGCCAACACCCACATTAATTGAATTGTCGCCGCTGCGGCAAATGCTCAAGATGTCTCGCTAACACTACAGTCTATCGATTGAATGCTGCCCCACATCCAAGTGAGCACGGTTGAACGAATCAAGATGCAAGAACTTCGATGTACCATTCCGGTCTTGGAGCCTAGAAACTTATCCTGGCTTGCCTAATAGTCAACGTATTAATTGGTTAGTAAAGTCCAGCTTCGCTACGGAAAAACCAATATACATCATCATCGAGATTAAGACCAGAAGACGCATCAATGGAGGAGTAAGTCGCTCCGTATTCGATAACTGTCAAATGCAAATTGTAAAAATATTTTTAAACAGCGAAAGCTATCCATATGTTGATATGAACATGGACTTTGAAAATGGAAGATTTCTTTTCGCATATCAAATGTACGTCAAGTTTCAGCAAGCTTACTATGGGCGGAGACAGTCACCGATACTGAGTCCCGACAGTTTCAAGAACAAGGCTCCGTTAATGGTGTTTGACGTTTCCAAACAGGATGATCGAATAAATTCAAACATCATCGACTGTAGGATCGAGATATTGACTAGCGGAAATATTCCACCAAACACCTATGCTTTTTGTCTGATACTTCACGATCGGCTTCCATCGTACAATTATTGTAGAGACAAACGTGTGAAAATTCTGACATAAATACTGATTCGTTTGCGATATTAATTTAGTTACGACCGAGCATTGCTAGCAACAAGATGTACTGCAACCTGCAAGGTTTTCAGAGCCAACACGGATTCGTGGTCAAGGAAATTTCCGTTACCTCCGGCGACAAGACTCGAACCCGCACATTCGACCTCCATATCCTTGGGTATTATTGGACGAAAAAAGTAAACGCACGAATGAATGGTTATGCAAATACTACCATGGCCTGGAGTGGGACGAAGGTAAAATTCCATACCTCCACGTATAAAACACTCTCGAAGATTTGTTATTCCAAAACGAAATAATTTACGTTGCCAGACCCGAGCAGAAGAAATGGCTAAGCAAGTTGTGTGATGCGTCAGTTGAAATCGTAGACCTACAAATCGACTATGGCTGTCCTTCCCTGCGCAAGCTTAGTACAATTTATGATGTGCAGCCACGTGATAAGTTTGAACGAGTTTGTGCTTGTACAAACTCGCAGCTAATGCAGAAATGGCATACACAGTGTAAGTAGGAGCCTGCATATATAAAAGGCGTGCATCCGTTCGTGCCTTCAGTTGTCGTTCGACCTGCAAGAAGATGTTTACGTTTAATCCTGCTAACGTGTACGTGAGCGTAAGATCTAGCTTCAGCAGTGTCGAGTACAGCTACTGGGATGCCGGGTATCTATGTACATATACAGAAACCTGTGATGAAGGCGCTCACCGTTGGAGGTTTGCGCACTTTCCTGTGTCCTACGAACCGACTCTGCAGCTATTAGATTGTTGCGAACCTGGAAACTGCGCCGTCTATCACATGAGACCACACACAATCCTTCCTGCTAGCATCGCTGAGGTAGTCGCCTCGTCTGCATGTGCAACACCAAACATGGGCGTGTTGCAACCTGTTGCGACCTGTGATGCTTCTACACAGATGTCCAAACGACGTGCGTCTCGTCGTCGAAGTTCAGGGAGTGAATCTGTTTCAACTAGCACTGAGGCAAAGCCAAGGCGCAGACGTGGTCATGGACGTCATCGACCCTGTCTCGCCGGAGTTGTCGACGGCGCAGAAGATGGCCAGCTGAAAACCTGTGTTCCTGATCCCGTGACCTGCGAACCTGTTGGAACCGGAGTCGATGAGCCAGTTGGAACCGGAGTCGACGAGCCTGTTGGAACTGGAGTCGGCGAGCCAGTTGGAACTAGAGTCGATGAACCAATTGGAACCGGAATCGACGAGGCAGTTCGTGTAGCATTAAAGTTTTTGCTTGCGAAAATGCTTAATTCCTTAACCTAATATGCATTTGTGTAATTTTTATAAATAAATGTGTAAAACTTGAATTGTGTGTTTTTATTTCTATAATTTGAAGGGACCTTATAAAAAGTTAACTTTAAATACAGTCAATATTTTGACTCATGTAGTATACCAGTAGACCGCGGTTATATAAGCGAGGTTCAGACGACTGGACCCTCAGTTCACCTCTGGCCGCGGTGGAGTACGGAGCGGCTCTGTTCAGTAAGTTTCGCGAGTTTAGTTACTGTTCCAATGTCGACCTGGATGGATGATCTACGATCAACATCGTGGACCCTGGTGGCACCAACGTCAACAACAGATATGACAGCGACAGTGGAGAGCTCAATGACAGCGGTGTCGACAGCCGCGGATATCTTGACGACATCGACTGCAGAGGAGAGAACGATATGTGCTGTTTCATCATCAGCCAAAATTCCGCCGGAAACATTGCAGACTTCAATGAATGAAGAGCGTTCATCGCGTCAGTGCAAATACTGTGGCGCATAATTCACTAGAAATTTAAGTGCGCGCAGACATGAAAAGAGTGGGTGTCAAAATAATTTACTGAAAAGAACAGCGTTTCAATGTAACAAGTGTAATAAACATTTTGTACGACATAACAACTTGAAAAGATATCTTATATTCTGCAGTAGGTGTCTGACAATCGCTCGAAAGACATAAAGTGCGACAAATGGGAAAAAGGTTTTTTTACATTGTAACAGTTTGGGTAGCCACAAGATTATGTGCATAGGAAAAGAAACAAGTGCTAGTATGCTTCCGTACCATCAGACATCATCATTTATTGCTTTACCTGTGGCAATAGTCAACAAAAGAGCAGTAGTCAATTGCCTAAACTTGAAGGATCAGTTTTGTTTTAATTGGAGTATTTTGGCAAGATTTGTCGAGGGAAGTCATCAAAACCGTGTTGATAAGAGGTATTATGCTTTGGAGAATAAGTTCAACTTTGATGGTCTGTACTATCCTCCACCATTAAATCAGATAATAAATTTTGAGAAAAATAATCCTGATGTTTAAGTTAATGTGTATGTGCTAAATAAGGATAATAAGGTGTGTCCAATTCGGGTAACTAAACAAGAAAGAAAAGATCATTTCGATGTGTTGCTTGTGACAAATGAAAGCGATGCTGTACAATACTGCTACATCAAAAACTTCTCCCGACTTGTGAGACCTCAGGTTAGAAAACATGGACGTAAGATTTATGTGTGTAAGATGTGCTTTAGAGGAACTTACCCCAGTACCGGACTATCCCCAGTTCCGGACAGTAGAAGGTTACAAGTTTCTCCGCTAGATAACAGCACTTGACGGTCATAGGCAGGTAGAGTTACATAAAGCAATTGTATAGATAGCGCCACTTGGTCGTATCTCTTGCCGTAGTTGAGTTATTCGTTGGAAAGTGTGGAGGGCTTGTTTTTCATACTACACAGTTAATTTTTGAACCAATTTTTTTACCTTCTTTAGGTAAGTAAATTGTGTTTATCATATTTTACTTGAGATTCCACATGTTTAGAGATAAAAAAGCTGTATTGACTTTGAGATCATTTCGCTTAGGTTTTAGTCATTTGCAATGTTTTGTAAACTCTCGCGTGGCCCCTGTACCGGACAGTGGCTATGTTCCCAGTACCGGACAGAAATAAAATATCGTAAAAAACACATTATAAGTATTGTTTGTTTTCAGGAATATTTTGAACCGATGGCAGCAGCCAAAAACGGAAAATGGGATAACGATAAAATGAAAAAAGCTTTAGATTGTGTTTTGGCGGGCATTTACAGCATCAGAGAAGCAGCTGGACATTTTTCTGTGCCTAAAAGCACATTAGGAGAGCGTGTCTGTGCAATCAAACAAGGTAATTCTGTTAAGCTCTCACCTTCAATGGGTAGATTTCGAAACACATTTAATGACAGTTTAGAAAGTGATCTCGTTGAACATCTTAAACACCTGGACAGTTGTTTCTTGCCAGTTAATAAAATAAAAAAGTGTTAACCTTGGCATACGATCTAGCTGAGCACTTCAAATTGCCACATCAGTTCAACAAAAAGAAAAAGACTGCAGGAAACAAATTTTATCGTAGATTCATTAAACGCCATCCTGAATTTTCTCTGCGCTGTGCTCAATCCACAAGCCTACAGAGAGCTCATGGTTTTAACCAGGAACAGGTGAACAACTTTTTTTCCAAATTAGAAGAGCTGACAAGAAAGTATTCTTTTCCTCCAAGCAGAATTTTCAACTGCGACGAAACTGGTGTCAGTGTTGTACATTCTAACACATCCAAAGTTTTGTCTCTTAAAGGGGAAAAACAAGTTAGCAAGCTCACATCGGGTGAACGTGGAAGGAACATAACTGTGATGCTTTGCATCAATGCTGCAGGAGATTTGTTTATCCCCCCCTCTTTTTGTGTTTCCCAGGATTTGAATGAACACAGTATTGACAAAAGATGCACCAGATGGAAGCACATTTGATGCTCAAGAAAGTGGTTGGATCTCAGTATCAGGATTTCTGAAATGGCTGAAGTCATTTGTTGAGAAAGTTCACCCATCAGAACAGAGTCCAGTTCTGTTGGTATTGGATGGTCATAGTGACGTCGACCCAAGTGTCTCCCCTGCTCATAAAGTCCGTTATGCTGCGCCAACTCCTGAACCACCCCTGCCCGTGCAGTGTGACACTTTAATTTGTATATTTTGTATATTAAGAACGTACTTTTATATGTAATAATGGGTCATGTATTATTTTTCTGTAATTTTTGTAATTTCATTATTGTTATGTGTCTTTCTAAATATTATGTGACATTTATTTTAATTGCTGTCACCGGGCGACGAAGCCGAGGCCAACACCCGGAATCTCTCCGAGCGCTGCACGTGTCGCGGAGTGGGGGGGAGGTCGGGCGGAGAGTCAGACGCGCGGCAGGAGAGGGGAGTCGGAGTCTGGCGGCCGGAGAGGACAGACGTGTCCAGGGACGAGAGTCGCAGGGCAACGAGGGAGTAGTCGTCTGGCGGCTGAGCGAGGCGGTCGTACGGCGAGACGAGTGTCGCAAGGAGACGATAGCCACGACTGGTGAGATTGGGTCCGGAGAATCGGGAATCTCGCGATTACGTGTGTTACGCTGTCGGTCGCCATTGTAAATAATTTAATTGAGTATAAGTATTTTCTTGTTTCCTTGAGGCGGGACTTTGCGCGCATCGGCGGACACGTGCGTGCCGCAACGGGACGGACTTTACGTCGCCGGCGACGGCGTTCCAACTTAATTGGTTTCTCGCTATCATAGGGAAGGGTCAGAGACAGTTCATCAAGCGTACACGGAACCAGGGGGTGCAGTCCGCACTTGGCGCCTGCCCACCCCCAAACACGTGCAGCCGAGCCTCACTCCGCGGAGGGACGGGTTTTGTGCCGCGGATTGCCCATGTACCTAGATTGCGAGAAGGGATCAATAAATACTTGTGGTCAAACTGTCGAAACATCATTGTAGCTCGGATAGTGTTAATTTCCCCCGTCACGAAGCCTGAACCCTCCCTGAGAATACGACGCAACCCGCATCACGGGGGTGATATCCGGGAAAACGACAATAGCACTCACAAAGACCTGCAAGTCATTCTGTATGCCAAGGAACATAATGTTCACATGCTGAGTTTACCCCCACATACCACACACAAGCTCCAGCCATTGGATAGAGCAGTCATGAAACCTTTCAAAAATGCATTTAATTCAGCATGTGAGACATGGATGTCCAAGTATGGAAGACAAGTTTTGAAAATCACTGAACAAGATATCTGTTGATTGGTAGGAAATGTTTTCTCAAAAATATGCAGAATGGAGCTAGCAAAATCAGGATTCGAATGTACAGGGATCTACCTATTGAATAAAAATATTTTCACTGAGCTAGATTTTCTCCCAGCATCGAACATCAGTGTAGGTCCACTGACAGAACCAGAAAAAAGAGTAGGCCATTGTGATGTCTCTGGCCAACATCTTGAAGAGACTAGAGCTTCAACTTCCAACATGCAAGTGGCCATACCACCTCAGCACACATATTTGGTTGACATGGCTGTTCCCTCCACTTCCCCACAGAATTATTATACAAAAAAAAACTATTATTATAAATATATTTCACTATTCTCAAGTGGTAATTTTATAAACAGAATTTTATAATAAATAATTATTTATATAACTAGTGGCGTGCTCAGGATTTTGCTCTGGGGGGGGGGGGGGGTCAGGCAGAAGGCTAGGACCTTTCCGGGGGGTCTGGGGGGTATGGAATACCCCCCAGCTAGGCGGGGGGTCCTGGGGTCCTCCCCCGGGAAAATTTTGAAAAATACGTGTTCAATATTGCTGATTTAGGCTATCTAAAAATACTGGCCGTAACTTCATAAAAGCCAGTTTTATGAAGTCAGTTTACTCCAACATTCTTTAATTGTGAGTATCGGAAATATTTTTAATTTACTGCGTTTAATTTTTGTTGTTTATCATGAAAATGAATTTAATATTAAAATATTTTTAGCCCTGGGGGGGGGGGGGGGGTCCGGTCACGCTCGTCCCCCCCCCCCCCTAGGCACGCTCCTGTATATAACACAGTACTAAGTTTCAAAAAGGCAAAATAGTAAAATCGACTATCTGTGACATTCAACATTAACCAAAAACAACAAATAGGAATATTATCTAAGATATGGTAATAAATAAGAATAATGGTTTAGTGGAGCAAACCTCAAAACAAATTCATTTGTGCCTCAAAAATCTCTAGCGCAAAAATAAAATTTACACCACAGTTTACAAGTTTGTACTCATTGTCCAGGATTTACAAAATCCTCGTATTATATTTACTATCCATCCTCCGCTGCACTGGACTGATAAAAGTTCACCAGATAACCAGCAAATAATTAATATAAAAATATGATAAAATATTTATCATTAAAAAAATATATAACATATATATATATATATATATATATATATATATATAATATATAACTTTCTCGTGTCACAGTTTTCGTTGCCATACTCCTCCGAAACGGCTTGACCGATTTTGATGAAATTTTTTGTGCTTATCCGGTATCTATGAGAATCGGCCAACATCTATTTTTCATCCCCCTAAGTGATAAGGGTTGTCCACCCCTAACTTTTTTTTTAATTTTTTGGACAATTTTTTTTTATTTTTTTTTATAATGTGGGATTAACAAATACACACAACCCTAAATTTTCACCCTTCTATCACCAACCCCTAATGTTTTAGAGAATTTTATATTTTTCAACCCCGGTCAATAGCTGATCAATTAACATTTGATCAACCTACCCCGCCTACAGCGAACTCATTACCTGGATTAAAACATAGGCCACATATTAATATGAAATTCCATCCCTAAGGGAGTGAAAAAGAGTAGTATATAATAGGGGCGCCGAGCGCAGGTATCAGGTAGTGATTTGAAGATTGTCGGTCCGCCATCTTAGATTCTGACGTCACGGCGGCCATCTTGGATTGTGACGTCACGGCGGCCATCTTGGATTGTGACGTCACGGCGGCCATCTTGGATTGTGACATCACGGCGGCCATCTTGGATAAGCGTAACGGGACATGCGTAACGCGACATAACGTAACGGGACAAGTAGATCACGGCGGCCATTTTGGATCCGCCATCTTGGATCTGCCATTTTGGATGACGTTATTGTGTGTGTTCTCGAACATTCCGACGTTGTGTTTTCCGACATATTGGATCCTATTAATGCTGCAATTTTTGTTACAGTCGCCATCTTGAAATTTGGACGCCATCTTGAAAATCTTTAATTATTATCCGATTTTAATGAAAAAAATACCAAAATTCATCAAAAAATTAACTTATTCGAATTCTGATTGATTATATCGATCATCGTCCTCGGTTCGAACCCGGTGAGTGCAAAAAAAACTAAAAATGGCGACAGGCTCCTTCCTCAATGGTGGATGCAGGCAGACTGACTCCTACCACTTTTTTTTCAAAGCATATATATCATCACCTAGTATGACGACATGTCCGCCATCTTTTCTTCGTCCGCTGGAGATCACCATCTTATTTTCGTCCGCTAGAGTGTGCTGATACCATGTTAGTATAATTATCTGATCACCACACCTTACACCTTGACCTTGAAATTTGACCTTGACCTTGAAATTTGACCTTGACCTTGAAATTTGACCTTGACCTTGAAATTTGACCTTGACCTTGAAATCTGACCTTGATCTTGAAATTTGACCTTGACCTTGAAATTTGACCTTGACCTTGACATTTGACCTTGACATTTGACCTTGACCTTGAAATTTGACCTTGACCTTGAAATTTGACCTTGACCTTGAAATTTGACCTTGACCTTGAAATCTGACCTTGACCTTGAAATTTTACCTTGACCTTGAAATTTTACCTTGACCTTGAAATTTGACCTTGACCTTGAAATTTGACCTTGATTTTGAAATTTTACCTTGACCTTGAAATTTGACCTTGACCTTGAAATTTGACCCTGACCTTGAAATTTGACCTTGACCTTGAAATTAGACTTTGTCCTTGAAATTTGACTTTGTCCTTGTCGACCATCATGGATCCGAAATTTTATGTTCAGTACAGGCTACCAGGAGCTACCACCTGCTGGAGTACGCCATCTTGTGTGTGTACTTGTATTATAGAGTACATTTCCATGTGGATAATTTTATTCTAACCCGCTACAGTGCAGTAATCATTTATTACGGAGGTGCCCCCCCGCCATCTTGAAATTCGGCTGCCATCTTTAAATCATGTAATAATGTAGCTAGAAAAGCGGGAAAAATTCCAAAATTCATTAAATAAATCACTCATTAACTTACATATTGATTCGATCCGCTCCAGTCCTTGGTTCGATCCCTGAATGATGCAAAACATTTAATTTTATGAAAAAAATAATAATTCCAATAAACCATGTTCAACATTCTTAAAGAGACTTTAAATCATCTACTACCATCATCCTATCAGACATCAAGACCACCATATTGGAAATTCGTAATTGTAATGCTAGAGATTCGGGAAAATAATTCATTAAATAAATTTGTAATCCATATAATGATTGATTGGATCGACTAATGTCCTTGGTTCGATCCCTGGCCGATACAAAACAACTTTAATATTTTAAAAAAAGTACCACTAAAGTGGCAGGTTTGAGAAAATAAAATACACCACAAGTTCCTTTAAAAAAACTTTTATTACATACATACTACACTACTACAAGTACAAAAAAATACACAGACAAATTACTAAAGCCTTTTGGATTCCTCGATTCAAACAGTCTTCTTATTGTACGGACTAAGCCTTTTACATGACTTTAAATGTCTATCCGATCCGGTCATCACCGCAGCCAGAGACGGACTGAAGTTCATATCACTTATATAGTCTCATTAGCCGGTACAACACATGAGTCAAATCAATAACCATGTTCATTATAGGTCTCGGAGCATTTTTTATAATGACGATGTAAGCTATCGAGACGTGAAATTAGTTTATTGCACTTATTGCACTGAAATTGTATTCTTTGAACATTATTAGAACAACCGCTTCTTTCATGTCTGCGAGCATTTGAGGTGATAGTAAATGATGCCCCACAGTATTTGCACTGATGCGAAGTACGCTCTTCATTAATTGAAGTATTCAATGCTGATGAAACTTCAGCTGATGGTGGAACAGCACATATCGAAGTCTCCTTTAGTGTTGTCAGAGGCGTTGCCAACGGGATCTGCTCCAACATCGTCGGCGCTGACGTCATGGTTCCCGTAGTCGATTCTACATCCTCCATCGAGTTCGACGTTAAAGTCGGTAAAGATGCCATCGAAGTCTCAAGAACAGGCAATTACACGACTTATGCACCAGAAGAAACAAACTAGGTGATCCGTACACCGTCGATGGCAGTAACAAACTGAGCGTCCTGCTGTCTAGGAATCGTTTATATACATGCACCGGATGGAATAATACGCTAGTCAAATCAAGAACAATTTACTAAAATACTAGAGTCAAAACAACATTAAAAAAATAGAAGCACCATCAAAAAAGGAAGCACATTTGGAAGCATCATCAAAAAAGGAAAAACAATAGGAAGCACCGCCAACGAAAAGGCAGCACATTTGGAAGCACCGTCATCGAAAAGGCAGCACATTTGGAAGCACCGACTACGAAAAGCAGCACATTTGGAAGCACCGACAACGAAAAGGCAGCACATTTGACAGCACCGACAACGAAAAGGCAGCACATTTGGAAGCACCGACTACGAAAAGGCAGCACATTTGGAAGCACCGTCATCGAAAAGGCAGCACATTTGGAAGCACCGACAACGAAAAGGCAGCACATTTGGAAGCACCGACAACGAAAAGGCAGCAAATTTGACAGCACCGACAACGAAAAGGCAGCACATTTGGAAGCACCGACTACGAAAAGGCAGCACATTTGAAAGCACCGACTACGAAAAGGCAGCACATTTGAAAGCACCGTCATCGAAAAGGCAGCACATTTGGAAGCACCGACTACGAAAAGGCAGCACATTTGGCAGCACCGAAAACGAAAAGGCAGCACATATGGAAGCACCGACTACGAAAAGGCAGCACATTTGGCAGCACCGACAACGAAAAGGCAGCACATTTGGAAGCACCGACTACGAAAAGGCAGCACATTTGGAAGCACCGACAACGAAAAGGCAGCACATTTGGAAGCACAGGTAACGAAAAAGGCAGCACATTTGGAAGCACCGACAACGAAAAGGCAGCACATTTGGAAGCACCGACAACGAAAAGGCAGCACATTTGGAAGCACCGTCATCGAAAAGGCAGCACATTCGGAAGCACCGACTACGAAAAGGCAGCACATTTGGAAGCACCGTCATCGAAAAGGCAACACATTTGGAAGCACCGACTACGAAAAGACAGCACATTTGGCAGCACCGACAACGAAAAGGCTGCACATTTGGAAGCACCGACTACGAAAAGGCAGCACATTTGGCAGCACCGACTACGAAAAGGCAGCACATTTGGAAGCACCGACTACGAAAAGGCAGCACATTTGGAAGCACCGACAACGAAAAGGCAGCACATTTGGAAGCACCGGTAACGAAAAAGGCAGCACATTTGGAAGCACCGACAACGAAAAGGCAGCACATTTGGAAGCACCATCATCGAAAAGGCAGCACATTTGGAAGCACCATCATCGAAAAGGCAGCACATTTGGAATCTCCATCAACAAAAAAAAGGGCAAAAAGGAAGCACAAGTTACGAGATCTAAGTTTTAGTTAGAAATCAGAATACAAGAAATAAAAACATTAAATTCTTATAATTTTATTTATTTATTTTATTTTTTACATTATACAAATTCAAGTAAAACAAGCCATTATTGTATGTAGCCAGCATTCCTCAGTTCCTTGAGTATGAAGGATATTTCTTTGATGCACGAATAGTTTCCTGCACAAAGCGACCCATGTAGAAGTCTTAGCCGGTCAACCAATATGTTTGTATCTTTCCATGATGTGTAATCATTCTCTTCTACCACCATCTTCCTTGCACCTTTATAATAAATATTATGATCTCTGGTGTCTTCCGTTTTACCACCAACCTCAGGGTAACTTTTATGTTTGAGACGGCGATCATCACAAGCTTAATCAGATTTATTTAATATATCACGTCGTTTCCACCGTTTCGGTCTCAGGACACCGCTACATTCTTCGATCTTGGCAGCTTTAGGTGCTTCATCATAATCTATGTCTTTGTCAACAGCCTCAGAGTCACTGTAACAATCACCGTTGAAGGAATCGTCTTCACCCAATTTACCGTAATAATTCGATGATGATGATGTTGAAGTGTCTTCATCGTCTTCATGCTTCCTTTTTAGGAGTCCATCATTTTTACAAAGTAGGAAAGATCTACTTGAATTCGGCTGGAATATATTCTCACTTTTCACGTTAAGGATTCTTCCATTGTCTTCATTCTTCCGTAAATCATCAACCTCCTTCAATTTAAGTTCTTTGTCGAGATCGGAAGAGCCAAGAAAATTATTGTCGTAATGCAGATCACTCTTCCTTAGGCTAGTAGATTCATCGTTGTCCTCTAGCTTGTACGCAGGCTTGGCGCTACAAGTTCTGCCATGTCTTTTTAGGTTCTCTCTCCGCGTAAACTACTTGCTACATCGAACACAACTTATCATATTGCGCAGTGGATTTTTAACACAGTCATTCTTCTCGTGTTGTCTTTTATTCTTTCTCAAGATAAACTCTTTACTGCAAAACTTACACCTATGTTCTTTCGATACAGCGTCAGATCCCAAATCGGAATTCATATTAGTTACTGAGACTAATGCCAGATACCAATTGAGTGTTTTAAATTAGATGCAATACTTAAATAGAAATTTTTTCATATTTCATCAGCGAGAATTAATATATCTCATGCAAAAGTACTTTATGCATGTAGTTCTGCTTTTCAACAACAGATGTCGCCACATGTTGCTTGCAGGTAAATAATATTTAGTTCTTTTATGCGGGATGCGGGATGGTCACTAACGATCGCAAAAGAAGGATGGCTTCGCTAGACTCCAAGGAAAAGGAAGTTCGTCTTGCATGTTGGTGCTCCACAGATGTCTCATGGCGTAATATTAATTTGACTGAGTAATGATATTTTTTAATTCCACCTGATAAAAATATTGAAAGTTTTGATTTAGAAGCAGAAATTATCGAATTAAATGTAACTCCAAATAAAATGACATGTCTCATCAGACAAAAAAAAATCCATGCAGAGAGTGGTTTCTCAGAATAGTCAGAAACACTTGAAGAAACCACAGGAATGATTGCAAGAACACGGGAAAAACCATCAAAATATTGACAAGAATAATCAGGAGCGCACGGAGAAAACCACCATAATATTGACAAGAATAATCGGAAGCACACGGAGAAAACCGCCACAAGTTTTCTTTGATATCATAAAAATACAAAAAAAATTAATAAAAAATTAAAAATAAAAACGAAAAAAATTCAAACATTCTGCTAGCTTGTGAACTTCTCTTTGATGTGCAAAGTTAGAGTTCTAGTACAAGCCAGAATGTTTGAATTTTTTTCGTTTTTATTTTTAATTTTTTATTAATTTTTTTTGTATTTTTATGATATCAAAGAAAACTTGTGGCGGTTTTCTCCGTGTGCTTCCGATTATTCTTGTCAATATTATGGTGGTTTTCTCCGTGCGCTCCTGATTATTCTTGTCAATATTTTGATGGTTTTTCCCGTGTTCTTGCAATCATTCCTGTGGTTTCTTCAAGTGTTTCTGACTATTCTGAGAAACCACTCTCTGCATGGATTTTTTTTTGTCTGATGAGACATGTCATTTTATTTGGAGTTACATTTAATTCGATAATTTCTGCTTCTAAATCAAAACTTGCAATATTTTTATCAGGTGGAATTAAAAAATATCATTACTCAGTCAAATTAATATTACGCCATGAGACATCTGTAGAGCACCAACATGCAAGACGAACTTCCTTTTCCTTGGAGTCTAGCGAAGCCATCCTTCTTTTGCGATCGTTAGTGACCATCCCGCATCCCGCATAAAAGAACTAAATATTATTTACCTGCAAGCAACATGTGGCGACATCTGTTGTTGAAAAGCAGAACTACATGCATAATGTACTTTTGCATGAGATATATTAATTCTCGCTGATGAAATATGAAAAAATTTCTATTTAAGTATTGCATCTAATTTAAAACACTCAATTGGTATCTGGCATTAGTCTCAGTAACTAATATGAATTCCGATTTGGGATCTGACGCTGTATCGAAAGAACATAGGTGTAAGTTTTGCAGTAAAGAGTTTATCTTGAGAAAGAATAAAAGACAACACGAGAAGAATGACTGTGTTAAAAATCCACTGCGCAATATGATAAGTTGTGTTCGATGTAGCAAGTCGTTTACGCGGAGAGAGAGCCTAAAAAGACATGGCAGAACTTGTAGCGCCAAGCCTGCGTACAAGCTAGAGGACAACGATGAATCTACTAGCCTAAGGAAGAGTGATCTGCATTACGACAATAATTTTCTTGGCTCTTCCGATCTCGACAAAGAACTTAAATTGAAGGAGGTTGATGATTTACGGAAGAATGAAGACAATGGAAGAATCCTTAACGTGAAAAGTGAGAATATATTCCAGCCGAATTCAAGTAGATCTTTCCTACTTTGTAAAAATGATGGACTCCTAAAAAGGAAGCATGAAGACGATGAAGACACTTCAACATCATCATCATCGAATTATTACGGTAAATTGGGTGAAGACGATTCCTTCAACGGTGATTGTTACAGTGACTCTGAGGCTGTTGACAAAGACATAGATTATGATGAAGCACCTAAAGCTGCCAAGATCGAAGAATGTAGCGGTGTCCTGAGACCGAAACGGTGGAAACGACGTGATATATTAAATAAATCTGATTAAGCTTGTGATGATCGCCGTCTCAAACATGAAAGTTACCCTGAGGTTGGTGGTAAAACGGAAGTCACCAGAGATCATAATATTTATTATAAAGGTGCAAGGAAGATGGTGGTAGAAGAGAATGATTACACATCATGGAAAGATCCAAACATATTGGTTGACCGGCTAAGACTTCTACATGGGTCGCTTTGTGCAGGAAACTATTCGTGCATCAAAGAAATATCCTTCATACTCAAGGAACTGAGGAATGCTGGCTACATACAATAATGGCTTGTTTTAATTGAATTTGTATAATGTAAAGCAATAAAATAAATAAATTAAATTATAAGAATTTAATGTTTTTATTTCTTGTATTCTGATTTCTAACTAAGACTTAGATCTCGTAACTTGTGCTTCCTTTCTGCCCTTTTTTTTGTTGATGGAGATTCCAAATGTGCTGCCTTTTCGATGATGGTGCTTCCAAATGTGCTGCCTTTTCGTTGTCGGTGCTTCCAAATGTGCTGCCTTTTTCGTTACCGGTGCTTCCAAATGTGCTGCCTTTTCGTTGTCGGTGCTTCCAAATGTGCTGCCTTTTCGTAGTCGGTGCTTCCAAATGTGCTGCCTTTTCGTTGTCGGTGCTGCCAAATGTGCTGCCTTTTCGTAGTCGGTGCTGCCAAATGTGCTGTCTTTTCGTAGTCGGTGCTTCCAAATGTGTTGCCTTTTCGATGACGGTGCTTTCAAATGTGCTGCCTTTTCGTAGTCGGTGCTTCCAAATGTGCTGCCTTTTCGATGACGGTGCTTCCAAATGTGCTGCCTTTTCGTTGTCGGTGCTTCCAAATGTGCTGCCTTTTTCGTTACCTGTGCTTCCAAATGTGCTGCCTTTTCGTTGTCGGTGCTTCCAAATGTGCTGCCTTTTCGTTGTCGGTGCTTCCAAATGTGCTGCCTTTTCGTAGTCGGTGCTTCCAAATGTGCTGCCTTTTCGTTGTCGGTGCTGCCAAATGTGCTGCCTTTTCGTAGTCGGTGCTGCCAAATGTGCTGCCTTTTCGTAGTCGGTGCTTCCAAATGTGCTGCCTTTTCGTAGTCGGTGCTTCCAAATGTGCTGCCTTTTCGATGACGGTGCTTCCAAATGTGCTGCCTTTTTCGTAGTCGGTGCTTCCAAATGTGCTGCCTTTTTCGTAGTCGGTGCTTCCATATGTGCTGCCTTTTTCGTTACCGGTGCTTCCAAATGTGCTGCCTTTTCGTTGTCGGTGCTTCCAAATGTGCTGCCTTTTCGTTGTCGGTGCTTCCAAATGTGCTGCCTTTTCGTAGTCGGTGCTTCCAAATGTGCTGCCTTTTCGTTGTCGGTGCTTCCAAATGTGCTGCCTTTTCGTTGTCGGTGCTGCCAAATGTGCTGCCTTTTCGTAGTCGGTGCTTCCAAATGTGCAGCCTTTTCGTTGTCGGTGCTGCCAAATGTGCTGTCTTTTCGTAGTCGGTGCTTCCAAATGTGTTGCCTTTTCGATGACGGTGCTTCCAAATGTGCTGCCTTTTCGTAGTCGGTGCTTCCAAATGTGCTGCCTTTTCGATGACGGTGCTTCCAAATGTGCTGCCTTTTTGTTGTCGGTGCTTCCAAATGTGCTGCCTTTTTTGTTACCTGTGCTTCCAAATGTGCTGCCTTTTCGTTGTCGGTGCTTCCAAATGTGCTGCCTTTTCGTAGTCGGTGCTTCCAAATGTGCTGCCTTTTCGTTGTCGGTGCTGCCAAATGTGCTGCCTTTTGGTAGTCGGTGCTTCCAAATGTGCTGCCTTTTCGTTGTCGGTGCTGCCAAATGTGCTGCCTTTTCGTAGTCGGTGCTTCCAAATGTGCTGCCTTTTCGATGACGGTGCTTCCAAATGTGCTGCCTTTTCGTAGTCGGTGCTTCCAAATGTGCTGCCTTTTCGTTGTCGGTGCTTCCAAATGTGCTGCCTTTTCGTTGTCGGTGCTTCCAAATGTGCTGCCTTTTCGTAGTCGGTGCTTCCAAATGTGCTGCCTTTTCGTTGTCGGTGCTGTCAAATGTGCTGCCTTTTCGTTGACGGTGCTTCCAAATTTGCTGCTTTTCGTAGTCGGTGCTTCCAAATGTGCTGCTTTTCGTAGTCGGTGCTTCCAAATGTGCTGCCTTTTCGTTGGCGGTGCTTCCTATTGTTTTTCCTTTTTTGATGATGCTTCCAAATGTGCTTCCTTTTTTGATGGTGCTTCTATTTTTTTAATGTTGTTTTGACTCTAGTATTTTAGTAAATTGTTCTTGATTTGACTAGCGTATTATTCCATCCGGTGCATGTATATAAACGATTCCTAGACAGCAGGACGCTCAGTTTGTTACTGCCATCGACGGTGTACGGATCACCTAGTTTGTTTCTTCTGGTGCATAAGTCGTGTAATTGCCTGTTCTTGAGACTTCGATGGCATCTTTACCGACTTTAACGTCGAACTCGATGGAGGATGTAGAATCGACTACGGGAACCATGACGTCAGCGCCGACGATGTTGGAGCAGATCCCGTTGGCAACGCCTCTGACAACACTAAAGGAGACTTCGATATGTGCTGTTCCACCATCAGCTGAAGTTTCATCAGCATTGAATACTTCAATTAATGAAGAGCGTACTTCGCATCAGTGCAAATACTGTGGGGCATCATTTACTATCACCTCAAATGCTCGCAGACATGAAAGAAGCGGTTGTTCTAATAATGTTCAAAGAATACAATTTCAGTGCAATAAGTGCAATAAACTAATTTCACGTCTCGATAGCTTACATCGTCATTATAAAAAATGCTCCGAGACCTATAATGAACATGGTTATTGATTTGACTCATGTGTTGTACCGGCTAATGAGACTATATAAGTGATATGAACTTCAGTCCGTCTCTGGCTGCGGTGATGACCGGATCGGATAGACATTTAAAGTCATGTAAAAGGCTTAGTCCGTACAATAAGAAGACTGTTTGAATCGAGGAATCCAAAAGGCTTTAGTAATTTGTCTGTGTATTTTTTTGTACTTGTAGTAGTGTGGTATGTATGTAATAAAAGTTTTTTTAAAGGAACTTGTGGTGTATTTTATTTTCTCAAACCTGCCACTTTAGTGGTACTTTTTTTAAAATATTAAAGTTGTTTTGTATCGGCCAGGGATCGAACCAAGGACATTAGTCGATCCAATCAATCATTATATGGATTACAAATTTATTTAATGAATTATTTTCCCGAATCTCTAGCATTACAATTACGAATTTCCAATATGGTGGTCTTGATGTCTGATAGGATGATGGTAGTAGATGATTTAAAGTCTCTTTAAGAATGTTGAACATGGTTTATTGGAATTATTATTTTTTTCATAAAATTAAATGTTTTGCATCATTCAGGGATCGAACCAAGGACTGGAGCGGATCGAATCAATATGTAAGTTAATGAGTGATTTATTTAATGAATTTTGGAATTGTTCCCGCTTTTCTAGCTACATTATTACATGATTTAAAGATGGCAGCCGAATTTCAAGATGGCGGGGGGGCACCTCCGTAATAAATGATTACTGCACTGTAGCGGGTTAGAATAAAATTATCCACATGGAAATGTACTCTATAATACAAGTACACACACAAGATGGCGTACTCCAGCAGGTGGTAGCTCCTGGTAGCCTGTACTGAACATAAAATTTCGGATCCATGATGGTCGACAAGGACAAAGTCAAATTTCAAGGACAAAGTCTAATTTCAAGGTCAAGGTCAAATTTCAAGGTCAGGGTCAAATTTCAAGGTCAAGGTCAAATTTCAAGGTCAAGGTCAAATTTCAAAATCAAGGTCAAATTTCAAGGTCAAGGTCAAATTTCAAGGTCAAGGTAAAATTTCAAGGTCAAGGTAAAATTTCAAGGTCAAGGTCAGATTTCAAGGTCAAGGTCAAATTTCAAGGTCAAGGTCAAATTTCAAGGTCAAGGTCAAATTTCAAGGTCAAGGTCAAATTTCAAGGTCAAGGTCAAATGTCAAGGTCAAATTTCAAGGTCAAGGTCAAATTTCAAGGTCAAGGTCAAATTTCAAGGTCAAGGTCAAATTTCAAGGTCAAGGTCAAATTTCAAAGTCAAGGACAAATATCAATGTCAAGGTGTAAGGTGTGGTGATCAGATAATTATACTAACATGGTATCAGCACACTCTAGCGGACGAAAATAAGATGGTGATCTCCAGCGGACGAAGAAAAGATGGCGGACATGTCGTCATACTAGGTGATGATATATATGCTTTGAAAAAAAAGTGGTAGGAGTCAGTCTGCCTGCATCCACCATTGATGAAGGAGCCTGTCGCCATTTTTAGTTTTTTTTTGCACTCACCGGGTTCGAACCGAGGACGATGATCGATATAATCAATCAGAATTCGAATAAGTTAATTTTTTGATGAATTTTGGTATTTTTTTCATTAAAATCGGATAATAATTAAAGATTTTCAAGATGGCGTCCAAATTTCAAGATGGCGACTGTAACAAAAATTGCAGCATTAATAGGATCCAATATGTCGGAAAACACAACGTCGGAATGTTCGAGAACACACACAATGACGTCATCAAAAATGGCAGATCCAAGATGGCGGATCCAAAATGGCCGCCGTGATCTACTTGTCCCGTTACGTTATGTCGCGTTACGCTGTGTCCCGTTACGCTTATCCAAGATGGCCGCCGTGATGATACAATCCAAGATGGCCGCCGTGACGTCACAATCCAAGATGGCCGCCGTGACGTCAGAATCTAAGATGGCGGACCGACAATCTTCAATCCACTACCTGATACCTGCGCTCGGCGCCCCTATTATATACTACTAAAAAGTGATAATTTCATTTTATAACAGAAAAAATCATAGGTCATAGACATACAAATAGTGAGTGAGTGTCATTTATTTATGTCTGCCACACGATCATACACATAGTAAGGTCTGGCAAATTAACATTTTTCTCCTTGGTGAGACCAGTCCGCTAAGTGGAGCAAGCAGCGGCTAGCAAAATAAAGGCGCTCATAACAGTTTTGTTCTTAACTTCGTCAATAGATAGAGTTAGTTACCTTTAATTTTAAACGCACCATCGTTTTATGCGTTTGTCATGTCTTTAATTTTAGTTTGTTTGTGCCGTATGCGTTCCTATACCATTCATCCAATTGCGATGAAATTTTAGTGAGTTGTTATGCGTATGCCCGTGAATGTTTCTGAGACGGTATAACTATTTTACAATAGTTGGAGCACAAATCGTTTCAAAAAATGTGTTTATTTTATATTATATAGCGGCACTTCGACTGTTTTTGTTGTATAAGTGCGCACGCATGTCACAATTTATTTAAATATAAAAGAGAGTCAGAGATAGAGTGATATATATAGAATTAGATAGAGAGAGACAGAGAGATAAGTTGAGATAGAGTGAGGTATAGAGAATGAAATGGGTTAGATAAAGAGATATATAGATGTATAGAGCTATATAGAGATTTATATATAGAAGAGATAGAGATAGTGTGAGGTATATATGTAAATATGTAGATATAAAGAGATAAATAGCGATAGAGAGATACATAGATATATAAAGATGTAGATAGAGATATATATATGTTTAGAGAGATGGATAGATGATTGTATATGTGTAACTACTTCAAACATATTACAAAACAAAACTGAATGAGGCATTGCAATGCATGCCGAGCATTAGCTAGATAATGGAAATTTTACAATATTAGTAATCTCTTATTTTTAAGCTTTTTTCTATAGTGCTTTATAGAGTCTAGACTACATACAGACCACCAATTTTTAGATATATACAGGTAAATAACTATACACTGGCAGAACGTCTGTCGCAATCTGAAAGTGGTATAAATTATTTTGCACACTTGACATTCAAATTAATAAGAAATACAATTACTAACTAGGTACATCTGATTTCGAAAAAGGTCCCCTTCACCCTGTGTTCAGCCCGGGCAACGGCGGGTACTGTAGCTAGAAATTCCCTAGAAAAAATAATTTATATGGCAAAACAACGTTTGCCGGGTCAGCTAGTGTATATATATATATATATATATATATATATATATATATATATATATATATATAAATGATTGCATTTCACAGCACAAAACCTTCATTTACCACACAAAAGACAGTATTAGACAGCGACGTTATCAGAATTACAAATTATAAATTCAATTCGCAAAGTGTGTAAAAAGATACCCATTTACTGTGGTGTACCCTGAAAGGCTCAAAATTTTACAACAAAAAAAATATTTAGCGAAAATAACACCATAAAATAGATATCAGACGCGCCGTCGAAACCTCCCCAAATGGGAAAAACAACGAATACCTCGTCCAAAAAGCGACGATCGAAAACCCTAAGAGAATCAACAAGTCTACAAAAAAATATATATTATATAATTACGACGAATATCCCCAACACAAAAGGCAAAAAAAAAAAAAAAAAAGGACGTCCAACACTTACAGTTTTCTAGAAGCCTCTACCACGACGAACAGCCTTTAAAATTGCATCCCGCAATTTACAGCTGTTTGCACAAAAACTAAGAGCACCGAAACCTTTATTTTCTGCCGCGCAGCAAGGCCTTTGCATGTTTCCAAGTATTGCTTCAAATTAGCATTTCTTGTAAATTGTTTATGACATTTCTCGCAACCAAAAATTTTATGATAAAGGTTCTTGCCACATTCTCTCTTCTCGTATCGTCGATCATTGCTGTTGTTTGAGAAAATCTTGTCACAGTAACAGCACCGATGTTCGTTAGTTGTTGTCGAATCACTAGCCATTGAAGTCTCCATCGAGGGCAAAACGTCGTTCATCGTGGTTTCCTGCGCAGCCAGCTCTGTAGTCATGAAGCTCTCTTCTGCTGGTGGTACCACGACTGTTGACGTCTCCTCCAGTGTTGACTTCGTTGCAAACGGGATCTGCTCCAATTGTCGCCGCTGACGTCAGGGTTCCTGTGGTCGTTGGTTCAACCTTTATCGAGTTCACCGTTAAAGACGGTAAAGATGCCATCGAGTTCACAAGAACAAGTAATTACGCGACTTATGCACCAGATGAAAAAAACTAGGTGATCCTTACACCGTCGACGTCAGTAACAAACTGAGCGGTATGCTGTTTAGGACTCGCTTATATACATGCACCCGATCGAATAATACGCTAGTCAAATCAAGAACCCTGTATTAAAATAGGCCTACAGGAGTCAAAACGACATTTAAAAATGAGGAACATATCATCGAAAAAATTCGATGCAGTGTGATACGTTCTCGTCTCATGAATTCGATCTCACCAATATACGCTAGGCTCCAATTGGCTTCAAGAGCTACAATTCGCGCCATCAGACCCATCTACATTTGGCTCCAATGCCCCAATTGGCCATCAGCTTCAAGTGCTCCAAGAGCTCCAAAGCTCCATTCGCTCCAACACGCAATGTTCACGCAATTGACATGTAAGGGCGGGTACAGACTAGAACATTTCAACGGACAGAACATTGTTCGCGAACATGTTTGCAACCAATGTGGACGGGAAAACGAACATTTCCCCGTAACAAAAAATGTTCGGTTGTTTGTTCGGTTGCGATCCGATATTTGTCGGTTTTTGCCCGTCACATCAAAGGATGTTCGCCGTGGCTCGGATAACAGTCTGGACGTCGCTGCGAACACTTCCTGCGAACATTCAGTTGTCGACGTGGAGCGGTGTTGTCTTCACGGAGTTAGTAGCGGTGCGTGACTCTTTTGTTATATGAGAATGGAGTGGTCCAAGGAAGATCAAATAAAACTGATAGATTTGTATAAACAACAAACAGTGATATGGGACCCAAACAATGTTAATCATTTCAACAAAATTAGAAAACAAGACGCGTGGGAAGAAATCGGGGCCGAAATGGACAGAGATGTGGACGAATGTAAGAAGAAAATGGAGAGTTTGCTATCAGCATTAGGAAGGGAGAGGAAGAAAATGAAAGACACTGCTGGAACTGGAAAAGGTGGGTTCATTTCAGTTTTATTTTGTAAAGTGGATTCTTTTAAAACATTAGTACATTTTGATTACGTAAACAAAATTTTAAGTCGCACAAATTGTTCTACAAACAGTAATTTGTTACAGGAACTGACGAAATGTACAGAAGTTCCTGGTTCGCTTTCGAAAGTCTACGTTTCTTGCTGGACAAAAATAAACCAAGAAAGACAATTTAGACGGTAAGAACAAGTTGCTTGGTACCAAACGTTCATACTAAGCATATTCATCTTGCCACGTTACTTTCCCTTCTCGTGTAAAATACTCCGCCAACTCTTCCCTTACGTCAAGTACCGCATTTTTTGATCTGCGGGGAACCCTTGTAACTGGCAACAACGAACCCATATCTGTACCATCATCCCTCCAACGCCCGTGTATTACGTCTCCCGCTTCTTCATTATCAAATGTTCCCGGGGGTGTGTAAACTGTAGCAGATTCTGGTCTTTTTCTCAAGAAATTGTGAAGCAAGGCAACAGTCATTACAACTCGCTCAGCATTTTGTGGTTCTAAGAGAAGAGGTTTCCTCAGCACGCGAAAAACTGAAGATGCAATGCCGAACACGTTTTCCACAACCCTGCGAGTACTGCACAACCTGTAGTTAAAAATCCGTTCCTTTGTCCCTTTACGATGATAACCAGCATATACCTTCATAAGGTTGCCCGACAAAGGAAATGCTTCATCCCCAATAAAAAAATATGGGATATCTGTGTTTCTGTTCCTCAATGGGGCGGCGGGAGGAAGATGCAATGAGTTCGATGCAATCCTTTTGCCCAGCTCAGAATTTGCAAATACGCCACCATCCGATATTCGGCCTTAGCATCCCACATCTACAAATAAGAAATTGTAATTGGCATCTACCAAAGCAAAAAGTACTATACTGAAAAATCCTTTGTAGTTTATGTACTCGCTTCCACTATTCATAGGTGACTGTAATACAACGTGTTTACCGTCGAGCGCGCCTACACAATGTGGGAAATGCCACTTGCTTTCAAATTCTCTTGCTACTGCCGCCCATTCTTCTTCAGTAGTAGGAATCTGTAACAGATATATTCAGAACCACATGTAGGGGAAGGTCGGGTAATACCGGACAGCGGGTGATACCGGACAGTACCAGTTTCCAGAGGTGCGCGCTAGGGGCAGCACCAGTCGGTCGTTTGTCTCGTAGGTCTCTGTGAAGGACACGCAATGTCGCCATTATGAGTTCGTGCGTTGTCTGCTTGTTGAGTAGTGCTACGTTTTATTGATTTTAGGCCAAGATCTTCTGCACGAAGATAACTTTGCCGGGTTGTTACAACATAACAAGTAAGATATTTATAAGTTTAAGTATAGTAACTTGTGTACTAACCATTTATATATTACCATACAGTGTAACATCTGTGTGCGACAAATACTAAATATTTTATGACGTAATTTCGATGGCATGTCCGTCGGGTAATATCGGACAACCTGCTGGAGGGTTATATCGGACGGTTGCGGGTGGTATCGGACACAATGGTAGAGTAATTTCCCGTCTATTCTGATTCAAGTATTCTTTCTATTTGCAGAAAATGGAGAAAAGAAGGGGAAGGTGGAAAGAAGAAGATATGAAATTAGCAGTAGAGCATGTTATAAATAAAGAAATGAGCATTAGAGAAGCAAGTGAACAATTTTCTGTTCCGAAGAGTACACTAGGTGATCGACTCATTAAACTTGGTTCGGGAAATGAGGCAATTATGAAACCACACATGGGTACTTTCAGTAATACATTCAGTGATGCACACGAGGAGCAGTTATACAACCATGTTAAAGCTTTAGATAGACAACTCATGCCATTAACTCGAGATGAATTTCTTAAATTATCTTTTGACTTGGCAGAACACCTAAATATTGATCATCGCTTCAATAAGCAAAAAGAGAGGGCTGGGAAAGACTTCTATTATGAGTTCATGAAGAGGCACCCCGATTTGAGCCTAAGGTCTGCAGAATCCACAAGTTTGCAGCGAGCTGCAGGGTTTAATAAAGAACAAGTTGATCGGTTTTATGAAAAGCTGACTGAATTAATGGACAAATATTCATTTAGTCCATCGCGGATCTTTAATGCAGATGAAACTGGGGTATCCTGTGTTCACAACAATCAACTGAAAGTCATGACAATAAAGGGAAAGAAACAAGTGGGGAAATTAACATCAGGCGAAAGAGGAAGAAATGTAACTGTTCTCTTATGCATCAATGCTTCTGGAGACATGTTTGTTCCCCCACTCTTTGTTTTCCCCAGAGTTCGCATCGATAAGGATCTCACTAAAGATGCTCCTGTTGGAAGTGTGTTTGACGGACAACAAAGTGGTTGGATAACCAAAGATGGATTCCTAAAATGGTTCAAATTATTTGTTGAACGAGTTGTGCCAAGTGAAAAGAACCCTACACTGTTAATTGTTGATGGTCATTCAAGTCACAAGGACTTAGAAGTGATTCTGTTTGCTCGTTCCCACCACGTCCATATCCTGAGTTTACCACCTCATACAACTCACAAAATGCAACCACTGGACAGAGTAGTTATGAAGCCATTTAAGAATGCTTTCAATGAAGCATGTTCTTTGTGGATGCGAAAATATACAAATCTGAAAATTGCTCTCAAGGACATAGCTGGACTGGTTAACTATGCATTAGCAAAAGTCTGCAGAATGGAACTCGCTCAATCAGCATTCATGTGCACTGGAATTTACCCACTCAACCGTAGCATATTCACAGACTTGGATTTCCATACTAGTTTGAATGACTTACCAATCACTGTTCAAGAAGAATCTCCACCGTGTGTTCGAAGACAGAGTTCACCAGAGCCTTCAACTTCAGATCAAGCAGTAGGTCTAACAACACAGCAAATGTCAACTCCATCATGCTCCAGAATGGAAGGTTCTGAAAGCACTGTACTGCACACTTCAGCCTTCAATGTAGTAGAACAAATTTCTCCACTTCCTAGCAGTGCAGTTGCCAAGTTGGCCTCACGAAAACGACGGGGAGACAGAAGTGAAGTTCTAACATCTAGCCCATACAAAAATGAGCTTGAAGCAAAAAGATGCAAGTTGAATGTGAATCAAAAGTCGCAAACCACTAAGAAACTAAAAGGGAAACATCTCAGAAAAACATCAATGCATAGAACACCCCAACCAAAAGTTCCATGTGCAACAAACGAAGAGACTACTGACTGTATCATTTGCGGTGAAAATTTCAGTGAGGATTGGATACAATGTACCATATGTAAAGGATGGGCACATGAAAACTGTGCTGACCTTGAAGGGGATGCTGTATTTTATAAGTGTGATGTTTGTAAGAAAACCTAAATGTTATTTACAGGCGGTATTTTGTAAAAATCTGAAGGGGAAATGACTGTCCGATATAACCCTCCAGTTTACTGAAACTTCCAAATACCACTGTTTGTTCAAATGTAAAATACTAATATTTCTAAATGTTTTGGCCCATTTTCTTTATTAGGCATTATAAATAATTAAAGTACAATTCCAGAGACATATGTACATTTCATTTTTTGCAGTAAGTTATATTTTTATTAAAAGAAAACCTAAGGTGTCCGGTACTGCCCGACCTTCCCCTAACGACCGGTTGTTATAATTCTCCTTTGACATTTATCCAATTTATTTCATTTACATGTTTATGTTTCTGCCTAACTCAGTGGCAACTAGTCCAATGAAGGGGACGCAGAAACATTATTATACACACGTATTTGACTTGAAATTTTGCAAAATGCAAGAATTACTGTTGTGTGGTGTAATAACAATTTAAACGATGTAGCTATAAAACCAGTGAAACATTATTTGGCTCAAACGATAATTTATTTATAATTACTTATTATGACATTTTTCAGATGCGAGTAGAAAGCGAAGAGAGAGACGTAGAATGTGGTGCAGTTGGAGAATCAGCACAGGAAACTGTACCGAAAAAGAAGAAGCAGCGAGTCGAAGATGCACGTCTGGACAAAGCCTTTCATATATTGTCGTCCACCGCGAGTCAGCTTAACGATGAGTGCCAACATTTTGGAAATTTGGTCGCATCTAAGTTGAGACAGTACAACGTTGATACTAGATGTACAATTGAAAATGACATTATGGGTATTTTCCTTCGCGCTAACAGGGGTTTCTACAATAACACTCAGAATTTTATACAACCACACTATCCATGTCATTTTCCATCGGACAACTCTGTCATGCAGTCAAACACTGTATTGTCCAACCCTACAACCCCGTGTCCTTCAGCAGGATCACCTACCTTGACGTCTGATGATGATGATTTCATTATTCACGATCTCTTATAAAATATTTTTGTTTTAATTACAGTGCTCCTAATGATTTGTAACACAGTGTAAACAACTTTGTCATTTCTTATAAATAAATGTAGAAAATTACGTTAATAAATCTTTCAATTACACAGTACCGCAGAATAAGTCAATACTTACCTTAATGTAATCCTCAAGTCCTTCGATGAGAGCAGAACACACTTCAGGAATAACTGTGCTGATAGTCTGTTTTGAAATTTTAAATACATACTGAAGGCTGGTATACGAATCACCAGTTGCTAAAAAACGTAATGTCAATGCCAGTCTTTCTGTAATTGGAATTGCTTTTCTGAACGACGTATCTCTCTTACCAATTTTCGCTCCTATCAAATTGATCAACCACTCAAAATCTGATGGGTGCATTCTTGTAAAGTTCTTGTAAAGACCACTGACTGACTGAAAACTTAAGTCTGCCAACAAGTTCGAGCCACTATATGTTGTCCTACTTTCATACAGTTTTGTAATCCACCAACGGCGAGATTTCCTTCGCTTTTTAACCGCATAGTGAATGTAAATATATACAGCTGCTGCTACTTGCGCCTGTGTACTCATCGTGCCACTGCTAAGTACGGAATGGGTCACAGGGAACACACCTCGAACAATGTTCGCAAACAATGTTCTTTCGAAATCTGAACACTGTTCGTAAAATGTGTCGAACACTGTTCGCTGTTCTGTTCGCTAAAATGTTCTAGTCTGTACCCGCCCTAATGTACGCGCAATACACGCAATTTAAGCACAATATGTGTAATTAACACACAGTACACACAGGAAACGAAATGAAGACACAGTACACACAGTAAATGGAACGAACACCCAGACTCTCTCAGACACTGCTGGAACCGTGGCAGTATCCTCGAGACACTCATCCCGGACTCCGCAGCACCCGCGGCACTATCGCCGAGACCCGCGACCTGCCTCCGCCTCACTCGCGGTACTATAGCCGAGAAACTCTCTCGCCACGTAAAAAGGTCGCGGAGGTCGGCGTCCGGCCTTATATAGAGCCTCGCGCCCTTCCAGAAGTCACGAACGCCGCTAGGGCCAGGCGCCTCATCCCACGCCGACCCGACGCCTAAAGCGTCGAGAAAGGTTAACGTGACAGGCCGCGTCATCTCCGGACGACCAGCGGGATTCCCGATTGGTGGCAGGTGCCAGGTAACAGCGGTGAGGTAGGGCACCACGTGGGGGGTAAAGATGACCCTTGTAATCCGCCAGGCGCGCGTAGCATGTCTCACGTCAGTGGCGGCCACGTGACGTCAGTGGCCGTGCGGGACACCAGCCAGCACCGAACCTGCGCAGATGGGACCCTGAATACGTTCGTTACAATATCTATCAAAGTCTAGTGTAATTTTCTCTTTGGTTTAATTTTGTCTTTATTTTCGACAAAATCGTTTCTACATAAACAACAATCTGTTTGGTCCAATGTATATAAGTGAGTGGAATTAATTCCATTCAATGTTAACGGTGCCTTCATCTGTTTTAGCTGCCAGTTAACGAGAGCCGAGAGACAAGGATTTTATCAAGAACCAGATTTCTACACAGAATCAAAAGTAAGTCCATGCTTAAAGTTTTACATTAAATTCTTTTTCTTTGTGGTTTACACTGTTCCCGTTATGTAACTTAAAGAAACACATTTACTTTACTAAATATGAAACTTTTACGTTATTTTAGGCCGGCTTGCAAAAACAAATCAAAAATGCCTAAAAACGCACACAAAGCTTTATAAGTAACCCATATTAAATAGCAGAGAACCACAGTCATGTAGATAATATGTACACTAATTTTTTATGGATTCTTTAAACTTTTGGTTTACTTACTAGAGTGTATTCTTTTACAAACCGGCGCAGCATTATGAATGCAAGTGAAGAAGGCAGATGTGGCTGGATCTAAATCATATTATAAAAAAGGCCACGGTTAACACTACCCGATTAAATCCGTTTAGGCGTCGTACGTATTTCAGCACGACATAGTTAATGGTATAGGGTCACAATACCACGACAACAGTAACACGACGAATTCTAAAATGCTCTCCGAAAAAATTATCAAGACAAATACTTACACATAATGTATATTATTAGCCACAAAAAAGTATAGTCCCTATAGAAGTCTTTTTTTATTTCCTGTTTATAGCTGTGAAGTGCATAACATTAAAACATTTATTCCTATATTACATATGTAGCGGTTTGAACTGCGCGCGCCGCATCGGCTTCCGGCACTCCGCTCCCCTCCTCCTTCTCCCTCCTTTCCCCCCTCCTAGTGGTTGTTCTATGTCTACTCGATCACCCCCCCCCCCCCCTCCTCCTTGATTGGCGTATGCGCGCGCTGCGGCGCGATCTTATAAATTGAGCTGCAACCATGTCAGGAGCTCTTTCTTGCTTCTGGTTTTAGTCAGGCTCGGTTGTCAGCAGTAGCTGATCTGTTGTAATCTACTAGCATGTAGTCCGTTAGGTTCAGTTTGAACTACGTGGGTGTGCGACCTCAGGGGAAAATGTAAGTTGGTTTGAGTTGTGTGTGAGGCGGTGGCCCTTACCTTAATGTAGAGTCATTTATTCTTGAATTGGTCTGCCTAAATTCCTTTTCGGCCGCCACCTTGAAAATTGTTTAGTTTGGATTAATGCATTAACGTAACTTCACTGTCAACTTCGTTTTTATTGGCAACTGTCTCCCCCTGAGACGTCGTCGCAAGTATTTGATTATTTCTTATTAATGTAAATGCGTTCTGTAATTGATACGGTGATTTCAAAAACGACCCAAGTCCAGTATTTCACCAAAATCGTTTTATCATTGCAAGTTGTAGTATGAAATGTGCCGCATGCAGTGGTGTTATAAGCTACCCAACTTTCTATATTTTTGCTTCATTAAATGCCATCTGAAAACCGTAGTGATGTCAAGACAATCCCAAGTCCTGGACTTGGGAGGTTCTTGAAATAACTATACGAATGACCAGATGCACTTTGTACAATATGCAGTAGGGCTGAGAAAAATATGGATATTTATATTTTAATGTATGAAACACCCTCAAAATTCAGCACAAGGTATTTTGGGAATTAGCTGAGTGAGGTGAAAGTAACTAATAAATTTTATTATTGCAGTTACATAAAATATTGGTATTTTATCCAAAAAATTGTTATAATGTTAATTAATTTGCTTATATTTTATCTTTTGGAATTATATGCAGTTCCAAAGAGAATATAAATGTCATGTGGATAATAAGGTTGGTAACGAAAAACTGTGAAACACATGTGGGCGAAATACATTTTTTTTTCACATAATAGTCTATGGAAATTATTGTTTGTCCCAACATGGCTGACCACGAAACCGAAACTGATGATGGTAGTACGTTTAAAGTTAAAAGGAAACTAAATGAGAATGCATGGGCAAACAATGTACGTAAACGTTTAAGAAGAGAAGGTAAACCATATATTAATGAAAGTGGTAAAGGGATAAAGGCCCGTAAAACAGGAACTTCGTGCAAGTATGTACCTACATTTTGTTTTCACAGATTATGCTGTGTTTTATTTTTTATTGTACTTTACTGTGTTACGTGAAATTGGTTATTTATTTAAGGTGTAAACGAGGCTGTCTTACAAAATATTCTGATGAAGCAAAAGAGTTGCTGATAACTAACCTTAACAATCTAACCTGCAAAGATGCCCAAGATTCTTATTTGTATGGACTTCTACGCGAAAAGGTTATTGACAGAAGACGACTACGAAAAGGAGAGAAGTCCCTGCAGCGTGAAAAACAGTAGGGGAAAGTCTTACAGTACCGACCGTCTTACAGTACCGACCATCGTTAGTTCTCGCTTGTGGCGCTAGATAGCAGCACTTTACAGGCATTCAGCGAAGTGTTTTATCTTCATTCCTTATATTCTTTGGCGACACCTTTGTCCGTTCAGAGTTGTGAGAGCTACGGGACCTTGAATGTGCTTGTTGTTGTTTTCAGTGTTGAAAGTTATTTTGATTACGCTGTTTCTCCTTTTTTGGGTGAGTTTTTGATTTCTTGTTTACATATATTTAATCTACATGCAATTACGTCAAAATGCATGTAATGATTTTAACGATGTGATGAATAAACAATGCGTGGTCGACACTACTGCTACCAGTGTACGTCGTACAATACCGACCACTTAACCATCGTACAGTACCGACCACCTGTCATCCAGTGCTTACCACTCAAAAATTGTCCACTGAGCCAATCAATCAATGTAATTTGTATTAAGTTATAAACAAAAAAGTATCATTTTCGTTTTTTGTCTCTTTTCAGAAAAGAAATGGCTGAAAGTGAGAGGAGAAAAAAAGGAAAATGGAGTGAGAATAATATGAAAATGGCTATTTCTGAAGTTCGTTCTAACAGAATGTCACAACGTCAGGCGGCTATAGCATTTTCGGTTCCAAAAACAACACTAGGAGATCGACTGAGAGACATCCAAGCTGGGAAAACTGTAATGTTAACTCCTCAGATGGGAAGATTTCAAATAACTTTTAGTAACGAAATAGAAAATCAACTGGTTTTTTATATGAAAGATCAGGATGACAGATTCATGCCCCTAAGTAGGACAGAATTTATGAAATTGGCATTTGATTTGGCTGAGCATCTTAAGATACCTCACCAGTTTAACAAACAACAAAAAAGTGCTGGTAAACAGTTTTATTACGACTTTATGGCACGCCATCCTGAGCTTTCTCTACGAACACCTGAATCCACAAGCATGCAGAGAGCGTTAGGTTTCAACAAACATCAAGTTGAACGTTTCTTCAAAAAATACTCAGAGCTACTTGACAAGCACAGTTTCTCTCCCAGCAGGATTCACAACTGTGACGAAACTGGCGTTTCGATTGTTCATGACAATGATGTCAAGGTGATCGCACAAAAAGGTAAAAAGCAAGTGAGCAAAATCACATCGGGGGAGAGGGGGAAAAATGTGACTGTGCTACTGTGCATAAACGCTGCAGGTGACATTTTTGTACCTCCTCTTTTTGTCTTTCCTAACAAACAGCGAGTAGATGCAATTCTAAAAAAGGATGCCCCTTCTGGAAGTGTATTCGCTGCTGAAGAAAGTGGTTGGATATCTGCCAAATCATTCTTGAAGTGGTTGGAGCTGTTTGTTGAAAGAACTCATCCTACTAAAGAAGAACCAGTTCTTCTCATACTTGATGGGCACAGAGCCACAAGGATCTTAATGTTATTCTGTTTGCAAAAAAACACAATGTTCACATGATAAGCCTTCCGCCTCATACCACACATAAAATGCAACCCTTGGACAGGGCAGTAATGCGGCCTTTCAAAGCAGCCTACAATCAAGCATGTGGTGTTTGGATGAGAAAATATAGCCCTTTGAAGATCTCACAGAAGGATGTAGCTAGTTTGGTCAACACTGCCTACACTTCAATATGTAGGATGGATTTGGCGCAATCAGCTTTTGCATGCACTGGACTCTGGCCTATTAACCCGGGTGCCTTCACAGAATTGGATTTCATACCATCTGAGCACTTTCGACAGCCAGAAGCAAGTGATTGTGAATCTGGAGCAGTAACTTTAGAGGCTCGTCAATCTGTAACATCTACACCCTGTGAGATGTCAAATGTTCTTGACTGTATAATTACATCACCTCTTAGTCCAACCGACTTATCAGAAGAAGGACCTGCATTAGCTGTCACTTCAACTCATCTCACTGTACTAGAAACAAGGACTTCAACAGACAACAACCTGTCAGAAGAGGAACCTTCATCAGTTCTTTCTCTTCTGGAACAAGGAAATTCGACCCAAACGAACATTCTAGAGCACGGAACTTTATCAGCTCTCACTTCAACTAATCTCACTCTACTGGAACCAGGAACTTCAACACATATGAACATTTCAAGACAGGGAACTTTACCAGCTGTCACTTCTATCCACCATGAACCACAGCCAGGACCTTCATCTGCTCTTGTTTCAAACTCTTTCGTCGGCCCATCTCTTCCAGTTTCTTCAGTTTCATCTGATTTCAAGAAAATTCTTACAGATATCTCTCCAGCAAACAATTCTTCCCGAATTAAGGTGAAAAGGAGAAAACAACGATCACAGCAATCTGAGATTCTTACATCAACACCGTACAAAGAGCAGCTTGAGGAAAAAAAGAAACTTGCCGAAGAAAAAAGAATGAACGCAGAGAAGAGAAAGGCTGAAAGAGAGCTACGAAGAAATGAAAAAGATAAGAAAGCACGAAAATCAGGTGTTCCTAAAGAAAGTAAAAAGAAAATAGGGGACAATCCATATAAGAAGCATGTTAAGAAATTGGACTTTGATGAGCTTCGTAGTGTTCCTATGTCAAAAAAGAGATCACAGAGTGCATAATTTGTCAAGAATCGTTTGAAGAAGACTGGGTGCAGTGCATCAAATGTCAAGGTTGGGCACATGTTGAATGTACGGACCAAGAAAATATTGTTCATTTCACATGTGACGTTTGTAAACATAATTAAATGGACAGCAAACAGAAATGTCAAAACTAGGATGTAGTTAATATCTAATTTTGTAATATAATAACATTAGTTTTATTAATTAACATAGTTATGTTTGCCATTGCTTTTATAATATCTGTAATTACGAATTACTACATTAAAATTACCATGGTACTATTATTATTAGGAAATAAAGATTTTTAATCATCTAAAAGAGGAACTGGTCGGTACTGGACGACACATTTTTAACTTTGATATATTATGACATTTTTGATTTTGTTTTCAAATAATATACTTCATAATATTTTGATACATTGTTAGTTTTATTTTATAAACGATTGATTGAGCTAACATTTTAAATTTTTTAACTGGTCATTTTGTACATCCCTTTAAAGTTACATTCAAAAACATTAGGGTGGTCGGTACTGTAAGACTTTCCCCTATATATACACTGTGAGTATAATGTATATTAATAAAATAATACTGAAACTTTAAAGATGTGTTTTTAATTTTGAATAATATGTTTGGCTATTCTCATAGCGCCTTTTACATTTATTATGTTTTAGGTTGTACTTGGTGAACAAGAAACTGTTGTATGCCGTGAAGGATTTGCCAGCTTATTTGGAATAGGTGTTGGGCGAGTGAGGCGGTTAACAGAACTTCATAGCGCCGGTGTGTCACCAAAAGACAACAGAGGATGTCACAACAACAGACCAAGGGCGAAATCGGAAGACATTAAAGAAATGATTGATGCTCACATACGTTCCTTTCCATATTGTGTTCAGCATTATGGGTCACGAGCGAAGCAAAGGTATTTGCGTTCTGATTTAGATGTTATGCAAATGTATGTACTGTTCCTTGAAAAACATTACCCTGAAACATACTTGCAAGTAAAAGGTGGGGCAGATCCTAAGCATGTAAAGTGTACAGTGAAATATGAGTATTTTCTTCGCTACTATCAGGAACATTTTAATTATCCATTTGGCAGACCACGGTCGGATTTATGTGCTTTCTGTGAAGAGTATCGTGTAAAAATTTGTGCTGAAAAAAATGGAGTGGTTCGAAAACATATGCAACAGACTCTGAAACTTCACAAAGCAAAAGCAAGGAAATTTAGAACATCTATGAAAGATGCATGTGGGTATGTTCAGGGCAATGAAAATGCACAGGCAATCTGTTTTGATTTTCAGCAGAATATTCCCTTCCCCCATCTTCAGGTTAGCGATGTTTTCTACAAGAGGCAACTGTGGCTTCACAACTTTGCTGTTACAAATTTGAGAACTGGCAAAAGTGTAATGTTCACATGGCCAGAAACGAGAGGTAAAAAATGTGCAAACGAAGTTATTTCCTGTCTAAATATATACATAAACACGTACCTTCCAGAAAATTGTAAAGAACTGTTTGTGTTTTCTGATGATTGTATTGGTCAGAACCACAACAGAACCATGATGCATTATTTTTTCACTCAAGTCTATGTGCACAGATTTGTAAAGGTTACTCAGATGTTCCCAGTCCGAGGCCATTCATTTTTGCCATGTGATCAACATTTTGCTGTTATTGAAAAAATGAAAAGAAGAGTGGAGACTATGGAGATGTACGAAGGATGGGTAGAACTGATAAAGAAAAAATTCCTTGTGCGTTCCTTAGAAACAGAGGACATCATTGATTTCCAAGGGGGCTTCAAGAAGTACTTCAAATCCAGCATTACGAAAAACAACGAGCGATTTTGCGTTACCAAGTACAAACTGTTCAAGTTTGATAGGTGCCATATCAATGATGTTTGTGTCGATAAAACAATGGGTAGAATGATGCCAGAATTCTTTCGCATCTTAAAACCCAATGTTAAGCCAAATATCCCTGAATGTAAAGCTTACAGCACACAACTCCCAGTTCAACAAAAGAAACTTGATGATGTCAGGTCTTTGTTAAAGTATTTACAACCGGATGCGGTGAGCTTTATTAACTCACTAGTTGGATCTGATGAGTTGTGTAATGAGGACGGAGACTATGAAGACATTACAGAAAATGTATGAAAGAACATTGTTTACATGACAGCTATGCTATGTGTGTAGTGGGTATATTTTTGAAAAATGATTTATTTCTTTGCTTATGATATAAAAGTATGTACTTTTTATTCATTCCTGTATTACTACAAAGGTTTCTTTCAATATACATTAATTATTAAACAGAGTAAATCATGATTTAAAAAAAAAATAAACCCTAACAAATTCGGTGATTTCAATATCATCCCAAGTCCATCTACTTTGGTCACCGATTGATGGTTTCACAGGGGACTAAGAAACTCTTTTATTGTATGAATACAGACCAAATGTATGACTACTCAAAGATGTGAAACCATTTTTGCTTGCAACAACTAGTTTTTAAATGAATTAGTTTTTTGCTTCTCCTGAAAAATTTTAGTTTCTGGACTTGGAACGTTTTTGAAATCACCGTATCAATTGTAACTGCACTTTGCAGTAGTTTTGTAAAACGTAAATAATGTAACATCTTTCTTTAATTGTAACTGCACTTCGCAGAAGTTTTGTAAAACGTAAATAATGTAACTTCTTTCATTAGGGGAAATTCCTCTAGAACCGGACGGCCTCTAGCATCGGACACATAAGAGTTCACGAAAATCCCGCTAGGTATCAACATAATGCAGGGTGTGTCTTAAAGGTTACTTCCAGTACACAAATGTTCCGGAAGAGTGTGTTAGTTCCTAGAGCTGTGACCACACTGTTAGCGTTTTTGTGAATATCATTGTTTATGTCTCTACCCTAGTTAAGATTTGAAAGTGAACTACCCGGAATTAGTTGAATGGATTGTGTCTAATCTGTGATCAGGTAACTATTATAGTCTGAATAACATATTCATTGATTTTTAGTGGAAATCTAACAGTATTTATCTAATGGCGAGAATTAATTTGGTCGCATGCGGATCCGGTAGCACCGGACACTTAATGTCCTGTAGTATCGGACACACAATTAGCCAACAGGCCCTTTGTCCTGTAGTACCGGACACATACATAGGTACTCTATTTGCTGTATTAAGACACACAAATATAAGTGTTCTGTTTTCAGACACATATGTAACTGTTTTAAGGCTTTGTAAAGCCTAGCTAGCTTTGGAACATAGGGATAGATGGCCAGGACCTGGCAAGGACTGGGGTTTACGTGAATGGAGTAGTTTAGGTAAGCAAGGTAAAAGGTATCAGGTACACAGACATTTTATTCAAACAATAATTCAAAACATTAGGTTACTGATGAAGTTAAGTCAATACAAATTTAAGCAAGGTTAAATACAATAATCAAAGAACAATGATTTTAGACAAAACGGGCTTCCAAGGTAAGCCGGCTACACCGTGTAACGATCCCATTAAACAACGCAGTTGACGTGAATTAAAAGCATTGTCAAGTATTACAATTCAAACTGTTTTACATTTTTACAAACTTCTACAAAGTGCAGTTATAAGCGTTACAATAACAAAATTACTGCAACGTGCAGTTATATTTAAAGATTTACATAATTAAGAAAAGATCAAAGACGTGCGACGACGTCTCAGGGGAAGAGAGTTACCAATAAAAAACTAAGTGTCCAGTTAAGTTACGTTAAAACATTAATCCAAACCAAATAATTTTGAAGGTGGCGGCCGAAAGGGAATTTAGACAAACCAATTTAGAAATATATGACTCTACATTAAGGCAAGGGCCACCGCCTCACACACAACTCAAACCAACTTACATGTTTCCCCTGAGGTCGCACACACACGTAGGTCTAACTGAACCTAATCGACTACATGCTCGTAGATTACAACAGCTGACAACCGAGCCTGACAAAAATCAAGGAAGGAAGAGGCCCCTGACCAAATTACAACTGTTTTTATAACATCGCGCCGCAGCGCGCGCATGCGCCAATCAAGAGAGGGGGGTGAACGAGTAGACATAGAACCACTAGGAGGGGGGGAAATGAGGGAGAAGGTGGAGAGGAGCGGAGTGCCGGAGGCCGATGCGGCGCGCACAGTTCAAATCGCTACAGCTTGTTTATAAATTCCTGATTATTTTTTTCAATAATGAGATTTGTGTTTAGTATGAGATAGCAACAATTTGCATGATTTACAAATGTTGGTTACGAGAGTGTCTCTAATTGTTTTGAAAAGTAGTTTTCGTTACATATTTTTGTTATTGAGTTTATAATTGTTACTTAAAGGAGTAGTAAAATCTAATAACGAATGTATTAAAATTTAACATGCGTGTACAAGACGTTACTAATAATTTGAAATTATAGCATTTATTTTTACTGTAGCTAGTAAGAGAAACCACATGCTAATTTTACACGGTTCTTTAATGTGTTCAGACATGATATAGGTTTTCTGTTTGCAGATTATATAAATTTCAAGCATGTCGAAAAAAAGAGGCAAATGGTCCGAATACGATATGAAGCTGGCTGTAAACAATGTGTTGGCTAATAGTTTAAGTGTACGAGAAGCTGCAATAACTTTTAGTGTTCCAAAGAGCACTTTACAGGACAGATTAATGCGAATTAAAAGTGAGGGGAAATTCAGATCTCACCAAAATTAGGCCGGTTTGAGAAGACATTTTCAGAAAGTTACGAGGAACAATTAATCCCTCACATCAAACAGATGATATGTTTATGCCTCTCACCAGAAAAGAGTTCCTGAAGCTAGCGTATGATTTGGCTGCTGCTTTGAATCTGCCCCATATGTTCAATAGAGAGAAAAAACTTGCAAAGAAAAACATCTACTACGATTTCATAAAGAGGCATCCAGAATTGTCATTGAGAACTGCAGAATCTACCAGCATAATGCGAGCAGTGGGTTTTAATAAGCCTCAAGTTACTATATTTTATGACAAACTAGGTCAATTGTTCGACAAATATTTTTTCCCACCTTCCCGTATTTATAATGCGGAAAGCTGGTGCGGAAAGCTGGTGCATCGGTACGACAAATGCCTCAATCTGCACGGTGATTATGTGGAAAAATAGACTAAAGATGTACGTTTATTCTGACATTAAAATAATTTCCCAATTCATTCCCGTTTTTTTATTACAGCCGATCGGAGGTTGAAAAAAAACCTCGTAAAATAAAATACTAAAGGTAAAATAAAATAAATTAAAATCGCTAAACAAAGATTTTTTTATTAAAAAAGGGAAATTAAAATATGTTCCTTAAACTTTACACAACAGCATTAAACAACAGAAGAAACAAATTCCAGAGGCATGACGGTGTCACACAATGATTCAGAAGAATGTTAAAAATTATTTTGAATACCTTTAATTACTAATGACTTTATTCCATTTTATTTCATTGATGTTAAATTATTGAAGAATTTGTTATTTTATTGAAATTGTGAATTAATTTGAAACATTATACTTGAAATACCTATTTTAACACCTGTGACCACAAAATGATTTATATTTGTATTGGTATGTTTGAAACACACTCTGAGGAAGTGTACTGGACTACATTAATTTGATAACTTTATTTTTAGAAAGCATGCTTGGTGTTTATGTTAGTAATTAATTATTATAATATTACAATACTTTGTTTGTTTGTTTTGTAACTATTTGTTTTCTTTGTTTTTTCACAGAGGAATATTCAGAAATGGCGGATAACGTGTGATTTTCAGCAACAAATACTCCTAGAAAGTAACAATGTCTAAACGTCTGTGTGTTATGATAAACTTATTTATAAATAATGTGTGCAACTATGGACTGTATGATGAGGCCTTAAAGTTTTTTAATATAATAAAATTTTATATTACACATTTAAGCTTGGCAGCTGAGAAACCAGAATTTAATTAATAAAATATGCTCAATTTCTTGGAATTGTTATAAAAAAACTTAACAAATTTACAGTTTAAATTTCAAAACTTCTGGAAACTTTAATTTTTTGGCATTAGTGTAGAGAGAATGAAAGCAGGTCATTTAGCTTACTTCAAAATGTCTATAGACTATGCTGTTTAAAAATATGATTATATTATCATATAATCTACTGTTGTAGAGTGTAAAATATTTTTTTTAAATTACCTATAGTCTATATCTTATGGCATATTTTTATATTCCATTGTTGTGCACATTACAATTTTTATATATATTTTTAATTAGATTAAAAGTAAATCAGTTCGTGGATTGTATCAGTTTAATTTAGCATTTTATTTCACATGTGATCTCGTAATATTTATATATTAATTGTAAATTTTAATTAAAATTGCACTATTTTACTTGTATGCAATAAGTAAAATTTGTATAGACCAATAAAAGCTTAAAAATATATAAGATTATTAAAAATTATTTTTCAGCAATATTAAGAAAAATTACTTTAACCTCTTCTCAGTCAAACTCTATTACAATATTTGCAAGTTTAAGACTATAGCACTGTATACTATAAATTAAACTGCGGACAGTTTACAATTTTTTTCAAATGACTCATTTCACTAACTAAATGTCAAACCCTTCATTAGAGGAATAGAGATCTTGATTAAGTTATAAAAAATAAATCTTTTTGTGAAGGCTCATTCATTACTTACATTCATATTAATTTTCTTTTAATGATTAAATCCGTTGACTTAACACACTGGAAGTATTCATACTTATTCATGCAGACAAAATAGTGGGAGTTGTGTTACAGTATAGTTTCTCCAGTTCACTATGCAACAGGCAGTTGACAGTTACATTTGACCTGTAAGTTAGGATATCTGTGCAATAATCAATACCATATTTTAAGCTTCATTTTGGAGTGTATCCTTCTCTTATTTCATCTAAGACATAGCCCAGATAGGTACATTCATGCACGACAACCAACCATGGCTGCGAAATTATCAGGTGTGTATTAATGCCGGTTCAGTATACTTACCGTTGGCATGAAGAAACATGGATAAATTCTTTAAATGTACAAAGGTAAAAATCATTTTTTTAAAAAACTGGTAGTTTGAGTGTGTTTTCGTACGAAATGTAACAAATGTCCCCAACACAAACAACACAAGTTCAACATTAATATGCCATTTTTTCACAATTGTCACTCCAGCAAGTTCAGAACGGACCACAGTTTGTTGTATTATGCAAAAATACTGTGCAGGAGAAAAACATATGATAGCAAATATTTTATTAAATTGCTGATATTAAAAAAACTTTAAGAAAATATAGATGTTCAAAGAAATGTAGTTATAATTTCGTTTTTCTGACGGCCTTACTATTTTGTTGGTAAATAATTTCAGCTACATTTCTAATTTTCTTTTCCCATAAGGTATCACCACATACAAAGCAAACATACAGCATCCTACTTATTAGGGCTGTTTATAAATACCAACACCTTATCTTACACTGAGCACAACACTCATATCTATACTTTGAACAGAGTTCAAACCTAGGATGCCTCACACCATATTTGGTGCTTTAATCACGTACGCTACGGATGTTTGTTCACACTTGTTTAGTGGCGTTAAGGTTTATAGTATAATGCTGAAAATTATATTATTCAAGTTTAACATCTTACCAGGAAATCATGTATATAACTTAGCTGCTCTTAAGACAGACTCATTTGGCTAACTTAGCCTTGGATTTTCAAGTCATTGATAAATTTTCGTGTACAACATAAACTGGACTTTAATATTTTTTTTAGAGAAACAGATAGATGTGATTTAAAATAATATACAGTTAAATGTATAAAATCAGCAAATCCACATGCTATCAACACCTCCCCACACCACTCATAGGCTGCAACCTCTCGACAGGTCATTCATGAAACCTTTTAAAGGGGCGTACGCAGAAGCATGTTCCGCATGGATGAGAAAGAATCCTGGACTGCGTATTAATGAATACAACATTGCAGAGTTGGCAAGTTCTGCCTTCACCAAGGTCTGTCGTCTGAAGATCGCTCTGAAAGGATTCTCGTGTACAGACATCCATCCATTCAACTCGGGTGTATTTTCAGATTTGGATTTTCTACCTTCCAAAATGACAGAAGTGAAAAATCCGTCAACCAGCCAAGAAAATGAAATCTATGCCACACAGTACAGTTCAGCACCATGAGGCAGTTGAGAAGGAAACAAGAAAGCGTCTGAAGTACAAGAAATCATTCAAATTCGATGCCTTTGCAACATCATAATCAAGTGTACAGGAAACCATCTGCATATTATGTGGGGAAAGTTTTGAAGAAGATTGGATCCAATTCTGTGTGTGTAAAGAATGGGCCCATGAAAACGGTGCAAGTGTTGAAGGAGCACCATTATTTTTTAATGTGACATGTGATAAACTCAAGAACATCGTCTAATATTCTTTTGGGGGTATATTTTTATGCTGGATATTTTGTGAAATCAAGAAATATTTTATTGAATTATGACACAATTTTCTTCTATTTATACACTCTTATTCTAAATTTTAATGACGTCGTGCAGTTTTGAAAATGTATTTACATTAAAACAGCTAATTTTATAACTTTATACTGCTTAAAAATCTCTAGCATAATATTTATATGTATCCCCGAGATTTCGAAACACATTCAATGTATTATGATCCTGTATATATAAAGTACTTAAATTATGTACACAAATTTTTGACAAGTTTTTTAACTGTCCGATACTACCCGCCAATCTCGAGAAATAAGAAAATAACTCAATAATTTTAACTCAGTGTTTTCACTAATTGCATTAGAGTTTTTGTTTATTGAATGAGTAATATTATTAAATATTTGTTCGAAGATATCTGGCATATAATACTTAATTTAAACTCCTGTTAATTAAATTACTATAAACGAAAAATGTTAACTGTCCGGGGCTAGAGGACTTTCCCCTAATTGTTTAATTGTAACTGCACATTGCAGTAGTTTGTAAAAGGTCAAATGTCTGTATTTAACTGCATACTTGGCACTGCTTTTGATTCGCGTCAACTGCGCGTTGAATGATGGGATCGCTTACAGTGTAGCCGGCTTACCTTCGAAGCTTGTTGTTAACAAGCCGTTTTGTCTAAAATCATTGTTTTTGATTTTTGTATTTAGCCTTGCCTAAATTGTATTCACTTAACCTCATCGGTAACCTAATGTTATTATTTGATGTTTGAATAAAATGTCTGTGTACCTGATACCATTTACCTTGCATACCTAATCTGCTCCATTCACGTAAACCCCAGTCCATGCCAGGTTCTGGCCTCCCATCCCAATGCTCTTAAGCTAGATAGGCTTTACAACTGCGCTACTCTGCTGCAGGACTATGAGTGCTTACGTGTTTCTGTTATTTTTTTTCATTAACCATGGGGACTCCGGCAACCGGGTGGATATACCGTTTGCGGAGAGACGACCTCATCCAGGTTTTGACGGAGGAAGCCGTTCCTTTCGAGGAGGACGCAAATGTGGCGACCCTTCGTGGATTGCTCGTCAGGCACGTGCGCGGCCTGGGAGTCGTCAGACAAGGTACCGTCTCGGCCAGTCCCCACCCCCGCTAATCCAGTTGGGAATAATTCTAGATTTAATGAAAAGATTTATTTTTAGAATTTAAAACTTTTCCCACGTCTTGATAGTTGTGAACCGCGTGCGTTTCTTTATTTTCTGAGTGCCGCGGCACGTTTAGCTGGTTTAAAGTTAGTCAGTGAGGCGGAGTTTTTGAAAGCTCTCTTGAGCCTGTGTGGAGCGGCGTTTTTGCCACTGCTCACTGACGTCGTCAATCAGAATCAGACATTCGCACAGTTCAAGACGTCTGTGCTACAGTTTGCCTGTCCGCCACGTGTGCTAGAAACGTGTAAACGTGAACTTGTGTTCATGTTTCAGAGGCCTGATGAGCCCCTGTTGCAATTCATTAATTCTGTTACGGCCTATGCTGAGGTACTGGAGTTGAACCTCCCTGAGGCGGAATTAACGCAAACTATTGTCGGCAACGTGTCTCCGCTGGTGTTACAGCATAGCGCCATGCTTAGCCTTCCCTCCAGTCTGAGTGCTCTCCGTAAATGGAGCGCAGAAGTGGAGAATAGATTGATAGCTGTCAAAAAATATCACGAGGAATTTCACTCCAAGCCCACTCCAGGCAGTTTTGTTCCTTTTTCTAATTCATATTCTAAATTCAATTCTCCTAATGTTCAGTTTACGTCTCAAGCCAACACTATACCCGCTCGCGCGGTGCGCGCAACGCGGCAAGTTGAGTGCGCGGCTAGTGTAAGTGATCCCTCTGTCGGGGCGAGTTTTGCCGCCGGCAGACGTCATGAGTCGGCTAATGCGCCCGGCCCATCCTCTAACCGTCCCAGGTGTGCCAACTGCTGTACTTATGGCCACGCGGTGTCTGAGTGCACGCAGCCCGCTGTGAGCCGTGAGCAGTGAAAATGTTTTCGTTGTATGCGCACTGGGCATTACAGAAATCAATGTCCGGGAAACGGGCCTTGACCGGGCGTGCGAGTGGTCGCCACGGTCGTCGCTTGAGGAAAGCCGCTCATTACTCGTACAATAATTTTGTACACGTTCGTCTGTTTGGAAATAATATTCCGGCCTTAATTGATTCCGGTGCTACTCGTTCTTTGATTAGTTCCGAATTGTTCGATGCATGTTGCATCAAACATCCGCATTTGTTAAGCCGTGTATGCACCGGCTCTGACGTAAAAATTTGTGTCGCCAACGGCGTGATTGTTACGTCAGACGTAGAAGTTGAAATTCACGTAAAGATCGCGGGTTTCTCTTGGAACTGGCACTTTAATGTTGTTCCCGAGTTATGTCACCCGCTTATTCTAGGTTTAGATTTTCTGGGGAAGACGCGATGTTTGTTAGACGTCGCTAACCAGGATCTGGTTTTTGGTTTTCATCCTGCACGTAAAATTAAACTTATTCATCAGGACTCCGCTCCTATCGTCATGTCGTGCGCCGACAAGTCTGACGTCATTAGTAGGGACGCGGTCATTGCTGACGTCATGAACAGGTATTCTGACGTAATTTCCAACCAGATAGGCAGGTGTGACGTCATACTCTATAAATTTTATTTAAAGGACACGACTCCTGTTAGGGCTAAATGACATAAAATTTCTCCTGCCAAATTGCAAAAGTTGAAAATCATTATCGATCGACTCCTAGAAGCAGGAGTTATTGCTCCGTCTGTTTCCGATTTCAGTTCGCCTTCCTTTTTAGTCCCTAAAAAGGAAGCGGGGGAATTCCGGCTGGTACACAATTACAAGGAACTGAATGATAAAATTAAGGAGGACAGCTACGAGTTGCCGACCGCAGAGAGCGCCCTTCAACATTTAGGGAATGCCGCTATATTTCCCGTCATTGATTTAAATGCTAGTTTCCACCAATGTTTGTTGCATCGAGATTGTCGTAAATATACTGCATTTTCTACCCCGTGGGGGCAATTTCAGTTTAATCGTGTGCCTATGGGTGTGTCTTTTGGTAGCCAGGCGATGAGCCGAGTGCTAGATCACATTCTAAGCGACTTAAAATTTAAATCAGTCTTCAATTACATTGACGATATTATCGTCTACAGTGATAACCTGGAACAGCACAAGCAACATTTGTGTCAGGTGTTTGATCGTCTCAGAGCCGCTAACTTGACAGTTAATCCCGACAAAATTCATCTGGGAAAAGATTACGTAAAATTACTAGGTTACATTATTTCGCAAGGCAAACTCATAGTGGATCCCGATAAAGTTTCCCCCATCGTAAACTTTCCTCCTCCTAGGAATGTCAGAGGAGTTCAGAGATTTCTCGGAATGACGGGATATTATTCTCGTTTCATCCCCGATTACGCCGCAGTATGTGGTCCACTTAATAATTTACGTAAAAAGAATGTTGTTTTTGAGTGGGGCGACGCTCAACGGAAGGCCTTTGACAGTCTTCTCCCTTGTTCTGAGTTTGCCCGGTGATGAGACATTTATGGGTAATTGATTTAATATGAAATACCTGCACTGCATACAGGTACATGACTGCAATGAATTTGTGCTTATTTTGATTACAGAAGTTGTTTGAGTAAAATATTACATCTTTGTTTGTACATTCTTGCAAAATAATAGGAAACACAGTGTTTTAGATTTATTTTTATTCCAGAAACACATTCACAATCCTGTAAAATTTATGAGTAATTTAATTTGTGAAACATAAAGCCAAAGGCCACATCACTAATGTTAAATAATAACTTAACCAAATATATATTTACAAGCATGGAAATAAAGCCAAGCACTTACAGCCTAATACAGTACAATACCTTTATTAACTGATGAACCAGATATAAATTATATCAAGCATCAATGAACAATATTTATTTAAGGAATTTCTGGTTGCTTCAAGTGTATTTCCACTCATATACATATTCACAACAAAGTTTGGTTATGAAATTGTAGACCTGTATACCTGGATTCCAAAATTTATGATAATAAATGACATACACAGTCATGCTTTCCAGGCTAGCAAGCACAAAAATTAAGTAATGCATTATTTTTTTAGGAACAGATGTGCCATTTTTGTGTACTGCATTAATTTAGAAATTGAATTTATTGACACATTCCCACTGCCAAGGCACAGCTCCAATATTGTTGAAATAAGCACATAATTTGTTTCTTATTTCAATTGCACGATTTTGGCATCTATTACCTATGTGTGCCCTAAGGCCTTTCAGACTATACCCTTGTTTAAATGTTGAATTTTGAGTATCTTCAGTTTCTATGCCACTTAGGTAACTACTTGAATGTTCTTGTATTAAATAATTGTGAAGTGCACAAGCAGCGAGTGTTATAGTTTGAACCTTGTCAACTGACAGATTAATTTTTGTAAGGAGCACGCGAAACCTATTTGCCAGGATGCCAAAAGCGTTTTCCACCACTCTCCTGGCACGACTTGAGCGATAATTAAATACTTTGCGCTCTTTTGTCGCAAACCTTTGACTGTATGGCTTCATTATATGCGGATGTAAAGGAAATGCATCATCTGCAACTAATGTAAATGGCGATACAATATTTGTGTTAGGTAAATTCATTGGTGGTGGGAAGTTAAGAGAATTTTTCTTGACTAATGAACTTAAATCGCTATTATTATACACACCACCATCACTAACACGGCCATTGCAACCAACATCGAGAAAGAGAAATCTATAATTTGCATCAACAACAGCCAAAAGTACAATACTATTAAAACCTTTGTAGTTATAAAAATATGATCCATAACATCTGGGGACTTGAAACTGAATATGCTTTCCCTCCATAGCCCCTACGCAGTTGGGGAAGTTCCATTGATCATAAAAGTCTCGAGAAACCTCTAACCATTCTTCTGTAGTGTTGGGAACCTGTAAAATAAATGTTTGTCATGTACCTTTTGTACACGCTCTTGTTACAGGATGAAGAAACACAGATTTTTTCACAATCATTGCTAGCCAGTGATCTCACCCACGAACAGCCTATTCCAGTAGATCACGAAGAAACAATTAATGTGTGCATGCAAGAGGTTCCAGATGAAGGGACAGTTACTGCCTATGATTTGTTGCCTGCCCCTTCCGGTTCATCCAGTATAAATTCTGGACCAAGTAGGAAGAGAAGGAAAGTAAATAGCGACATGGCACCACTTTTTGAAAAAGCAGATACAATTTTCAATACTGTGCAGTCCAGACTTGGCTCCCAGTCACGCTAAGAATCCAGCACGTGATTGTTTGTCATATTTTTGGCTGAACAGCTTGAAAAGATTCACGATGAAGAGTTAAGGCTGGTAACACAACACAAACTGCAAACAGTTGTGATGGAATCGCAACTACAAGATATGCGGAAACGCCGACCAACGAACAATATAACCTATCCCGAATATTAAATAATTTTGCTAAGAAAAGTGTACAACATAAATGTAACATATTTGTTTGTATTTTAAATTATATTTATTTTCATCCTGTTTTACAATCTTTTGTTACCTATTTGTTTACTTACCTTTAAATAATCGTCTTTTAAGGCATCATAAATAGCTCTACAGGTAGATGGAATGATTCCGCTCAATGTGAACGCAGGTATTCTGTATGCAAAGCTCAAACTTTGGTAAGTTTCGCCCGTTGCCAAAAACCTCAATGTAACAGACAACCTAAAAATATAATATACTTGCTGTAACTCATTCAAAATGCTTACAAGTGTGTGACCGTGTATGGTCACGAGACGTTAAATTAAATTTCCACCACCAAACATTTAAGGACATGAAGAAGCTTACCTCTCATGTTGATGTGTAGGAATAAACTGACCTCTTGTGACGTCACGACTCATAGATAGGCTACGGCTGTGTGCGGCAGAAGACAGTGCACTTTCACACAAAATACCATAGACAAAGTGGAGACTTCATTCCTACACAACATCGAATTCAGTGTTACCAACTCCGGATTTAGCAAGAAGAAGAAGAAATCCCGGAAATTGGTTGTTTATCGATTATGTGAACTGGTATGAAGATCTTTCTAGAACATTCGAAAATCATCTCTATTAATCCCGAGATTGGAGGGGAAATAGGAGGGAAGGGGGGGGGTGAGAAATGGGTATATAAGCCCGGGATTTTGATCAGTTATGATGGAGCAGCAGGACCATCACCAACATCATCATGAGGCATTAGAGAGAGAGAGAGATTGACAGAAGGCAAGGTGTTTTGGAGAGATAAATATGGGTGTTGTAATTATTTATGATATGGCCAGTAGAGTTTAACGTTTTGATAATGATGAAAATAACTTTGAGTAGTAACCATTGGACTTGTGTTTTGTGCTAATATGATGCACCTGTTTAAGCTTAGTGTTGCTTTAGGTGTTCATAATGTGGATTGGCACTTGGTCAATTTTGTTGCACCTCCTGCGCATTTTGCAATAATTAATTGATTTTTAGCTCTCCAAAGACCTTTTCCTTGCGAGTTGATTAATGGTTTGTTTATTTTTGGTTTAAAGTCATTAAGCATTTAAATGTACCTTGTAATAAATGTTGGCTCTTCTAGCCTAGAGTTTTGAAACCAAAGAAAGTATTAAAGTCAGGAATATTTATTGTGTGTAAATTATAAAATATTTGTTATTTATGAGAACTAACTATTTTTGTATTATTTATGAGATATCTCTAGTCAATTATAAAACATTTGTGATATATTTATGAGATCTAACTATTTTTGTACTATTTGTGAGATATAAAGATTAACAATAAACTTTGAAAATATATTTGATGTGTTCGGTCAATGTTTTTGCCACCTTACATTTTTCAGCATAGGTTTTGATTTTGAATTTTTAATATGCAGGTTAGGCCCCATCTGGGCAAGTATTTACCTTGTGGAAAGTAACAGGGTTTTGTGCCTGCAGTGGGAGTTGGGACTCTGATGGGGCCTGGCCTCATTTCCTGCGCAACTCTGCTTACCTTTGCTCTTTCTCTTTTGTAAGTGTGGCATAACATTGGGGAAGTGGTGATAATTGTTTTCTTGTGTGTGGAAAAGTTGCTGGGTATTTGCCACAATGTCTACAGGACCTCGTACTGCATGGATCCAGTCCCTTAGCAAGGCTTCTCTGATCGCGTTACTCACAGATGCAGGGATATCCTGCAAAGAGAGCGACTCCATAGACAGTCTCCGAGCGCGGCCCGCTCGTTAGTCAGAAAGGACGATGAGGCAGTTAGTGAGCCGGGTGAGTCGATTCTGAAAAAGTTAAAATCTCTCCCCAGTAGTGTGGTAGAAAGGGTTCCTCTGCTTAAAAGTCTTGGGTTGTCTTTGGTAGTAACATTTCTGGTAGAGATTCTGAAAGTAAGCAAACTTGGAATATGTAGTGATAAAGTAGTGTTTGCTGCGGCATTGCTAAAAGTTCCTGAGTTACTTCAGCCTATTTTCAGTGAAGCTATTCACAAGAACTGGGATTTTGCAAAATTAAGTCAGGAAGTTTTGAGGAATGTGGGATCTAGTGTGGCTATTCAGAAAATCCGAATGCAGATTCTGGATAGGAGTCAAAGTCCCCATGAATCTATGTGTTCATTTGTTTCTGAAACAATGTGTCTGGTGGAAGTGTTAGGTTTTCCCTGTGAAGAAAGTTATTTAGTTGAATTGGTATTTCATAATCTGGCCCCAGCTTACAGTCGTTTCTTCGTTTTCTCTAAGAAACCAGCCACATTGTCCGAGTTGCTTATATTGGTCACCCAAGTAGAATTAACCGTTGCTGACAGTAGTTTGAGTATTGCTCCTAAACCTAAGGTCTCAACACTTCAAAAGTGTGAATTTTGCCATAGAACTAACCATATCACAGAGAACTGTTTTCGGCTTCAAAATTCTAAACAGGTTAAAACCGAGAAAGGGAAAGTTTTTAATGTTAAGCAGACTAACATTTCTAAAGAGTCGAGCTCCCAGGCAGAGGTCCAGGCAGTTGATAATGTGAGACCCGAAAATGGGAATGGTTCGAATAGGATTGAGGAAAAGAAGCAAATTAAATGTTTTTTGTGTGGTAAAGAAGGGCACATTCAGTATTATTGTCCGATTAAGAAAAAGCCGCAAGGTTTCAATTATGTTAACCAATATAATGAATCGATGAAATATGGTTTATTATATGTAACCATTGATATTTTTGGTAATGAGGTTCTTGGATTAATTGATTCAGGGGCGTCTAATTCATTGATGAGTGTCTCTTGTTGTAACCATTTGCTACGCAATTCCCCAACCGGGTCAGTTAAGGTATTTAAAAATGAGGTAATGTCATTCTCCCTTGCCGATGGAGGATTAGTAAAATCTGGTGCCACAGTTAAAGTTAAAGTTAAAATTGCAGGGTTCTCGTGGATCCTTTGTTTTCGGCTCTTGGAAGCTTTATCCCAAGATATAATATTAGGAATTGATTTTCTGGCTAAGACTCAAGCGAGGGTTGATGTTCGCAACTCCAGTCTGGAATTTGGTTTTTGCCCCGGGATGCCGGTATCATTAGTGACAAAATCTTTTCATAATAGAAATGTTCAAATTTCTAGCTTAGATGAGTTTCAGGATCAGGAGATTGAAAATCTCAAAAAATAATTTTCAGATGTACTTGCTTCAAGTTTGGGGTACTGTAACAAATATCCGATAGTTTTGAAATTGAAGGATGATAATCCAGTAGCGTCAGTCCCCTACAGGGTAACTCCCCCTAAGGTAAAAATATTTAAGAAAATAATTTCAGATTTCAAAACCGAGGGTGTCATAGAGGATTCAAACAGTATTTATGCTAGTCCTGCATTCTTAGTACCTAAAAAGTCTCCAGGAGAATACCGTTTAGTTTGCGATTTCCGGAAAATTAATGATAAGATTGTTTTGGACCCATATCCCATTCCATTGATAGATTCAGTGTTTCAGTATGTTGGTCAGGCAAAGTACTTTACTATATTTGATTTAAATTCTGCTTTTCATTAGTGTGAACTTCATCCAGATTCTCGTGAACCTTTAGCTTTTTGTACTCCATGGGGTCTGTATCAGTGGACTAGGCTGCCTATGGGAGTGAATTGTGGGCCTCAAGCTATGTCCAGAATCTTGTATAAAGTGTTGGGAAAGTATGTGCATGATTTTGTTTTCACTTATATTGATGATGTACGCATCTATATTTTAACTTTTGAAGATCATATGAATCATATTCGTCTGGTACTAGAAGCATTACGGGAAGCAGGACTGACTGTAAATCCCAATAAGGTTGCTTGGGCAGAGAACCATGTGCGCTATTTGGGATTTATTATTTCCAACTGAGAATTGAGGACTGATCCTGACAAGGTGAAGTCAGTTTTAGCTTTCCCTCCTCCTAAAAATTTTAAAGGAGTTAGGCATTTCCTAGGGATGGCTGCTTTTTATGCCAAATTTATTCCTAATTTCGCTCAGCTAGCAGAATCCCTGAACTATTTGAAGAGGAAAAACATAGATTTCGTTTGGCGAGCCCCACAACAACAGGCTTTTGTTAAATTAAAGGAAGCTCTTAGTCAACCTCCTGTACTACAACTTCCTGATTTTGAAAAGAGTTTTGAATTGCATGTAGATGCTAGCTCCATTGCTTTAGGTGCCGCGTTAAGTCAGAGAATAGAAGGTCATCTTGCCCCAGTTGCTTTTACGAGTCGTCTTTTGACTCAGGCTGAAAGGAAGTACACCGCCTATGAGAAGGAGTGTTTGGCGTGTCTGTTCGGGATGGAGCAATTTTCAGACTACCTGTAATTTGGCACCTTTAAATTGTACACCGACAATCAAGCTTTGAGTTGGCTTCTTGCATCAAAGAAACCTGTTGGTAGGCTAGCTTGGTGGTTAGTTAGGTTGTCCGCATTTAGTTACGAAGTTCATCATGTGCGTGGGACTGAGAATGCTGTCGCTGATGCACTTTCAAGAATGTATTGTGAGGATGAATTTATACAGTCCACAGTCCCTGCAAACATTCAACCTGAATCAGCTGTTAATACTGTTGAAGAAAATTCTATCTCTGTAATACAGCAATTTCCAAGATTGTTTGTCAATATTAAGGAATATTAGGAGAAGGATAAAGAATGTCAGGAGATACTAGGTAGTATTGCTAAAGGAACGTCAGATTATTGTTTAAATAAAGGACTAGTAGGGTTAACTACCAAAAAAGGAAAATTTCGCATTTTTGCACCAGAGGAGGTTCGTAGTATGATATACGGCTATTTTCATAATTCATTTTTTGGTGACCATGTAGGGCGTGATAAAACAATAGCTCGGATCACTGAGTTGTTTATTTGGCCGGGTTTGCATAAGGAGATAGAACAGAAAGTTAAGGCTTGTGTAAGCTGCCAAAAGGCAAAATCGCGTAATAAAAAAAGTGAGGGTAAGTATGCCGCTAATGTTGCCAGTTATCCTTGGGAGCGTTGTAGGTCCTTTGCCACGAACCACGTCAGGTTATACAGCTATCTTGGTAGGTGTTGATAGTTTTACCAAGTATTGTTTCTTTTTCCCTCTGAGGAATATTAAGGCTAGTGAGATATGTCGGCATCTGGGACAATATCTTTCCCTAATTTTGGGTCCCCAGTTTCCATAGTTTGTGATAATGCCACCTATTTCTCATCAGTAGAAATGAAAAATTTGTTGTTCGATTGGGGAACTAAGTTGGTGCACACTTCGCCATATCATCCCCAAGGGAATATTGTGGAAAGGTACAACAGGACCTTAAAAGTAGCTCTTCGAGCTCTTACAGATGATTCACAGCGCAAGTGGGATGAATCCATGTATTACCTGGCCTTGTGCTTCAATAATGTAATTAATGATGCTACTAAGCATACCCCCTCACAACTTTTCTTAGGAAGAGCGTTGTTTCATCCTCTGATTAATATGTGGTCATTGAATCCCTTTGTTTGGGAATCAGAAAATAAAAAGATGGATGATGTTTGGGCTGATGTGGTTAAAAATTTAACTCGTTACCACCAAAAGTTGGCAGAGAAGTACGATAAGACTAAATCGGATGTTTCATTTAAAGTGGGAGATTTGGTATTGTTAGAATCTCATTTTCTTAGTTCTAAGATTGACTATTTTTCAGCTAAGCTGGCCCCTCTGTGGTTGGGTCCATATAAGATCATTAAATTCACAACAGATGTGTCAGTTGTATTGGAGGAACTAGATCAGCCAATGAAAAGGTTCAAAGCCCATGTGGGGCAATTGAAACACTTCAATTCTTAGAATGTAATGTGATCTCTCTCTCTCGAGATCACGTTTTTTTATCTAAGAGTATTATGTTATATGTGAGAATGTAACCTAGTTAAGCTAAATATTGTTGTTGATCTTTGTTGATATTATGATTCTTGAATATGATGTGTTCAAAATCACCATGCTCCTTTTAAGAATTTATACGCTTATTAATGATGTGTTTTTGTATGAAATATTTGACATATGTTGTCTAGTCAAGTTTTGATCTGTGATATAGTTTGTAGGTTGTAAGATGAGTTTGTTTTTAACATGAGAATTAGTGTCTTGGAGGTCTCTCTCTGTTTTTTTTTGGGAAGGGGTTGAATTACGTAGGTCTCTCCTCCCTCTGTTTCTGGGATTACCTCGACACCGAGTACACCGACTGCTGCATGAGAACTTCGAGAACTTCATTTCTTCAAGACCATCGACAGTTCAGCATCCAACGGCAGAAGCACACATGCCCCCCCCCCCCCCCCCCCCCCCCCCGCTTCATTCAACATCACCCACCAGTTCCAGTCTCAGTTACAACATCAGCTCTGATGGCAGCTCGCCCACCAGCAGGTACTTTCGTCCGCTTCCTTGAATACTTCGGCTTCTAGACCTGTGGAAACTGACAGGTGAAGATCTGACTTGAGACTGGCCATCCCAAGACTTTTCATCATCTGGAAGAAGATGCCCTCCTGCAGTGAAGTTTCAGGGGAGGAGAATGTGACCGTGTATGGTCACGAGACGTTAAATTAAATTTCCACCACCAAACATTTAAGGACATGAAGAAGCTTACCTCTCATGTTGACGTGTAGGAATAAACTGACCTCTTTTGACGTCACGACTCATAGATAGCTCTCCAAAGACCTTTTCCTTGCGAGTTGATTAATGGTTTGTTTATTTTTGGTTTAAAGTCATTAAGCATTTAAATGTACCTTGTAATAAATGTTGGCTCTTCTAGCCTAGAGTTTTGAAACCAAATAAAGTATTAAAGTCAGGAATATTTATTGTGTGTAAATTATAAAATATTTGTTATTTATGAGCACTAACTATTTTTGTATTATTTATGAGATATCTCTAGTCAATTATAAAACATTTGTGATATATTTATGAGATCTAACTATTTTTGTACTATTTGTGAGATATAAAGATTAACAATAAACTTTGAAAATATATTTGATGTGTTCGGTCAATGTTTTTGCCACCTTACATTTTTCAGCATAGGTTTTGATTTTGAATTTTTAATATGCAGGTTAGGCCCCATCTGGGCAAGTATTTACCTTGTGGAAAGAAACAGGGATTTGTGCTTGCAGTGGGAGTTGGGACTCTGATGGGGCCCGGCCTCAAGTGTTATGTTTTTCTCATATAAACATATACCTACCTTTTCTCAACAGAATTAATTGCCTCATATTTGTGCTCTTTTTTCTAATGCATGATTCAACTATCCTTTTTAATTTTTGAAATGATTGCTCATCCATACGGAGGCAGTTTTTGTATGATTCTGGATCTTCCATTTTTAACTCCTCGTTCACTAGCCTATGTACACAGCCAGCCCCTTCATCACGCCTCTGATCCAAGGTCTTGTCCACCACCTACGCCTTCTACATGTGCTACTTTTCAATGCACATGCTATTTGTATAGCACAAATAACATCTACAACACCAAGTACTGCTTCAATGTCAGAATTTTGCTCCATTGTTGAAACACTATTGTTTACAAACTTTCTTGTTCACCAAAGAGAGTTGTGTGCATGGTTCACACTAGCTAGTATACAAGTTAGAGGTCACTTTCTTGCACACTTTAGATGGTCACTTTCTTGTACAAGAAGAGTCCCGTGTGTAGTAGGCTTAAGAGGTGTGCTGGGCTGCTAGGCGGAGGGCAACACCACTCCACTGCAGTGTTCCGGCCCACGGACAGCCGGTTGCAGTCTAACTTGGTGGTTGGCGGCTGTGACTCACCATACGGGATGAGGATGTGGTATTCGTCGGCAGTCTCACACAATCACTTACACTCTCGTCAATCTAATCACTCTTAATTCTTAGCTTTCGCACCCGGAAACTGTGGGAGTCCCAGCTTATACTCTAAATAAATTCGCTGTGTGCCCTTTGCTATCGCTAAATTGCAATCTAGCCTGCTACTCTGTTCTTTGCTTGACGTGGGATGACCTTTTAAGCTAATTAACTGCCTTTTACGTTAACAAATATTCTTAAGTTTTACAATTATTAAAATAATATTAGTTTTTTTTACTTTATACATGTTTGCATTTCAACAATGTTTCTTACAACTTAAAATCAGTAGTTGTATTTTTCATACCTCAAGATTAAAAATAGCATATATTATTCATTATAACAATATAAACAAATTCTTAGAGTCAATTAATATTGTCAAATCATCATCCAAAAGTTCAAGTGTTCGTTGGCTTCAATGCTACTAGGGAGCAAGGGCGGACCCAGAATGATGTTAAGGGAGATCCCAATTAAAGTTTCCAGTATATAATTTCAGTATATTCAGTTTTGAATTATTCAGTACATTTCCTTTTGTGGTTTTCTAACGTCCCATTATCTATAGCACTGCAGTAAAATAATATTTCAGTAATATTAAAAAGCTATGATTGACTATGAGAAAGTACGAAAATCATTCAGGGGGGAAGGGATGCCAACATGGTAAACTGAATTTGCACATACGCTGTATATGCTATCATTTGGAAATTCCACATCTACGATGGTAACGAACGTGTCAGTTCTGCTGAAGCCACGGAGTTACGTGTTGTTGCTCCTAAATCCAGCTTGTGCTCGTTGTCAATTGAAGATACTGAGTTTCCATATTATTACACGCTGAAGAAGCATAAATTTTACATTTATATATTTACTATAGTGACTAAAAACAATGCAGGTACTAAAATTCTTCATTTGTCCCACGTAACGTTAGTGGCACGCTAAGGTTAGGTTTATTTCAGAGTAGTCGATAACCAGATGGTTTCATGTGGTCTGAATAAACTGAATGTTAAGTGGAGAAGCAGAAATTTATATATATATATATATATATATCACAGGTCATTTTAACGCATTCTTAACGTCTAGAAAAGTTATTAAACAAACATTACCTTACAGACATTCGTTCTTCGTGATTTACTTCATTTTTTTGTTGTAAGGTTTTTTTGGTGGGTGGGGGTTGGGATGGGGTTGTTCTCCTAATCGCCTGTCCTAAATGACCTGAACAGCGTATACTTAGCTGAGATAAGTTAATAATATCACCAATATTGTGCACAACTGTAAAAGTTTCAATTACCGGTATCTTCATAGGGATATAATATTTCTAAAACGTAAATGTTTTGCACCTATGGTATGTTGTTGCTTCTTTACTTTCGAAACCTATTCCGATAAATTTTGGGAGGAAGTATCCCTAATATTAGCTTAAGACATACACGCAGTTATTTATGGACTAGCAAGTAAATTACATTTACAGAAAGAATTCATGAAGTCACAGGCCACAATGGTAATGCAAATAGGCATGAACTGACTTTCAACATATTTTTATTTATTTAATCACGATTGTGAGTATTTTACGGTGTGTACGATTTATGATCATCGTAGGCATCAGAACTCCTTGCAACACATCGGAAATCGAACTTGTCGACAGCATCTAACATAGGTAAATTTAGCACGAGTTTTTCGTTTTTCCTTCTGGAGAAAACGCCCCCCCCCCTCCTCCTTCCCAAATTATTTTCCCCTCCGCCTCTCCTCAATATCCTCCCATGCTGCTACGTCCTGCCAATCAGCTGCCTACTTTCACGCTAGCCTATCGCTAGCTTCTGGCACAAGCACTAAATTTAACCTGCTGAAGGACGGACTTTTCATTCAGTACCCTTCTGAAGTAGCAGCAACGAAGCACTGACAAATGGTGAGTTTAATTATTATATTATAGTTATGTAATATGTTGAAACGATTTATTTAATGTCTGGTGTAGTACTGAAATGATTTAAAGGTAAATATAATTCACATAGCAAAATTTGTGCAAACTTTTTTCTGTAAAATTATATTCAGAAAATATCTTTAAGTATTTTTTCCTTCCCACAAATACAAAAGATTATGATTTTAGGCATTGATGGATGAAGCAATTCATAACCATTGGAAGGGATGAAAATTAAAATTTCACTTAGGCCCATCCTACAATGGCACGGAAACGGAGATGGATCTCGTGGAACAGATCTTCTACAACAGCACGCAAAAGGAGACGTACCCGCACAGATTAGCTCGGCTGTGCTGAGGGTCTTGCGTTTACGTTGCTCCGCGTGCCCCATCGTGCTGCGGTGGTAGCCATGTTTGTTTATGTTCAAAAAAAGGTTAACAATTGTTTCAATCAGAAGAATATTTAGTTTTATAATTATATTATGTCTTTTAATTGTTATTATATTCGTTCTGGCTGTGATGGAGTTTCGGAGTATAATAATTTCAAAAATTAAATTAAAGTTTCGTAGCCTTACGATGCAATCACATTCGTTGCCATTCCTAGCGTATCCATACATTGTGGAAGCAGCAGACGCGACAGCGAAATGTTCCGGGACGCCCCCGTCTTCGTTTATGTCATTCGTCTCCGTTTCCGTGACATTGTATAACGGGCCTGTATAAATATTGTGGGTTCATTTATTTTATAGATATTATCATCATTAACAAAATATTTATTGAGAAAAGGCCCCGGTGAGTGGCACGTCAAGGCAAGTGTACGAACTTACAGGTGATTCGTAAAGGCCTTTTTTCTTCTTCTTTTACTTAACCAAGTTTAAAAATGTGCCGTTAATTAGTAAATTCGACACGATATATTTTAAATTTTTATTATGATTTTAAATTTTTTATGTGGAAATTTTATTTGCTCTACTATAGTGTAATTGTAATTTGTTGGTCTGGTGTACTCCTCTGAGTTAAACTTTGTCTCAGTGCTCTGAAGCCCCTTTCCCATCGGCGTATCGGATATTTTGCTGGCCTAATCCCTGACTAGCAGACAGCTTACCATTTCCCCCGCCTTCAGTCACGCCTCAAGTCTGTAATATCATTTCTCTTCGTGACCCTAACTGCATAGACAAGCCTGTAGCTTGCAGGCGACCAGTTCTCAGAGACGAGCTGAGATTGGCCTTTTTCATCACGTATTAGTGTTATGTTCGCTCCCCTGCAGCCACGACGAGGCGTAGATTCCCAGCAGCTTGCATGTTACCCCCCCCCCCCCTTCACCGTTCCAAGTAAGACCAATGACCGGTCGTAACCCCCTGGGCACCGGTGACCGTTCCCAAGGTCTCTTCGCAAAAACGTGTGCGCTAAAACTGAGCACAAGCGCTACCTAGCGACCAAGTCGCGAACTTCTCCGCTAGTCTACCATCTAGGGCACCAGAGAGCAGCACCTGCTCTCCCTTGAGTTATATGGACGCCGTGGTCGAGTCGATTGTTTTCAACCCAGACCCCTCCGACAGAGCGCTCTACTGTCGCCCAGTGATGCCAACTTCAAAACTACTGCCAGAGTTTTTTTTTTTTCGCCCGCATTCGGGCAAGTTCGGAATCTTTCGGCGGCCCAGACCCCCCCACCTGTAAGAGCCGGCGCACACTTTTAATTACCAGACGCGGTTTGCCGCGACACACAGATCACTTCGCGCCGCGACTGCAGACGGACCGTTTGATTATCGGCGAGTCGACGAGACTCTGCAAAACTTCCATCCGGCCACAACCGACTATGTAGTCGCCTAAATGAGGGATGCTATCCCTATAATCTTTTTCAAGTAGTTTAGTCCGTCTGCATAGTATAAAATGTAATAGTTATTTTTTTTAGCTTTTAATTTTTTTTTTTGAAATTAGAAATCATCCGCGTCCTGCCGCACAATTCGCGAGCTCCAGACCCTGGCTGACTCCACGACTGCAGCGTGCTGGGCAACTCCCCTGTTTTGGTGAGTGATAATTCGCGACCCCCCCCCCCCTTTTTTTTCCCCTTAAATTTTTTTTTGGGCATTTTCTGCCCCATAGACTGCCTGTATACAAGTTCTAATCAGTTTTGATTTGGACTGTTGCAGACAGGGTCGATGACGGGGAGAGACTGATTGATCCCATCTCGTGGCCACCCCCCCCCCCCCCTCCTGTTCCGTGGATCACATTAGAAGAAACGTTTCTACTACACGACGTGATCGTTTGAAGACCCCGGGTGGTAATGTAAATTCAACATTTCCCCCTTACCTAGCTACGAACTATCTTAAGCGGATGATCAACCCACCAGCGACCAGTGTTTTCCTCAAGAGCATGTAGAACGAATAGAACTAATTTTCAATGTAATCATCGGATCCATCCAATTTTGGGTGTGAAACTCATAATGCAAATGTTTATATTTCAAACTAAGAATGTAAATTGTTTTAAATAATCGCGGGCCGGCCCCCTTTTCGTTTTCTTTTGTTTTTTTTTAAATCTTTGAAACTGGTTAAAACCTTTTGTATGTAATGTATGTAAAGAAATGGAAACAAGATAATTCATCAGGGCAAATAAAACAGGGAAACTATAGATCAAGTTAATCGTGTAGTTTTTATTTATTGATTTTAACGTTCCACCAACTTCCTCCTTGCTTGTTACAGGAAGCTCCTAAATTTTGTTTGTTCCCCGCCTCGTGCCGCCTCTGGTAAATCAATTTATTTAACTTATTTTTCTTACCCAGCAGTTTCCAAGGCTCCTTTTAATTAATTCAAAAATAATTCAATTTTGAGGCACGAGGGGTGTTACAACTTGGTAGCAGAGCATGGTTTCCTTGATCTATAGGCATACCTGAATAATATAAGCATATCTACAAAAAAAACAAAAAAAAATTTAAATTAATTTTTGATAATAGCAATTTTGTAATAATATTGTAAACTGATCGCTGGTACACCCCGTAGTTATATTGAGTTAAAAAAATTTAAAATTTATCTTGAGTTAAATTCCCGTGTGGACTTAGGCTAGCGCGTAGCGCGCGAGACGTCTTTCATCAAGCCACAGCTGTTGCCCCTGCCGCGGCGCAGCCGCAGACACACACAAGGCCACAGACACCCCTCCCCCGTCTCTACGTGCCGGTTATCTCTCACGGCGCACGTCCGTGGCTTCATGTTCAGATCAGCGCCCTGTGCGCCCGGTACGACCTTCGTAGGGGTGTCCAACTGTAATCTCACCTGGAACCTTACTTTCCCAGTAGCGCGAGACGAATGCCCGCGACGTATATATTTTTTTGTCCAATTAATCCTGGACCATAGCAAATTTTTACGTGAGCAACTGTTCCGCTCACATCCTTTTCCCGACAGCCACATGGGAGCTGTCATGTTTGTTTTCCTCCCCCCCCCCCCACCCCCCTCCTTCATCGAGGGCCTCTGCCGCCCGCTTATCTTCGAGGGGTGACCACAGCTGACGTCTTTGTCGTGACGCCGGGCTTGGTTTATCTCCGCCCGCCGTAGTTACTTTATGACTGAGAGTCAAATAAGTTTATAGTTTTCCACTGTTGTCCCGCAGTAGTCAGCTAAATGTGTTTAAATTTAATTATTAAATTTACATATGAACAAATAACTATAAGTTAAGAGTACTTTTTAGGCTACTAACGCCATTACTAATAAACACGCACATAATATTTAAATATAGATTTTAATTTACATATCAAGGGCTCCCCCCCATCATAATAATGATTTCAAACTATACTGAAAGACATCTGCCTTATAAGAATTTCACGTCTTACATTATTAAAGTAATAATACTTGAAAACATTATATAGTAATAAAATAATAATAATATAATCAAGCATATTAAAATACGTATTTCCCGAAATTAAGTACCTACGAGGTGACTAGCCTCATTGTAATGTTTATAGTAATCACCGAGAGTGGTGAAATCCTTTCAACCTCCAACGAGAGGTCCACTAAATTAATTTGGGTACGTTTAAGCATCCTGTCTCGAGGCTAGCCCACTCTATGTAATTTAAGATACTTTAAAGTTTTAATTTTTCCATATGTAAGTTCAGTCTTGAACAAGCTGCTTGACGTAAATTGTTTTATTTTTTTTAACTTAGTAATACTTCTCTGACAGTTCTTTTTTTAATCTTCATGAATTTTGTTCGACGATTTTATCTATTTAATTTTTGATTAAGTTCAATTTTTTTAATAATCATAATTCGTAAATTAAGCAAGAATAATGTTCGTAGTTTGTTTTAAATTGACTTAGCGTTAAAACCTTTATGTGATTATTTCTTTATTTTCCTTGTACGTACATGTGATGTACAGCGACGTACATAGATTCTGAGCACAGAAGCTGTCACATCGAGCCATTTTTTTTTCTCCTTTGCATTCTACCCCCAAAGCTGTATTTCTTTTACATCGCTATCGATGAGATTGTTTATTTAATTAAGAGCTACGTGACTTCCAGATGGCAAACTGGTTTCTTTTATGTGTTTTTCTAAAATAGGAGCTAGGTCAAGCTAGCCAACGAGCGGCGCAAAAGTTATGGTCCTCTGAGCCAACGAGCCATGACCATTTTCGAGTGTTCTTTGGGTTACATTCCCACCACTCACCTTTGGACGGCCTATGTTCAAACCCCCTCTCAGGCAGTGTGAAACCTATCAGCAGTCATGGAAGATCTAACCGCTCCATTATAATTTATCCCTTTTTGATTAATAATTGTTGGCTTATTGAATTTTACATTTCCTTAAATAATTTAAGTTTGAGTGCGAAGAGTCGTTAATTTATTGTTTTGTTTGCAGAAAACTTTTAAATAATAAATATTAGTTAGTTATATTGAACATCAGAGTTGTATGCGCTAAAATGTCTAAATCTGTCGAATATTTAATTTTTTTTAAACTCATTCATTCATACGGATTGTTGGTCTTTTAGGGTTCCAACCCCAATAATTTAAAAACCCGCCAAGGGAATCTTACCCTTAGGCCCTGTGTCACTCTGGGACTGAGGATCTGTTTTACCTTCGGGGAAGCAGCAAATTTGACCGTCTTCTCCATGGCCTGACTGTGCAGGGCTAAGTCCCAATGCCTTCGGCTTTTTATGGAAAGACAATTGTACAGGGGTTCTATTCCCAAATATATTTTGTAAGTTACGGGTTACCATACCCATTTCCAGGGGTTACAATCCCCATCAGTCACTGAGTGCTCAAGGACGCATTTCCCTTGTTTCGGCCTCAGTGCTTTTCGGCCCGCCTCACAGCGCCCATCTTTAGAGTTTTGTCACGTGACACTATTCCCAACATCTGAGATCAACTTTCCTCATTACATCATTCATCGTTAAGTGTTAATTAATTAATTATAATATACCTTCGATTTGATCAAGATATTTTTTTATATGTAAGTAGTTTACTACAGTAGATCCTGGTACAGGGTAAGTTTCTGGAACCCAGGTTTTTGGTGGCTCAAGTGGGCCACCCTGACTCCGTCTTTCAGGGGGGAAGTATGTGCCGTTAATTAGTAAATTCGACACAATATATTTTAAATTTTTATTATGATTTTAAATTTTTTATGTGGAAATTTTATTTGCTCTACTATAGTGTAATTGTAATTTGTTAGTCTGGTGTACTCCTCTGAGTTAAACTTTGTCTCAGTGCTCTGAAGCCCCTTTCCCATCGGCGTATCGGATATTTTGCTGGCCTAATCCCTGACTAGCAGACAGCTTACCATTTCCCCCGCCTTCAGTCACGCCTTAAGCCTGTAATATCATTTCTCTTCGTGACCCTAACTGCATAGACAAGCCTGTAGCTTGCAGGCGACCAGTTCTCAGAGACGAGCTGAGATTGGCCTTTTTCATCACGTATTAGTGTTATGTTCGCTCCCCTGCAGCCACGACGAGGCGTAGATTCCCAGCAGCTTGCATGTTACCCCCCCCCCCCCCCTTCACCGTTCCAAGTAAGACCAATGACCGGTCGTAACCCCCTGGGCACCGGTGACCGTTCCCAAGGTCTCTTCGCAAAAACGTGTGCGCTAAAACTGAGCACAAGCGCTACCTAGCGACCAAGTCGCGAACTTCTCCGCTAGTCTACCATCTAGGGCACCAGAGAGCAGCACCTGCTCTCCCTTGAGTTATATGGACGCCGTGGTCGAGTCGATTGTTTTCAACCCAGACCCCTCCGACAGAGCGCTCTACTGTCGCCCAGTGATGCCAACTTCAAAACTACTGCCAGAGTTTTTTTTTTTCGCCCGCATTCGGGCAAGTTCGGAATCTTTCGGCGGCCCAGACCCCCCCACCTGTAAGAGCCGGCGCACACTTTTAATTACCAGACGCGGTTTGCCGCGACACACAGATCACTTCGCGCCGCGACTGCAGACGGACCGTTTGATTATCGGCGAGTCGACGAGACTCTGCAAAACTTCCATCCGGCCGCAACCGACTATGTAGTCGCCTAAATGAGGGATGCTATCCCTATAATCTTTTTCAAGTAGTTTAGTCCGTCTGCGTAGTATAAAATGTAATAGTTATTTTTTTTTAGCTTTTAATTTTTTTTTTGAAATTAGAAATCATCCGCGTCCTGCCGCGCAATTCGCGAGCTCCAGACCCTGGCTGACTCCACGACTGCAGCGTGCTGGGCAACTCCCCTGTTTTGGTGAGTGATAATTCGCGACCCCCCCCCCCCCCTTTTTTTTTTCCCTTAAATTTTTTTTGGGCATTTTCTGCCCCATAGACTGCCTGTATACAAGTTCTAATCAGTTTTGATTTGGACTGTTGCAGACAGGGTCGATGACGGGGAGAGACTGATTGCTCCCATCTCGTGGCCACCCCCCCCCCCCCCCCCCTCCTGTTCCGTGGGTCACATTAGAAGAAACGTTTCTACTACACGACGTGATCGTTTGAAGACCCCGGGTGGTAATGTAAATTCAACATTTCCCCCTTACCTAGCTACGAACTATCTTAAGCGGATGATCAACCCACCAGCGACCAGTGTTTTCCTCAAGAGCATGTAGAACGAATAGAACTAATTTTCAATGTAATCATCGTATCCATCCAATTTTGGGTGTGAAACTCATAATGCAAATGTTTATATTTTAAACTAAGAATGTAAATTGTTTTAAATAATCGCGGGCCGGCCCCCTTTTCGTTTTCTTTTGTTTTTTTTAAATCTTTGAAACTGGTTAAAACCTTTTGTATGTAATGTATGTAAAGAAATGGAAACAAGATAATTCATCAGGGCAAATAAAACAGGGAAACTATAGATCAAGTTAATCGTGTAGTTTTTATTTATTGATTTTAACGTTCCACCAACTTCCTCCTTGCTTGTTACAGGAAGCTCCTAAATTTTGTTTGTTCCCCGCCTCGTGCCGCCTCTGGTAAATCAATTTATTTAACTTATTTTTCTTACCCAGCAGTTTCCAAGGCTCCTTTTAATTAATTCAAAAATAATTCAATTTTGAGGCACGAGGGGTGTTACAAAAATTAGGACGTGATTACACGGGACCTTAAACTAATTAACGTAAATATGTTCAACTATTGCGTGTGGTTACTCTTCTACATGAGCCTCTGATTGGCCGTTGAGTTTAGAGTAGAGTCTGTGAACAGTCCTTTGCGAAAAACGCAACAAGGAGAACGTTTCTGACTCAAGTTCGGGTACTACTTGAACGAATAAAAAAAAAAAAAAGTATTGCTTTTAAATTGATGCTGATGGTAGTTATTTGACGGAAGTACATAGGTAGCTTAAAAGTAAATAGGATCCAGAACACATTCATTCGATGACAGTGGACATCCGGTTTTGGAGTTTAACACACTTTGCACCAACTGCCGTGTAACCCTACTTTTCGCATTTGTAAACATGTTCATCTGAAGTAGTTGTGGGTCCCGTGTCACGCCGTAATGTGTTTGTGAGTGTTCTGTGTAGGTAGAGATAAAAGATATGGTTAAGTGTGGGAAAGGCCAGGACTGTAGGTGGTGGAGATAGCTGTTCGTAAAACTGATAGAGAGCAGGAGGGGGAAAGGGTGAAGGTGGGGAAACAGTTCTTAGGAACCGACCAAACATACAGTGGCCAGTATTATGACCTGTTCCGAAGTCAGCAATATCCTGGTTCCTTTTTTACATAAGGATACCAATATTTATTGCGTGGCCAATTGAATGAATACATTTTTAATGCATGAGGATGTATAAACAGCGAATAAAGGCGTTAGCACATAGAACCACAACAAGCAGCCAAGTCGAGTGTCCGGAAAACATCCATTTCTTAAAAAAATGTCATAACTGCAATGAAGTCACACATTACAAAAACACAAATGCGTACCAGTCAAGAACAGGTGATAAAACGGTAGTGGAACTAGTTCAGGTGGCTTCTTCTTGTCTCCTCTAATGGAGGAAAACTGTGCACAATGTTATCACAGGATATTATACCGCAATGTTTGTACTGAACCACTCACCTGGAACATTCATATAAAACTCTCTATCAGTGTGTGTATGTGTTTGTGTGTGTGTCTATATGTAAGTATATAAATAAGCTTAAATGCACACGCAAAAATTAATTTTATAAGTGTCTTATTTTTATATGTAACTTCCACGGACATTTACAATAACGAAAAAAAAAACAATTAAAATTTGTAAACGAAATGTCCAAATAAATCATGGTTTATTGACAAGAATATTGCATTTGTAAGGCCAACACGGCTAAACTCGAGGCGTCCATGTAATTGTATTAATTACTTGTTATTAATATTAAGTGGTAATATATTTTTATGTGTAATAAAATTATTGGTATGCATTATGCTACGGTGTTCTTACGAACTACACGAGAGGATGTATGGCGGAGTAGTTATACCACTTGCATTCCACCCGATGTGATATTGGTTCGATACACGGGTTTTCACACGTGGGAAACGTGCATTTAAATTTATTCCGGGTAGTATCTTTTGCACCACTCATTTATTACGTCGCTGTAGTAAGATCCTTCTTTTGAGGTCACATTCTTGCAACTATGGTTATGGAAAAAATAGCTTATTTAAAAATAAATCAAGGATCATATTTATTTTACAATATTTATAAAAGTTACGCACACATCGCACATACACGGCGATGACTTGTGTCGGTTAAAGGTACTCGAGCCATTTCACTGTTGGAGAATTCCGCATGTCTGCGATAGTGGTATTGTTCAGGTAGGAAGGATTCGTATTTATCTTCGTCTCTGTACTGCGTGGGAACTCTCTTTCTATTAGACTTGGGCATTCCTGTGTAAAATAATCTCCGTGTCCCGTATAGGAAGGGGGGGGGGGGGGATGCCATGTTGCCAAAAGTAAACCTAGCAGGAAGGGACATTCTTGGAAGCGCCTGCCTTTCTGTTTGAAGATTTTTGCTTGGTTCACAATTTAAAAAATAAGCGAGTGCATAGAAACCTATGCGCACGACTCATGCACACGACCTGTGCGAAATCGGTTCACAAATGAAATCTTACTGTTATTTTCAGCCAATGAAATTACGCGATGTAGCCGACATCTGTTAACAGTGTTAGTAAGTAACTATATCAACTACCAAAAAATTATTATCTCGTTACATTTGACTGACGTAATGTGATCACTATTCTTTAAAAAATATATAAATAGGGTTTACATAAAAACTTTAGTTTACTATTTTAACCACGACACATTTTTAATTTTTAATTTTCGATAGTGACTTATATGAAATAGCATTATTAATTTTTTTAAACCAGAAATTACACCTGAGAATTGTAATATTTCGATAATTACTTGCTACAGTACGATTGATAAATATAAATACTGTAGTTCTTTATAGAATGGAATCCTTCTCCACTCACATTGGCTGTTGCACCATGCGTCCGCGTCGGAAAGAAAATATATTCATGTCTCTCCTATGCACACGACCTCGCTCCCATGCACGCGACCTTGATATGTGCTGTTGTGATTCAGTAGGTAAGAAAACATGGCAGCCAATGCTTATGCGCACGACGTACTGTTGCTGTTACTGTTATTTTTTCAATGGTGAATACATCCTTCAACTGCCTGCTTGTCCTCTTCTACTGCTAGACATGCCAGACAGTGGCTTTCGGTGTGAAGCGCAACAGCTCGTGGAAGAGTGATAAACATGTAGATACTTAAGCAATAAGAAAATGGTTTTACTATTTGGTATAATTAAATGTAATCATTTACGAAAAGCGCGACATTTAAAGCATGCAAATCATGAGGAAATCGCCAAGATTCGTTAATTTAATAAATGGCCTTCGGTTACATATATATTTAGGTAAATATTGAAATGGAATTTTTAAAGATAATTAATAATGTTATATCACAAAATACTTTACCGACACAATTAGTATTTCAATCAAACAAGCTGTTTAAATGTTTCATCGGTGACATGGTTCTTGAAAAGGGTTTTTAATTATAATAAAGACATTACTGTCTTTTTAAAATAAAATATGTTTTAGAGGTTTCTGTACATAATTCTACAGCTTAAAGTTGTTGTATGCTAAAATTATTGGTTTGAAATAACTTCAAAAATTAGTTATCGACAAGTAATGTTTTTTGTAATGGCAGACCATTTATATTAACTTTTAAATACCTATAAATACCTTCAAATACCTTTAAAACACGCTGCCCATAAATTCATATAATTTAAAGTTAGTAAACATCCAGTCGAGTTGGCAATAAGAGCGGAAAAGCACAAATATAATGTATTAATGTCTTATAAAAATTATAAAATTTGAATGGCTTGCTTCAGTGATTGGTTTATATTTGCTCTATATGAACAAGAGTAATAATAAAGCATTTTGAAGTTTGTAATATTTTCACATTTCTCCGTGATAGTGCATGGACACGAGTGAGTACAAGTGCGTAAGTTTCGCCTTGAGAAGAATGATACGAAACAAGAAAAAGAAGATAGTAAGTAGGGGTTTCAAATATGTTCAGCTAAACCTTAACACACAATTTTAAATTTATTTCTTATTAACCACCACAAAATACAGTAAACTCCCGGTATATCGCGCCTCGATTGATCGCGGAATCGGGTATATCGCGGGTCAAACCATGTCCCCCAGTCAGAAATGAATAATAATAATGGAATAAATGGTTGACAGCCGATTAGGAAAATTTTGCGTTGTAACTAACAAACTAAGCATCGGGCAGAAAAAAGCCTAGGCGTAGAAAATGTCCGCAGTAAAATTCTAAACAAGATATCTCCGTACATTATTCCTCTATCTTGTAGGGTTTTCAAATTATGGTCCAATCCAGCCCAGTGATATTTTCTGAAACACTAGTTCTTAACGTCGCTTTATCTCACAAATGAAGCATTGAACAGGGGACCTGATAAAGCCCACCGTCCAGCGACATTATCCAGCGTGACTCGGCTGGGGATTGATGTTGGATAGGCTTGGTTGTCGGCAAGCGCTGGGTAGGGAGAGGCGAGCCGAGAATATGGAGAGAGGTAGAGATTAGAGCGGGCAGAAACACGAGGGGGAGTGGGGGAGGGAATGTGTTCACGCAGCACACAGGCAGAGCATGAGTCACTTGACTGAGCAGCGTCCCTGCGTACAAGGCAAAATCAGGTAGTCCGGTGTTTAAAATTCCACTCCAGAATCTTAATTGGTACTTTACTGGACATCTGTATATAAATGTTTTGTTACAACTTAAACCTACAGACGTAATATTATTGGGTAATTCATTGTATTATACAAGTTCATCTTTTTACTTTGGTATAATGTTTTAACATTAAATAGTAAAGTAAATCGGCTAGCGTATTTTTAATCTTTGCCCAGGAATTCCCAGTGGTCCAATATTTACGTGAACCATACTGTACCACTTTTGACGTGAGGTAGTAAACAAGTCCCGGAAATGTTTATGTGTAGCGGTCTCCCGACCTTTAAACAGAGGCTGGGGAATATAACACTTGCCGATCCGAGCCACACACACTCAGCAACTCGACACAGCGTTTGGTGAAATAAGTAAAGACAAAGTTTAACATGGTTTTTAATACGGCGTCACTGATTGCGCTAAAATTAAATTGGCGCAATTTTTGTTTCCCACATGTGACCATTTATAATTTACTGTAAGCATGGATAATAAAGTTTAACCACTTGACACGATAGACGATTCTTTATTTTTTATTGTACGAATGCTAGAATCGTTTTTTTCCTGTATCTGCGGCCTGCTTCTACAAAAGACAAGCTATCTGTAAGTAAATCTAGAATTTTTATTTTGTCAATCAAACTCGGTACTTTGCGATTCATATTCGGTTTGAAGTATCACTACGGCCTTTCTATTTAGAAGACTTTGACCACAGAATCGTGTGTAACCGCACACACTGCACTTACTTTGTTACGGACACTCAGACGAAGCAGATACTGTGGCTGACACCACGAGACTGGCAGCAGCTTGTGTGCCGCACGTATGTATGGCGGCGTGTGGCGCGCTCGTAGGCTGTGCGACAAACTGTGCGCGGCACGCGGAAAAATAAAAACAATTCAACATTTAATATTTATCTTTAAAATTTATTATTTTTATTTTTTCACCCGTGTTTAGTGAAAACTGCGGATGCAAAGTCCGCACAAAGGCGGGCCGTCAATACTGTGCGTGCTTGCCGACCTATTAGAACACGGGCGGTGTTTTATGCCTTTTGACCTTGGTCACATCGAAACATCGCGGTTATGCAACAACGCGGGTAAAAGTTATGTCCCCCGACAACCGCGTTAAATAGGGAGTGTACTGTACACAGAATGTGACACTTCACCAATATTTAGAGGTCAAAAAATAACTTGCATTATTTTTCCTGACTAAGTTCTTTCCGTGGAATTCTTGTGCTGTCTCGTTTTTTAAATGTTAAATATTTTTGTCTGTGCTGTCATCGTTGTGTTGTCCATAATGCATGTTCATTGTCCTCGCTGGTTTCTTTTGTTCGGCTAAAACTGATTCAGTCTTGTTTTCTGTGGAAATAAAATTCTGTCTTCATATTTTTAGATTTATTTTTATTTAGTTTCATAATTATTTCCATGATAGCAGTGCAAACTGCAATGGCGTATGTCCAAACGACTTCACTAAATCAAAAAAGTTCAAGATTAAAATTATAAGATTCGTACAACATTCGTACGTATTCGATGTTGTTGGTACAATGTGAGGTATGACATTTTTCATCCTCAAACTATCGTTTTTCCAACCACTTCTAATATTAGCTCATCTCATAAAATGCTGATTTAGAAAAAAGTTTCGAATAAAAATTAAAAAGGTTCACAAAAATTTTTTAACGGTTTTGAAAGGGAGTTGGGAATTTTTTTATATCATTCACCTATTTATATATATATATATATATATATATATATATATATATATATATATATATATATATATATATATAGGTATATTTTCTAAGCTTTCAGATACAATTCGTCTAATCAAAATAAGTGGTTCTTCTGATAAGAATCCTTTCAGATAAACATTTTAGATAAAAATTGCAATTAAAAAAAATTGAACATATTAAATAGTGTTCGTACTGAGGGAGTTATGATTACTTTATATAAATTACCCCTAACTTTATTTTTATCTCTTTCAGAAACAGTATAATAAAGAATGTTTTAAACAAACGTTTTGGATAAAAGTTATAAGATTAATGCGAAATTCTCACGGATCCAAAGTTGTGCCTACAATGGGAGCTTTGATTTTTTTGTACTCAAGCCCTTGTTTTTTTAACCTCCTGCAGTTATGGTTGGTCTAATAAAAATAGCTAAGCCAATTATTAATTTTATTACTTCTCCAAATATTAATACGTTCAAACAGGTGTGATATTTCGCGTACTGTGTAACAGCAATTGTTCTGTGTTTTTGACAAATCTTTCCCATTTCTACCCCTTTGGTCAGATATTGCCCATTAATGAACTCGACCGGATATTCTCCACTTTTAGAAAAAAAAAAAAAAAAAAAAAACACACACACACACACACACACACACACACACACACACACACACACACAGATATATATCTGTACCTCAGAGCTAAAACCACGTAAGTCCAAATTTATGGATTTTCAGTTATTGGTGGAATTGAACTCGTCTTTGTCGATTCCATCAGTGGCAAACTAGTGCAAGTCCAAAATATAAATAGAAACAAAAAAAAGTAAAATGAAAATGAGCTAAGTCCACTCCTATTATGGAGCTAAAATGTTGTAAGTCCTCTTACTACAATATGGCTCTAAGAATTTTGCAGGTCAAACTATGCAAGTCCACTTATGTGGTTTTAGCTCTCAATAGAGACAACACTGGGGAAGCAAGTCCAACAAAACAAAATCCTTTATTTTTTTATTCTTTATTTCCAAATAGGTTTTGTCTACAAAACCCACAGTTAGTTCTTTTTTATCTCCACTTGAGCTGAGCATAGAGGTATTGTAATCAATAATAGCATTATTCTTTGTTCTGAAGCACAAGTGTGAATGCATTTGCAGTGTGTGGTTGTTTCTTTTGTGATGTTTATTAATGTGTTCGAAACATGGAAGCTTTCAGTAGAAGTCAGTTACTTATAAATTTAGTACTAAAGGATTCTAATGTAAACAATGATGTTTCACATGAGAGCAAAGAACTAAATAGTGTTAATGAAGATATTATTAATGTATTACCCAAGAGCAGAAGTTGCAGTCTTGTTCCAACACTGGCAGAAAAGGTATGTTTATGGCTACAACACAGAATAATGATTCTATTATTATCAAAGTTAATGCAGTAGTATTATTCATTTCAAAATAATTTGTGTACTACTCTGTGCAGATTAAAACTGTAGCAAAATTAGTGTTTTAACTCAGTATTCTGCGAACTTTCACACTTCAAACTGTGTAATATTGTTGAATGGAAAACTATATAAATACAGTACTCCTAATACTGTTATTATTTCAATGCATTTTTTATCCTGTAATTTTGCATTGTTAACAATATAAATACCATTTTTCATTTAAGACTGCAATTAACATTCATTAACAACATGTTATTTTTGTAGGCTGTGGTTCCAACAATGTTGACCGATGATGACACAATGTTGACCGATGATGATAACAACCCAATGATATTGGACACGATGAGTTTTAACAACATAACCGCCTTATCGCCCATCGATCAAGCAAGTTGCAGTTGGATGTTCCCCACCAGAGATATAGAAAACAAAGTATGTAAGGGTACTAATGAAGGCATTTTTGTCCCACCCGACAGCAGAAGATCCAGCTCTGTTCCAACACTAACAGAACTTAAGGTATGTGTATTGGTGCATTTTGTATATCATTATTAAGTCAATTAATTTGCAATGTGGTGCATTAGTATCAATCATTTCCATTAAAATTTTTAACTACTGTGTGCACTTAAAAATTGTAGCAAAATAATTGTTTTAGCTGTGTATTTTGCGGACTTTCACGCACCAAACAATTTTTAAATGGAAACCTTAGTAATAATTATATATTTTTTGTGAAATAATGTTTAAATAACTAAATATACTACAAAATATAAATTTTAATATTATTTGCACTGATAATTTTTATAGTGTTGCTGTTACCATTGTTTAAGTTTATACTGGTATTAACATCTATTAAACTGTCTTTTTTTGTAGGTTGTGGTTCCAACATGGTCTGAAACAGAAATGAATGTTGGAGATGATAACCTGAAGACAGCAAATAATATGGGTGTTAACTACATGACTGCCTTAACACCTACCGATCACGCAAGTTCCAGTTGTACGTTATTTGTGTTTAGTTGTCTTGGATTTTTATTATTCATATATCTTAAAATATAAGTACTACGTTTGTATGGTTCCTTATATTGTTTCAGATTCTACTGCTCATATGAATGGTTTTTCTACAAGTAGTGATTCATCGTTTACCAAGTTCGTGAAAGAACCAGAAGGGATTGTTGATATTGATGATCCTTCACCATCAACTTATTTAAGCTGGGAAGAAAGCAACACTGCTGAGTTACACTTGTTATCTTCAAGTCCTATTACTGAAATCTTAGGATTTCCAGACCTTCAAGCACATAATGGTCAACCAAATGTTGAAATAAATGACATTCAGGCTCACAGAAATAAATCACTCGTTCCTTACGATGATAGCACTTCTGAAGATGATTTTCCAAAAGAAAAAAACAACCGAGGAAGGAAAAGGATAAGATGCGAAAAAAAATGGAAGAAAAATGTTAGAAAGGCAAGAAGAATCAGTGGCAAAAAATATGTAAGTTGCAAGGGCACAGTAATGGAGGCAAAAATATTAAAGCCTCCTTGCAAGGAAACATGCAGGTTAAAGTGTACACAACGCTTTGACGAAAACAATAGAATACGTATCCACAAGGAATTTTGGGCAGAAGATAGGTCATGGGATTCAAAGCGGCAGTATATCTCTTCTTGTGTAACAGCAAAACCAATCAGAAGATCTAGACCTAGAGACTTCTCAAGAGAGAATGAAAGGACGAAGAGTAACACATATTCCCTCACTATTGACAATAAGAAATTGGTTGTTTGCAAGGTGTTTTTTTTAAATACCCTATGTATCTCAGAAAACTTTGTGAGAACAGCGCAAGCTAAGACATCTGAAGTAGGGATGGTTGTCGCTGACCAACGGGGTAGACATGTTGCAGTGAATAAAACACCCGAAGAGATTGTCAATGACATTAAGAGACACATTCGTCAATATCCTGCATACGAAAGTCATTATGGTAGGGAAAGAACATCCAAAAAGTATTTGGGAAGTCATTTGAATATTTCTAAAATGTATTCTTTGTATGTTGAAGAATGCAAGGAATTAGGAAGAGAGTGTGGGAAAGAATGGCTGTTCAGACGGATCTTCAATGAAGATTTTAATATTGCCTTCCATTTACCAGATGTAGATACGTGTGATATGTGTGACCGATATTTGTGTCTACTTAAGAATACTTCAAGTGAAGGGGAAAAAAATTAAATAAAAGAAAAACAAAAGAAGCACATAGATGAAGCTAGTTTGAGATACAAGTTAAAAAGTGAGGACAAAGTAAATTCTACAGAAAGTTGCAAGCACAAAACGATCATGGCGGACCTTCAGAAGTGCTTACCTACTCCCTATTTGACGAATTCTCAAAGTTTTTATCTAAGGAAGCTCTGGACTTTAAATTATACGATAACGGATCCAACTTCGAAGGAGACTTGGTGTATGGTATGGGATGAAGTGACAGGTGGACGAGGAGGTAATGAAATGGCATCTTGTTTTGTAAGCTGGGCGAATGAAACTTTTCTACAGAGTGAGGTAGAATATCTGACCGTATGGACAGATAACTGTGCTGGTCAGAATCGCAACATGGCGATGATTCTCATTTACATGTGGATGTTGTATTTCAGCTCAAATCTTAAGGAAGTAAACCATAAGTTTTTGCTTAGAGGCCACACACACATGGAAGTAGATGGAGATCACAGTATCATAGAGAGAGCGAAAAAACATCTGCCAACGAACACTATATTCACATGTAATGATTGGGTGAATTTTATTGCAAGCTGCAAAAAGAAGTCGTTCAACGTTAAGCGCATGACTTTGAAGGATTTCAAAGATTTTACTTCATTGATTGGCAATACTTCAGCCCCATTCATCTCAAGAAAGATAGACACAGAGGGTGAGCCCTTCCTCATCTCATCAGTTGTTTGGGTACAGCTGCGAAAAAGTGAACCAGGTATCCTTTATTTCAAGACTGATTTTAATGGGGAGTTCAAATCAACTGATTTGAGGAGAATAAAACGGAGACCTTTATCACTCCCAGCATTGCTTCCACTGTTAAGAGCAGAAATAAAAAAAATCAGCACCCAGAAGTACAAGGATCTTGTGACACTCCAACAGTGGATTCCTGAAGAGTACAGGTCTTATTTTCGTGATTTACCGCATGGAGATACAAAAAATACTGGAGACTTCCCAGATGACGAATGATGCATCATAATAGTAATTATTGCGTGATGTTCTTTTTGATTTTTGCTTGAATTACCAATATTAGAAAGACCAGTGATGCATAATTAATTTGATTGTTTGTGAAATGGTTTTTTATATGCTAAAAATTAACTTTTAGCATTTTATTATAACCTAACATTCGAAATAGATGAATACTACCTCTGGTTAATAAAAATTATTGATTTATAAAAATAATGTTGTGTACATAAATGTAAGTCACATAATTATATTGAAATGTGTTCAGAGTCAAATGAGTGTAAGTCCACTTATGGTAAACTTTTTTGAAAACTTAGTAAAAATACAATATCAGTAAAATGTTATGTGTTTTGAGTTTTAATATCTGCCCACACAATAATCATACTACTATTTTTTTAGAAGTAACATAGCAAACTAAACCTGCATGATTGATTTGGGCTCTCTCCTGTAAAAATCTACATATGTGACTACGTGGTTTTAGCTCTGAGGTACAGATATATATATATATATATATATATATATATATATATATATATATATATATATATATATATATATACACACACACACACACACACACACACACACGCGCGTTTAGAAAGGATTGGTGAAAAATTGTGGCAGTTACTGTGTCCACAAAAGAATATAAATATATATGTTTATATCTGGTAGCAGTAGAGCTGGTACAGGGATTGTCTAACCTCCTTAGGACAGGGGGTGTAGGGTGTTGACTGAAAGAAAAATAATATATTATTTATCCCACATCGTTTCAGGTTTTATTTCCGGTAAACGATGACCAACACAAAAGTAAATAATTAACTAATTAAATAAATAAATAAAGTCAATAATGTCAAAATACTCTGGTAACAAACAAAAAAATATTAAATACTCTTTTGAAATAAATAAAATAGAACGAGTATTACTTTTTTAAAATAACATGATTATTCTTAACGCACACCTCGACCCATCCTTAAGCTAAAATTAACGAAAGAAATTTTACATTACTGGATACCACAAACTGCCTGCAATCCTGGAAATTATCAAAACGTTAAGTCATTCTAACACAATTTTAAAATACGCCCACAGATGTTACAAGAGGTGAAGGAAAATTACGAGTTCGCCATTACTTACAGCAGCACGCAGCTACCCGCCAGGCCGGGGCTCCGACAGACCTCCAACACCTCTCCGAGAAGAACCACACCCCGGGCGCACCCAGGGTGGCCCCCTTTTATTAAATTCACTTCACATCGTCATCACGTCGAGAACACTCCACGCGAAAACAAAAATCCCGGCCGCGATTTCACAACACAACCGCCATTCCGCCAACAGACGCTATCCCCCCCCCTCTACCGGTCATGCCAGACTCGCACTTCTGCCACCCACTTCTGCGACACAAACACCAGCGCGTCAGGCGCGCGCCTGCGCGAGAACAGCAACGCAGCGAAACCAACCAGGGCGGCCAACACTCCCGGAGATTCCAGGACAGGATGACGCAACCGCCCGCGCAGCTGGCCAGGCCCTCGGGCGGCGAATCACGCCACCGTCCCAGAAAAACAGAGAGCGCTAGCAATCTACCGCGCCAGGAAAACAAAAGTCAATGCCCGAGTGTCGCAAACAAGTGTCAGGAATTCACGCGGGTATCACAAAGCACTACATGCGCAAAGCCAAGTTCAATAAACCCTACACGTAAAATTTTACCGCGTGACAACATGTTTATATCTATAACCTTTTCAATTGACGATGGATTTTAGGTTTAGGCCTATGGGCCATGAAACTGAAATGAAAAACTATAGGAAAATTTCCCGCAATGCTACAATGGTAGTATTTATTTGAAATCTACATAAAAATTATAGCCTGCTTGTATAACAGCGAACAATACTGTATTGTTGTAATAAAATGTTGCGTAAATACGATTGAACGATGGACTGTAAGATTTTTAATTTATTTATTATTTCTTATAAAATACAAACTACTATCTCAATTGGTGACGCATTTACAGTGAGTAATTTCATTGCGTCCTATTTTACATATCCTTGATAAACGGATAAACAAAGCAACATTATCAGATTTCCGTGAAAATAACTTACGTCAAAAATGTTCTTGTTCGATTGTGATTCAGATGAACGTCACGCTTTTAAAACTATACGAGAGGCCAAGTTTTATTGCACTTCTGTGTTGCATGTTTACTTATCAAATGCACTTTAGTTTATAATCTAGCATTGTGAAAGCAGTGTTGATGATTATAATTACGAAATTTTGGTATAGCCCCAGTTTTGTGCAATGATACTGTGGTCTGGGACGCGGCAATTTCCCCACACCTGACAAATTGTTTAAACTTCCGTGGGGCAAAGAAGAAAGCCCTCGGACGTAGAAGCAGGTAGAGAGGATTATCACAGACGGGAAAGGTACTTGACAACGCCGAGCAAAGTCCGCCTGCTCTTTCCGAGAAGAGGGGAAGACGAGCCGGACAGTGCGGCACCACTAGAGTGGCGGGTCGCATTCAATATATTTTGGAATTCCAGGGGATACATTTCTTCCCTAGAAGCTCACAACGATGATGTAGTGAAAAGCATTATTTTAGATGAAAGTATATTCAGATAGGTATTTCCTAATGGTATAGTTATATTTTTAAACAACACATTTTTAGTTTTACGAAAAAACTTAATTTTTTACATCTTCTGGCTCAAGCAAACAAATAACATATTATTTTTAGGAATGTTAAGATACATCACTCAATAGTATGCATATCTACCAGTAAATTACCAAAAAATTAAAAAAACAAATCACTTCTATCGGCTACAAGAAATGCCATATATTATAACTTCGAGTGCCAGCTGAAACTGTTAGTTACAAGGGCACCCATATGGATTTTTGGTGGCAGACGAAATGATAGTTCGTAGGGAGAGGGGGTGCGGGGGCAAGACATTCCAAAAATTGACAGAAAGTGCCAACAATTGATCAAAATTTGTCGAGAACCCATACATTTTTTCCTCTTGCCTAAACGCAATTGGGGGAGGGGGGGGACACGGCCCCACCCTGCCCATGAGTATGGGCGCCGTTGGTTAGCTATAGCAAAAATCGGTGTTACAAAGAAATTCGTATGTATGAGGCCAACATAAGGACAAAATAATATGCTTCAAATCATTTGGGGCCTAACACCCTTACAACTCACATCGTAAAACCTATCGGGACGCGGCCTCCTCCGCCCTCCCCCTGGGAATTTCCATGGGCCCCCTTGAAAATCCTACATATTTGCACCCCTGAATGTAATGATTAGTGTGTAATAATTTCAACCACAAATAAAGAAATATACCTACACTCATTACATATTTACGAAAGCATTGCAATTGAGGCGCTGGGTGCAATAACAGCTTAAACCAACTTAAGTCGTTTTTCCGGCCAATGCATATTTGCAATCCTAGATATGTCCTCTATGTGGCACATAAATATTAGTTCGCTCCAGAATATACAGATGGCAGGAGAATGAAGAATGTAGCGCTGTGCGCTAAGTCGTTCTTCCGGCGAACGGCTAACACACCCGAGAAAACAACATGTGTCTCGACCCATTTTGTCGAACGCAGGCTCGTTATTGGTATAGGCCTAATACCTTTATTGTAATACTGCTACGTATGTGTTAAGGGTATATTTGTTTTGAAAATTGGACGTTATTAACATGGAGACAAGTGAGAGTGAGAGTGAAAATATGGAAGTAAGTGTAAAAATAAGAAACAAAGGAAAGAAGAGATTGCTTCAAAGAGACTCTTGGCGACGTGTGGAAAATAAAGTCAAACAAAACAGTGGGGATAGCTACAAGGGTTGTTCTGGTAAGACAGTTCCTAAAAAATTTTTCAAATTTATCAATGAATGCTGTAGGAAAAAGTGTTTTTCGTTATTCCCAGATGAACAGCAAGAATGGTTGTTTAGTTCGTTTTGGAAACTAGGAGACAAAATAGTTCAAGATACTTATCTTTAGGTTGCATTGAGAAAAAAGAAATAATGTTAAAGAAGAGTAATCCCATTGGAAAGAACAGAGGGTATTCATGGCGGTATCACCTACAAAATGGCATTGATAGGAAAGATGTCTGCAAAGCTTTTGTTCTTAAAGTGCTACAGGTGTCCGAATCACGAATGAAAACTGTTCTACGTGCTTGTTCTTCAGGTAGGTGGTTGTGTTTTTAATCCTTGTGCATTTTAAATTATTTTTTATATGTTTAGTTATTGTGCGATATGGAAGATTGCCGCAAAGAGTAAATAATTTGCTTAGTGACATAGCTAATATTGTTATTTTTTTGGAAATATTATTCAAAAATTATTAGTATTGTAGGTGAGTGTTTACATCATTTCACATTAAAAATTTTGGACAGTATTGTTCTAGTTTCTTAAAATATAATGAAAACAAAATATTTATATAGCAGTTTCCTTTTGAATGAAGTGTGCATTGGCTGATGTGCAATGTCAACAAAATCTGTGCTTTATTTTCAACAGGGAATCCGGTATTTAAGGAAAATAGAGGAAAGCATACTGAACGTCCAAACAAATTATCTCATGATGTGTGGACTAAAGTAGAAGAACATTGGGCCAAATTTCCAAGCAAGCAATCACATTATAGCAGGGGCCACACAGAACGCAAGTATTTTGAGAATCCTGATTTAAATGTGAAGAAAATGTTCATTGCCTTCCAGCAATACTATTTTGATAGTACAGGTAAGACACTTACTATGAAATACTCCACATATCACAGATACTTCAGAGAAAATAGTCCATATTGTTTTAGACAGCCAAGGACCGACGTGTGTGACTTTTGTACTGAATCTAAAACTCTGTTGGATATTAATCCGAATGATCCGAGTAAAACCACATATAGGTTACATTTAGCCAAGGTTGAAAAATACAAAACCTTAAAACAAGAGTACTTAGCAAAAGTAAAAGGCAATACAATGCAAGATGACACATTAGTAATAGAGTTTGACTATGGACAAAATCTACCAATCCCTAAACTTAATGTTACATCCCAATTCTACAAAAGGTTATTGTGGTTGAATGTGTTCAACGTTCACTGCCATAATGATTCAGCCAGTACCTTTTATTGTTTTCCAGAGTGTGACGCAAAGAAAAATGCCAACTCAGTTTGTAGCTTTGTCTACCACTTCACCTGTGAAAAAATGAAATCTTACAAAAATATTAAGAATATAATATTTTTATCGGATGCTGCAGGAGGCCAGAATAAAAATATTACTGTTTTGAGATTTTGTTCTTGGTTGTCCCAAATAACCAAAGTGAAAGTAACTCACATGTTTCCTGTACGCGGACACTCGTATTGCCAGTGTGATCGGAATTTTGGACTTTATGGCACACTTTTAAAGAGACTGGAAAGTATTGAAACAGTAGAGGATTATCTAACGATCATAAAGTCTGCTCGAAATAGCCCGTCACCTTTTCAGGTTCTCATGGCTGCTCATCTTGTTGAAGACTGGTCGACAGCGTTAGAGCCTTTTTTTCACAAAGTTCCGAAATCAAAACGTAGCAAATTTTCAATACAGAAGTATGTGATCCTTACCTTTCCTACTACAGGGGCACTGGCAGTATCGGCTTCCTACAATGCTATTTTTGAGCCGTTCATTTTCTCAGTCGGTTTTGGTATGAAGTCAAAAGAAGAGCTTTACCTCAAAAAACCGGCACGCCCTGGTTTGAAGGAGTCCAAGAAAAATGATGTTCTTTCTCTCTTGAAATTCTTGAAACCAGAAAATGCTGAAAGCCTCAAAGGTCTACTAGAGTACACGACTGTGCCGGAAGAAGACATAGGAAGTGAAAGTGAGAATGATGTTTGACATTCATCACTAATATATAAGAACAGCTAGTTTATATGTTATTTAGCTACGATATATTTAATCAGTGCAAAAACCCAATCTCAAAAATTTTTTTTTTGTTTTTCATTCTAAAACCCATATATTATATCATTTGTATGTTATGGATATATTACATAAAATATTTATGTAGATGTTACAACTATGTTTATGACCATTTATATATTAAATGTTCTTATTTTAATTAATTATTAGCAAAATGACACACACATAATGCAAGTATTTAGTGTTATATGCAATAAAGACTTAACTTACCTGTCTTTTATTTAATTATATTAAATTATTACTTAAATTAAAAACTGCAACTATGCTGGAGGGAGATAAGATATAATACCTGGAATGCCCACAAGAATTTGGATGGTTGTAATGTTTGTTTGTTTCATTCTACAATGTTTCAAATCTTTGAGCCTATTTTACTCAAAACTATTATTTCTGACTTAAGCTGTTACTGCACCCAGCGCCTCAATTGTACTTTCACATGTTTGATAAAATTGTCATTTGTGCATAGGAGAAAAAGACATCAACAATGTAGGTGTACACCGACATAGCTGTAAACTCAGCTGCCACATACATTTTGGGTAAAATATTTAATTTTCATTTGCAGTCGTAGGCGAGTTGGTATTACAGCTTAGTTTCTGCTACTCAGTAAATACCATGACTTCCTGCTTTGTATCGATTCTTTGCCGTTGTTAAGGATGCTTAAGTGACAACCATTCCACAAATTTTATCAAGGATGTTTTGTGTGATTTGCGAGATACCTGCTCACACCTCACCTAACAATATAAATATCACATATTACGGAAAAATATATATTGGCAAGTAAACATTACAATTTTCTTGAGTAATTGTATTATGTTATACAGATCTTACATTAGTGTATAATACAAAGTATGAAATAGCTTGTAAATACTTACCTAATATCGTCAAGTGTGCACGTTGAATTAATTTTTTGTGTTATCATTGTAAAATTATCTCTGTGTAATAAATGAAATAAATGCTTTCGAAACAGTGTTTGATATGTTATGTGCCGCATTCTTTATTTGCTGTATTACATTCAGCTGTCACCATAGATAGTGCAAACCATCGTAATAAAGTGTATATACAAGCAGCATACAATTACGTCTTATGGACTCAAGTATCATACCTTAAAGAAATACCGAAACTATTTTTAACAAATTATTTTATTATTAAGAATGGAAATCCCCGCAATAATTCTCGGAGTTGTCGCTTTGGGTAATGTGATTATAACATTAAAATTTACTTCACAAAACTACTTTTAGTACTCTGTCACTCTTCACATAATGTGGGTACTGGGAATTGACTTTGATACACAAGCTATAAGCATATTCCAGCACACGCGTAAACTCATAAGTTAAAACAGTACTTTGTCGGATTCTGAAGTCCACAGCCACAGCAATCAAGTAATTGCGTATTGTGTCAATGACATGTATATCTTCTTACAATCGGTATCTTATTAAATGTAACTGCTAGTAGAAGTATCTTATATGTTTTTAGGAAACGAGGACTTTCATGGGCTACCACTTTTTGGGGTCTTCAATGTTGGTGAGGCTGGGTAGGTATATCGAGACCAGCAAAGGCTTTCCCGTCTGGAGGGACGTAAACAGTAAGTATGCCTACTCGAATGTGTGCCATTTTTTTCAGGGTTCCTTCATTTAGAACATTCGCCTCCCATCAAAGCAACCGAGGTTCGAATCCTGGTTGAAACCTAGATTTTCACAAATGGGAAACGTGGTGAACTTTACTGTGGTCTATGGGCTTTTCAGGGTGCTTCCGTTTCCCCACTTATTCATTCCGTCGCTGCTCCCTATCCTATATCATCCTACCTCGTGCATTTCCCATGCTTGCCAGAACGACAGGTCTATCCCTTGGTTAGGGCAGCCGGCTCCAGTGAGTGTCAACTCCATTCCACCCATGTAGACCCTGCCCCAGGCGTAAAACTACATGTACAATTTTTTGCCCATTATTTACCAGCAAACATCAAGGTGGTGTCAGAATCTGAGTAACGTTTGCAATCAATATATTGCAACTGACATCAAAATTTACATATTCAAACATACCTCAGTCAATCAGAGCCGGTTCCAGGAATGATTTTCAGGAGGTGATATTGCACAGAGAGAGATACGTTTTCATAACTGATCAGTCTATTCGAACTCATCCTTTTCATGATATACTCCTGTACTAGCAGGACATTTTCATGACATATTACTACATCGTTTTGGTTTAATCCATACCTGAGTGAAGATGAAACATTAATATTCCCCCATTTAAATTCACAATAACAACGTTGGAGAAGGCCTCCCGTACCTAGCGCTATCTCACATCCAGCCGCTCTTGAAGTTCTGGTTATTTAATGTAGACCATTCAGTGGTGTATACGCAAAGACGTAACAGATGTAATGATAGAGTTTGTATAATAATGAACAATGACATTTCATATAGTGAAATTAATTCATTTAATAATGTATTTTTTACACATTGGAAGGGGCTCATAATAATTTTATACAAGCAGTTCGAAGTCACTGAAACGTCTACTTGTAATATGTATTATTTAGCGCAAGCTCTACCTCATTTGGCTGTAAGTACATATCTTTTTTATGTCTGTTTCTTTTCTCACGAAATTTTAACGAGATTAAAAAATGTATACTACTTAAATTCCTTATTAGTCTTACATACCCAAAAAGCAGGCATAGTTTAAAACAATAAATTGCTACGATACGTTTGCGAATAATGTGGGATTCCATTATTTGGTTCGAATGAATACTTTTTTCCGAATTTAAAAATCTACGCCCACAATTTCAAACTAAATTATATTTATCTTTTGTAACAGTATATCTAACTTCTTTATTTACATTACTTTTAGTTGGATGAATGTGCAGTGACTATAATTACTTTGTATCTAACGTAATTCATACTTTCTAGGTAAAGGAAAACAGAAGTATCACCACTGTACGGGTGGTGCAACCATTAAATCGTGTATTAAAACAATACAAATAAACAGAACCTTCTTCATTAATAGAAGAGTACTCCTGATGGTGGGGCTGAACGATGTGCTCGTAAGTATATCTCTTGGAAATTTGATAGCATTTAACTCCTCCGGAATTAGGCCATGGCAAGATAAAATACTTACGTCGAGTGTGTACTTTGCACAAATATTGGAGTTAAAAATATGCATAAAAAAGGAACTAACAAAACAAAAATTATTATGAGGTATAACTTTGTTCCAATAAAACAAAACAAATCAATGAATGTATGTGTTACGTTTCGTATACTATACCCCTAATACTTAGAATGTATCCTGAAATAAACTGTGATTATTAATAATGTTTTTTTTCTTTTCTTTTCCATTTAAAGGTAACTTCTGTTATTCAGTATTTAATCATTGCCAGGAGGTTTGCAACATTTCAATGTAAGTAAATACTTTTTTAGTTGGGGATAGGAACAGTATTGTCAAGTTACTATAGAGAAAAGCTTAGTTAAATACTGTGCCTGATAGTAAATTAATCAGCACTCGCATGAATACGACTCTCTGCTAATTAATTTGGGTAGCAGTCACTTGGCCAAAAATCATTTCACAGAAATTTTGTTCTAGTGCAATTAGGCTTAGTGCCTTTAGCCTAGTGCCTTTCGGCCGAATGACTTTCAGCCTAGTAATGTTCGGCCTAGTTCCGCGTCCCCTTTTATTTTAGTCATGTTATGACCAGACCACAGCCACGCTCACACGAACGTGACATGCTAGTAGCATAAAGTTTTGAGTATTTTAATGTTTTTGTTTAGTAAATTCATACACATCCCATGTTTAACTTAGCATGTTCATACCTGTAGCGCATTTGATTGTGTTTCATACTTCGCAATGGTCGACAGCATTGCGATAGGTCGATAACTCAATGCTAATCGCCATGCGTCCTGCAAGCCAACAAAAAAGAAAATAACCTATTACACAGGTGCAGTACCATTACACCAGTGTGACACTGAATTAGGGGAAAGTATTGCAGCACCGACCACGTTAAGTTTTTTACCAGTAATTTAGGTTATGTATTTAAATATCACATTTTAAGACAGTATGTTACTTTCACCTGTACTTTAAAAATAAATGTACATATGATGTTTCTGGAATTATATTATAAATCTTTGTTATTTCCAAAAATAAAAAAAAATCTTCATTTAGTAAATAATAAAATATTGTCGTCCAGCCATTAATTTAGAACTATTAAGGTCATAACTAGTAATATTTGAATTATAACATCAATTTAGTCAAAATAATAACATAACTATTATATGACTTTAATAATAACATCCAGATCCTTACAGCTGCTGTGCTCATCAAGAAGGACTGGTTCTTTCTTAGTGGGATGTGTCCTCTCAACAAACAGTTACAACCATTTCAACAAAGCTTTAGCAGTGATCAAATCACTTAAATCAGCTGCGAAAAAAAAATTCCTGAAGGACATTTTATCAGAACGAAAATGTCCCTGCCATCAATTATGCACAATAAAATAGTAAAATTTTTCTATTTTTCTATTTTGCTTACTTGCCTGTTCCCCTTCTATCAGAGCACCTTGGCATCATTATCATGAACAATAATTGTGATCCCTCTCTTATCACACTTGTATATTCTATTGACTGTAAAATTGTATTTAGAAAGTAGCTCGAATTATCCATTAAAGAAGCGATCTATTTGATGTTTGGTAAATCATAAAGCTCTCTGAAGACTTGTGGGCTCTGGAGTTCTGATGATGAGTCGAAAAGTCATATTAAAAATGCTTTCCAGTAATTTGGTGTTTTTTATTGAAGTGCTAAGGCAACTTTAGATGCTCAGCCAAACCGAATGCTAATTTCATAAATGATCTCCTGATGGGCACGAATCTGTACATAAAAACAAGTTATTTTTTTTCATTTCACTATCAAAAGTCATTTGGAATATGCCCATCTGAGTGGTCAGATTCACAGTTGCACCAGATTTAATGGCTTTCTCAGTCTATATTCTGATAACATCTCGGCTGCTTAACGTTGTGTTATTTTGTGCGCAACATCTTATATTTACATTATCATATCGTCTTCTTTGCATGTTTTTTTTTTTTTTTTTTGCGATTGGTCTCTAGAGAAAATTACAAGTTTTATGTATCAATTTAGTTGATATATTCATTTTTCGGTACAGGACAAAATTTGTGAGGTCGGTACTTTACGTCAGCAACGTGGTAACATCAATGCGAGCTGCACATGTATTTCAAGTAATATCTTGAATGTAATACAATGTAATTTTATTGTATACTCAACAGATCAAGAGGATGCTAAATAATACAGGACATATTAACACAGATAAGAGATACGCCTTCGTCAAAATAACTTTTCGCACACCAAATGTAATCGAACACCTTCATCAGCTCACGGTTCTTACATCTCTGAACAAATAACACAGTCGCCAAAGAATATGAACTCTGAAGGTAAAAGTTATTCACGAACAGCTCCAAAATGCTGCTATCTAACGTCATAAGTGAGAACTAGGAATTGTGGGTACTGTAAGGCAGTCGGTACTGTACGACTATATGACGGTCGGTATAGAACGATACATTTCTTTGGTAACCACACTTTCTCACCGTCTCCAAATGCTTTCCAAAATTTGTTACATGAGTATGTCCACGACATATATATATATAATACACTACAGTTAAACTAAATATACGGTAGATCATTTTAATTCTTATGCAATCTTCCATAATTCGCACAGTCATTAGTACGTACTTACAATTTTTTCTTCAGGCCTTTAAAATCATAATAGAAAGAATGAAACACTAATACACCTAGTAAATGTGACTCCATGACTACGCATAAGTTGTGTGAGTAATTTTTTTTGCAATACCTGTGGGCCCTGGGAACGATGCAAGTAAAATAATGTGGTGTTACAGAAGGGCACGCGATCAGATTATGCCGCGAGGGACTTTAAGATCCTGCTCCGGACACTGAAGGAGAGGCAGTGCCTTGTGGTCGTCATTCTGCTACCCCCTGTGCCCCGCTTCCCCCCGGGCAAAAGGCAGGAGCTGTACCGAATGTGGCTCAACTGCCACATGCAGAGAACAGCAGGTAAATTTCCGCCATGTTAGCATGTTCTTCAGTTGGTAGAAAAGAATTTTAGTTTGATTGTTAATTCAGTGCTCCTTTTGAATATCAACGTTGGGGTCATTAAGAACCTATTGGAACAATGAACTGAGAATTTATCTTTTCAGCACGCCAAACCTTGGGAAGCATGATTTTTAAATAATAATCATTAATGTAAACAGTCTATTAACCTATAAATGTGAAATTAAATTATTTATAATTACAAAGTTAGGGAATATTCGGCAGCAAAATCCTTTAAGCCATTCGTTATAGGTAAACGAGTTGAAGTTCGTAGGAAAAAAACCAATAGAAGAAAATATCTAATTTTTATAAGTACAGTATGTCCGTAAAGTCTCAGGACAATTTCAGGCGGTCTCAGGAAAGTAATGGAACAATATATAAATATGAATAAAAGGAAAACTCTACAAGATTTGATAACTGTTCAATGCAGTTCGATGTGACCTCCATTTGTTGCTTAACAAATACTGAAATATAATCTAGTTCTTCCCACACATGATTAAGTGTGATGTTGCTAGGTCTGGAGATCGAACTGGCCGTACCTTGACAGCGCCCATGCCTTTCCATCCGAGAGAATGATCTACCATGAAACCCACGCAGAGGTTTCTTCTTCTTTGTCGAAGTTTTCACACTTATATCTCGTTTCATTGCTTCCCTGTTTAGGATCAAGCGTGCACCATGATTTTACGGACACACTGTACTTTACTGATCAGCCTTTGCGTTAATGGTTACGCTCCAAAGGGGAGCGTATGGTCTTTTGTAAAGGAGGAGGGGGGGGGTGTGGTAAGGACCTAACGTGTGCCCCCGGTCAAGCATGTAAGGTACATTATCTAAATGAACTCTTGCAAGTTATTTCGATAACACAAAGTGAACTGGACAGTATGTTTGGTATGTTCGGCCAGGGCCGCAACTATAGTCTCTGGCACCCGGGGCATGAATGGATTCATGTTCCCCCCCCCTCCCCCTTCCGAGGCTCTTTTTTTGCACATACCACACCAATGAAGCGGGGAGTCCGGGGGCCCTCCCACGGAAAAATGGTGCTATTTAAGCATTTTCCATACCTACATGTAACAGTTTCTGTGCTACTGTACTTTCCATGCATGAACCCATTATGTCCATAAAGTAGTCCGTATAATCACTAGACTTGTTCATAAAATATGTTGAGACGTTATATTGTAAATCAGATTAGACATTCCTGGCATGCAAGTTAAAAAACTTTTTACCAGTTACCAGTTGTAGTAGGAAGGAATTACAATGCAAGCGATTTCAGCGCCCCCACAGCTTTGCGCCCGGGGCGTATGCCCCGCTTGCTCCCCCCTAGTTGCGGCCCTGTGTTCGGCACACATTATACGAATATGAAAATATACTTCGACTTAGAACTTAGTCTCAATAATTGCAATTTGAATGCCTACAATGACCAATTTTATCAGTATTTTGAATGTACAGTTAGGACAAGATGTAAAGCACCTGGAAAACATTAATCATGCTTGACAGTTCGTGGTGCTGATCACACAGATTCACACTTCAAGAACTAATTTCCTTACATTATTAAGTATTGGAAATGGGATAATGAAATTACGAAAGAGATTTCAGTTCAGGTATTTTCACGTGTGATTAAGTTAGATAGGCCCCTTCCTTCTGAACTTTTTGTGGTTTGATTTTTAAGAGGATGTTTGTCGAAGTATGTAGCTCTTCCATACAGAGCGGGAGGAACACATCATATATTTCAACTGTAATGCCTGAAAACCGTACAACATTATATATATTTGCTGTTTGTTGAAAAGTTAGGATTTATTGATTTTGCTATCGGGTGTTGCTGTATTGTAAACTAGGAAAATAATTAGGTTAGACGCAGTTCCCAAAATACAGTTATTTATTAATGTAATATTTTCTTTTCAGAAAGCATGAACTTCCGCTCTCTTTCCATAGATGGAATATTTCGCAGTTCGGATGGGTCTGTGAGGTCGAAGTTTTTCGAGAGGTAAGTTTCCTACAGAACGCTTTATAATGTAATACACTTGTTTGACTTATATGTTTGAGGAATAATACAAGGCGTTTCATAACACCATTTTCAATCTTGACATAACGTTTCTATCTCCCCTCACTGGCTTTTAAAATTGATTAGCGAATCAGTTGTAAGATACTTGTTTATTTGTTTCTGAGAAAGCAGGGAATCAAATAAAATAGCAAACATTTTTTACATAACTTTAGATAAGCATATATTTATGTCAGTGTGTCAACTTAATGTGGTATGTATATCGTAGATATGTATATCATCTTCCCCCCTTGTTCATTGTAACAACAACAATAACTGTCATTCGGAAAGTAATTTGTCTATTCCAGAAATATTGCCTCGTATTTGTCAAGTTATTTTAACATTTAACTCATCTCTGAGTATGGGTTGAATGTAATAAATTAAGGCCTGTACAGAATTTTTCATTTTGAATTTTCATAATGCAAATAAGTTATGGAACCATGGTCGCCTGCAGGAGTGGACGGTCCCTAACGACTGGGATGATAATGGATGAACTTTAGTTGGGTGTGGGTGCCGGGGGTATAGGCTACCGAAGGAGAGAGGGACTTGCGCCAAACACAGTTTTAAACTTAGGTTAGGAAAAGGAATGTAACTCTGGCTTTACGACTATGTCGACGCTCTTAAAGGGTTTTGCCAGAGAACTGCAGAAAATAAATTTTTTTTAAACATTAAATGAGAATGTACATTACACCTTTGCTGAAGTTCATTCTTGCAGAAACATTCCCCTTCAACTTAGCTATCATCAATTACTACGTTTGGCACTAATACGCAGCGGCCGATTGCAAGGAAGGTTGGATATCATGGTAGCCGAACACAACACTTCCACTATTCCTGGGATTACTCACGAGATTTTCCTTGTTTTGAATTTGAATAGTTACATATTCAATAACTGATTTCTGAACGAATGTACGTATTTTTTCACTCAAGAAACTGTTATGAAGTTATTATCCAGTGAGAGTGTTAATGAACTTTTTTTTTTGAAATGAAACGACTCTAATTTTATTGGGTGTTTTATTGATATTTTTTGTGGAAATAACATATATAATGAAATTAAATTATATTTACAATTTTTTGTCATGTTTCATAATTGACAAATGGGATAACTTCTTGGCGTTCATTCACGAACATACCCAATAATCAGAAATATAACTCCCACGAAACTAACCAAATACCGCGATATACTGCAGACCTAACGTCTTGCAGCTGTTTTAACTCGGTTGATGAGTGGCGTGAGAAAAGGGTTGTGTAGTTCCTTTCCTGGTAACACGTTGGTGTATCTAACCTGGAAGCCCAACTCACAAGATGTTTGACCAACAAATCAAGCCTGCAGATTCGAAATGTTTTATTCTATATAGTAATAACTTTATAATGAACATAACACTATAATTTTGTCACTATGTCAATTGCAACAAAAGTTAATAGTCATTTCTCAGAAGAAATTTGTCTGCGACTACGACAGCTATTTCTAAGGATATGCGAACGTTTTCTTGCACAATGTTGCATTTATATATATATATATATACGCACACACATATATATATATATATAGACATATATATGTGTGTGTGTGTGTTGGTGTATGTGTGTGTACATATATAATATAATATTGTTGAATAGTTTAATACCTTTTTAAAATAAAATTTTATGCTATTTGAATCCAAAGTGAGTAGTAGTCCACTGAATATTAATTACTTGTTCTTTCTAAATCCACCATTCAACAGCTATTCCTACTATGTATTCGTCTTTGTAGTGATTGCTATTTGCATGATTGTGGTAATATTTACCTGACAAGAACAAAGAATATCATGTTTAATGAATTAATGTATAATTTTTATTGCTAAGTTATATATTTTTACTTCAGTACTAATATGTGTTCATTTACAGGTACATGGGAGCCAAAAGAAAACCAGACAACCTGCACTGGAACCAACAAGGCATGGGAGCAGTAGTGAGATTTTTGAAACAAATTTTATGAAATATATATACATATGAACACACATTAAATAAAATAATTTCCTAATTTATTATTGTTAACAATAATTGGAATTGAATTATTTTAGCATTGAAAAAATATAAATTTTGTTAATTTTGCATTGTATTTCTTTACAAGCGTTGGCTTGAAATTCCTAACACCATTAAACCTAAAACATGTTTTTAGAATTACACAAATGTTTCTGAAATAGTTTGGTGAACATTGCAAATCTATAACGAAGTTTTAAATTTTGTTATTAGCACGGCCTTGCCGCACCGTTGGAATTGTTCCGTTCCATCACAGGCTGTTGGTGAGAATCCATTTTGCATTGGATTTGGTGACCTCCCGACCCAAAGTGTTGCAAACTGCGAAGACCAAAATAAAATTTCCTCTTACAATGTCTAGTAAATACTAATATTCTTCAAATTTTCTGGTGTTGAAAACATTGGATATTTAATTGGTAAAACAGAGAGATTAAACAAATATTTTCCCATGTGGCAAATACGAGGAAAACATTGACCCCTACACGAATTTTTACAGACAGATAGCATTTAAGTGCACAATGGTACTGTGACCAAGTATTGACTTAAGTGGAAACCTGCTGGTCTAGTAAACGGTAATCTCGTGTGTCCATCTATCTAGCCCAAGTGTTGACAGCCATTGGAGATTTATTAATTTAAGTGTGGATCGTTACAAATTTAATATTTGTACATTATTTATAAGGCTTAATGTTGGGGGATGGTGATTAAAAGATGAACAACTTATTATTATTTATATGATTATTGTCAGTCTACAATGTTACATATTACATTTACATATAGTTGAAGTGCGAGGGGAGCATCAAAGACATAAAGACATACATTACATTATCTGCATCCTATCTGAACCACGCTTTACGCTATGAGCACTGAAAGTCTACATCCCGCGATAGCTGAGGTAGTGATGTCGACCGACGGTCGCACGTCTTGCTCGTGGTTTCGATCCTCGGCTGTGGCATTTTGTTGGACGGCTCCTGGCTGCCGTCCTGGTGCTGGCCTCGCCGACGGCCGCTCGCCGTTTAATTTTTTGCTATTTGAATCCAAAGTGAGTAGTAGTCCACTGAATATTAATTACTTGTTCTTTCTAAATCCACCATTCAACAGCTATTCCTACTATGTATTCGTCTTTGTAGTGATTGCTATTTGCATGATTGTGGTAATATTTACCTGACAAGAACAAAGAATATCATGTTTAATGAATTAATGTATAATTTTTATTGCTAAGTTATATATTTTTACTTCAGTACTAATATGTGTTCATTTACAGGTACATGGGAGCCAAAAGAAAACCAGACAACCTGCACTGGAACCAACAAGGCATGGGAGCAGTAGTGAGATTTTTGAAACAAATTTTATGAAATATATATACATATGAACACACGGCGGCGAGCGGCCGTCCTCCGACTTCCCCAGCAACCTCTTTCTGGGAGTCCTGACTGCCGTGTTTATCGTCGAGTCCGCGGCGTGTTGACAATCATTGTTCCCACTGCTCGTTCGCTACAGCGGCCGCTCTCGTCCTTCGTCGCCGAGGCCGTGTCCCACTATCATTGCTGACAGTGGTGTAACTGCTGAAGCCTCGTGTTTGTGTTGACTAGCGGCACTTCCTTGAGGCAGCGCGCCAATGCACTCCGAGCGAGTCATAACAGGATGCACATTTAAACTTACATGAGTATATGAAGTGAAATGATATCATTACATGGCTCATTTATTGTACTTTTATTTCATTCATATATTTCAGGGTAACAGTGACGTATTCGTTTACATTTTCTGAGATTCCTAAGTTATGTCTCCGAAGCTTTTTTCAATGTATTATAAATATGTGTATTTAAGACTAACGTGATTTTTAAGTGAAATTCAGTATTCGCATTACAAGAAAGATGAAAACGAACAAAACAACTATGTTTAAGAGACTATAATTTTTGTTATTTGTTTTTAGATATCATTGCACAGCCATTCCATGCCAAAAAGGACCAAATTGTGCAAAATTAAAACATACTATAAAATGTTTTTATAAGACTATAACTACCCATCATATCCTTATTTAACTAGAAATATATACATTTTTCAATTATTTCTAATTTTTCATGCACAACTTTTCATTTTAAAATGGGTACCTAATAATTATCATGTATAATGATATTGGCAGGTCAAGTTGGTGCTCCTTTAACATTGGCTAAATATGTGTTTCTTTAACAGCTGTGTTTTGGAGGGAAAAGACCAGTTCATTTGGCTTCCATCTATATGGTGTTTGTGATAAAAAGTTATTTTTCAGAGGTTTCAGCTAGTGTTTCTTGAAGACCTAATTGATGGTGTCCCGTCCGTAACAAAAAAGTAAGAATGTTTATTATACGCATAAAATATTAATCAAGTAATTGTTTATCATGCATGTCTAGATACTTAAACTATATGTAAACATAACCTTAAAGTTTAATGTTGATTATTAATTTTCTGGACTAATAATTAACTTTTTAAGATTTGTCCCGTCCGTAACGTTTTTAAGATTTATTATAATATATAATAATTTTGTTGTTTCTTGTAAATTATTGCGAATTTACTTAAACATGTGCTAATAACTTAACATTCAAATGAGAATTTCTATAATAATATCAACAAATTTAGAAAACTGTAAAGTACAAAAATCTTTACTTTGAGAGTTTTAGAGGTTCTGTAAATTAACTGAAAACAGTGTATAGCCACTCTAGCAAAATATTTGTAGGTACTTTTCTGTTTCAGAAGCAGTGATGGATAAAAAGGAATTGGATAGGGTGAGCATCCGAATGAGAGTGAGTAAACATAGGGAAAAACTAAAACAGGATGAAGAAAAATTGAAGAAATATAAACATGCAGATGCAGAACGAAAAAGGGTAGCTAGAGCTCAAGCAAAAAAAGATTTGGACATGATAAAGCATATACTATCTGGTAAGTCACAAATTAAATTAAAAAGACTCAAAGAGAAAGAAAGAAAAAGACTGTATAGACTGAACAAGAAACACCGAATTGAGTCAGAAATGAAAACTAAACCTACTATTGATGGAAGCGATCTGGGGTCTTTTAAATGCAAGCAGACTCTTGGTAAAGCCACTCTGAGGGTCAAACGAATCCTTCCTCAAAGCCCAAGCAAAAAGTTAGCTGTGATAAAAAAATTGATTTGTGATGAAGTACCTCTTGAATATTCAAGGTTAATTGAAAAAGTTCCTAGAAAAGCAATTTCAACTGTCTTATGTAGTACATCAAAAGAAAAAGTAGTATTGTTTTACATGCGAGATGATGTCAGTCGTCAGGCTCCTGGTAAGCGTGACTGCAAAACTGTTAAGGATGAAGTTACTGGCGAAATACAGAAAAAGCAGAAACGACACATGGTTATGACTGTAAAAGAAGCATATGCCTTCTTCACTATAGAGCATCCTGATATTCCTATTAAAAAGAGCAAGTTTTATGATCTAAGACCAAAGCATGTTCTGTTGTCTTCTCAAATGCCACATAATGTGTGTGTATGCGAGTATCATGCAAACTTTAACTATTTACTTGAAGCATTGGGAAGGAAAGTCGCCAGTTTTCCAAAAACAGGAAGAGAGTTGCTTCTTCAACTTACCTGTGACATAATGAGTGAGAAATGTATGTCTGAAATGTGTGAGAAATGTTCTAGAAAAGGTATTATGGATATTATACCAGCAGACTACGACTTACAATCCGATCTTTCATGGAAACAGTGGTGTGAAATTAATGGTCGTCCTGTTCTAAGCAACATGGCAGGGTCAGTAGAGCATGCTATAGATATTCTTAAAAAGAAGTTGCCAATATTCCAAATGCATTGTTTTGTTAAGTTGACCCAAAGCTCCATATTTGAACAAAAGAAACAGTATTTGCAGCCACATGAAGCTCTAATACAGATCGACTTTGCCGAGAATTACTCGTGTGTGTCGCATGACGAGATTCAGAGTGCACACTGGAGCAACATTCAAGTAACCATATTTACATGTGTTGCATGGTTAAGTGATGGATCAAAAAAGTGCTATGCAATTGTAAGTGATGATTTAACCCACAACAAATTTTGCGTATGGGTGTTCCTCAAAGCAATTCTAAATGACTTGACGACAAAATACTCTATTGAAGAAGTTATATTTTTTTCTGATGGTGCTGCCAGCCAGTTTAAAAATAAGTATACATTGTCAAACCTGTGCTTTTTGGTAGAAGATTATGGAGTGGATGGAGAGTGGTGCTTTTTTGCAACCTCTCATGGGAAAGGGGCTGTAGATGGTGTGGGAGAGAGCAAAAACAAGGAAAGCTCTTGTTTCATCTGCAGAAGAATTTTACACAACTTGTTCTGGTGTTGTTCAAGGTATTGAGATTATGTTTATTCCCAGGGCTGAGATTGACCATAACAGAATTTTCTTAGAAGAGCGATGGAAAAACATCTCTCCAATTCCAAAAGTCCGTTCAAGTCATTACTTCTGTGCTTCTTTTTTATACCCGGGATATATTGTAAGCGGTAGAACCAAGTCTTCTCAACTACAGATGAATAAAGTATTTTGATGGGAATGCCAGTGATTCTGAATCTGAAGTTTCTGATGATAACAACATATTGAAGCCAAGGAACATAATTCCATACTACCATAAAGTGTACTTACCAAGAACAATGTCAAAGGAGGGCAGTACCTACTCACTGAGCAAGTAGGGCAGAGTAAACAGCAGAAAAAACATAAATATGTGGTGGTGAGCCAAGATGGCAGCATTGAGATTTCCTACATGGAGCAGGTTGTACGCGTTGGATGCCAGGACATTCTTTTTAAAACTGATACAAGGAAGAAATGTGTTGTTAACTTTTCAGAAGTGATAGGTTTACTGCCAGAACCTGAATTAAAACAGCTTGGAGATAGGATTTTTTACAAATTTGAAAAGATAATTCCTGGGATTATGTAGAATCTTCTTTTATTAACTTAAAAAAATATTTATGATACTGAAATGACTGGTAATGTTATAATTTTTGCTGTTTTGTTCATTAAGGAGTAACTTTTAAACCAAATTGTTATGTTCAGTAAGGTGGTATTGTAAATTATATTTTGTGTCAGGTCATGTCCTGTCATAACAGGTCACTCACTAACAAACATTTTAACTTTTGCTTAAAACTTAATATTTTGTCAGTATATAGCACACTTTTAACTTCTCATTATCTAGTTAATAAATAGTAAATTAATTGGATAAAAACCACTTAATTATTTTCAAAAAATATTAAGTATTCATTTTTGATTCAAAGGCCAATAATAACTTTAAAATAGACAATTAATAGCATTATATATGCTGATATTACTTAATTCCATTATGTTCTGTTTATTAAGATAATTATTTAAGCCAGAGTACTAAATTAAATTCAGATTTTTGTCCCATCCGTAACGTCCCGTCCGTATCCTGTCACTTTCTCAAAAACATTTTATTGACGGTTATAAAAACTAAATTCTGATTTCAGGAGGTTATGCATGTTTGAACTAACTACTACTATACCATGTATTGTAATAACTGGATGTAAATCACTTCATAACTCACAGAAAATATTCGGTGAAAAACTCACCTTTGCCATCCTGTCCAAACTGTGTCCCGTCCGTAACAATACCAAAAAGATGTATAATTCAAGAATCAAAATTAATAATTATCTCGTACATCAACAATTGGTTGTTGTATAATACGTACTAAGGGTGAGTAACTGCAGATATTGATAAAATAGTTAAATAATAAATTTGAGACAGTGTGCAACATTATTATTAAGGTCTAACTGTCCCGTCCGTAACAATGGAATGACCCTGCAGCTATTATCTGAGTGTTAAAATGTTAAGCGCGGCAGGAATGGAAGGCGCTTGAACAGTCTGCTTGAGAAACCATTATGAACCGATTAACGTATTTCCTCCCCCCCCCCCCTCCCGAACGGCTCTTCCCGTGTTGCAAAATCCCGGCTGCGGTTTCGGGAATTACACATTACTTGTGACGGTTCAGTTTAAAATCGATTAGGAAGGAAATTCCGTTGGCACAACAAAAGTGGTAATATATCAGTAAATGTCCCCTGGTATCAGTGACAGGTTAGGAGTCTGGAAAAACACATTAGCTGTAATATGTGTATTTTCATGGCACATGAAACTCTTAATGCGAGCAGACAGGCCACATCACTTACGGCCCAGGAAAGGGGGGTGGGGATGACAAACATTGTGAAACCGCATGTAAGGAAGAGCATTCAGGTGGGCAAAATATTGTATCGTCCAAAAGGTAGCGTGGTAGAGCGGTACATGTTGGTGATTAACCGAATGCTACGCACCGTGTGGTTCCTAAACACACTTATGAAATTTCACTTAGGCAACACCACAGAGAACGTCGGTACAATCGTGGAAATTGCTGCATCAGGGCCTCGAAAAGTAGATGATAACGTAGTATTAATATGTATTACATTTCCTGGGAGCTCGGGCGTACTGTCATAGCGAGGGGGGGGGGGGGGGGGTGTTTCACAAGCAAATAGGTTTCACGTTGGACACCGGGGAACTGGTCCTAGCAAGGAAGGTTAACATACTCTCAAAGATGATGTATGTCTCTTAAGCAGGGGGAGGGGGAAAAGACCCCCGACTCCCCCATCAAGTACATTGTACTTATATCAGTAAGTTAAGTAGTAAAATGTGCGAAGTGTGTAAAATTAGAGACGATACATGTTAGAATGCCAAGTGTTTCCATCTACTCGCATCGTCGCCGCCGAGCTTGAGGCAGTCGCACAGCACTGAAAGCTACTCCTGTTAGATGATGCGTGATAACTCTCCATCCACAATGGCTAAAACCCTGCATGTGTATGGAGCGTATATTTAAGCTTTGGCGTAGGACGAACTTACGAGTCTTCCCTTCCTGGACCCATTACAAACACACTTAGCTTGAACATGGATTTAAAAAAAGCAACTGAAATGTGTACCTGTCAAGCTATGATGTCACACAGCTACGCACATGAAGAATATACATGGCTTCAGAGGGTTGCGCTCTTATACCTCGGTGGTCTTCAGTTAAGCCAAGCCAAGCAGGGGTTTACAACTTCCTATCCTCTTCACATAAGCAAAGTCTTAGCAATAATGAAAGCAAGGATCAGTTGCGTTCTTACCCTGATCGAGATTGGTGTGGGCATAGTGCTGATATATCTATTGAATGCTTCATTCCATCACAGAATGTCGTTGCAGAATATTGGCTATAATGAGCAGGAGATTTGGTAAGCTTTCATACCTATGTACAATAATTGCATTGAAGTATGAAACACGAAAATTAATACAGTAGTTCATAATTCTGTTGTTGATAATTATTGAAATTAATTAAAAATTTAGACATGAGAAGACTAAAACGCACGAAGAGTAATTATACAGCTTATAATTAGGGTAATATAGCTATTTATAATGTTAACATCTCAAAAAAGTTAATTCCTGTATTTTTACGAAAAATATCTCTTGAAATCAGTTGCCAATAACTTGACTGTAATTTTTCAAGATGGATGATGTAAATTTGTATACATTATGTGATTCTTGCCCACATGAAAATAGTATTTTTTGAGATACTGTTATCAAATATTTTTTCAAACAGGAAAAACAGTAATCGAAAAGTAAGCAACTAGACTGTTATGTTGTATAATGCCTATGTGCGCCTTGTTTTCTAGAAAGCTTTTCAGGGAACGGTTTACACTTCGGAGGTACAGGGACCACACCGAAGCATACATACCCGGGTAAGAATTAAAGCGCTGGATTACTGCGAACACTGTTTTTTTAGTTAAACGGTAGTTTTATTGTAGTGTGAAACTGTAAAAATATCTGTAATTTTGCTTGAAAAATCCTATCCCACTCACAAAACGAAATAAGCAATGTACAGTTGTGTGTGACCCATGGTGACGAGTAAAAAAAAGAGGCAAATATGCGGTATTTATTGATAATAAATGTATTGTGGTATATCACACAATACATGAAAAAATTCATATTTAAAAATAAGTATTCATACACACAAACATGTACGTGTCTGAGTTGAGGATTCATGTAAAGTTGCATTCAAATTATGTTATTCCACATGCTTTTTTTTTTTTCATTTTGAAGTATATACGAAGGTCGATCCATGAAGTTCCCATCAATTTTACAAATAGACAACATTGTCTATTCTCATAAAAATTTACATAGTTGGAAAGAAGAAACTTTGCTTTAATTTTCTTCATTATTTTCATCTTTTTCAATGCATTTTTTGTAGACGGTGCTCCAATTTCCGTATCCTAATGTAGAACTCCGCCGCCAACCCGTTGAGGAAGCCTTTCACCTCTTCTTTGACTTCTTCGCCGCCCCAGAAGCATTGACCACTCAAGTTTTCCTTTAACTTGGGGAACAAGTGATAATCACTAGGCGCGAGGTTCGTACTGTAAAGTGGGTGGGCCATTACAGTCCACACAAAGTGTGCCAAAAGTTCCTGGGTTTGACGGGAGACGAGAAGTCGGGCGTTGCCGTGAAGCAGTCTTACACCGGCTGTCAGTCGTCCTCGCCGGCGGTTCTCGATAGCTCGCCGGAGTTCTCTTAGTGTCTGAGTTGGTTGTTGTCCCAGGTTCCATGAAATCGATTAGCAGTATCCCCTTACGATCCCGAAAAACAGTATCCATGAATTTGCCGGCAGAAGTTTGTTCGAACTTCTTTGCGACTGATGACCCTGAGTGATGCCACTGTTTGGATTTTTGTTTTGTTTCGGGAGTGAAATACGAACATTAGTTTCTTTCCTATAATACATTACAGTAGTACCTTATATTTAATATATAGGACAGCAAGACCATTACTTAGTACTTAGTTTTTAGCTGAGGTACGGATTAACGAACGTGTGCTGGGAAACAATATTAAAACGGCATGCATTTATGAAGATGATGCTCCGGGTCAATATATTTTTTTTTTTTTTGCAAATAAGATAGTATTACGTTTACTTATAAAATGGTATAATTACACTACAAAACATTCATCGGTTACAGATCACTTAACCTTTCAGTTCATTTGTTCAGTGAAATAGACATTTTATATATCCATCCTACATGTACTTTCTAAAACTTTGGGTTCATGTGTATCTACATACAGTGGACATTATACTTCATGCCTACGCAGTACGTAATTTTAATTGTACTTCAGATTCGTTTCAAAATCTATATACTTTTCGATTATTCCTATACAGCAAGAAAATCTAATATTTAGTTTAATAATTATTACAATCAAACAGTTAAAATTAGTGGCATGCTAGGAAGTATGATGGAAAGGGTTTAGTCAACTTGTATTTCTTTTATATAATTAATGAAATGATCGTACACAAATTAAATTTTTTAATGTTCAACTAGATATTTAATATGACAATAAAAGTACACAATAAGATTAAGTAAAAAAACTGTTAACAAATAATAACGTAATACTTTGTAGCTTTATAATCACTTCACGCCTTACCAATGCTGTATGTATTTTACCCTGTATTGTAGAAGTTGTAGGCCTGTGTTTAGTTCGGAGTAATATGTCGATTAAATCCTTGTTTGTGATATTAATGACGTTTTTAAAATTTCTGTTTTTTCTTTTGCTTGTTCCAGGATAAATCGGAAATCATTGATTTTTCTGTATTAGACAGTTATATGGCTAAATTGTAAACTATTCTATTTGTAATTAGAGATCTCCATCTCTGAAGGAGGTAAGAAAAGTTGTCAATATTGTTTTAAAATAATTCACTTCAAAAATACAAATTAATCAAGCATAAGAAAATATATTGTGTACCTGGATTCATCCCTTGAGAGGCAAAAATAGGTAAGTTTTGTTTTTCAGTTTAATAGTTGCATGTCTTCAAGTAATTAAGCATGATACATAACATTCTTTAAAATACAAAAACACAAAAGTATTTTATTTATGTATTTATTTATTAATATCCTGTTGAGCCTTGTTTTTCCTCGAAACCATAAGGTGAACATGTCACTGACATATTTACAGTCTTAAATACACATACTGTTTTACATACACATACAGTTTTATATACAGACACATAGCTTTCAAGATAACTACGTAGTAATGAAATTATTCATATTAAATGAATTACTAATATAAAATTTATTTTATATAAACCACTTTTACAGGCTTCACATGAAATAATTTCTACATTTCATAATTAAGTATATACTGAAATATAAACTTTATATTTGTGTACTTATATAACTTGAAAATATTAAGAAATTAGAAAAAAAAAAGCAGATTTCAGGATATTGTTGTTAGGCAGTGTAACTGCACAGATTAGTCTTATCCGCCCCACAATTCTTACCTTCTTTCGGCAATAAACGCCATAAATTCTTCTCAATTGTAAAATGTATGAAATGAAATTGTATTTTAACAGTAGCTTTATATTTGTCTATATTTATGATTTCCATTATTTTGTAAGGCCAAGTGTTAAAAAGTACTCTGCCAATGCGCTGTATTTCTGTTGCTTGGGTATAAGTTTATTGCATCCTCGAGTGTTATGATAATGGGCACCTTAGTTTCTTTCAAATTTTTTTTTGTATCTGTTAGCAAAGAAATAAACTTTTGTATATAAATTATTAATCCTAATGTTTTAAATTATTTTCTGGAACTGAATTTTTTGGTTTTCTGCTGTATTGATTTTGTAGTTTCCCCAGTGATTATAACTGATGTATCATCTGCAAAAATAATAAGCTAACCTTGATACTAACCACGATCTTTACGTTTTGCGAATTGCAAACCCTAAGGTGTGAATAGGGATAATTTTGGTTTCAGGATTAATCATTTCCACATTATAATTGATTTAGGAATTGTAAGTAATTAAGTGAAACAATAATAAATGTACGAAAACTAACAAACAATTTTATCATTACTCGGAATCCAACCCAAAGTTTCATTAAAGGGGGAGGTGTCTTTTTAGAACAAATAACCCACAACTGCAATTCTATTGAAACTGGAAGATACTAAAAAAAACTTCGGGAGTTGCACACTCCTTATTTTTGCGTGTATTGAAAGTGAGTTTCAATGAGGTGGTACCGCGACAGCGACTATCCAAGTAAGACGTAAATGTAATAGTGGAAAAGATAAAAAATATATGTTACTTATTAGCATGATCCCGCCCGTAATGGGTGCAATAGGATAAAGTTTGGTTTAAAGAAAGAAATAATGTTTCTAACGTTATATTACAAAAGAAATATGTCCTTATGAAATAAAGTTAACTTAAGGAAAAAACAAGAACACGTAAATAATATACAATGTATAGCAGTACTTTTTATCATTTCGATGTTTAACTCCTACAGCAGGAAAACGGGGGCGCGTTCCTTTTTTCAGTAATAAATAATACATGCAAGGAAATTAGGATGAAGGCGAGAAATATACCAAGAAACACGTTGGCCAATTTAAGATTACATAAGTTTTAACCTTAATCACTATTATATATTCAACCGCAAAAGGGACGAAAATATGGTAAATTGTTTCATTCAAGAAGTCGTATTTCTGAAGGTAATTGAACGCAGTATAAGAAGTACGACTTATAACCATGCAAAATCTGCAGGAATTGTTTTTCACTATTTGCTTCAGTTCTTTTTAAAATATGAAATCGCGGGTGCGCGGGAAAAAGGGGATATGTCAAAATTACTTAAATTAAGATATTAAACATTTATAGTTCTTCCAAGTATGCAAGATCGGTAATTAATCATTCCAAAAGTTCAGTGCCATAGAATAACACACAAGGGTGCTAGACTTAACCCATTTGGACCAATTTGTAGAGCTTTTTCTTTATTTCATACCATAAAAAACCTATTTGCCAATATTTGACTTATCCCCTTATTCCCGCGCACCCGCAAAATATTATAAGCGTGGTTTTAAAATAAGAAGGTAACATATTGAACCAAATCAAAAAGTTTAAATATCGGAAGTGATATGTGAATAAACCTTAAGCTACCTAATCTTATAAAACATTTACTGAAATATCACTTCTGCATTTGTAACACTGGTTTTTATTACTGAAAAATTTAAAGAAATTAAACCATTATATTTATCATGAGTTCAAATCGTGTCTTACCAATATTCGTATAATTTTATTATAATTATTTAGGATTTCACATTTCCCGGGAAAAGAAAAGGGTTAAGTGGGATCAGTTTGGTTTCTGTTCTGGTAACGGATATTTCAATGTTTCATAGTTGCGAATTTTTACATTGGAATCTGTTTGGTGGAAAAAAGGAGACGGATATGAATGTTCGAGATTTTGTTGAAGTGAAATCTAATAATTATTCTAAGAATTAAATACGATAATACGTAGGAAAAGAAAATTAATGTATGTACTCTATATATAAAATCAAGAAACTATTGTAAAAAATATACTTAGATAATGGGAAGAATATATTAAGTAATATTATTTCGTTATAACAAGGTATGACCTGTGGCATTAAATTAGTTAAAATGAAATAGGAGGGTGTTTGAAAGGTTTCTATGCATGTATACGTCATTAAATTAAAAAGAAGTGAAGTGTGATTTCAAGGTAAGCTATATTGTACACACCAAATGGAAGTCTTAATATCAGGTACTTGCTCCACACTGAAAATTAAGAAAAAAGCCAGTGGATGATCTCAAAAAGTACCATTCGTAAACGGTTTTGCTATGAAATAAAACTTTTATGCACCTGACAATTAATTGGGTCCATTTTTCAGTAAAAAAGTTAGTCACTAAACAAATTCTTCTCTTTCAATGGTGATGCCAGTAATACCCTGAAATTAAGCGAGCAAGGCCGCTAGTTATTATCTAGTTAATCCATGTTATCATAAGCCCAAGTTTTGTTATGTGGAAGTGTTAATCTTTATTTGCTAATGTAATGTTACTTAATATGTAAATATGTCCGTGTAAGCGACCAACAGAGGCCTTACACAAAGCAAACAACAAATGGTGGTTTGCCAAAAAGTAAACACGATACGAATTTCCAGACAGTATTGCAGCTGTCAGACAGGATTATTTGCCGCAGCGGTGTCTTGCAAGTAGTTGAGCCGGTATCAGCATCCAGCAGGTGGAGGTGCATCTCCAACCCATAGTCACTAAAGGCCGTCTACAATTGTCTGAACCTGTGCGTGGTCCGTGCCTTCGCCCACATGACGCATGACGTCAGAGGGTCACGTGGACCATCAGCGAAGTGTCTTTCGGACCAATGTTAGGACATTTCAATTGTAGACGGGACTTAGAGACGTCCAGTTTCTGCTTTAACTACTGTTATACCCACGGGTATAACGGGCATACAAATTTATTTGGCAGAAGACGAGAAAGAATTCATTACTCCATTCACACGATACCCAGGATGCTAACAGAAAACAAGCTTAGGCATATGCCGACCATGAGCAAGGATTTGTTGGGATGAACATTTAACACAATACATTTTAAAAATTGTGTAACCTTGTAAACGATTATTGAGATTTTCTTTCCCGAACTTCAATTGCAAAAAAAAAATTACTTTTGTATTTGAAATCAAGTTCTGAGCCATATTGAAATAAACAAAATTGATTTTACATTTGTAGGCTAGTTTAGAAAACAATAACAATATTATAAAATTCAGAGGACAAGGGAATTTGGATTTGGTTCAACGTATTTTATTTGTGATAAATATTTTATTTTACATTATCGGAAAATTTATCCAGTGTTAATTTGCTGCTATGAAAGTAATAATAAAAAAAGACTACCATTAATATACTTTATATGTTACATGATTACATGATAACTACCTTGAATAATAGCAACTAAAAATAATTTGTTTCCAAGTTAAACCAATGGATACACGATTCTCATTGTAAGCAACTTGGTTTTTGGGTTGTAGCCGCGTCCTTGTCGAATTAATTAACTGCTCCGTAATGATGGCGACTGCAATGCCGACAGAAACGTCGGTAAATAATTCAAGGACGCTGCTACAACCCATATTAACTTGTACCATAATTAAAGAAAAATTATTTAAGATTTCCATTTGGGCTAGCATGTGTAGGATTACTATAAAGTATTACCCTATTCATTAACAATATGGATATAGACGTAGGTTTTTAAATTATAAATTATTTATGTATTAATTACTAGTGAACAGTAATTATAATTTCAATTGAAAATATATTCCTAACTAGTATCAATTAATAAAACCAAAAATATTGATACATATTTGCTTAAAGCCGAATGCATATAATTAGTAAACTTATATATGAAATTGATTATGATACGCCAAGGACGGGGTTTAATTCACCTGACTTGTATTCCTAACATACTTCGTGTTGAAAATGGACCCCAAGCACATTAAAGTAAAACAATATAGTGAATAGTCTGGCGGTTGGCGTTTGTTTAAAGCTCCGTCACTAACGACAAAGTCCCAACCGATGACGGAGGCCTCTTTTCAAGTAAAAAAAAAAGTTTGGTGTGGAAAAGAGGAGCATATTAGAATAGCCAGACACATCGTCTAACATGCTGGAGAAACCTCACCAAACGGTTAAGAGAAATAGAAGCCATATCAATTTAATTTAGAGTTAACAGTTTCATTTTGAATGGAAAAAATTAAGTAAAAGCAGTAACAAATAAAAACAATGTATCTATTTGCCAAAAAAAAATCCTGGCTACAAGATTCGGTAAAATTTTAAAAATGCCTTAAAAAAAAATTGTTTCTGCATACACCAACATCCGTGCATTTACCTTGTCCTTATAGGTACACTAGGTAACACCGTTAATGGTTATTTTATTTAGAGCCACGATGGACCAATATTTATTGTAGTATATTTCTTACACGCTTTATTATGTCGTAAGAGCCTCGCTGCACCAAACAGATATGCCACCAATTACATTATGTGTTTTTCTTATTAGGGCCCCGATGAGCCAGTAAGTATCATGGAATAATTCTTACACGCATTACTATGTCGTATGAGCCTCGCTGCACCAAACAGATATGCCACCATTTACATTATGTGTTTTTCTTATTAGGGCCCCGATGAGCCAGTAAGTATCATGGAATAATTCTTACACGCATTACTATGTCGTAAGAGCCTCGCTGCACCAAACAGATATGCCACCATTTACATTATGTGTTTTTCTTATTAGGGCCCCGATGAGCCAGTAAGTATCATAGTATAATTCTTACACGCTTTACTATGTCGTAAGAGCCTCGCTGCACCAAACAGAAATGCCATCATTTACATTATGTGTTTTTTTATTTGATTAGGGCCCCGATGAGCCAATAAGTATCATAGTATAATTCTTACATGCATTACTATGTAGTAAGAGCCTCACTGCACCAAACAGATATGCCATTATTAACATTATGTTCTTATATTTGATTAGGGCCCCGAAGGACCAACAATATCCTTGTATGCATTGTAGTATCTTTAGGGGGTTGTATTCAAAATTGTTTTGTTTTCAGTGTTTCGTTTTGGTCAATATTATTGGAAATAAATTTATAAAATATTTATAATATAATGTTTATTGTAACCATTATTTATTTATTTATTTCGTTAATATGCTACTTTAGTAAAGTCATATTCTCAAACACAGTTATTTAACCTGTAGAAATTTTAATCGATGAAAGGTAAGCATTTTTCTTTCAGTACGGGAAGATCAGTTTTACTGAACAAATATTTAATGCACAGTTCACACATGTACTGTGAGTTTGTGTCTCCGGCATTAATACTAACTCCAATGCATGTTTCAATATGGACCCAACGTTCACACATGTCACACTGGATCCAACTAGAGCCAGTCTCACCTTCTCCACAAAATAAACATATGTTAACAACTTTTTGTGATTGCTGAAGAATTAAAACCTGTAAATATTTCCTATAACTTGGGATATTAAGTGATTGACTGAATGCATTTCCGGTAATAATTTTTTCGGCGTAATAAATAACGAACACTCCACAGCTACTACTGTCTTCCTGAATTGGGTGCTCCACTTCTTCCCCTATACGCCACTTGGTTGTGTCAAACAAGCCGTTGCTATTATTTGCCCTAATATATGACAGAAATGAACTAAGGACTTTCCTACGGTCTATTTCTCCATGCAACGAATCGTAGACCTGTAATGATTTTGTTTTCGCATGGGCAGCTATCAGAATCCAATGATTTCCATTAACGTTGTATGGCATTAAGATAACATTAATTGAATTGAAATCAGTTTTCTGAAAGATTTTACTTTTTCGGCAGTTTGAGACATTTCCGAACATAATCCTTGTAATATCACAATCTAAAATGAGAACATCTGTACGACCTGAAAGTTTCAAAAATGCAAGAATTGATATTTCTATGATGCTGCTTGTTAACCATTTATTGTCAATGAGTGTTCTGTACGAACTGCTCCACAGTTTGTGAGCAATGGGTTTGCCGACAGTGTCGTTTGTCAAATATGCCACTAAATAATCCCTTCCAATTTCTGCTACATAATATTCTGGCATTTCTATCAGACCGTTGTCTTGAATATGCGAAGCAACACGATAGATATAAGATGACAATGGCCGCGTGTCACATGGGGAAGTTCTTGAATTGCCGGAAAAATGAACAGTTTCGTTCTGAAAACTTACTCTCTCTTTGTTAGATTGCACGGTTGTTATCCCAGTTTGAGCAAGTGACGAAGTCGTTTTAAGCTCATCTAATTTCGAGGCACCTTTTACATCTGAAACTATTTCGTAGTGACTGTTTCTAACTGTATTTTCATATACCTTACTTGTTAAGGAAGGAAGTACCACTTCTATGTTTGGTTCTGAAGTAGATTCCTGAACTGGTACTGTTACGCATTTGAAACCGGATACGGTAGAAAACTTTGTAGTAGTAGATGGGAGGTTTGTGTGGTCTTCAAAATCATCTGTAAGTTTCGGGGTTATTTCTGATATATGTGTTTCAGAAACAGGTGTTTGTAAAATGATATTTTGTTGATTTGAAGTTATATTCTGAGTATCACTTACGGATATATTTGTGAATGCTCTTTCAAAATATGTAGTGGGATACTTACAACGCTTTGACCAATGTTCCTTGACATCGGGATCGTCGGCATCATCTAGCATTTCCGAAACATTGTTAATGGCGCATTTACGTTTTAATGACACTTTGGGTATGCTGTATTGGTGAGATTTACATTTCGTCATTATACGCTCTCGGACTTTAGTTATGAAACGCCCAGCTTTATTCCGCAACTTATGTTCAAGCACATCTGATTTAAGTTCTCCCATCCAGTTTTCAACCACCGCATTACTGAACCGTAATGTGTTTATGTTTTGTGATTTGGGTATCAAAGCAGACCATAAAGGAACGAACGGCATGTAACGTTTTGTTATATATTCAGCAAATTCAGGGCAGTAAAATTCGTTACTTATGTACTCACAGCCGTTACATTCTGATTCAAGAGATTTATCTATCTTGTGACATTCGTTACTAAACACTTTGTAATATGGACTATCAAAGTAAACCGTTCCTGTAAGTGTCTCAGAATCCACATCGTTTATATCACTCATCTGCTCATCTGTCTTGACATCTACTGAGTATGAGGGCAGAGAAAATATATTCTGAATAGCCGAAAGTACATGAGCGGTTACATACTGGGATTTAAGTACGATAATAAACAGACGGAATATCCGCAACATGTTATTAATATCAGACACCATGATAAGGGTAGCCATGGCTTTCATTACGAAATGCTTAAGCTTCTTTTTTTCCGACGTTCTGTGAAAAGCTCGAGAGACCATTTTCATGAAGTGACTGCAGCAGGAATAAATAAATGTGACTGATTTCACTTCAGCTTTATCTACTTCTCCCTGTAAATATTTATACGTGAAAGTAAGGTAACTAACTAGATCCATTTTGTTCCAAGCTGAAATAAACCCTTTAATCAAGGCACAACTCCAGTCTACTACAACCCACCCCACAATAGGCCACCTACGTAGGTACTTCTTTACTTCAATTTTTACATACACTAGAAACGCTTCAATGTTGTTGAAATCATGTTGGCAAGTCAACATTTCAAAAATAGGAAGTATACTAGAGTTTATGTTTATTACACCGGCGTAGTAAAATATAGTTTCTCCGGACGGAGTACTTCGCACAACAGCCCCTGTTGAATTGAAATGTAACACTACCAGATTATTTTCAGAAATATGTTGCTTTAAAACATCTAAATGTGTGGTACTCATTAGGTAAACTGTAAACGGAACACGATACAACTGAATGTATCGTCCCCCCTCTGTTGACTGTGAACGAAAAAGTAACAGAACGTCCAATTCGTCATCGTGGTGCAAATCATTCTCCGTTAACATTTCGTACCTAGCTTGTTTCAGAACACCCAGAGTTCTAATATCCTGCATATTCCGGCCTGCAAGTCCAGCGCTAGATGCGGAACGTATCTGCTCCATCATTACTTGTTTAGGGGTTGCATGCCGTAAAGTTGCTTTCACTTTTTTCCTCTTTATTCCACGGAGCTGTGTAAACGCAACATAATCTCCGCTGTGGTTTTCTGAAACACAGCCCATGCTATGTATATCTATATCTATATCCCCCTCACGTATGCTGACATCTAACCTGAAAGTTTTGCATGCGCGCTGCTCAGTGGAATACATGCACACAGCATATCCTAACCAGCTGGAGTTCCCATTTTTTTTAAAACTTTTGAAACGAAGAACGCAGTTTTTTTTAAACTTATTTAACATTCCCGTCCTAATCTCGTCCCTAAGGATTTCCTTATTTAGCACCCCTTTCTTTCCCTCGTCAATGATATTGTCACCTGACAATAACAACTTTCCTTCGTGTGTACTGTAATGTTTACTAATGGGGTTAGTAGTCTCTACGGCATCACACTGGCAACACCCCTCAATGGCAGTTTTAAAGATGATATTCCTGTCAATGATATTTACTTCAACTTTAAATGATTTTCGTAAAGCAGAGTGCTGTGAACGAGCGCAGTATCCGTACACATGAAAACAAGATGTTCCAAATGGTCGAATTACTGGAAAAATAACAACGCACGACAACTGTAAATTGACCTTCAACAATTTCCGTATTTTTCCTCGCAGTACTTTTTGTGACAAGGTTGTGGAATCCGATTCCAGAGGAAATGAATGAACTTGCGGTGAATTGAAAGTACTTTCTTTGTGGTGGCTGTTCTGTTGGCCTGACAGGGTATCAAAGTTAGTTGCAAAACGTTTTACACACACGTCCGAATTCTTTGGGTACGCAAGATCTGCTTGTTTTTCTTTCAATGAAACTAAATGAGGCGGCGTCGAAGTTGCATCATCTGACGGTGGGAAATCAGATCCCGTTTGTTTGAGAAGGAAATTCGCAGAATTCTGAGTCTCTTTACGCGCAAGAAGTTTGTTACATAAAAGGGATATATATCTGATGTTGTTACGAGTACATTTAAAACGCAAATCTGCTAGAATAGGTCGCGTGAAATCGCGTACATTTGAAGAAATAACACCATACTTTTCCATCAAGTGCAAAATTTCACTGTCTCGTATTACTAATCTACTTGTTTTTCCCGGCTTCTTAAGGTTCTGAGTTGAACTTTCATTAACAATTTCCATGTCATTTGTAGTAACACCACTTGCATCAAGAGTTTCTGTGCATGCCAGGGGAGAGAAAGAATTGTGCAGTTTTAATTTGAATTCTCTATTTTCAGTGGACACAGACTTATTAACGCGACGCTTCTCTCGTCTTGGCAACAGTCGAAAGTGATTTCTGGAAGAGCTGGCTGACGCATCCTCGCAAGACCGGCTTCTTTTGTGATACGAATGGTCAGACAGACTACGAACGGGTATCACATGGCGACGGTAATGCTGGGTAACTGCAGACTTTTTACTTTCGTTTGTAGTACTTTTGAGAATACTTGGCCGCATTTGTGTTACTTCGGCAAATGTTTTTGCAGCAAAAGGCTGAAACCGCGGCGTAGTAGGAAAGGGAGACAACTGTTGTGTGTTGAGAATTTTCGCAAGGTGTTGCCTCATTACATTACTTTTATGAATGTAAGTCACTGTTTCGGGTTGGACACCTTGCGCCAAAGACGTAGCAAATGCAACAGCATACACCCCACAGTCTATCGTATTATGTTGCCCCTGAACTTTATGAGAAACAATTGGTGCATTAGCAGGATACAAACGGTTCAAGCAGGAAGTCGCTGAATTCGTTAAATAGTTTTCATTTAAGCTGTCGAATACGTGAATTTGTTTCCCATCGAAATGTACTGCAATATAATGACCCAAATTTATACTCTCAGGATTAAATAAAATCTGAATATGGCCATCACGTGACGGCAGCACTGCTGCAGGCTCCAATGCAAAGATGCTGTCGACAGGAAACATCGGAAGCTTTACCGTTTTGTTAAAAACCGCCGCAAAATCATTGATATGGTCGGACAGTAATCTATCGCCCAATAAGATACCGTTGTATTTTTCAGCTGACAGGTCAAGTAGAGGCAAATCTACAAAATTCTTTTTATTCCCGTTCATACTTAATGCGCTCAACAGAAGATAATGTTAGATGATCGCAAACAAAAAAATTCCGTAATAATAACTTTAGTGTTATTAAAAGTGTGGCTTTTTAACGAAACGAAAAACTGCTCCCGAAAATGTACATAAGGAAACAAACCTATGTTGAAAAAAAAAAGATCGTTAGTAACTAATATAACATACATAAATCCAATACCTGCAAATCAGAAGCCAGCACGATATGCGCACAACGCACCGCCCTTACCACAATCGGCAGTCAAGCGGGAACTGAAACGGGAGGCCAGTGTCCAGCCTCCAGCCAACTGGCATGCAGAGCCGAGCCTTCACGAAGTTAGCCGAAGCTTGAACAACGGCTAACGAAGCGAGCCACAAAAATTTGAAATTGTGCGCCAAAGCACAACACCATTTCACCTTCAGCAATTTGCGATAAGTGCTAAACTAAACAATGTTTCATGAAGACGCGACGCACAAATCATTTTTAAAAAAAATTGGGTTATATTTGCGATTAGAAACTTAGTAATAGGATACGCGAATCTGAATACGTTTTCCGATTGAAATATTTACCACAGGTCTTCGCATTGTCATAACATTTACTAAATCAACCTCAAATTATGCTACTCATAATAAAAGAAATTATTTTTCCCCCTGCTAATTAAGACGGAATGAACTGTATCTTATTAAATAAACGTTACCAAATTAACAACTTTACAGTATTTACTTACATTTATATCGAAAATATAAGTACCTATCAATCACAAGACACAGAGCTACATTAAATAATTTTATAACTGGCTCGGAATAGATCTCTAATTAAGGTAAGGTTTGGAAAACAGATTTAAATTCCACACATTGAAAGTTATAAAAAGAGTCGAAACAAAATTTTATCACCACAAATATAGCAACGGACCTACGAAGATGAACTGTAATGAAAATTGCATGAATAGTTGCACATTTTGCATACTAGCATTGAAAGTAAATAACATTGAAAGATTAGTTGTACATGTGTATACGTATCATTTAATGTTATCCACAAGTACTCGTTACACATAGGATATTTGCCGTTCCTGCATTTAAACTTATACTCAATTAATACAAATAAATAAATACTAATTAATTAATACATATAAAAAATACATCATGACCTTTGTTTTAAAAATTTATCATTATAATTAATAATTGTTAGGCAACTCAACACTATACTAAAGTTATTGTTTAAAGGACCGCAATCAGTGGGTGGATAAAGCATTTGCCTTCACATAAATAAGGCGCGCGGCCTTGCTGCTGTTCATCGACATTTAAAGTGACAGGGCAAAATTAAATAAAAAAATATAATATCATTCTAAGGAAGGTAACAGTTTTCATGTGGTAAGTATCTAATATTCAGACGATCATTGGAATGATACCTGTAGTATTTTAAATGTGCAAATTATGTCAATAATAGTGGTTATTGATGTCGCTGTATTTTAAATACTCGCAATAAAAAAAAAGCATGTAGAGAAAATTTATTGAAGCCTTAACCCTTATTTTTAAAAAACCGCACATGTTTTCAATAATTTTAAATGCTGACGACATTTATCAAATCTTTGTAAGCGTTATAAGCTGTCAAGGATGAAAAGCGCCCGAAATTATTGCTGTCCGTCGGCAATAAAAGTGTCGGCCCAGATAGAAATTCTGAAATGTAAATATTGTTAGGGAAGTTTAAAGCTTTCATTTGCATAGTGTCTGATATTGGGACTATCCTTCGTATAAGCCCTGTGGTGGTTTTAATATAATAAATAATTTTCGAAAAAGTGCTTTATTCAATGGGCATGCAATTAAAATGTACAAAATGAAAAAAGTAATTACATATATTTCATGAAGAATTTACCTTCCTCTTTAATATTCTCTAGTTTTTCCTTCAAAATATAAATATTAAATGTCATAAATAAATTTTTGTTTGGAAGACTGCAATCGGCGGGAGAAGCTATAGCATGAAAGGAAAACAGGGCGTGCGAACTTGTTGCTGTCCGTCGGCATTAAAAGTGTCGGCCCAGATAGAAATTCTGAAATGTACATATTGTTAGGGAAGGTTAGAGCTTTAATTTGCATAGTGTCCGATATTGGGACTATCCTTGGTATGAGCCCTGTGGTGGTTTCAGTATAATAAATAATTTTTGAAAAAGTGCTTTATTCAATGGGCGTGCAATTAAAAAGTACAAAATGAAAAAAAGTAATTACATATATTTCATGAAGAATTTGCCTTCCTCTTTAATAATCTCAAGTTTTTTCTACAAAATATAAATATAGAACGTCATAAAAAAATTTTTGTTTGGAAGCCTGCAATCGGCTGGAGAAGCTATAGCATGAAAGGAAAACAGGGCGCGCGAACTTATTGCTGTCCGTCGGCATTAAAAGTGTCGGCCCAGATAGAAATTCTGAAATGTACATATTGTTAGGGAAGGTTAGAGCTTTCATTTGCATAGTAACTGATATTGGGACTATCCTTGGTATGAGCCCTGTGGTGGTTTCAGTATAATAAATAATTTTTGAAAAAGTGCTTTATTCAATGGGCGTGCAATTAAAAAGTACAAAATGAAAATAAGTAATTACATATATTTCATGAAGAAATTGCCTTCCTCTTTAATATTTTCAAGTTTTTTCTTCAAAAAATAAATATAGAATGTCATAAATAAATTTTTGTTTGGAAGCCTGCAATCGGCGGAAGAAGCTATAGCATGAAAGGAAAACAGGGCCCGCGAACTTGTTGCTGTCCGTCGTCATTAAAAGTGTCGGCCCAGATAGAAATTCTGAAATGTACATATTGTTAGGGAAGGTTAGATCTTTAATTTCCATAGTGTCTGATATTGGGACTATCCTTGGTATGAGCCCTGTGGTGGTTTCAGTATAATAAATAATTTTTGAAAAAGTGCTTTATTCAATGGGTGTGCAATTAAAAAGTACAAAATGAAAAAAAGTAATAACATATATTTCATGAAGAATTTGCCTTCCTCTTTAATATTCTCAAGTTTTTTCTTCAAAATATAAATATAGAACGTTATAAATAAATTTTTGTTTGGAAGCCTGCCATCGGCGGGAGAAGCTATAGCATGAAAAGGTAACCGGCAACGCGAACTTGTTGCTGTCCGTCGGCATTAAAAGTGTCGGCCCAGATAGAAATTCTGAAATGTACATATTGTTAGGGAACGTTAGAGCTTTCATTTGTATAGTGTCTGATATTGGGACTATCCATGGTATGAGCCCTGTAGTGGTTTCAGTATAATAAATAATATTTGAAAAAGTGCTGTATTCAATGGGCGTGCAATTAAAGAGTACAAAATGAAAAAAAGTAATTTCATATATTTCATGAAGAATTTGCCTTCCTCTTTAATATTCTCAAGTTTTTTCTTCAAAATATAAATATAGAACGTCATAAATAAATTTTTGTTTGGAAGCCTGCAATCGGCGGGAGAAGCTATAGCATGAAAGGAAAACAGGGCGCGCGAACTTGTTGCTGTCCGTCGGCATTAAAAGTGTCGGCCCAGATAGAAATTCTGAAATGTACATATTGTTAGGGAAGGTTAGAGCTTTCATTTGCATAGTGTCTGATATTGGGACTATCCTTGATATGAGCCCTGTGGTGGTTTTCAGTATAATAAATAATTTTTGAAAAAGTACTTTATTCAATGGGCGTGCAATTAAAAAGTACAAAATGAAAAAAAGTAATTACATATATTTCATGAATAATTTGCCTTCCTCTTTAATATTCTCAAGTTTTCTTCAAAATATAAATATAGAACGTCATAATTAAATTTTTGTTTGGAAGCCTGCAATCGGCGGGAGAAGCTATAGCAAGAAAGGAAAACAGGGCGCGCGAACTTGTTGCTGTCCGTCGGCATTAAAAGTGTCGGCCCAGATAGAAATTCTGAAATGTACATATTGTTAGGGAAGGTTAGAGCTTTCATTTGCATAGTGTCTGATATTGGGACTAATCCTTGGTATGAGCCCTGTGGTGGTTTCAGTATAATAAATAATTTTTGAAAAAGTGCTTTATTCAATGGGCGTGCAATTAAAAGTACAAAATGAAAATAAGTAATTACATATATTTCATGAAGAAATTGCCTTCCTCTTTAATATTTTCAAGTTTTTTCTTCAAAAAATAAATATAGAATGTCATAAATAAATTTTTGTTTGGAAGCCTGCAATCGGCGGGAGAAGCTATAGCATGAAAGGAAAACAGGGCGCGCGAACTTGTTGCTGTCCGTCGGCATTAAAAGTGTCGGCCCAGATAGAAATTCTGAATTGTACATATTGTTAGGGAAGGTTAGAGCTTTCATTTGCATAGTGTCTGATATTGGGACTATCCTTGGTATGAGCCCTGAGGTGGTTTCAGTATAATAAATAATTTTTGAAAAAGTGCTTTATTCAATGGGCGTGCAATTAAAAAGTACAAAATGAAAAAAAGTAATTACATATATTTCATGAAGAATTTGCCTTCCTCTTTAATATTCTCAAGTTTTTTTTTCAAAATATAAGTATAGAACGTCATAAATAAATTTTTGTTTGGAAGCCTGCAATCGGCGGGAGAAGCTATAGCATGAAAGGAAAACAGGGCGCGCGAACTTGTTGCTGTCCGTCGGCATTAAAAGTGTCGGCCCAGATAGAAATTCTGAAATGTAAATATTGTTAGGGAAGGTTAGAGCTTTAATTTGCATTGTGTCCGATATTGGGACTATCCTTGGTATGAGCCCTGTGGTGGTTTCAGTATAATAAATAATTTTTGAAAAAGTGCTTTATTCAATGGGCGTGCAATTAAACGTACAAAATGAAAAAAAATAATTACATATATTTCATGAAGAATCTGCCTTCCTCTTTAATATTCTCAAGTTTTTTCTTCAAAATATAAATATAGAACGTCATAAATAAATTTTTGTTTGGAAGCCTGCAATCGGCGGGAGAAGCTATAGCATGAAAGGAAAACAGGGTGAGCGAACTTGTTGCTGTCCGTCGGCATTAAAAGTGTCGGCATTAAAAGTGTCGGCCCAGATAGAAATTCTGAAATGTACATATTGTTAGGGAAGGTTAGAGCTTTCATTTGCATAGTGTCTGATATTGGGACTATCCTTGGTATGAGCCCTGTGGTGGTTTCAGTATAATAAATAATTTTTGAAAAAGTGCTTTATTCAATGGGCATGCAATTAAAATGTACAAAAAGAAAAAAAGTAATTACATGTATTTCATGAATAATTTGCCTTCCTCTTTAATATTCTCAAGTTTTTTCTTCAAAATATAAATATAGAACGTCATAAATAAATTTTTGTTTGGAAGCCTGCAATCGGCGGGAGAAGCTATAGCATGAAAGGAAAACAGGGCGCGCGAACTTGTTGCTGTCCATCGGCATTAAAAGTATCGGCCCAGATAGAAATTCTGAAATGTACATATTGTTAGGGAAGGTTAGAGCTTTCATTTGCATAGTGTCTGATATTGGGACTATCCTTGGTATGAGCCCTGTGGTGGTTTCAGTATAATAAATAATTTTTGCAAAAGTGCTTTATTCAATGGGCGTGCAATTAAAAAGTACAAAATGAAAAAAAGTAATTACATATATTTCATGAAGAATTTGCCTTCCTCTTTAATATTCTTAAGTTTTTTCTTCAAAATATAAATATAGAACGTCATAAATAAATTTTTGTTTGGAAGCCTGCAATCGGCGGGAGAAGCTATAGCATGAAAGGAAAACAGGGCGCGCGAACTGGAAGCTGTCCGTCGGCATTAAAAGTGTCGGCCCAGATAGAAATTCTGAAATGTACATATTGTTAGGGAAGGTTAGAGCTTTCATTTGCATAGTGTCTGATATTGGGACTATCCTTGGTATGAGCCCTGTGGTGTTTTTAATATGATGGCATATTTTACTATAAGTTATTTTTTTATGTCTAAAATAGACTCTGGTTAAATTTAAAAAAAAAAGCAATGAGTAATAGGGATTGATTCTGTCTATTTTTATTTTTTTTTTTGTTGTGGTTTAATTCTTCTAAATGTGTTATTTTTATTACATTTATTGTATGTTTTTAGGTTGGTTAGTACAATGTGCTCCCACAATGTGAGACGCTATGTTTTGCTGTTGCGGTTGAGCGCAAAATTTTGACTCCGGTGGAAATTCGTCACTAAATGACTTCTTGTACACAGTAAGATACTTCACTGTCGGCTTATTAAGCGCCATTTCTATTAAATCCCTATTGCGGAGTACAACTAAACAACGCGTACAAAATACTCATCACGCAAATACTTCCACAAAATAATATTTTTATGAATACACCGTTGAATAAATTTGAAGACTTTACTATAATGCTACCTCTACACTTCGTCTGTGAGCACAGACGTGAACAAAGGCGAATTTGTTCGGGGATGAACAAACAATTCACACATAGCTGGCTGACAAACCGAAGCGAATTTGGGCACGAATGTAAACAGTGGTATCATAAACTCATTATTAATCCACTCCGTCTTTATTTCAAACCAACACCACCGAAAACACAGTTTACAATGTTGACAAAACACGCCATCTTGGAAAACAAATGAAACCTTTTTCTGGTTGGCTAATAAACACCAATGACGAACGTGTACCAAAACAGCTCCCATAATTATCGTAAATAACTACATTTCTTTCTTAGATGTACGTTTAACCAAGCGTTTTAGCCGACAATTGTGGGCACTTAGGCTATTACAATAATTACACGTTATAGTACGAACCGTAGTTACTATACGATTGTACGGAATAATGGTACAAACATATTAATTCTATAAATTTATTGCAATTAGAAACTTTAAGAGAAACAGAACAAAAAGACGGGAGACTTGAAAGACAAATCGGGAGTGCGGGAGAAAGGGTATAAAATCGGGAGTCTCCCGCCTAAAGCGGGTGGGTTGGCAGGTATGATCATGTTTAAAAGTTGACGTCGGCCGACCGAAGGCCACCCCAAAGCCCGACCTGCAACCGCCAGTATACGTTCCCGCTAACGAAACGCACCCCTAGCCGCGGCCCACCTGAGTCAGGCGAGCCACCAACAGACAAGATAGAATCCGGCCCCACAATAAACAGACCGACATTACAGTCGACCACTTTGAAAAAACGCACACAGAATATAAACAACATTACGTATAAGTTAAACGTTCGCTTAATGAAAGTGTGACGTACGAGTGCCCGGGCACTCACGTGTGAAAATGTGTCGATACGTGTGTGAGTGTTCCCCTGGCGGCCTTCTGCCTAGATTAGTTAAGTATTCATGTGACATAATTATTAACCCCTTGTGTTTCGTTATTACCCCCCACCGGAGCAGTCCGACAAAAGATGAACAGTCTCTGGTGTGACGCATAGTTTAAAAAAACATAATTCGTAAACATACTTACTCTAAATTGTAGAAGGGATGAGTAATTTTAATTTAGCCTTAATAATTAATGTAGGAATTTAGCGCCATTAAAATCTCTTGCTAACTTGTTAAATTGGAAAATAACGTAATGAGGTCAACCCTGGCGCGAGAGACACCGAGCCTCGGCCGGACGCCATGACACAATGGCAGTACAGCGCGACTCGCGGACAGGGGCGGTACACGTCCCACGGAGAGACATCATCCATTGTCTGCATTGAACTCACTTCTGGTAATTATAGTCACTTCCTCGAAACCTCTTTTTATTAATCTCTCCGTGCGTACCCGGTCCAAAATTTCGGTCCAGGACTTAGTCCGGCCGCATAAATTTTAAAATCCCCTGCGCCACACTTGGTCTGCGGGGTAGTTTTCAGTATACGGCACGGGCCGCCTCCCGAACCACAGAACTTGAATTAAAGCCAGTCGCCCCGGCGCTGACACCACCCCGTAAGGGAACTTGGACGAATTTAGCTGCGGTCCGTGGTCCGCGCTCCACTACAGTGGACGCGAACACCGCCTCGAGACATAGATATACGGGATTGGCCGCCTCCAATCGCCCTCACCCCTCTTTTGTGTAACCATGCTCAGAACCGCCTAGTGCCACGCTAGTACGTAACATTTTAGTAATTTTGTGCGACGCCTTGAACCTGGAACATTCTTGAGTAAACTTGTGCAACGCGCCACCACGTAACATTTCAGTAAACTTGTACCACGCCTTCATTACGTAACTTTTCAGAATAACTTTGTGTAATTGTGTAACTTATGTATTGTGTGACGTCACCCTCTGTACGACGTGGTGTGTAATCCACGGTATTACACCAAACCCACAGTCGCATGAATAAACGACGCACGTCATTTGCTGCATTACTTCAGCGCCTAATCAATTAGCCATACAACCCCAACCACCACCAAGTAGGGAATCCCTCACATCCCACGCAACACCGCCGACGGTCCTAGTGGGCCACGCAGGGGCAACCGACCCCACGACCCACCTATCGACTAGAAACAGAGCTAGTCTGGCGCCCACCTGGAAACACTACATCGACAACAGCCATTCCCGCTAGGAGCTGCACCGGGACTCGAGCCCGAGGCCCCGGGCGACGGCATTTGGCGCCCGCTGCGTGGAGCGAAGACAGGAAAAATCAAGATTTCTTCACACAAAATTACAAAGAACTCTCAGAAAACACGAAAAATTTTAGCCATTATCAAGCCAGAATTTTCTTTTGGCCACACCAAGCCACAACACGGACACGGGACTGCCATTTTGCACAGACAAAGGGATTTAAGGCCAGACAGGCCGGCGCAACGAAGTAAAGCGGACAAAGGGGCTCCAACACCCCCCCCCCCCCCCACGGCTCGACACTCCAGCGCCACACGCGATGCAGAAGCCTACGTCACAGCCCAAAACCCCCCTCCACAGCGGCCATCCTCGGCCCCCGCTATGTGCGAGTGTCCGGGCGCCATCGCCCGTTGCCTCACACACCCATCTGCAACCCCTCCCCCACCGCGGACAGTTTTCGACATCCGCTTTGTGCGGCTGTCCGGGCGCTCTCGGCCGTCACTGCAGACAACGACCTGCACATCACCTCCGCTGCAGCCATTCTCGGTCTCCGTTTTGTGCAGCTGTCCGAGCACCTGCCCAGCCGGCGAGCGCGACCCCGCGCGCAGACTTGCCCCGTGCACACAGAGCCACGAGTGAGAAGCACGAACCAACACCGCTGAACACGCACCATAACTGGAGCAACATGCAAACCCGGAACTCCGACGTTGTGTGCGCCCAGTGCTTATTGCCTACGGGAACGGATCTGCTGACGGGGTCGAGACCATGGTACATGACCTGTCAATGCACCCCCACAGTAATGACCCACACGACCACTCATGGGTACAGCCGTGGGACGGACAGTTCCCGGGAAAGAACCACGCACAACCCGTAAAAACGGAAATGGAAACTAGCACCACTGTGGTGAGCACTCGCCCGACCACATGCACGACGTGCACAAACACCACACAAGGGGAACGCCACACGCAACAGCCAACACCACTTGCTGACCCGAATCTCGTGACGTACAACCGCCCCCAGGGTTACCAGGGCAAGTTCACGCTACCCGAATTCGGTGCCCTCACACGTGGACCCACGGAGTTTCGTGGAGAACTGCAAAGTGCGATTAACCCGGGCGGGTATACCCGTAGACGAGTGGTCGGGACAGGCCAGCGGGCAGCTGCGAGGCACAGCCCACGAATGGTGGGACATGTGGGGACGTTTCGGCATGTCGTGGGGAGAATTCGCCGGCGCACTAACTCGCCGCTTTGACACCGACCAGGCATTGGTCGACTGCACTTCGCAGTTCTATGGCGAAATGGCCGAACAGTTCGTGGCACAAAAACTATGTCTCTTCGTGCACGTCAACCCACACGCTCGACCCACGACAGCACTACCCACCGTGACAGCGTTACTCCACACAAGCCTCCAGCCATTCATGCGTTGTTGTCGCTCAGAGTCGGTAGAAGAATACGTGCAACAGGCAGCTGCAATCGAGCAGAACCTGCGCGATCTCTGGCAACGGGGCACACCGGGCACGAGTCGGGGACGCCTCAATCAGACACCACAACAGGGGGGAGCTGATACCCAGCCATCGACCCGACGACGAGCTATCGAGAACACACCCCAAACCGACGCAACACCCACCAGGGCGGCACCACAGGACATCCCGGGGCTACCTCTGTGCCAGCGAGGTTGCCCAAATGGTACACGCCACTGGCACAAAGACTGCCCATTGCCACCTCCTGCGCGAATAAACCGCCGGGAAACGCCAGCCCGGGGGCGGACCATTAGAACCATTGCTCCCGGTTACCACGGGAGGGGAAAGACCCCCCACCACCAACTGTACCAGCTGACCCGTCCCCGGGACAGCCTCCTGCGCATCCCCGTGGAGGTCGACGGGCGAGCCGCAGCTGCTCTAGTCGACACGGGGGTGAGTCACGTATTCGTAGCCCCCCACCTGGTACCGCCTTGGAAACTTCAACCTCAACAAGCGGAGTTACGACTAGCCACAAATACCCGGCCAGGCCTGACCGTAGGGCGAGCAACACTACAGGTCAGCATAAGGGGCTATCTCACCACCGTGACCGCCCTCGTGGTCAAGGATCTACGCGAAGAGATAGTCTTGGGACAGCCCTGGCTGGCTGAGCAGGATGCCGTAATCGAGACCAAGGCCACCCGGGTACACATAGGCAACCAAGAGCGGCTAGTAGTCTATGCAGTCAGGTCACTACCCGCAAGGGCTAAGGAAGCCGTAACACTCCACCAGATACGTCACGATGTCCCACTCGAGTACCGTGCCGCCGTAGACCGGGTACTAGCAGAGCGACAAGAGATATTCACGGTGTCCAACCCACTCAGACGAACTACGGTCACTGAACACCACATACCGACCACCCACAACAACCCGGTGTACGAGCCCCCCAGAGGGTACGGTTTCCGGAAGCAACGCGCCATCAGGGAACAGGTCGCAGAGATACTCCGGGATGGTGTTATTGAACCGTCGAACAGTCGCTAAAATGCCTGCATTGTACTCACGCCGAAGAAGGACGGGTCGCTACGGTTCTGCGTGGACTTCCGGCCATTGAACACAATCACAGTTAGCGCCCCGCCACCCCAGATCAGCGTAGAGAACGCGATAGCAGGACTAGGGCGAGCAACATTGTTCAGTACCCTTGACCTAAAATCAGGGTACTGGCAGGTCCCCATACAGACTGAGGACCGCGAGAAGACCGCGTTCATCATCCCCGACGGCCGCAAATTCCAATTTCGAGCGATGCCATTCGGGCTGAAGTGTGCCCCCGCGACGTTCCAGGGGATGATGACGCGCGTACTAGAGGGCTATGTCGATTGCTTCGCGCTGGCTTACCTCGACGACGTAATTATATTCTCGGAGACCTGGGAACACATCTGGCACCTTACGTTAGACCTAGAATGCCTCGCCACCCACCACTTGACTGTCGCACACCACAAGTGCCACCTCGGGACACAGGAGGTCGAGTTCCTGGGACATGTCATGAGCGCCGCGGGTAACCGGCCACAAGCAGGCCACCTCAAAAAGATCGCCGAAGCCGAGGTACCACGAACGCGGAAACAGCTCCAACGCTTCGTCGGCCTGATCAACTGGCTCCGGTACTACGTCCCTAACTTCTCAAGGACAATAGCCCCCCTGATGGACCTCCTGTCACCCCAGTCACGGTACAGATTGAACGACCACGCCCAGCGCGCATTCGAAGAGGTTAAACTCGCCTTCACACAGTGCCACACGCTCACACGGGTTAACCCAGAACGTCGCCTTTACCTACAGATGGACGCAAGTACCCTTGGAGTGGGCGCGGTGCTATACCACGTAAGCCCGGACGGCGAGCGTGAGGTCACAGACTACGCTAGTGCAAAGCTCGGCTCGGCAGAGTGCAGATATCATAGTAACGAGCAGGAGTGCCTAGCCGTAGTCTGGGCCATGAAGAAGTACCGGCCACACCTCGAGGGGAAAAAACTTCACACTTAGGACGGATAACCGATGCCTGACGTGGCTGCACACAATGCAGGGCAGGAAGGGCAAGCTGATTCGGTGGGCCTTGTTTCTCCAATCATTTGATTTTGAGGTGGAGCATGTCCTCGGCACCGATAATCAGCTGCCCGACCTGTTGTCACGAGAACCCGACCCGAACACCGAACTGCGGGACAACGACGACTGGGACGCCATGTTACCACCAGTCACACCGAACCCACCCGAAAACGGCGACTCGATGTGTGGCCGCCTTACGGCCGAAGCCAACGACGAGGAGGGACCGCCCAACACTGCTGCCGACTTGTACCGGCGTAAATGCCAAGCCCAAGAGATGTCACCCGACGCCGACCGCCGGCAGATCCCCGCGGCTGAGCACGGTACCTGGCGCGTGCAGGATGGCGTAGTGATGACACGGACCCCTGGCAACCACGGCGACTGGCGGACCTACGTCCCCACAGAGGCGCGAGAGGCCACATTACGATTTCATCACGACCACGACCTCGCCGGGCACCCCGGGACGGACCAGACCCACCGCAAAGTGGGTCGCCACTACCACTGGCCAGCCCTGACCCATGACACCCGGGAATATGTACGAGAGTGCGAGGTCTGTCAGAGACGGAAGGCACGTCGACGAGACGGGGAGGAACAACAACGGCCTAGGGAGCCCACCACTGCCTTCCAGACCATCGCGCTGGACGTGATGGGCCCCTACCCCCGCACGCCCCACGGGAAACGATTCCTGCTAGTCGTGACTGACTTGTTCACACAGTGGACCAAAGCGTACCCGTGCAGTAACATAAGGGCCACCACCCTCATCCACATCCTGACCGAGTTCCAGTCACGTTGGGGCTACCCCCAGTCCATCTTAACGGGCAACGCCAGTCAGTTCCTGGGCCACCAGTGGAAGACCTGGTGCGCCGACCACGAGGTCGAGCACCACACGACGCCGGCAAATCCCACCGAACGGCGAAACCAGGAACTGAAGGCGAAACTGCGCATACGACTGGGGGCGGACCATACCCAATGGGACATCCACGTACCAGACGCCCTGTTCTGCGTCCGGAGACGCACCAACGCCACCACAGGCTACACACCGGCAGAGATGCATGGTTGCTACAGAAATAGAATCTTAGAATTCCCTGACTTTTCCCTGTTTAAATTTAAGAGAAAAATTCCCTGACTTTCTTTTGAAGTACATACCATAAATATTAACGTGCATATGATTAAAGGTAATATAAAAATTTCAACATGAGGTAAAATAAGTTTTTTTTGTGTTATTTTGAAGGCAGAATTTCGAATGTGTTTTTTTGTGTTATTTTGAAGGCAGAATTGCGAATGTGTTTTTTTCCTTCGACATGGCTGGTGAGAGCTCTTTGACCCATATTGCTGAGTTGAATACTTTTGTAGCACAAAGTCCAGTAGGCAGAATTTATGTTTTTAGCAGAGGGTTTGATATGCTGAAACTGTGGTTCCTTGAGCCAATTCTCCTTAAAAGTAGTTTTCTTCGACATCTCTAAGCTAAAAAAAAAAGTACATATTAATATTTTCAGGTTAGGTTAAAACATTATTGTTTATGAATTCTTAAGAAAATATAACTACACAAATACAAAAACTATTACAAATTCAAACCTAGCAATATAACGGGCCTACTTAGAGAATTACAATAGCAGCATTACAACATGCAATACTCTTACAATCTTACAATGTTAACTAACGATTCTGGGGAAAAACATGTTCAGTTATGCATATTTTTTTATACACAATGGAAGTGTCACGCAACAGAACTCACAGATTATAATGGTTGAAAAAAAAAGTAATTGAAAAAAATAGGCAGAAAAATGCATAAAACATAACCACACACAAAAGCCACGTGTTTTCGTATCAGCTTGGAAGTTTTTAAAATGAGAATTGGTATGCCTCTTTATCAAGTGCACTTTATTTTCTTATGATCGCATCAAAAACTAACTTCACCTGATACAATGCATTGAAATTCACGTAATAAGCTTTGTACGCACATTATTCCACGTGAAAATAGCCTTCAAAAGATAAACAACGCCATGCCCGTTCTGTAGTTCACTGCACGGAACGGAACATAATACAAAGTCTCAAGGGCAAATTAAAAAGGAGCAAAACACGAACAAATGAAGGCCTGGATTCGCTAGTGAACAAACGAGTGCCTGGATTGGCCAGAAGTTATGGTGGGTGGTTGTAACAGCCTATTGCAACGCACAATCATAGACCAAGTAAAAAAAAAAGTTGCAATTGCCGTGTGCCTTGAGCAGCAGCCTTTTAGCGGAGTCGTTCGGTAGAGGTACGAGCGCATCAAAACAAAGCTTTGTTTGAATTATGCGCAACTTTAAAATTTCCAGAATTCGTAGAATTTTCCCTGACATTTCCTGGAATTCCCTGACCATTTTAATTTCCCTGACATTTCCCGGTTTTCCCGGTTTTCTAGTCCTGTAGCAACCATGAGATGGTGCAGGGGCACAACCTGCCGCTGCCGGGGGAATGGACCGCACACGGGCCACCCCAACCAGCCGAAGACGCAGCCGACCACGACCACCGACGCACCGTCGAACACGGCGAGGCTCGGCAACGTCAGAGACGATACGCCCAGGAGATAACACTCACGACTGAGCACCCCCCGCAAGCGGTGTGGGTAGGCGACCAGGTGTTTATCCGCGTGCACCCCCTCTCCAACGCGCCCCGCAACTACTGCGCTGGACTCGCCCCAAGGTGGAGCGGTCCCCACCCCGTACGCCGACGGCTCGGGAGGACCACTTTCCTAGTACGAACCAGCGGAAGACGGGACAGAAAGTTGCACCGCGACGATCTGCAGCTAGCCCACCTACCCGGGGAGAACTTCCCCGACGAGGGAGCAACACTCACACCTGACACCGGAGAAGCACCTGAGGGGGACACGCCCCCCGAGACTACCCCGGTACGAAGACGAACTGGACAGAACCGACCACATACGCCCGTGTACAAAGACACGACAGCCACACCGGCATCGGAGGTAGCCGGCTTGCCCAGCGGGACACCTACCCTCGAGGACGAGCCCCAAGGGCCTCTCATAGAGTGGCCCCCCGACACCGACCCGGACGAACCCACGACAACACCGGGACCGCCAGAGGACGGCGTCGGGGCACTCTCGATCACCGAGACCACCCCCGTGGTGACAGAACCAGACGACGAGGCCACTGACCCGGGGCCGCCCGGCATCCCGGAGCGGGAGAGGCGCCCGTACCAATCTACACCGCGCCCGGCCCCAGACGATCTACGGGCAAACGTCCCCACGCCACCCCACGGGTCCCCGGGCCCAGGAGATGTCCCAGGGAACCTTCCCCAGTGAACCCGCCGACCGCCCAGGTACCTGGACGACTACGTCCGGGAGAAGGCGCCACGGGCCCCCACCAACGTCCCACCACACGGACATTTGACGCGGGACGATCCAGATCCAGAGCGCAGGCCCTACCAGCTGCCGGACCACCCCGACGAACCGACACCCGGCTGTTCGACGTGGGACGACCTGGGCCCAGTACGCAGAGCCTACCAGCTGCGGCCACCGCGAACACCACCCGGATGGAGCTGCTGCCAGAGCTAGGGGTGCCCCCACGTGGCGGGACCATAAGCGGCGCAAGGTTGGGCTTCTCGGAGGGGGGACGTTTGACGTTGGCCGACCGAAGGCCACCCCAAAGCCCGACCTGCAACCGCCAGTATACGTTCCCGCTAACGAAACGCACCCCTAGCCGCGGCCCACCTGAGTCAGGCGAGCCACCAACCGACAAGGTAGAATCCGGCCCCACAATAAACAGACCGACATTACAGTCGACCACTTTGATAAAACGCACACAGAATATAAACAACATTACGTATAAGTTAAACGTTCGCTTAATGAAAGTGCGACGTACGAGTGCCCGGGCACTCACGTGTGAAAATGTGTCGATACGTGTGTGAGTGTTCCCCTGGCGGCCTTCTGCCTAGATTAGTTAAGTATTCATGTGACATAATTATTAACCCCTTGTGTTTCGTTATTACCCCCCACCGGAGCAGTCCGGCAAGAGACGAACAGTCTCTGGTGTGACGTATAGTTTAAAAAAACATAATTCGTAAACATACTAACTCTAAATTGTAGAAGGGATGAGTAATGTTAATTTAGCCTTAATAATTAATGTAGGAATTTAGCGCCCTTAAAATCTCTTGCTAACTTGTTAAATTGGAAAATAACGTAATGAGGTCAACCCTGGCGCGAGGGACACCGAGCCTCGGCCGGACGCCATGACACAACGGCAGTACAGCGCGACTCGCGGACTGGGGCGGACGCACGTCCCACGGAGAGACATCATCCATTGTCTGCATTGAACTCACTTCTGGTAATTATAGTCACTTCCTCGAAACCTCTTTTTATTAATCTCTCCGTGCGTACCCGGTCCAAAATTTCGGTCCAGGACTTAGTCCCGCCGCATAAATTTTAATACCCCCTGCGCCACACTTGGTCTGCGGGGTAGTTTTCAGTATACGACACGGGCCGCCTCCCGAACCACAGAACTTGAATTAAAGCCAGTCGCCCCGGCGCTGACACCACCCCGTAAGGGAACTTGGACGAATTTAGCTGCGGTCCGCGCTCCACTACAGTGGACGCGAACACCGCCTCGAGACATAGATATACGGGATTGGCCGCCTCCAATCGCCCTCACCCCTCTTTTGTGTAACCATGCTCAGAACCGCCTAGTGCCACGCTAGTACGTAACATTTTAGTAATTTTGTGCGACGCCTTGAACCTGGAACATTCTTGAGTAAACTTGTGCAACGCGCCACCACGTAACATTTCAGTAAACTTGTGCCACGCCTTCATTACGTAACTTTTCAGAATAACTTTGTGTAATTGTGTAACTTATGTATTGTGTGACGTCACCCTCTGTACGACGTGGTGTGTAATCCACGGTATTACACCAAACCCACAGTCGCATGAATAAACGACGCACGTCATTTGCTGCATTACTTCAGCGCCTAATCAATTAGCCATACAACCCCAACCACCACCAAGTAGGGAATCCCTCACATCCCACGCAACACCGCCGACGGTCCTAGTGGGCCACGCAGGGGCAACCGACCCCACGACCCACCTATCGACTAGAAACAGAGCTAGTCTGGCGCCCACATCGGCCAACAACCGAACGGAGGCGGGGGCGCCCGAATAGACGAGTGCGCTCTGGTGAGTAGGCCTGGAACAATTCCCTTTAAATCCGATGTCGAGATGCCGACAATCGACTTTCAAAGCCTTGGTTAGGATAGGCTTGACCGCAACACTCTGTGGTAGCCAAAAGGAGAAATGGAGAAGTAAGTTCTCGATGTTTCCGCCAGTGTCTTGGGCGGTAAGGCAGCCGGCCGCTAGGGTGGATTGGCTTCGCAGTTCCACCACAAGATTGCGGAGGATGGCGCTCTTTGCCGAGGCACTACGACATCACAGGCCGTCGTCCTGGAGCGAGTTCATGATAGTTCAGTGCCTTCTGTCAACCAGGTGGCGGTGAGGGGCGAGTGGAAAAAAGTGCTTCCCCCTGGGAAAATGGCCTGTCCGACGTCGGTTCGGCGAAGATGGTCTCGGATACACTATCTGGAGTCGTGAGGAGTCTTGCTGGTCCTAGCCATGTCAACTCTGTGTTCGCCTCGGGAGGTAGATATTACACCTCCATTGCGTGCGTCTAGGCGGGGGACACATGAGTTGGGCGCTTCACCGGTGCTGCGTTGAGAAAATTCGGCAAATTTTAAGGCTGGTAAAGGCTGATGTACCCTACTGAAGAAAATTGCATTGGGGCACACATGCTAAACAAGCCTTGACAAAAACGTAAAATTTAAGGGGACATAAATTTAGATAAATAAATAATTTTTATAAAAAAAAAAGGTTGCCATAATGGCACATTATTGAATTAAGATTTCTAACCACTTCTTCTACTTCTTTATATTTTCCTTGCAGAACTGGTACATTGTCTCTGGTGTTGTGATGTGGTTTGTGGTAGTTCGCTGTAGACTTACTTATGCCACTAACCATTTTACTGTACCTCATATACCATCACATGGCCCTTTACCATGACTTGAAGCAAAGGAGTGCAATCCTGCCTGGAGGCCAAAATCATCTTGGTGTTTACATAAATTCACATAGTTTTTTTTTTTTCTGTTTTGGTACTGTTGGGCAGCATCATTTGGGAAATAGATAACTTTTTTGACATTGGAGTTGATGTGTGACTGTATGTATGGTATCAACCTTTTTCAGAAATGCATAAACTGTAGCTGTGTTCTGTTTTAAACAGTCAATAATAAAGCATATACTTTGACAGCAGATATTAGCATCATCATCTTTGTAATAAATACAAAATGGGTCTAATGTTGCCTGGCTGTTCACCCAATTATAACTTTTTACCTCGTCTTGTATGATGAAAGAGTAGTTTTCTGCGAAGTCGCTAACAACACGTTCATGAGTTAGTATAGTTCTTTTTTTTTACTTTGAATGCATTTTTGTTATGTAGTAATGGCTTTTAAATGAGTTCATTTTGCTGAAGAGATTTTCTTCATACTCTTCATAGGTCGCCACTACTGTCACAAGATTACAGCGATCTGTTGTGACACACTGGTAGTAAGTTATAGTTTCTTCTGCGTTTTCCTGGTTAAATTCGCTTCGAAGAACATTGACCGATTGGCAATTTATGCACTGCCCTAACATACATGATTCATTTTCAATGTCATACACAGTCTTCTTAATGAGGTCCGTACAGCTACCAAGTTTTGCAGCACTTTTCATGAGTTTAATATTTTGATGAGTTAAGCAAACACACACACACTTTGTGAACCATGAGGTCCTGCAAGAATACACCATTTTGGACATAGAGTACGAAACTTGGAAAATCCAACAGTCACATTTGGATAGCTCTCCTTCAAATTAATGTACAGCTGTTTCAAATCACAAAGGATCAGTCGTTTTTGTTTCAACTGCTTTTTGTTTTCAAGGCGAACTGATACAGTATCTTTCATTCCAGGATGTGGCCTACTTACATCATAATTTTGATAAAACTGGGTGATAAATCTACAGTATCATGTGACAATGTTTTACCTGGCTTCTTCAAGTTTAATACCGGTATGATTCCAAATTCTTTCACAAGGTCCTGGGTTTTTCTAAAAAGGTAGACAGAAACTCCAAACTCTTTAGCAGTGTTTTCAAACGTCCAAGATTTAGACGTCACACTGATTACCTTTGTTTTCTCAGCATTTGAAGTACATATTTTTAATCTTTGTTTAATACTTTCAATTAAGTAGACCATATCGTCACTTTCAGGGTTGACTGCCTCATCACGTTCCTTGAAATTCGGGACATCAAATGTACCAAGCAATGTTTGTTTAACTGCGTAAGAAATTTTTTTTTTGTTTTTTTTCCACTTCTATAAGTTTTTTTATTATCACTGAGCTTCCTAATTTTTATTGGTGAGACACCCATTGAGCTAGCAGCTTCATTAACAGATGTAATGACAACCTCAGGACTAGAAAATAATTCTTCTTCACAGTCTTGGTGTTCTTCACTTCCTTTACAGCTAAGCCTTATTTAAGCAAGTACAACAAAATGACTTGCCTAATTTTAGTAATAAGCTCAGGTGTGTATTACTTAGTTCTAAACTGACTTCTCTTAAGTAGTTTTTTGATAGCTTTTTCGTGGCATCAAAAAGGATCGCAACAGCTACCTCCAAATAAATGATGATATTTGTCAATGAATATTTTATGATGGTGAGTGCATAACGTATTTACACATTCGCTCTTAAATCTCCTTTTCAATAAAGCAATGTCTCCAAAATAATAAGAAAATCTTTTTATAATTTACTTCCCATTTGAATTATTCTCACAACTGTCTGTCAACAATGTGCCGATGAAGCACAGTTCAGTCTTAACCTCGTACATTTTTCCAAAACCTATTAACTGGACAGAAGCTCACAGTAGACTTAGCTAACAAGCATCAAATATTTCCTCTACTGGACTAATATGCAGTTAGTTGAAACTCGCTAACACCAGGTCCATGAAGGTTCAGCTGAAGACATAGCCACTCCAGCAAACAATCTCACAACACCAGACATTTAGAAAGATGTAGGTAAGCTTGTTAACACAATATAGAAGATACCTACATTTGTAAGCTTTTATAAATTTTTGGTAGCCATAATGCTTAAAGTTGAACATTACTTTTCATCCAAATGAAACATTTATGCTTACATGGGAGCTAACGAGTTATAAACTGTCACTTTTAAGCATGATACTGACTTTATATTAAAAAATAAGTTGCATTTAGAAGCTATCAATTTTAAAAATGCATGCTCCTTAGTGTAGTAATTTTTTACAACTGCAAGTGTTTTGATTTTGAGGATTTTTTTTATAAAGTGTGAGAAAATATGATAAATTGAGTGTCCAAGGTGAAAGAGTATTTCTCAGGCTACCAATAAAAAAAAAGGTTTGGTGTTTTAGGACCTTTGTAGGACACATGATTTAAGTTATGACACTGTTTAAGCTTCTGAAAGCCTGAAGTGATTTTGGAAGATATTTGAGTGTTCAATACTTCTAAACCAGTTTGAAACACAAAACTATTTTCTTGTGGGAATTGGTTACATATCAACGGAAGTTTATACCTGCAAAAGAAAAAAAAATCATTTCATCCATTTTCAGTTTACATGACTGGAAAGTTGGCAATTATTGAACATAGTTGGATTTTAAAAATTGATATCATTATAAGGGTGAAAAAACACGGCAGTTTTAATGCATGATGTCAAAGAGGGGTACCCAGAGTGTTAATAAAATTTAATAATGGTTTGTGGTTCATAGCCCTTTTTAAGCTACAAGGGGTTAAAAATGGATTTTTTAAGCTTACGAAACCTAAAATTTAATCCCTTTTTTAGTAAATGTGTAGTATGTAAGAAAGTTGTATTTGCAGAAATATAAAGAAAGCTCGAACCCTTATCTGCACGTTGGTAAAAACAAGAACTACATTACTGTAATGGAAAATTAAATATTATTTTTTGTAAATGGTTGCAACAGCTGATTTTGCTGCGCGGGACGCCACATCAAAGGGCCTATATCGAGTACGGAGAGAGATAAAAATTTAATACAAATGTTTTTCGTATATTGGATAGTGATTGTTACGATAGTTAAAATATAAAAAAGTTCAAGCAACCAAAATAAAAAAAAATTGCTGATTCACATGAAATGACTCTTAACACTTTGAGATGACGTTGGTTTTGGGGCATGACTTATGAAAAAAATCAGGAAGTTGCACCATGATGGTAACGGCTAAAATAGGTAGTCTTTCTTCAAAATCTACCTTATCATACGTTCAAATACCTGGAAACTGCTGAAACACTCTACATTTAAATTAAATACGTTAATTAGAAAACCTAATACTATGTTGAGATTCATTCCACTTTTTTAAAAATTATAATTGCTGTGCTATATTTCAAAATCGCAGTTTAATTGACATAATTGTATTCTGGAAGAAAACAGATTAATTTTTCATGTTTCTTCCAAGATAATTTAACATTCGGTTGTATATTACAAAGACTATAACACAGTAAGTTTTGATGACACATGTAACAATATTATCACAATAATCTGCACATTTGCAAGCAATTTTTCCATCAAATCAATTAAGACATATAAACACAAATTTATAAAATAAAAAAAGCTACAGTATACAAAAAACATCCACACCAGTGAACCATACAATTGTTATATTGCAAATTTAATTTCAACAATTAACAATAATTGGAATAAACATTTTATGTGGTTACATACAGTTCTTGGACACTTTCTTTGTAAGTTATTGAAAACACCTTTGAACATAACATTTTCTTCTTTTAATAATTTCAACAGTTATTTCATATTGTATATTACAATAATTACAACAAAGTACATCAATACTGACATATTTTACAATCATTATCTTTACATTTAGAAAATATCATAATTATTTACACATTTACAAACAATATTTACAACTCATCTATGAGAATATTAAATAATAAACATTATAAAACACAAGATGTCGCACAGTAAATAATTTCAACAGTATAATTCTCAGTTGTTTAATTACAATTTGAAAACTGATCAACTATTGGAATAAGAATTTAATGCGGTGACAGTTCTTGATCACTTTCTGTGTGCATTACCAAAACGATCTAAAAAGGGGAAGACGTCTGGACACCCCCTGTTACCTTTTTGTCACCGATAGTTCTTTAAACAGCATCGGTGGTAGTAACTAAATTGCAGTTTGATATTGTTTGCATTCGATATAGTTAGAATTTAGGCCATTAAAAAGTAGAAAACATTTTAATATATATAATGTAACAATAGCAGTGTTTGCAATGTTTGTAGAAAACGTATATAACGCAGGTACTTAAAGTATTAGATTCCATAATGTCTGAAGTTAAAGTGTGCGTGCTATTATATATTTAAATTATTATTCATAGTTATTTGAACACATAATGTTTTCTTTTTATTAATTTTTAATAAGTTTTAATTTTACTCCCAATATTTAGTTTTCTACTGTATGAGGCTAGAGAGTTACGAAATTTAAACAATTATGGTTTGAAAATAATGTGTTTTTGCCCTGATGAATTAAGATCACATAAAGTTTTGATTTCCATCTCTTACAATGCAAATGAATTTTTTTAATGACTAAACATGAAATTATTTTATATTTTAGATTTAAAGTTAACTGATGAACTGGCTTACTTGCAGGAAGTATTAATCGTCTTTTTTGTCTTTAAAAATTATATTGGTGGAGGCGACTAAAAAATTATATTGGTGGAGGCGACTACACAACTCAGAAAATTTGTTTTCTTGTGGATTAAAGCTTACTACAAATATTTTGGCTCCATAAAATATGTGAAAAATTTTGATTGATACATTCGGAATATTCAACAGAAAACAAAGGGTTCTTTGTTCAGCCTTTTTTCCTAGAATGTTCTACATGGGTATAGAAACCTGCATTTGCACGGCCCTGCCTTCAGTACATAAAACTATCTGTGCCTGTATGTAGGCTGAGCCGAATGTAATTTTTGCTCCTATGGTGTTCTCTAAGCGCTCTTTACTGAGGTTGCATTTAGTTCTTAAAGTATTTTAAAAAAAACACTTCACTTCGGTGACTACAGTAGATTGAGTGCTCTCTCCGAACTTAAAGTATATATTTATCTCCTGTTTGAGCCCCGGTAGATCAATGATATTTATTTAAAAATTATTTAAGCTAATATAAGCGTTAAAGGTTTTTTAATGTTCATACACAAAAAAAATAAGTGGAATTATTTTATTAAGTTTTCAACAGTTACTTCGAACGTGTGTGTATTATAAAAATCTCGAATTTTTTTTTAGTTGTTTCATTGAACATCAAAACCTGTAGTTTAAATTTATCAAAATATATAGTCCATAATATATTTACACTAATATATTAAATTAGTTGTGAATTCTTTGTAAATATTTCCCAATAATCTTCAAGAAGCATTAAGAGCCTGTTGTAAATATATATATATATATATATATATATATATATATATATATATATATATACATATACATATATATACATATATATATATATATTTTATTTAAAATTTTCTTTAAGAAACTGTACTAATTTAAACATCTAAAATTGCTTTTAATTTTTTAATTAAAAAATTCGAAATAATTAAAAGTCCGACTTTTGACTAAAAACATCTTTATTTTGGAAGAGACATGCTTCCTACTTCGCTATATTTCAACGATTTTTAAGGTTTATTTCGTTGGTAATAAATTACTACCTCCCTTAAATTATTTATTTTTACTTATATAAGATTTTATTTGGCCTATATTACGACTTTGTGACTAATTTCAGCTGATAGGAACATGCAGGGTGGCATTCATGTTTTGGCGTTGGCCTCGAACCCAGGGCCCACTGTCTTTCGTGGTTGAAGTGCGAATGAAGGTGAACTAAAGTCTAAGAGTAAATTCCTATGTAGGCCTACATTTGTTACGGTATGTTTCAATAATGAATATTAATAATCATCTGTTTCTTTTCAACTTACTGCCGAGAGTTTTACATCAGCAAACTGCTCAAGAGCGTCCTAAAGCGGTACGGTGTAAAGATTGACTAACCATGTCAATGACAACTGGGTCCGAAACGGCGAACAGATGCGCTTTTGAGCCTAGTACATATTGTGCTAGCATGTTTTTTCATCTCTGAAAAAAAATTTCACACTCCAGGTATCCGCCCAACCTTGGCACGAGTTTCAAAATCCTACTGATCCAACATTATGTTTAATACATAATTGTTTCGTATGATCTTAGAATACTTTCAGGTCATACAACAAACATGGCTTTGAAAATAATATGAGTTAGAATTAGCTATAACATTTTAATTGACTAAACAATAGCCCATTGTAGCACTACAGGCAGGTATGAGTGTTCAAAACCCTGCTGATGAATGTAATATTTTGTTTCATTAATTAAAATAGTTTATGAAAAATAAATTAATTAAAGGTTTTAAAACAAGCAGACACAACTTCATAGTAACATAAATCAGCCTAACCTTTACTTTTATGTGAATCATTAAATATTTATCATCTATTTCAAAATATAGAATAGTACTTCCAGTTGTTGTAACTCACCGCTGTTCCGAACTTTCTTCACTTTTTGGGTCAGGTCATCGTACAGTTCCCACGAGTTGTCCTTGCGCAAGCAGTACGATACAAGTGATTCCCTCACATAAGGGCAATGGCGCCTCCTAGTACATAAAATTTGCCCTGAATGTCTAGAGAAGTAGGAACTTCAGATAACATAATTCCAGCACCAGTGATTCCTACACAAGGTTCTAACAGGATATGATCCATTGTCTTTTTGGTTTCTTTCAAATTACATGAAGTGTTACATTTTTTTTTGTATGCAAGATCACGTTGGCCACCGCGAAGTGGAGATTATGGATACCACTTGCAATGTCATTGTAATTTATATCCAAAAACATATCCCTTGTTACCTGGCTTATTGCTGAACAGAATACCCACAGAGCCCTTGCACATTAGTGGGTCGTCCAAATGAAGCATGATATTAGGTTCTACTTGTAGATATGTCCTTCGCTTATTCAGTGGTAGCGTATATTCTTGAACCGCAGGCACTGTATTGCCTAAAAAAAATAATATAATAGCAGACCATGCGTGTGTCTTAACATTGTAATGGCATGGTAGCAAAATTCTAACTAAACGTAAATTTACCAGATACATAATGAAATACATTAAGATTTATTATTAGAGATTTTATGAAGAAATAGCTCTTCAATTTATTTTCTCATTATCTTGAAGCAAAATAAACAAAACAAGATTTACGGATAACTTCAAAGCATAGCATTATTATAATAATGTTGTAAAAAATAGTACATCCGGCCGTGCGTTTTCTATGTGATCACACTTTAACTAAAGAACGGATTGGAATGAAATATCAACAAACTTAACATCCGCAAGCACTTACACATGCAATTTATATATAAGTAACTTTCCAGATATTTAAGACAATTTAACTGGGCTTCAGTTTCTCCTCCAAACTCTTTAACGTTTAAAATAAGTTATTAATTTTATTTTCAAAAACCTACCAATTTTTAAATTAAATAAGTTTCTTTTATGTTTTTATTTAAATATTTAGTTTTTAGCTATCCAAATTAAACCATCCAGGAAACACTTGATACGTATTTCTAATGGAATCATTATTTCAGGAGCTGATTCATTAATCTTGTAATATATATATATATACATACATACATACATACACACACACACACACAAACCGTATCCCGCCCGCTTCAATGGACGTAGTTATTTTCCGTTGATATGAGCAATCCGTTGGCATTGAGACTTGTTTCCATAAGACATAGTCTGTGTTTGGTTTTTGTTGGCGAGAAAACATATTTATAAAATAAGAAATAAAATAAAAAAATTTAAGGGTCTGTGGGATTCAAAAAATTAATGCCTAGAGCCATCTAAATGTGATCCCGTATCGAATGGTGATAGTCCCATACCGGTACGTTTTGTCGTTTTTACGGAAAGGAGACTCCAATGATCATTATGAAATGAAAAGGTGTACATGATTGCAGTCTACCTTGCAACCAAAAAATGACTCCACGAAATTACCTGGTCTTTAGTTGGACGCCCAGAATTTTATGGATTCATTTGGTATCAGGAAATATATTCGAGTAACAGGAGATTTGCCTAACGGCGGTTTGCCTAAACATGAATTCGTTACGGCGATTTGCCTAAAGTCATTTCGCCTTAAAGGCGTTTTGCCTAGTCATTTCGCCTAAAGGCGTTTTGCCTAACGACGATTTGCCTAACGGCGTTTTGCCTAACGGAGTTTTGCTTAAAATGTTACTACACTGAGAAAAAGGTTTGATTGCCTAGACAAAATATTTGTTTGTATATGACGAAATAAATATATTTTGTAGCAGGAAAGATTCTGTTGACCAAACAAAATGATTTTGTCAACTGAAATATATATTTGTTTAGGTTTAAAAAATCATTTTTATTACTTACCGAGTTTGGTTAAGCTAACAAAATGTTTTGTCCCACCAATTAAATATTTGTTTCGCCATATATAAACAAATATTTGTTTAATTCAAACAAACCTTTTTCTCTGTGTATGACAAAACCTCGTTTTGCCTAACCGCATTTTGCCTAACCTAACCTAAGCTAATCTAACCTAAGCTAATCTAACCTAAGCTAATCTAACCTAAGCTAATCTAACCTAAGCTAATCTAACCTAAGCTAATCTAAGCTAATCTAACCTAAGCTAATCTAACCTAAGCTAATCTAACCTAACCTAAGCTAATCTAACCTAAGCTAATCTAACCTAAGCTAATCTAACCTAAGCTAATCTAACCTAAGCTAAGCTAACCTAAGCTAAGCTAATCTAACCTAAGCTAATCTAAGCTAATCTAACCTAAGCTAATCTAAGCTAATCTAAGCTAATCTAATCTAACCTAAGCTAATCTAACCTAAGCTAATCTAACCTAAGCTAATCTAACCTAAGCTAATCTAACCTAAGCTAATCTAACCTAAGCTAATCTAACCTAACGGTGTTTTGCCTATCAGCGTTTTGCCTATCAGCGTTTTGCCTAACGGCGTTTTGCCTAAAATGCATTTTGCCTAAAATGCATTTTGCCTAAAATTAGGCAAAACGCCTTTAGGCAAAACGACACATGCCCAATAGATTCACGGTCCTGTTCATGCTCCAACCTCATTTCAATCCTTAACTATTTAAGAATCTATTTTTTTCTAGAAGTTATGCGCAAAGTTGTTTTGAAGTTTTAGTATAGGTTAATTATATGATGTTAAAAATTTTATGTCAGAGTGTTGGAAGATATATTTTACCTTTATGAGATCACTTGTTTCTCCTTTAATTTAATGATGTAGACAATTAAAAAATATACAATTCTCGTTTAAATTATTTTAACTAAGTTTATACCATCGTTTACACTGACACTTTTATTTATTAGAGTTAGATATTGATATCAGTTGCCTTAAAACTTCAATCACTAAGGTCTATTCGTTAGTATGGAGTCACTAATGTCTATTTCTTAGGACAGTCACTGATGTATGTTTGTTACAACAGTCATTATGAAAATGCAAGGAGAGAGCACCCCACAATTTTATTCATTAAAATTAATATTTTTGTTAATTACATGATTCTTACATTTAATTCATTTAAAAAAATACGTTATACCTACAGAGTTGTAGTTCATTGACACTTGTGAATAAATTACTAAATCAAAGCGTGTATTTTGTTTTTTTAAATATAATTTTACTTTTTAGTTCATATTGACTTAATGTTTTTACAATTTCCTCCAAATTTTAGAAATTGTGGGGCTTTGACCCCTTGTGGTGGGAAGGGGAAGTTTGAGGACCCCCAATGGCTCGGTCTTGGTCATTTTTAACATGCCAAATAGAATATTCTGGCCAAATATTATACCTATAAGAGTTAAAGTTTGAAAGAGTTAATTTTTTTTTATTAACGCCCTCAAAACCCTCCTTGCAGGTGGAATTTCGTAAAATCTGTTGTTACCTAACCTCTACCCGGCGAAAGGAATATTTTAAGTTTCTAGGTCTTATGGTTCCAGAGATTTCGTGATGAGTGACTATATAGTTGGAAATTTAATCTTATATATAAAATTCTCGTGTCACAGTTTTCGTTGCCATACTCCTCCGAAACGGCTTGACCGATTTTGATGAAATTTTTTGTGCTTATCCGGTATCTATGAGAATCGGCCAATATCTATTTTTCATCCCCCTAAATGTTAGGGGTAGTCCACCCCTAAATTTTTTTTTTTTATTTCCAGTTTTTGGTAGGAAATCACCATGGCAACGGCCGTTGCTTTGTTGATGCTTCATTCATCTCTATGGCAACGGCTATTTCATTGTTAGTGCAGTCCTCATCACCGTTGAAATTTTGCAAGTACTTTAAATATCAAAAATTGCCATACTCCTCCGAAACGGCTTGACCGATTTTGATGAAATTTTTTGTGCTTATCCGGTATCTATGAGAATCGGCCTACATCTATTTTTCATCCCCCTAAATGTTAGGGGTAGTCCACCCCTAAATTTTTATTTTTATTTTTTAGACAAAATTTTTAATTTCTATTTTTTTATGATACAACATACAAAAATACATACAATCCTCAATTTTCACCCTTCTACGATCAACCCTTATTTTTTAATAGCCATTTTAGTAATTTAATCATTTTTCCTCTCTGGTCGAAAACTGATCAATCGTCATTTAACCCTTTCATTCCCATTGATACCATATGGCAACACAAATTTTAAACCTCTCTTGTGAATGCAAATATAATTATAAATATAAAGGAAATTCTGTTTTCCAATGGTTGCCATATGGCCACATCCTCAAAATGTATATAAATTTTATTAAAATTATTTTTTAAATATAATTGTAATTCTAGATATATATTCATCCGTATTTTACCTAAGAATATTTTTTTGTATTCAATAATTTGGGAATGAAAGGGTTAATTAGTTATCCCCGCCAGATGTCTACAGGTGTCACTTCTGACCCAGTAAACAGCACGGAGTAGGGATGAGAACGAAGCCGGTCTCCTTTCTTTCTCACTCCCTACACAGTTGTCGGCCATCATTATTGTTTATGCATCAAGTGTAGTAGTAACGTTGACAACTATTATTTTGCTATTTCAGTGTAACTCTCATATTAACTTTTAATCATTCCTATTTTATCAATAATAATTAAATTATCAATTTTGAGTGTATTTTGCACGATTAGTTAATCAAGTGATTTTATAACCTCAAAAGTACTCAACACGTGACACGAGCTTCCAATAACAACGGATTTTGTGTTGTAAGTATACTTTTTTTTATTTATATCGAAAATGTTGTTGATCTTATAAAAATGTAATTTTAATTTAATTTTATTAAAACAATGTAATTGAACAATTAAGATTTTCATAGTTTCCAACAAATCAATCATTATGAATCTTTATTTTGAAATGTCAATGGAAATATTGGTTGTATGAAAAAATTATCTCCGGTCGAAAACTGATCAATCGTCATTTAATTAGTTATCCCCGCCAGATGTCTACAGGTGTCACTTCTGACCCAGTAAACAGCACAGAGTAGGGATGGGAATGTTTTCATAAAATTTAATTTTTTACTTTTGTTTGAAAAATTTTTCCATAAAACTTATATTTTTGTTATAAATCATTTCAAAACTGCGGAAAAAATCCTGGCCCTAATTATACTTTTAACATTTTTCATCATTAAATAATTTCATTAATTCTATTTATGTATGTTTTGTACAGTGAGCAATGCCAAGAAAACGCAAAGGGGCTGATTTGAGCCGCAGTACAAGTAAAGCTCGAAACTTGCGAAATAGCAGATCCGAAAGAACAGAAGAACAAATCCAGCAACAAAATACTGATGCACGTGTCAGAATGGCGCAATTGCATCAAGAAGAGCCGGAAGATACATGAGCTGAACGCAATGAAGTCAGAAGATTAGAACAACGACAATCACGCCGTTTCACAGTCAATAGACGAAGAACAAATGACCAACAACGACAACAGGTACATCGAGCATTTATATCTGATTCATTCCTGCGTCTAGCATTCCAGTATGAGCCCGATATTGAATATTATGCTCATTCAAAAGTGGTAATTGGTGCTATGGACAAGGAATGTCCGCATTGTCATGCTCTGAAATTCAAAAATGAGCCAGCTGGGATGTGTTGCGCGTCAGGAAAAGTGCAACTACCTGAAATTGAAACACCACCTGAACCATTGAACGGCTTACTTATCGGCACGGATCCAGATTCTAACGTGTTCCTGAAGTCAATTCGAAGATTCAATTCATGCTTTCAAATGACATCGTTCGGAGCAACAGAAATAGTTCGAAATACTAATGCAACTGGTCAACAATTCAATTCTACATTCAAAATCAGAGGCCAAGTTTATCATAAAATGGGCTCACTGCTGCCAATGCCAAACGAACCACATAAATTCTTACAAATCTACTTTATGGGCGGCGAGGATTCCGGAAGCGCACTTGCCAATCGCGTGAATGCACGTTGTGATTATAATAACCTTGATTCACTTTATGCCAGGCGCATCGTCAGCGAGCTAGATGCTCTTTTGAACGAGCACAACGAGTTGTTGAAAATATTCAAATCACATATGCACCAATTACAAAGCGATAATCACGCTATCGTCATTAATCCTGATTAAACACCAGCTGGAGAGCATATTCGTAGATTCAATGCACCCGTTGTTGATGATGTTGCTGGAATCATGGTTGGCGATTGTACAGCTGCACGAGAAATTGTGATTCGTAGAAGAAATAATAATCTTCAGTTCATTGCTGACACACATCGTTCATATGACGCTCTCCAATATCCGCTAATATTCTGGAAGGGACAAGACGGATATTGCATAAACATAAAACAACGAGATCCCGTATCAGGTACTTCATTGATTATTAATTTATAAGAATAAACACTCTGCATAAAATAGCTTTAAAAATTATCTAATATTTATCTCGATTATTTTACTAAATTAAATAATTAATTTTATACACGTGTTCATATTAATATTTAATATTGTTTTTATTTAAAAACAAATATTTTATTAAATTAATGCTTTGCCAACGGTATTAATAACATTTTTACAGCACTTTTATTAATTTATTTCTATTAATTAGTTGCATGCAAAATTAAAGTTAGTGTTTTATTATGCCAAGTAAGTATAACTTCTAAAGTGCTTACATAAGTACACGAACCTTTTTTTTATGTGTAAACATCTTAGCTCACAATTAAATTATTGAACGTAATAAATTTAAATTAATTTTCATGAACAAATATTACAGGAGCTGAAACAAACAAGAACGTTAGCTCAAAGGATTATTATGCGTACCGATTAATGATTAGACGTGGCCTGGACAACGTCATTTTACGATGTCGTGAGCTTTGTCAACAATTCATGGTCGACATGTACGCGAAGATTGAGAGCGAACGACTACGATACTTACGATATAATCAACAAAAGCTGCGCGCGGAAGAGTACATTCATTTGCGAGACGCTATCAACAACAACGCCGACGTCGCCGAAATTGGTAACCATGTCATTTTACCATCATCGTACGTAGGCAGTCCACGTCATATGCAAGAATATATACAGGATGCTCTGACTTTCGTGCGCGAATATGGACGACCATGTTTATTTATCACGTTCACATGTAATCCAAAATGGCCAGAGATTACATCTTTGCTACTGCCTGGCCAAAATGCAATACATCGCCATGACATTACAGCACGTGCGTTCAGACAAAAATTGAAGTCTTTAATGAGTTTCATTACTAAATTACATGTATTCGGTCCCACACGTTGCTGGATGTATTCGGTTGAGTGGCAAAAGCGAGGATTACCTCATGCACACATTTTGGTTTGGTTCATCGACAAAATCCGTCCTGAAGAAATCGATAGTATCATTTCTGCGGAAATTCCAGATCCATCCACTGACCAACTGCTGTTTGATATTGTTACAACAAACATGATTCATGGTCCATGTGGTACTCTTAATAGTTCATCGCCTTGCATGACTGATGGAAAATGTACTAAAAATTTCCCTAAAGATTTTACCAATGATACGGTCACAAATGTCGACGGATACCCAATATATCGTCGAAGAAATCCTGAAAATGGCGGACAGTCATTTATTAAAAATATCATCAACACAGACATTGATATTGACAATCGTTGGGTGGTGCCATATTCGCCTCTGCTGAGCAAGACATATAATGCTCATATTAATGTTGAGTTCTGCAGTTCTGTGAAGAGCATCAAATACATTTGCAAGTATGTCCATAAAGGCAGTGATATGGCTGTGTTTAGAGTGGAAAATACTAATGTGAATGCTTCTCCAGTGAATAAAAACGATGAAATAACGCTCTACCAAATTGGTCGGTACATCAGCTCCAATGAAGCTGCTTGGCGTATCTTTGGTTTTCCAATTCATGAACGGGATCCAGCAGTTGTTCAGTTAGCCATCCATCTTGAAAACGGTCAGCGTGTATTTTTCACGAACGAGACAGCGATTGATCGTGTAATAAATCCACCTAAAACTACACTCACTGCATTTTTTGAATTGTGTAATCGTGCGGATGATTTTGGTGCCTTTGCACGAACATTACTCTATTCACAAGTACCACGCTATTTCACATGGACTCAAACAAAAACATGGATGCCCCGCAAGCAAGGCTAACCAGTTGCTGCATGTCTCAATTTATTTAAATCAAACGCCTTGGGGCGATTATTTACAGTCAATCCAAGACACACGGAGTGCTTTTATCTTCGACTGTTGTTGGTTAATGTTACTAGCCCATTATCATTTCAAGATATACGTAAAGTGAATGGGCAACAATATCCAACGTATAAAGATGCATGCCTTGCACTCGGCTTGCTGGAAGACGACAACCAGTGGGAATGCATGCTTGCTGAAGCTGCATTGAACTGTACAGCAATACAAATTCGTCTACTATTCGCTATAGTGTTGACTACATGTTTCCCAGCCCGAGCACAGATATTATGGGAAAATCACAAAGATTCAATGACTGATGATATATTGCATCAACATCGTATACGGTGCCACGATCTAACCATAACATTCAGCGACGAAATGTACAATGAAGCATTGATTGCTATTGAGGATCTTTGCATTGTCATTGCCAACTTACCACTTAGTAATTTCGGTATGAATTCGCCAAATCGAACTGCATCTGATTTAATGAATACTGAAATGAATCGTGAACTGCAGTACAGTACTGTAGAAATGGCAGCGATTGTTGCCCGCAATGTCCCACTAATGAATGAGGAACAAAGAACCATTTATGATCGCATTATGCTCGCAGTTTCAGCTGGACAAGGTGGGTTCTTCTTTTTGGATGCACCGGGTGGAACTGGCAAAACATTCGTTATTTCGCTAATTCTTGCTGAAATACGATCAAATAATGGCATCGCATTGGCCGTTGCATCATCGGGCATTGCAGCAACTTTATTGGATGGAGGTAGAACAGCTCATTCAGTATTTAAGCTGCCACTAAATATTCAGAATAACCCTGACGCAGTATGCAACATTAAGAAACAATCGTCCATGGCCACTGTGCTGAAACGGTGTAAAATTATTATTTGGGATGAATGTACTATGGCACACAAACATTCACTTGAGGCATTGAACAGGACATTGAAAGATATTAAAAACAATGACAAACTATTTGGCGGAACTCTGTTGGTCCTTTCAGGTGATTTCAGACAAACACTTCCAGTCATTCCACGTTCAACACACGCTGATGAGATCAACGCTTGCTTAAAATCATCTCCATTGTGGCGTAATGTTGAAAAATTACAGCTAAAAATAAATATGCGCGTTCAAATGCTTCAAGATCCATCCGCTGAAACATTTTCAAAACAACTCTTAGATATCGGTGATGGAAAAGTTGCTATAGATGGAACTGGATACGTAAAATTACCGACCGATTTCTGCACAATCGCTGATTCGCAAGATACTCTCATTGAACAAATATTTCCCGATGTACACACACAGTACATAAATCATGAGTGGCTTGCAGAAAGAGCGATTTTAGCGGCAAAAAATGTAGACGTCGACAATTTAAATCTGAAGATACAAATGTTGTTGCCAGGGAACTTGGTATCATATAAATCTATTGATACAGTTTGCGACGACAGCGAAGCAGTAAATTTTCCCACAGAGTTTTTGAACTCACTGGATTTGCCAGGCATGCCACCGCATAATTTACAATTAAAGGTTGGATCTCCAATTATCCTGCTTCGTAATTTGAACCCGCCCCGGCTGTGCAACGGTACGCAATTAGTCATTCAAAAATTAATGAAAAACGTGATCGAAGCCAGGATTTTAAATGGCAAGTTCAGAGGTGAAAATATACTCATACCACGGATTCCTATTATACCTACAGATGTGCCAATTCAATTCAAACGTATTCAGTTTCCGATTAGATTGGCATTTGCAATGACTATCAACAAATCCCAAGGTCAAACGATGTCTGTTTGTGGATTAGATTTGAGAACACCATGTTTTTCACACGGACAATTATACGTGGCATGCTCTCGAGTGGGTAAACCATCCAGTTTGTTTGTGTTAGCTAAAGATGGACTAACAAAAAATATTGTTCACGCTATAGCATTAAGAGATTGATATTGTTTAATAGTGTTACTGTCGTAATTGTTTAATTAATGATATATAATTTTAAGGAATAAATTATAATAACTTAAAAATAATGTTTGCCTTTTGTTATTTTTATATTTCCTCATCGTTCACAGCGCTCCATGCTTATTTCACGCATATACCACATTCGTACATACATACAATATACACATTCTAACATACATTACAATAAGTAAGCTATTTTATGTCTACACTAGAAATTACTAGGAAATTATTTATATGGCAAAACAACGTTTGCCGGGTCAGCTAGTATATATATATATATATATATATATATATATATATATATATATATATACACACACATACACACATACACACATACACACACACACATTCATAAATATGAAACTAGCTGAAGTACCGAGTTAAAATTAAATTCTCTACAGCGCTAGCCTTTATTTATCATATGAGCGGAAAAATTACATGTAATGCTAAAATAAAATAAAAATTATAGTAAACACAGTTTCAATAAATGTTATTTGTAGTAAAATGTCCTTGAAAATTTAGCCAGTTTACTAATACTTTGCTATTTTTTTCCGGGTCATTACTGCAGCTCAAGAGTGTGTTTTAATTTGGAAAATTTATTTCCTGCACTTAAAACGTAAAGAGAATCAAAGTTCAATATTTCACTAATTAGCCAAAAGTTTGAGGAATCCTCAGAGAGTTTTAACGTAAAAAATTCCTAGGAAAAACCTTTAAGAAAAAGGCTTTAAATGTGTTAGTGGACTAGATCACGGTGAAGTAACTTATGACTTAATGATACATTAATTTAAATAAATGAAATAGTTAAATAAGGCAATACTTACTATTTTGTGAACATAAAGAAGACAATGTTATTACGCTGTTTTAAAATCTTCTCACTTGTACTTTTCAAAAAAGAAATTGTTAAATTGACATACCTTCAAAGAGTTTAGTGAAAACGCAAACGCATGACACGGTGAAAACTTTTAATAACACGGTTGGTTACATTGACGGGAATAATTTAATAACATGTTAACACCGCTACTTCATAAAGCCAGCAGAGAACTTCACTTGCACTCAGTGCCGTCCTTCCTCCGGCCTGAACAGTTGTCAATTGAGCGGCGGCGTCCTCTTACGGACGTGTCTTTTGCAGACCAAGTGGGATATTTTACAAAACCATAAAACCATAAAACAGCATATTTCTGCTGGCGGTTAAATTGAAGGGGCGATGGGGCGAAACCCCCGTTTCCGCCATAAAACCTCCGGCAATAAATAAATAAAAATAACTGGAGAGATAGAATAAGAACTACTCCAGGCCGTACCTGACCTTAGAAATCGGCTCAAATTTTAAGTATTTTCCCTTGCAGACATTTAAATTGTATTTCTCTGTACTGCATGTGATTTTCAAAAAATGTATTACCAGTCTATAAAATTAAGGTAACACCATAAAGTTCACACTGATTTGTCAATACAACAAAAATTAATTTAAATTGATTTTTACAAAATATCGGACTCACTAATTAATTGCAAGGTACTTCATAGCACCCTAAGCCCCTCCGGTTACTGCCTGTCATCACCAAATAGTGTCTGCTACTGCTTATTGCTTTTGTAAACATATACGATATGAATAATACATAAAAGAAAGAGAGATAAAATGGACTTATTGTTCCTGTGCAATTTGGCCGAGCTAGCTACTCGTTACGAAGTGCGTGATAACCCAGACACATATTGTTTAATTTCCAGTAATTGCAATCCGTTAAAATGACGTGGATTTTCCTTATTAACGTAATTATAATTTTGATTGATCTAGCTTAATCAAAACTCTACATATGCAATATTTACTTACATTTATCATTTTCAAAAGGGGAGGGGGGGAGGGCTAACTTCAAAGTTTTTTCTATTTAAATTGATATATTTAATAAACTATGATTGATTTAATTGTACTTTTGGTTGATCAAACTTTATCAAATGATTCTCTATCATATGCAATATTAATATTGGCCGTTTTCAAATGTGAAGGGGGGGGGGGGGGGGGCTAACTACGCACTTTTGTTGTTTTTTAAATCGATATATTTAATAAACTATGATTGATCAAATTCTACTTTTGGTTGATCAAACTTGATCAAATGATTTTCTATCATATGCAATATTAACATTTGCCATTTTCAAATGTGGGGGGGCTAACTTCACATTTTTTTTCGATGTGCTGTCGCTATGTTAATTAAGTTGATCAAATGCTAATATAATGTGATAAAATGTGATAAAATGTGATCAAATGATGATCAAACGATCCGACTTATAAAATATTTAATTTTCATACCTGGGGGGGGGGGGGGGGGGGCGGAGGGCTAACTACGCACTCATAACAAATAATCCTGGAACGCCGCGCCACTTCACTGGGACTCTAAAAGAAAAGAAAAAAAGATAGGCCTAATGAATCAACATAGTCTTGTTGAAGAGGATGTCGGTTTTGTTATCGGCAATAAAGATATTTTGTGTCGTAGGTATAGTTGTAGCTACCGAGTTGGTAGCACTGCTTTAGTTTGGAGAGTTAGTAAATGGAGGAAAAGGAGTGTGGAAGAAATGACTGTTATTATGTGAATAAAAGGATATGGTTATCAGCATCATGGCGTGTCGTTTTTTTTGTGAAATACTAACAACAGGTTATGGGCCCAGAATGCTTATAACAGTCATGAGTGATCTTCGCACCAGAGATGTTTAAATTGTGTAGGCCGGCAACGTGTTTCTCTGCAGAGTGGTAATGGCGGCGTGGGAAGCTTCTGTGGAGTAGCGGTACCGGGTGTGGTACACATTCAGTCGCTTTCGTCGTCAACAATTTATCGTCGGTGCTTGTTGACTCCGGAAAAATGGAGCAGCTAGGGATGAATACCGTGGGAGCGATAAAGTTGGAGGGGCAGAAGAATTGGAACGTGTGGAAGTTCCAGGTGTCGGTGTTGTTGCGGGGAATGAATCTTTTTTCAGTTGTGGATGGAACAGACACTAAACCGGAAAAAGATCAAGGTGAGTGGCAAAAAAAAGATGCAAAGGCTCAGAGTATTATTGTAATGCGTTTGAGTGAGGATGCAATGATGCACATACTTACTTGCTCCACTGCAAACGAGATGTGGAGGAAGCTTCTTAGTGTGTATGAGCAGCAGTCGAGTACAAGTGTACACTTACTGCAACAACGTTTTTTTCAGTTTAAGTATGAGCAGGGTTCTGACATGTCTACATATTTGTCAAAAATACAAGAATTGTGTCACTTGCTTAAACAGGCAGGAGAAGAAGTGTCGGAACAGTTCACGATTACAAAAATATTAATGTCATTGCCAGAGAGATTTGGTCACTTTGTGACAGCATTGGAATCTGTAGAAACTAGTAAACAAAAACTTGATGACCTGGTGGCACGACTACTAGTGGAAGAAGAGAGGTTAAAGTCTAAAATCAAGGATGAGGATGTGGCTATGGTGGCAGGATCATATAAAGGGAACACTGTCAAGAAGACAGGGGGATTAAAGTGTTTCAAGTGTGGATTCTTGGGACATGTGGCAAACCAATGCAGAGAGGATAAAGACTTACGAAAGTGTTTTGAATGTGGCAAGAAAGGACATCTGAAGTTTCAGTGCAAGCAAAGGTATAGGCCTAAACATGAAAATGCCTTTGTAATGTCAGAAAGTGTATTGCGTAGTGTAAGTGATTTGGAGGACCATAAAAGATCCAGCTCTTGGATCATGGACAGTGGAGCAAGTGAACATATGACATTCGAACGTGGCCTCCTCATGAACTTTACACCAGTATCGAATAAATGTGTTCTCGTTGGTGATGGACGTAGTCTTCAGGTGCAAGGTATCGGACAAGTTAATGTGAAAGTCTACAATGGACAGAATTATGTGCAAAGTACCTTGAACCATGTATTGTGGGTCCCTGAGCTGAAAATGAACCTATTCTCAGTATCAAGTGCAATTGAAAAGGGTCATACTGTTAAAATGGCTGGCGATCATTGCTATGTATATAAAGACAGCCAGATTCGTGCGGTGGCAAATAAGGAGGGAAATTTGTACATTCTGGACGTAATCATGGAACAAGACTGCTTAGTGGTGGTACGCTCGTTGAGAGAGTGGCATGAAAGTTTATGTCATCAAAACCTGGACTATGTGAAAAGTGTCTTGAATCAAAACAATATTAAGTACTCGGACAACAGTGAGTCATGTGAAGCATGTCTGGAGGGAAAAATTAAGAAATTACCATTTGGTGAAAGCAAACAACACACTGATGCTCCATTGCAATTGGTACATGCTGATGTGTGTGGACCAATGGAGGTAGAGTCTGTGGGAGGGTCTCGATACTTTCTGCTACTGAAAGATGACTATTCAAATTACCGGCAAGTGTACTTTCTCAAGAGTAAATCTGAGGTGTCCCAGAAGCTGAAATACTACATACAGTTTTCGGAAAAAGCTACAGGTCTGCCTGTGAAAGTGCTTAGAAGTGATAATGGGGGAGAATTTGTGAATCAGGAAGTGAAAGCGCTGCTTGAGGACCATGGGATACAACACCAGACAACAATACCTTATACACCAGAGCAAAATGGAAGAGCAGAACGGGACATTCGCACCTTAGTGGAAGCTGCTAGGTCAATGCTCAGTGGGAAAGGGCTTAACAAACAGCTATGGGCAGAGGCAGTAAATAAAGCTGTGTATGTGTTAAATAGGACCTCAAAGGCTCGAGAAAATAATAAGACACCATATCAAGTCTGGGAAAGGAAAAATGTTGATTTGACAAAACTAATTCATGTGTTTGGAACAGAGGTATTTGTCCATATACCGAAAGAAAAGAGACTGAAGTGGGACCCAAAAGGAGAGAAAGGTGTTTTTGTTGGTTACGAAGATTCCAAAGGGTATCGAATTTACTTCAAAGACAAGAAGAAAGTTGAAATAAAAAGGGATGTGGTGTTTGTGAGACTAAAGGGACGTGAAACAAGGACTGAAACTGAAGTAGAAGACATTGAAATGATTGGCTTAGACCTGACTCAAGAAGATGAACAAATAAAATCAAATTCCAGTACTGATGAGGAAGACGTACAAAGTGAAAGAATGTCTTCTCCCTTTAAAGGTTTTGAGGATGCAGTGACTGAAGGAGACCAAAGAAAGGGGAGACCAGTTGAAGTGTCAAGCAGAGAAACCTCCAAAGATAAGCCACCTAAAACAGCAAGTGGACGGAGTGTAAGAAAGCCAGCGTGGTGCTCAGAGTACGATCTAGGACTCGTAGCAACTGATGCGGTACCGAAGAGTTACAAAGAGGCAATGAATAGGGAAGAGTTACAAAGAGGCAATGAATAGGGAAGACTCACAATGTTGGAAGGAGGCAATTAAGGCCGAGCTTCAGCAGTTACATGAAAACAACACTTGGACGACCTTACCACAGGTGCCAGAAGGAAAAGAAGTAGTTAGTTCAAAATGGGTGTTCACAAAAAAGGGGACTGAAACTGGGGAAACTAAATACAAGGCAAGACTAGTGGCAAGAGGTTTCGAGCAAGAATGTGATGTGTATAACTTGTACGCTCCTGTGGCAAAACTTAAAACTTTCAGAGTGTTTATGAGTGTGGCCACCAAACTGAACTTACCAGTACAGCAAATGGATGTATGCAGTGCATTCCTGAACAGTGAAATTGATGAGGAACTCTATTTGAAATTACCAGAGGGTGTAAATTCAGAGTATCCTGTTGGTAAACTAAATAAGTCTATTTATGGCCTTAAAAATGCTCCCAAATTGTGGAACTCTAAATTTGATAAAGTAATGTCATCACTGGGTTTTGTACGTTCTGACAAAGATGCATGTGTTTATTCTAAATGTAAAGGCAACACCAAAATGTTTTTGTTGGTGTATGTTGATGATATTCTATATTTTGGAAATTGTAAAAATGAGCTCAGTCATCTTAGAGATGCACTATGTAACACCTTCAAAATGAAAGAGCTGGGTTGTGTAAAAAGGTTTCTAGGTATTGATGTTGAGCAGGATTTAGCTAGTAATCATACAACCATAAGTCAGAAACAGTATCTGCAGAACTTACTTGAGTTGTATGGTATGTCAGAATGCAAACCTTTGTCCTTGCCCATCGACAGAAACTTCAAGTTTGAGTTATTGAAAAAGGAATGCTCAGAAAATGAGGAAATAGAGTCAAAGTGTAGAAAATTAGTTGGATCCTTAATGTATGCTGCAATGGGATCAAGACCTGATTTGTGTGCTGTTGTTACAATCTTAAGTAGATATCAGAACTGTGCAAGCACTTTACTTTACAAACTTCTGCAAAATGTTCTTAGATATGTCAAGGGTACTTTAAATATGTGTTTAAATTACTATGGAAACAGGAATGATGATGTAGTAGGCTATGTGGACAGTGACTGGGGAGGCAGTGATGACTGTAAGTCTACAACTGGTTGTTGCTTTAAGGTTTTTGGCTGTACTGTTATCTGGTTTTCAAAAAAACAACAATCAGTGGCTCTGTCATCCACTGAAGCAGAATTTGTTGCTCTTAGTCAAGCTGCCAGTGAGGCTTGTTGGTTAAAAGACTTGTTGCATGATTTTAAAATAGAAGTTGGTCCCATCACTCTGTTAGAGGATAATCAGTCTACTATAAAGCTGGCACATATGGCCACTGACAACTCTAGAGTCAAACATCTAAAGATTAAGAAGTGTTTTGTAAAAGAGAAACTGTTTGAAAACATCATTAGGTTGGACTATGTTAATACCAGTGACCAACTAGGTGATATTTTTACTAAGCCTCGGTGGTGTATTGTTTGACAAATTTAGGAAAAGATTGTTTGTTTCATAAAAATATTTTATTGAGGGGAGGTGTTATCGGCAATAAAGATATTTTGTGTCGTAGGTATAGTTGTAGCTACCGAGTTGGTAGCACTGCTTTAGTTTGGAGAGTTAGTAAATGGAGGAAAAGGAGTGTGGAAGAAATGACTGTTATTATGTGAATAAAAGGATATGGTTATCAGCATCATGGCGTGTCGTTTTTTTTGTGAAATACTAACAACAGGTTTAAGTCCAAGTATAATTACGAGGCGTGTGGCGTCAAGAATGTTCACAGCCAAAAATGTTACCAATATATTTGGCATTAATTTTATATTAAAAATTTTTGTAGGTAAATAATTGTCCTGTGTATGCCATTAAAAAATTATTTATTTTTATTTATTAGTAGTACTTAGTTTTTTATATGTAAATAATGTGTCATTATTTGCTAGTGATTGTTTAGTTTATTTAATTTATATTGTATTTGGTAAATTGTTTATCATGTTGTTTATTTTATATTTAGGTTAGCTTAATTGTATATGTTTGTTTTACTATTTATTTAATTTACAACATGTCTGTGGTTAAGTAGTCAGCATGCCTTATCTTCAGGATGTAAAAAAAGTCAATAGATAAATAAATGGAAAATCAATAGAGAGAAAAAAAATCAATACATTAGAGAAAAAGTAATAAACAAAAATAAACAAAAGTTGCAAGTTTGTAAGCAAAAATAAAAAAAACTCAATATAGACTAATACAATAAAGCTGAAAGGTTTGTTTGTTTAGTTGTTTGTTTTAATGATATTATCTCTGAAACAACTAGTCAGATTTCAAAATCATTTTGCATTTGATAACCCAATCCAGGCCTCCGCAACTTGAATAGGGAAACGAATTCCTTACTGAATACCTCCGAAGTTCGGGTTCTACCGCCATGCAACTTCTGTATGATAAAAAAAGTCCTTACAATAATTTAATGTAACTGAAATTATTATAGCGATGGAATATTAATTTTATTACGTGAATCTTCTTTAATTTTAAAATTTTAAATATTTGATTTCATTTAGAAGGTGGCAACGAAGTGGAACTTGAGCTTTCAAAATGGTTGCTCTTGAGTGATGGTTAACGGTTATGGACGAGATGTTGGCGTAAAGCACGTTTGATACATTTTTGTAGTATCAATATATTTTTTCAATGCCTAATAAGAAGTATTGTTCTGCTTTTGGATGTCCATCAACATGAGATGCTTCTACTTCAGGAGAAAATGCTACGGGAATTCACATGTTTAAATTTCCTCTTCCAAGAAACAGGTACCTAGTTAAGTTTTTTAATAAGTGCATAATATTTGTAAACAAAAGCACTTGTATTACTTGGCTAGAAAATAAGTTTCCTTTCAATTTGATTAAAAATAATTAATTATTCATTTATGAAATCCCGATTTGTTATAAATTTAGATATATTCGTTTTCAATTTGTTTTTCTGTACAATATTGGATGAAATGCTCTAATTAAGTATTATATTTGTGCAATTTATATACCATTCTCAATATTTGTTAAGTTAGACATAAACTAGAATTATAACATCATTTCTTAACACATTAGTAAAGCTGACTATGGTAGGTCAGAAACATATTAATCAAAAACAAATTTAATCATGGTGCAGCTTTATACTCCCATTTATATTTTTTGTTAATATTAAGGTTGAGTCCTAGCTGGAATCCCGGATACTCCGCAACCAGCAGTACATGAAAACACAGTGTCAGGCTTATAAATTTATTTTGTGAGAACTAATTGTGCGATTTTAGTGATTCAAATTTTAAATTATTGATAAAACCGTAGCAATAAACCTTGGAAAATATGTTTTCCCTACTAAATCAATTTCATAAAAAAATTATAATAAAAACCTTTAGAAAGTGTATTTAAATGGGTTTATTTCTTCAGCAGTTTGACGATTTCTGACTTTCTAACTGAAATTTCACAATCGTATTTAGTTTGCGAGAAAGCGTAAACTTTTTTGTAGGGTTGTTATGAGTATGACTGTAATCAGTTAGTTTAAAGTTCATTAAATTGATTTTTTCATCAGAGCTGACATTTTTTTGAAAAAAATTAATTTGCCTTTGTAATAAACAGTTTTACACTCAACAGCATGAAAAGCAAAACAACCCTAGAAATTAATGTGAATTTTAATATACAGTTGGTTTCAACTAGCTAACTGCAATACTTTCCTGATAATCATCGGAATACCGAAATAATTGTAAATTGGGTCTAGGATGTGCTGCTTTCGCTGGCTAGTGGTATGTCTGGAAACTACTCGCTGCGACCACCTGCTGTAAGGGCCAGTGAACCCATTGATAATATTGTGTTGTTCAGACTTTTACCCAAACACATTTGACAGAATGGGCTCGCGAGAAATGAATGAATACGTGAAAGCAGTATTGTGCCGAGGGAAAGTGTTTCCTCTCTATGTCATTTAGAAACAGATAAAAATGATATAATTAGATCTGAAAACAAAGGTTGAGTAAAAATGTACAAGAACAGGAACTAGCCCAGCTTTCACTTCATGAAAATGGTCAGACTAGTATTTGAACCTGGGTCATCTTGAAAGTTACTCCAGGATTTTATCCGTGCCCTACCTTTTCCTCATGTAAGTCGATACTAGCTGACTATTATTGCCGTTCTTTTATGAAATTAGTGTTTGATTCTCGAATGTTACACTTACATTTTAACACTAACTTACATCGCAGGTGACAAGCTTAATCAAATATGTTTCATATTAATGTTTACGGATAACTGATGAAATGTACAAGCAGTGAACAGGGATGGATTAAGCTGTATGCGAAAATGGCGGTTGACAAGAGTCCCGAATACCCAAAGGGCCTTTTGCTGAGCCCGATAGTTTCCAAGTAGACCTAGTTAAAAACAGAACAGGAAATGTAATTTTTAATTGGATTAAACAATATATTTTAAATGTATAGATTCATAACCGAAAATATGTTCTACTGAATGGGGTGCCTGCGATCCACTTATGAAAATGTACAAAAATTGTATGCATTTTCTTTCCGAAACCCAAACACTGGCGACAGATTCTCTGCACGCAGAATCTACATTTTATATCGCCTTCTTGTTGCCAGAACCGGCTAGCCCAAACCTTCAAGGCTTCTCCCAACACCCATATTCTTAGAAACGGGACAATGGTCACCTGGTGAAGGGACGGCACCAGCCAAGCCCCTGCTCCCCAGATGATGTATTAGGAGCAGGTAGCTGGGGCTGTGGAAGGGGGGTTACATGCGCGTGGCTACACCTCACGACCTGGCTCGGCAATTCTAGCTCACTATCCCATTGCAACGTGAGCGGTAAGGGAGGAAGAATGAAGAAATGCAAGAAACGAAGAGGATTTCCTTCTTGCAAGAAGGTTACAAAGCGTGGCAAGTACAAAAGGACACAGCAGAAAAGTGCCAGGTAAGTGCAAAGAATGTAAATATTTTGTAATTTTATTCGGCATGACTAAGTATTAGTTTGCTTACTGATATATTGCATGTTACATTAACAGCTTAGGAAGGCATAGATGGAGGGAAAAGGGGTCGCCTAGTTGGATTTGTCACTTTAAACGGAAAATCGCCTTTGCTTTGTTTAAAAATTGTAAAACCTTTATAGACGATGCTGCACTCACGAAATATATTAATCTGATTACAGATATAACCTAACTGGTTAATGCGTACCAAATACCAGAATCTTACATGGTATTTGTTAGCTTGTAAAGGATTGAGTAAGCAGAGTATTATTTATTGACATATGAAAATACAAATAAGAAAAATTTCTGTTTCCAACCAACTGGATTCAATTCATGGAAAATAACATTAACACTATGCATTATATTGAAGCTATACGTTCTTTAGCATTATAATTACAATGTTTTTGGTTATATTTTTCTGTAAACATTGAATGGGGTATTGCATGAATTTCAGTGACAAAACTGACACAATCTGCATGTACAAAGAAGCCGACGTGTAGTTAATTTTTTAACATTTTGGGTTGATTTGATGTAATCACAGTAGTTCTAAATTAGAGCATTTCAAAGCCCGCACGGCGGTTAATCATCGAAATTCTTCAAAAATGACTCGAAATTCCTCAAAATGACTCAAAAATTTTAAAAAAATTCCCATTTTGAGACAAACATTTCCCATTTTGAGAGAAAATATCCCATTTTATTAAAAAAAAATTTAAAAAGGTGACTGTGCCCCATTTAGGCTTCAATTCCCCCGGGAAATTTTCTCTCAAAATGGGAAATTTTTCTCTCAAAATGGGAAATTTTTGAAAATTTTTTTGAGTCGTTTTGAGGAAATGTGAGTCATTTTTGAGGAATTTTGATGAAATTTAACACCAAAATGGCCGCCGTGACGTCACAGTTCGAGGTCATTGATCCTGCTCCTCGCTCCTCGCACCAGGCACCTGTCCCAGTAGCCCCATTTACATACTACGTACAAGGTTATGAATCCAAAATTTTAACTGTGGTTATAACTGAGCCTGTATCCTTTATGTATAAATTATGTGCCAATACGTAGCTCAGGGTTTCGCGAGTGAGTGAGAAGTTGTTTTACGGCCCTTTAACAGCTTAGTTCTTGAGAGCCGATGAGGGGTGATATGACTTGAATATGGAGCGACGCCGGGAATAAAATGCGGGAGAAACAGTAGATCCCCGAGAAAACCCGCCGGCCAACGGCATCGTCCCGGTACGATTCCCACATGCGATAATCTGGGTGACCCCGACGGGAATAGAGCCCGGATCGCCTTGGTGGGAGGCTATCGTCCTGACAACTAGACCAACCGTGACCCCCTTCTCGTTTCGCGTAATCAGAGATATGCTTAAATGTAATAATACACCTCCTTTCCACAACATTAGAAATAAATTACGAACAACAGAAAAAATGCACATAATTATTTCTTTTTTAGTGTAGGGTATGCCAGTTTTCACACTCCCGCTTTATTTTTTTTGCATTTATTAATGCTTTAAAAACTTATTATTAGGTTAGTCTAGTAATTAAAAACAATAAAAAACATTTAATCTTAACCAAATTTTTTCCAATGAGAAAGAGAAAGCCGTGTTTAAAATAGTTACTTTTATATTATGTATTTTACGTTTAGCATTCCTGCGAAAAAATAAATTTAATTTCTTGCAACTAGAAATAATTTTGCTATAATGTGACAAATCGCTCAAGGACGTCCAAAAAGGGATTTGTTTTTTGGAACTTTCAAAGAAAATTAGTATATAACATTAAAAGACGTCCATTTATTAACACAGACTTGTTAACTATCGTCACATTTGTTTTTTTCTTTTATTTACAAGAATATCATTCATGAACTGATCTTTTTAAATGAAACCAAAACATTTTGGCTTTCTGTAACACGCCATTATTGGGCGAATACAAACTTATCACTTTAATATTTTTCTTTCCACAGTCACGAAAGAAATGCTATTCTGCACTCCCAAGAATACACTGAAGTGGAAACCGACGATGCTACAAAACATCCTTCAACTCCTAGGGATGGTGACGTGCATGTGACAGAGCACTTTAGTCATTTTAGCGACGATTTAAAATTTCCTGTTGATCAGCTCATGCGCCTGTAAGTATTAGCCACGCAAGTAATCACATAAACTTTCAAATGTGAAAATTTTTGTCACGCTATAGAGCATCCCACTCTTAGATTGCAGTGTGGAAGTAAATGGGAGCATTCTCTCTCTCTCTAACACACGCCAACTGCCGTTAGCGCTGTCCTTGTTTATTCGTGCGTTGTTGCCAAATATCATACGAAAAAAAAAATTAATTTTTCGGACCAAGCTTTTTTGCATATTGTACAGCATCGAAATACGCATCAGCCAATGCATATTTTGCATACTTAATAACATTTCAAGTGTCCGAAAAAATTAAAAAACCTAACTTCTTCATTGCGAACTGTTCCGAAGTATTCCAAAATGTTTCACATCAATAAAAAGGTAACCTACAGATATATTTAGTCCAGATTTTTTTCGTTGATAAATTCATGTCTTAGGACGCCACCGAACAAATTTCGAAACAAAAACTCTTAATGTTTCAGTTATATAAATTTATTTATATACTGAAATGCATTTACTCACAAACTGAAACATCAAAAAGTTGATCAGCGGCAAAGTTTTTTGCTATTATAGATAGATGGGGGAAGAAAGCGAGAAAGATGTTCCAAATGAATTGAATTTGTTTTTAAAAAAAGAAACAATTCAATTACTCCTACAGTTTCCGTGTCCATAGCTGTTGAAGACGCGTCTTATGAGTGCACGAGCGCGCGGTAAAAGACGTTCGCTCACAAACTGCCGGCCGGCGCAGTGTTAATAAGTCACAGGAAGGTGTGTTTAGATAAGTGGGGTTCAATATTTTAACCTGTATATCATTATTAATAACATTTTTAGGATAATAATCAACTGAATTTATATTCACAAACAATGATATGAATTTGACTTTTACAAAGACATGCTATCACTTTTCAGAAGTTCTACACCCACAAGAAAGAATGGAGACCCAAGTAACGTAGGCGCAACAGGATCTGATGGATCGATATTGTTTGATATGGACACTTGTCAAATAAACGTTATTGAAAGTGCATATACCGAGCCTAGTGCAGCAAACGATTCTTTAGCGAGTCAGGAAGTTTCTCGTTATTTGCTGCCGTAAGTACAACATATTTCTGTATTTTACATATGCTTCTTTATACAGGGCATATTTCAGTTACTATTAGCGAAAAGAAATGTCTACAGTGTCTTGTTTTTGCTACTGTTACTGTAAGGTAATGTCAAATAGCTGTTACATGAGCGAAAACTCTCTTTTGCGTCAAATACATTTCACATACAATGGTGGGTTTATATAATTCATCTTTACGCAAATACATGCTATCATTTTTCAGAAGTTCTACACCCACAAGAAAGAATGGAGACCCAAGTAACGTAGGCGCAACAGGATCTGATGGATCGATATTGTTGGATATGGACACTTGTCAAATAAACGTTATTGAAAGTGCATATACCGAGCCTAGTGCAGCAAACGATCCTTCGCTTACACATGAAGTTCCTCTTTCACCACTGCCGTAAGTAGAGAACGTGTTACTGCGTTTAATTTTTCTGGTTGTTGATAAGTATAAATCTCTAACAAGAGAGATTTAAAATATTGCAATGGAGCAGTATTTCATTCTATTTAATTAAGTTTTATATAAGAGTTTGATAATTGTGGTACAATTAACTCTTGTAGAAACATATCATTTGCTCAAATAGATGTGTGAAACATGCCTCGTGGGCCTATGCTGCTTGAATATTTTTGTTTCCAAAATTATTATTAATTGGTAAATAAACATTAATGAATATCAATCATTTTTGGCATTTCCGGAACAAATTCTGGAATACCATGCGCTTATATTATGTCGAACTATGGTCGAATAGAATTTAGGCTACAATGGAAACCATAGTGTAGCCTACTTAAATTTTTCTCCTTGACAACCGTTTCTTGTGAAGTGCTCCGTTTTCGATTGAAATCATTTTATTTTTATAAGTGTTTCCAAAACGAATTTCGGAAAAAGAAGTAGAAACAATGGTTGTATTTTTTTAGTGAATTTTAAATTATTAAAGATAAAGTTGATTTTCTTTAATTTAAGTCTTCCCATGTAGGTTGTAAGAAGCGTTTACTATTTATTATATTAATTGTTAGGGTTTTTTAGTCATTGCATTGTAAAAAATTAAGTGGATTTCGTTGGATTTTGGATATGGTAATCCACAAATATTTATTTGAATTTTTACTTTATAAAATTTTTTTATATTTTCCCATGTTGGTTTTTTTTTTCATATCTTTCCTGGTTTGATAGCACAGAAAAGCAAAGCATTGCATGGTTATTCCGCAATATATAATTTATAACCTGCACTCTTCGAAAACAGTGTAACAATATTTTAGGTATATTTAAATTGCGATTACTCACCACATATTCCCAGCAATATACATGTATACATATTACTATACGTTATAACACATTCACTATGTTGTCATGTGCTTATAACCATACGGTATTATTTCAGAGAACTGTTGATTGAATCACGACATGAAGTGGGGGACAAGGACAGCAACTTGAATAACATTGAAGGAAGGAGAATTTGCGACATACGTCATGTCATTACTAAAGCCAGACAGTTGGAGAAGCACAATTTGGAATGCAAAGCTCGCATTAAAGGATATTTTACTTATACAGGGGAAAAACGCATCGGCTTGAGAAGTGTGTTACATTTCAAGTGTACTTCCTGTGATGCCAGGACATCTATTGATACTGATCCCAGTGACACAGTAAACACTGCAGCAACATGGGGTACAGTAATGAGTGGAAAAGGACATGCAGTAATAGAACAATTATTTTCTCTGATGGAGATTCCACCAGCAAGCAGCTCAACGTTCATGAAAGAAGAACGGGAAATCGGAAAAGTAAGTGCATGTAAAAAAGGTAATGCTAAGAATAGATTACAAGTTGTATCTTGAACATGTCTTGGACATATTCCAAGATCTTGGTAAAACATTACAGAGATGCCAATTTGATGCTTTAGCAATCAAAACACCCATATACCTCAAATATTTTGTTTTAATTAAATTAGGGTCTCGGTTTAAACAGTCAGGACTCTTGCTTACACCACCGTGAACTGAGTTCGACCTCCTACAAAATCAACACATATTTTCGCATACGTGAATCGTGTATGATAATCTTGCTGGCGGTTTTTTTTTTAGTGTGTTACCCATGTTTCTAGGTATTTCTTTCCTGTATTGATCCATTTTGAGGGTTACATTTCATAGGATTTAATATTTTATAACACTTAAGTTTATAATAACGTTTATCTGCAAAAGGGTAAATCAGAAAGAACCCATTTCCTATGTAAGTAATGCTGAAGATGAAATATTCAAATGAATGACTCCAAACAAAGAAATCGTATCGTGTATTAATTATAGCAGTTATATATAATATATAAGACAGTTCTTCTTATTTGTACAATACATTTCATGAACGTTACTTGTTATTCACTTGTATCATAAATAGTTTATGTCATGACAGATGTAAAGGTGATACTGCATCTTATTACAATCAAGTTGTCTTTGCATTACAACTCATAGGGAATTGGATTAAATGCAAAACAAATGAATAATGAAGGGACTTAAGAATTTTTTAGTTTTATTTTGTTACAATTTAACAAAACATATACTGCTAGAAACATGAACTTATTTGTAAAGTACTAAATGACAGTGCTACTACCGATGTCACGCCTGACATTTAAATTCCGTAAAGATAGATGTAGAATAATTAATTTGCTGTCAGTGATTAACAAATATTTGTAACCTATTAAAGTGGTTCAACAATTGGCCGTTTTATATATCTTAACTTCGTATTTCGGCATATTTTTATTAACATATTATTTTCTTTAAACAGGTATGGTTCCAATCGTTGACAGAGGCTATGGAACAAGCTGCAAAAGAAGAGCATCTACATGCCTTAGAAGAAGGTCACGTTGACGACGATGGCATACCTTACATAACTGTTATAGTAGATGGAGGATGGAGCCATCGTTTGTACGGTCACAGCTACAATGCTAAGTCAGGCGTAGCTATAATTATAGGTAAAAAAACAGGTAAAATGTTATTTCTAGGAATTCGGAACAAATATTGCAGTATCTGCTCTTTGAGTGAAAAAAGAAACGAACAACCTACCAAACACATCTGCTACAAAAACTGGTCTAGTTGTTCATCAGCCATGGAGAGTGATATACTAGTGGAAGGTTTCAAAGCCAGCGAAGAAACCCATGGTCTACGGTATTTTAAATACATTGGTGATGGTGATTCCTCTGTCCAAAAGTCTATAGTAGAACGTGTGCCGTATGGTTTGAAAGTTGTCAAAATTGAGTGCACAAACCATCTGCTAAAAAATTTGTACAAACACTTACTGAAGCTCTCCAAAGAAAACTCTGGGAACAAGAAAATTTTAACTCCAGCCAGAATGAAGCACATCCAAAATAGAATACGTCATCTCATAACCGAAGAATCTCGGAAAGATTGTCCAAGCGTCAGCTCTCTAAAGAATGACATACGAGCTACTATAGAGCATGTTTTTGGAAACCATGGCAACTGCAGAATTCAAAATTGCCCGAAAGCCAACATTACTTCCATCACTGATTTGGACACAGCGCCTGGTAACTTAGCGGCCAGAATTATTTCAATTATAGGAAATCTGGCAGCAAAAAGTGACAGCCTTGTGGAAAATTTGACGAGTAATGCAGCAGAAACTTACATGCATCTTGCAGCAAGATTTAATGATGGCAAACAGAGTTTCTTTGGCAGACGTGGTTCGTTCAATACCAGGTGCTATGGAGCTGGCCTTAGTTTTCAGCACGGTCCCGCGTGGCTCCACACAGTTTGGAAAAAGAAGGTAACCTTTGTGGCATAGCTTTATGTTTCATTGTTTCATTTATGTACAATACTTTTAACAGCATGAGTTAATAATTTTATGTTTTCAGGTTGGAAAAAGTCCAGGCCAATGCGTAAAACGCCTAATAAAAAAAAAACTAAACAAGAAGTCTTCAGCCAGGAAATGTCTCAAGTTTCATCCAAACAAGCAAAGTATTGGGGAAGCTAACAGTAGTATATCCAATCCTCATTATGGTGAAAACTGTCAGTTACCAGATGTCCCAGCGGAGGAAATGAAAAATATGATATCATGCCTGAAAATGCAGCTAACAGTAAATCGCCAGAGGAGAAATGAAATTGAAATTCACACAAGAGGACAGCGCAACAATGACATGTGGTACAGGTATGCGAATAATAGAAAAATATACATCTACGTGCTGCGTTAAACATCATATTTTTCATGTTCTCAGTGCATTTCATTTGCTGCCAAGAAAAATATATGTTTAAAAATTTCTATTTTTAGTTCTGAAACTATTGTACAGCATAAGTAGAACCACGATTATTTCGCGGATTCCTTTCTCTCCATCGTAGACCTGATATGCCTATACGTAATCAAGCCATTTTAGTGTGCTCAATGGTCGACAGTACGTTTCCCATGATTTGACGAGTTGAACGTGATTGGATGAAGACTTCCTCACCTTGTTTGCTACTGGTTTAGCATCGTCAAGGGCGGGTCGTCAGAACTTACATCCAATCATCAACGCGAAGCTGATGTTCATCTACTTCCAGTTTACTTTGGCACTCAAGGAATCCGCGAAATAATAATGGCTCTAAGTATAAGTGAGATAAAAGAACATCGTTAAACTTAGTAATAAAATAATTTCTTTGAACAAAATTCCTTGTTAAAAAAGGTTTCAATTTTAACCATGAAAATGAAGGAAAATGGGAAATTTGGATTATCCTGCCATTCAAAGCTTATTTCGTTACGGTTGTATCTAAATTTACATAAAATTGTAGTAAATGACATGTAAGGACACATTTAAGCTGGAACAAAATATAATATAGTGAAGCAGTTTCATTGCTCATTATATTTAAACAAGCATTTTCCTAACCATATGTATATAACACGGCTAATTAAGTGATTTTGTTTTGGGAAGTGTAGGCTTGCGAATTTAACGTTTCTTGTGTGGGTATTTACAAAGCATCATAAATGTGATTTCACTGATTACATGTCATTCAGTTAATCACTTTTTTATAAAAATATTTCTTTTGGTTATCGTGTTTATTTTTAATTAGTTTAGGGATACTGAATAACAAATTGACATAGAAATACACATTAACAACGGAACTAGAATCAACCAAAAAAAAAACAGATAATTTGTCTCCACACAAGTGAATAGTAATATTGATCGTAAGCAGAGGACACATGTGACTGATTAAGTGTGGAACGTTTTGCAATTGGAATTAGGCGTATGTTGTATAACGTGAATAGTAAAGTTTGTTTTTTAGGGTTTAACAAAACCGCTGAAAGAACTCTGTGTGCAATAATCTATCAACTTCTTAACACGTCATTTTGTCGTGAACAAAATAACATTTCTTCTGAGCACATTCATGTCGGCTTTGAGACAGTCTGGAAAACATTACTTTCTGGTAATGCAGCGCTGCAACGATTACTAGGTGTTTATAGATGATAAATGACGTCTGAAAGTATGACTACGATGGAATACTCATTTCATCTTAGGTAAAGCCGTTTTATAAAGTAGTACACGATCTTCCATTACAACATCTTTAATATTTTCACTCTGGAGAAATGGTACGGGTATAAAGCAGGAAGCGTACTGCAAGAGAGATTAAAAATTATTTTCCTCGAGAAAACGCGGTCACAAAATTCTACTTTAAATTTTCTGATACAGCTAAATTCGATCATAAACAAATGACTCCTTTCAGTTGATGTTGGGATAAAGTAGCGCGAACGGCACACCAAACGCGAAGCGAATATTGTAGCAAACCAATCAGAAGTAGACGCGACGCGACGCGACGGAGTTTCCGATCAGACGAGAATTCTATTCGGTAAATACGCGTCGCGTGTGTTGCGCCTTTCGCGCTATTGTGATTTCAGCATGAAATGTCACGGGTACGTCTGCATTATTTTCAACTTCATAATAATAAACACAATTTACTTTTCCTAAGGTACTTTATTTATATTTAAAGTCTTTGCGTTTCAAAAAGTAATGTAAAGGGGTTAAAACAAAAAATTGTTTACATTTTTTAGGGAAAGAAAAATGAGGCTCACTGCTTCGAACTTCGGTGCTGTCTGTAAGCAACGAACGGCAACAGCAAGCTTAGTAAACAAAATTTTGTATTCTCAACCCACATCTAGTGCCATACAATATGGTATTCTGAACGAAGAGGTCGCCCTGAAGGAGTATGCGACCGCAAATAATGTCCGTGTTTCAAACTGCGGTCTCTTCGTCCATCAAGAAAGAGGTTGGCTGGGTGGATCACCTGATGGCCTTGTTGGCACTGAAGGTATTGTAGAGGTTAAGTGTCCTTACAGAGCGAGGGATCTAACTCCCGCAAAGGCTGCAGAGAACTTGAAGAACCCATCATTTTTCTGTAACCTGGACGCTGAAGGAAATCTTAAACTGAAGCATACACACGACTACCATTATCAGGTCCAGGGGCAGCTCGCAGTTACAAACAGACAGTTTTGTGACTTCGTTGTTTGGACACCTATTGGAATATCCATTGAGCGAATTGAAAGGGACGAAGACTTTTTGCAGGAAATGTTTGGCAAACTTGATTTGTTTTATGATGCATATTTAGCACCAGAGATACTAGATTCCAGGAGGATACGTAATATGCCTATAAGAACTCAACCACCATGTTAACCTGTTTCAAGTTGTTTTGAGTTGTTATTTGTTGTTTTAGTTTGCTAATTAATAAGAACTTTTTATAAAAACAATTAAACCGCCAATAAAACTGAAAAGCAAAAAATAAACCTTTTTTAGTCGGCGCCAAACAATCAATGAACAAAGATCACTAAGGTCCACATGAAATAAATCAAGTCCATGTACTACAACTTTTCAAAGGAATTTCCGTCTTGCAGGAGTGTTATTAATTCACGATAGATTCCAATGTGACTGATAGTATGTAGCCAGCTTCCATCAGTTATTCTAGCGTGGAGATTATTTTTTCCATGTGCTAATATTTTCCTGTACAAAGCGAAGCCATCAGCTGGTTTTACATGAATACCAACTGTGTAAGTTTATGTTGTATTTGATGATTCAAAGTGAGCTTTCACGTCACTATAAATTACAAACCACAAATGCAGTGATACATTCTGAGTGACCAAACTTCTTTTCGAATCCTGTTCCGAAATAAATTCGTGTTACAGCCACTGTGTATAAGAAATTTATTTTTAATTACTTTCTTTTCGGTGTGGAATGTGAATATAAAACAATTCAATGTTTAATATATTGAAAGTTTGAAACGTCGGTATATTAGGTATACGTATCATATGTCGATTTTAAAGATATGAGATATTTTCTATACATCTTTCTTTTCGGATTTTGATGAGGAAAATTATGATTTGTAGCGTTTTAGATAGCTATTAAATAATATACAAAACCTATGATGATATTTATAACACATTTTATTAGACGATAATAATTCCATACCAGGCAGTAATTTTTATTTACATAAATCATCATCACTATTTATAACTTGCTTCTACAACTATTATTCGTATTTATTTGGTTCTTTATGTATGTACGTATATGTATGTATGCATGTGGTATAAATAAAGTTTAATGACAGTATTCTCATATAGAGGTAACCGTGATTAATTTTAAAATTGTGGTGTTATGAATGCGCATGTTTGTAAGTTCTGATTTCTATATTTATATTTAAAATGTTGGTGAAAATAATATCAATAATTATAAAATGTGTTAATTTTGTTTTATTTTTTAACTTAAACCAGTTTTAACATTAGTTCATATGTACGACATGGTTCAGTATGAAAGCAGGAGAGCCTGACTCGAAAGACCGCTCTTTTGTTTTCCTAACCTAAACTAATTTAATCTAATAGTGTGCGGGAGGGGTCTGGGTAGGAAAGGCGAAGTGCGTTTCAGGCCGAAGCCTATATGGCCGTAACCTTGAGACACATAAGGTTCGTTTCTTTCAAACTTGGTGTAGCTACACAGGCTACACAGGCAGACAAATCTGTATATTATCGTTTCTTTCAACCGGATATGACGTCAGAGTCTTCCACATTGTGCATTTGTTTCAACTGTTGTAGCTCTGCCAGTATAAGTTTGTGCTACACAACTTACACCAGCTCTGGATGTGGTGTAGCTGGTGTAGTGTTGTTATGCAGGCGGGCAGTTCGAATTCTTTGGAAATTGATCATTTCTCAGAGAGAGTAAAGCTTGTACTATGATAGTGACGAATAATAGTGGAATATTTTATGTGAAAAAGTAAAGTATGAATATTAGAAATAATTTTTCCATTTCTAAGTGAAAGATAACCTCACTTCTGACTAAGTCAAAATGGCTGCTTCAATAACTTATGCTGTTGCAGAGGATATTGTATTATTTCCACTAATCAAATTGAACCATTCGTTAATTTTTAATTAATTTTATCTGAACTGTAATGAAATTGCGTAACGTGGCTGAAAAAATTAAATTCGGAGAAATTTTATCTTCAATTTTTTTCATACATAACACAAAATTTAAGCACACGTTTCAAAATCATGCAAAATCATTGAATTCATTCAAGCTTTCTCAGTGTAGCTACATTGGTGTGAATATCTGTGCAGCTGCACTACACTACACAGACCGCACCAACCATGGTTGAAAGAAACAAATCTATACCTACCGCATTACTGATACAGTCTTGTTTTTCAGTGGTGAGTAATGTGGACAATCGTTCAACTTCATTTAATAAAAAAAATATTTTATTGATCGTGTCCATATTTATAGCAATTACTGTACAAAATAAAACTGTTCTTCACAATGAGTATTTACATGTCGTTAAGCCATAATATTTTTTATTGTTTTTAGCGCAACATTTGGGAAAATGTGTTTTACATCGACACGGCCTTACGCAACAACTACAAAAATTATTTAAAAAATAAAATATAGACACAATTTGTAGCTACAAAACAAACAATCTGGAACAGCTTGAAAAAACAAAAAAACTTTTTTTTAATAATTACCCCTTTACCAAACTAGCCAAACTTACGAGTACATACATATTTATTCTATGTCTCTTTAGCTAAGTAGGTCAGGGAAATACAAATGGTGAGTAAATTTTCAGTTTATATGTACTTTTTTAGTAGTAAAAATAAGTGACAATTTTTCTAAGTATAGAACATTTTCTGAAAATAATAAGAATATCTCGTTGAATAGAGGCACACATTTAGTAACTTACATGATTTTTATTGATAAAAGTAAAGATTTACGACACCTGAAAAAATTTCGTAGTAGGCCTTACATACGATGAATAAATGCTGTAGTCACCTCTCTCTAGAAACCTTGACCATGCCTTCCCTTCAAGAACCGGTGTGTGCCTGTGTGCTGTGGATGAGAAGACAGGGTTTGTGAGCTTGAGTGACAGGGGATTATCTCTGGAGACAATGGCACTATAGTCCGGTCCGCAGTCCACTCTCGCCTCCTCCTCTCCCCCCCCCCCCCCCCCTCTTCGTTCGTAAGGACCGTGACGTGACGTAGGCGCACGACAAGTTGCCTAACGCTACAGGCGTTTCATTCGTTTAGACGAACGTTAGTGCTGCCATCTACTGGGCCAGAAACAGACCAGAGCTGGCTAGGACTCAACCTTAAAGAGAAATATAAGATATTTGGTTTTTGTGAAACTGCTATGTAATTGACGTTAAGTGTAATCATCTTTAAAAAATATTTTGTTGAATTCTTTTTTCAGCAGTTTAAATCAACCAGTGCCTATATGCATTAGATTTTAAAAATTAGCCTATATTTCACATAGAATGATGAATAACTTCAATTAGTACCTATGACACTATCCTATTTTTCATTAGATAAATATGTAAAAAGTTATCAATTAATTCCAATTCATAATTTCAAAATCTTAAAACTTATGTGGAGTTAACTGTTTTGTGCACTTTTAAGTATTTTGTGTTGTCGAGCCTTCATGTCCTGTTTCTGTATTTTTTGTTTTGTATTTGGATGGTTTTTATTATTGTATTATTTTATTGTGCCACCAAGTCTGGCATACAGCTGAAGTTAGACATGTTAAAATAGTTAAGGTAAATAAGTATTCTAGTTAATGACACGGGAATGCATTTTATTTTTGAAAATTTAAGCTTTGCAGTAAAGCTCTTCTATCATATTTGCATAACTAACATAACTAGCCTGTCACACCATGCATTATTTTAATTTTCAGAACCTGCAACTATTCATAGCTACTTCAGAAGTACTATTTATATGATGGATTTATTTTTTAACTTTGTGTTTCTGTATAAACTTGTGGTGTACTACAGCAGTTAAACCTGTGATACTGTTTTACTCCTAGGTGTCTTAAATGGGTACAGAGAAGTGGCAACGCTTCCCTTTTAAAAATTCCTATAGATGAAATATGTGGAAAACGTTACAAGTGTGGATTACATTTTGACAACAGTCAATACGTCAGCAAATTCCGGAACAGACTGATTCCAAATGCTGTACCATCAATTTTCAGCAATCCTCCTCTTAGTGAAGAGCAATTGAAAGATTTTACAGGTAATAATTTTCCTGATTGTCAGAATTATAGCTTTTATACCTACTCATTAATTGGTGATATAAGTTGAAAGTGTTTTGGTAAATACAGTATTGAATTACAAATATTGCTATTTGTTTCAATGTAATAATATCAATAACAGTTAAAAGTGTAAAATTATGTGTTGATTTAAGTTATTTCAATTAATGAGAATGAAACTATAAGTAAAATATTGTTAAAGAATTTACACTGTAATTGTCAGATGTGCTTGTGTATGTGCTCAGGTTAACATTTTTGTATTTATGTGTTAGCAGCTGTTTCTGGAAAACCTGCATCGATTGAAAATAAGTTCTGCGAAGTATTTCGGCAGTTTTCGTTTTCCCCGGAGGAATGCACTTTACTGCCAACTCTGACGTGTGCTAGGCAGTAAAAATATACTTTTTCTATAATTAAGACTTTTTCTGCCATGCATTGTACCTACATCTTATATAACTATTCTTGAAATTATAAACTAACTTTATAATCATTTCTAATTTGTTATATATTAGAAGTCTCATAAATGTTATGACCAGGCGTTGAGGATTATGGCACATTAGTAACACACCTCGTATTTCAGAGGAGAGTGGTTTCAATACTTATTTTGTTATCTAATTTTAGTATTTATTGTTTTAACGAACAAACCCAAGTAAAACACTGGTATGATTCAGTACAGTATAATATAAGTATGTAGCTCTGTTTTCCTTTTTCAACTACTAATAATTTTGAAGATTACTTTGGTTTGTGATACCATAATAGTACTGATGACAACACCACGATGGCATCAATTATGTCATTACCATCCCGACATTCTTATGGGACAAATGCGGGAATATGTAGGTTTTGGGTAGGGAACTATAAACACACTTTTTTTCACTTTTTTTTTTCTTTTTTAATATATTTTTGTGGTATCGTAAACTAGAATATTATCCCCTCATTCTATACTGTAATGAAATACAGGTACATATTTCATTACCAAAGTAATCAGGTGTAAGAACATTACAGCCTATGGTGGAATCAGGATATTTAGTGGACCCGCCCTATTTATTGCAGAACTTCATTATACTGAATTATAAATTTTTCGTGGGAAAAAAGTAAATTGTGAAGAAGATACCAATATCGCAAAATAAAATTGACCAGGTGGTACAGTATTTTAGTACATGACACAGAAATATTATCTGAAAAACTAAGTTTAAAAATATTAAATTCTGAGTACCGCAATATAGAATTAACGGACAGAACTATTCTATTTCATGATATTGACTACATAATATCTCGAAAATTCTCTAGTTTTTTAAAAATTAAAATAGGTATTGCAAAATAGAATTAACCAGGTGAAAATGTCTTATGTTTCACAATAATAACTAAATATTATTTAATGTCTTGCTTAAAATTAATTAAATAATGGTTACCCATAGTAAACAACACCAGGTAGAATCATAGTCTCCACATACGTTACTCTTTAACTAATACTTATACACAGGTGGTTTCAGAGCAGTTAAATAGATATTTATTAGTACAAACATAACCTCAAGAATGTCAATAAATACAAACAGTTTAATTTAACATAACACAAGGGCACAACAAAGACATAAACGTAATAAATGAACAAGTTTATTCTGTTACTTGAGAATTAGATAATACTTTGCTTATTTATATGACTATCTTTGAAAAGTAAAATTCAGCAACGAATCTAGAGATGCCTATAAACGTTGGACACAAGTACAGCAAAAGTTCAACAATTTATATTTAGGGAACTAAAAATCCAAAGTAGCTCTTCTAATAGTGTAAATAATCCTCGGCATAGCTTTAGTCGGAGCGACATCACTGAGTTGCAAACTAGTGTGATTTAACAGAATATAGTTTTCTTAGGAGGTATGACGGGGTTAACATGTTTTCTTGTTTGTACTCACAGTTAGGGTATTAGTATCTGTGCCACCAAGCAAAAAGCACACACACTGGCATCAGATAAAGCAAACAAAACTAGATCCGTACAACTGCATAGGCCCATGCTATTTAGAACAACATTACTTATAATCACAGCATTTCAATAAGCCGAGATATTGTGTCACATTTACTTGTCCGGTATTCTAGAATTTCCGTACACAATGTCCATGAATTACAGTGCTGTGGATGAAAACATTACTAACTTATTTTAACTCTTAAGTTAGGCATCCAGGCACCTAACGACGCCAACCCACACCGGAAGTACTGAAGAATCTTTTTAAATTTGCCTCTTTCGAAATCCCATAATTCCACGGGTCGGATGCTGAACAATACAATAAACAGCACGTTGCCGAAACGACAGTCACAAAATGCCACTTACAAAACTGTGGTCAAAACAAAAATATGGCCGTTTACATTCTAAGTTACTAAAATATTAAACATAAAAATAAAATTATGTTTTGAAAAGTAAACAAACCCTATTCAAAACAATAAATCAAAATAAAAATAGTTGCATATGTTTAGATAAGTGTAAATATTATGGCAAGGTCGGCGGGTACACTAAATATAAACAAATCAACATCGGTACTGTGTTGCTGGTAACCCCCCCCCCCCCCCCCCCCCAAACCTATAATATGGAGTTATGAAACACATTAGAAATACAGCATCTATAATACAATGGCCATAACACACCTTTTCCCCTGCTTATCCTGTTACAATGTAACATTGCTATAACCTAACTGAAGTCTATCATATGATACACTATCCCACCCAAAATATAATTGTTCTTATAATTTAGATGACCTAACATAATTAACCATTCAATTTGCATACATTATCTGAACGAGTAATAAACCATACGTAATATTTCCACTTTTCATCTAACAATCAAAAAGCTTTACACACTATTTCCATAAACACATTCGTAAATATCCGGCATACCTCTGTTAGACTTAATTTGTACTCTTACCTTTTTCTCTTCAAATCAATTCCAATATTGTTTAGAAAAATTTACACACATTTGTTGCCGACAAGTCCTACATTCCATTTTCGAACGCCATGCTCTGGTAATCATCATATTCCTAGTATATCTTGTATATTATTGAAGATGAGCATTAATGTATGGACTTAGCTTTATTTTTAATTTGTAAAGGTAAAGAAGCTGATGTCAGTGCAGCAATTGCTGGGAAACATGATGACAAACCAATCAGTTCTACGGTCCAATTGCAAACACCACGCTCTGGTAATTATCATATTCCTAGTGTTTCTTGTATATTATTGAAGTTGTGCAATAATGTATGGACATAGCTGTATTTTTAATTTGTTTTTAAAGGTAAATGAAGCTGATGTCAGTGCAGCATTAGCTGGGAAACATGATGACAAACCAACCAGTTCTACGGTCCAATCGCAAACACCATGCTCTGGTAATCATCATATTCCTAGTGTTTCTTGTATATTATTGAAGATGTGCAATTATGTATGGACTTAGCTAGGTATATTTTTAGTTTGTTTGTAAATGTAAAGGAGTCCATTTTCTAGGCAACATGAAGAGCTACCTACAAGAGCTATGATTCATTTGCAAACACCATGCTGTGGTAGTTTTTGCAATAGAATTGAGCCATTTAGATATTCCTACGTTCATTGTGGTAATTCTTACGTCCAATACGTTAGCCATTTCCACTTTTTTTTTAATGACTAGCCTCAAATGATATATATTTATATCCAAAAGAGATAGAAATTTAATTTCGTTAATTGTCTACTAAATGCTTTTCGTAATGGCAGGGAAAGGCAGGATTTTTGTTTTTGTCTTTAGGACAAGGATGCCAACAAACATGTAACTCCGAATGTTTCATACCTTCGTTAGCACCTAACATGTAGCACTAGTGTTCTGACACTCATTTTGTTTTTCGCCCACACTTCTACTTGAACAATTTACATGTTTGGTTCCTGAGTTTTTTTTTAATACTGTGTACAAATATTACAACAAAAATATTTCGCACTTATTGAATTCAAGGAAGCAAACATTATAAGAAGGAAATGCAGCATCATGAATCATTACACAATAAATAATTACACTGATCTTATAGAGGAAATGCTGGTACTCAAAATATATATGATATTTAAGTTGGGTACTACTTTAATCATTATACTTACCACACACAGGTTTATAATCATGCTTGACAAAGTTTTTTGGTTTTATGGAATTATTTTTATTTTTTTGGTAATTGATTTATTTTTTTATTTATTTTTCAGAAATAATGAACTTTGCTGTTCAAGAGGGTTTTAGAGAAATTTCATCTCCATGTGATACTGGAGGTGTTAAAGGTGGGTAAGAGTATGTTAGTTAAAATAAGAATTGATCATTCGTTACCAGCAACGATACTTGTAAAACTGGTTATATTTTTATGTAGTTAAAAAATTGCACAGTTCACAAAAGAATTTTTTTTTAACCATAAAAAATGTTTTTAATATTTTCTTATTTTTGATGAAATTACCACAGGTTACATGTGTTATTATTACACTATATGATGGTAAAACTATGTTAATTATGTTTACTGTGAAACTTTATTATAGAACTAGAAGTGCCATAATATTTTATGAGAGTTATTAGTAGGGTTGGTGATTTTTGTTTTCGTGAAATATATTCGAAAATATGTTAAATTATATTTTTTCTGCTATGAAATGTGAACACAGATTATTCTGAGATAAATGTGAAAGCAAGGTAAAAAAACGTAGATTCGTCTTCACTCTACACAGTTTATTTACCGATTGTATTTGGTTTCAGTTCGCTAACAAAACATAATCATAATTTTATGGCTTATTCAGCACAAGTATCTTATTGTTTCGTTATTCAACACACCACAATTATTGTTCGTAAATATAAAACCATTAACGGGCGCAAGAAGGGCCATCCGCGCATCGCGATTGTAATGGCAATGAAGGACGCGAATAACTATCTACGAAATTTATTACATATAATAAAACAACTAATGCCAAAATTGATTGAAATTAATAATAGCCTAAAAACTATTTTGTTAAAATCTGTAATTTCAAAACATGTACTTTTTTTTCCAACTATTGAGTGCTCATTATTCACTTTAAAAAATACTTCTCTGGGTAGTTTTTTGTATCAGTTGCATGTTTGTGTGAACTTTTACTCCATTTCATCAGTTATACTTTATTATTAAAATAATAACAGTTATTGTGTACATATGTTCCAGATGGTTGTAGAAGTTTGGAACAGTTCAACATTAAACGGAGAAGAGAGACTAGTTGCTCATCTCAAACATCAAAACGGCAGTGTGTTCGTAATTCTGGAACAAAGTGTGAATAATTGTAAGTTACTCTTAAGCTATTGCCTAATTGTGAGCATTATTTTATACTGAGCGTTACTGCCATATAAGAGCCACCACAGTTGTGATACTTTGGCCATAGATCATATAAATTTCAAAGTTATTAATTTGCACAATGTGTAAGTTTTAAGTAAATTAATTTTATATTGCCACAAAAACTAGACACCTAACACTTACCTTGAGTGTCGTACCAGACAGCAACTTTTCCAAAAAAAAAAAGCCAAAGTTAGCGGTCGGAACTTCACGTTAGCAAGTACATAACCAAATAAGTTGCAATTTTCAAAAATTACATTTTTATGAAAATTCTATACTATTCACAAAATATAAATGTCCAACCATCTACGCATGACTTCACAAAATCTATATTTTATAAGGCCTCTTAATTATTTACTGTAAACCTTATTAAACATTTTTCAGTATTTTTATCACATTGCTGGTCTAGCTAAATTAGTAAATTGATTAATTACATATCTCAACCCCAGCTTCCTCCATAGCTTGCCAAACACACTGCCTTTTCACACAGTCATATGCTTTCTCCACATCCAGGAATACTATAATTACAGTGTTTTATCGCATAATGGTCGCACATTTTATACTAAAATCAAGATTGAAAAATAGGGCTGCGACCATTATGCGAAAAAAGCATTTTTTGTTAGGTAAAGTTACCTACAATAACAAAACATATTCATGAAAAGTACGTTATTTAAACAGTAGTGAATTCAAACGCACGGCAAATAATTATAAATTGATCCGTGAAGTAACAAAAACATTTTGTAAAACTTTAATTTTAAAAACGAAAACCGTGACCGAACGCGAGCCGAAATAACTATCGTCGAGTACACACGGGCGGGCTACCAGTCGTAGTTAACTCGGCACTCAACAGAGAGCGCGCGTTGCATACAGTCGGCGAGCAATCAATATCGATCTTCTACTACTTGCGCGCACTCTATACGGGATTACGGGATTACGGGAATCAACATAACCAAATCATAATGACGCCAACTAGCGCTGGCTACATTTTAGTAAGCGGTATACATAAGCTACAAAGATGGAAAAGATAAAGTCAATAACGTTTTTAAACACCAGACAACGTTGTATTTCTATTAATTATACCAGTAAACGGTAAAATCCAAATGAATAGTATTTTAACTTTAAAATAAATATTTTTTTTACGGGAAAACTATCTACACAAAGCGCCCGGAATTTTAACAATGGTACCAATCATCATGCGACGTTAATGCGAGATATATATTTTTTCCCAAAATTTGACATTCAAAAATAAGGGTGCGACGATTATCCGCGTGCGACGATTATCCGCGTGCGACGATTATCCGCGTGCGAGATTATGCGATAAAACACAGTAGATCTTTCCCAAATTCGTATCTTTAACAAAACATGACATCACACCAAAAAAAAGGTATTCTTTTTAAAACTGCTAAACATTATAGAAAGAAGGCCTTAGCATTAGCAAGAAAGGTTAGACATTTAAGTAATGACATTTCTGCATTGAAGAAATTAATATACAGTCAAAAAAATGTCAACCAAATGGAAGCTTTGGTGTCTCCTGTTGGTCGTCTTATCTTAGATGCTGAATTGAAGCTGTCCAAAAGAAAACCGAAAGGTAGAAGGTGGTCGTCAAAAATGAGGACATTTGCTCTTGCAGCCTACAAAAAAGCCCTAAAATGTACCGATTTTTGCGGCAACTCTTGACTTTGCCCTCGGAGTCTAGCCTTCGTAATTTGTTGGGAAAGATTCCTTTTGAACCGGGAATAAATCATGTCCTTATAAATCACCTTGGTAATGTGGCAAAATCTTTCAGTAAGAATGACAGAAAATGTGTTCTTCTGTTTGACGAGATTTCTTTCCAGAGTTCCTTTGTGTATAGTCACAGTAAAGGATGTATCGAAGGAGTTGAGGATTTTGGTTCCCAAGGTAGGACAAATTTGGCATGTGACCATGCATTAGTCTTTATGGCTCAGGGTGCATGCAGAAGATGGAAGCAGCCAATTGCGTATTATTTCTCTAGGAGTGCTACCAAAAGTTCTATGTTAGTAAAGCTTATACCTGAAGTCATACGCTCACTGAATGCTGCTGGTTTTGAAGTTCTTGCAACAGTGTGTGACCAGGGTGGTCCAAATAGAGCTGCTATTAACAGACTTCGAAGCAATTGCGAACAAGGATTGTATGAACCCATTTTCGAAGTGGATGCACATTTGATAGTTACCCTGTTCGATGTTGCACACATAATTAAAAATGTTCGCAATCATCTTCTTTCAAATGTAATACAGAGGGGCGATTTAGGCGAAGCAGATTGGGACCACATAGCTGCAATTTACACGAAATACAGGCAGTTATTTCGTCTCTTGGACAAGTTATCAGAAACCCACATAAATCCAGTTGGGAGAAACAAAATGAAAGTGAAGTTTGCAGCAAAGGTTCTTAGTAATAGAGTTGCTGCTACTATGAAAACCATGCTTGCCCTTGGACAAGATTCTTCAGGAATGCCCAATTGTGGTGCAACAGCTCATTTCGTAAGTGAAGTGGATAAATTCTTTGATCTCACTAATGGACCTAGTAGAAATAAAGATGTTAAAGAGTTTCGCTGCAATGTTTCTAGCAAGTCTGCTCATGTCTCAAATGAAGAATGGAAGAGAATGAAAGAAACCCTAAAAATGTGGACCTTTCATCGCAAGAGCAATGGTGAAGAGTACGTACCTGTCTGTATCAAAGGCTGGATCAGCAATGTGTCTGGTTTGGAACGTTTGTGGCAGAAACTCAGCGGTGATGGTGTAAGATATATGAACTTACGTCAGTTCACCCAAGAGCCCATTAAGAACCTTTTTGCTACAGTAAGACAGATGTGTGGAGCGAATGCATCTCCTACATGTGAGCAGTTCAAAGCAGCTCTCAAAACATCAGTGCTAAACCACCTTACATCTGTGGTCTCAAAAGATAAAAACTGTGAAAATGATAATGGAGAACTACTTAGTTCTCTACAGGCTTTCCTTCATTGCACCCAGTCATAAAATCGTCACAGTTCAAACATGAATAGTGCTGAGGATACGCTCAAGACTTTGCCATCTGAAGTTAGAGAAGTACCTGTTATGGAAAGGCACTTGCAGAAGCTTCGAAGACAGCCTCCTGTATTTGTGTGTGGTTATCTGGTCAAGAAAGTGCTGCTAAAACAGAGCTGTGAATTGTGTTCTTCTGTATTAAAAGCATCTGAAGATGAACTCAGTTCAGATCATGTACATATTAGAAATACAGAATTCTCAGCTTCTGTCTCTCATCTGACCTACCCAAGTCCAAAGTGCATAAATGCATTTTTGCAATGCAAGAGCAAATTTTCCAGTTTATGGTTTTATCACTTTCAAAGACGGGATCTCAAAGACTTCATGAAGAGAGAATGTGGTAATTCAGTAGATTTCTCGTGGATAACCTGCAAGGACCATCATCTAAAGGAAGTACTGGTTGACACTTTTGTTAAGATGCTAATTTTTACCCATGTGAAATGTTTTAATGAAAAACTTCACTATGCATCAAAGAAGTCATGTGTTTGGAAATTACCTGTTCCCTCAAAGTAACTTCCTATGCATAAGACCATATTGAAGTAAGAAAGACAAGTGCAGGAGTAGAAATATTTTTATGTACCATTAACAGCTTTATTCCTGAAAATATGTCATCAGCTGTATCTCTGGATGTGTGTCACAAACAATTGAAGCCATGGTTACTATTTTATAGTATCTGTTGAAATGACTATGTTTCTATGATGTGCTGTAAAGTTTATGCTTCTACCCATTAATTTTATTGTGCATCTATATTCATGGGACTGTATTGTAACTAAAAAGTGTTCAACCTTTTACTTTCAAACATTTTATGCATACATTCCAACTATCTTCTATGGCTTTCTTAGTAGAAAGCCAGAAATTATATTTTAAGTTGACATATTGTACATGTGAGTTTGACTTTGAGATATTGGTATATTTGTGGCTAAAGTGTGTATTCCATGATGGAATGTTTCATTCAGGCTCCACTAGAAGCTTCCAACAGAAAACTACTTGCTTAGCCTCTATCGCAGCTAGTGTGGATGTTTCTCTGGAATAACCTATTGCACGAGTTTCACACAAAAATATTACAAGAAACAAGTGAACATTATTTACTGTGATAATCGTACTTTCGTTTATTTGAAAACCTGAAAAGTTACGAAAAAATTGCGATTTTCATTTTTTCATGTTTATAAATTTTTTTTTTCCAGCCAAAATTGTTTGCTTGTAAAGTTCAATCTCTTAATATATTTATTTGTTCAAAATTAAGATAATTTAATGTAATATTTCTTCCATCAAAATTCTTTTATAAATTTGTACACTGATTTTTATAACCAATATAATACATAAAAAATTATACTTTTTAATGAAAAAAAGTTATTTACAAACATTGGGGAAGTAAATAAAAATATAAAATGATGGAGTGGCGGCTTCTGGGAAATAATCTAGATATTCACCTATAATTACTCCTTCAGCAAATTCTTAATAATCTGTTGTATTGTTTATTTAATAACATTGGTGTGAGTGTAATTGGTGTGAGTTATTTTAAAGGATAAATATTGTCCACCTAAATGGCAGGCAGGAACACGGGAACGAAGTTGCCATTTGGGATTAGCTTTATTTTCACTCAAATAATTGTACATGTATATATATGTATGTGTATATATGTATGTGTATATATGTATGTGTATATATGTATGTGTATATATGTGTGTGTATATGTATATATGTGTGTGTATATGTATATATGTGTGTGTATATGTATATATGTGTATGTGTGTATATATGTGTATGTGTGTATATATATGTGTGTGTGTGTGTATATATTCTTTTGAAGTGATTTTCAATCCCGGAATATGTGTACATTATTATGAATTAATGTGCACATATAACCTACTGCTAGTCCTAGTCCTGACGGAATAAAAATCGTAAAACATGATACAATACTTTGTATGGAAAACAATTTTGACTATCCGGAAATATATATAACTAGTACGTGTAAAATCAAAATTATCAATTACAATTTAGGAATACATGTCATAAATCTAAAACTAAAAATTCTTTTGCAGTTTTCATGTACAACCACGAAACAAAACATCAATTCTTACAAGTACATGAATTTATAGGTTGGAATGACACTCAAAGTGCAATTTAATTTAAAAACAGTAAATTACACTTTTTATAAGCTATCACACACATATATCTATAAATTAACTTCATTTTATCTCCAGTAGACTTTAAGCCTATCTGCAACACATAGCGTAATTTCAATCCTAATATAGGCCTACGTCACAGTATTTCTTTATATGTTCGCACAAATAGTCCGGCCACTTGATCGTAAATTCACTTCATTGAAAAAAATATTGAAAATGGGTGGAAATTAACAAGTTGTAACAATATTACAAAAACCAACATTGGATCACATTTTATTGGCGAAAGTTTTCATGTAATGCCTTTTGTATTTGCTCCAGTATATGAATGGACGCATATTTTTCACCTTTTTAAAACAATAATCAAAACATTTCAATCCCTCTAAAACAAATTACCGTTTAAACACTAGAGGCACACTAGTACTTAATTCTGATTGGCTAAAATTTTCATCTTCTAGAAAACCTTCCAGAGCAATTCAAACATGATTGATTCGAAAAACTTCCATGAAAACGGCCAGCGCTCTGCTAATCCTTCCTCCGTATCATCCATACTAGCTAGCATGGAAGACCTTCCAGAACCTTCCAATGTGGAATACAGGCTTAACTTTAGTACAATAGTAATACAGCCTCAGTTTGTTCGTTGCATTAAAGATACATCATTTTAAGCATCTTGTCTCTCTTCCAATTCCTGCAAAAAGTTTCACATGTTATAACTGAGGTGGTTAATTGTGGTCTGTCTGTGACTGCGCTTTCATTTGCAGTGCACTTTGAAAGAACATTAGCACTGGGTGTAATCTGTTTTGTAAAAAGTTGTGAAATTGTAAAAATGTGTAACATATTATTTATCAGTTAATTATAATGCTCTGTTAGTACATATTTATTTGTGAATTTAGTGTTATTGCATTTTCTTGGAGAGGAAAATTTATTTTCTTAGATTTTCGTAAATAAATCAGGTTTTTGCATTTTGTAGTGTATATTTTTGAAACATGAATAATCCATCTCTTAATAGTAACAATTCATATTAAGTATATTAATTTTTTAATACAAGTAAGAAAGTGTTTGATGTATTACTTTTCAGAAATGTTTTGTTGTATATGTTATTTCATTCTTTTGTATTATGTAGCATTTATGAGATCTTTGTTCATATTCATCTACTGTCAACACTTCTCTTTCATTGCTAGTAATTTAATTGTTGCAGGTGGTTTGAATTTTAAAAACTCTGTTTTAAATGTATTCCCATTTTCAGTTGTTATCATTCAGTTAGTAATAGTAGCATCATTGTCTGTGAGAGAATACTATTCTTGCTGGCTTTGTGTATAGTATGTAATTGTTTGAAAGAGACTTTAGGAGTTTTTTTTAGTTGCTGCTTGTAAGTGAAATGTATCTATTAGTAAATGTTCATATTTATTATCATATTTATTAGTGTTAAAACCCTGAAAAAAATTATTTTTTATTCATAATTTGTACAAAGATATTCCAATTAATTCAGCTAATTATTTATATAGCTGTGGAAATTAATTTTATAATATTAACCAACTTAGTCAATGTTTTATTTTGCTAAAAGTAAATTCCAACACATGACCAAAAGGATTTCTTTTTGTCAATGTTTTTAACATGGTATCTTAACTTGCTTTTATTTTTTGTAAATCATAACTACCATTCAGTCTGACTAATGAAGCACGATGAAATCAGGATGGCTATACTGGGCTTAAAACCAGTGTCATCTGGAATTATAGTTAAGTGTCTGAGCACTGCATCACTGCTCTATATAAAATTATATTATATTATACTGCAACATTATTATTCCAAAAACTGAAATTATCATCTTACATGAATTAATTTTTGTAACAAATACTGTAATACTAGCTGTCTAAAATTCTTTATGATCATTTGGCAAACTGAGTGACCATGAGTCAGTGTTCATCAGTTTGGCCTCAAAAGTATGAATGTGTATAGAGGTATTTGAGAAGCCCTCAATAGAAATGAATTTTATGTTTATTATTTTACTTCTTACCTCTATGACTTTGTCTTAGTCCTGTTATGAATTATATTTACCAGTATTGTATCTCTATGGTCAGGTCAATTTGGTTTTACTCTTTAAGTATTTTCATGTTTTATCTAAGTAATAATTTTATGAAATGTCTTTGCAAACATTTGTTAAACGGCGACGAATAGGAAATGAGCTTACACCTTTTAATATTGTTTTTGGGTCATTACTGAGGAAAGAGTATATGTGATTGGACGCTCGACTGCGCATATATTTTATTTAAAGAATTTAGTATTTCCAGTGTGATTTCGGAGAGTGTTCAATAGAGAAAGCTTTGACTGTTTGAAACAAATTGGAACGAGAGTTTCTGTTCTACTATCATGGGAGAAGGATTAGAGAGAAAGAGCTCCGTGATTTAGTCATAAATGAATGTAAGAATATCACGTAAAACATTGGTACGACGACTGAATAGCTAGAATCTACGTGAAATTGATGATTTTATAATAAATACCGGAACTACACAATGAAGAAGAGGTAGTTACCGATGTTCGAAGCTCTACTAAAGAATCTACGACGACGATAAGTTTTGACTAACAGCATAAATATAACTGGATCAACGACGAATTAAGAAGAAAAGAAGAAAAGGACTATCAATCTTCGAGATGGAAGGAGTTCGACAGCGGTAGACGGCATCGTAGACGGTGTACCGGAGGACATCATCCTTCTAGACGACTCCAGGTGACCGACGCCAGTCCTGCTTGAGTACCAGCAGCACGAGAGGAGGTGCATCGAGACGGAGACCCAACCAGCGACATCGGAGGAGAGTGAGATCTAACCAGCAACATCGGAGGAGAGACAGGGGTTCGGAGAGGTTTTCCACAGCCTCTTGGTATTGTAACGACGCGACGAGGTTTGTTTGCCCCATCCCCGAATTAACAAGAACAGCGAGAAGTTACCTGTCCTATTTTAATGGCAAGATATCTTAAACTATGATGTTTACGATCAAGACCTAATTTGAAACTCGCTAAAACAACTTAATACTACTTAACTACGTAAAGACTTGTAGCTTGTACATACTGGACCTGGTTAACTGACATTGATCAGTAATATGTACGATATCAAAGTTAAAATCTGTTAAAGTCATTAATTGTCTTGAATGTTTAAAGAATAGTCCCAGGTCCAGAAGTCTTGAGACAGTTTGATCTACCGAAAGAGACTGAGCTAGTAAAAACAAAGAAAAGACTAATTTGCCAGTTAAAATGTGTTTCAATAATATTTAAAATATTGACTGATAACCAAACTATTATTCAGTGATACAATTACGTAAAACGTAATTAGTTCTGAAAGACATTTAAGTATAACGGATATTGAAATTTTGTTTAATGAAAAACCTATTTAAACATGAATAATTGTCTCAAAGGTATTTGTATGTTGCTTGCTAATCATTGACTCTGTCACTTTTCATGTTACAGTTGGATATGTTGCAAAAGAGTATTGTCACCCATACAACCATGATTTTGACCCTAGTAAAAAGTTAAATTTTCATTATATTTTATTTTTCCGATTGATAACCATACTTACATATCATGTGTATGTTAAACCAGATAGACAGAAATATTTAGCTTGGATTGTTTTGAAAGAATAATTAGTTTTTATTACACTGAGATCAGCAGTCATAGAGAAGTTAATGCTTTTAAACACACTACTTATATTTGTTGATTTTAAGGTCAGAATACTTACACCAAAGAGAAGGAGACATACTGCTAAGGAATTATACGACATTTTATTGTTTGGTATTCACACTGAGTCAAACTACACCAGTACATACAACTTGAGAATAATTTATTTTCACTATCAACATAACAAGACATATTTTAGTTAATATTCTGTAGAGGTTAGTAGTTGTGCTACATACACAATCACAGCACTAGTACTTTATAGAGTTTTCACGGCGCCCAACTAGACCACATTTTACATTATAGATATTGGCATTTTAGGAAATATACTCTATAGAGTAATTCTGAAAATACTTATAGAAATTTTGATCACCCAACGGTGGTACACCCTTTTGAAATTTTGGTCGCTCATCCTTGGAGCTGTCTGAAGAATAACAGAAGAAAAGGGAAAATTCTGAAAACACTTCAGAATTTTTGGCGCACAACGTGTAAGCCAACGTTAGGGACTATTTTATGATCTTTTTTTGAACAACTCAAGACACTTTGAAAAATACAGACAGTAATTTTGTTTTGTCAAGATGACAGACACAGGTAGGAAGTCATATTTTTTGAGAGGTAGCAATGACACTTCTGACTCTAGTCCTGAACGAGAACCTAGAGAAGTAGTACCAGAACAGCACATCGAGACTACTGGTATGGAGTCACAGCAGGAAATGGAGTTGGGTCATTCGCCGCCGACACCAACTGTTACCCTAGATGCACTGTTCCAGTTCATGAATAAGGAGAAATTAGAACGGGAGCGTAAAGAACAGGAGGAGAAACTAGAACGGGAACGGGAGAAACAAGAACGGGAGCGTAAAGAACAGGAGGAGAAACTAGAACGGGAACGGGAGAAACAAGAACGGGAGCGTATAGAACAGGAGGAGAAGTTAGAAAGGGAACAAAAGGAGCGAGAAAACGCCGAAAGACTAGACAATTTAGTGCAAGTCTTAAATAACACTTTAGGCAGGATTGCAGATGAAACAGCAGAAATCAGGCATGACTTAACTGAAACACAGCACGAGATGCAACAGAAGTTTTCCAGTGTACACACTCGTATTGAAGGTGTAGAAATATTCAGTAAACGCACTGACGATAAAGTAGTACACTTAAGCGAGCGTCTAACAGGAAGGTTAGATATGGTAGAGGCGAAAATAGGGGAAATAGAAAGAGAATCCAGACACATCGCAACATTCTCGCCCCAACTAACGACTCACCACACTAGCGAATGTAATACCGACAAGGAAGACACGCCGGTAAACAAATCGATAACGATAGAAGCCGAGCGAAATCCCGCGAATATTAGTACTGCAATTATGTCAGCAGATCCGGTACTTACACTACACCACCCTTCTAAGAAATGGTTGGATGACGTTCCAACATATTCAGGGAAAAGTAATGAAAACCCTAGAAGATTCTTAAATCAGTTTGGAGAATATTGCCACACATTTAAGTTAACAGACGCAGAAAAATTGAAATGCGTTAGCCACTGCTTGAAAAACACGGCATATTATTGGTGGGAGTTGGCGAAAGATTCGGTACACGCATACGAATCGTTTCAGAAAGCTTTCATATCCCAATTTTGGAATACTCGTATCCAAAGCAATTTGCGAATACAGTTGCATTCTGAAAAATTCGAAAATCGTAAATTTCAAAATTTAGAGGCGCATATCAGCGATATGTACGAGAGAACTCGTTATCTTGATTGCCGTATGGAAGACGAAGAGTTTATTGCCATGATAATTTCGCAATTACCACTCAATTATCAATTACAACTTAGTGGACGGCAATACAGTAATATTGTAGATTTCAAGGAACAACTGTTAACGTATGAACGACTCGTTAAGCTCGATAAAACGGTAACGCACAAAGAAACTAACGAGCGCAAGAACACGAACCAACAGACACCGTTATACAATAACTGGCGCAATCGAAATGAAGGGCAGAACAGCGGACACAAACAACCTCAAATTCACACACTGAACGTTGAAAACTGCGGAAGTAATTGGTATCACAATAGATATCGAGGTCAGCGATATGGTAACGGATTTTATAAACCACAGTACTATCGTCGTAGAAACGAGAAGCGACAAGACAGACGCGAAAATGAATCACAGTGGGAGAATAAACGTCAGGAGGGGACAGTTAATTTCAGAGAGAATTCAGGCGAAAATCGAACAACGAAAGAACGATCGGCAAATTACAATAATCATTCCGGAGGTCAGTACAGCATAAATGCACAAACGTTTGTACCGTCTGAAAAAGGGAACAGCTTTAGCACCACCATTCACGACGCGCGACAAGGAGAAAGAAATTCATATTCTATAGCGCCAAGTCACGAGCAAAGCAACACGGAATGGCCGCGCATGCAATCTAGCAGAAGCTCAGATACAAACCAAGGAGGTAATAACACATTTTTGATTTCACCGAATGCAAATAATGGATTTGCTAATTTGTCACAAGAGCAAATTAGAGGATTTAAGGACAGTGCGGTAAACTAATTAGGGATGGCGAAAACCCGCTCCGCACGTCAGTCCCTAATTGTAAGTTAGACGGGGCTAGTATAAAATTGGATCCCGACGCAAATGACAAGAATAATTGTCGAAGCATACACACCATTATGTTCAAAGAAAACGAGCGTGAATTTTTACTCAGCGAGCCCACAGCAACCGAAGTTCAAGCGAAACAAGCACTATGTCCGGAGATATCGTTAACTTTAAACGGAGTTAAAGTGCCTGTACTATTAGACAGCGGCGCAGAGATATCCTGCATCAGCGAAGACTGCGTAGCCATGATAGAGAGCACCGGAATATCATTACCGAGAATGCCAGTACCAAGTTTAAAGATTCTAGGGGTTACATCAAGGGCTAGTCCCATCATTAATCGTCAGACCTTATTGGAAGTAGAAGGTTTAGGTAGCACCAAGTACATTAATGTATTAATCGTAAAAGGATTGGCTAAACCAGTAATTTTCGGTGTAGACTTTCTAACTAGCCATAAAATAATTTTGAATTTTGCAGGTTGGATGGTAACTGCTATGGATGACACAGAAAATACGAAAACTACTGAAAATTGGGAAGTTTCGGAAAAATGCATTGCAATCATTCATAAGGAAACTTCGTGTATTAATAGTGACATAAATTTGATGGCGACCGGAGCTGATTTAATAGAAGCTGTAAAGGGAATTACCATGGTAAATGAAACCGGTAGAAATAATCTTCTTCATGTCTTAAGAAATTTTCAAAATATATTTTCCGAAAAACCTGGGTTAAACAAATTATATACAGCTAGTATTCAGGTCATACCCGGTGAACCATTCCATAAAAAGTCGTATCCCATCCCGGCGAAATATTTGAAAGAGGCTGAAGAATATCTAGACTTAATGTTGGAATGGAATGTAATAAAGCGAGCGCCTAGCCCATTCACGAATGCGATACTCTGTGTGCGAAAGAAAGACGGAACAGTACGTTTATGCCTTGACGCGAGGGAGATCAACAAAATTACTGTTCGAGATCGGGAAAGTCCGAGACCAACGAATGATATTCTGCGATTATATCAGGGTGTCAAGTTTCTAACCACACTTGATTTGTCGGCAGGGTACTGGCAAATACCCTTAGAAGAAAGATCTAGACAGTACACATCATTCCTATTCAAGAACTCGCAGTATGTGTTCCAAGTCATGCCGTTCGGCTTATGTAATGCGGTAGCTGAGTTTACTCGTTGTCTGGACGAAACGCTAGGATCTGAGTGCAAAGGATTCGCGCGAGCATATGTCGACGACATTTTGATTACATCGTTATCATTCGAAGAACACCTGGAGCATATCGGCATTGTCCTAACGAAACTACGTGACGCAGGAATGACGGTGAAACTGCGAAAATCCGTATTTTGCCGACAAGAGTTACCATTTCTAGGGCATATTCTGACACCGACCGGAATTCATACCGATCCTGAAAAATTGAACAGTATTTCCAACTTCCCTACACCAAAGAATGTTAAACAACTACGTACATTCCTGGGAGTTATCGGGTTTTACCGAAATTACAGCGACAAGATAGCCAAGATCGCAGTCCCATTGTTTGATCCACTCAAGAAGGACAAGCTGTGGAAATGGGAAGCAGAACAGCGGGAAGCTTTTGAAGAACTCAAGAAGGTCTTTCTCGAAGAACGAGTCATCTATCATCCCATGTTAGGTCGGGAATTTCTACTATACACAGACGCATCTGATTATGCCTTAGGGGCGAAGCTCGCGCAAATGGACGATGAGGGAGTAGAACGTACCGTAGCGATGGCGAGTAGAACATTGAATTCGGCAGAGCGAAATTACACGGTCACGGAGAAAGAGACACTAGCAATAATATGGGCTCTGCAGAAGTTTCGAGACCTGCTTCTGGGAGAACATATAAAGCTAATGACTGACCATCAAGCCCTGATGTGTCTAAAAGCAGGCAAAATTTTTGGTAGCAGGCTGACACGATGGTGCTTGCTGATGCAAGAGTTTGACTTGGAAATATGCCACATTAAAGGGAAAGAGAATGTAGTCGCCGATTACCTAAGTCGAATACCCGATGTATTGAATGATGAATTGACACCGAGGAAGAACTCCAAGGAATTTTTGGTAGCTAATCTTGTGACACAACAACTTAAAGATAACGCAACAATCAAGAATGTTTTTGACCAGATAGCTCAACTGCAACAGGAAGATGAATTCTGCAAGGTCATAATAGATAAATTGAAGGGTTCAGAGGTTCCAACTAGGTTAGAGGAGAGATACTGCATGTCGGAGGGAGTATTGTTCAATCATAGCAAGGGAAAAGCCAGATTTGAAGAGCCATGGAAGCCGGTAATACCGAAGCGAAACATCAACTCGATTATTTGGGAGGTTCATAGGAATTGCGGGCATATTGGTTCAAAGAAGCTGACACAGTCATTGATTAGGCAGCTATACTCTCCGAATCTGCACAAGTCAGTCGCCGCCATTACTCGATCGTGCGACTTGTGTCAGAAAGCGAAACATGCCCAACAAAATCTCGAAGGTGAGTTTAAACCTATCCTTCCGGAGAGACCACTGCAGTTGGTATCAGTGGATGTATTGGGACCATTACCTAGATCAACAGCCGGGGTGAAATATGTGTTCGTGATGGTAGATTTATTTACAAAATACACCAAGTTGTATCCCATAGTCAATGCCACCAGCAAGATAGTATTCCAGAAAGTTAAACAGTTTATCGCGGAAGTGGGTCGACCGGAGAAAATTATTTCGGATCATGCCACACAATTCATGAGTCAAGTTTGGCAAGAAGGACTCAGAAAACTGCAAATCGTACCCACCACGTCTTCGGTGAGACACCCGCAGAGTAATCCTGTGGAGAGACAAATGCGCACACTTGGTAATATGTTGCGGACATTCTGCCACGATACACAGCAGAACTGGATGAGTAAATTAACGTTCATTGAATGCATTTTGAATAATACTGTACACAGTTCTACCAGTGTTACTCCATATGAAGCGTTAACAGGAAAAAGATCATTGATAATACCGTCATCGTTACTACCGAGACATCACGATGAAGCTCTGGCCGCAGAAGATAAAGAATTAGTCGAGATACAGAAGGAAACTGAAGAGTTGGTCGCAGCCAAGTTGACATCCACGGCGGATCTTCGGAGAAAATACCAGAAAGATTCCAGCAAGATGAGTTTTAATTGTGGAGATTTAGTACTCAAGAGAACGAATCCAGTAAGCCAATTTTGGAAGTACGTTACTAAGAAGCTATTTCTACTCTTCGATGGACCATATATGATCACGAAGATTATTAGAAGTAACTGTTACGAACTGTCTGACATTAAAACTAAACAAGTAATAGGACACTATAATATAACGCAGTTGAGGAAATATTACACTCCTGTAGAATAGTATACACTGTTACACATATGTCCGTTTGAAGACATATATCGGTGACAATACTCTATGTTTGCAAGTAAGTATGTAAATAAGGTCAATAATATGAAATGTAAATTTTCTGCAAATAATTAGAATATAGATGAGATGTTTGTATGATGAGAAATGGTCCTAAGACCTATATCAGAGTATAGTTCGTTAGTCACATTTCTGAAGGGGACTATTCTATAGAGGTATTTGAGAAGCCCTCAATAGAAATGAATTTTATGTTTATTATTTTACTTCTTACCTCTATGACTTTGTCTTAGTCCTGTTATGAATTATATTTACCAGTATTGTATCTCTATGGTCAGGTCAATTTGGTTTTACTCTTTAAGTATTTTCATGTTTTATCTAAGTAATAATTTTATGAAATGTCTTTGCAAACATTTGTTAAACGGCGACGAATAGGAAATGAGCTTACACCTTTTAATATTGTTTTTGGGTCATTACTGAGGAAAGAGTATATGTGATTGGACGCTCGACTGCGCATATATTTTATTTAAAGAATTTAGTATTTCCAGTGTGATTTCGGAGAGTGTTCAATAGAGAAAGCTTTGACTGTTTGAAACAAATTGGAACGAGAGTTTCTGTTCTACTATCATGGGAGAAGGATTAGAGAGAAAGAGCTCCGTGATTTAGTCATAAATGAATGTAAGAATATCACGTAAAACATTGGTACGACGACTGAATAGCTAGAATCTACGTGAAATTGATGATTTTATAATAAATACCGGAACTACACAATGAAGAAGAGGTAGTTACCGATGTTCGAAGCTCTACTAAAGAATCTACGACGACGATAAGTTTTGACTAACAGCATAAATATAACTGGATCAACGACGAATTAAGAAGAAAAGAAGAAAAGGACTATCAATCTTCGAGATGGAAGGAGTTCGACAGCGGTAGACGGCATCGTAGACGGTGTACCGGAGGACATCATCCTTCTAGACGACTCCAGGTGACCGACGCCAGTCCTGCTTGAGTACCAGCAGCACGAGAGGAGGTGCATCGAGACGGAGACCCAACCAGCGACATCGGAGGAGAGTGAGATCTAACCAGCAACATCGGAGGAGAGACAGGGGTTCGGAGAGGTTTTCCACAGCCTCTTGGTATTGTAACGACGCGACGAGGTTTGTTTGCCCCATCCCCGAATTAACAAGAACAGCGAGAAGTTACCTGTCCTATTTTAATGGCAAGATATCTTAAACTATGATGTTTACGATCAAGACCTAATTTGAAACTCGCTAAAACAACTTAATACTACTTAACTACGTAAAGACTTGTAGCTTGTACATACTGGACCTGGTTAACTGACATTGATCAGTAATATGTACGATATCAAAGTTAAAATCTGTTAAAGTCATTAATTGTCTTGAATGTTTAAAGAATAGTCCCAGGTCCAGAAGTCTTGAGACAGTTTGATCTACCGAAAGAGACTGAGCTAGTAAAAACAAAGAAAAGACTAATTTGCCAGTTAAAATGTGTTTCAATAATATTTAAAATATTGACTGATAACCAAACTATTATTCAGTGATACAATTACGTAAAACGTAATTAGTTCTGAAAGACATTTAAGTATAACGGATATTGAAATTTTGTTTAATGAAAAACCTATTTAAACATGAATAATTGTCTCAAAGGTATTTGTATGTTGCTTGCTAATCATTGACTCTGTCACTTTTCATGTTACAGTTGGATATGTTGCAAAAGAGTATTGTCACCCATACAACCATGATTTTGACCCTAGTAAAAAGTTAAATTTTCATTATATTTTATTTTTCCGATTGATAACCATACTTACATATCATGTGTATGTTAAACCAGATAGACAGAAATATTTAGCTTGGATTGTTTTGAAAGAATAATTAGTTTTTATTACACTGAGATCAGCAGTCATAGAGAAGTTAATGCTTTTAAACACACTACTTATATTTGTTGATTTTAAGGTCAGAATACTTACACCAAAGAGAAGGAGACATACTGCTAAGGAATTATACGACATTTTATTGTTTGGTATTCACACTGAGTCAAACTACACCAGTACATACAACTTGAGAATAATTTATTTTCACTATCAACATAACAAGACATATTTTAGTTAATATTCTGTAGAGGTTAGTAGTTGTGCTACATACACAATCACAGCACTAGTACTTTATAGAGTTTTCACGGCGCCCAACTAGACCACATTTTACATTATAGATATTGGCATTTTAGGAAATATACTCTATAGAGTAATTCTGAAAATACTTATAGAAATTTTGATCACCCAACGGTGGTACACCCTTTTGAAATTTTGGTCGCTCATCCTTGGAGCTGTCTGAAGAATAACAGAAGAAAAGGGAAAATTCTGAAAACACTTCAAGTGTTATGTAATAATTAAGCAATAACCAAAATGCAGTGTGCTGTGATAGAAAATATGAAAGGACAAGATAAAATACAACTTAATTGTTTTAACACTGAAGCAAGATTGGAATTCTACTTATGATTACACACAGAATGTTAGAATTATACACAGAATGTGAGCTTATTAAATAAATAGAACTCAATTTTTTAAATCCTTGTAGGCTCTGCCTGCAGATGCAGATATGTTAAAAAACAACCTTCATAGCATGAGAGTCCCTGCCCACTATGTACTGCAAATAATGTTTTATCAGAACATGTATAAAAAGTTAATTAAATTAGTGAATACCGAGGGGAGGCGGGCAGGTAAAGCTGTATTCATATTTTTTTGTTTCATTTTTTAGGGTAAATTATTATTTAATTAAACACTAACATCGTGATTAACTTTCCTTCCTTTTATGTTTTGTATGAAACTGTTAAGGTTAAGGTTAAGGTTCAGGTTCAGTATTTGTGAAGACCATATACGTATTTTTATAGTTTTCTAGGCTTATCTTTGAATTATTTAATGTCGTGTTTAGGGTCACATCTTCCGTTCCTGAAAAGTCTTCCTGAAGCCGCCCCTGTTTGTAGGCATGGACTGACTCAAACTGCAGTTTGATGAAACTAACAAGACAGGAAATTTTCGTTTGAATACTAACAAAATTAGTTAATCCCTACTGAAATGTTGTTTCTTGCAACATCTCCTGAAGTTGCATTGCAGTCACAGTTTCACATATGCACATAAAATTGTGTTGCTGAGCTTATAAAATGAAGTCAGAAAACTGAAATCTTAATGTGTCCGTATATACATAAATTAGTGTGACATTGCCACTGTTAAGTAACCGCCCAGTCTTGTTTTGTAAAATTTCAAACAATCCTGATATTGTAAAATATGGAAATGTACACAACAAAATATATTTCCTGAAAAATGGTATGTTTACTTAGGTCACATCAAATATGGTTTCCTGAAACCTATTCTTTGGATCATTTCATATATTTTAAAATTTTCATTTGCAGTAATTTTTGTATGAGGGCTACTTCTGACATTTTAAGATTATACCTCCCTTACATTTTTGTTCTGTCACTATTATTTTTCAACTAAGTGTGAATTATTGGGTGTAAACAGATCAACAAAGATGTGTAAATGGAAGCAGTATGAAACCATCAGGAGCCCAGGGTTTGAAATGTCAGTTGAGAAAAGAAAGGGAAAATCTTCATCTCAATTTTTGGGATGCTGCAGTTGAAGAGGTAGACAGTTGGCAATTTGAAAGATTAAAAGCCTACAAGCGTTCATGTAGTAATGAATCCAAATCTACACAGTATTTTCGTCCGCCTTGTCAAGATGGCTGGATTATCACTCTTCGTGGTTTGAAGGAACTGTGGAGTAACCTTAAAGAACAAAACTTTCTGTCTCTTAAGGTAAGATCTGTTAATCAAGAATCTATTGAACATTTGTTTGGGTTAGTTCGTCTCCAGTGTGGGTCAAACAATAACCCAACAGTGCCACAGTTTGAAGCTGCCCTCAAATCTTGTATTGTAAATGGTTTGGCAGCTGAAAAGTTGAAAGGTCACAACTGTGAAGCAAGTGTCACTTAATTTGAAGTTCTTTTAGATAATTTGCATAGCTTTCTTTCCGATACGTGCAATACGTCGGATGTACATGATTTCCTTTTTATAGGAAGGAACAGTATGTGATTCAGTTATTTGGGAATGGTAAACACAAGTACTCAAAGATATGTACTTGTATAAAGTAAACGCACACACAATTTGGATGACACATACATATTTCCAAACTGTGTGTATGTATATTTACTTCCTACAAGTACAGATCTGTGAGTACTTGTGTTTCTGTCTTTTTATTATGTAATATGTTGCCTAGCGGCCTTTGTCACGCCATGATATGAAACTGTAATAATCATTTCATTTGCTACCTGATTATGTATATATTATGACTAAATTGTACTCTTGTACATTCTTGTACACAACACTAAATTAAGATGCAGTAACAATTAACATTTAATTTGAGAAGTGAACTGTGACGTCACCATCACAGTCGTTAATGCATATCTGTGCAGTTTGTGATTACTTCATTTATTTATTTTATCTTTGTCGTATTTCTCTCAGCATTTAATTTTTTTTTATCGTTGTTGCTGTGTTATAAGCTAAGTACCTCTATGGAAAAAAAATAGGAGAATGTAAAAAAAAAAAGAAGGAAAGGTTTTTGGAATGTCATGTATATTTAATTTGTTTTTTGTGAATAATGCTTGATCAATATAGGACGATTGGATGGATTTTAAGTAAGTGTACAGATATGATTTGTTTTTAATTAGAATGAGAGTTAAATTTATATACTATAATGTAATAGCATACGCATTCTTGACACAAATGAATTGAAGTTATTAATTTTTTTTTTATCAATAATAATCACAATATAAATCGTCTCACACCCAGAGGTTGAGTAAGTAGTTTCAAAATTTTCTCCCTGAGCTAGAAAAAAAAACTGGACATTGAAAAATAAAATTATTATTTATTACTATTATTCCAACATACCATGTCACAAACCTAAGGACTTTTGATTAAGCCATGTCCAACGTAAATCCAGGACATTAACAAGTTAAAGGTTGTACCGTCTGGCTTATTAATAAACTTACCTTTGATATGGTTGTTAATGATAATAAATGGTAATATTTAATGAAATAAGGCATCACAGAACACAGCATAGTTGCATTTTTCATGGATGTTTTACTATGTAACTTAGTTGTATGGTTGAATACTGTATAACTATTATTCATCATAACTATTTATACAAAATTTAATTTTCTTACCTAAATATCTTAATTTCCATTGTAAGCAATGGGTGAAAAAAATATGACCACAGATATAGTCCATGGATTGCATATATATAAAATAAATGTAATTAATCATTCAATGTGAACGATAAGAACACACTATTAATTGAAGTAATAATATAGTGTTACATGAAAAATAGGCGTAAAACATGAATCTGTGGAAATGTTTCTTCCTTGTTACCTACCAGACATCATACACAAAATAAAGGACAGCAATTATTTACAAATTTGTTTTAAAGGTCTAATGTATGCTCAAATTATTGTACATAATTAAGTAATAAACTTTAGAAAGTAGTGTGATGTTTTTATCCTTGCAGCAAAATTGATATTGCCAGACTTCAAGAGCGCTTGCAGATATGGCAAAACTCTACAAATACACCCTATATGTTGCCATTTAATGTAAATAGACTCTATTGAATTTACTTTGACATTTTAAGCCTTTTCTTTCACATGCCAATTTACTAGTGTAATCACAATGCAAATTAATTATATTTTTGTGATCATGATGCTTAAATATGTTGGTAGGAAAATTGTACAGTGTAAGGCATATTTTCATTGCATTTTGAGGTATAAGAAATGTGCTAAACTTATTTTAATTTCAAATTGTGTACTGGTTAGTGCTACACGTCCACATTTATAGGCCAAACAAAAGTGTAAGGACTGTCAAAATATTTTCTTATTTTTCATAAAATTCATGAAGAACAATGTAAGCATAAGTTAGGCTATGTAGGTTATATTAAACTTTACTTTTTATTATATCTGTCCATCTGTTCTGTTAAATTGGATTTAGCAATGCTTGTGTATGGTTGTATCAAAAGACATGAATATATTCATAGAAGTACTGTCTGAAAATTAAATGACAATTGTGTACCCTATTTGTTTAATTATTTTTGTTATATACTCCCTGCATTTTGTTTGATATAATTTTGCAACATTGTTTTCTTATGTGTTTCGAAAGACATTTGTGCACTGGAACAACTTTATTTGGTTGATTTTATATGATGATTATGGAGTTTAGATACTTTTCCCAACATTTGTAGGTGATATTCCAATTCTATGAATGATGATGGCCCCATGTCTATGGTTTAGTACATTTCAGGAGTACAGGAACATGTAATAGTCCACAAAACTAGTAAAAGCCTCTGAATCTAAAAGACTGCTCCGATTGTTTAAAAATTACTATAGGAGATTAAAAAATTTTTTATTAAAACATTTTATATGAAAACAATATAAAACTGTTTTTTTCTGCATTTATTGAGGTGCTGTTGTAAATAATCTTATATAAAACAAAATCCCCCAATGGCAGCCAGTCGGAAAGGTAGATATCGTTGTACGGACAGTAAATACAAAAATAAGTAGCTTCGAAGCAGCGTCGAAAGTGATAATATCGACATTTCGGCCAACATTGCAGTCTCCATCATCAAGAAGGCTCCCTGATGATGGTGACTGCAATCTCGACCGAAACGTCAGTGAAATCACCTTTGACGCGGCTACAACCACAAAGCCAAGCTACTTCAGACAGTAGTATAGTGAAATTTCCTTAAAGTCGTGACTCGCGGAACTCCACAATAGGTAGATTATTATAAAGCTACCTAAAATGAGATAAGTGTGTTTAAAAATTCAATTGGTAATGAGTAATCACTAATGACTACATGAACCCCAAGAAAAACTGTGTACTTCGAGTAATCGTACTTCAGCCATAAAATACTGCAGTGTAATTAACTTATAAGAAGATATATTTAATATAAAAATTATATAATAAATATATATATATATTATTTACAAACACTTATATGCTTCTAATTTTTATGTATATATAAAAAGATTCACTTAAAAATATATATATATATAAATATGTAAGTAAATCTGTTTTTACATATACATAAAAATTTATAGTATATGAGAGGTTGTAAATAATTAATATGTTACATTTAAAGTTATGAATAAAGCATAATTTGGAATAAATAGTAATTTGAATTTCCCGCCGCCAGTGCCGTTTTTTTGTTAGTAGCGCGAGTGACAACTTAGAGCGCTAGTGTCGAACATACCGCACAGAAAATAGCATTGAGTTTCCCATCTTTCCGTGTAGGTGGATAATCCTTGCTTGGCAGTAGGTCTCGTGGAGGGAGTTCAAAGCAGTGAAGGGGAAGCGGTCGGTGATCTGCACAGGTCGTGCATCTGCGAACCGACCATTCAGAACATTATTACCAGATATATACTACCCTGTAACCATTTGTACTCAAGCACGCACCCCATACATACTAAGCTATTAGAGGAAAATCCAAAAATGATCCGCTGGATTCAGGTTATCTTAACTTAAAAATTTATTACACAGATAAAAATCATAAACAAACAGATATATGAAAATTAAGCTATATACTTTTTAAATATAACACATAATAATAAAGTGGACTAGAGCAACATTGGTTTTTTTTTCCACACGTAAAAATTAAATTCCCAGAGTTGCCAATCTAACTCTGACGGCCAGTATTCACTGCTCCTATTACCCATGGCTGCTCACTCCTAGCAGTAATTAAGCGCACCATGGCAAACGAATGCATAAGAGTGCTGCGCTCCACCGGTTGTTGCATGAACTAGCTCATAATTGACCACGCGGACACGCACAAAACGACGATACAAAAGCATGACAAGAACATCTGCAAATAACCAAATCAGTGGCATGCCTTAGCATGTCACATGTTATTTGTAACTACTGACTAGGAGACGAAGGAAATGAATATATATTAACGTTTAAGTCATTCTGAACATTCATTGCTAGGTCACCACCGCTTCTTCCTTCACATTCATTTCGAATTAAGTGAATTCCCATTAAGTGAAAACATTAACGAAAGTTGGGTCGATTTTAACCACGGCCCAGATATCAGAATAGAATGGAGACTTTGTTCATGGAAAAAGCTTGTAACTCAGGATGAGTATTCACGTGCACGGCGCAAACTTTGTAACCGGTGTCGGACAGCGCAGGGATTCCCGGAGTAAACAACCACTGGAGGAGTGTTGGAGGTTTAGGCCCAAATTCAGAGTCGTCTTTTGACGATCATTCACTCACCGAAAGGCCTTTCACCTGAAACTGCTCAGCAGAGATGTTTTTCAGTGGTAGGTTGACTGCTGGATAAGGATAACCAACCGCTTGAAAGCGAATGTGGTATAAAGCTCTTTCGAATGCCTGTTCGTTTGATAGTCGTGAGCAGTTGACGTTTTAAAATACATAAATTTCCACAGAAAACTTCTTCATAAGTGTTATTAATTCTTTAAAACATATTTTCCATATGGCAGAACCACCATAAAGTGCATTTTTGACTGGTACTACTTAAAAACAGTTTTTGTCAGATGTGTGGCGATGGCTGAAGAAGATTTGAATGAATTTAGAAATCATATTGACGAGGTGTTTGAATTTTTCGATGAGCTTGAAAATGAAATTCCAATTCCGAGGAGATATATTCGAAATGTGGCAGACCCGTTTGTTTTGTTTCGGGATCAAGAGTTTGAAAGAAAATATCGTTTTTCAAAAGAAATTGTAAGAGATGTGCTATATCCTTATGTACAACATTTGGAGAGGTTAGAAAATCGTGGCTTGCCAATTCCCGCTATGACGAAGTTGCTTCTAGCATTGCGAATTTACGCTTCAGGGAGTTTTCAGGTAGGTGATTTTATCTGTTCTAACCTCTAAAATTGCCCGTCTCGTTTAAGTTTTTTAAGTGCATTTTATTTGTGATGTATTTGAGTAATAATTTTTTCATATGAATACATTTCTGTCCAAACAAAGACAATATCTAGGTAAAAGTGGTGTTGCTTCTCATGTTTTGCTGAAGGTGGCATTATTTTTTAACATACACTTTCACACAGTTTATTTTTAACAACAAAATAATTATAATAACTGTTTGATGCGATGTGAATCCATCGAATTCATTCTCAACCGCCTCTTTTCTAAGAAGAAAATAGTAGAAAATTTAAATAAAAAAGGTTGTCTTTTTTACTTCCTGACCTCCAATACAATTATTTGTGGTTAGGTTAAGAGCTATGCTTTACAAGGGCTATGGAAGCTAACACTATAGAATATTTGGTTGGGTTAGGTTAAGTTTTAGACATTTTAAATACTTTAAAATATGGTTTACTTTGGGGTAGTTTACATTAACTATATTAATTATTATGGTAAAAGTTCTGTATTGTGTATCCAAGGAGATATGGTCATTATGATGGCATGTTATTCAAGTATATTATGCAGCTGCACTAACCTAACAAACCATGTTAAATCACAACAGCAAGCATCATGTACCACAGCATCAATATTGACAGGATCATGTCCTCAGGATCAAGTGATCTCCTTGGATACGCAATACGGAACTTTTACCCAGTTTTGAATTTGTTGTGTAATAACTCTGCTGCTTTTTTTTATCATAGGAAATTTGTGCAGACTTGAATGGCATCAGCCAAAGTTCTGCTGCTCGGGCCATCAAATCTGTTTCTGAAGCTCTGGTTGGTCAATTGAGGCACCATGTTAAGCTACCGAGAACGGATGAAGAATGCAACAAAGCAATGCAGTACTTCTACAGCATTAGCAACTTCCCCGGAGTAGTAGCAGTGATTGACTGCACTCACATACCCATCAGTAATCCCGGTGGAGATCGAGGAGAAGTATTTCGTAACCGGCATGGTAATTTTTCCCTGAGTGTGAAGGTAATTAATCAGAAATTTTTCGAAATCTTCTGTAATGAATGTTTGATAATACTCCAGCACATTTATTTCGATCTTTTATTTTATGAATTAAATGAAATATGGTAAAATCACCCACATCACTACAGGCTCAGTTCATTCGTTTTAATGGTGAATACATTTAAGATTGTCTTCATTTTGTAAACGAACCATAAACATTTTCATATAGCTGTCATAAAGTTACCTTTGTGTAAATATATTTGTTTAATTGTGCAAGCTGAACTATCTTTTTTAATTTAATCCTATGAAAACGTTGAAAATGTTTCACAGTACTTATATACTGGTACAGTTTTACTGGTAATTGAATTTTGTGTACAGCTGTTGTAAATGCAAATGAAAAATTTTACATTCAATTACATAGTTTGGAAATTAAAAATCATATTAACTACAAATGTTTATTTTGTTTTCTTGTAACAGTTCATCAACATAATATAATAATAGGCTTAATGTAATTGCACTGTGATTATTTTGTTGTCATGTTAGAGTTCATTAACATAATGTAATAATATTGTAATTTCACCCTAAAAAATTTTTTTACCCCCACAGGTTGCTGTTGGACAAAATATGAAAATAGTGGACATTTATTGCACGAGGCCTGGCTCATTTCATGATGCCAGGATCTTTGAGGGATCTGGCCTAAAAGTATGCTTTGAACAACGCCGTATCAAGGGCAGAATGCTAGGTGATGGTGGGTATCCTTGCCTGCCGTATTTATTTACACCTCTCTTAAACCCACACACCGAAGCTGATGAATCATACAATCAAGCCCACACCAGGACAAGGAATGTTGTTGAAAGAACGTTTGGGGTGGGGAAATGAAGATTTCGATACCTCCCAAAAAAATTGAATACAAGCCTCCCTCTATTGTAGCTATAATATGTGCTACAGCTGTTCTGTACAATATCAGCCGTGATGTCAATGCACCCTTGCCACAAGACGAATACCCTTGGGTAAATGTCATTGATCCACCTGCTGTACCAAACGCTGACAATGGCAATAGAATAGGCCATCGTATCAGAGCCAATTTTATTCAAAATCATTTTTAGTTTTTATGACATTTTGGAAAGAATAACATCACTGGACTTTGAAGTTTAACATATTTCACATATGATGGCATTTTTTTGATATGTGCCAAAACTAATATAATCTTTAACCAGTGGAAGGTGTAGCTAGAGGGTATAGGGGGGTTTAACACATACATATATCCCCACCTCCCAAAAATATGTAAAAATTTGCAAAATATCCGTGAAGACAGTGTGTTACTGAGTGAGAAGCCATGTCACCTATTACATAGTACTACTGTAGGCCCATATGTCAGTGTATTAGCGGCAATAGTAATGTAAGTGTTTTTGTATACTCATGTGCAAATCTTGATTTTTTTTTCTAAATCCCTTTTTCCGAAAACAGTTCATGTATCTGCCACAACTTTTGATAACTGAATATTCATATCATATGAACACAATTATTATCAGTATATAATTAGCTGCTGCTGTGCTACATGAATTTTTTTTATATATTACTTTCCATCATTTGGCTACAAAGTCTGTCTGAATTTTCATTGGAACATCATCTAAAATGCCATTGCTTGTGAATATTCATATTGGTAAAAATGTATTGAAATCAGCTGTTGAGACAAAGTACATAGATAACTCACAAGTTTCTATCCCAATTAACTTGTAGATCAAAATCTCTTATACATCTTTTTTACATGTCACATTGCAAATTATTTTTAAACTAATGTTTCCATGGATTGAAAAATTGAAGGACGTTTAGTGAAATAATTCAGTGAAACCCTTTTAAGATGAAGTCATATGTATAAAGATTGGATGTTTTAAGATGTAGTTCTATGTATGAAGATTAGATAATGTTTTAAGGTGTAGTCATGTGTATTACAATTGCATAATGTTGTATTTAATCTAAGTAAACAAATATAAATATGACCCTCTTCAGAATAATATGTTTAAGGTTTACAGTCACTTTACAACAGTGGCTTTACTTACTTTACAGAAACTTCCTCTAATCTATGACAACTTGCAAGTATATTTCCTATATAATGTTCACAGATATAAAACTTCTGATTTAACACAGCTTTAAACATTCGCTTGAATCTGAAGGAAAAAAAAATAATAATTGCTGTATGTTATGTTTTCCAACTGTATTAGATTTGTTTTTAAAAGTTTAACCTAGCTCATTTCAACCAATTGTTTCCAACATTTTGTGGCCCACACTGTCAATCAAAACAGCTTGGAGGATTGGCAGAGGCACACAACCTCATCAGTAAAATAATTATTTGTGACCAAAAGGGGCAGCTCGACACCTACTCCATACAAAAGACCTTTAAATAAATTAGTTATTCTGCATTGTGCACAATGAAAAACTACAATAAATTTACATAAATTAATAGAACAAGAAGTATTATATATAATTTTGAAAAATGAATTACTTAAAAATATTGTCTTTTATAACTCTTATAAAAGTACCTCGCCACAAAATTCCATTAAAGTTCAGGCTTCCAAACTAGGTAAATTTCAATAAAGCAGAAAAGTTCATTTTCTAGCATACCAAGTTTTTTTCTGTAGAAATTCTGCTCAGTAATAAACTCCATGGAGTGCTTTTAACGACATCACTGTAAATTCAGCAGATCATCCGAACAGCGAAAGCACACACCAAGTTCCGGTGCTAATTTTTTTATGTCCCACCATATCCTTTTTTGTAAATGCCAACACACCGCTGGGTTTGGCTAGTACCAGGATGATAAAAATACAAAAAAAATTATTCGTAACTAGTAAAAATAACAAATTTTATTTAAATACTTCATAAACAAGCTGACAAAACTTGTTTGTGGGACAAAACTTGTTTGTGGTCAAGCATGGCCACAATGTTAATTATTTTTAGAAATTATTTTTTTCAGATAAATTTACTCTGAAGATAAAAATTTAAATATAGGAATGAAATGAATGTCTAAATAACTTACCTATAGCTAATTTTATTGAAAATCATTTTCAGTTTATAATTTGTATTATTATTATTATTAATGGTTAATGATTATCTACTGTGGTGTGTTATGAATTTTTTTTTATTATTACCCAACATTTGTCTACGAAGTGTGTCTGAATATTGATCGGAACATTGTCTAAAATGCTATTGTATGTGAATATTCATATTAGTAAAGATGTATTAAAATCAGCTGTTGGAGATAAACATTTTTAGTATGTCTTATTTTAATGTTCCATTGCACATTACTTTTAACTAATTTTTCCACAGATTGAAGAATTGAAGGATGTCAGTGAAATACTGTGAAACCCTTTTAAGATGATGATGTTCTATTATAAAGTTTGGATAATGTTGTATGTAATCTATTCAAATAAGTGTAAATTCTGCTTTTTTTTTCATGATATGGTTAAAGTTTACAATCACTTGAGAAACATTCTATCCAATTTTGCTTTACTTTGTTTACAGAAAATTCCTTGTCTAATCCATAGCAACTTGTAGTGGAAACCCTATATTATTTTCTTCACAATAAAAACACTTCTGATTTAACTTAGCTTAAGTCATTACCTTGAATCTTAAAAAAAAGTGTGTGTGTCACATTCTCCACCTGCAATGAATTGGTTTTAAAAATTATAGCCTAACCCATCAAAAACAATATTGTGTCCATGATGTAAATTCTTGTTTGCAGTTATTTTCTGAAGATAATTTTAATCTGAAGATAATTTTAATCTGAAGGTAAAAATTTAAATATAGTAATTCATGCCCAATTACCTAACATTTGCAAATGCTGATTTGGATAACAACTGTCATCAAACCTAATAATTAATAAGATCCTAAATTTATGGTGTTATTAAAAAAGAACCAAAGTTTGTCACAAAAACTAGTAGAGATCTTTATTGCAATTAAAACTAGTAAAACATGTAATAATAAGCACATATCAAGCATAATACACAATAATACTTCAACAATTTGTGGTAAGACACTTCAAATATTTATATACAACAATACAATAATAGTGATGTAAGCTAAGCAAAAACCTGCAACTGAAACCTGTAATATATCATATCAATTTATTAATAAGAAATTTTATAAATACAAAGTACAGATAAACATGTTTTTAGAATGCTAGCCTAATGCCTTGAGCCAAGATTCCGTGGTTTTGTATTCTGACAAGTTTCGTTATTTTCATTTTAAAATTTATTACAGTTATATATAAAATTGCTAAAAAACCAAAACAACAATTGGTGTTATAGGAAGTACTGAACATACATACTAATTTTTTGAGCACAGAGAAAAAATATTAGATTGTGTGATTTAAGTTTATTTTGAATTCCAACAAATATTATTTTTGTCACTGTCTTATGTTAAGGCTCTTAAATGTATAAAATTTGAATATGCAAATTTTTGAGACTGAAGATCATTTTACTTATACATTTTCTTCTCGTCTTAGCCATGACTGTAGGGTATCAGCTTTACATTGCTTTTATTTTTTATTTAATTTACTTTTGAAATGCCATATTTTTATTTAAGTGGCGAAGTTAAGTGGAAGATAAGCTTAATAAAAACTCTAGCCACAAACAAAAAGTACTTACAAAAACCATAAAATAAAAACTACATTCACAAATCACTAGCAAATACAAAATACCAACAAAAAATTAGCATATAAGACTAACATGATTTACCTACAATATGTGCATAATACATGTTTGTTTTATTAACATAATTAAATAAAAATTTGCAAGTTTATATGAAATCCTTCTCAATAAATTTGGTGTTTTGCTTTACATTTCAGAGTTATGCGATGTATTATATTACATTTTAGTGTTTGGTAGTGTATCGATTTCCATTTTGTTCTATCACTATATAAGTTTGCCTCTACTTAACAATAGTATATTTCAATTAATTGATCTAATACATTTGGTTTAACAATTTCTGGCAAGTGTTTTGTCTTGAATGAATTGTCACATATTTCAATAGCTTTGTGTAATCCAAGAGAACATGATTTTGGTTATAAACAACTTGCATCACAGCACATTGAAGTATGGCCCTCCAGATTTGGCATGCTTGTTTGCAATATATTAACACTACTGTAGAGACAAGGTATTTTTCCTATTGCATATTTGAACAACAATTTGTGCAGTATTACTAATGCTTTTAAGAGAGAGATTATTATTTTAAGGGGGGAAAACTGTTTGGAATTTTCTATCAGATGTTTATTACAAAATTAATGATAATTTTCAGACATTTCAAATAGTTAGTTGAACGAGGACAATCTGCATGACATGAAATAGTGTAATTACCTGGTAAACTGTGAAAATTACTAAGTAGTTCATTTTTGGATTAAGAATAATGATCAGTAATGTATTATATTATCATATAATAACTAGTGTAAACTGTTATGTATGTATATAAACACAGTTTTACTAACATTCACTATTAATTATAAATTTCTGCAAAAAATACATGTTTATGCTGTATTAACATAAATTAAATAAAAATGTGGCATGCCCTCTTAATTTATAAGAAATCATTCTCAATTTATACCAGGTTTTTGTACATTAGAGCAAACAACCCTTGACTTAAGTTAACCCTTTCAGTCATAGTGTCCTATGTATAGGACGATATGTTTTCCTGTTGTTAAATTTAGAAACAGTAACTCTACTCTGTTTTCAGTCACAGTGTCCTATTCGTAGGACAGCAAACTTCCTGTCAGACTAGTGCTGTCATCTTCAGACACATTCTGTAAACTCATAAAAAAAGTTACACATTTGGTTTGTGTGATGTCTTCCGATTGTGTACATATCTATGGTGTGTATTTTTTTTGGCGGTTTCATAACGTAGTGAAGTCATAACAAAAATGTAATTGTAGTTCTGTGAACATTGAAGTTGATAATTTTATATAAAGAACAGTTTTATTAGAAAAAGTGAGAACTGTGAACAACATATACATATTGTCCTATTGATAGGACACTGTGACTGGTAGTTGTGAACTTTTGTCTTGTTTACATTCGTACATAACCTAAAAGAAAGTTGTGTAACATTATGTTTTGAAGTTAATTTCTTGTTATGCGAGTGTTTTACATTACCGTTTTCTGAAAAAAATTGGCTACCACACAAAACCCGGTATATTTTGATGAAGATGAACCAGCAATACGACCAAACAAAAAAAAATTTGATGCGGATCAGTTGCTGACTCTTATTGAAATGGGTGATGTGTCTGATTTGGATTTAGACGATGACGAGTGTGATGAAATTAATGATTTTACAGGCTTTTCGGATGAACGAGGCGTATAAGAATACTCAGATACACACACTTCGGTAGAAAATACAGAAGTATTTACAGTTGATGTAGAGACCACCCAAGATGTAGGCCTAGATTCTAATGAGAATTCTGGGCCGAGCGTGCCCTCTACAAGTAGTCGTAGACCTTCTGTACTTGTAGAGCCTTATTAATCTGTAAGCTTGAGTACTTGCATGACACACAAAGAGTTTCAGAGTTTTTACTTTTCTGAGCAGGAGTTGACAAACAAAAGCCAAGTGAAGTGGTTGCCTGTAGATGAGTTTGTTACTCCACGGCTATCTGTGTTTGTGCCAGACGAGGATGTGAATGTGTATGACTTACCAAGTCCTACAGAGTATTTCTCCAAGTATTTTACAAGTGATTTGCTGACTGCTATGGTGTACAACACTAACCTATACGCGGTACAAAATAATGTGCCAAATTTTTCTGCAACTACATTAGATGAAAAGAAAATGTTCATAGGTATTCATATTATTATGGGTAATCTTAGCTACCCAAGGGTTTGTATGTATTGGGAGGATAGATTCAGAATACCAATCATTTCTGACAATATGGCTGTGAATCGATTTTTTAAATTACGAAATAGTTTCCATGTTGTTGATTGTTGGGGGAAAGAGCCACTTATAGATGACAGGTTCTGGAAAGTGCGGCCAATATTTGACAGCATCAGAGCTAGATGTATGGAACTGCACCTAGAAGAAAACCTTTCGTTTGATGAACAGATGGTGCCATTTAGAGGCAACCTCAACATCAAGCAGTATTTAAAGAACAAGCCTACAAAATGGGGAGTGAAAGTGTTTATCCTGTGTGGAGAGAGCGGTAGAATGTTTGATTTCATTCTGTACCAGGGCAGTACAACAGAAATAAACTGCGAGTTTCAGCAGTTTGGGCTGGGTGCAAGTATAGTAATGCAGTTGTCGCAGCGTATCACCACTCCATACTGCAAACTGTTTTTCGATAACTATTTCTCATCGTACTGGCTATTCCAGTGGCTTTCAAGACACAAGATATATGCGTGTGGTACTGTTCGTATTGACAGATTTTGCAAGCCACCATTGCATTCAGATGCAGAGCTAAAAAAAACTCAGAAGCGTGGCTACATCGAACAAGTGGTAAGCACAGACCAAATCATTCTGAAAAAAGGGCTTGACAACTCATGTGTTGTGCTAGCTTAGAACTTTGTTGGTTCCGGGAATGTGGACATGTGTCGTAGGTGGGACAAAAAAACCAGACAATATATTAATGTTGAAAGACCAGAGGCAGTGAAGCTTTATAACTCCTCCATGGGAGGAGTTGACAAGTTGGACTTTTTGATAGCCATTTATAGGTCGTTCATCCAAACAAAAAAATGGACTCTCAGAATGTTCAATCACGCTATTGACATGTCATTAACAAATTCGTGGCTTGAGTACTGCGAGTGTGCGAGAAGGATTGGTGTGCCTGAGAAAGAAATCATTGACCTCATCCACTTTCGGCAACATGTAGCAGAGTCGCTTATTCTGAGTGGACAAAGGCCTACTGCAAAGAAGAGGGGTCAGCCATCAGGTGAAGAGCCATCACTATCACCTAAGGTCCATCCGAAGAGAGCTGCCGCCATCAGACCAGTTGAAGACGTTCGTTTTGATGGCATCAATCATTTTCCTGAATTTGTAAATGAAAAAAGTCAAACCAGGTGCAAAAACATTGGCTGCAAAGGAAAAACTTTTATTAAATGTTCCAAATGCAATCTGTTCCTATGCCTGACCCGAGAAAAGAACTGTTTTTTGAATTTCCATTCAAAATAAGTCTTATCAGACCTTTTACAAGATGCAAAACTTTGAATAGCATTTGATAAATGTGTAACCTATTATGAGGAACTTGAAGAAAATGTAATTTAGTTTTTTAGTGTAATTTTAAGCTTCTCCCAGTTCAAATTTATATGGCTAGTATATAAATATTATACAAATCTTTACACTGGAAAAAAAAATTTTAACATGCTTTCAGGTCACAATGTCCTATATATAGGACAATCCGATTCTCGGATCTGAGTAATCCAATTTTTTTTATATTAACATAGAAAATTCCCAAAAAATTAGCTTATTATGTGTGCCCATTTTCAGAATTTTGGTCAACAAATAAAAAAGTGTGCCTGAAAGGGTTAAAATCAACCACCTGTATGCCCTTCATGGAAAATTATGTTAAAAAACCTTGCAAATGAAACAAAGTAACATTGTAGTATGTTAATCAATATTTTACCACACTATTAAATTGAAACAAAGTACCATTGTAGTATGTTAATCAATATTTTACCACACTATTAAATTAACCAAACCATCAGTCGCTTTTTGGATACGCTTTCAGTGGACGTTTTTTTAGTTCAATCTCTAATTCTGTTATTTGCAATATTTTTTTCATCACAACTTCTTTGAATCTACAATGGATCATGAGTAACACCATGTGCTACACTTTGGAATATTAAAAATTGTTTGGTACATTTAGGACAATTAATTTGGTCTATTTGGAAGTATTAATGCATATAGATAAACAACTCATTTAAAAGAGTACTTAAGCTAACTAATACAAAGAGATGAAGTTTCTGAAAGGATATTTCTTACCCAAATTACCAGATAGTCGTGTTACAAATATGCTGGTTAAATATTGATGTTTATGAATTTCCCAAATATGATTAAATCATACGAAATGGTTTGGCAAATTTCCTTTATGGACTAGAAAATCTGGGAAAAGGCAAAAATAAATTCATTTTAAAAGATATGTTGCAACCCTGATTAAACTATCAATCACTTTCTGAGTACGCTTTTAATTGACGTTTTTTCAACTCAATTTCCAGTTCTGTTAAGTGCAGCATTTGCCTCTCACGTGCCACTCGCAATACTTGAAGCTCTTGATCCTGTTTCATACGAGCTTCATGAGCTTCTCGCTGACACTCCATTTCTTGCTTTAATTTCTTCATCCTCAAGTCCACTTCTGCTTGCACCATGTGCGTGGACTTGAGACGATATGAATTTTTCGGTAGCACTGGTGGAGTTTCGGCTGAAAAATTAGGTCAGTTAATCATATTTTTGCAATGTAAGTATGAAAACAATGGATGTAACCACAGTACACATTATATCACTCCTTGTATTCGAAAACAATGTTCATACTGTACTAGTAGTAATACACAGTAGTCATTTAATACAGTAAACAGTAAATTAAAGGAAATTTTTAAAGCCTTTGGTTTTTTAGGCATACAATCTCCATAAACTTCAATAAACTAGATACACTAGTCTATAAAATTAAACTTAAATATATTTGGTTGTTCATTTTGATAGAAGTACATACTATCATTATACAAACAAACACAAAAAGGTCAATGTTTGAGTCACAACATTTTCTTGAGAAATAATGTTCTGTGAAATGTGTAGCAATGTTACTTTGTGTAGCTACTCATTGTGCCTCTAGGCAACAGCCCTATATAACTGTAAATAGTTCCATGGGACTAGTTCAGATCACAATACCAGACATTTTTTAATTTACTTAACCTTACCAATCATCACCGCTACAATAGAGGTTTTTTTTTAAAATGCATCTGACCTAATCTAACCAACCTTTTATTTTGTTTTCAATAGGCCTACCTGATCGAGTGCATTCCTAACCTAAGTAAATAAAACATTTGGCCTAAACTAGTCTAGTTCACAATACAGGACATTTTAAGTTTAAGTCAAACGTTTCATTTCCTAGGTTAGGTTTGCATTCATTTAGGTAGGCCTATTGAAAACAAAACGAAAGGTTGCGGTTAGGTTTGGTCAGCTACCTTAAAAAAAACCTCCATTGTAGCTGAAGTACATTAATCAATGTACAGTATCGTAAACTGGACTAGTTCCACATAAGTCACAGTAATATTAGTTTGCCCTATATTTTTAATTATTTCTTGACAATTCCGACTTCATAAAACAATTAATTGATCAGAAAGAACGTTGGCAAGCATTTAGTTAAAATATCAGTTTTAATAAACTGCAGTGTTTTCATTGACAGCATACAGTTAAAAAATTAAGTTATTATTTGACTTACGAGCTGTTTCTCCACTAGGAGAAGGTATTGGATTAGCATCAAGACAATAAGTCGGCCCATCTTGCGTTACCAATGAAGTGGATGGTGATGAAATTCATTTGTCATTCGTTCCACCTTTGTGCCTCAAAGGCATGCCAGAAACTGCCTGATTTTGTTGAACAACTTACGCAAGACATCTACAACTATTTCCATTGCAGCTCTAAACGTTTTGCAGCACTTCACGAATTCCAAGAATTTGTTGGTACAGAGCCACATAAATAACATCATCCAGCACAGACACGGTGGCTCTCATTACTCCCTGTGGTAAAGAGGATACTAGAGCAGTATCAGGCTTTAATTTTGTTCTTTCAAGATGTTGCTCTCTCGGAACAAATTCCAGCTGCTCAAAACATTTTAACTTTGCTTAGAAATCCGATTTGCAAACTTTACCTATAGTTTATAGAGTTTATTTTGCTACACTTTGAAGACCTCAATAAGAAAATGCACAGCGAGAAACCCTAATTATATCTGCTGTATAGCAGAATTTAAGCACTTTATAAAAGCATCCTTGACTGTTCTATAAAACCAGATTATTTGACACGTAGTACGGTTGAAGAAATTCAGTACAGGAATCATGCAAACTATCTTCCGTTAGATGATCTTTAATTAGGAGAAAAAGTTACTGCAATAGTATCAGCCAAATCCATATCCTGTAATAGTTCAAGCTAAAATGCCTGGAATTTCTAATTGAAGGAACTCATCAAATTTATCAGAGATTTCCTTTCAAGAACATGAGCAATTTAAAACAACTGGAATTTTTTAACCCAGAAAATGTTAACGAATAAATTGCCACCATCGCAAATATTTTCCCCCAGTATCCTCAGCTTTTACTGAGAATGAATACCAAGAAGTGGATAAAGAATGGCGATTACTAAGGCAGACTGAAATCGTGTTTGGCAAAAATTTTAGCATAGAAGAATTCTGGGCAAGAGTACAACAAATAAAAAGTGGTGATGAAAATCCTCTTTACAGAAAATTAACAGCCTTCGTCAAAAATCTTCTAGCTCTGCCACACTCAAGTGCATCAGTCGAGAGGGTATTTTCGGCCTGCAAACTTCTGTTGTCGGATCGTAGAAATAGACTTTCCACGAAGACGATGATTGGCTTGCTTCGTGCAAAAAAAGACATTGAAACTTGTCATGAATTCAAATTTGAAAAACAACATAACGCATTGTTCAGCAAGTCCATGTATGAGTTTAAAGGCGATGACCACAGCAGCAGTGAAGATTAATATTGTGCTTTAATGATATATAGTGAAATGTATAAGTGTAAATATTATCATAAATTAACTAGAGATATTAACATAATAAATCATACTTCCACTTTGGAAGTTGTCTTATTGGTTCACATTTAAACAAGCAAGAGTCAGTGAAATAGTGTTTCAAGTTTTCTTCCAGCCAGTAAAAATTTATTTTATTTCAAGACTCTGGTGTGTTTCCGGTCGTCTATGTATTGCTACACCGGCTAAGTAAGGTAAGTTTAACAGTTTTTACTAGGGATGGGTTGAGTACACATTTTTACCGATTCCGATACCGGTACCGATTCCTAAATTTCGATTCTCGATTCCAAGTCATTCCAGTTTTCGATTCCTGGTAATTCCAGTCACATAATTAAAACTACTTAAGAACTGAATGCATTACGTAATGATAATGATTTGCATAAAGGATAATTATAAACTTAGGATTAAATGTTCAGGTTTTTTTTTTCAACTATGTACCAGTGAAGAAGCATCTTCACATAAAGTTTGTTTGCTAGTACTAGGCTGTGCACAAAGAAGTTCAACATTTAGACAGGGTTCTTTAACAGGTGATAACACCGATAACATAACATATTTGTTTAAAATGGGGTCAAAGGTAGCACTACTTTTTTCTGTGGTACCTTTTGACTTAGTTGGTGACAGTGCTGTAAACAAAAGTTTGTTTTTCTTCAAAGACTATTTTTTTTGGTAGTAATGTGTGCCGGGATTTCAAATGCTTCATTAAACTGGTTGTATATTTGGAAGTACCGCCCCGTGAAATTTGCGCACTACCATGATTACAAATTGCATATTTGTCATTTTCACTATTGATGCGAAAATGTTCCCAAACTTTATACATGTTGATACAATATCAGACCATTCGCATCGTAATATGAAACGACAGTCGGCGAACATTCGTTTTACTAACAAACTAGCAAAACACTTGAAAATAGTTTTAGCAAAACAATATTTGTGTCAGATAAATAGCATAAAGGCGAAACAATTAACAGTAACCTCAATAGCACGACGGTGAATTACTGTTTTCCTTTGCAAGAAATAAACACAAGCCTCTGTTGGCGGTATGGCCAGAGAATTCTTTAAAATCGATTGTTGCTTTCATTATACAATTTGTCCCGTACGCAACGAATCGATACGTTTCGACTTGACTTTATGTTTTATGGCCACCAGAGGTTTTGTGGAGGTCATCCATCATTCTTGAATGGATCACAACTAAAATAGTGACGACACTAGATGTGATCTTGTTTCATAACCGTCACTTTCTTCACAAAAAACAATGGACTTTTCTTAACTGCAAATAAAATTAATGTCTTTTTACAAATTATTTACGTCTAATACACGAGTGAGGAATAATGTTCTTCGATCGTGGAGTTTTAATTAGAGGTTAAACATGCCCGGTAACATTGTTTTTATTTATTTTTATTCGTATAAAATTAATATTTAATAATAATGAGCATTATTAGGAATTTTATGCGCATACGGCAGGTAAGATATATTAAAATATTTAAGAAAAGCTCAAACGAAAATATATTACTACTGTATTTGCTTAACTTAACCGATACCTAACCTACCTTGCCCTTTTTTAGTACCCGATACTGAGTACCCAAATTGTTTAATAATCGGTGGTATCGAGGAATCGGAGAATCGAATCGACCCATCCCTAGTTTTTACTAGTAATTTTCATGTGAATATTCGCTGTTGTTTTGGTTTTTGGTTTATAGTTTAGATTTTCACCAATGTTATATTCTATAACTAAACATTTTTTTAGATGCGATTGAATTTTATTATTGTTTTTTTACCATCTAGGGATTTTTATTGAAAACTGGGGGGGGGGGGGGGGGGGGGGGAAATGTGTGGTTTCTAAGGATTGCATGAGAGTACAGGTTGGCAGCACTGGCGTACCTGCTCCTTTCCTCGTTTCACACAGCACACAGTTGTTGCGTTTTATAAATTTGTCTTCTGCAGTTGTAACCTGTATGTGTATGGTGCCTTCAATTGTCTGGAAATTTTTCAGCCACAATGATTTGTGAATGACTCAGGTATAGTTACTTGGCTGTTACATAAATATAATTAATATATTTCTTTGTAAAGCAATCTTCTCTGCTTATCCGCGGACTTCACATTCGTTCGTACTTGACCATTTTAGTTAAAAACAGCTTACACGAGCCCTGATTACGGACTTTCACAATATTCCCAATCTGAATGTAAATTTTACATTTATTAAAAATAATTTTAAATGTACGATTTTCGTGCCAGTATTTTATGATGATGAAAGAATTTCATGCAGTATGCCACTCGAATAAATGTTATTTGTAGAGGTGGTGATTTATCGCGGAGAAATTGGCTGTTTGCTGTACTGCAATATGCTGTGCAAACTGCAAATACACGACTGATTGGCCGGCTGTGTGTAGCGAGAATGCCACTACTACAATGTAATAGTCTGTGATTAGCCATCAGACAACGATGTCGTGACAAAATGACACATTCCAGTTAAAACATTAATAGTAAGCTATATCTTTTTGAAAAATATTAGCGGTTTGAAATACTTTTGCGATAAATCACCATATATAATTATAAACTTATCATCTAATTAATATTTTATTCCCTTACTGTACATTTCATCCTTTGACAGTATCTACCTGGGTAAGTTAGGAATTTTTTTTTCGTATATGAATTGGGTTCGAGGAATGTTTTTGTTTTAAAAAAGTAACATAAACCCTAACATTGCAGTAATGCGATGCTTACATTTACATTCTTCTAGCTATTATGCTTTAAATGATTTCTCTGGTTCAACATAAGATTTCTAACACACTACAGTAGGATTTTATTGTTTATTTTAATGTTATATTTTAATATATAATCTCAATAGGTTTAACATTTCTACAAATTCCAATTTTTTTATCTTTTCAGAAACAAATTTTGGACATTTCGCTATGGATAAAAAAATGTGTCGGGTTTCTATTTCAAAATTCTTTCCAAAAAACAATGCGCATCAACATCTCACGATACTGAACACCATACGAATGCAGTAGCTTCAGATACAGATGTTATGCATGATACAAATACAAATGGAAATGTTAATGCACCTGAAAGTGTAGATGCATAAGATATTTCATGTTACCTGAACAGGACTTTGAATGATCACAAGAGAGAGGAAGTTTTGAAAAGTATTTGGGTGCCTCCACAAACCTACAAATTTCCTGCAACGGAACGTAGAAAAGTAAGCTGTATAGAGCAAAAGCATTTTCTGAAATTCCAGCATAGCTGGTTAACTCGGTAGCCATGGCTATGTTATTCAGGTAAAGAAAATGGGGCGTTTTGTGTCCTTTCTTCAAAATCAGGAACTGGAATCAACTCACAAGTATTTGGGATTTTGGCAAAAAAAAATTTGATTGTTGGAGGAAAGCTACTGAATCCTTCTCAAAACATGAATATCCCCAGTATCACATTGCCTGTGTTGCTGATGCGGAGCATTTTGTGGCCGTTATAACCATTCCTACAGAATTTTCGGTACAAAACCAGATTGACAAACAGCGTGCCAAGTAGATCGAGGCAAACAGGAAAATTATTGTCCTAATAATTGAAGCAGTCACATTCTGCGGAAGACAAGAAATAGCTCTCAGTGGTCACAGATATTCGGGGAAAATCGTTCTTGGAGAAGAATCTGAAGGTAATGAGGGAAATTTTCGTGGACTTCTTTGATTTAGAGCACAAGGAGACAACAGCTTAAGAAGTGTTCTTAGCAACCCTGGAGAAAACAACAAATACATCAGTCCAACAATTCAGAACGAGATAATTGATTCGTGTAATTCTGTGCTTCTAGCAAAGATAGTTCATTTGGTCAATAAAGCAAAATGCTTTGCTGTATTGGCTGATGAGACAGCTGATATTTCTGGTGTGGAGAAAGTGTCCATCTGTGTTAGATATGTAGACCTAAAAGAAATGATGTTGAAAGAGGACTTCCTGCAATTTGTCAGTACATCAGATTTCACAGGTAAAGGACTTTCAGAACTGATATTATCAAGTCTCACATCCTCCAGTCTTCTTACAACGCCAGAAAATACTCCATTTTCGCAAGAAAGGAAAACTGTTCATCCAGTATGGAACATGCCAAAAAGAGCACCCAGTAACTTTGTTTTTCCTTAAAACAAATTTCCACCAGTATCAATACAAGCCATGGAAACCAAAAAAAGCACTTGATAATCCAGCACTACTTAATGAAGCAGTGAGGATAATAACAAATGAAGCTCATGCACTTTGTAGACACCCAGGTTCAACATTCTACGAATCAGTTGCAAGAGAGATAGTAACAAAGTATTCGGCCACATTTTGTTTGAAGGTATAGAATGGAGAAATGATTGGAGAGGGGCCATCACTTGCCTCAATGTAAATTCGAAGAACGTTTTCGGAATTTGAACAGAGGTCGGAAACTTAAACTAAATGAATACTTAGCTGACATTGAGGAAGAAGTAAAAAAAACAAGCACCAACAAAAAAAGAAAGTTATGGTTGTGTCAACTTTTTGCCCAAGGAACTGCCTGAAAATGAAACACCACAGACGCAAGAACAAAAGAGACTTTGGCTTGTTGATGGATATGAAAAATCAAGGCAAACTCGACAGTGTAAAGGTGAAAGAGTACATGGATTTAACTTATGCAACACAAAGAGCAACCATAATTAAAAGATATTACAAGGATGTTAACATGCAGTAGCCATTTCTTGGTGAGCTATGTAACATTGATGTTATGAATATTGATTCAAGAGTAAAATATCTAACTTGCCTATTCAACTAATGTGGTGGGCATGTCATTTTTTCTTTAAAACATTAGTATTTGAACAAGCATTCCATATTTTTATTGGTTTGCTTTGTGTAAGAAAAATACTATTCTTGCTGAATTTAAAGTGTATAAATTTTTCTGAAATTCACCTGGGCGTAAGTACTAATACTAAGTCTATAAACATACTCGAAAGAATTTTTATTGTCCTAAGTATGTATTGATTTATGATATTCGAGGATTTTCTGAACTGTATGCAATTTGTCAACCGTTGTATAGTTACTTTTTTTATAGGTAGAACACATTGCAGACCATTTTGAAAATTTGATGGACTTTAATTTGTTTGCCATGGCGGAAAAAGCACTAGAAAGCCTGATGCCTCTGATGTTGAAATATTTTGCTGCAAAAGTCTTCACCGATGCAAAAAACTGACCTCTGGGCGAGCATTCATCAGAGATAAAGTAATTCAGATGCAACAGTGTGGTGACTCGAAGGAGATGTTGGTGCCTACAGCAGAAATACTTATCGCATTATGGAAACCAGACAAACAGGAAGTATTTGTTACTTATGAGGTAATTATATCATTTATAAATCACTTTTATTTGTTGTGTTTTGTTTGTTTTTTGTTTTCACCAGTTGATAGCAGATAAATTTATGCAAAAATATATTAATTACCACCAATGATAAAACAAGTGAAAATAATAATAGGATGAACAGCAATAAAGCTATGTTCTGGGAACAACATTCAAACTTTTCTGAAGCATCGTCATCATTCAGCACGATTCCCGTATTTGAAAACTTAGGGTTCAAATTCTGCCCCCCTCCCTTCCAGGAACACAGGAACAGAAAACCTGGATCACCTTGGGGGGAGATGAAAGATGTGACCATTTGGCCACTTCACTCTCCTGTTTGTCCGAAGGCCTTTTAAAGATATTGGAGAGGGAGGGGGGGGAACTGTTGTCGATTTGAGGGGGTCCTTCCCCCCGCCCACCTTCAACAGAAAACTTTTATTTAAAGGTGCAAATGGTGTTATTTAAAGAGTATATACTATTTAGACAAATGCATATACTTTTTAGACAAATGTTCATAATTTACTATATCAAAACTTCTTTGGTGAAAATTTTAATGAATTTAACATTTAACTATGAACGGGTAGATTTTCAGATCCCGTTAAAATTCAAAATGCCTTGGCATAACTTTTATCTCCTTCAGCCATCAAATCTAACATGTGAATTTTTTTTCTAACAAAATTATACAGTACAGTTATCCCTAGAACTATTGGCAGTAAAACAAAAAATATGTGAACGTTAAACATATCTTAACGACCAGGCAAACAATCACCATGTGACCTGTACAGTAGTTCAAATGTTAAGTAGCTAGTAGAGCAGAAGCAAACCTGCCCCCGGGCAGAACACCATTATTCATCAAAAGTTTCTAATAAATAAATATTTATTATTAATTGGCAAAATATTAAAACATATTCACATCATCTTTAAATACCCCAAAAGTATACAGTTACTTAAAAATACATTTTCCAGGGTAGCTAATGTCCCCTCCCACTTTGGCTCCCTTATTGACACCCATGGCAGATACATGATTTGGAAAATAATGTACCCAAAAACTGGTTGATAAATATTAAGACTAGGAGAAAAGTTAATGTTCAGGCACTTACAAACATATCGAAGGATATGACTTTTATTTGTACTAATGCAAGAGTTAGTATAAAACCTATACACTTGGATATGGTATTACTGTTTGAGAGAATTTTAGTCTAATTTCATTACACGTAAAGATCTGTGTGGAATATAGTCAAAAGTTTCATTAAAGGGAATATATTTTATATAAAGTATTAGTCTTTTGCCTTAATTTTCTATTCTGTGTGACTATCAGAAACAGCAAATCACTTAGGATGACAGACGTGATAGAGGAAACTTTATTTGTTTACCTTTATATTTCTTAATATATAGGCCTAATTATTCATAGCATAGATACATTTACAATGAGAGTTCAGAATTTCAGATTATAAATCAAGACAAAACATCTGTACAGTGGGTTATGATAAGTCTGTATCCACATGGAACTTAACAGGTCACCTGGTATATCAAGCTAAAATTTTCAGTTGTCTTTCTTTAATGTTTAAAAAAAGTTATTAACATGTAGGCAAACTTATAAACTCATATTGTCTGTTTGAATTTTTTGGAGTAAATTACAAAAAAACCTTCACTGGCTGTGTTGTAAAGTAAAATTTTCTTCACTGTGTGTTTTATATTCATTAATGACATAATGAAGAACTGTAATAATAAATCTACTGTATTGTAATCCTACGAACATCACTCATTGCCTGTGCATGGAAATAGTTAACATGTGGATATTCTGTGATGACAGAATTTTCAGCAAGGTTAATTTGGATAATTTTTTTAGGTTGCAAGTTTATGCTTAGAGGAGAATGTTGATGGTAGTCCAGGTGTTTCATGAAGAAAAGCATACGTCATGCACAATCTTGTACATGTCAGCTTTCATAATGCGATAAGTATTTCTGCTGTAGGCACCAACATCTCCTTCGAGTCACCACACTGTTGCATCTGAATTACTTTATCTCTGATGAATGCTTGCCCAGAGGTCAGTTTTTTGCATCAGTGAAGACTTTTGCAGCAAAATATTTCAACATCAGAGGCATCAGGCTTTCTAGTGCTTTTTCTGCCATGGCAAACAAATTAAAGTCCATCAAATTTTCAAAATGGTCTGCAATGTGTTCTACCTATAAAAAAAGTAACTATACAACGGTTGATAAATTGCATACAGTTCAGAAAATCCTCGAATATCATAAATCAAGACATACTTAGGACAATAAAAATTCTTTCGAGTATGTTTATAGACTTAATATTAGTACTTACGCCCATGTGAATTTCAGAAAAATTTATACACTTTAAATTCAGCAAGAATAGTATTTTTCTTACACAAAGCAAACCAATAATAAATATAGTTTAAAAAACTAAAGAAACATGCTTTTAAAGATTATCAAACTAAAAAGTAAAAAATAATTTAAAAATTAAATTTATGACAATAGTATATAAGCAATACTAGTATAAATGAGAAAAAAGCTTGAGGCGCTTTGTGCCATATTTTTTTTAATATTAAGCGCCCCATGCTTTTTTCTCATTTATACTAGTATTGCTTATATACTATTGTCATAAATTTAATTTTAAAATTATTTTTTACTTTTTAGTTTGATAATCTTTAAAAGCATGTTTCTTTAGTTTTTTAAACTATATTTATTTTTAACTTTTTAGTTTGATATTCTTTAAAAGCATGTTTTTTAGTTTTTTAAACTATATTTATTTTTAACTTTTTAGTTTGATATTCTTTAAAAGCATGTTTTTTTAGTTTTTTAAACTATATTTATGTATAATTATCATAGGGAAATGAGTTACCGACACTACCTATTACCATCTGAGATAACTATTTGGAGTTGCAACGTCACAAAGAAATGGTAAAGTCTCTACGAATCATTTGCAGTTAGATGTATGGATATAATATTAGAATTTACCGGGGAAAAAAAAACATTTTTTTTTTTCGGCGTGGCCGGGAGTAGAACCCACGATCTTTGAATCCGAAAGCTGACGTCACAGAAGTCGCGCGCCTTAGACCGCTCGGCTAACGAACGTAATGAAATGGGTGGGACATTTTACTGTGATGAGTCACTCACTCTTAGTCGAAAGAGTTACAGACGGACAGACAGAGTTACAGACGGACAGACAAACATACAGGTGAAGCTAATATAAAGCATGTAAAAATATGGAATGCTTGTTCAAATACTAATGTTTTAAAGTAAAAATGACATGCACACCACATTAGTTAAATAGGCAAGTTAGATATTTTACTCTCGAATCAATATTCATAACATCAATGTTACATACCTCACCAAGAAATGGCTACTGCATGTTAACATCCTTGTAATATCTTTTAATTATGGTTGCTCTTTGTGTTGCGTAAGTTAAATCCATGTACTCTTTCACCTTTACACTGTCGAGTTTGCCTTGATTTTTCATATCCATCAACAAGCCAAAGTCTTTTTTGTTCTTGCGTCTGTGGTGTTTCATTTTCAGGCAGTTCCTTGGGCAAAAAGTTGACACAACCATAACTTTCTTTTTTTGTTGGTGCTTGTTTTTTTTTTTTTACTTCTTCTTCCTCACTGTCAGCTAAGTATTCATTTAGTTTAAGTTCAAGTTTCCGACCTCTTTTCAAATTCCGAAAACGTTCTTCGAATTTACATTGAGGCAAGTGATGCCCCTCTCCAATCATTTCTCCATTCTATACCTTCAAACCAAATGTGGCCGGATACTTTGTTACTATCTCTCTTGCAACTGATTCGTAGAATGTTGAACCTGGGTGTCTACAAAGTGCATGAGCTTCATTTGTTATTATCCTCACTGCTTCATTAAGTAGTGCTGGATTTGGTTTCCATGGCTTGTATTAATACAGTAAGTCCTCGGTTTACGTCGGGGTTACGTTCCTGAAAACCGCGACGTAAATAGAAACGACGCAAAATGAGCCATGTTTCATGCCACCGACGACCACGGCCCAAGGTCGGCCGGAAGCACTGGCATACAGACGTGACAACGGGCAATTTTATCAGCAAATTACAACCGACAGCGTGGGAAACAAGTCCAACTAGTACTTCTCAGCTTTATAGAATTGTTATTTAACCAGCTGCTTTATTACCTTTATTGATTGAAATATAAAAACAGATATATAGTCGTTTGGAAGACATCTTATGAAGAAAAAATCATAAATTGCAGTGAGCTGATACTGTAAGCCTACTACAAACGCATTTAATCACGATAAAGTTAACAACGGCACGTTTAAAACTCCGGCCAACTCAATGATATCATAGAGACTTCAGTGTAGAGCTGTAGCAAACCGTATGTATTCGTTACTGAGTAACGGGTGCGGCACGAGTAACGAAACGTTACACACGAATGCATTTCGTTACTCGCATTTTTCGTATGTTTTACGCATGCGCGCGCTTATTCGTTACAAAGAACGATGTTTGTTTATTAAGAAAAGTATAATTTGGACATTCGTCGTCCAAGTTTTTTACTGTTTATTAAAGGTATTGTGTGTGTAGACAAAGTTTGAGATTGGAACAGAAACAACGTAAGAAAGTATTTTTTACAAATTATAAATATGTATGTTTTTGTTTTTTATTATCGCGTATTTTCACTTTTTTTGTTCTTATCTTAAAAGAGATATTATAATAAAGCTGCTCTAATGAGATTTTATTGTTTCTTGGTTAACAAAAGCTGTTAATTACTTTTAATTGTTTATATTCAATTTATTATTTACGCGACGTCATACTGTACGTGTACGAAATATTACTCGATTAGTTGCTGTTACATAACATAGCATGTTATGCTGTATCAGAAGTAACGAGTAACGATACGGAAGTAACGAGTAACGATACGGAAGTAACGAGTAACGATACGAAAGTAACGAGTAACGATACGAAAGTAACGAGTACTAATTGTTATAGTAATGAATACATACGGGTACACTTTTTTTAGTTACTTTTACACCTCTACTGAAGTGCCAAGGAGTTCGACGAAAAGGGGTAGGAGAAAATGCTGTGTCGTTGCGGGAAGTAGATAACACTTCTACGTGCGAGATACGTGGGTGGCCGAGCGGGCGGGCTGGTAGTATTGCATCACCGCGCGGAGAGCAGCGGAGAGCAGGAAGCGTCCCTCATGATGTATGATAAGATAAGGCGGTGAACGTGTAGCTTACGCTACATAGCATAAATTAACTACCGAAGGAAACAAAGAATTATAAACGGTGTTTTGGTTAAAATAAAGATTTACGGTCATTGTAAACGACGTTATTGTGAATCGGCGACAACTTAAATTGAAACATGAGTACTCAAACATTAGCGACGTTAATCCGAAACGACGTAAATCGGTGCGACGTAAATAGAGGACTTACTGTACTGGTGGAAATTTGTTTTAAGGAAAAACAAAGTTACTGGGTGCTCTTCTTGGCATGTTCCATACTGGATGAACAGTTTTCCTTTCTTGCGAAAATGGAGTATTTTCTGGCGTTGTAAGAAGACTGGAGGATGTGAGACTTGATATCAGTTCTGAAAGTCCTTTACCTGTGAAATCTGATGTACTGACAAATTGCAGGAAGTCCTCTTTCAACATCATTTCTTTTAGGTCTACATATCTAACACAGATGGACACTTTCTCCACACCTGAAATATCAGCTGTCTCATCAGCCAATACAGCAAAGCATATTGCTTTATTGACCGAATGAGCTATCTTTGCTAGAAGCACAGAATTACACGAATCAATTATCTCGTTCTGAATTGTTGGACTGATGTATTTGTTGTTTTCTCCAGGGTTGCTAAGAACACTTCTTAAGCTGTCGTCTCCTTGTGCTCTAAATCAAAGAAGTGCATGAAAATTTCCCTCATTACCTTCAGGTTCTTCTCCAAGAACGATTTTCCCCGAATCTCTGTGACCACTGAGAGCTATTTCTTGTCTTCCGCAGAATGTGACTGCTTCAATTATTAGGACAATAATTTTCCTGTTTGCCTCGATCTACTTGGCACGCTGTTTGTCAATCTGCGCATCAGCAACACAGGCAATGTGATACTGGGGAGATTCATGTTTTGAGAAGGATTCAGTAGCTTTCCTCCAACATTCAAATTTTTTTTTTGCCAAAATCCCAAGTTCTTGTGAGTTGATTCCAGTTCCTGATTTTGAAAAAAGGACACAAAATTTACAAAATGCCCCATTTTCTTTACCTGAATAACATAGCCATGGCCACCGAGTTAACCAGCTATGCTGGAATTTCAGAAAATGCTTTTGCTCTATACAGCTTACTTTTCTACGTTCCGTTGCAGGAAATTTGTAGGATTGTGGAGGCACCCAAATACTTTTCAAAACTTCCTCTCTCTCGTGATCATTCAAAGTCCTGTTCAGGTAACGTGAAATATCTTATGCATCTACACTTTCAGGTGCATTAACATTTCCATTTGTATTTGTATCATGCATAACATCTGTATCTGAAGCTACTGCATTCATATGGTGTTCGGTATCGTGAGATGTTGATGCACATTGTTTTTTGGAAAGAATTTTGAAATAGAAACCCGACACATTTTTTTATCCATAGCGAAATGTCCAAAATTCGTTTCTGAAAAGATAAAAAAAGTGGAATTTGTAGAAATGTTAAACCTATTGAGATTATATATTAAAATATAACATTAAAATAAACAATAAAATCCTACTGTAGTGTGTTAGAAATCTTATGTTGAACCAGAGAAATCATTTAAAGCATAATAGCTAGAAGAATGTAAATGTAAGCATCGCATTACTGCAATGTTAGGGTTTATGTTACTTTTTTAAAACAAAAACATTCCTCGAACCCAATTCATATACGAAAAAAAAATTTCTAACTTGCCCAGGTAGATACTGTCAAAGGATGAAATGTACAGTAAGGGAAAAAAATAATAATTAGATGATAAGTTCATAATTATATATGGTGATTTATCGCAAAAATATTTCAAACCGCTAAAATTTTTCAAAATGATATAGCTAACTATAAATGTTTTAACTGGACTGTGTCATTTTGTCACGACATAGTTGTCTGATGGCTAATCACAGACTATTACATTGTAGTAGTGGCATTCTCGCTACACACAGTCGGCCAATCAGTCGTGTATTTGCAGTTTGCACAGCATATTGCAGTACAGCAAACAGCCAATTTCTCCGTGATAAATCACCACCTCTACAAATGACATTTATTCGAGAGGCATACTGCATGAAATTCTTTCATCATAAAATACTGGCACGAAAATCGTACATTTAAAATTATTTTTAATAAATGTAAAATTTACATTCAGATTGGGAATATTGTGAAAGTCCGTAATCAGGGCTCGTGTAAGCTGTTTTTAACTAAAATGGTCAAGTACGAACGAATGTGAAGTCCGCGGATAAGCAGAGAAGATTGCTTTACAAAGAAATATATTAATTATATTTATGTAACAGCCAAGTAACTATACCTGAGTCATTCACAAATCATTGTGGCTGAAAAATTTCCAGACAATTGAAGGCACCATACACATACAGGTTAGAACTGCAGCAGACAAATTTATAAAACGCAACAACTGTGTGCTGTGTGAAACGAGGAAAGGAGCTGGTACGCCAGTGCTGCCAAGCTGTACTCTCATGAAATCCTTAGAAACCACACATTTCCCCCCCCCCCCCCCCCCCCCCCCCAGATTTCAATAAAAATCCCTAGATGGTAAAAAAACAATAATAAAATTCAATCGCATCTAACAAAAAGGTTAAGTTATAGAATATAACATTGGTGAAAATCTAAACTATAAACCAGAAACCAAAACAACAGCGAATATTCACATAAAAATTACTAGTAAAAACTGTTAAACTTACCTTACTTAGCCGGTGTAGCAATACATAGACGACCAGAAACACACCAGTGTCTTGAAATAAAATAAATTTTTACTGGCTGGAAGAAAACTTGAAACAATTTTTCACTGACTCTTGCTTGTTTAAATGTGAACCCATAAGACAACTTCCAAAGTGGAAGTATGATTTATTATGTTAATATCTCTAGTTAATTTATGATAATATTTACACTTATACATTTCACTATATATCATTAAAGCACAATATTAATCTTCACTGCTGCTGTGGTCATCGCCTTTAAACTCATACATGGACTTGCTGAACAATGCGTTATGTTGTTTTTCAAATTTGAATTCATGACAAGTTTCAATGTCTCTTTTTGCACGAAGCAAGCCAATCATCGTCTTCATGGAAAGTCTATTTCTACGATCCGACAGCAGAAGTTTGCAGGCCGAAAAATCTCTCTCGACTGATGCACTTGAGTGTGGCAGAGCTGGAAGATTTTTGACGAAGGTTGTTAATTTTCTGAACAGAGGATTTTCATCATCACTTTTTATTTGTTGTACTCTTGCCCAGAATTCTTCTATGCTCAAATTTTTGCCATACACGATTTCAGTCTGCCTTAGTAGTCGCCATTCTTTATCCACTTCTTGGTATTCATTCTCAGTAAAAGCTGAGGATACTGGGGGAAAATATTTGCGATGGTGGCAATTGAGTCGTTAACATTTTCTGGGTTAAATTCCAGTTGTTTTAAATTGCTCATGTTCTTGAAAGGAAATCTCTGATAAATTTGATGAGCTCCTTCAATTAGAAATTCCAGGCATTTTTGCTTGAACTGATGTAAATCTTCTCTATTACAGGAAATGGATTTGGCTGAAAGTATTGCAGTAACTTTTTCTCCTAATTAAAGATCATCTAACGGAAGATAGTTTGCAGGATTCCTGTACTGAATTTCTTCAACCGTACTACGTGTCAAATAATCTGGTTTTATAGAACAGTCAAGGATGCTTTTATAAAGTGCTTAAATTCTGCTATACAGCAGATATAATTAGGGTTTCCCGCTGTGCATTTTCTTATTAAGGTCTTCAAAGTGTGGCAAAATAAACTCTATAAACTGAAGGTAAAGTTTGCAAATCGGATTTCTAAGCAAAGTTAAAATGTTTTGAGCAGCTGGAATTTGTTCCGAGAGAGCAACATCTTGAAAGAACAAAATTAAAGCTTGATACTGCTCTAGTATCCTCTTTACCACAGGGAGTAATGAGAGCCACCGTGTCTGTGCTGGATGAATTAATTTATGTGGCTCTGTACCAACAAATTCTTGGAATTCGCGAAGTGCTGCAAAACGTTTAGGGCTGCAATGGAAATAGTTGTAGATGGCTTGCGTAAGTTGTTCAACAAAATCAGGCAGTTTCTGGCATGCCTTTGAGGCACAAAGATGGAACAAATGACAAATGCATTTCATAATAAATATTCCATGTATCATTTCCTTGAGGTGAGAAGACAAAGAATTATTAGCTCCCATAATTACATTTGCTCCATCTCCAGCCATCCCCACTAAATTATCCTTTAGTTCAATTCCAGCTTCCTGAAATGATTGGGAAACTTTTCATGCACTTTAAAGTTAGTTATCATCTACTGTCCTAACTACAATGCAAAATTGCTTTCTTCCAACACTGTCAGAGGCTTCATCAAACAAGATGATAATTTGTTAACCTTCAGCTTTTCACACAGTTCCTCGAAGGATTTCCTCCCAATTACATTTTTGACAAGTGCTGTACATTTTGTACGACTACATGTAATGCCTCTAGCGATAACTGAATCAGGACATATTTTTGGCCACAACCGGTACAGGCACGAGCGACAGTGTGACATCAACCAGCAGCAAGACCATCAACAGTGCCACATATGTGGCAATATGGTACCGCACAAATTCACGATGGAGGAACATCTTGCTTCATGCACCGGTGCTGCTCCCACGACCAACCAATGTGCCTACTGTTATGCTAATTTCATTCATTCAAGAGATGCCAGGCGGCATGAGAAATCAACATGCAGACAGAACCCTAACCGCTTAGTGCATTCTTGTGTGATCTGCAGCAAGGAATTTGCAAGGCTTGATAATTTAAAAAATCACATCAAGGTCTGCAAGGGTCCGGCTCCACCTCCGACCAAAAAGCAGAAGATGGCATCAGTTAAAGTAGCTATACCTAAGCACAGCACTGCACGTACTAAGTTGGTGACCGGAGCTGGGTTGGCTAAACAACATGGCTTCATCACTGCTAAAGTCGGGTTCAAGGGGAACTTAAAGACTTATGTTGCGGTAAACGCATTCAGTATGGACATACGTTCGTACCTGAAGTCAATGAAAGCTAAGCTGATAAGCCAGCTTTCTGAGGAGATTGAGGCTTATGGTCCAGTCAAGTACAACAGTTCTTGAGTGTGACTTCTTGAAGCCTATCGATGTGGGTGAAGATAAAAGGGACTTCAAGACCGTCAATGTCCCTCTATATGCGGTTTATGAGGTGGAGGACTCGATTACACGAGCCATCTCTAAAATCTGCATGGAAGAGGAGGATTACATGGGGAAGGAGTCCGGATGGACTTTGTCCGCAGTGAAGCGACTCCAACTCCGTGTAAATAAGCTGGACCCACTCCGTGCAAGCTCCTACATCAAATTACCCACGTCCATCAAGAACAAGTTCGCTGTCATCAACCCACAAAATCTAGATGACCACAAATGCTTCATGTGGGCCATCCTCTCCAAGTTTGTTGAGGGGGACCATATCTATAGGGTGGACCAGCGCTACCATGACTTGGAGGGAATGTTCGACTTCGCTGGCATCGACTTCCCCACTCGCCTTTATCAGGTGCCTCTGTTCGAGAGGCATAATCCCAGTGTGTCGGTCAACATCTACAGCATCGGCGAGAACCAGAAGATATTTCCTGCACGAGTCGCTCCAGATGAAAAGGAACAACACTTCAATCTTCTGCTCCTGACCAATGACAAATTGTCCCATTTTACATTATTTACCAATTTTTCCGCCTTGGTGCGCTCGCAGCTTACAACACACACAGAGGCTATCCACGTATGCAAACGATGTTTCAAGCATTACGATGGCCAGGATAGGGTTAGTGGGCTCAATGGTCTTCAGTGTTTAGAAAAACACAGTGAGCTCTGCAGGCAACATGCTGCTATCCGCATGGAAATGCCGCAGCTTGACGCCAATGGTCAGCCGCCCGTACTTAAATTTAAGAACTTCAACCATTCCGACAAGATGCCAATTGTAGTTTACTGTGATTTTGAGGCCATGCTCGAAAAAATCCATACGTGTCACCCCAACCCTGATGATACATACGCTGCAGTACCAAAAGCATACTGCATACAGTTATTTGCATATATGTTAAAGTAGATAGTGCTGTCATTCCTGCACACCTCACTGCTTCACTTCCGTCACAGCCTGAAGTATACAGGGGGTGTGACGCAGAGGACAAATTTATTTCTCGTATTGTTTCCATTGGTCATGATGTTCACGATATATTTTCTAAGTCTGTTCCCATGACCCAGCTCTCGCAAGCACAGAACACTGCTTTTCTGCAGGCAAGGTGTTGTTGCTACTGCGGGGGCAGGTTCGAGGGGGCTGCGAGGAAAGTTCGTGACCATAATCACTTCACTGGCGATTATCTGGGGACAACTTGTAATGACTGCAACCTTCTTAGACGTAGACCTAAGAAATTGGTTGTATTCTTCCACAACCTGGCCTATGACCAGAACTTTATTATCAGGTAGTTTTTACTCTTTAAAACACTGATTTAAGGAACTTGATACATTAATGATAGCTTCTAGTTATTTTTCATATTCTGAAGAAGTTTTTTCTTGCGTTCAATTTCGATGTCTTCTTTCTCTCTCTCCAATTTCATGATTTTCTTCTTTTCTTCTAGCTCCCTAAGCTGTTGCTCAATTTTCCTTTTTCCTTGCCGTTGTTTCTCTTCTTCTGCATTCAACTCATTTTTATTTTCCAAATATGCTTGGTATCTTCGCCTTGAAGCTCGCACAGAAACAAGCATGCTTCTTGTAATGGTCACATCTTGTGTTCCACCCATATTCTTCACAGCATCACAAATAATACGTTGAGCCACTAGAGATTCTTCCAATAAATTTTCAAAAGGAGAGAAGAGACTTTTTTATTGAGAAGCCACTTTCCACAGAAGCATTCCCATGTGACAAGATGAAACAGAGTTTCATGACTTGCCACAAATCCTCAAACCTCTTGTCATTGCCAATAAGTGAATGAAAAAATACATTTAGTCCAAGAGTATCATTGTTGTGAGTGGCAAAATCTGTGAAAGTCTTTTTCCATGTCTCGAATTGAGCTTCGGCACCATGTAACTCTTCAAGAACAGTGTCGACTCTCTTCAAACCCAAACCTGACTGGAAGAAAATAACCTTTGGATCGAAGCAAGTTAATCCTCGTACAAGATGTGATTTCAGAGGACTTTTCAATTTTAGCTTTTCTACAATGCTGACAAAAAATATTTGAAACTCATTTTTAAACATAAGTTTCTTCTTGTCAGAATACTTTACTTCTTTAAGCATCTTTTTGGCAGCATATCCAACATCAACTTTCTCTATAGGTATTAGATTTTCATTGTCGGACAAATCTAAAGTCATCGACAAATCTAAAGTCATCTGTTGGTATGCTGTACTGGCTTCAGCAATTACTTCTTGCTTGACAAATCTCATTAGCAGATTCCTAACAAGTTCTTGAAGTGCTGTGTACAGGAAAGGCACCAAAGGTTCACACTCTGATATTAGACTTTTGAAAGCTGTCATCCTGACTTTCAGAAGAGGGTCAGCCATAGCTTCTTTGAGACATTTGTAATTATAATTTCCTGGAAGTGATTCTTCTTCAAGAAATTTCTGAACATTGTCATATATTTTCAGTACTCGTTCAACACAAGCTCCATTTTCTAGCCACCTTACAGAAGTAGACTTAAAGGGAAAGTCTTTATTTTGTGTAATGTCTACGTACTTTGATCGACTGTCTTTGAAAAGACCATACATGGCTCTCAGAATGGAATTAACATCCCAACCAGCAGTTTGATGACCAGTCTTCACAGCTCCATTAACTGTATGTAAGCCACAGGTGTCAATATCAAGGAGAGATTTTCCATCTGGATTGTCATCTTTCAGTTTACTTTCAAGTTTCTTATAAAAACTATGATTTACGTTTGGCCCATCCATCGAAACTTGCAACAAGTTTTCTAAAGGGAGCATAAGGCCTTCAGAGAATCCTGCCAACAGATATACAGCAGTTGCACGTCCTAAGAAAACACTGTTCCAATAACGTGTGCAAACTCTTTGTTGGTTGACATCCCAAAAACGTACAAACATGTCCATTTGACCCCTCTGCACCACCTTATTAAGTGATTCATCAAAACACACTACATAATCACTGCAGTTGTTCAAGTCAGACTTCAAACAATCTTTGAAATAAGGGGCTAATCCATAATTAATTACATACGAGGCTTTAGTTTTTTTTTATTGAGGAATTCTGAGCTATTTTGCTATCGTGAAACATTCTTCGGAAAACAGATGCACTTCTGTCACAAGCGTTCAAAGACATCTTCCCTGAAACTACATCCAGTGCCCTTATTATTTCTGCTGATGTAACATCATCATCATCATTCACTGTGAAAGTCTTCACATTAGTTTGCTGCAAAACTGGAGTTAAAGAACTACTACAGGATGAGTCTGACGTTGAAGATGGATTTGATGCATGTGAGCTACATGATGGAAATGAAGGCACTTCACACTGCTCAGTTCTAACGGATTTTGTGAAAAACTAAATTTTGGGTTGCAAACATGTACTTTGAGCATTTTGCACATGCTATGGTCCCTTAGCATGAGAAAGAACAGACTGTCTCCCCATATTACTAAGCTTGAAAGATTTCATGCACACTTTACAATAAGCTAATGAAGAATCTCCAGGCATTAAGTCTAACCAACTGGAAAATTCTGGATTCAGTTTGTAATCTAACCATTGTTTATTAAATGTACACTGCTTAGCCATGGTTCCTTCAACTATAGTTGCAATGACACAAAAATTGACAGAACCAGGTTTACACCACCTGATGGAGCAGTTCAGTTTTTATTTTCACTAGTAGATCACACTTTTTCAAAACCTGAAACACGTCACCAAAACAAATCATTGACATTAAAAATATGTACACAATCATATACAAAAAATATATTTGTTGTCTGTTTGCATTTCAATTCTTGTAATCTTCAATTCAAAATAAATATGAAAATTTTATCATGCAGAGGTCTGCATTGTATTATTTAACAGTTTCTGAGAAAGACAAGGATACAAATACATGCATATACAGGTTATTACAGTGAAGTTCCTACCACTGCATGGGCAGACTTTCATAAAATTACAATAATCATACTCAACTGCATTACGAAAAATGCAAATTCAAACAAAACCTTGCATACACCATAACATTGTGTGCGACTGTGTCTCAAACCATGACCTAAAAAAAAAAAATGCTTTCACAGTCTGGGTGATGGCAGACTGCTATCATTGGGAATTTCCATGACTTTTCTATGATCTAAAGTGAATTCCCTGACTTATCCCTGATTTTCCAGAATGTGGACACCCTGCTAATACTTACACAAGAACACTAAATGTCAAATAGTATCGGCGTTTATGTAGGTAAATTTAGATTTACCAAAAATAAAATAAAAATATATATTGTTGTTTATTGTTATTAAGGCAGACCTGGTCATGTGTAACTGGATAGAAGTAAAAGGATGTACAGTTCAGAATTAGTTGCTTAATGAAGCAACCCCAAGCAGACTCTCGTCTGACTGACAGGGATTTCATCATCGCCAGTGCGGGCCTAGTGGCCCGAGTGCCGCGACTTGGCATCGAACCCCTAGTCCCTTTAGGAGTCCCAGGTCGCTTATTGCGGCCCGTAACCTCCTGGTTTGACCTATAAAATTATGTTTTTGGCTTTTTCTAAAATTGTTTTCTAAAAATGCTGCGAAGCTGTGTGAAATGCAATTGGCCTTGATTGTTTGAATTTAAATTTGTGTGTTGACTCTACTTAAATTTTGCGGTGTTGTCCAGCCCTCCCTTTAAGTTTAATATTAAAAGGGGTTGGGGGGGGGTTAATATTAATTTAAGCTGAGCAGTTAGCCTTAGCTGCTCAGGTTGTCTTGATTATTATTTATTGTTTAGAAAAAAAGTGTTTATTTATTTGTGCTTGTGGGCAATGGCTGGACTAATTTACTGTGTTAAGCTAAGTGTGTTGTCTGTTGACGAGGTTCCTAAGACCGTGGGCTGCTGACCCCCTCCCTTTAACGGGAGAAAGGGCTAGGCCGGCGGAGGGGACGAGTCCCCTCTGCCCACGGCAGTACTGTGCCGCGGGGGTTTGGCTGAAGCTCTTCGTGGCCCCAGGCCCCGGGGAGCTGCGATCTGGCATGTGCAGCCTCTGCTGCGAAGTGGGCGCCTCTGATGGTGAGGCCGGCCTCTAGCAGGCGAGTGGCCTCCTGAACAGTGGCGAAGGGCACTCTGTAGAGGCCGGAGAGAACCCCTGTGATCCTGTTGCAGATGCGCAGGCACCTGGTCGGCGTGCGGCCGGCAGAGCGCAAGGCTGCGTCAATCTCTGCAGCAGGCACCCCGGCCCCTGAGGACAACACAGTGCCAGGGCGGGCACTGTCTGGGCTTCTCCTTCGTGGGCTGCCGCGCCGATTTCCCCGCAGCTGAGGCCGCCTTGGAGGCGGTCTGTGTAGCTGCAGAAGCCACCGGCGGCGGCAGCAGTAGAGAGAACTGCTGAGCCACGAGAAGTGCTGCAGTTGAGCACTTCTCAGCTGTTATAACAGCTACTTGCGTGCCTGTTTCCAGGCGCTTGGCTGGGGCGGGAGTGTGGCTCCCTTTGTGTCCGCGCTGCTTTGCCAGGTTGGTCTGGTAGCTGCTGTCGCGCAGCTCTGGGGCAGGCTGAGCTGGCGCGGACTGCGTCCAGGCTTCCTTCTTCAGTGGTGTTGCAGTTTTTAGGGGGCTAAATGCTGCAAGTGGCGCAGTGTCCACCTCGACCACCAGCACCATCTCGTAGGTGGCCCATGAGACATACTTGGCGGGACACGAACACATGCGGACCGCCTGCTCCTCCATTTGGCAGCGGGGGCTGCATTTGTTGGGCGAAATTCTGTAGGATGTACATCTGCTGCGAAGTCCACACGTAGACTCTGGCCCTACAGCTGTCCTCCAGGTAGGGCATGAGGTGGACCTTGCACAGCGATGTATGTTCCGCCAGCGGCGCGCCTAGGTATGCCACTCGAGTGCAGCTCCGCGGCGAAGATCGGGCCCTTGAAGTCGGTGGCGATTCCGCTCTCGTAGCGATCCTGGAAGCTGACTCTCTTAGGCATGGCTGAGGGAGAGGTTCACTCGCTCTAGAGGCTAGTGCAGGAATACAGGTTGTACAGTGAGATAGATCATTTCAAAAGTTCTTTAAATTCATTCCCGATTAAAATAGATCAAGAAAAATGTTAACTCAGTTTTAAAAATATTTTCTAATTGGTTAACTTTATGCAGTTGTATCACAATCTATTGTTCAAATTTACCACGGCTAGTTTGTTCAGGGTTCACGATGATTACTTGACAATCAGACCTCTGGTATATTATTCCAGCTTATAAAGTTCTCGAAATGTTAAATAAACTGCTCGGACTGATTGAAATACCGTTATTTCCAGTTTATAACACAGCTAGTGATGCAAAACAAAAGGAAAGTTTCCAACGAAGTTACTAAAATTGGATAGTGGCATTATAAAGAGAAGCTTGGATGTAATGGTGATGGCTTTGGCTTCAATTGAAATCTCTAAATAATTAAGTGCAACATAGTTACTTTTCGCCACATTTACTGACGTCACGCATTTGCAGAATGTAAATTTTGATGCACACTATATTCTCACTAACTGTAGTAATATTTTACATAATATTAAAAATATTACAAGATGGCGTAGGGCTAAGCCTTACGAAGCATACGCCTAAGACATTTCTTTTTTTCTTATTCTACTACTTCCTCCCTGTTGAGCAAAAGGCTTATTGTTAACTCAAAATATGGGTGCTGATTGGCTGCTGTAAGACCATTTCCGGCAGCCTTCATACACATATTAAGCAGCAAGATACAGGTAAGTAAAAGTAATTAATAAAAATTACAATCAATGACAATTAACAAAATCAGTTTGCTTGAGATGCTGTTATAGAACAAAATAGCATAAAATAATTTAAAATAAATTCAGTTCAGGATAGTTTGCAACAATATATGAGTAAATGCAGTAATTGTTAATGTTGATGTATAAGAGTTCAGATTGTTTGAGACTTAATCTCGTAGAAAACATTTAACAATATAATATTTACTTTTACATTACAATACTCATAGTTTAACATCTCTAACATTTAATTTCATAATAATAAATACATGAAATCTGGACGACAACCATGTTATCATACACCACATTATTTTATTTCTCTCATACAAATTTAAAAAATACTAAATATCTTATAACAAAAATTAATAAAACATCAATCAAACTACAGTCTGCCCTTCAAAATTACTGTATATTGGTCTCTATTTATGTCTAACTTATCTTTACTTCCGTAGTCAGAAATTCTATGAAATACCTTACACAAACACTAACATATTGTCTTTAACATTTAACTCAAACTTTACGGATACGTACACCACAAAACATAAATTAAAATTTACATTATGATATTTTACAAGAACCATGACTACTTATGCATGCAGATGAAAGTACTGGGGATTACAAATGAGATGATGATTAAGGAGGCATAATATAAACACTTAAGTTGACTGCACAAAAATGAAAAGAATTTTGAGTCACAAAATAAAAAAATTTAACTTTTATTTTAATAAGGCAAGGTGGTGCAACAGTTACAGTAAAATGTTGATATTGTATGTGGGAGGATCTGGGGTGGGGTCACCCCTGTTGAATTATGCATAGTGCATTACTTTAAGAAAAGCTGGCACGGTTGTGTCCAATTCCTTCCAGAAATGACTTAGTGAACAAATTTCTACTACTCCTTTCCATAGATGAATTTATGCTGTTTCTTCTTTTTTAATATTTTGCAGAAAACACAAAGATCTGCTTCCACTATAATCAAGGGAAGATAATTCATGGCCCTTAAATTGATTTCTTTGGGTCTCCATTCACTATGGAAAAATCACTGTACCTGGAGTGTTCTAAAGGTCCCAATTATCGGCCGCCTACAGAGACTGTGGATGAACTGGTAAGTTGTATAACTCTGTGTGTGTTTGAAGCTGGGGATTTATGCAACAAATATTTTATTATATATATTGCATTGAAGTTAGTCTGGACACTTTATATCTTTCAATTATTTTTTTTTTATTATTGAAGAAGCTATTAAAACATCAAACTGCTTATCCGATATGTTCTTAGTTTGAGATGTAAAAAAAATGTCTTATCTTCTAGTTGAATTGTCAGCAGTTGTTTGAAAGTATGTTGGAAGTTAAATACAAAATGTTCTGATTAGCCGGCAAGCATTGTATATTGTCATAGAAAAACACGTACTCATTTGTTCATTGCATTACAGAAGCTACACCCTTACATTTTCAGATGGATACTTGTTTCCATTTTGATTTCTATTCTGCTATCTGGCAACTGGAGCATACTCAGAAATTCATTCCCTACATTGGGGTGGCTAGGGGGAAGGGATAGAGCCACTTTGACTGTGTTTGCTTTTAAATTATTTCATTTTCTTTATGGACTGGAATATTTTAGTATAAAGGGGCGGGGGGGGGAATCATGTATCTTTGTCAAACTGTGTCATTGAAGTTGAAATTAAAATAATTTAGTTTTTTTATAACTCTTTTTATCAATTCCAAACAGCCATGGTGTAGCAAAAATAGCATTTTCAACAGCAGCTTCCACAATATCAGCCTTGTAACAAAGTAGGTTGTTCAATTCATTGTCAACACGACTAACTTTAAGGGATTTTCAATCATCACCACTCTTCAGCGGAAAAAGTGGTTGTGTTAAGGTAAATTGATGAATTACATGGTATAATTTGCCCTTTTCTTTTTTTTTTTTAAGCCTGATCACCCACACTCAAAGAAGAAGAAATTTTTTATTCAAAGTTCTAAAAAAATTGGATGTCAAGAGAGGATGACAGTAAAAAGTGTAAGGGTTTATCCCGATTTTACCTCGTCTGACTCGAAGAGGAAAAAGTGTGCAGTAAGTTCAATACATCATACACATCTCATACACCACTTTTGTGCTTAGAAATATCATTCAAGAAAATTTACTCCACATGGGTGGAGCACTCTATGATAAAAGAAAGAGGCCTTTTTTTAATGTAAACCCAAGCCTTTTCAACAAATCATATTTTTAATAAGTCCGTAGCCAAATAATTTGAAGTTCTCTGCAACATTGGCGATCACCTGACAGCCAGAAGCTTCTGTGCAAAATCACAAGAAATATATTTTTATATTGAATGCCTGTCACAGATACTTAAATTGTCAGGTATTTTTGAATTAGCATGAATAGGTACTAAGAAGTATATCAAACATATATATATATGTGTGTGTGTATCCTATATAATAAGTTATTTAATGTTTTGTGTACTGCACAATATATACATGCAATAGTTACAAGACATGAAGAAAAAAAGAATACATGTTTCAAAATAATTTCAAAAGAATCTTGAAACATAAAAATTTAATATCTGTTTAAACAAATGTGAAATATTTTTACCTTAGAGGAACATTACACATATGTAACATTTATGATAATGGAACATGCTATAATGTAGAATACAACATCGTAACTAATGTGAGGATTCTTCCCCTGTCATTATTCTGGGCATTTTCCTGCTTAAGTTTTGTTCGAGGAATAACTAATAGAATATTACAGATTACATTTACAGGAATCAAGTACATTTAAAGAGAATAGGAGTTACTAGCCATATAACATTTAAAGCAGAAAATTTTAATGTATCAGCTGATATTTGGGTTCCTGGGCAATAATTGGATACATGTATGCATGTTATTGCATCTAACAGTTTATTTCAGAGATACCAGAACGTACTATACTTTAACTAACTATGTTTAACATCTAAGCACACTGAAGTTATGTAACTTGGGATGAAACAAATTCTGTTGCTTAGACCTATGGTTTTTCAAAAACGGAAACTGATGCAGAAATACGTAAATAATTTTTCTGTCCTTTTCAATAAGTTTTGGTTCTGGTAAAATACCAAAAATTTGATATCTGCTTACAGTAAATACATCATTCTAAACAACTGAAAATTCTGATTATAATCCTTCACGTCTTACAGACACAAACACAATTTCATCTTCAAATTCATCACCACTTGAGATTACGTGCCGAACACAACATACATATGTAGGCCTTTAACAACTGTAGCAAACTAAACCTAACAAACCTATTTAAAATTTAATTGTCTAATTTCCCAGAACCCACTTTACTACGTTGTTACTTTTTCTTATCTTTACCTATACATTTATTACATGATATGAGGGGAAACAACGCATTTTTATTGGATTCTAATTCTAATTCCTACTGTTCGAAATGGATAATCGTATTTAAGAATAATTTGGTATTGGATTCGAGCTAAAAGTATATTGACACAGGCCTAATAATTGTGTAAGGTGGTGAGTGGTGATGTGGAGGCGCAAAGGCCATTAGCACCCACAGGGTGTGTTAAAAGCGTAAAGACATAAAAGGGTTTAAAAAAGGAATGGGACGGAATAACAGAACAATTATGTTACGGACAGACGAGAAAAGGACGGGAGACAAGGATAAACAAACATCCCACACAGTGGAGAAAGTTACAATACATATAAAAACAGACAAAAGTAAAAAATAAGTTTCAGGAAAATGATTGATGCTTAGACTTTTTTTTATCAAAGACAAAAATTCCTGAATGACCGAGTTAAAAATATTAGGCATTATCCTCTTTGTGAGTGGATATTACCTAAGTACCTATAGTCTACAAATTTCTACAACATTCAAAGTACGGCCAAATAACAAATTTTGAATGATAATAGTCAGAAAGTGTGTCTACTGGTGTACCACAAGATTTTGAAACATTTTTTAAGAAAATTAATTTTCAAACAGGAAAATGTTGAGCTACAAATTTATAAAAAGGCTAGCACCAAGAGGCTCAAGTTAGATTTTAGGCTGGCGAGGGGATCTTTAAAATCTTCTCCCTGGGATCAGGACTAAGTGTTTGTAATCTCCCTTTCACCATAATACCATGGAAGGCAATGGCAAACCACTATAGCATCATCGGAAAAACCTACGCCCTGGACACGCAGTCAAATTTAATGTTTGTGGGCAGAGTTTTATTGGGATCTCCTCTCATTTTTGTATTTTTTTACATTGATACACTAATATACGAATTTCTTAAATAAGAATTATTTGTTTGTTTTCTTGGAGAGTAGTTTTAAATTTAATACACGTCTGGACTCGAAATGCAGCTTTCTCAGTGGCCATGAGGAAAGAAATATACAGACCAGTCACCCTGTTTGGTAGAGTTAGCTCTGGCATGGCTGGTTTCACAACACTCGAGTGCAGCCCAGTAGGATGTCCCGTCACAGTGGATGCCTATCCTGCCACTGTTTCTTTTGAAGAAGAGTGCCGTGCGGTCAAGCTGTAGCACATAGTTTTGATTACTAAATATTTAATGAAAGTTTAAATTAAACATATAATAGAGTCCTTTATGTATTAAACCATTATAATAACAAATAAAAAATTAAATGGCATACATATTCCAAATGTAAATGAAAAGTAAAAATTACCACATCAATATAGGCCAGCTTGCGTTTTCATTGAGCACCTGTCCCTAGTGGCATAACAGAAAAAAATTTGCGTTGATTTAAAATTGTCTCTATTTGCATTGCATTTTGTCTCAAAGCTGTTATTCTTTGTTTGTGTGCACTTTGCAAAGACATTTACATTATTTACCTTTATTATCTTTGTGAAAAAAATATAACGCTGTATATTACATATTGACTATGCTTTTCTTATTCTAGATAAGATACAACTCAACAACCTAGCACATCGGCACCAAAAACATGCGAAGAATTCCCATCACTGGTTGTCACGAAAAGTACAGAAAAAATTAAATGCTCCTGGAATGAATTGAAAGGAAATAGAATTATCAACCCGAGCTAAGTGTTTCCAAAAATTTTTTAAATAGGAAGTGAACACTCCAAGCAGTGTACATTTGGGAATATTGGTTTCAAAAATGAAATTCGCTTTGGGCTCCATTGCAAATGGGTATTTGAATGCGATACATGTCATCGCAATTAGGGGCATGGTGACATGAACAGTGCTGGTACATGGGCTACAGTTACCTCCGGGATCGGTTTTTCTCAGTTTGAGAATGTTCTTGGAGTACTGGATGTTCCAGCAATGAGTAAAAATACATTTCTAAAGAAGAAAGTGGAAGTAGAGAAGGTAAGTTCGTAATACTTAAGGAACATAAATGCTAATATATGTGACTTTGTATGTGTGTGTTATGGTTATTATGGTTTTGTTAATTTTTCAGGATTGGTTGGAACACATTGACAATGCGCTAGTTGAAGCCAGAATTGAGGAAAGACATCTAGCGATAGAAAAGGGAGATGTTGATGATGATGGTATGCCATTTATCACTGTGATCGTAGATGGTGGCTGGAGTAAGCGCAGCTATGGTCATAATTACACTGCAACGTCTGGCGTGGTAAATAATTTTTTTATCTCCTAGGCGATAAACTGATCTGTAAATCTTTATATAGGTCAAAATCTAGTCATTCCTGCTTTTATCTGATTGTCTCTCTGTAAGTAGCTATAGATTTTAATGCGGTTTTCACTATCATTTAGAAAATATTTTTGGGAAGGTTATTATGTATTATACAAGCATATTATAGTAGAGAAAACCCGACAATGATTTGTAATGATGTCGCAAAAAAAACTTAATTTTTTGCCATTTTTTACCATAGACATAGAAAGTTGCAGACATACAAACTATGGGTGTTATATATCTAGGGCCACCAAGCCGTAAAAGTTTTTGCTATTGTAACGAATAAACATACTATCTTGGGTGCTTTCATCGCTAATGACGAACAAACTTTACGAGATATTTCAAAATGATATATTAAGGTTGTTTATTTGTGATGGTAAGATAATATTATTTGGTTATTTTTGGTAAATATTGCATGTTTATTTTATTTATATATTTTATCGGCTTATTTTATGTGGCGAAGTTAAGCCAAACCACTTTGTCTCCCACATACATGACATACAATTAAAAGATAAAGTTACAAAATAAATGTACATATAACTAAGCTAACCTAAATAAAATAAAAGAAACAAGAATATGCTTAAACAACTTACAAAATAAAATACACACCAATTACTATAAAGTAATGAAATATGATACATACATATTTTTAATAGTGTACCTACACAGGGCAGAAATATATTCGAAAATATTTAAAAAAAAACTCATTGAAAACTAAGAACCTTTTACCGTCATACTTAAGATCGAAAAATATTTAATCTATAACAAACAATTTAAAAAAACCACACCTACACAACCACCACACATACACACACACACACACATATAAAAGGCTCAAAAAGATCACTCCACTCCTTATTCCACCGTAGCACTTTTTTGATTGTTGAGATATTTAATAACAGACGTCCTGAACGATGAACGTGACATTTGTTGCCTAACTGGCTCTTCAAGTGCATTCCAAGCGCGCACTGCGGCTACTGAGAAAGATTTAGAACAGGCACTGGAATGATGAATTGGTATTAACAAAGACAATTTGCTCTTGGAACGAGTAGATATCAATATTGTGACGGAAATTTAGGTATTGAAATCTTTTAGCTAGATACGATGGGGAATTTGTATGTATTACATTATTCAAAAGACGTAGGCTGTGTAGTTTTCGTCTGTCTTCTAATCTTAGCCACGATAGTTTGTTGTAGTAAGGAGAGACGTGATCTCGTGTTTTTAACCTAAAAAAGTAAAACAAATGGATGCATATATTTTTGATTTTCTAAAGTCTTTTTGCTCTTTCATCGGTACGTCACAATTATCAAAACACGGAAATATGAGTGCCTGAACAAGATTTCTTTTTTTATACGTTAAGGAAGAAAATTTTTAAAACGTTTCAAATAATGCAGTGTAGCTAGTGCCTTCCTGCTTATGTTCGCAACATGCTCAGACCAGTTCAATGCGCTGTTTAGGGTGAGGCTCAAATATTTAACAGTTCGCTTATACTCTATTTCTACATTATTTACTTAAAGTTTTGGAAATTCTGCAGGAATATATATTAAAATATATTTTAATTTTAATATTAAATTTATTCCTATATGTCCTAAAGTAGGGTTTATTACTGTGTTGTTTTTAATAATACTGCTACACGTGAAAGCTTTTACTATTGTAACGAATGATTTTATAACTAGCGATATTCTTTAACATTTCAATATTACGATTAGACGTGAATGGATGAGAGACATACTTGTTTTCTTATCCTCCCTAAGGACTACTCGCGCGATTAACGCATTTGCCGTAACACACTTAATGATTCATTTCAGTTAATTTCATTTTAATACTTGCCATTCGCACCGGTGTGCACATTGTGCATATAAAAATATATGGATATACTGATCGGATAGTACTAATACATGGTTGCTATAGAAATAGAATCTTAGAATTCCCTCACTTTTCCCTGTTTTCCAGAAATTTAAGAGAATTATTCCCTGACTTTCTTATGAAGTACATACCATAAATATTAACGTGCATAAAATGTAATATAAAAATGTCAACATGAGGTAAAATAAGTTTTTTTATTGTGTTATTTTGATGGCAGAATTGCGAATGTGTTTTTTTCCTTCGACATGGCTGGTGAGAGCTCTTCGGCCTATTTGCTGAGTTGAATACTTTTGTAGCACAAAGTGCAGTACGCAGAATTTATGTTTTTAGCAGAGGGTTTAATATGCTGAAACTGACTCCTTGAGCCAATTCTCCTTAAAAGTAGTTTTCTTCGACATCTTAAGCTAAAATAAAAGTACATATTAATATTTTCAGGTTAGGTTAAAAAATTATTATGAAATCTTAAAAAAATATTACTACACAAATACAAAAACTATTACAAATTCACACCTAGCAATATAACGGGCCTACTTAGATAATTACAATAGCAGCATTACAACATGCAATACTCTAACATTCTTACAATGTTAACTAACGATTCTGGGGAAAAACATGTTCAGTTATGCATATTTTTTTATACACAATGTAAGTGTCACGCAACAGAACTCACGGATTATAACGGTTGAAAAAAAAAAGTTAGAAAAAAATGCATAAACATAACCGCACACAAAAGCCACGTGTTTTCGTATTAGCTTGGTAGTTTTCAAAATGAGAATTGGTATTGCTTCTTTATCAAAATGCACTTTATTTTCTTATGATCGCATCAAAAACTAACTTCACCTGAAACGCCTTTAAATTCACGTAATAAGCTTTGTACTCATCTTATTCCACGTGAAAATAGCCTTCAAAAGATAAACGACGCCATGCCCGTTCTGTAGTTCTTGCATGGAACGGAACAAAACACAAAGTCTCATAGGCAAATTAAAAATGATCAAAACACGAACAAATGAAGGCCGTGTTCGCTAGTGAACAAACGAGTGCCTGGATTGGCCAGAAGTTATGGTGGGTGGTTGTAACAGCCTATTGCAATGGACAATCGTAGACCAAGTAAAAAAAAAGTTGCAGTTGCTGTGTGCCTTAAGCAGCAGCCTTTTAGCGGAGTCGTTCGGTACGAGCGCATCAAAACAAAGCTTTGTTTGAATTATAAGCAACTTTAAAATTTCCAGAATTCGTAGAATTTTCCCTGACATTTCCCGGAATTCCCTGACCATTTTAATTTCCCTGACATTTCCCGGTTTTCCCGGTTTTCTAGTCTTGTAGCAACCATGTAATATTTGTTATAGCCTAGACACATAAATACGCCACATTAGTACCGATTTTGCACCCAAGTGAAGCCATGGCGTGTCGCTTATAATATATATGTATATTTTAAGTGATTTCATTTGTTACTGTACAGAGTCTAGCCTGTGTGGTATTTAGAGATTAAAAAAGTCATAATCTGTAGTCTTTGTTGCCAAAGGACGATTTTAGGTACCCACCCTCTGACGTCATGATGTCATGATGTCATGTGACTCAAAGGAGAGGGGATGAACTGTGGATTACAAAGTCGCTTTGCTGCCTGATGCTACACATCCCATATAATTAACACAAACAAAGCAACATTTCCACACAAGACGTAAATCAAAACTATCTGTCCTGCTTTAAATGCATAGTATGTAGGCTACATCTGAGAGATTTCTAAACCCTGAGAGATTTCTAAACCCTGAGAGATTTCTAAACCGTGAGAATTTCCTCGTCACAATAATAAATAAAGATGGCCTGTTCTTTTTTTTTTTCTGTGGATAGCAATAGCCTGTCAAAAACACGTCAGTGTAGTGTGATGATATCCACACATTGTATGAAAACATGAAAACCTTAATTTTTGTTTGAGCCTCTTGTTTCCCAAGTCCACAAAAAAGCGAAATCCTTAAACAAGCCTCAAATGAAATCAAATTAATAATGATTTAATCGAGAAAACTCTTTTCATTATCAGTAAGTGTTTGTTTACATTATGTCTCCCACACAGGCGCTTCAACTGGTTATTGAATTGCTTGGCTCCACACCATTTCAAGTCACCAATTAGGAAAAAATGTGGGGGGGAGATATGACTACCAAACTGTTTATGATTAAGACCGTTAAGTGCTAAGAAAATTTTGGAGGATCCCGAGAAAAACCATAAGCCAATGGTTACATCTGCCACAAATTTCTTGCTCAAAACCAAATTCGCATTTAACTATTCTGGTAATCAAACAATTTTTATCCTAGTATAATGTAAATTGTCTCACTACAAAATTATAGAGACCCCTATTAAGCCTATGTAGTGTGAAGTTCGAACAAACCACCGGTGGTACACTGGATATAATTGTTTGTGTTAATATTGCTTTATTCTTTGACTTCAGAACAACTAAAATGGGAATATACAACTCGATTCAGAAAAATAGGAAAGTAATCCGTTATTGCGTTATAATCGAACCCTGCCTTCGATAGGAAAATTTTTGGGAAACTACGAAAAACTGTGGTGTTTAGGGGTTAGGGCAGCTCTAAACGTCTAAGTACTTAAGAGGCGAAGAGATTGATATGAATTGGATTGTAATTGTAGTATTAAACCACGTGTTAAAAAAATTCACCTGCAGGTATAATGAGAAACGTTTATTCAATCAAATCTAAGACCTTTGAAAAACAAGCAATGTAGTTTTGAATGACTAAAATAGTGTTATTCTGTTATTGTTTCAGGCTGTGATAATTGCAGAAAGAACAGGCCAGTTATTATTCTTGGGAGTCAAGAATAAATATTGTTGCATATGTGACAGAGCAACAAAGATTAGCATGGAAGTGAAACCTAATCTGTGTTACAAAAACTGGGATGAAAACAAACCCTCGACAGCAATGGAACAGGACATTATTGTCAAAGGTTTTAAAATGAGTGAGAAAATGCATGGTGTGAGATACAAATACTTTGTTGGGGATGGGGATTCGAGTGTTTATGCGAAGTTAGTCCAAAATGTTTTGTATGGTTGTACGATTCAATAACTAGAGTGTGCCAACCACTGCATAAAAAATTACACTGGGCATTTGCACAAGTTGGCAGCTGACAAAACATTTCCACCAGATTCAAGAAAGCTTCTCAAGCAGTCAATACCACGGTTAACTGCAGCAGCTCGAGGTGCCATTCGACACTGTGCGTTAAAGGAAAAACAGTTGATGATATAATCAGTGACTTAAAAAATGGGCATATCATGTTTTTGGAGAGCATGCCCAGTGCAGAAATTATTTCTGTCAAAAGGTTGAAAGTAATGAGAATTTTAAAATTATTACAAATGCAAAATTATTTGATTGATCAAGAACAAAACAAGCAATGCAGCTGAGTTCTACATAAGCTTTCTGGCAAAATACAATTGTGGGAAAAGGATAAACTTAGGTCAGGGAGGGTCATTTCAGCGTAGGTGTTATGTTGCTGGGCTGCAGTTTCAGAAAGGTCATGTTTGGGAACAAAGCCCATTTAAAGCACTGACGCCATAGTCCAGGACAAACCCACAAGTTGAGACTGCAGAAAATTCATTGATGCGAAGCAAAAAAACGCAGACTTGAGTACCCAGATGTCAGACCAACAAAACGATCCAGATTATCTTTCCCACCTGATGCCGATTATGGACCAGATGCCGAAGAACCAGAAGATGCCGAATCATTGCAACAGAGATGCTGTGACTTTATTGGTTCCTTACAAGTTACTGCAGAAGAACGGGATAAGTGTGTGAAGGATACCTGCTCACAAAGAGAGAGTCAATTGTGGCATGATATGAGATGCTCTCGACTAACGGCGAGCAATTTCTTAGCTGTGTGCAAACGAAAAGACACAACACCCTGCACAAATTTGGTTAAGAAATTGCTGTACCAACCACACGTAATAACACCAGCTATGGAGTACGGACTTCGCAACAAGTATCTTGCCATTAAACGGTTTGAAAAGGACACTGGCTTAACTGTGGCCAAGTGTGGCTTATTTGTAGACCTGGAAAATGGATTTTTGGCAGCAAGTCCTGATGGATTGATACAAGAAGAAAATGCAGTGCTGGAGGTCAAATGTGTTCCTTCAGCTAGGCAACAGGTACTTATAACGACTGCTAAAGATAAAAAAGGATTTTTCTTGGAAGTTACTACAGAAAATAGCGTGAAACTTCGGAGGAACCATAACTATTTTTACTAAGTACAAGGTGTTCTCAACATAACTGACCGTGTATTGTGTTATCTTGTCGTTATGACTGAAAAAAATGAAAGCTTGTTCATTGAAAAAATTATAGAGAGACAAACGATTTTGGAAAGATGAAATGCTACCTAAACTGGAAAAATTTTACAAGCACTGTCTTCTACCAGAACTTGTTTTGCCAATTTTTCCAACAAGATTTGCAATTCGAGAACCTGCGTACATTTTAGAAGCACAAAAGGTGGCAGAGAAAATAAAAATAAAGAAGAAAACCAGGAAATAATATGAAATTGGAGTGAAAATGGCCAGACGTTTTGCATGACTTTTATTGCAGTTTTCAAGAAAAACTATTAATATGTTTGTGGTTGTATATTAATGACAATTCTTTCAGATGAAAACACATAATTTTCAAATTGTTCATAAGGTCTCGTCGACAGTGCGGAACTCACACGCAAATCTCGCACCACAAGATGGCTTCCAACAGGAAGATAATTTTAGTTTGGTATTAAAGTGCCGGTACAACAATAAACTGGAAATTAAGATAATGTTACTTATTTGTATATTGCTTGTTAACTTTAACGTCGTCGAACTAGATAAGCAAATCAAACAGGCAAACCATGTTCTAAATGTGTATGTACTAACTATTACCTTTAAGACCATTCTTAGTGCGAAATTTTTACGGTGGTTTCAAACACAGCTACAAAATATTATTTTTGGAATGTTTATGATATTTAACTACCTACCTAGTCTCGATGCATAAATCAATTGTATTAAAAAAATTCCCATTCAATTTAATAAGGTAAAAATAATGTTGGCAGCTTTATTGCACATATGACATGCACAATTAAATAATTTCAGATAATTTCATCTGCACAGTTTGACAGTATATTCTCTTCTTTGTTATTACAACTTATTGTACACAATCATACTATGATTGGAGTAAATTAAATGTATTATCATTATCGCAAGTAGCCTTTCTTATCTGAAATGTTGTATGATTTTAAACATTTGTGATTTGTTTATTTCTGTTATTCTATGAGTTGACATAATTAACTAGGCAGTGAAAGATACAGGATTTCAGTTTTATAATCATGCACATTTTGATTGTTTTATTTTGTAAATTGTAAATAGTTTTTATGGTAAGTACATGTTTCACAGATTACATATTTGAACATTTATAATTGTAATATGTTTTTGATATTTTTAAAGTGTAGGTACTATGTTTGGTGCATTAATTTAATAAGGTAAATAATGTTGGCAGCTTTACTGCACATATGGCATGCACAATTAAATAATTTCAGTTCATTACATCTGCACAGTTTGACAGTATATTATCTTCTTTGTTATTACAACTTATTGTACACAATCATACTATGATTGGAGTAAATTAAATGTATTATCATTATCGCAAGTAGCCTATCTTATCTGAAATGTTGTATGATTTTAAATATTTGTGATTTATTTGTTTATTTCTGTTATTCTATGAGATGTCATAATTAACTAGGCAGTGAAAGATACATGATTTCAGTTTTGTAATAAAGCACATTTTGATTGTTTCATTTTGTAAATTGTAAATAGTTTTTATGGTTGATACATGTTTCACAGATTACATATTTAAACATTTATAATTGTAATATGTTTTTGATATTTTTACAATGTACTATGTTTGGTGCATTATTACTAATTTGCTATGCTTATGGCAATAACATTTACATTTAGAGGAAAAATAAACAAAATACCAGAAATTATAAAGTTTTGTAGTTTAAACATAAAATCTAGATATAAATAAAAAATACGAGCAACAGATCTATCAGATCCAGGGAATTTTAAATATAACAAATAAGATTTCTGTTATTTAATTGTCATGACTGATACTATACGAGATTTGTTTGTTGAAAACGTTCAGCGAAATGAAGATTTTTGGAAAACTGAAATGCTGCCCAAACTCACGTGATTCTATAGTGTTTACTTCCCGAAATTGTTGAATCACAAGAAATTAGAGGAAAATAAGCGAGAGAGCAATAGTAGGTATATTTCAAAGGCAAAAGAGGAAATGGATGCAAGATAGTCCAAGAAATCTTCGCTAAAAATCTTTCAAAACATATGAAGTTAATATGAATACACTTTTATTCTGTTCATTGTGAAAACTTAATATATTTTAATATTTTGATGCTTAGAAATATGCTTAGTAAATTTGCAGTTTTTTTGTTTGTAATTTACAACAAAAATATTATCTAGTACGTTATAAATACGATAGAGAATAATATAAACTCATATATGATATTCGTTAAACAGAATGCAACATATAAGGATGTAACTGTAGTTATGATAACTTGGAAATTAATGTTACCAATAAATGAAACTAGGTATCTTTGTAATCAAAATCGTTTGATTACTAATGCAGTGTAAATATAATATATTGTTATTTTAAACCCTTTGATACAGATTTTTTTAAATTAAGGTAATAAAAATTCTAGCTTATCGCGGAATCAAACCGCGAATTGTTCCGGTCTTTATCTATAAAGTGTGCAGTGATTTTTAATAGTAACACCTCTAATTAGACAATTTGAATCAATGATTTGAGAAACCCCATAAGTCACAAAAAATGTGAAAATGAATTATCCATGAATTTTGGTTCTACATAGTTAGTTCTACATACTAGCGAGACACCCCACATGTCCTCCAAATGGTAAGCATGATATACATCAGAGGCGATAACACAAGGGAGAGAAACCCCATAAGTCATGGACTTATGGGGTTTCATATCCAAATAGAATTAAAGGATTTATTTACCAACAATATCTCTGACTGCTTATTATTCTACTGAAGGCCATGACTTGATTGTATTTTGTTTCTCTATTGTAAATGGTTTTTTTCTTATTTGTTTACAACTTAATAATGGATTCAAGTGAAGATGACGTTGCTCAACAATGTAAACGCAAGAGAGGGCATACAAACGTACAGAAATACAAGAATTCAGTTATAAAGAAAGCAAGACTGACAGGTGAAGCATATATTAACTGGTCTGGAAAATATAGTGCTGCCAAGACTAAGGTCAAGACTGCAAGAATGTTAACCTCTCTCACGATATGTCTTTCTTGTAGTAGTAGTTAAGCCAACAAACTATCATTAAACAAAAATGAATATGTTTGTTTATTTTAGATGCAGGCAAAAATGCTACACTGTGATATCAAAGCAGGAACAACAAGTGATAATGTCTAAATTTCACAGTTTCGAGTCAAAGAACGAGCAGGATAGCTACTTACAGAGTTTGATATCTACTACCAAAGTGCATCGGAGCAGACGACGCAAGAGAGCAGAAGAATCATCAAAACCTTCACGAGGTTGTACTTTTGTTTATGAAATCTCAACATGTTCAGGCAAGTACCAAGTGTGCAAAAAAGCTTTTGTAAATATGCATGGAATAACAGATGATAGAGTGCATAGACTGTCATCATTACTTTGTGAAGGCAAATCTCCACGAGACAAACGTGGGCTAAAGGTTCCTGGGAATGTCAAATCAGGTACTGTTATTGATGCTGTAAAATCACACATTGCCTCCTTTCCTGTTAAGACATCTCATTACAGTGCCCGGGAATATCATTATTTGGATGTGAAACTTAATGTTAAGGGGCCTCCCTAGTAAAAATGTTTAGCGCGGTGGGCCACTGGCCACGTGCTACGGCCAGTGGTTGGGCGGGGCGATATACCTGAGCCTGTCGCCTGCGCCGCGGTGGAGGGGGGAGAGGGCGTTTCAGCGAGGGGGGGCGGAATAATGGGAGGGTTGTCATTGTGTGGAGTCCATTTACTACTTATACCTGCGTTATCTGCGAACAAGATCGTGGCAAGAAAGGTGACTGTTTTTCCCTTTTGCTACATTCAACCAAAAGATAATGTTCTCATATTGCCTTGCTTGCTTCCTGACAGTGTTTATTAACTTGAAACATTAAATTAGTGTTGCGATCCAGTCCATATCCATTAAATACAAACAATCGTCAATTCTGTTTAAAACATTTATTTTTATTTTTTAATTATGTTCTACATAATTAATAGATTTACATACATTACAAAAAATTGTCACCAAAAATTAATGCATTAGCTTGTTTTTTCAGAAAAAAAATTGTAAAAATTATTATAATTAAAAAAAAATTTACAACATTATACTTTAGAACTGAAATTTGTGTGATGAATGGTTTTGCACGAACATTATGCTTTCAGTCATAAAAGTCTTCCGCACCGCGACGAGAAATCACGTCCTACTAATAGATTGAGTAATAAAACTGGGAATAAAATGATGAAAATAATATTAAATATTTTTACTCTTAGACACAAATCAACTTTTGAAATCGCAATAACGACAAACAAATTTTTAACTTACTTCCTGAAGAAAAAGTGCATGTCAAACTCACTTTAAAATTCTGTAGAGAAAAAAATGTCAGGAACAAACAAGTGATCCCACCAACGACACATCGTCAACTTTGTATTCTAGGGTTCACGTCGTATTTAGTTACACTAAATATTACAGCATATTATTATTTTCTGGCACTTATTACATGTTTAGCATTTTATTTTTTTAAATATTTTTTAATGACTTTAACGTTGCATACTATGATGAATAAATATACACGAATGAACTGGAATCCCGTTCCGAGTTACATACAGACTGTTTACGAGCAGTGTAAATTTCTTAGCTGTTGCAACAGCGGCCTACAGGTGGATTCAGACTGCAGGCTTAGTCAGTCATGCTGAATCCACCTGAGTTCAGATTTTATCGAAGACAAGTGCGGGTGGTATGTAAGAACTCAGTGTGCACTGACTGTTGTGCTCAAGGTTTCAGTGAAATGTATAGCTGGAATCACGGGCGAAAATCTGTAGGATTCCCATGAGGCCCGCGCGATAACGTGAAGATTTTGCAAATCCAAGCGGGCCCCCTCCGATGGGCTTTTTTTATTTCAGGGAGGTTCGGGCCACCCTGAGATTTTCCCCTCCTCCCGGAATGTACACATGCAGCTGGAATTAATTTTTAGCCAAGTACGTCATTTGGTGCTGTATTTAGGCTGTCAAAGAAGATACGAAATATGGCTGCTTTGATAATTGACGATAACTCATTTTTATTGTGAGATAGTACCCATCTACAACGAAATCCCTAAATATATCACCACTACTGTTGGGGATTTTCTATACAAACTATCAAAATAATTTTGGATTCGTCAATGTCACTAGCTGTTATTGTATCATACGAAAACATATTTGTTTTGTGTATTAATTTACGGTATTCATCTCTGTCAAAAAAAACCCTTTTCGATAATAAAGTGTAAGCAAGGTAGAATATAAGGCTAATTTTAAAATAAAAATTGAATAAAGTATTTTTTGCTTGCAGTAGTTCAAATTTTTTAATTAATTTAGTTGTTTGTTAAAAAAACCTTCTAAAATCAAAGAAACTACCTACTTCCTAAATAGATAAATAGTGCTTTAAGAGTTCACACGCTTTTATAAATATTTAAACGCCAACATTTCAAATGTAGGTTTCACATAATGATAAAATCTTATCTATTTTCATGGTTACGCCTAATGGAAATAATACACAACAATACGTCAGATATGTTTTTTATGCTTTTAATAACTACTCTACACATGAGCAAATTTCAATATACATAAAACTAAGGAACTCTGCATTACATTTTAAATCTGTGTACGACACTAACAGAAATTGAAGCATAAAATAACATTTTTATTTTTTAATTAATAAGTATTTCATCAACGTGAGCTATGCTTTCATCTCAATGAAGCCACGCTACATTGAGGAAGTGCACGTGTATTCAGTCATAACAACAGACCCTGCGGATCACCGAGTAAACTAATGAATGGAATTCATAGCATTACCAGGGTTTTAAGACATATTTTCGCTTCTACTCAATCGCAACATCTCACTTGGCATGTATAATGATATGGTTTCAGTAAACATAAGACATATTCGCCCCATGTACAGTAGAGGAAACTAAAATGTTTGGAACACTGTAAACTAATTGTATTGTCATTTCTGTAGTCGCTCGAAGCGGCAAACTATGTATTATTGTTCAATTAAACGAAATATTAAAACAAACAAACAATAACATTACGTTCAGACAATTCGTTACGTGAAGTGAATGTAATAAAATACACAAGACAGTTTCTTAAAAATACACACACCATTACCAAAACACAATCCCATAAAAATCATATAATATTCCATGTCGATTTAAATTATTATCTATTATTCACCATGATAATTTCTTGCGGGTAGCCAGCAGCAAAGGGACACAATTTTTATTCATTTAATTAACTTTGACCAAACTTGTAAAACCTGGCATGAGCAAAGTAAGCTAATTCACAATTTTATTTTGCGTCACAATATTAAACATCAACTAGTAATGAATTAAGCGTTTGCTTCGCTTGGTAGAACATCGAATATAGTCATCTCCAGGTATTAAACTGAATTTTGAAAGAGGGACTCAAGTTTCTGAACAAGTTGTTGACTTTCCTGATGATCCATCGACAGTTCGTAAACGGTCTCATCGTCGGGATGTCGAGCTTGGGACCTTTTTCCTCACCATAGACCCGTGGTCTGTTCTACCATTCGCACAGCTATCCCAACCTATACAAATAGCCGAGTGCTACTTCTCCCGTTGCTTCTATCATGGAGCTCGCCCGCAGTCGTACTTCCCTATCCAGCCTGCGTAATACACGCGTCCTACCTGCTAGCCGCCAAGAACGCGTCCATTTGTGAAAAAGCCTCACCCGCTAACAAATACTAACTCATTAATTATAATATGCAAAACATAAAAACATTACATATGCGATAAAACTAAATTTGCTGCTGTCATAAGCCGAAGAAAAAGAATCAAGTTGAAATACCTATAACATAGACAGATAAATCTAAAATAGAGTTATCGATAGTAATGTTTTAATAAACAGAATAATGTATGTCATATTACACTTAATACGTGTTCTTACTAACAACCGAATTTTAAAATAATATAAATTACTTTTTTTTCTTTTTCAACCATAACCGCATAGACGAAACAATAATTTTGATAAAAATTTTTGTATAACTATACGACATGACTAAAAGTACATTGTACGTAATAAGTACTTGCTTATAGGAATTAATGCAGCAGAATATACGAATAGATTCAAATGCATAGAATTTAATATATTGTGGAATTTATTTGGCAATATGCATGTACAAAAGATTGAATTTGAAATGAATTAACTGTTTTTAACTACAAATATAATTTTATCATTTCTCACTTTCATTCAAACTTCAGAGTGTCATTTTCAACAACAAAATAGCCACAACTTCACTTAAAAATATTTTAACTTGATACTTATATTGTATAACTTTTGATGAAATTAAATGTTAAGAGTTTCATTTAAGTTCGAAAGGAAACATAAATATAACGTTCAAAATAAATAACAAACGTTTTGTCTAGTTAGGAGTTCCGCGTCATGCAAATAAAGGAAAGTTAAACTTTTCAGTATACGGCTGCAATAATTATAGAGGAAAATACTATTTATTCATTACTTTTAATTCCCGTTTGAAGAAGAATAAATCGAAAAGTGCTATACCGAAAGTATAAAGTTGAAGTTCAATATTGCTTGTCAAGTAAGTTCAAGATCAAAATAAAAAAGAAGAAAATTTGTTTTCTTGAATCTACTTTTTTCAGAAAAGTATACATACATAATATATTTTTTTTTAAACTAAAATAAACATTTTTAATTCTTGAGTATAAATTTACTGAAATATTTTTTTAGTTAATTAATTTTTTCATGCGAAGAAATATTTAATTGTTAAAATCACGAGAACATAATTTATTACGTTTATGTATTCTAAAAGCTTATGTTAAAGATCGACTATATGCTATTCAATTTGCCCAAGAATTTTACTGCAATAGGAGAGCATTGCAAAAACACAATTTAACTAATAGGTATTATCACAATAAGTTATGTTCATAAACTATATTAAAGGGAAACAAATATTTATCATTTAATGATATGCAACTTTTTCCTTTGAGGTAAAAATTGAGGTTTATTTAATGTAATAAGTAAATCCTCTCATAAAATTTACTGAAACTAATATTCTTCATTGTCCGTCATATTATGATTCCAAACAGTTTAAATCAACTGAAAAATGAAATAAAATAGTAAGGTTAACCATGAGGTGTGGAAGAAATTAGAGATTGCTTTGTAAAAAGTGTTAAAAATTTCTCATGAAATATTGTAATTAGTATGTTCGTACATCATGTAATAAAAAATTCAATACATGAAATTCAACACATAGGAATTTTGTATTGCAAGTTATTAAACATACCTATATTTTAGAAACACATGTGCGTATCTAAGTCGAATTATTATGTAATACATGATGAACAATAACATTACCAACACAACTTCCCTTCCAAATAACTTTCACCCAAAGATAAGGCCGCGGACAAATTATACACACTGGTCGCAAGAGGAGCTGAAATAAGTCTTATAAGAAAGCCGGCCGGAGTAATTCTTTTCAAGCCAAAGCTGAAAGTAATGGATGTTGTTTGTCTAAAGCAGGCAGTGAAATGACATACAAGTTTACAGAATAGCCATATAAGATCTTTGACGCTTCTTATCCCGTCAGTGGACTGTACGCGAAGAACCAACTGCATCATGGCCCGCCGCCAGTTATATACTTACGTATGAATACATTTGTAAACGATGGTTTGTATACTTATGTATGTTGCCGACATCGATAAGTATTCTTTGGCAGCTCGATGTGGATTCATTCGAACACGTTTGCGCTAAACACGACATATTTTTACATAAGAGTGACATCGCGCACTGAAAAAAGTTGCAGGTCTGTAACGCAACAGTGATGCAAATATTACATAGTTCGAACATTTTCTGGAGCACGACATTCACTTTGGGTAATGATAAGCTACTTGATAGGTACACTTTACCCGCTTTAAAAGTGATAACTTAAAAAAAAAGTGTACATGGAAGCAGACTCAGCCATATGTTTATTGCTGTTGTGTTTGTCATAAACCTACTAAGTTCAATACGGCCTGTAAGTAGAACTCATGTTTTTTTACGACTTGTGTACAAGCTGTGGTTGTAAAGGGAATTTATATTCTTAGTTAACTAACGTCTATCATAACATATTTGGAATAAGGCTACCTTAATTTATTTTCTAGAATGAAAATATCTGGAAATAAAAATAAAGGAAAAAAGCATGAAAGATTACGGATTTTTTTTTTCAACAACAAATAATTAATGGTTTAACTGCTTTGTGTACTATATAAAAACATAATAAGCTTTCAAAATTTTATATTTTTTTTTGATTATCCGTTATAGTTATGTTTTGTTTTAACTCATAAATATTTAAGTTGATTGCCAACGTCACGAGTGTACAATAATTTATGTCACACTGCTCCGGGTTGCAGGTAAAGTAACAGGCGTGAAATTTGATTAGAAACGCGTTCTATTTATTCAGGCCCTTTAATTGGGCGTGACGAAACATGTGCCAAACATGTAACAATTATAAGTAGGTGAAGTATTAAACAAAAAGAACTTGAATGCAAAATAATGCATCTAAAAAAAATAATTTGCAAGGTTCTTTCGTGGATGTTGTAATGTATGGGCAATATTTACTTAATTTTGGTTTTTGGATAAATTAATTGTGGTTTGTAAAATTTTAATAATTTTGTATAATTGCTGTAAAAAATTTATTTCCTGTCCTTATTAATTAATCGAGCTGTAGAAATAAGTTTATCTGAAAATTTACGTCATCTTCATTAAACATTGCCACTATTTATACTTTTTAACTTCCAAATGGTTTTTGAATTTTGTAATTAATAACGTACCATCCATAATTACATATGTGAGCGATCTGTCACTGACCTCATCTTCAATACTCCTCGTGACTCCTGCGCCAGGAGGAACATATATATACTTCTGACTAGCTTATTTAATATAGATCTTCCCTAGTTTTTATTTTTTATTTATCATTCCATGAACATTTTTAAAACAGAGATGACCATCAGATATCTATCTAACCAAAAAGCATAGAAAAATAACATTTAGTTTTCAAAATATGATTTTTCTTTTATTTTAAGATACATTTTATATAAACCTACATTTTTAAGTATCAAAACTTTTGTAAATAGTTAACCATTTGGTTAATACCAGTATAAATTTTTCTTCAGCGTTGTAAGATGTGTAAAATCATTTTGGAAAACTAAAATAATTTTAAAAAATATTGGGTAGTATAATAATTGTTTTTTGAATATTTATTAAAAATAGAAGGAAAACACTGAAGTGTATGTTCATGTTAAAAGTTAAATAAAAATTTTGTCGAATTAGCTAGCGAGACTGTAAAGTCACCAATAAATAGTTTGTACGACAAATTTCAACGTGTTGATTGATCAGTTTCAATACTTTATTTCGTAATACATGATCTAGTATTGTAAACTTTAGGATATTAGTAGTTAAAAAAAAAGCGATGTTTTAGAGATACACGAATATACACACAGAGTAAGTCGAGCACATGGTACTGTGGCGAGGCACACTAAAAGCAATTCTGAGAATTTCTTTCGGTCACGGGATTATCTTTTGTTGCCGGTTGTGGGTTGTCTCCCTCTCACGCACGCACGCACACACAGGTAGCCTGACTCCCCTCCGGGCCCTGGTTCCCTCATCCCGCTACCTGAGCCGTGCGTGGGCTGCGAGCTGGCTTCGCCGAGCGGCAGCACGAGACGGTGGAAAACTTTCAGGATTTGCAGAAATTGCGGAAAAGATATCTCGGAATTCAAAGCGATGACTATATGTTTTAAATACATGAATTTATTCAGAAAAAAATTATCTTTTTTTATAGACTTGTACTTTTTTTCTGTCATTCTCCTAAGCAGTATAAAATGGCCCCAAAGTTGGACAAGTTGGTGATTTTTTATTTCATATTTTGATAGAAAAAAACATAAATGTAAAAGTATACAGACAATTTGTGTAGTATCTTCTCGTGGGTGAAAAATTTTCAGATTCGTAGTGTCGATCAATAAAGTCCCATCATTATTTAAAAAACATAGTGTTCCGCTAACTTCCGAAGCTACTAGGGAGGCCCCTTAAGATCATGCACTCTTTGTACAGATGTGACTGTCCTGGTCAAACAGTAAGTTATGATTACTACTTGAAAATTTTCAAAGAAAATTTCTCCTTGTCATTTGGCCATCCGCAAGTTGATACATGCTGTTGTTGCGAAGAGTAATGTCAAACTTAAAAGCACATTTTTCAACGACACATGAAAACGAGTCATTGAGGCTGAGAAACAGGTTCATTTACGGCGTGCAAAGAAATATTACTCCACACTTCAGGCAATAGAAAATCTGTCCAAGACGGATGATACTGTTTGCAGAATTTGTGTTGATTATATGCAAAACCTGCATATCCCTTGCATTCTCATTCAGGAAGCCTTTTATTTAAGGGAACTAACTGTTAGTGTGTTTTGTATCCATAGTCTAAAAGATGGGAGTGCTTATTTTTTTGTTTACCATGAAGGAGTGGCAGGAAAAGGGCCTAATGAGGTTTGCACATTATTAATGAGATACATTGAATCAGCTGTAAGCAAAAGTGTGAAGCATTTGCACATTTTTTTCTGATGGTTGTGGAGCACAGAATCAAAATCACACTATAGTCAGACTCTTTTCAACATTGACTACCACAGGCAGATTCCAAACAGTATATCAATATTACCCAATGAGGGGTCACAGTTTTTTGCCGTGTGATCGGGATTTTGCCATACTGAAAAGAAAAATTAAACGAAGAGACTGAGTGTATATGGTTAAGGAATACATGGAAATCATGCTCAACTCTTCCAATAAACAGGCATTCCTGGCCATATTGATTGAAGATTCAACCGAAATCATTGACTTCAAAAGTTGGTGGCCATTCTACTTTAAGAAATCAATGTTGTCTGCAGAATCTGCAGGAAGAAGCATACCTAAGGACCGAAAAATAACTTTGCAACCGTCAAAGTTCATGCACTTCTCACACACAAGTACTACACCCGGTGTAGTAGTGACTAGGGACTATATTAATAGACAGTTGACAAGTACATTCCACATTCGCAACACAAGGAAGGGAATTATTGCCCTCCCGACGGGAAACGTCCTATTCAGAAGAAAAAGATGGAGGATCTGCAGAAATTGAGTATGTACCTACCTCATGATGTGAATGTGCAGCAGTTCTATCAACAACTTTTCGACTGGCCTACATGTGATAAGGATGTCTCTGATGTTACATGAAACATTATAATGTAGCCTACAGTGAAAAAAACTTTTGAACGTGTTATGATGGGTTTTGAGGGTTTCCTATAAGAGTAATTTTATATTCAAAACAATGTCCTCCTGGATAAAGTTTTTGTATGCATGTATTTTGTCTTATACATTTTGTTTGTACATTAGTAACTCAAACTATCAAGTTATATAATAAAAACTGCCATCTCTTACTTCGTAAAACCCCAAAATTGTACCCGATATCCTATAAGATTGAGTAAACCCATAAGTCCACGACTTTTAATAATTATTATTTACAAATCCATTACATTTATGCTACATTACTTTATTGTATAGGTTGGGTATCAACACTAAATATATTATCACTTTGATAAAATACTAATTTTTACCTTATTGTTTCATGTGAGCAGTTTTATTTTGTTTTCCTAAATTTTGCTCTGATGGACTAATGGGATTTCTCAAATAGTTGATTCATTTACTGTTGCGATAATTGATCTAAATTACTCAGTGAAGATTTGATTTTATTTTACACTTGTACTAATCATCTATATATATAAAAATGTTATGTTGGTTTGTGTACGCTTCAAAAACTCAAAAAGTTCTGCACCGATCGAGTTGAAATTTTACCATTATATACAACTCGCATCAAGGATTGTTTTTATCTACTTTTCACGTCAGCAACATACCCGTGACCGCGAAAAAGTAACTGCGCCATTTTATTAATGTGTTTTATAACCAATAAAAACAAAAAACACACATTTTCTGTTATGGAAACGTTTCTCCATGCCAAAGGATTTCACTTAGCAATGGAAAAAACTACGTCAAGTGAAGCGAGCGGGAAATGGCTATATACAATGAGAATGCTTTTATTGTGAGGTGCAATAATTAAAAAAATGACTAAGCGTACCGGTATGGGACTAATTATACAATATGAATGAGGTACTTTAGTGTGATCGTGTCTCGATTGAGCTTATGTTTTGTATGGGTCTATCACCACTTGATGTGGGATTGCATGTAGATGGTTCTAGGCTATTCATTTTTTGAACTCCTTAGACCCTATACATTTTTTTTTAAATTTTTAATTTAATTAATATGTTCTATCGCCAATAACAACAATCGCATCAATCGTAAGTAGAGGTTATGTTTTGTATGGGTCTATCACCACTTGATGTGGGATTGCGTGTAGATGGTTCTAGGCGATTCATTTTTTGAACTCCGTAGACCCTATACCATTTTTTTTTCATTTTTAATTTAAATTAAAATGTTATATCGCCAATAACAACAATTGCATCACATTCATAGCACAAGTGCAAAAAAACAGTTTTTTTACCTATTAGCTGTGTACCAGTGACCGCGCCATCTGCCGTAATCGAGGAAAACACTCGTTGACAACCGCAATAGTAATGGCGCAGTCACATGAGAAATAATATTTGTTTCCAATTACATGATGGACAGTAAATATATTATTAATTTTCAATGCTGTCTATCCTGTGTCTCATTGTTGTCGAGCTGCAGCTATGAGAATCACGAGAGATAGGAGAATATAAGAGCTGTGAGAGCCATAAGAAGTTATAATCTCATTCCTTTCTTCTGTTTCAGTGAAAACCGAAATAATGCCTCGCAGAAAGTCAAATTTGGGCCGTCGCACTCGCCACACAGAAGGATCAAGAAGATGGCTTTCAAATATGACTGAGGAAGAGCGAGCATCCGTACGAGAGAGGAACAGACTAAGCACCATCCAGACACGTAACGTGGAACCAGCAGAAAGACGAGCAGCCAGGCTTGAGGATGCACGATTGCGAGCACGTCAGTCGCGTTCTGCTGCAACAAATTTGGTTCGTTTTGAACGGAATGAACGCGAAAGGGTGAGGATAGCTGAAACAAGAACAGGAAGAACAGCTGATCTTCATCTGGAATACAATCATCTTGCGTTCCGGTACAATCCAGTTGTTGATTATAGTTCAAGTCAGCATGTTGTCATTAGTCAGATGAGTCATGTCTGTAGCTACTGCCAGGCTCTAAAGTTTATTAATGAAACGAAAGGGATGTGTTGCGCTGGCGGAAAAATCAAATTGCCTCAACTTGATGCACCACCAGATCCATTGAAAACTTTACTTGCTGGATCTACCGCTGAATCGAAGCATTTCCTATCGAACATCAGGAAATATAACTCTTGCTTCCAAATGATGTCATTTGGTGTGGAAATCGTGACTGCTCAATTCATGCCAACTTTTAAAATCAAAGGGCAAATATATCACAAAGCTGGCTCCCTGCTCCCGTTCTCAGATAGTGACCATAAATTCCTACAAATGTACTCCATTGGTGATGATAGAGATGAAGTAGATGCACGTTGTGGAATACATACCTCGCTAAGACGATCCATTATTTCGCAACTGCAGGAGCTTCTTCACGAAAGGAACAATTTGGTGCGTTTGTTCAAAACAGCAATTGATATGATGCCATCAGATACCCACAAAATTATTATTCACGCAGACAAAACTCCTGCTGGAGAACATGTCTGGAGATATAATGCTCCAACTATAGGCGAAGTAGCAATTGTCATTATCGGAGATCAGTTCCAACCTAGAGATATTGTTCTCCATCGAAGAAATAATCAATTGATAAACGTAGCAGAAACTCACCGTTGTTACGATGCTTTAAAATATCCAGTGATCTTTTGGGATAGTGCCGATGGATATCATTTCAATGTGAAAATGATAAATCCAGTAAATGGTGCAGAAATCAATAAAAATTGCAGCTCAATGAACTTTTACGCATACCGCTTAATGATTCGGAGGAACGAGGACAATTATATTTTTAAATGCCGTCAGTTGTTTCACCAGTATATTGTGGATATGTATGCAAAAATTGAAACGGAACGTTTGAATCAGACTAAACTACGCTCTGAAGAATATGTTCATTTGCGAGATGCAGTTGTGAATGACGGTAATACAACCAATGTTGGAAAGCTAACTATTTTGCCATCTTCATACATTGGCAGTCCATGTCACATGCAAGAATATGCTCAAGATGCAATGTCATATGTTCGTCATTATGGGCGTCCAGATTTATTTATCACTTTCACATGCAATACAGCTTGGGACGAAATACGGCAGCTGTTACTTCCTGGCCAATCACACGTCGATAGGCATGATATTATAGCATGTGTTTTCCGACAAAAGCTTAAATCGCTGATGGATTTCATTGTGATACATGAAGTATTTGGATCTGTGCGCTGCTGGATGTATTCAGTGGAATGGCAAAAGAGAGGATTGCCACATGCGCATATACTAATCTGGCTCTACAATAAATAACTTCAGACGAAATCGACGATGTGATATGCACTGAGATTCCACGGGCTGACGTCGATAAGGATTTGCATGCAGTTATTATCAAAAACATGATACATGGACCATGTGGTACACTAAATCCAAATTCACCATGCATGGTAGATGGGAAATGCTCTAAGCAATATCCTCGAGCATTCACAGCCAACACAGTAACAGGCCACGATGGATATCCTCGGTATAGAAGACGATCAACTGAAGATGGTGGGAATTCGGCAACTATACACATGCTAAATGGTGATATTGATGTAGACAACCGTTGGGTGGTTCCATATTCTCCTTTGCTGTCAAAAACATATAAAGCCCACATAAACGTAGAATATTGCAATTCAGTCAAATCAATTAAATACATCTGTAAATATGTTAATAAAGGCAGTGTTATGGCAGTTTTTAGTTTGCAATCAGATAATAGTGACAAAAATGCAGTACGAGATATCGATGAAATTGCTCAATACCAGGCTGGGAGATACATAAGCAGCAATGAGGCTGCATGGCAAATTTTTTCATTTCCTATTCATGAACGCTATCCAGCTGTGGTTCACTTGGTAGTACATTTAGAAAATGGACCGCGTGTTTATTTCACAGATGCAAATGTGCAAGAAAGATCCCTTAATCCACCTGGTACAACTCTGACTACTTTTTCACCTTATGCCGACGACGCTTTCGCCAGAACACTGATGTATTCAGAAGTTCCCTCTTATTACACGTAGAATGTAACTAAAAAAGTATTCGAACGACGCAGACGAGGGGAGCCAGTTGGCGGTCAACCTGGCATTTTCAAAGAAAATACAATTGGTAGACTTTATACAGTGCATCCCAATCAAGATGAATGTTTTTTTCTTCACATGCTATTGGTAAATGTGCCTGGTCCTAGATCTTTTCAGCAATTAAAAATAGTTGACGGCGTCACACATGCCACTTACCGCGCTGCGTGTCAAGCTCTGAATTTATTATAAAATGACCAACAGTGGAATATATGCATTAATGAGGCGTGCAATACTGCACATCCAAACCAAATTCACGCATAATTCGCAATTATATTGACCGCTTGCTTTCCTTCATCTCCCACAGACTTATGGAAAAAATATTGATCTCATATGGCTGAGGATATTTTGCATAGAGTACGCCTTTAAAATGCTAATATGACCTTAGAATTAACAGAAGGCATTTACAACGAAGCATTGATAAATATTGAAGACAAGTGCTTAGCTATTGCAAATTAAGTTCTTAGTCAATTAGGAATGCCAGCACCAACCCGAACTGCGACTGCTGCATTTGATGTAGATTTACACCGTGAACAGAGTTATAAAATTGATGATCTTCAGACATATGTCCAATCGAACATTCCCAAATTAACGCGTGAACAGAAAGGCATTTATGATCGCATAATGCAAACGATAAATGACGGAATTGGGGGGATCTTCTTCTTGGATACGCCAGGAGGAACTGGGAAAACATTTCTAATTATATTGATTATAGCAACGGTTCGATCAAAAAATGTCATAGCCTTAGCTCTTGCTTCGTCTGGAATAGCTGTGACATTGTTACCAGGTGGAAGAATTGCGCATTCAGCTCTTAAGTTGCCATTAAACATGCAAATCATCGAGACTCCTATGTGCAATATTTCCAAAGCATCCGATATGGGAAAAGTATTACAAAAATGTAAACTAATTGTTTGGGATGAATGCACGATGGCACAAAAAAAATCGCTTGAAGCTCTTGATCGATTGTTACGAGATTTGCGTGGAAACGTTCAACCAATCGGGAATGCATTGATATTGCTCCAGGAGATTTTAGGCAAACATTGCCCGTAATTTCTCGATCGACACCAGCAGACGAAATTAATGCTTGCCTGAAATATTCAACACTATGGCAACACGTACGTACATTGCAGTTGACTACGAATATGCGTGTCCAGTTGCAGAATGATCCATCAGCTGAGGTTACGGGAAATTGGAAACGGACAGCTGCCAGTCGATGAGACGTCTAGACGAATATCATTTCCCGATCATTTTTGTAATTTAGTAACATCGAAAGAAGAACTGATCGAAAAAGTATTTCCTGACATTCAAAATAATCATAGAAATCACGATTGGCTCAGTGAAGAGCTATCCTTGCCGCAAAGAATAAAGATGTCTATCAACTTAATAATGTTATTCAATCCAGTATTCAAAGTGATGAAATTACATAAAGTCGATAGACACCGTTGTGGAAGCAATGAAGTAGTTAATTATCCAACGGAATTTTTAAACTCACTTGATCTGCCAGGGATACCACCACACATACTTAAATTGAAAATAGGTGTGCCAATTATCATCTTGCGGAATATTAATCAGCCAAAACTCTGCAACGGCACGCGACTTTCAGTTAAGAAATTAATGAATAACGTAGTGGAAGCAACGATTTTAACGGGGCCTTTCAAAGGTGAAGATGTCCTCATTCCTCCCATGATCCCGACCGATACACCATTTCAATTTAAAATTTCAATTTAAAAGATTGCAATTCCCAATTCGATTGGCATTTGCAATCACAATCAATAAAGATCAAGGTCAATCGTTAGAATTGTGTGGTTTAGATTTAGATGCGGATTGCTTTTCACATGGACAACTGTATGTTGCGTGTTCCCGAGTCGGAAAACCAGATAGGGCCTAGTCTTTATATCTACGCATACTGTGGAAAAACAAAAAATATTGTATATCCACAAATCTTGCAAAATTAAACTTATATGAAATGTATTTTTTTTTTGTTTCTCATTTCTCAACTATTCAATCACAATGTGCCACAGCGAAGCGCGGCAGGGTACAGCTAGTTATTTATAAATTTGTTCTGTCATTATGGTTCCTATTTTTTTTTACTCCTTAAGTATCAAGTATAAATTACATCTCATAACTTCAGGCCTTCCCAAATTGAGTTAACCGTAAGAAAATTGTAAATTATGATATGTCTATAGAGCATGTTTTTAACGTCTCAATTCAAGATAAATATATGTTTGAAATGTTAGTGAAAATGATAATAAAAATATATTTGAAATGTGTATTATGATTTTATCTTCAACCATAGTTAACATTGAATAATATGTACAGGACGTAAATGTGTTGATGTCTAAAGTGCACGCGAAGGTATTTCCAGACGGGCCATCAAACTTCGCTCACTGGCGCGGCGGATTGTCAACCTCGATCAGTCGCGGAGGGTCGTGGCCCTGGTCGGGTGGAGTAGAACTGGCAACACTGCAACTCTCAGCTCTGTCTGCGCATGTGCGGGTAGAACCCGGGGCGGGGGGCCAGCCGACCGCCTTCACGTGTCAAACAGGCCAGGAGGAAGGAGCAACACAACCTCCCCGTCTGAAGAGCCTGACTCGAATGACCGTTGCTCCCAGCTACGCAGGTACTTATACTGACCGGGCGGAGTAGTCGGGTAGTTGATTTCAAAGGTTTTATTCAGATTTTACCAAAATTATCACAATTTAGAAGAGTAGCGCTTTTTAGTCTCTGAACCGCCCCCTTAAAACACTACTTCAGAAGGATTTTGGTTCTGGCTGGGCATCTAGAGACGATCTGGTGTTTTACAAGAAAGTGATTGAAGATCAAGCACTGTTTGTTGACCAAGAAGAGGCAGAAGATGTTGCAAGACATATTCCAGCAGAAGAGCAGGTAAATGTTTAGTGTTCCAGTCAAGTCATTGATGCTAGATCTGTTGATTTTATAACAGCATTGTGTATTCCTTTCTCTTATTAATATGACGCCAACCGCCGGTGCTCCCTCTGGTCCGCAAAGGTCGTTATGCCACAACAACACTTGCTCCTGAGTGCATCGAACACGCCCGAGCGTGATGACCGCGGAGTGTGTGAAAGTGCGCCGCGACGAACACCAAAGCGACGTCAGCGCCCGGCCGGGTGTGGCAATGCGCCTAATTAATTGTATAATTATTTTGTCAAATTAAAACAACTAAATTAATAACAATTTAAAAGAGGATTCATGTAAGGGAAATTATGTCTAATTGTCTTATAAGCATATATTGTGTAACTTGTCTTTTAAGTTCAAAACTGGCCGGGTCGGTTTTCCCGCGTTCCACGTGGTTAGGCGCGAGGCTGCAAGGGGGCCTCGAACTCAGTTACCGTCGGGAGCTCGAAGGGGTCGGGCGCTCCGCGAACGTCGGGCCATCAACTTTCGCGCTTCATCTACATATCAGCAATAGTGTAAGTCTTTTAAAATCCTTTAACTAGCTCGGCGCCGACCCCACCCCAGTAGCACGATATTTCGTGCGACTCGTAACTTATTAATTTTTATCCCAACAGGGAGTTTTCTCATATTTTTACGTAATTCCATGTCCAGTTTAAGGACAGCGTATAGTGGTACGCAGTTTCGGCTTCACAGCCAGCTAATTGTTATTACCTTAGGCTCGTTGTAACGAGTGCTGAATGCTACTGACTAACTTTCGCCTTTTAATTTTCACCATGTGTAATTTGTAACGTGTGATTTAACTGAATAACTTTCAATTTCTAGAGACTTTAACGTGTACGTCTCCAGCTGGCGTATCTACGTAATTTTAGAGACATTGATATTTCGTCGCAGGCTAGATTGCAAACAATCCTGAACATAGGGATTTCTCTTCGTGTTTCCGTGTCAGCCTAAGTCGTAGCAACATAAGTTCCGCGACTATCTGCCAAATCCTTCATAGGGACGTGTACTCACCGTTTCAGCTTGTCGATATTACTTTGCAACCTATCCTGGTCGCGCGCATAGTTTACGTTCAGAGATACGCGTGTCACAGCGGTCCGACAACGGACGCGGCCAGTACCGGGACCAGTAAGTGTATCAATACTGAATAAAGTGCAGTGTCCTGTAACTCGTTTACCAATCATTTACAAGGCGTCCTGGGTGGCCTGAATAGCCCAGGTAGGTTCCGAACCACGACGCGCTCCTGCCTGCAGCCACGAGGCCGAACCCCCGTTAAAACCCCTGAGATCTTTTCCAACGCTAATATTTAACTAAAAACTTAAACAGGCAGCGGGAGTAGCGTCAAATAGTTGTTTTATTTTTGCACTTAAATATATTTCTATATTAATTTCCACATTGCACTACTATGTTTAAATAAGAAATTAAAGTATTTGTAATGAATACTCACCTATCCCAAATCTCTATGCAGTTCCAAAACTCGTCAAGTCTAAGTTATTATTGCAAATAAAACTAATTCCATGGTACTATGATTTGTATAAACATCTTGAATAAAATCAATGTACTTTTGCATGAGTTACAACAATTACAAACCTCCATGTTACAAACAAACAATGTTATAAGTTTTTTGTGTTTCCTTAACATTTTTGTTCGTGGACATAACGAGTTCTGGAAATGTGTGACTCATTTGGTCATATCTCAATAGCTGTAAATCTTATGAATTGTAAAGTACCTACTAATTAAAAAATCCTATTATTGAAAAGGAAAAAAGTATGATTATCGGTGTGAGGCATCATCGCTGTTGTTGAAGGAATATTGACTTGGTCTTAAAAATTAAAGAAACTAAACTTAATAATGGGTCGTTCCATGTCAGTTCATCCAGGGCATGTAACCCATGTTTTTTTATTTTAATAAAACTTGGTTCAATTGTTAGGTGACAAAAGGCCACATAAAATCCAGAATTTTAGATTTTTATCTCAAATACTTCCTGAGAAATCGAAGGTTCCTTTGTGACCATTTTTGGCCTAAAACAGGTTGTAATTACAGCATAAATTGGTCAGTATCTGTGTTTCCTTGCTTTGTATTTCACTGTAATACCAATATTTCAGAATAAGAACACTTTTCCTCATGTAAAATTCTCTAGAGAATTCAAATTTTGCCACCAAATTGCTATATCTAGAATAGTTTGTAAGTTATAACAGAATTATTAACATAACTGATGTTTCATGTATCATCTGCATCCTTTATTACAAAATTGACTGTATCTCAAAAGGCAGACCTCACAAAAAAATGAGCTTGGTACTATGTGAAAGAGGAGGAAATTTTCTATAAGATACATTAAAAAAAATAGTGGCTTTCTGCTGGAGTGTTAAAAGACAAAATGAAAATGACTTGGTGATGTAAATGGAGCCCCTAACAAAAGGCAGCCAGAAGATGGAAGCAAAGAAGAACGAATATAAGGGTTGTGTATGTCCCATATTTTCCGCATATTACACAAGGATTTTGTGCAAATTTCAAAGCCTGTAATTACCTTCCTTGTGTTATCTCCCTGTGTTATTTGCAGAGCCATGTCATGTGACTGTCCGTATGTCATTTCTGCAGGGAGTCTGCCTGCTAGCTATAAGAGAGGGGTTCTTTGATACTTGCTCTGTTCCCCTTGGCATTGGTTTTTTTTCTGCTTCCTCAGAGGCAGTTGAGATAGGCCTAATATCTGGGCTGTCACAGCAAATGCAGTATAGTGGCCCATGAACAGAGGGGCAGAGGGGAGGAAAGCAATAAAGATAACCGGGTCAGAGATAAGGCGTGTGTCTGCCACCATGCAGACTACACTGTGTAGGCCAGTCTTACTGTGCTGCCTGTGTAAAATGTTAGTGGAAAGTCTTAGTTCATTATAAGTTGGATAAGAACTACATGGCTACCAGTACTACTAAACTAGAATTCTGTTCTGTTGGGAATGATATGCATGAAGAATGCCATGAAGAATGCCATAAAGAGTGTTATTTTAAAACAAAGGCAATCAAAAGATTGGAATCACTTTCCAAAGATATTCAAACTCTTCTTGTGCTAAGAACAGGTATTTCTAAACATAATCTTCACACCATATATTTTCATCACAAATTATTTTATATTAAGAAGTATGAAATGTTTCAGACATCATGTTGTGATCCTATGAATGTACATAGTGTTCCAGTTAAGCGTTCTTTGCGCACAATCTCTTTACAGTGCTACAGAAAAGCAGCAGACAAGGGACTTAATTTAATTCCTGGTAAAAAATTATGCTCCTCATGTAGGAAAGGTTGTATAATATTCAAGAAGTAGGTGCACAGGTATCTTCAGAATCATCTGAAAGTGACGTTGCAGAGGGTTTAGAGATTCAAGCATCAAAAGAAGAAACCCGTAGCTTACTTGACAAAAGTTTGGAATATTTGCAACAGTCACCAATAAAACTGCATGCTGTACCACAATATGCAAAAGAAAAATATGGGAAACGTAAAGTACAAGAGGTATCATCAGCTGTAGCAGACAAAATATCTAAAGTATTAGATGTACAGCTTCCAGCCACATCAACTAGTGAAAGTAAAGAATTACAGAGGCATGAAGTGGAACAAAAGGCTGCCGATTTGGACCGTTTGGTAACTTTAATAAAGCAAAAGCTGCCCACAATGAATAGACAAAGAAAATTACAAATTCTTACGCTTATCCCTCAATCATGGTCCAGACAGAAGGCAGCACAAGAATTTCGTGTTTCTGAGTACATATTAAGACAAGCAAGACAACTTACACTGGAAAAAGGAATCTGCATATTAGTTAATCCCACAGGAGGAAAGAAGTCACCTGAAGAAACTGTGCAGGTCATTCAAGATTTCTATCAAGATGATGAGTTTTCCAGGGAAATGCCAGGAATGAAAGATAAAGTTAGTATATCCAAAAATGTTTACAAACATAAAAGACTTTTATTATGCAACTTGCATGAGCTGTATTCATCTTTTAAGGCAAAATATCCATGTCTCAAGGTAGGGTTTTCAAAGTTTTGTACGTTGCGTCCTAAATGGTGCATTTTAGCTGGAAGTTCTGGAACCCATTTTGTCTATGTGTGCACTATACACCAAAATGTTGAATTACTTCTTAACTGTCTTAGTGTAGTAGGTGAAAAGTATAGTTCAAATGGACGACAGCATAACATGTTTAACACCTTATCTCCAATGTGGTCCATTATGGTTTTTTTTTAGATATTTATTATAAAGTTTAATAAGTAAAAAGTATATTACTATCAAAAAGTTATGTGACCAGACTGATTTCCAGTAAAAACATAACAAAAACTGCTCTTTTATCAACAACACACATGTGTTATAACTTATAAGTATTAACCTCTTAGTTTATTTAAACAGGGAATAATCACTTCCTTTCTTGATGAGTGATGGAGAAAACAGCAACCAATTTTTTTTTCTAATATCACCATAGAGCCTAGGGATATCAGAAAAATTTAAAAGGAAAAAGATTCCGGTAGAATCACGTCAATTCCCCTCCCCAACATCACCCATAATTCATTTCATTATCACCATCATTTCCACTTTCCCTCTCATAAACCATCTTTACAGAAGACACAGGATTTCGGAAGTTGAAGGCAGTAACAATACAATTGCAAAGAACAAAACACCACAGTAATGCAGTGAAAAAGAGATAAACCTTAACTTGCGAATGAGAAGTCTCTACAAACAAGAAAACATGTGGTTCGCAACAAACAAAAAACAGCAAGGCGGCGTCGACGGACAAGGAAAAACCCTAAAGACAAAAATAAATAAAAGCCCTCAACTAAGCAAAAGCATTGTGACAAGCCATGAAAGCAAATAAATTTTTACATAACGAATCTTCTTACAAAGAAACAGGAAACAGCTAAACATTAAATATATAGATGTAAGTTACTACGGATCAGTATCTAATAAAAATGCACTAAACACCATAGTAATGCAGGAAAGGAAACGCAGAACAGGAACAGTGGTTTCAATAAAGCACACATGGCTAACGGAAAACAAAATGAAAAGGTATCAAAGCTCGAGGCTAAACCCTAAATCAGCCAATACTAAATAAATATTCTTATCTAAGCAAAGGAGGTCTGACAAGTAAAGAACGCAAAAGAATTTTACTAGAATATTTATATCCTTAAACAATCAGAAGACTGAATAAAATTTCTAAAAAACCAAAACATTATTTACAACAAACATCAAAGATAACGAACCTTATAAGAAGAAGGTTAATAATAGGGAAGCCTAAAAATCTGCCATTCCCGATTACACCCGAACATTACATCTTCGACCAACCTCGGGTTTATTTATATACATTTATATATCTTTTTATTTTAATGTAGCTATACTAACCTAACTAACCTTCCATAGTGTTTTAAATAGTTTTAATGTAGCTAACCTAACTGACTACTTTTAATATTTGAATTCATTTTTCCTGCGCAAAAATAAAACAAATCCCGAAGTTGGCCGGGTGTAATCGAAAATGACAGAACTTTATGAGCATCTTAGGTCTCCCATATAGATATTTTTTTATATATATTATATTATGTGGCCTACAGCTTTCGCCAACGGCCAAAGGGTCATTATATTCAGTGGGCATCTCAATTTCCACTTTTTATCAAATATCAGAATATATATGGACACCCATGCCTTACCCGGGACTCGAGCCCAGGACCCCTCGCCCCATATAGATATGTTACACAGACATTGGTGATGAAGGAACCATGGAGGTAAGAAATTAGGGAGTAGGTGTGTGTAATCTCTGCTGTGTTAACAGTTGAAGTCAAAACAAAAAACGACCACGCCCCCTTGTGCGAACACAACATCACTGGTTGCAATCATAGCCACCAACAACGTATATGTGCAAGTTTATCTTGTTATCTGTATGAAATGAAATATAATGTCGTCTTACAAGACTGTAACATGTGATTTTTTATTAGAAATAAGGCAATAAATCCAGATATATATAACGACTAAATGGGTTATAAAATTAATTTATTGTTTACTTAACAGCATTCAGGTAGGGTGCATTGGTGTTATTTAGGCAATAAGTTGTGTCAATAACATTATACCCTTCTTGTTTACAATATTTGTGTTTTAATAAAGGTTTTTTTTTTCGTCATTTCACTTATGGGACTATTACAATTTTAAAGATATTAGCTTATTACCTAGATGTTACTGTAAACGAAATAAACAAATTAAATGACATTAATTTAAATTCTTGTCGTAATTATTAGGCCTATGTGTATAGATGGATTCGCTGTCACGAACCCACTCGCCTATATTAACATGTAAATGCTACAACTTTTGCATTTTATATATAAATATATATTTAAAATATTTGCTACCATACAGAATAGTGAAAATATATTTAACTCGAAAATTATATTTTTTAATTTTTGTTCTCATAGGGGTTAATATTTACCCACAGTTTCCCTAATATTCAAATCCATTCAACTATAGATTTGCAAAAATTAATTCATAGAAATTTTTTCTAGGAAACCTGATTATTTTTGTCAAGATTTTTTCTTGGTTTCCCTTGATGACACATAAAACAACTATGTAGCAATAACCAATCAATACTTACTAAGACTGCATATAAATACAAACAATACTAATGTTTCTGATTTGTAATATGTAAAACAGTTATTTTTGAATGAAATAACAATATCACTTGAAGCTCAAAAGGAAGAATACATTGTTGAAAATGATCTCAGGGGGCAAAAAAGTGGATTCGACTTCGTGGCTGCAGGCAGGAGGGTGTCGCGGTTTTAAACTACCTGGGCTGCTCAGGCCACCCAGGATGCCTTGAAAATACCAGGAAAACCGACTGAAAGGATACTGCACTTTATTAAGACTGTGCCGGAAATTAGGCATTTCGTCACCTTTTTTTAATTTTTCTATAATTTTAAATTTTTTTGAGAAATATTTTTTAATTTATCTGGTTGTTAAGGGGGTGATTTACTTTTTGTCAGGCCGGTGTACGCCACGTATTTAAACTTCGTGCCAGTGGACCGATGCCCCTTTCTCAGGGGGCCAATCTGATATTTTGCTGTCTAATGTGGACGAGGGCAGCCCGGCTGATATTTCTCTCGCCTGCGGTCACGTCCCAACTTTGTAATATTATTTCTCTTCATGACCAAGATTGCATAGAGCAGCTTCTGGGCTGCAAGCTGCTACTTCTTAGAGGCCTGCTGAGAAATGCAAGTCTGGTCACAAATGAGGTCTCCAGTGGACCTGCGTTCCCACCTTAGTGGCGTTTTCTGCCCACCCTCCCCTCTCTCTTCACCCCACCTTAGTTCTGAGAAATCAAGTCGGGAGCAGTGACCTGACGTGAACTTAGCCAAGACTATGGCCTAATTCAAGGACCTTCTCCCTGGTCCGACAGAGACGTCTACGACATCTAGCGAAAAAAAATGTAACTGCGGGCCTGGTCACCAGCATGCAGAGCTAACCCTCGTGACACCTGGTGGCAAGTCAGCTCACCACCTCAGTTAGTTCCCATTTACGTCGCTAGAGTGCTGCGCCGCGGTGCCATATGGCACTATGCTTTCTTCTCGCGGCCTGTAGAAGTCGCTTGTTTGTTGCCTTCTGTTCTGGCCGGTAGAGAGCACACATGTCGTGTTCTTGTCACGCCCGCCTCGGACTCCTTCGGAAATTTTCGGCTTAGAACCGAACCTTCCGCCTCCTCCCTAGGGCTTTAGCACCCATTTTAATTAGAAGCCCTGTCCGCCATCGCACACACTCAGTACTCTGACCTCGGCTACTGACCACGTCTTCTCGGCGTCCTCTGCGATAAGAGGCTTTTCGCGGGATCGGCGATTTCGGTTGCATAAAATATGTAGTCAGTTGCTTAAGGGATGTGATCCCATTTGTACAGTAGCCAGGCAGATGTAGTTTTTAGAAAAAGTCATGTGTAGTTAAATTCTTTATTTTTTTAATTCCATAAAATTTGGTTTCCTTCGCGCATCCGCGAATTCTCGGTGCGCATCATCCTGATGTCAGTGCGAGACCCTTCGTGAGTCCCGAAATCTACACCCTGTTTGGTGAGTAATCTGGCCTTCCCCCCCCCCCCCCCAAAATCCCGTTGGTTGGCCTTTCGCGCCAACTGTGCATGACTGTCTGGAAGCAGGACTAATTCGTTTTGAATTTGACTTGTGTTTCAGACAGGGTCAAAGTTTCCGGGGAGAGAAATTGCTCCCCGCATGATCTTTGGGACCTGCAGCTGATTTCCCCCTTTAGAAGAGTTTTCCTCTCGGTCCGACGTCATCCTGGGAAGACCCGGGTGATATAAGCTATACATATATATATATATTCCACTTGCATAGAAGGAACTAAATTCATTAACAAGATACCAGTGAGCAGTGCTTTAAGAACGTAATCCTCAGAAACATGTAAAATCAAGGAAACTCATATATATTGATGTACCTCCGTGCCTTGAGGTTAAAGCCCGAATCACAGCCCTGTCCGCAGTGCGCCCCGGCTTTGGGAATGACGTCACTTCCACTCCGTGCGCCCGAGAGCAGTGCACCGGTGTCCTGGTCTCCAGTCCCATGCGAGCCATCTTCGAGGATAGACGCGGCCGCGAGACGCTCCATAAACTCGCCGCTATTATAGCTCTTGTTTTCTGTACTATAGTATGTTATAATCTCTTTTATTATTTTCTTTACCGTGTGCATGAGTGTTGTTTTGTATTTGACGTGTCCGCGGGCCCAAACACGTGGACTAACACAATTAGCCTGCACCGCACATTTCTCCAGCGCGCGAGATGTCCCTTGGCAGCTACACGGGCTGGACGGTCCACCACTGCCTCCCCGCAGGAGGCTGCTCTACGCGAGAGAGCTGGCGCCGGGCAATACAAGAAAACTGCCGAGAGACGTCCATCAAGTCTCCACGTATTCTACTGAGACAGGTGCGCGACATTTGGCGCCCATACGTGTGGCGAACTTCAAGTCCACAAGAGAGTGCGTGCAGTGCGGGAAAAGAGTGTACAGTGAGTGATCAGACTGCGTGAAAATCTACCTGGGACAATAAATGAATTCACTTATCCACATAGACAGTACTTTTGATCTCAGCAACGCGAGGACGCAACCATTCCTTTCCCACGTTTCAAACACATCTCATTTTTACGGTTCAGCTGATAACGCATCGCCGTCTCCTGTCCCACAACCGTTGAAAATTTCCCGTCGATTCACCCTTTCCTTCCCCTTCAACATGATAACGCACCGTCGTACCCCCTACTTTTCCCCCCTTTCGCTGTTCTGCCATCGGTAATCTTCGTGGCGCACCGGCGGTGTTCGTGCGGGCGCGGTGATAGCCTGTGCGGGCAGGCTGTGCAGACGGAGCGGCCACGTGGCCCCGTGTTTGTAAACAATGCTGCCGCGCAGTTTGACAGTTACGTGCGCGACATGTCATCTACCGAAAGGCATGGACCTTGTGACAGGAGAGTGGCAGTGTCGGAACACGTGCACATGCGCGCCACTGAGGCGCAGTGAGGTGAAGACAGAAACTGCTGAGGGTGTGTTGTTGTGGGACAAGGATACATCATCAGAGCAGATGCATAGGGTAGCCGCGAACACAGCGAGTGCCGTGTACCGGAAAAAAGGGGGATGTGACGAGTGTAGAGGCTGCTCGGCAATCGCGTCGGGTCGATGTTATCTAACCAGAATCCACCATTGCCAAACTTAATTGACTGGGACACGCCTACGAACTCGGCAGCGCCGCCAGTCGCGTACGCTGTGTGCGTTACCATAGGGGCCGGGCGTATAGTGCTGCTGGAGTTTAGCGGGCTTGTGCACGAAGACCCAAGGGAGTTTGTGCGATGGTGTGAGAGGCGTATGTTACAGTGCAGTGTGCCATTAGAGGAGTGGATACAACGCACGAGCGAACAGTTGCGTGGGCGAGCTCGTGAGTGGTGGACTCTACGGGGGCGATACGATATGCAGTGGCAGGAGTTCATCACGCATCTCATGCAGCGATTTGATGACCGCCATGCAGTCTTGAGCTGCAAGGCCCATTTCTACGGCGAGGCACAGAGGGACACAGAATTGGTGGAGAGATTCCTAGCGGGCAAGTTGCGGCTTTATCGTCGCATAGCCCCAGGGGAGGCGCCGGAGAAGGCGTTGCCGGACGTGACCGCGTTAGTGCGGGAAGAATTATTACCCTTCCTCAGGCCGTATTGCAACGGGTCTGTTAAAGAATATGTGCGACAGGCCGTAGCCACGGAGGGCAACCTGCAGAGCCTTCTGGGGCTCCGGACAATTACGACCACTCCCGAACGAGAGGCCAGACACCAGTACAGAGCACCCGCTCTCCTAGAGGGATACACGCAGTCCGAACGTCCACGGCAGATGGTAGCACGGGCAACCGAAGGTCCACCGAGTGGCAGCAGGCAGACAACCGCACCAGAGTGGCGGAACGCGGGGAACCGGCGGGATGGAGGCCGACCACCCCAGTGTCGCCTTGGATGTCCGCAGGACACGTTCCATTGGCATCAGGACTGCCCAAGACGACGACAACAACAACAACAAACGGCGGGAAACGGGCAGCTGGGGGTGTAGGACCAACAGTTCTGCCCCCCACACCACCCGAAGCCATGGCCGAAACACGCATAACACTGGGACAGCTCACCACCCCAGACGACCGGCTGATACGGGTACCCATCACTCTGAACGGGAGACCGACGGCCGCACTCGTATAAACAGGTGCGAGCCACGTGTTTGTGGCCCAACACTTGGTACCGCCAGCGGACGTCACACCGAGACGCTGCACGCTGCGCCTGGCCACGAGCACCGGAGTCTGGACAGCCATCGGGGACGCCATCATAACGGTGAGTGTGAGGGAGCTGGTTACAGAGACGGCAGCAGTTGTAGTAGAGGGACTCAGGGAGGACCTAGTGCTCGGACAGCCTTGGCTGGTGGAGCATGACACAGTGATAGCACCGGCCTCTGGGCTAGTGAATGTCGGCAAACATGAGCGCCTGGCAGTGTATGCACTAGGTAGAGCACCACCTACCCCGAGAGAGCCCACGAAGTTAAAGGATGTGGACAATGATGTACCCCCAGAGTATCAGGATGCATTCAGGCTGCTCATAAGGGAAAGGCAGAGCGTCTTCGCCACTGCCGACCCACTCAGGCGCACAACGGTTACAGAACACCGAATCACCACTATGCACGACCAACCAGTCTATGAGGCCCCCAGGGGATATGGTTTCCGCGAGCAACGGGTGATACGTGAGCAAGAGCACGAAATGTTGCGAGATGGTGTCATTGAACCCTCCAACAGCGCATACAACTCATGCATCGTCCTAGCTGCCAAGAAGGATGGGACTTTGCACTTCTGTGTGGACTTCCGTCCCCTGAATAGTGTCACCATCAGTTCTCCACCACCACAGATCAGTGTGGACGAGACCTTGGCAGGCCTGGGCAATACACGAGTTTTCACGACCCTTGACTTACTTTCGGGCTATTGGCAGGTGCCAATACACCCAGGTGACAGAGAAAATACTGCATTCACGGTGCCCGATGGTAGACGCTTTCAGTTCTGTGCCATGCCCTTCGGGCTCAAGTGCGCGCCGGCCACATTTCAAGTTATGATGGTCCGCATACTGGAAGGGTACATTGGCCAGTTCGTGACAGCCTACCTCGACGACGAGATCATGTACTCCAAGACCTGGGAGGACCATGTGCGGCACCTGTCCCTGGTCCTGGAGCGGCTCGAGACGCACCACCTCACCTGTGCCACACAGAAGTGTCACATTGGACGGAGAGAGGTGGAGTTTTTGGGGCATGTGGTGGATGCTGAGGGTAATCGTCCGCACCCGATGCACCTGGCGAAAATTGCACAAGCTGAACCCCCTAGAACCCACAAGCAGTTGCAGAAGCTCTTGGGCCTCGCCAACTGGCTGCGGAACTATATCCCTCAGTTCTCCACGCTCACTGCCCCCCTGACAGATCTGTTGTCACCACGACAGTGCTACCACTGGACACCGGCTGCGCAGAAGGCGCTGTACAGCTTGAAGGCAGCTTTTCTCCGATGCCACACTCTGTCACGAATAAACCCCGAGAGGACGCTGTACGTTCAGACGGATGCGAGTGCCGAGGGGGTGGGCGCAGTGCTATACCAACGAAACGAAAATGGGGACAGGTGCATAATCTACTACGCCAGTGCCAAGTTCGGCCGCGCTGAACGGAACAACCACAGCAATGAACGGGAGTGCCTGGCAGTGGTATGGGCACTGAGGAAGTACCGTCCCCACCTCGAGGTTAGGCAATTTGTATTGCGCACGGACAACGAATTTCTTACGTGGTTGCGGACCTTCCAGGGGCGAAAAAGCAAACTCGTGAGGTGGGCGCTGTTTCTACAGTCGTTCAACTTCTTTGTGGAGCACGTCCCAGGAGTAGAAAACGAGCTGCTGGATGCAATGTCACGGGACCCTGATGAGGGATCGTGCCTGGAAGACGAGGTATCTTGGGACGAGATACTACCACCTGGCCGTGAGACGGATCACCACCACACAAGGGACCCAACCTGCCGCCTGCTTGCTCTAAGTGTGGACGACGACCCGCCTCCTGCAGACCTGGTCGAGCTGAAACGTCGGGTGCATGATGCCCAACACACCTCTCAGGGCGCAGAGCGCAGACGCACGAAGCAAATAGCGGAACCATGTGAGACCTGGACTATGAGAGATGGCGTGCTCTATACACGAAGAATGGGACCCGAACAGGAGTGGTGCACCTATGTCTCACCGGAGGCACGTGAAGCGGTGTTGCGCTTTATGCATGATCACAACCTGGCCGGACACCCTGGGGCGGACCAAACACGGCGTCAGTCGGTCAGCACTACCACTGGCCCGGCATGGCCCGGGACGTGCGGGAGTATGTGAGGACTTGTGAGACGTGTCAAGAGCGGAAAGCGGGGCGGAGCGACGGGACGGAGCAACAACAGCCTCGCATTCCCACTACCCCTTTCCAGTCTATCGCGCTGGATATCATGGGGCCATTTCCCCGCACAGCCCGGGGCAAGAGATTCCTGGTGGTAGTGACCGATCTCTTCACCCGTTGGGTAGAAGCTTACCCCACCAGCAACGTTCGGGCCAACACCATTGGGACCATATTGCAAACAGAGAGACCTGCTGACGGACAACGCCAGCCAATTCGTCGGGAGGCAACTCGTGGAACATCGAACACCGGACCACACCTGCCTTCCACCCCAGAGCCAACCTGATGGAGAGGCGAAACCAAGAGTTGAAAGTTCAGATGCGCATAAGGCTGGGTAGCGACCATACTAAGTGGGACGACCATCTTGCAGAGGCTCTGTTTTGCATCCGTCGCAGAACCAATGCAGCCACAGGAATGACCCCGGCGGAAATGGTCCAAGGCCACAATTTGCCCTTGCCAGGAGAATGGACAGCCCACGGGGTAGCCGATGAAGAAGAAGACCCATAGGAGCGCTGTCAACGGCGAGAGGCAGAAATGACAACAGCGCGCGAACACCAGAAGGCCTATACTCACCAGATAACACCGCAGACGACCCGAATGCCACCGGAACTTCAACCTGGAGAACTGGTATACGTGCACACGCAGCCTCTGTCCAGCGCGCCGAAGAACTACAGTGCTGGGTTGAGCCCCAGATGGTCGGGACCACATCCGATCCTAAAACGGCTAAGTAGGAGCACCTACCTAGTCCGCCTGGATGGACGGCGGGTGCGAAAAGTGCACCGATACACTATACTTAGAACAACATTCCCAGGAGAAAATTTGGTCTCTGAAGATGTCACCCTAGTAGAAGTGGACGAAACGCCTACTTCAGATGACTCGATCACGCCCCGAGGCATGCGGGGCCTGTTCCATGCCACCCCCAGCCCAGAAACAGCGACCCTGGAAACAGCAGGAAGCTCGGCCACAAGTCAGAGGCAACGCCGTCGGAGACGCACGACGCGGACACAGATCTTTGACGTCACCCGGATGCCCCAGTCGGGCGCCGATGCGGCGGACGAACAACCTATGATGACCGAGCCAGACGAAGAGGAGGCAGCTGAGCCACTCTCCCCCACCCGAGGTGGATGGGGACATGGTGCCTCCCTCGCCGATGCAGAGTTCCGAGTCACAGTCGAGGAGCCGGCTGAGACGACCCCGAGATGCAACCGACGACGTCGCCGAGCCCCATATTACTTGGCAGACTATGTCACAGGCTCGGAGCTGGACGCGCTTGTGTACGACGACCCGGCGAGTACGGGGCGTAAGAGGCGGCCCTAACCCCGACGACCGCCGCGGGAGAGGGCGTCCCTATCCTGCTGCCTCGGGTGGAAGCACGGACAGCCTGGACCCGTGCTTATCCAGGGGGGGCGTCTGACGTTGTACCTCCTTGCCTTGAAGTTAAAGCCCGGATCACAGCCTTGTTCGCAGCGCACCCCGGCTTTGGGAATGACGCCACTTCCGCTCCGTGCGCGCGAGAGCAGTGCACCGACGTCCTGGTCTCCAGTCCCGTGCGAGCCATCTTCGAGGCTAGACGCGGCCGCGAGACGCTCCATAAACTCGCCGCTATTATAGCTCTTGTTTTCTGTACTATAGTATGTTATAATCTCTTTTATCATTTTCTTTACCGTGTGCGTGAGTGTTGTTTTGTATTTGGCGTGTCCGCGGGCAAAACACGTGGACTAACACAATTAGCCTGCACCGCACATTTCTCCAGTGCGCGAGACGTCCCTGGGCAGCTACACGGGCCAGACGGTCCACCCCCGCCTCCCCGCAGGAGGCTGCTCTACGCGAGAGAGCTGGCGCCGAGCAATACAAGAAAACGGCCGAGAGACGTCCGCCACGTCTCCACGTATTCTATTGAGACGGGTGCTCGACAATATGTAATCGTTGGGAGAATCAAATTTTGGTGCTATACTTGAAGTCTTGTTAATGTTATCATTTGTTTGTTAAGGTGTAATGTGTATTGCTTTAAATAAATTAGGGGCGCCCCCTTAACTTTGTTAATTACTAAGATTTTTATTATCATGTCGAAATAATGCTAAAACAAAACCTCTTAAAAATAAACCAGGAAAACCTATAGACCAAGTTATTTATATAACGTATTTATTTATCATATACCTTATTCTACATAACGATCCACGAACTCCCAAGTTACTAGTGTGCAGGGAGTGTACATTTTGTCTTGTTCACCGCCTCATGTCCCCTCTGGTAATTAACTGTAATTTTCTTAATATTTTGCCCAGCTGTTTCCAAGGTGTTTTTAATTAATTAAAAATAATATAATTTTTTGGGCATGAGGGGCGTTACAAGACTGATATACTTGCTTGTCCAATACCTGGCCGAGTCTGTTATCAGACTGTCGCTTCACGATTGGTTCAACACATTGATATTGCACGCGACAGGATAGGTTGCAAACTTGTGTATAATGATTTATACTTTGACCGTTACTAACATGAAAGCTGCGGAAAATTATCGCGGAGCTGATATACTGCAACTGTTTATATGGTGAATGAAGCTCGACGCCAGCTGATAGTGCGCCTCTTAGTCGCACAGGCTGCGATGCCTCTCCGATGCCTCTCAAAGCTGTGTGCCACGAATACGCCAGCGCGTGCAACATGGTGCAATGAGTGTGAGTGCACCGAACGACCCGCAGCTAGCACCACTACCGGCCACCTCGGCGGAAGCACTCCGCTGGGTGTGACAATGTGCTTCCGCCGGACTATAGCATTCAAGGGCACATGTTTTATCTCACAGACATAAAATATGTAAAGTATAATTCATCAAACATTTTTATTTATTAATGCAATTGTTCAATGTGTGAATATGTCTTAAACTTGGCCATGTCTGTTCCCCACGCACTGCACTTCTGGCGCGCAATTAGCAGGCCTGCTGTAGCGCTGTGCTACACGAGGCAGTTAGTATTCACCGGGAGCTTGGAGAGGCTGGTCGTCTTCGCGCAACGTTGAGAGGCCACCTTCGCGCCAATTCCGCAACCTCATCTAGAGAGTGAGTTACAACACCACTGGCCGTGCATAACCGCACAGGTCTTAGCAGCCGTCGCGCGCCTAGCGCCATAAGAGCAGCAACATCCTCCACGTACTGTTCTCTGCAAACTCCCCCTCTCATCATTATAAGCGGGGTCATCAATGAACAGCCGTAAATGCGCAGAGCTCACTAGCCCCGTACTGTTGCGGCCAGGGGATGGATAGCACCATGTAAAGGTTCATATGTAATAAAAACCACACTTCACGTAGCGGAGAGTATTATTTGTAGTGTAAGGCGTCTTGGGTGGCCTAAACAGCCCAAGGATCACCTCTACGGACACGTCCCTGCCTCCCGCCACTTGGCCGAACCCAAACCCCGAAACCCATTCCGCAAAAACTTGATAGCTTTGACAGGGAGGCAGCCAGACCGGTGTCAAGCTAAACATGTAATGACGGCAATATATAATCAAACATTCTTAAAGGTGTTTGCAATCTAACCCACTACAATGCGAATGTTTCGAATAGTGCGTAAGCCCGGCAAGATGAAAACATACGTGGGTCACAGTCACTTCTTACAGTTTAACAAAGTTATTACTTGATTAGATTCTAATACATATATTACACAGTCAAAATTAGCTAAATCGAAGACATGTATATTAAAGAGTTAGTACACCATGACACTCAAGACTTGCTAGATGCCCTTAACAAATAACGATTCACTGGCGTCGAGGCCTGGAAACTGCTTATGACTCAAGTCCGCTCTCCGAATGCTTAGGACGTGAAAAATTACGTAGAATGTTGAAATATCCCTGTTGGGGTTAAAATGAATTATGCGAAGAGCTGCACGTAAGAACGTACGGCCGAGTGGGGTCGGCGCAGAGCTAAATGAAAAGATTTGGAAACTTACAACTATTGCGATAAACTGGACATGGCGCGAAACTGTAGGATCTGCGTTCGCAGAGCGACCGATCCCTGTGAGCTCCCGACGGCAACTCGCGCGAGAGCGTCGCATGACCTCGCGCCAAGACACGTGTAGTGCGAGAAAACAGCTCCGACCAGTTTTGGACTTAAATTATATATTTGATATTACATGAATATTTAACAATTACACATTATTTTCATATTATTTCAGTATCTTTTAATTGTTATTAATTTGGTTGTTTTAAAAAGAAGAATTAATGTTTTAATTATAGGTACTTAATAAACTTGAACATTATGGTATAAGAGGGAATGAACTTAAATTATTTAGCTCTTATTTAAAGAAATGTATACAAAGGATACTATTAAATCAAAATGAGGGAGGTATTTACTCGGATTGGGGATATATTTAATCCGGGTTACCACAAGGAAGTATATTGGGGCCCTTATTATTTTTACTATAAGTTAATGCTTTCCCTTATCAAACGGATGTAAATATAATATCCTTTGCAGATGACACAAATATTCTTATAACTGCAGAAAAAATATTGGAATTAAAAAATAAAACTGAATTTGAATTGATTAACTTGAATAAGTGGTTTGATGCAAATAATTTAAAACTCAATATAAATAAAACAAAATTGATTAAAGTTAGTAAATTTTTTTTTTTAAAAAAATGGGTGACCCCCCCCCCCCCCCCTTTTTAACCTTCAAGGGGGTCCACCCTGCCAAAAGATACCTGACCTTTATTAGGGACAGTTGGTAAATATACAGACATGTAGGGAGACACTTGATACAGATACATAAAAAAATAGTTACAAATTATTTACAATATATACTATGGTTGCCCGGAGGAGGCCTCGTCCAATAAAAGACTGCTGGATCAAGTATTATCTAAATTTCAGGATCAAGCGATAAGTCAAACTGAATCAACTAAATTCTTGGGCTTACATATTGATGATAAATTAAAATGGAATGAACATATCAATCAAACTATCCATAAATTAAGTAAAGCTTGATACGCCCTCAGAATTCTTAGCCAGAGTTCTTTACGAACTGCATACTTTGCACTTTTTCACACACACATGATATATGGTATTGAAATGTGGGGTAATTGTAATAATAGTATTAAAATTATTATATTGCAAAAAAAAACCATACGTATTATATGTTTAGCTGATACAACGGCCTCATGTAAATATTTATTTACTGAATTGAATATATTCCCTTTTTTTCGGAATATATTTATAGGTTGCTCTTATTTGTAAAAGCTAATGTACTGCAACATTTAATGTTTTGACAGATTAAGGTTAATTTTATTTAATGTGTACTCTATGTATAATATTTAATTTATTTTCAAAAACTGTAATTATTTTAAATGTATATCTATGAGAATGTTACTCTATGAACTGAATTGGACGTTTGAAATTGAACAATTATCGAGACCCCTCTAAGGAGAAATGGACATAAAAATGGTAAACGGTAAAGTTGACGCCGTTATTTTGTAATGGAAATTAGTATTTTAATATTTATGTATTTAAATTTTACGTGAAATTTTGTATTCCGCCCTATTGTTGCGCGCGGATTTCACGAGTTACTCAGTAATTACCGTAATGTAACTGATTTTGGTTTTCGGCCAATCACCGACCACCATTTAAAATTAAGACTAGCATTATTAACTGGCTTAATTTGAGAAGGTTTAAAAGAGAATGTAATGGCCAGCTAAAGATAGCATAGCTTCGTGACGTCGGCAATTTTAAATCCTACAAATTAGCTGGAAAGCAGTAGGCATCCTGAAATAAGGATGGGAATTATGTATCTTTAGGGTGTATAGATACTTAAGTAGGCTTTATCTACAAAGATAAAGGTCCTAGGAGTGAAAACTACGTGAGTAATAGAATTGTAAAAATCTGTCTCCACAATTCTTTACAAATCGTCACATACCTCCCGTAAAATCGTCACATCGCGGTCTACACTAATTATAAACATTGAATTTGAAGTTAATTAATCTTGTCTACGAGAAAACTGACTTTTTGATACAAATTATTATTATTATTTTTTTACACACTTCTAACGTAACTCAGAGATCTGACGAGCGAGAGACTCTGAGCTCTACCGACCTAATTTGAACTTATCTAGCCGAGGTAAAAACAATTAAGAGCCCTAATTCTACGAAGTCTAACTGTGTAATATCATCGAACCTGAATCAAAGACCTTTGCTTGTAAATTAAATGTGCGCATCGTCACTCTCGACACTTGCAAACCATAGGTATAATGCGATGTCAAAGAACAGTTAGGGAATTTGAGTATAATAATTAAATAATAATAATAAGGGTAAATTTTGAAATATTTTTGTTTTAAATATGTGAGTAATTTTTTTAATAGTGTGTTGTTGTATGTCATTTATTAACTTAGATATACATGTGTGTATTTGTACCCATGTTCCCAAGTCAATACCTAACTGTGTCTTAGATACCTCCAACACATGTCAACTGAGGGATACACAAGCAGTATCGTTATTACACAGAGAAAGAAAGCCCAACGTAATTAAATCTGTCTCCATACAAGTGGGGCCTAGACATACATTAAAACAAGGCAAGTGTATAAAAGTAACCCCACATAGTTATTTGGCAACCCAAGTGGGGCCATTCGTACAAAGCTATAGAAGAGTCCGCACACTAATATAAATAATGTTGTAGAATCTGAACATACTGGACCATATATCACAAGATATAACTATAAACTGAAACAAAAATTCCACAACACAACTTTATTTTCAAAAGTAGTACAACATAGAGGTATAACACTATTTAATAAACTACCTAAAGAAATTATATTACTACAAATTTTTAATGAATCATTAATCAAAGGAAAAAATATTTATTTAGCTGGTGAAATAAACACTTTGTAATGACAATGTAAATAATATGTAATTTGCTATATAATTAATAGGACTACATATAAATGATTCAGAGTATATTAAATGATAAATATGTACTGTTTTGACGCCAACTGCCGGTTCTCCCTCTCAGGGCCGAAACAAGGGGGGGGGGGGGGGAGGGGCAAGCGGGGCATACGCTCCGGGCGCAAAGCTGTGGGGGTGCCGAAATCGCTTGCATTGTAATTCCTACTACAACTGGTAACTGGTAAAAAGTTTTTGCATGGACGTTACAGTAGCACAGAAACTGTTACATGTAGGTATGGAAAATGCTTAAATAGCATAATTTTTCCGTGGGAGGGCCCCGGACATTGGCTTTATTGATTCGGTATGTGCAAAAAAAAGGGGGAGGATGGTGCGCATGAATCCATTCATGCCCCGGTTGCCAGAGACTCAAGTTGCGGCCCTGCTCCCTCTGGTTCGCACAGGCCGTTACGTCCCAACAACACCTACTCTAAGGCCCGTATTCCAAGACACAAAAATAAGGGTTTAGGTGTTGAATATGAAATACCTGTACCCTAACCATATTCCAAGTGCACGATAGGACACGGCCAGTCCCTTATTTTTAGGGCACTAGTTTTTGGTGTCCTATCTGTTGCCGATTTGATCCATAACTGTATATATTTTTTTCTTTTTTAATTAACTTTAACGGAACTTTTACGATTACAATTCCCCCGCCCCCCTAATAACTTAAAAAACAGCAAACATAAATACTGCCAAAAATTCATCATTTATTTTTGTACAACCAAAATTAAATATTTTAATTCACATTATAATTCCATAGTTAAAAAAAAAAAAAAAAAATTGCGATGGATTCCACGAAGTACAACTGTTTATAGCCTCACACAAGTCCTCGTTTATTAAAATGGCTGCCGATCTGATACCTTACCGGGGTTCAGTTAGGACACGTTTTGGAATATGACCCGAGAGTTAGGGTACGGCAGTTGCCCAACAAGGCAGTGCATATTCGCTACCTTACTGAAACGTCTTGGAATACCGCCCTTAAGTGCATCGAACACGCCCGAGTGTGATGTCCACCGAGTGAGTGAAAGTGCACCGCGACGAATACCAAGTAGACTACAGCGCCCGGCCGGGTGTGGCAATGCGCTAAATTAAATCAGTAATTATTCTTTTAAAACAAAAACAACCAAATTAATAACAATTAAAAGATAATTAATTCAAGTAAAAATTATGTACAATTGTTAAATAATCATGTATTGTCAAAGATATCATTTAAGTCCAAAACTGGTCGGAGCTGTTTTCCCGTGCTTCACGTGTCTTGGAGCGAGGTCGCGCGGCGACCTCGCGCGCAGTTGCCATCGGGAGCTCACAGGGGTCGGTCGCTCCGCAAACGCAGAGCCTACAGATTTCGCGCCACATCCAGGTCATCGCAATAGTGTATTAAATCATCTTTTTCAGCTCTGAGCCCGACCCTACTCAGTCGTACATCCTTTCGTGCAGCTCTTAACTTAATGCATTTAATCCCAACAGGGAGATTTTCAATTTACTACGTAATTTTCACGTCCTGAGCATAGGGACAGCGTAAATGAGTCTTATGCAGTTTTCAGGATTCGAAGCCAGCTAATCATTATTTGACATGGACTCCTAGCCAGCCTCGTGTGTCGAGTTCTATCTCTTTAATCTACGTGTTTATGATTTAGCTTATTTAACTGTGTAATATCCATCTTGCAACCTAGCCAAGTAATCACTGTTTTAAGCTGTAATATGTGACTGTGACTCTCATTTAGCCGGGCTTACGTACATTTCGGAGCATTCGCATCTTGTAGCAGGTTAGGTTGCAAATACCGTTAAGAACATTCAATTACATATCGCTGTTTTACATGTTAACATCATTCACTGCATAAGCCGTTGCAGCATTGAAGCAGTGTGGGCACTGCTCGGCATTCCTTCCCCTCCTTTCCCCTCCCTCCTCCAACATTCCCCTTCCTCTCCAACTTCACCTTCCTACCCCCCACTTCCTCCCTTCCCCACCGTGCCACCAGCGCGCTCTGATGAGTGTTGTTCCCGGCCTATATATAACCGGCACCTAGCTTATTTGTCGCAGTCTCTCAGTCGTCTGACTCTAAGGCTGTCACCGTGGGCTGGCGTTGTGTTGTGGTATGTACTCGGCTGTGAAACTTAGCTTCTGTATTTAGTATGTTCTATTATTCTTGCCTGCATGTTGTGGCTGCGCTTTCACCCTTGTATTTTTGCCATGATGTGTAATGTTTGAAAGCCATCATGGACTCTTCAGGTCATTGCTTAAATTTATTTCTTTGCTTTAGTTTCTTTTGCTCACGCCGATTACTGTCTGTAACCTTGCGTAACTGTTCTGCGGTTGTATATGGGCATGCCACGATGGCATTGGACACTTCTTGTAAAGCCGCGTCGTAATTATAATTTCTTTCTTGCTAATGCTTTCAGCCTAGCGGCCCATATTATTTGTGCTACTTCTAACGCTTCGCCACCTGGCCCACTTTATCTCCACATTGTTTTAACATTGTATGAATGATTCTCTTGTATATCCCGCGGGAATGCACGAGGAACGTATAATTGTTGCTATTTTGTTTGTAATAGACTTATATATGAATGTCTACAAATAAATATATTTTGTTGTATATCATTCGTTTTATCAGCACCAGCCCGCCACTGATGTGGGTCTTAATGTCAAACCTGCAACAGCCACGTCGACGATGATGTCAGGGTGCGGCCACTGCTATCCCGTCTTCCATTAGGCTTTCTCTCTCTAGTTACACCTCTCACTCCTTTCTTGTTTCCCCTCCAGTCTGGGTTCTGCGCGTGCGCGCCTGGCCGGGGCCATGTTATTTATGCCCGGGAGAGCCCGGACTCGTTCTTATTCTTCGTTTAGGTCTGCACCGACTAGTAACTGTTGTAATTACTAATCGAATGTAGAGGTCTAGAAAAGACTTAGGCGAGTGACGGCGTGGCAGCGAAAAACGAGCATGGCAAGAATTCGATAACTGTGGTGTTCGTGGCAGACGGTGGCTCTGCGTATCCATGATTTAAATTAATGATAGTTCTCTTTTCCTCTAAATTATATGTTTTGAATGCCACCTGGAAAAAAATTAAAGTTTGGGTTATATCGGTTTTTTATTGCGTTTGTGAGAATTCAATGTTTTGAATACTCTTTAGGGAGCTTCATTCCTCGAGACCTTGCCATGGATCTTTAACCGCAGCCACATGCGTGGATCTTAATTGTAAAGTCACTCTTTAATATCACGTTGGTTTAATTGATATTTCCGTATATTCTAACGTGACGAGTCACTGTAAATGTAATTGTCCATTTAACTTTTCCATTTTAAATTGAATCAGTAAGTGGTTCACGTGGCCAGTTGCATTGAGCTGTAGATGCTGGCATAACTATTAAGAAGATTGTTTGTAGTGGGAATATGATAAGGATTCATTCCCCTGTTCAGTCTTGATAAAGTTGCATGTTCGTTCGCAAGGGATTAGATGAAGCGTTTATTCGCTAGAAAGAAAACAGGCGGGTTTAATGGGCATTCAATGCTTAAACCTGTATTGTCTTTCATACCCAGCATATTCAGTCGTGTAATTGTCGTTTAAATAAGTTTGTAGATTGTTATACACGCGGGACGTTTGTGTCCCTGTGGCGTATCACATGCACGTGCGCATGTCGACATAAGTGTTACGATCATTGTAAATTATCTATTTTTATGTGATTGAGAATATATATTTTTAATGTATTATGAGCACTATTTTGTCCTAGTGCTAATTATCTCGGAAACTTAAAGTTTTCTATTTACTGTTACAAGATAAATATATAAGTAATAAAGTTTTGTATTCGGATAAAATTGTGAAATGACACTTAATGTCTTGAAGGCTTCCATGAGCTTCAACGGAAAGTGTAAACAGGTGAAGTACATTCACGTGAACCTTCAACTGCGTGTAACACTATCCTTAAAAATACTAAAATACATTAAGCTGAGTAAATAGTGTTCAAAAGGGTAATCTAAATATTATAGCCAAGGATGGATGCAATTTAATACATTTCGTTTAATCCTGGGCAAAAGCCTCACGTAAAACCTTATACAAATTCATCATTGTTTCACAAGAAGTAATACTGAGTATCTATTAATACTGATAGCAAGAAAAAGCAGCGGTACAAATGCCACGGCAAAATACGTGAACGCATATCTATGTTTTCTTTAGGATTAAATACTTGATAGAATACATGATAGAAACTTGATAGATACTTGATGGATAGAAATTTTACAATTAAGTGTTAACGCTTACACACAGGGATAATGAATGTCGTTAACACAAACATGCCTCATTAGAGAATACAAAAAAACGTTAAATGAACATGCAGGCGACCGCGGCCTAACCTACACTAGGCGGTATAAAGCTTACTGTAAAGCATGATAAAGCATGATATAAAAATAAAACTCACAAATTAATACATTAAATACATTACGTAAAAACAAGTCCTAACGAAGACTGTAGACCAGACGGGGAGAAACGTCAAACAAACTATGCATGGTATTAATACAAAACGAGCAAGGAAAACAATAAATGCCAAATAGAATTTAGACGGTGACGGCCGAAATAAGAATTTATAGTACAGCTATTACCAAGTACCGATTACATTACTGTAAGGGTCACCACCTTACAACACTTACGTGCATTCTCCCCGCTGTCACACTCTCTCTCTAAAGCAATTATCTGACTACATGCTTAATTCACGACCAGCACCGATTGTGTGCTAACGAACAAGAAGAGCCTTCAAGGCATTACACCTAGTTTTAATTAAGCAAGAGGGCGCCACGCGCATGCGCGGACACCTCACGAGGGGAAGTCAGACACAGCACTGGACGCAGAGAGGGGGGGGGGGGAAGTAGGAAGGGAAGGAGCGCCGAAGCCCGCCGCGCGGCGCGAAGTTCAAGTGACGCGCACCGACCACTTCAACTCACCCACCCTTGACGAACGCAACCGCGAGCCTCGCCAACCAAGTCACAAGGACACGAGGAACTGCAGGTCCGGTCACAACACTCTTGAAGTAACTCAAATGTCAAGTCAACACAATTCTATGTGTGTACAATAACAAAAGTGTATCTAACTGACGATTTCTTGAAGTGAGTTCAACACATTTCTCTGTGTATACAAATACAAACAATGTTTCTAAATAACAATTTCTTGAAGTGAGTTCAACACATTTCTATGTGTACACAAATACAAACAATGTTTCTAAATAACAATTTCTTGAAGTGAGTTCAACACATTTCTATGTGTACACAAATACAAACAATGTTTCTAAATAACAATTTCTTGAAGTGAGTTCATGACTGGCATAATTTTCCGTGTAGGACACCTAGTAAGGATTCTCAGTGTATCCATAGAAATAAAGAGTCTTCAGCACTGAAGAGAAAGTTTAAAGTACGGGACTTCCCTAATAAATTCAATATCGGACAGCATCTTCTTCATCCCAGAGTAGCAGGAACAGCAAGCCTTCACCCAGCGCGAACCCAGGGCAAGAACGGCGGGCGTCCCCACCGCCTGCCCACGCTCGGCGCCTGGCAGTCAGGGCCATCCGAAGCAGCCGCTGCAGAAGAGTCAGTCTCCGCACGCGTCACGGCCCCTCACGGGCAGGAGACGGCGGCGACTCCATGCCACCGCTCCTCATCGGTGACGTGACGGCGACCAACGTCCCAGCAAGCAAGTGACCTTGCAGACACGACGAACCCGGCGGGCGGCTGCGGTCACGCTATCTCGGGCAGGGCGAGGAGCGTCGGGTGCGCTGCGGGGCGAAGTCCTCTTCTGGACGTGGCGGGAGCATCGGTGGAAGGAAAGAAAAAAAAAGAAAAAAGAGAGAGAAGGAAACACAAACACCCAAACAACAACAAAAAAACTAGGTCTAAAAAAAAGGTTATTGATGAAATTTCTTTAATTGACCCACATGGGCCTTTTTATATTTTCTAGAACCAGAAGGGTTACGCAATAGGACCGTGTTGTCTCCCAAAAATTTATCAATCACGAATGGCCCAACAAAAGCAGAAATCAATTTTGAATAAACATTATCAGCCAGTTTTGGCAATTTAAAATTCTTTAAGAGAACCAAGTCATTAACAGCAAAACCATGTGGTCTCCGCGTAGCATTATAAGAGGCGGCTACAGCCTCGCGGGCCCTCTTAAGATTACAACTCACATCGTCAAGCATGGCCTCCAGGGAATCACTGTCAGAGGCGAGTTCCAGAGGTGGCAGTCCCCAGGAGTTAAGCAAGGGATGAGTCAACTCACGGCCCATGAAGGGAATGGAAGGGGGAAACCCTGTCGCCATATGGACAGCAGAATTAAACGCCACATTGATGAATTCAAGGTCACTGTCCCACAATGACTGATCATCCCTGTAATAAGCAGTAAGAGTGGCTTTAAGCACCTTGTTTACACGTTCAGACTGATTACCCTGGGGGCAATACGGACTACTATAAATGGGTTTAATAGCCCATTCAAAACACATATCCTTAAATAATACAGACCGGAAGTAACGGGCATTATCACAGGTTATCATAGCAGGAGCACCAAAAAATTTCCACACTTGCTCTCTTAAGGCTTTAACAATACTAATCGCCTTCATATTTTTTAAGGGGAGTAGCAACACAAATTTGGAAAATATGTCCAGAACCACTAGAATGCAAATATTTCCTTTTTTGGAGCGTGTAAGGGGGCCAAAAATATCCATATGCAGAACGTGCCATGGAGCAACCGGGGGATCCGCACAATACAGGCCAACCTTGGCACATTGCGGGGGTTTAGAAACCTGACAGTCAACACAGGACCTCACGTGGTGACGCACGTCTGCTCGTAGTTCTGGCCATGCCAGATGCGCGCTGATGCGGCGGAACGTTTTTTCGATACCCAAGTGAGCACCCAACAATGAGTCATGAAAGTACTTAAGAACCATCGGACGAAGGGAGGCAGGGACCACTGCCTTCCTCTGCTTGCCTGACTTCCCTGTGTAATAAATTACACCTTGTTCCTCTACGTAGGGCGTAACAGTGCCATGATGCAAATCCCTACGTATGCGAACGCACAGCGGGTCATCCTTCTGACAATCACGGATACTAAGAAAAGACTCTGGGAAGACCTTGCACACCGCGGCACTAATCGGTTCAGAACAGGAAACTGGCAAGGCACTGGTGTCAAACTCCTCAGGGGTAAACATCCGTGACAACGTGTCCGCGACCACATTGTCACTACCCTTAAGATGGTGTAGCTTAAAGTTAAAACGGGACAGCCGTAACACCCAGCGCCCTAATTTTCCTAGCTGGTTAGGGTGGTTAAATAACCAGCTAAGTGCCTGATTGTCAGTGTACAGGTCAAATTCCTGACAGTCCAGGTACGAGGCGAACTTCTCAACGCCGAACAAGCATGCAAGCGCCTCCTTCTCATACACGCCGAGACGCCTTTCTCCGTCTGTCAACGATCGGCTAGCATAAGCTATGGGACGTAATCTTTCATTTTCGAGGTGACCCAGGACGGCTCCTAGAGCAATGCTAGACGCATCGACCTGAAGTGCGAACCTACGCTGAAAATCCGGAAGGATCAAAACGGGAGGAGAAGAGACAAGGGCCTTAAGATTATCAAAGGCTTTCTGTTGCGCGTCACCCCATTCAAAGGCTGTGTTTTTCTTGCGCAGCTTATTCAACGGACCACAGACCGCAGCATAGTCCGGTATAAAGCGTGCATAGTAACCTGTCATGCCTAGGAATCTCTGAATTCCCTTGACGTTTTTAGGGGGCGGAAAATTAACTATGGGTAAAACCTTGTCAGGGTCCATAATGAGCTTTCCCTTAGAAATAATGTAACCAAGGAACTTAACATGGTCCTGGGCCAAACGAAGTTTGTCAGGATTAACAGTTAACCCAGCCGCTCGAAGACGGTCAAACACCTGAGTTAGATGTTGTTTTTGCTCTTCTAAGCTAGCGCTATAAACAATAATATCATCAATATAGTTAAAGACAAATTTATACTTTAAATCGGAAAGAATATGGTCCAGCACGCGGCTCATGGCCTGACTACCAAAGGAAACTCCCATGGGCACCCTATTGAACTGAAATTGTCCCCAAGGGGTAGAAAATACGGTGTATTTACGGCAATCAGGATGCAAGAGGATTTGATGGAAACTGGCGTTCAAATCGATGACGGAAAAAATGGCTGCCTCTCCTAGGTGTTGTAGAGAGCTCTCTACCGTCGGTAATTCGTAAGAGTCCTGAATGACCTTATCATTTAGAGATTTGAAGTTGTGAACCAAGCGAAATTCTCCAGCCTCCTTTTTAGGAACTAGAAAAGTAGGCGAGCTAAAATCAGAAATAGATGGAGCAATGACCCCAGCTTCCAAGAGGCGATCGACAATAATCTTCATTTTTTGTAGTTTAGGGGGTGATACTCTGTGGCCTTTGGCCTTAACAGGCGTGCGATCCTTTAAATAAAACTTGTAGGGCAATACATCACACCTACCTATACGACTGTTTATTACGTCAGGATAACGACTGAAAACGTCCGAAATCAGAGAGTCTCTGAAGGTCACGTCACTCATGTCAGGACAAGACATGACTTCAGGGGCGGCATTCTGCGGAATTAATTTAATTTTTAATGAAGGGTGAAAGCCAAAAACAAGATGCTGATTAGCCACGTCAATCAAACAACGAGTTTTCCCCAGAAAATCCAGACCAAGGATAAGTGAATGACACAAACCAGGAATAACGTAAAAATGCCAGTTCCAGGAAAATCCGGCAATTTTAATGTGAAGCTCAACTGTCATGTTAGCGCGTACTACTTCTCCGTTAGCTACACAAATAATGACGTCAGGGCACGTAGTCACACGGCTCCGCAATGCAGGAAATTTATTACATAAGGAATCAAAAAAATCAGCACTCAACAAAGAACGAGTGGCTCCGGAATCCACTAAAGCCGGAACAATGTCACTAAACAAATTAACATGAACAAAATTGTAAAATTTATGAAAGGCGGCTTTTCTCTGACGACGATCGCGACGACCGCTCATACGCCCTGATCGGGGCCCGTTTCCCGGACACTGATCCCTATAGTGCCCTGCGCGGTTGCACCTAAAGCATTTGCGTAAATCGCGGCTCACAGCGGGCTGCGTGCACTTAGACACCGCGTGACCGAACTTTCCGCAGTTGGCACACCTAGACCGGCTGGCCTTAAGGCCGGGCGCATTAGTGGGAGGGGGGCGCCTATCGGTAGCGCGGCCGGAGCCGACAAGGGGCTAGGTTACACTAACCGCACAATCAACGAGCTGCGGCGCTCGCGTAGCACGAGCGGACTGAGAATAAACATTCACAGCAGGCTGAAATTCTAAGTTTTTAGGCTTATAAAACCGCGATGTAGATGAAATGGGGAATTCCTCCTTATATTTTCTAACTGCGAGCAAGCGATTCTCCACTTCAGAGCTCCACTTGCGTAAAGCATTCAAAGTTGTGGGAGGACTAAGCATGGCGCTATGTTGAAGCACAAGCGGAGAGACATTCCCTAATATTGTTTGTACTAACTCAGTTTCTGTGATGTTTAAATTAAGAACGGCCGCATAATTGGCCACGTAATTAATAAACTGAAGAGTGGGCTCGTTAGGCAATTTAAACCTAAATACTAAGTCCCGTTTACAGCTCTCAAGTACACGTGGAGGACAGGCAAATTGCAAAACTGAACTCTTGAACTGAGCAAAAGAAAGATTCTGAGTAATTGCGTCAGTAAGTAATTGCAGAAATGCGGCTCCACAGAGACTCAGCAGGGCCTTTAACAATTCTGCCTCACTAACTAATTTCAGCCCTTCAAGACGTGATGCCGCACTTAAGAAATCCAAAACAGCTCGTGGCTCGCAGCTATCAAGCCGAGGAAAAAGCTTGAGGTTGGAAAAAAATATTTTTGAATTAAATTTTGAGTTCAAGGCGGGGCCAGAAGGGGGTGGGAACTGCCGAGACGGTACCTCATCAGCCGATTCCCAGGAGTTACGAACATGCTGGACGAGTAGGCTCCTCAAAACAGCAACAGTAGCGCCCTCCTCAAAGGAAACGCCCGCCGCGCGACCTCGCTCCAAGACACGTGAAGCACGGGAAAACAGCTCCGACCAGTTTTGGACTTAAATGATATCTTTGACAATACATGATTATTTAACAATTGTACAGAATTTTTGAAAGCCTTACTTAGTGTTTGTGGGGAGGCGTACCTGCAGCTTCTGACTGAAGCTGTAGATAAGGGTCATTCCTTTTTGCAGTTCAAAAAGGCGGTATTGCAGTTTGCATGTCCTCCACGTGTGATGGAATCTTGTAAGCGAGACCTGGTGTATCGCTTTCAAGCGCCAGATGAGCCCTTGTTGCAATTTGTTAATTCCGTCGCCGCTTATGCGGAAATAATGGATTTGGGTATTCCGGAAGGAGAGCTAGTTCAGGTAATACTAGGTAACGTTTCTCCGCTGGCATTACAGAACAGTGCTATGTTGTCACCCCCGTAGAAACTAGAGGCACTACGCAAATGGTGCGGAGATGTAGAAAATAGATTGTTAACTGTCCGGAAATATCATGAGGAGCTACAGAGTACAAAGTTAGCGGGAAGTAATCCTGTGAAACTAAATGATCCACGTCATTCAGGAAACGCTGTTTTCTCAGGTTCAGAAATAACAAGAGGTGACGTGCGTGTTTGTGCGCGTGAAGGCGCATTAGGTCCAACCAGTGCTCCGCGCTTGCCCGTAGGCCAGCCGAGCGCGACTCGTAACCGGGCTCAGCGGTCAAATGCTCCGGTCGCCGCGGCGACCGGGTTCAGGTGTGCCAACTGTAGCATGTTCGGCTACGCAACGGCTGAGTGCATGCAGCCGGCAGTAGACTTATCACAGCGGAAATGTTTCCGATTTGAACGTACGGGACATTACCGTTCGGAATGTCCGGGAAACGCCAGGGGACTCGGCGTATAGTTGGTCGCTGTAGTCGTGTTAGACAAAAAACCAACAAAAGGGTATTTTGTAATATAGTGCACGTACAAGTGTTTGAAAAGAATTACCCAGCCTTAGTAGACACAGGTGCTACTTGTTCCTTAATTAGTAAAAAGTTTATAACTAACCTTAAGAATCAATATTCCCATCAAGTAAATATTAACCATGGTAAAAACATACACGTGTGCGTGGCTAATAGCCAAGTGATGCGTTCCGGTACTGAGGTAATATTACATTTGAAAATTCAAAGATTCTCGTGGAATTGGAAATTTATTGTCATTGAAAACCTGGCTGAGGATATTATCTTGGGTCTAGATTTCCTAGGAGCTACGCGTTGCGTGTTGGACGTAGCGAATCACGAACTCAAATTTAGTTTTGCTACCCAGGCTAAAATTTACCTCACCCACCAAAATAAAACTCCCATAATTTTATCGGGTTGTGAACAGGAACAGAATCCCGGGAAACAAAGGGATATTGCTAGATTAATATGAGAATTTCCCGACGTCATTACCAAACAATTAGGTAAATGCGACGTTCTCCCGTATAATTTTTTTTTGAAAGATGAGATGCTAGTCAGGGAAAAATATTTCAAAATATCTCCACCTCAAATGCAGATTCTATGTGAAAAGATAAATCGCATGTTGGATGCAGGAGTTATCTCGCCGACCGTTTCTAACCATCGTTCACCAGCTTCCTCGTGGAAAAAAGGAACCAGGGGAATTCCGTTTTGTTACTGATTTCTCTCAGCTTAATAAACGTATATTGAGAAGACCAGTTCCCCTTACCGACGGTAGAGAACGCCCTGCAACACCTGGGGAAGGCCCGTTATTTTTCAGTTATAGACCTGAATTCCAGCTTTCACCAGTGTTTGTTGGATCCGGTTTGTCGTAAATACACGGCATTTGCCACCCCTTGGGGTCAATACCACTTCAATCGTATACCCATGGGTGTGAGTTTTGGAAGCCAGGCCTTAAGCCGCGTACTTGACCACGTACTAAATGATGTAAAGTATAAACACGTATTTAACTACGTCTATGACATAATGGTATATAGTCAAACATGGAAGGAGCATGTATGTCATCTGAGAGACGTATTTGAACGCCTTAGGGCGGCGAAATTAACTGTAAATCCTAACAAAATTGATTTGGGTCGTAAACATGTTAAATTTTTAGGTTACATAATATCCCAGGGAAATCTGATCATGAATCCGGACAAAGTTGCGCCTATTGTGAATTTTCCACGTCCTAAGAATATAAAAGGTATTCAGAAATTTTTAGGGATGACGGGGTATTACGCGAGATTCATACCAAATTACGTGATGGTATGTGCGCCCCTCAATAAATTATGTAAGAAGGGAGTAAACTTTGACTGGGGAGATTCGCAGCAAAAGTCATTTGAAAGCTTAAAACACCTTTTATCTCTCCACCAGTTTTGATTTTACCGGATTTTGGAAAACGCTTTGCCCTACAGGTAGATGCCTCCAGCATAGCACTAGGTGCAGTGTTAGGCCACCTAGACATGGATGTGCTGAGACCCATTGCCTTTGCTAGTAAAACCCTCAGCGAAAGCGAAAAAAGGGTTAGGCGTCTACGAAAAAGAGGCCCTAGCTTGTCTGTTTGGGGTAGAAAAATTCGCATCATATTTAGATTGTAAAGAATTTGATCTGTACACAGACAACCAAGCCATCAGCTGGTTGTATAATCATCCGCACCAACTGGGAAAATTAGGCCGATGGATTTTGAGACTTTCAAAATTTAAATTTAAAATTCACCATATTAAGGGTACAGAAAACGTAGTGGCAGACACCTTTTCGAGAATGTTTAATCCAGAGGAATTTATTATTGAAGAAAAACACAGTGAACACGATTCTTTTAACGTTAACACATGTAAAATTTTCCCTGAATCTTATTTCAATTTACGTGATTGTCAACAGGAGGATAAACTCTGTAAGGAAATAAAACATAAATTACAGGCTAAAGAAAATGTTCCTTACGTTATGCAGGATGATGTGGTGTACTACACCGGTAAATCGGGTAGAATGAAGAAAGTGGTGGTGCCTGAGAGATTGCACCCCGTGGTCTTACAGTATTTCCATGACTTGTTAATTGGGTGTCATTTAGGTATGGATAAAACGTATAAACGCATAAGTGCGCATCTGGCGTGGCCAGAATTGCGTACGGATGTACGTAAGTACGTACGTACTTGCAAAGATTGTCAGCTGTCTAAACCCCCCCTGACCCCTAAGGTAGGCCTATACTGTGCGGACCCACCTGTGGCACCGTGGCATGTACTACATGTGGATATTTTTGGTCCGTTAACACGTTCCAAACGAGGAAATAACTGTATATTAGTAGTCCTGGATATTTTTACAAAATTTGTAGTTCTTCTGCCCTTAAGGAACATGAAAGCCGCCTCCATCATGAAAGCGTTACGCGATCACGTGTGGAAGTTGTTAGGAGCTCCAGCCATGATAGTTAGCGATAATGCGAGGTATTTCCAATCCACATTGTGGAAGGAAATGTGCCTAGAATGGGCGATTCGCCCTATATATAGTAGCACGTATTTCCCTCAGGGAAACCAGTCGGAACGCACGAATAAAGTGTTGAAAGGGATTCTCACGTCTTTATACAGGGATGACCAGGCCGCTTGGGACAGCGACCTGGATTTCATTAACGTAGGTTTGAATTCAGCTGTTCACTCCTCCACTGGGTTTCCTCCCTCCGTCCCGTTTCTTGGCAGGGAACTCACGCATCCTCTCCTAAATCAGTGGGGACTCCCGCCTCTGGAACAGGGCTCTGACGAACGTGAATTTGACATGGTGATTCGAAAGGTCACTCAGAATCTCGCGAAGGCTCAAGAGGTCGTCAAGGGCTTGTATGATTCGCAGAGGAAGCCCCATGAGTTCAAAGTAAACCACACAGTTGTATGTAGAAATTATGTTTTTCCCTCACTCGCTGACAAAATTAATATTAAATTAATACCACCATATACTGGCCCGTATGTAATTAATAAAACATTGGGACCGAATACCGTCTTGTTAAAAGAAATAGGTAGAAGGGGTAGACTGTGCAAGGCGCATGTTTCACAAATTAAGATGTTTCACACTCCCCCTTAAGTGCTCAACGAAGTTGTTTGTTTGTTTGTTTGTTGCTTCGTTTTGCTGCTGTTTCACACGTTTTGCAGGTTAACGTGTGTCCTTTTATCCGTTCCCACGGTGGTCGCCCCGACGGTCGTCACTACGAGATCGTCACGGCACGAAAACTACAAGACCGTACGCCGCCTGCCTGCCTAGAGTTTAAACTACCCCCGCCCTGATGTGAACGAGTAAGGATTGCACCTGCACCACTGTACGCCGTCGGATGTACGTGGACCTGGGACTAGCGCTGATGACGGGCGTGCCGACCACGCGGGAGCAAACCGCCCCCTCCGACTACGTGCGCCCCTGTCGGGGCCAGACGGGAATGCTGTCCGGTGTGCTGAAGCGAATCATGGAGTCCCAACTGCCCACGCATGTGTGACGTGCCCTTCCGAGTCATGGACAGAAGGCGCGCCTGTGCATGTGCCGCGGGATGAGTCACGTGACCCGCTGGCCGCCCGCTCGCAACTTGGCGCCTGAGTACGATGATGAGGAGCCGCAAGGCCACTCAAGGTCAGGCACTTGACCGACTTCTGGCCGCAACGCAAGGCGCGGCCTGTCACCTGTTCCGCCCGCTCGCACGGTCGCCCAGCCGGACGTAACAGCCCAGTCGTGAGCCACTGACATCACTTGTTCGATGGAGATGCCCAGGAGTAAAGTCGATCGGGTCGGACTGACCGGGCCTATGGTCAGTCGGAACCCTTGATCGCAAAAATGGATGCTGCGCTCCAAAAGGCCCATCTACGTAGAAGAGGAAAGGCTGAGCTGAGAAGGACAGCGCGAGAGCGGAAACGCCGAATGGAGAGTTCCTGTAGGCCAGTTTCTGGCCAGGTAGCGGTGCTCCATTGGTTGCGGATCATCTGGGCGCGATGACTGGAAACGCTGTGTTAAGAATATTCTGCATATTCAAGAGACGCGGGAACCTGGACCAGAGTTGCTGTTCTCAAGATGCAGATCGACAAGGAACATAGTGGACACTCATATGTTAATTCATGCATTTGATATATAAGGCAAATAACGTTTCGCAAAGGGGGGGGGGGCAAGGTTTACTCTAGGGCAGGGGGGTTGAAACCTGCAACAGCCACGTCGACGATGACGTCAGGGCGCGGCCACTGCTATCCCGTCTTCCATTAGGCTTTCTCTCTCTAGTTACACCTCTCACTCCTTTCTTGTATCCCCTCCAGTCTGGGTTCTGCACGTGCGCGCCTGGCCGGGGCCATGTTATTTAAGCCCGGGAGAGCCCGGACTCGTTCTTATTCTTCGTTTAGGTCTGCACCGACTAGTAACTGTTGTAATTACTAATCGAATGTAGAGGTCTAGAAAAGACTTAGGCGAGTGACGGCGTGGCAGCGAAAAACGAGCATGGCAAGTATTCGATAACTGTGGTGTTCGTGGCAGACGGTGGCTCTGTGTATCCATGATTTAAATTAATGATAGTTCTCTTTTCCTCTAAATTATATGTTTTGGATGCCACCTGGAAAAAAATTAAAGTTTGAGTTATATCGGTTTTGGATTGCATTTGTGAGAATTTAATGTTTTGAATACTCTTTAGGGAGCTTCATTCCTCGAGACCTTGCCATGGGCCGTTAACCGCAGCCACGTGCGTGGATCTTAATTGTAAAGTCGCTCTTTAATATCACGTTGGTTTAATTGATATTTCCGTATATTCTAACGTGACGAGTCACTGTAAATGTAATTGTCCATTTAACTTTTCCATTTTAAATTGAATCAGTAAGTGGTTCACGTGGCCAGTTGCATTGAGCTGTAGATGCTGGCATAACTATTAAGAAGATTGTTTGTAGTGGGAATATGATAAGGATTCATTCCCCTGTTCAGTCTTGATAAAGTTGCATGTTCGTTCGCAAGGGATTAGATGAAGCGTTTATTCGCTAGAAAGAAAACAGGCGGGTTTAATGGCCATTCAATGCTTAAACCTGTATTGTCTTTCATACCCAGCATATTCAGTCGTGTAATTGTCGTTTAAATAAGTTTGTAGATTGTTATACACGCGGGACGTTTGTGTCCCTGTGGCGTATCACATGCACGTGCGCGTGTCGACATAAGTGTTACGATCATTGTAAATTATCTATTTTTATGTGATTGAGAATATATGTTTAATGTCTTATGAGCACTATTTTGTCCTAGTGCTAATTATCTCGGAAACTTAAAGTTTTCTATTTACTGTTGTCAAGATAAATATATAAGTAATAAAGTTTTGTATTCGGATAAAATTGTGAAATGACATTTAATGTCTGGTTAGAGTGGAATAAATAAGGTCGACCTGAATAAACTTTTCCTAATGGTTCACAACCCAGTTCCAAGCTCCCTTGTCCATTACAGCATGGACCTTGTATGTAATAACATGAAAATTATGCTGCTAGTGTAAACTACGCTAGGACTTAGGGCTATGGACATATAGGCCCTTCAGTAGACGTTGGAAAAAGCAGACCACATTTCAAATTTAAAGACCCCCAGCGGTTTTCTCCGTTTTCAGTTTTGACCCCCCTTCGCGGCTACAGCATATCGGCTTCGCGATAATTTGCCGCATCCTTCACTTCGATAACGGTCACAGGATAAGTCATTACATACCATTTTGCCATCTATCCTGGTCACGTGCATCGTCTACGTATAGAGACTCTCGTGCAGCGACGGTCAGACAGCAAACGAGGCAAGGCATTGGACAAGCAGGTGTAACAGTTTTTAATAAAGTGCCGTGTCGTGTCAATCAGTTTACCATTTATTTCTAAGGTGTCCTGGGTGGCCTAAACAGCCCGGGTAGTTTTCAAACCGCGATGTGCTCCTGCCTGCAGTCGCGAGGCCGAATTCCCGTTTTAGTCGCCTGAGATAATTTTCAAATTAATAATTACTCGAAAACTTAAACAGGCAGCGGGAGTGGTGTCAAATGGCGCGCAACTAGTGTGGCTTTTGAAAAACGAACTTTCAAACGTCTTTCAAACTTCAAAGTGCATCAAAATTAATCAAACACAAGTTAGCTCTAAGGCCGACAAATGACATTCAGCTTAAGTGACTTTTGAAACAATTCGGGACTATTCACTAAAGAACACTGTTATTTCTAAAAAATTATATTTTATTTTCTTAACTCCAATGCGACAGTCTAATGCCAAGATGACAGTGGTAGACGGAGCCACGAGATAGCGACTGGAGACGACGCTGCGAGATAGTGACGGGAGACACGAGGATCGGTTTCACTGTGACGTGATAACGCCAGCACCTCGAGATACGGCCGGGATTGGTTATATGGCGTCTCACCGCGATCAGTTACGACTCGGCACCGCAGGAACGGCGCATCGCAACCGCGTGGCAGCTGCTCGGCGCATAGTGACGTCACAGAGACACAGAAAGACGGTCACACACGGCCGCGCACGGATCACCGGGCTTCCACAGGATGTGAGGCGTGCGAGCTTGGGACACTGACTCGGGGGTGAGGGGAGGCAGTCCTCCCTACCTGCTCGCGCCCTGTCATTGACATCCTGGTCCGTCGCCCGGATTAGTATGCCGCGACCGCGAGACAGGTCACACGTCACTATGGACGGGGACGACCCATGGGAAACGTGCTTACAGGCGGTAAAGCACACCGCAGAAACAGACGCCGCAGAGCATTCCGGAAACAATAGTGACCAGACAGCAAAATCGGAGCTTCAGAAACCAGACGTACGAGTAGGCGAGTGCGGGGCCGCGCATTGCCGTGGACAGTCTGACAAGTTAGCCACATGCTACCAGTGTGGCATGCTACGCCACCGAACCTGTACCGTTGTGTGGGAATTCCTGGTTTTTCGGGACGGTTTCTTTATGTGCCAAGCATGTGAAAGTAAGGCGACCGCGCCGACACACGTAGTGGTCATGGCCAGCTCAGTCCACGCAGGCGTCGGAGTCAGGCTCCCGGAGTTCGCCGGACAGGTCCACGAGGACCCACGAACATTCGGCCGTACATGCCGCGACCGTTTGTCCCGTTATGGCGTTCCGCACGACGAGTGGATGGAGTGGGTGAGTGACCAGCTCAGAGGAGCAGCCCGTGATTGGTGGGCCATGGTCGGGGAAGATGAGATGGCATGGGACGACTCATTTCTCGGCTGGAGAGCTGGTTCAACGACGCGCAGGCATGGGCACAGTGCCGGTGCTCTCTCTTCTGTACCCCATAATTAGACAACGAGGACATTGAGTCGTTCATACGAGCCAAAATTAGACTCCATCGCCATCTAGCCACTGGAGGCTACCTAAGTGAAGCTCTTGGACTGGTGGTCGAACTGATGAGGCGGGAGTTGCGACCGCACCTGAGAGGAGCCACCGGACGTGACCTGGAGGACTTTGTGCAACTAGCCAGGGAAACTGAATGAGATGTACAGCCGCTACCACAGGCGCTCACCACAAGGACTCGTCAACAGGGAACGGCATGGCCACAGCCCATAGTACCAGAAGATAGGCTGGCGGAGGTACCCTACAGAGCCCGTGCATCTTCAAACGCTACACCGGCAGGCGAGAGGCGGAGCCGCGCTCCTACAAAAGCAACAGCACGCCCGCCTAAACATGTGGAACCACAGAACCAGCACGCAGAGGAACAACGAGCACAACCACCCAGGTGCAGGTATTGTCAAGGGGTGGTACAACACTGGCTGAATGTCAGCCCAACCCGTGCGGTGCTGGAGCTAGCTCAGCATCCAGGAGCTTCCCCGGCGGGAAATGCCAACTAGGGAGCAGCGTACCCGCGGGTTACTGCTCCTGGATCACGGCCTCGTCAACAACAAGGCCCGCCTGCACAGACTCGTCACCTGTCACGCCAGGCGGCGATGCCACACACCACGTGTCGACACCCCGCTCTGGGTCGTCGACGCACCACGCCGAGGCAGCAGCGCAAACGGCGACCCCCGCACCACCTGCGGGGCACGACCACGCATCGCCACCACTTGTCATGTCAGGCGGTGGTGCCACGCACCAAGTGTCGACACTCCGCTCCAGGTCGTCAACGTACCACGCCGACACATCGGCGCACACTGCGACCCCGGCACCACCTGCGGGGCACGACCACGCACTACTGCCACCTGTCACGTCAGGCGGTGGTACCACGCACTACGTGTCGATGCCCCACTCCGGGTCGTCAACGCACCGCGCCGAGGCATCGGCGCACACGGCGATCCCGGCAGTACGGACGACAGCACCAAACCGGCTGGGACAAGTGGGTGACAATGCGGGGAGCCTTATCCCTGTGCCGGTCCTGGTCAACGGGCAGCCTGTGGACACTGCTAGGAGCCACTCCTACATCGCCACACACCTGGTACCTGAGACGGAACTGGAGCCGGGAGAGGAGAACGTCCTTCTGGCCACTCAAAGGACCCGCACGCTCACATCTGGGCGTGCCCAGGTAACAATTACAATTAGAGACATGATTAATCAGACCACCGCACTGGTGCTGCGGGATTTGAGGGACGATCTCATCCTGGGGCTCCCGTGGCTCGTTCAGGAAGACGCGTACATTGACATCAAAGACGGTAAGGTGCATTTAGGACATGCGAGTCGCAGGACGCTATACAGCATCGGCAGAGACAGGCCACTCGTGACAAAACCAGCCATCACAATAGGTGATTTACGCAATAAGGTCCCTACAGAACACGTGGACAGGTTTAAAGAGGTTCTGGCACATCACCCACAGGTGTTCGCGGCTGCGGACATGTTACGTCGCACAACGGTGACACAGCACACAATTCCTACTCGCCCTCATGAACCTAAATTTATCAAACCCTTGGGGTTCGGACCCCACGAGCGTGAGGCCATCCAGACCCAAATATCTGAAATGTTGCGTGACGGGGTGATTGAGCCGAGCGAGTCACCCTACAACTGCCTAGTGGTAATGGCGAAAAAGAAGGATGGCTCGCTCAGGTTTTGTGCCAACTTAAACCCATCAACTCCGTCACCATCCCAGCGCCACCACCACTCATAAATATTATGGATGCTCTGGCAGGACTAGGGGATGCCCACATCTTCACATCCCTAGATCTTAAATCGGGGTATTGGGAAGTTCCAGTATGCCCTGAGGACAGACACAAGACCACATTCACAGCACCTGATGGCCGCAGGTTTCAGTTCTGTACCATGCTGTTCGGGCTGATGGATGCCCCCGCGACCTTCCAGACCATGATGGTCTGCGTCCTGGATGGGTTCGTGGGCAAGTTTGCCGTGGCCTACCTGGACGAAGTGATTGTCTGGTCGCGGACATGGGAGGAGCATGCGCAACACCTTGCCATGGTCCTCGAGCGGCTGGCCAGACACGGGCTTACCTGCGCGCCCCACAAATGTCACATTGGTGCGATGGAGCTGGAATACCTAGGCCACATTGTGAGCGCGGACGGATGTCGACACCTGCCAGCGTAACTTGATTTTATAGAACCTTAAACCACACCGCGCACCCGGAAACAGTTACACCAGCCGATAGGCCTGCTGAATTGGCTGAGGGGCTTCATTCCCCACTTCGCCACAGTCACAGCGCCGATGACAGCCCTTCATCTCCCCCAAAACCAGGTTCAAGTGGGCAGATGAGGCGGACTGCGCGCTGGCCGACGTGAAGCGCTTGATCCGGGTATGCCACACGCTCGCTCGCCTCCGCCCCGAGGATCACGTGTTTTTGCAGACTGAAGCCAGCCAGGAGGGGATGGGGGCGGTGTTGTACCAAATAGGTCCAGAAGGGAAACAGCGCATAGTGGATTACGCGAGCGCCAAATTCAGCCCGGCGGCGCACCGTTATCATGTTAATGAACAAGAATGCCTCGCAGTCGTGTGGGTAGTAGGGCGCTACAGACACCACCTGGAAGGCAGGCCCTTTGCCCTCCGTACCGATGGTCAGTGTCTCAAGTGGCTCGACTCGGTACAGGGCCGCAATTCGTATTTCACGCGGTGGGCTCTGACACTCCAAAGCTTCGACTTCCACGACGAACACGTCCTAGGGCGTGAAAACCGGATTGCAGAGGAAGTGTCACGACACCCTGACCCTAACACCGAGTTCCACGATGAGGGCAGCTGGGAGGAACTTCTATCTCCTGTAGGGCACACTGCGGACACTCCGGGGACAGGCAGACCCGTGGTTCTATACGCCACTCTTCCCAATGCGAGTCCAGACACATCTCTCCCCGACACACTCGCGGACCTACATCGTGTTGTGATGGGGGCGCAATAAGATGACGAGTTGGTGGGGGAGTGGGTGACCAGTTGCAGGGAGCAGATGCAGCCGTACCACAAATGTGTCGATGGGGAGCTGAAGACACGGGTGCCAGGGGACATGGAAACCTAGAGGATCTTTGTACCTGCAACTGGCAGTCCAGCTGTCCTGAGCTTTTACCACGACCACGACCTGGCCGGCCACCCGGGTGCGAAACAGACCGAAGGGGCGCTGTGTCTGAAGTTCCATTGGCCTAGTGTTGCCAGGGATGTCCACGACTATGTGTGGAGATGCCAACTGTGTAAGCAGCGCAAGTCGCAGCGTGCCGACAGGGTAGAGCAACATCAGCCACGCAGACCAAGCAAGCCTTTTCACATACTAGCGTTAGACATCATGGGGCCGTACCCCCGTACTTCCCGCAAGAAAAGGTTTTTGGTCGTAATAACCGACCTTTTTAATCGCTGGGTCGCGGCTTTCCCAGTATCCAACGTCCGGTCGGGCACCCTCTTGTCTGTACTGGAAACAGAGGTCTACCCACGATTCGGCTTCCCAAAGATACTGCTGACAGAAATGGATGCCAGTTCACAGGGGGGCACTGGCATGCTGGATGCTGCCGGTGGGGGATTTCCCATCACACCACAACCACATACCATCCCCGGGCGAATCCCACGGAAGGAGGAATCAGGAGATAAAAGTTCAGCTCCGTCTCTGTCTTGGGGAGGATCATTCGAAGTGGAACATACACCTGCCCAAACTATTGTACTGTCTGCACCGACGCACAAATGTAGTCACGGGTCACTCTCCGGCTGAACTGCTCCTGGGGCAGAACCTGGCCCTCCCTGGGGAATGTCGGGTACCCACAGCGGCTACTGAGGACCTATGAGGAGAGGAAATCGCGGCCATGAGGGAGCAGGCACGCGTTCAACAAGCTAAATTCCTGGCACAAAAACACCACAGTCCACCCGCCCTCCTGCACAGCTTGAACCAGGCCAGTGGGTGCATGTGCGGCAGTACCACCTTTCTTCCGGGAAACATAATTTCTGCGCGGAGCTGGCCCCTAAGTGGGGTGAACCACGCCAAATTCTATGGCGAACCGGTCCATCCACGTAAACCATTCGCACTCCCAGTGAACGGCCGGCTAAGGTACACCGAGACGACTTGCGCCTCGTAGTCAACGACCTGACCCCAACAGGGGTGGAACCACCAGGTGATAGGCCGCCAGATACGACTCCGAGCCCGGCTCTGGGCTCGCCCAAACCGGACGCGGCTGACTCGCACGAACAAAACAATGACCACGCAACTGTCACATCACCTACCCAGACTTCAGATACCTTTTTTTCCATCTCAGGACTCAACCCGAGTACACAAATATCATGGACTCCCCAGTTCCCAACTGCATCTCACCCAACATTCTTCCTCTCGCAGGGGACACTAGCTTGCCGATAACCGACCTATCACCGACTTCTCAGGTCGTGGAGGAGGCGGTTCACATTTTCAGGTCGTGGAGGAGGTGGTTCACATTGTCTGGCAACCGGACGACGGTGACTCAAAAAGTGTATCGGACAATGTCGAAGAGCCCTGGTGGCCACTGGACGTTAGCTTAAGCGAGTCCACATTCACAATGTCCGTCGAGGAGCCTATGTAAGAGGGGGAGGAGGAAGTAGCGCAGAGGCGGTATCCGCAGAGGAGGCGACGGCTGATAACCTGCACATGCTGCTCGCAACAACAGCTTCAAGCTAACGGATCGACAGGCCCTGGGGAAGGGCGCGCGGACGATAGTGCCAGGGACAATGGTAAGGGGGATAGTCAAGCCATTCTGAATATCAATCCTAGTGACACCACATGTAATGCTAACACCATCCCTTCCAGGCGGGTACAGCTCCCCCTGGTCCATCTGCAGGATTACGTCAGTAGTATATATTGGGGGCTCCGGAAACAGGCTTCAGGCTGTGGAGCCTGTGGAGCCGACCGCCATCTTGGATTGTGACGTCACGGCGGCCATCTTGGATGGTTGTGACCTTGACCTTTGACCTTGACCTTGACCCCGGCGGCCATTTTGGATCCGCCATCTTGGATCCGCCATCTTGGATGCATCGTAACAGGACACAACGTAACGGGACACAACGTAACGGGACACAACGTAACGGGACACAACGTAACGGGACAAGTAGATCACGGAGGCCATCTTGGATCCGACATATTTAAATCGAGCGCCCCACTCATTATGATGAAATTTTCATCTCTGTCGCCATATTGATTTTTTTATGTTCCACTGGAGGCCGCCATCTTGGATACCGACGACTCTGTTTCAGCTGTTTGTTCCTAGATAGCGCCAGCGTCGCTTTTGATTTTTTTTTTATGTTCCACTGGAGGCCGCCATCTTGGATACCGACGACTCTGTTTCAGCTGTTTGTTCCTAGATAGCGCCAGCGTCGCTCTTGATTTTTTTTCTGTTCCACTGGAGGCCGCCATCTTGGATACAGTCGACTTTGTTTCAGTTGTTTGTTCCTAGATAGCACCATCGTCGCTCTTGATTTTTTTTCTGTTCCACTGGAGGTCGCCATCTTGGATACCGACAACTTTGTTTCCGTCGTTTGTTCCTAGAGAGCGACAGCGTCGCTCTGTCTCATCACATAAGGTCGATGTTCCATTACCTACCAGAGCTATTATGATCCTTATCGACATATTAAATTTATTTTTTTATGAAAAATATATTGGAAGCGCTGTGATTCGAACCATCACAGCTCTGATCTCTAGGTTGGAAAACATACGCCTTTAACCGCTCGGCTATCGAGACATTTACCAGACTGAAAATTAAATAAGGTATATAAAATAATAACATGCATATTTGGACTTGTAATTTTTTTAATTTAAAGTAATAATAGCACCACCTGTTCGAGACAGAACCACCATCTTGTATTAAGACGTAACTGTTGCAATTATCGTTATGGTCGCCATCTTGAAAATCCGTAATTCTTATGTTAGAAAATCGGGAAAAATTTCAAAAATCATTAAAAAAATTAATCAACCTAATTAAATAATAAAAAAATCCTTAAAACCACCGTTGCACTTTTCGTGACGACCGCCATCTTGAAATCACCCGCTGGAGACCACCATCTTGTTTTCGACCGCTAGAGTGTGCTGATACCATGTTAGTATAAGTATCTAGTCACCACACATTTGTCCTTGACCTTGAACTTTGTCCTTGACCTTGAACTTTGACCTTGAACTTGACCTTGAAATTTGCCCTTGACCTTGAAATTTGACCTTGACCTTGAAATTTGACTTTGTCCTTTAAATTTGACTTTGTCCTTGTCGTCCATCACGGATCCGTCATTTTATGTTCAGTACATGCTACCAGGAGCTACCACCTGTCGGAGTACACCATCTTGTGTGTGTACTTGTATTATAGAGTACATTTCCATCTGGATGATTTTATTCTAACCCGCAACAGTGCAGTAATCATTTATTACCGAGGTGCCCCCGCCATCTTGAAATTCGGCAGCCATCTTGAAATCATGTAATAATGTAGCTAGAAAAGCGGAAAAAAATCCAAAATTCATCAAAAAAATCACTCATTAACTTACATATCGATTTTATCCGCTCCAGTCCTTGGTTCGATCCCTGAATGATGCAATAATGTTTAATTTTATGAAAAAAAATAATAATAATTTCAATAAACCATGTTCAAAATTCTTAAGAGACTTTAAATCCTCTACTACCATCATCCTATCCGACATCAAGACCATCATCTTGGAATTTTCGTAATAATTAAACTAAAAATTCAGGAAAAAGTTAAAAATTTATAAAATAAATTTGCAAACAATATACTGATTAATTAGGTCGTCTAGGGTCCTTGGCACGATTCTGGACGAAGCTAAAATAAATTTAATTTAAATACCAGAAAAGCGTTCGGTTAGAGAAATAAAACACCACAAAGTCTTTTACAAACATAATATTTATTACACAATTTCTATCCTACTACAGAATCACTTGCGAAAGCCAGCAAACTTATAAACATTTAGCTTTGCATAGACGTGCAACGACTACTTCTTAGCTCCAAATGCTCCAGCAGCTTTAAATGCTCCAACAGCCTCCAAATGCTCCAACAGCCTCCAAATGGCTCCAACAGCTCCAAATGCTCCAACTACCTTTTCTTTCAACAGCTCCAATGATATTGGGCTACAATGCTACGAGTCTAAGAGACTACGAGGCTACAAGGCTACGAGTCTAAAAGGATCTAGCTGGTTCCGAGTTATACATGGCTGAGAGACTGCATGACTAAAAGACCGCATGACTACGAAACTACATGTCTATGAAGCTACATGGATACAAGTCTACTCGGCTCCAACACGCAATGTACACACAGTACACACAGGAAACTGAACGTACACACAGTACACACAGGAAACGGAACGTACACACAGTACACACAGGAAATCGGAACGTAAACACAGGAAACGGAACGTACACACAGTACACACAGGAGACGGAACGTACACACAGGAAACGGAACGTACACACAGTACACACAGGAAACGTAACGTACACACAGGAAAACGAAATGTACAAACAGGAAAACGAAATGTACAAACAGGAAAACGAAATGTACAAACAGGAAAACGAAATGTACAAACAGGAAAACGAAATGCACAAACAGGAAAACGAAATGTACAAACAGGAAAACGAAATGTACACACAGGAAAACGAAATGTACACACAGGAAAACGAAATGTACAAACAGGAAAACGAAATGTACAAACAGGAAAACGAAATGTACAAACAGGAAAACGAAATGTACACACAGTAAAACGAAATGTACAAACAGGAAAACGAAATGTACAAACAGGAAAACGAAATGTACAAACAGGGAAACGAAATGTACAAACAGGAAAACGAAATGTACACACAGGAAAACGGAATGTACACACAGGAAATCGGAACGTACAAACAGTACACACAGGAAACGGAATGATCACACATACAGTAGAGGAAACACAGGTTTATTTGGAAATCAGGATACAAGAAATAAATCGTACTTTTTTAAAATATAAATAATTCATTTTATTTTTCATTAGTACACACATGACAGTTAATCAAATGATTATTGTATGTAGCCAGCGTTCCGAAGTTCTTTAAGTATGGTCGATACTTCCACGATATGCGAGTAGTTCCCTCTACGAACAGATGCCACCATCACTCTTAGCCGGACAACCAATATTTTTGGATCTTTCCATGATGTGGAATCAATCTCTTCTGCCACCATCTTCATTGTATGTTTATTATAAATATTATGATCTCTGGTGTCTTCCGTTTTAACACCATCCTCACGGTTACTTTCATCATCTAGCCAGCGATCATCACAAGCTTGATCAGATTTATTTATTATAACACGACGTTTCCATCGCTTCGGTCTCAGGGCACCACCACATTCTTCGATCTTGTCAGCTTTAGGTTCTGCATCACAGTCTATGCCTTGTAAACAGCCTCAGAGTCACTGTAGCAATCACCGTAGAAGACAACGTCTTCACCCAGATTACTGCAAGAACTCAATATCGTTGATGTCGAAGTGTCTTCATCGTCTGTATGCTTCCTTTTCAGGAGTCCACCATTTATACAAAGTATGGAGGATCTGCTAAATATAGGCTTGAATGTATTCTCACTTTTCACAGTGTTGATACCTTCATTAGTTTCAGTCTTCCCGATACCATCAACATCCTTCAATATTTTTTTCTCGTCACGATCGGCGTGCTAAGGCTTCCATCTTTTCTATATTAATAATATTATTTGTCTTAAAATCTCCGCGTACATGTCACTATCACAGATGTAAATCATCATCATAGCTGTCATCAATATTATCATGAGTTGCATCAATATCACTCATTTTATGATATCGTTTCCACATTTCAGTTGTCAGAGATGTACCACAATCTATGATCTTGTGAGCTCCATTCTCATTTTCTGTAAAAGCCTATCAGTCCAGTTTTATTATTTAATCCTTCAACCCATCATCACAAACTCAATTAAATCATCTTAGTATATAGAAAAAAAAATCATCAAAGTTCCTTTCATTTAATCATAGGAACCGCATCATCCTTTCCACCTATAGTTTAGTTTCTTGAGCCCAAGAGTCTTTCATTATATATACCATGCAGTGTTCTTCAAGAGATGTGGTATACTAACAGTTCTACATACAAAACCATCCTATCAATAATTTGTTTACACATAAAAAAAAACCTTCACGCTATTTTTTCGTGTTTTACTAAATTATCTCTTCGTCTAAAATAATTACCACACATAGTAATTTCTACAAAGGACACTTTGTCCAAGTCATTTTAACCATCATCTGTCTGAAAACAACCATGTCCCATCTATATCACAAAGTAAACGAGGGTTAGTGGAGATAGGTCAAACAAGTGCTAGTCACTCATAGGGTAAGAACCATGTGTTCGATACATATCTCAGTCAATGTAGCATCTATGTATTTTTCTTACCTCATGTAGAAAAATATCTTACAATGCATACGAATTTAAACTTATTCACGTGCGACCAGTCAAAAGTACATAAATTCAAGCACGTCAACCTCAAAAAAAAAAAATTCTCAAGGATAGAGACAGAGACTACACGATCGAGACACGCCTACCGTCACCCGCAAATGAACATTGACCCCTCGCGCGGGAGTTGCAAGCTAGCAGAATACTGCGGCAGTCATATTTTTGCTCAAGACATGCATACATCACGTCGCTAGCCTTCCAACCCATTTCACGTAAAACTCCAGTGAAATCGTAATCCAGCATACGTAAAGTACTTGCTGGAACCACTTCAAAGTATACATCACTGAACCAGAGCAGAAAATCAGCCTACGAATGTATATCTTGCTACCTACAAAAATAAATGTAAAGCACATATACGAGAGGAGTCGATTCCTACATACCATACTCAATACTCTGATAATTATAAGCAGCAAAATATTTTAAATCAAGACCTTAGCCAGTATACATTCATTTTCCCATGTTGTAAAAATTCATGTTAGTAATCAGCAACGGAGTGAGTTACTTGGACGAAGAACAGCTTTCCAAGTATCCAGAATCTTACTGATACAGACCATCCAGTGCACCAGCATACCCCGAAGTGTGGTCAATTGATAAACATTCTTTAATTTTTTAATATCACCTCCGTAGTGTACACCAATATATGACAGGTTACGATTTAAGACCATAAATTTCCCACAAGTCTATTAGTTTTATTTCGGGGAGTAATAAATTATTTCTCAAACATAATAAATCAAGTTCCTATCAGATTTGCTCTAATGTTACGGCATTACCTGTACCAGCACATTACCAAAACATCTCCCATAAAAATCTTAAGAATGCAGATGACATACACAGTCAAAAATAATTTTAACAAAAAAAAACAGTCTTCAGCATTATTGATAAAAAAAGAATACACACAAACAAGTCAAAACGGACATTTCAAATCCATCCTAAATTACGTGACACATGTAGTTTATTGAATTAAGATAAACGATGCAGGTTAGGGAAAAATATATAAAAAATTCTTTAATTCTATAATTTATTTAAAATTTTACATTTATACACATTAAAATCTGACACTGTATATATTTTTTACATTTCTCAGTCCATGCGACATTCAACATTATTAAAATAAATTATTATAGTTCGTATTAAGAGTGAAAAAATACAAATAATTCATACAGATCACGTTACATCAGATCAGGAGTGTAACACCTTAGAGGGCCAGAAATTATGCTAGAAACCCGTCTTTACAAAATTGTTAATGTTTTTTCAAGTAAAATTTTCGTGTAACCTGTACACCGCACTTCTCACACAGAAATTTTACACGGTCAAGATTTCTTCTGCAGCCATGCCTTTCATGGATGCGTGTACTTCGTACTCGTTCAAAACGTTTACCACAGTAGCGGCACTGATAGAGATACTCATCACAATTACCATCGCTTCCCCGATGTACAACTTGCAAATTAACTTTGCTTTTACAATACCTAATCAAATTACTTTTGTTTGTGAAATGTACACCACATGGCTCACACGGAATTTTCAACGATTAACGTTTCTTCTACAGACATAATTTTCATGTCTTCTTGCATGTTGTCGGTATTTAAAACTTTTGCTACAGTACGTACACAGATGTCTCGTCGTTAGACCGTTAGTCACCGACGGCTCGGAAAGTATATTACTTTCAATGTGCACTGCTGTTGTAGGCGACGAAGTCCCGTATGTTGCATGAGCTGGAGATTTCCCAGTCGACATTAACAGATCATCTGTACTGGATGCCAAAGAATCTGAAGTATACACGACTGATGCAGAAGCTGGGAATTGCTCACAAAATGTTTTATTTACGAAATGCGGTGTATTTGCAGGTATCGGAGTCTCCTCTGCGTTCGATAATGAACACATTGAAGTCTCTTGTAGTGAAGAGACAGTAGATACAGCCATACATCGGGATCTCTGGAGATGGTAGCTTCGTTACTATCGGAATCTCTGGAGCTTCCCTCATCGTTGTCATAGGGATCTGCTTCGTCATCATCGCCTCCGTCGTCAGGGACCCCGGTGAAGACGTGAGACCCTCCGTCAAGATCTCTGCAGTCGTTGACCCCGCCACCATTGGGATTTGTACCGATTTCAACGTTGCTACAATTGAGTTCGGATACACATCAATATTCATATACCAGACTTATATGCAGCCAAAGACTCGCTTAAATAACAGTGTCCGCTTGTATAATACGCAAGTCAATACATCATCCATTGTTATTACTTAAAAAAATTAGGAATTTCAAGGAATGAGAATTTAAATTATATATACAATCAACTAATCACACATCCTACATACACGGTTAATTTAGACTTAATAGAGGAGCAAGAGTCTGTAATCAATGGAACTTTCAGAATCCAAACAAAATTTAAACTACTCAAATGTAAATTTTATTATGTAGAGCTACACATAACATCCAACTGACTCCAAATGACTTCAACACATGACTAAAATAATTTATACGATACCAGGCTAGGTCCAAAGTCAATTTTTTTGTACCTCTCATCTACAGTTCAGGGGAGCTTCAGTGCTGATATAGCTACAGCCAAGACATGCTCAGTACCACACATCTTCAAAATCCTATCCCTTCAAAGTCGATCCTTGTTAAGCCTTACGACAAAAGTCTCCGAAACAAGAGACCTACTCTATAATTTTACTAGACATTTTTAACCTTTCATAGCACACATCGATAAATATCTTCGTAAATATCCCAAAATATTATCAGACCACTAGCATTTGATTTATGCACATACTGTGGGTCACCAGCGTATTCATCAACACATGACCATTCAACATTAAGCTCCCCACTTACTTCCATCAGTCTACTAGGCTCCACGCAGCACACATAAACTAAAAGAAGTCAATTAACAACCTATTATTTATTTACATTCGAATATTTAACAGCATACCGTCGACTAGTAAAATAATCCTGTCAGTGAACATGTCAGCAAAGTCTACATTTATATAGAACCAGGAATCCATTGAACATTCAGAACCTAGCTACACATACACAGTGCTGGATGCAAGTTAATTCTACACTTATTTATCATCACTGACACTCATATTACATCATAGGCACTTGAGTCAACACTCATTTTCCATCATTAACATGCACACAAATGCAAATTAACCACCAACGACACTCAATGCAACCAACCACTTTCCATAATCTAATCTCAATTCGGCACTCATTTTCCAACATCAACACTCAATTCAACACTCACTTTTCATCATCGACACTCAATTCAACACTCACTTTCCATCATCAACACGCATTTTCCATAGTCGACACTCAATTCGACACTCATTTTCCATAATCGACACTCAATTCGACACTCATTTTCCTTAATCGACACTCAATTCATCACTCATTTTCCATAATCGACACTCAATTTCCATCATCGTCGCCCAATTCGACACTTATTTTCCATCATCGACACTCAATTCTACACTCATTTTCCAACAACTACACTCAATTCAACACTCATTTTCCATCATAGACACTCAATTCGACACTCAATTTCCATCATCGACACTCAATTCGACACTCATTTTCCATCGATGACACTCAATTCAACACTCATTTTCCGTCATCGATACTTAATTCTACATACTCTTTCCTTCTTCGACACTAATTTTCCATCATCTACATACAGTAAAATGGAAACTTTCCACACACACACACACACACACAGATACATATATAAATATATTCATACTCAACTCAATTCTTTAAAGTAGCATACACATGAACTTTATTAGGACATGAATAACGACACATTTTAATAACAATTTTTAAAATTATATTTATATCAAAAATACAAAAGTATAAAAATCCGTCAGTCAATACACATTACTAACTTATTATATATACCCTGAAATTCTAAGTTCATCAAGAATAGCCCACGTTTCTTTGATAACTGATACAATTTCGTCATTTTGCGAAACAAGTAAAAGTCGCAACCTGTTCGTTAACACGTTCGGGTCTTTCCACGATATATAATCAATTTCACTTGATGACACCATCTTCTTCGAATGTTTGCTGAACATATTCTGAAAATCGTTGTAATAATGATTATGATAATTTGTATCTTCATCATCATCGATGCTATCCACATCTTTATCAAACACACTGACATCTTCATCTTGCATATCCCAGTATTTCGAATTTTTTGACATTGGAGTACCATCATTGGCAACAAGCTTACTTGCTAATTTTCCAAAAAAATATTCCAAAGTCCGTAGAATTCTACTTTAGGACGCCTTGACACTTTTTCTGGAGATGTTACTTTCATTATCTTCTACCTTACTTATATCTCCAACACCATTTAAGCTATATACTTTCTCAAGACCTGGAGAGATTTTAACACAATCGCTTTTAAGACTAGGTCGATCAATTTCATTGTAAGACATACTGTCCCCGAGCTTATCGTCTCCATCTTCGTACTTTATCTCCTGAACGAGCTTGGCTTTACAAGTTTTATAGTGTCTTTTTAAATTCTCTCTTCGTGTCATCCGCCTACCACACTTGTCACAACTTAGTATTTGACGGAATGGACTTTTAAAACAATCGGTCTTTTCATGTCTACGAGCATTATAGCTTTTATCAAAGTATTTGCTACAGTATGTACAATGTCCTTCAGATCGAGATCGATATTTGAGTATCGTACTTTCACTAGACTGTATGTACTCCATAATGGTTGAATAGCCACTAAAAGTATTATTTAGGTACTTCGTATTTTTATGTATGAACATTCATTAATTATTTACGAAAAAAGATTTTTTTTTCTCATTTTGACTAAAAAACTCATGTTCCACGTAGTTTTACTACCCACCTTCATATTTCCTCATATATTATGTTGTAAAAGCATCCAAAGTTGGTTGTAGGTTACGGAATGCTCACTCACGATCTCTTGAAAAAGGTGTGCCTCCCTAGATCTCAAGAGGAAGAACATTGACCTTATTTAAAAATTAGTGAATAATATCATGACCTAGCAAGACTCACAAGATAATCTATTCACATATTAGCAACCATCATGTATCAGTTGTCTGTATATGCAGTCTCTGTTGTCTGTATAAGTAGACAATGTTTTGTGTAGGATGCGGGATGCTCCCTAAAGATCGCAACAGAAGGAGGACTTCGCTAGAACTCAAGGGGAAGGGAAATCTTCGTGTGTGATAGCTTTTTCCATTTGTTTCAAGGCATAGTAATCGTCTGATTAATGAACTTTGGTTTTTGTGTGATTTCCACCTGTTAAAATTATTTTTTAAGTGTTGATTTGATAATATGACTTCGGAAATTTACACGAAACTCTGAATAAAATTACCTGTCTTAGACACCAAGGACAGTACAGTTTGTCTTTCATGTTAATGCTTCTCAGATGTCTCAAAGCATATTATTTGTCTGAGTAAAGTTATTATTTTTTTTAATCCACCTGATAACAATATTGTAAGTGCTGATTTATTGACAGAATTTCACTGATTAAATTTAACTCTGAATAGAAATAACATGAGTCAGTAAGTAAAAAATTCTTCATGCAGAGATAGATCTCTCGCAAATAATCAGGAGCACTCGGCGAAATCCATCAGATGTCTAGCCAGGAATAATCAGAAACACTTGGAGGAAGCCATCAATATAATATCAAGATTAATCAGAAGCACTCGGAGAAATCCATCTGATGTCTTGTTAGGTATAATCAGAAGCACACGGAGAAAACCACCATAATATTGTCAAGAATAATCGGAAGCTCACGGAGAAAACCATCAGGGAGGATGTCGTTTATAAACATCATAAATTACCAATTTTTTTAAAAAGTCCAAATTTAATCCTGCTTAAGCAAAGAGTTCACAAGCCCGCTTGTGAACTCTTTGCTTAAGCAACATGATAGTTCTAGCACAAGCCAGCTTGTGAACTCTTTGCTTAAGCAACATGAGAGTTCTAGCACAAGCCCGCTTGTGAACTCTTTGCTTAAGCAACATGAGAGTTCTAGCACAAGCCAGCTTGTGAACTCTTTGCTTAAGCAACATGAGAGTTCTAGCACAAGCCCGCTTGTGAACTCTTTGCTTAAGCAACATGAGAGTTCTAGCACAAGCCCGCTTGTGAACTCTTTGCTTAAGCAACATGAGAGTTCTAGCACAAGCCCGCTTGTGAACTCTTTGCTTAAGCAACATGAGAGTTCTAGCACAAGCCCGCTTGTGAACTCTTTGCTTAAGCAACATGAGAGTTCTAGCACAAGCCCGCTTGTGAACTCTTTGCTTAAGCAACATGAGAGTTCTAGCACAAGTCCGCTTGTGAACTCTTTGCTTAAGCAGGATTAAATTTGGACTTTTTAAAAAAATTGGTAATTTATGATGTTTATAAACGACATCCTCCCTGATGGTTTTCTCCGTGAGCTTCCGATTATTCTTGACAATATTATGGTGGTTTTCTCCGTGTGCTTCTGATTATACCTAACAAGACATCAGATGGATTTCTCCGAGTGCTTCTGATTAATCTTGATATTATATTGATGGCTTTCTCCAAGTGTTTCTGATTATTCCTGGCTAGACATCTGATGGATTTCGCCGAGTGCTCCTGATTATTTGCGAGAGATCTATCTCTGCATGAAGAATTTTTTACTTACTGACTCATGTTATTTCTATTCAGAGTTAAATTTAATCAGTGAAATTCTGTCAATAAATCAGCACTTACAATATTGTTATCAGGTGGATTAAAAAAAATAATAACTTTACTCAGACAAATAATATGCTTTGAGACATCTGAGAAGCATTAACATGAAAGACAAACTGTACTGTCCTTGGTGTCTAAGACAGGTAATTTTATTCAGAGTTTCGTGTAAATTTCCGAAGTCATATTATCAAATCAACACTTAAAAAATAATTTTAACAGGTGGAAATCACACAAAAACCAAAGTTCATTAATCAGACGATTACTATGCCTTGAAACAAATGGAAAAAGCTATCACACACGAAGATTTCCCTTCCCCTTGAGTTCTAGCGAAGTCCTCCTTCTGTTGCGATCGTTAGGGAGCATCCCGCATCCCACACAAAACATTGTCTACTTATACAGACAACAGAGACTGCATATACAGACAACTGATACATGATGGTTGCTAATATGTGAATAGATTATCTTGTGAGTCTTGCTAGGTCATGATATTATTCACTAATTTTTAAATAAGGTCAATGTTCTTCCTCTTGAGATCTAGGGAGGCACACCTTTTTCAAGAGATCGTGAGTGAGCATTCCGTAACCTACAACCAACTTTGGATGCTTTTACAACATAATATATGAGGAAATATGAAGGTGGGTAGTAAAACTACGTGGAACATGAGTTTTTTAGTCAAAATGAGAAAAAAAAATCTTTTTTCGTAAATAATTAATGAATGTTCATACATAAAAATACGAAGTACCTAAATAATACTTTTAGTGGCTATTCAACCATTATGGAGTACATACAGTCTAGTGAAAGTACGATACTCAAATATCGATCTCGATCTGAAGGACATTGTACATACTGTAGCAAATACTTTGATAAAAGCTATAATGCTCGTAGACATGAAAAGACCGATTGTTTTAAAAGTCCATTCCGTCAAATACTAAGTTGTGACAAGTGTGGTAGGCGGATGACACGAAGAGAGAATTTAAAAAGACACTATAAAACTTGTAAAGCCAAGCTCGTTCAGGAGATAAAGTACGAAGATGGAGACGATATGCTCGGGGACAGTATGTCTTACAATGAAATTGATCGACCTAGTCTTAAAAGCGATTGTGTTAAAATCTCTCCAGGTCTTGAGAAAGTATATAGCTTAAATGGTGTTGGAGATATAAGTAAGGTAGAAGATAATGAAAGTAACATCTCCAGAAAAAGTGTCAAGGCGTCCTAAAGTAGAATTCTACGGACTTTGGAATATTTTTTTGGAAAATTAGCAAGTAAGCTTGTTGCCAATGATGGTACTCCAATGTCAAAAAATTCGAAATACTGGGATATGCAAGATGAAGATGTCAGTGTGTTTGATAAATATGTGGATAGCATCGATGATGATGAAGATACAAATTATCATAATCATTATTACAACGATTTTCAGAATATGTTCAGCAAACATTCGAAGAAGATGGTGTCATCAAGTGAAATTGATTATATATCGTGGAAAGACCCGAACGTGTTAACGAACAGGTTGCGACTTTTACTTGTTTCGCAAAATGACGAAATTGTATCAGTTATCAAAGAAACGTGGGCTATTCTTGATGAACTTAGAATTTCAGGGTATATATAATAAGTTAGTAATGTGTATTGACTGACGGATTTTTATACTTTTGTATTTTTGATATAAATATAATTTTAAAAATTGTTATTAAAATGTGTCGTTATTCATGTCCTAATAAAGTTCATGTGTATGCTACTTTAAAGAATTGAGTTGAGTATGAATATATTTATATATGTATCTGTGTGTGTGTGTGTGGAAAGTTTCCATTTTACTGTATGTAGATGATGGAAAATTAGTGTCGAAGAAGGAAAGAGTATGTAGAATTAAGTATCGATGACGGAAAATGAGTGTTGAATTGAGTGTCATCGATGGAAAATGAGTGTCGAATTGAGTGTCGATGATGGAAATTGAGTGTCAAATTGAGTGTCGATGATGGAAATTGAGTGTCGAATTGAGTGTCTATGATGGAAAATGAGTGTTGAATTGAGTGTAGTTGTTGGAAAACGAGTGTAGAATTGAGTGTCGATGATGGAAAATAAGTGTCGAATTGGGCGACGATGATGGAAATTGAGTGTCGATTATGGAAAATGAGTGATGAATTGAGTGTCGATTAAGGAAAATGAGTGTCGAATTGAGTGTCGATTATGGAAAATGAGTGTCGAATTGAGTGTCGACTATGGAAAATGCGTGTTGATGATGGAAAGTGAGTGTTGAATTGAGTGTCGATGATGAAAAGTGAGTGTTGAATTGAGTGTTGATGTTGGAAAATGAGTGCCGAATTGAGATTAGATTATGGAAAGTGGTTGGTTGCATTGAGTGTCGTTGGTGGTTAATTTGCATTTGTGTGCATGTTAATGATGGAAAATGAGTGTTGACTCAAGTGCCTATGATGTAATATGAGTGTCAGTGATGATAAATAAGTGTAGAATTAACTTGCATCCAGCACTGTGTATGTGTAGCTAGGTTCTGAATGTTCAATGGATTCCTGGTTCTATATAAATGTAGACTTTGCTGACATGTTCACTGACAGGATTATTTTACTAGTCGACGGTATGCTGTTAAATATTCGAATGTAAATAAATAATAGGTTGTTAATTGACTTCTTTTAGTTTATGTGTGCTGCGTGGAGCCTAGTAGACTGATGGAAGTAAGTGGGGAGCTTAATGTTGAATGGTCATGTGTTGATGAATACGCTGGTGACCCACAGTATGTGCATAAATCAAATGCTAGTGGTCTGATAATATTTTGGGATATTTACGAAGATATTTATCGATGTGTGCTATGAAAGGTTAAAAATGTCTAGTAAAATTATAGAGTAGGTCTCTTGTTTCGGAGACTTTTGTCGTAAGGCTTAACAAGGATCGACTTTGAAGGGATAGGATTTTGAAGATGTGTGGTACTGAGCATGTCTTGGCTGTAGCTATATCAGCACTGAAGCTCCCCTGAACTGTAGATGAGAGGTACAAAAAAATTGACTTTGGACCTAGCCTGGTATCGTATAAATTATTTTAGTCATGTGTTGTAGTCATTTGGAGTCAGTTGGATGTTATGTGTAGCTCTACATAATAAAATTTACATTTGAGTAGTTTAAATTTTGTTTGGATTCTGAAAGTTCCATTGATTACAGACTCTTGCTCCTCTATTAAGTCTAAATTAACCGTGTATGTAGGATGTGTGATTAGTTGATTGTATATATAATTTAAATTCTCATTCCTTGAAATTCCTAATTTTTTTAAGTAATAACAATGGATGATGTATTGACTTGCGTATTATACAAGCGGACACTGTTATTTAAGCGAGTCTTTGGCTGCATATAAGTCTGGTATATGAATATTGATGTGTATCCGAACTCAATTGTAGCAACGTTGAAATCGGTACAAATCCCAATGGTGGCGGGGTCAACGACTGCAGAGATCTTGACGGAGGGTCTCACGTCTTCACCGGGGTCCCTGACGACGGAGGCGATGATGACGAAGCAGATCCCTATGACAACGATGAGGGAAGCTCCAGAGATTCCGATAGTAACGAAGCTACCATCTCCAGAGATCCCGATGTATGGCTGTATCTACTGTCTCTTCACTACAAGAGACTTCAATGTGTTCATTATCGAACGCAGAGGAGACTCCGATACCTGCAAATACACCGCATTTCGTAAATAAAACATTTTGTGAGCAATTCCCAGCTTCTGCATCAGTCGTGTATACTTCAGATTCTTTGGCATCCAGTACAGATGATCTGTTAATGTCGACTGGGAAATCTCCAGCTCATGCAACATACGGGACTTCGTCGCCTACAACAGCAGTGCACATTGAAAGTAATATACTTTCCGAGCCGTCGGTGACTAACGGTCTAACGACGAGACATCTGTGTACGTACTGTAGCAAAAGTTTTAAATACCGACAACATGCAAGAAGACATGAAAATTATGTCTGTAGAAGAAACGTTAATCGTTGAAAATTCCGTGTGAGCCATGTGGTGTACATTTCACAAACAAAAGTAATTTGATTAGGTATTGTAAAAGCAAAGTTAATTTGCAAGTTGTACATCGGGGAAGCGATGGTAATTGTGATGAGTATCTCTATCAGTGCCGCTACTGTGGTAAACGTTTTGAACGAGTACGAAGTACACGCATCCATGAAAGGCATGGCTGCAGAAGAAATCTTGACCGTGTAAAATTTCTGTGTGAGAAGTGCGGTGTACAGGTTACACGAAAATTTTACTTGAAAAAACATTAACAATTTTGTAAAGACGGGTTTCTAGCATAATTTCTGGCCCTCTAAGGTGTTACACTCCTGATCTGATGTAACGTGATCTGTATGAATTATTTGTATTTTTTCACTCTTAATACGAACTATAATAATTTATTTTAATAATGTTGAATGTCGCATGGACTGAGAAATGTAAAAAATATATACAGTGTCAGATTTTAATGTGTATAAATGTAAAATTTTAAATAAATTATAGAATTAAAGAATTTTTTATATATTTTTCCCTAACCTGCATCGTTTATCTTAATTCAATAAACTACATGTGTCACGTAATTTAGGATGGATTTGAAATGTCCGTTTTGACTTGTTTGTGTGTATTCTTTTTTTATCAATAATGCTGAAGACTGTTTTTTTTTGTTAAAATTATTTTTGACTGTGTATGTCATCTGCATTCTTAAGATTTTTATGGGAGATGTTTTGGTAATGTGCTGGTACAGGTAATGCCGTAACATTAGAGCAAATCTGATAGGAACTTGATTTATTATGTTTGAGAAATAATTTATTACTCCCCGAAATAAAACTAATAGACTTGTGGGAAATTTATGGTCTTAAATCGTAACCTGTCATATATTGGTGTACACTACGGAGGTGATATTAAAAAATTAAAGAATGTTTATCAATTGACCACACTTCGGGGTATGCTGGTGCACTGGATGGTCTGTATCAGTAAGATTCTGGATACTTGGAAAGCTGTTCTTCGTCCAAGTAACTCACTCCGTTGCTGATTACTAACATGAATTTTTACAACATGGGAAAATGAATGTATACTGGCTAAGGTCTTGATTTAAAATATTTTGCTGCTTATAATTATCAGAGTATTGAGTATGGTATGTAGGAATCGACTCCTCTCGTATATGTGCTTTACATTTATTTTTGTAGGTAGCAAGATATACATTCGTAGGCTGATTTTCTGCTCTGGTTCAGTGATGTATACTTTGAAGTGGTTCCAGCAAGTACTTTACGTATGCTGGATTACGATTTCACTGGAGTTTTACGTGAAATGGGTTGGAAGGCTAGCGACGTGATGTATGCATGTCTTGAGCAAAAATATGACTGCCGCAGTATTCTGCTAGCTTGCAACTCCCGCGCGAGGGGTCAATGTTCATTTGCGGGTGACGATAGGCGTGTCTCGATCGTGTAGTCTCTGTCTCTATCCTTGAGAATTTTTTTTTTTTTGAGGTTGACGTGCTTGAATTTATGTACTTTTGACTGGTCGCACGTGAATAAGTTTAAATTCGTATGCATTGTAAGATATTTTTCTACATGAGGTAAGAAAAATACATAGATGCTACATTGACTGAGATATGTATCGAACACATGGTTCTTACCCTATGAGTGACTAGCACTTGTTTGACCTATCTCCACTAACCCTCGTTTACTTTGTGATATAGATGGGACATGGTTGTTTTCAGACAGATGATGGTTAAAATGACTTGGACAAAGTGTCCTTTGTAGAAATTACTATGTGTGGTAATTATTTTAGACGAAGAGATAATTTAGTAAAACACGAAAAAATAGCGTGAAGGTTTTTTTTTATGTGTAAACAAATTATTGATAGGATGGTTTTGTATGTAGAACTGTTAGTATACCACATCTCTTGAAGAACACTGCATGGTATATATAATGAAAGACTCTTGGGCTCAAGAAACTAAACTATAGGTGGAAAGGATGATGCGGTTCCTATGATTAAATGAAAGGAACTTTGATGATTTTTTTTTCTATATACTAAGATGATTTAATTGAGTTTGTGATGATGGGTTGAAGGATTAAATAATAAAACTGGACTGATAGGCTTTTACAGAAAATGAGAATGGAGCTCACAAGATCATAGATTGTGGTACATCTCTGACAACTGAAATGTGGAAACGATATCATAAAATGAGTGATATTGATGCAACTCATGATAATATTGATGACAGCTATGATGATGATTTACATCTGTGATAGTGACATGTACGCGGAGATTTTAAGACAAATAATATTATTAATATAGAAAAGATGGAAGCCTTAGCACGCCGATCGTGACGAGAAAAAAATATTGAAGGATGTTGATGGTATCGGGAAGACTGAAACTAATGAAGGTATCAACACTGTGAAAAGTGAGAATACATTCAAGCCTATATTTAGCAGATCCTCCATACTTTGTATAAATGGTGGACTCCTGAAAAGGAAGCATACAGACGATGAAGACACTTCGACATCAACGATATTGAGTTCTTGCAGTAATCTGGGTGAAGACGTTGTCTTCTACGGTGATTGCTACAGTGACTCTGAGGCTGTTTACAAGGCATAGACTGTGATGCAGAACCTAAAGCTGACAAGATCGAAGAATGTGGTGGTGCCCTGAGACCGAAGCGATGGAAACGTCGTGTTATAATAAATAAATCTGATCAAGCTTGTGATGATCGCTGGCTAGATGATGAAAGTAACCGTGAGGATGGTGTTAAAACGGAAGACACCAGAGATCATAATATTTATAATAAACATACAATGAAGATGGTGGCAGAAGAGATTGATTCCACATCATGGAAAGATCCAAAAATATTGGTTGTCCGGCTAAGAGTGATGGTGGCATCTGTTCGTAGAGGGAACTACTCGCATATCGTGGAAGTATCGACCATACTTAAAGAACTTCGGAACGCTGGCTACATACAATAATCATTTGATTAACTGTCATGTGTGTACTAATGAAAAATAAAATGAATTATTTATATTTTAAAAAAGTACGATTTATTTCTTGTATCCTGATTTCCAAATAAACCTGTGTTTCCTCTACTGTATGTGTGATCATTCCGTTTCCTGTGTGTACTGTGTGTACGTTCCGATTTCCTGTGTGTACATTCCGTTTTCCTGTGTGTACATTTCGTTTTCCTGTTTGTACATTTCGTTTCCCTGTTTGTACATTTCGTTTTCCTGTTTGTACATTTCGTTTTCCTGTTTGTACATTTCGTTTTACTGTGTGTACATTTCGTTTTCCTGTTTGTACATTTCGTTTTCCTGTTTGTACATTTCGTTTTCCTGTTTGTACATTTCGTTTTCCTGTGTGTACATTTCGTTTTCCTGTGTGTACATTTCGTTTTCCTGTTTGTACATTTCGTTTTCCTGTTTGTGCATTTCGTTTTCCTGTTTGTACATTTCGTTTTCCTGTTTGTACATTTCGTTTTCCTGTTTGTACATTTCGTTTTCCTGTTTGTACATTTCGTTTTCCTGTGTGTACGTTACGTTTCCTGTGTGTACTGTGTGTACGTTCCGTTTCCTGTGTGTACGTTCCGTCTCCTGTGTGTACTGTGTGTACGTTCCGTTTCCTGTGTTTACGTTCCGATTTCCTGTGTGTACTGTGTGTACGTTCCGTTTCCTGTGTGTACTGTGTGTACGTTCAGTTTCCTGTGTGTACTGTGTGTACATTGCGTGTTGGAGCCGAGTAGACTTGTATCCATGTAGCTTCATAGACATGTAGTTTCGTAGTCATGCGGTCTTTTAGTCATGCAGTCTCTCAGCCATGTATAACTCGGAACCAGCTAGATCCTTTTAGACTCGTAGCCTTGTAGCCTCGTAGTCTCTTAGACTCGTAGCATTGTAGCCCAATATCATTGGAGCTGTTGAAAGAAAAGGTAGTTGGAGCATTTGGAGCTGTTGGAGCCATTTGGAGGCTGTTGGAGCATTTGGAGGCTGTTGGAGCATTTAAAGCTGCTGGAGCATTTGGAGCTAAGAAGTAGTCGTTGCACGTCTATGCAAAGCTAAATGTTTATAAGTTTGCTGGCTTTCGCAAGTGATTCTGTAGTAGGATAGAAATTGTGTAATAAATATTATGTTTGTAAAAGACTTTGTGGTGTTTTATTTCTCTAACCGAACGCTTTTCTGGTATTTAAATTAAATTTATTTTAGCTTCGTCCAGAATCGTGCCAAGGACCCTAGACGACCTAATTAATCAGTATATTGTTTGCAAATTTATTTTATAAATTTTTAACTTTTTCCTGAATTTTTAGTTTAATTATTACGAAAATTCCAAGATGATGGTCTTGATGTCGGATAGGATGATGGTAGTAGAGGATTTAAAGTCTCTTAAGAATTTTGAACATGGTTTATTGAAATTATTATTATTTTTTTTCATAAAATTAAACATTATTGCATCATTCAGGGATCGAACCAAGGACTGGAGCGGATAAAATCGATATGTAAGTTAATGAGTGATTTTTTTGA